>NC_081824.1:49964881-51214881 GCF_030867095.1 Alligator mississippiensis | reverse complement strand
GCTGGCCATGTCTTAAAATGGAAGGGACCATGGTTGCTGGCTTTTTTGCTGGACTCAGTGTACTCAGAGCATGGCAGGTGTGCTCAGAGCACTCCTGATGTTTTCAGAGCCCTAAGGGAGATATGTACCAAGGTGCTCAGTTCAGACCAGATGACAGCACTTCTACAGCAGAAGTTTAGACACTCACTTAACTTGACTGGTGAAAACCTAGGCCTCTGAGCAGTAAGAGTGTTTGTAGATTGATCACTTGGATCTAGGTACTTAAATTCCACTTGAAATTCCCTTTAGAAGCCTAAGTCCTTTCTTTTTGGATATAACCCTACATATCCTTTGAGAACAAGGAAAAATCCATATTTTGATTTAATATTTTAAATGATAATTTATGTTTTCTTCTAGTAAATGCATTCTATTAAAGGATATCAAATGTAGTAGCAGAAGTAATCATAATAACAATAATAATAATACTGGTATAAGTAAATATTCTACATATCCATAGATACAACATTAGTAAATATGTGATTCACATTTGGACTAACTCCAGTGACACTGAATCCTATTCTCTTAATAGGATACAAGTAATACCCTGAGGTTTATGTAGTTACTACTTGTACCCTCTGGTGGAATCAAACCTTTTGACTTCAGTAGAGTTGCTTCAGATTTACTTTGCTGGAACTGAAAGAAGAATCAATCCATATTGTCTTTTGTGTACAGCCTTAGATGATCCCATCCCTGTAAAAAAAAAATGGCAAAATAACCTAAGGAATTAAGAATTAAACTGTTTCTATTGTTGGCTACAAATGTCCAACTGGGGATCCTCAAAATTCTAGTTTATTAGGCGGATTGAAACACTGTAATCATAAACCTTGGGGCTGGTCCCCACATACACACATGCACACACATACACACACACAGTAGCAGGCTACAGAGTCAGGTATACCTATCCTACAAGCGCTGGAGTCTGTCGTTGAGGCTTCTTTCAGTGTGGTGTTATCTTCCAGAAGGGGGTCGCCGGCTGGTCCTTCTGGCTGGACAGGTCTGGTCGAGTTGGAGATCAAGAGGGCGCCACTGAGGGTCACTTTTCACTGCCTTTTATCTGTCCCTGGCAGACTTTGGTGACTCCCCAGTTTTCAGGTTTGCCCAATGCAGGGGTCATTGACCCTCGTGGGACTTCTCCCCCCTCCCCCCCCCTTGGTGGCTACTGGATGGCATCTGTCAGCCCCAGGGGTCGTCCGCATGTACGTGCAGGTTTGGGAGTCCGCTGATGAATTTAGAATAGGGCTCTGGGAGCGGTTGATCTGGAGATATTCAGACCAAAAGTTGGTCTCTGGCGTTGATTAACTCAGGCCAGGGCTTCTAGCCTTTGATCAGTGATGTTTAGAGATTTCCTGGTTGTTGCATTGTCTTCTATTGAGTTCTTCCGTTGGTTGATCTGCAGCTTCCCAGGTGTTAATTGCTGTGTGCTACCTTGTTACACATTCAATCACTGATTCACTCGCTCTTTCAGGGGCCAGCCTGATACATAGATTTCATAGACATTAGGGCTGGAAGGGACCTCGGAAGATCATCGAGTCCAGCCCCCCGCCCAAAGGGCAGGACGTCAGCTGGGGTCATAGGATCCCAGCAAGATAAGCATCCAGTTTCAACTTGAAGGTGTTCAATGAAGGCGCTTGAACAACCTCCGGCGGCAGGCTGTTCCAGACCTTGGGGGCTCGGACAGTAAAGAAATTCTTCCTTATGTCCAGCCTGAAACAATCTTGTAGTAGTTTGTGACCATTCGTCCTCGTCATCCCTTGGGGCGCTCTGGTGAACAAACGTTCCCCTAGATACTGGTGATCACCCCGATAAACTTGTAGGTGGCCCCTGAGCCTGCGCTTTTCCAGGCTAAAGAGCCCCAGGGCTCTCAGCCTGTCATCGTAGGGTCTGCTTCCCTGACCCCTGATCATGCGCGTGGCTCTTCTCTGGACTCTCTCAAGCTTCTCCACATTCTTTTTGAATTGCGGAGCCCAAAACTGGACGCAGTACTCCAGCTGCGGCCTCACTAAGGCCGAGTACAGGGGGAGAATGACGTCCCGGGATTTGCTTGAGAAGCATCTATGGATGCAAGCCAGCGTTTTGGTCGCTTTACTAGCCGCAGCATCGCATTGCAGGCTCATGTTCATCTTGTGGTCAATGATGACCCCCAAGTCTCTTTCTTCCATAGTGCTAACCAACATAGCACTGCCGAGCCTATAAGGATGCTGCGGGTTTTTTTTTCCCCAAGGTGGAGAACCTTGCATTTATCGGCGTTGAACACCATCAGATTCTCATCCGCCCACTTGCTGAGCCTGTCCAGGTCAGCCTGGATCACCCGCCTGTCTTCTGGCGTGGATGCTTTGCCCCAAAGTTTGGTGTCATCGGCGAACTTGGCCAGTCCGCTTCTGACTCCAGTGTCCACAACAAACACCTTACGTTTTGTCTTGGGGAGAGCAGGGGCGGGAGTTGCAGTTGGGCCCATGTTGCCTGTGGGGGCCGGCAACTCAGCAGGCTCTGCTGGGGCACCAAGAGGTGCATACCTGTTGCTCAGTTGTGGCGGGGGTGGGGCCTTGGTGCGGCTGGCCTTAGGGCCCTTGACCACCTTGGTCCATGCCCCTGGCTGGACACAGCAGGAGGTCCCAGATTCCTCCTCTGGCCTGGAGGGAGACTGTGATCTACCCTCTGCCTCCCGGGGGAGAAGGGCCTGGCAGTAGGAGTCTATCTCCTGCTCGCAGTCCCTGATGGCACGCAGTCTGTGGACTGTGGCCTGGAGCTCCTCCAGCTGGCGTGCCAGAGACCCCAAAAGGGAGCAGACCCCGCAAGGGGAGGTCGCCATGCTCCCAGGCCCCAGAGCCTGAAAAAGGGACAGGCAGCCCCCGCAGCCGAGAGCCAGGGGCTCCGTCTGCGTGGAGCCCGGAACCAGGGGCTCCGTCTGGGTGGCCGTCTCTGAGGTGCCAGAGGGGGGGGCCGCGGACCCCGAGGGGACCCTCGGGGTGCGGCGCGTGCCCATCCGTGTCATGCCTCTGGTAGGCTGGCTACAGCTGGGACTGTCTACCCTGGGGGGTGCGCAGGCAGGGTCTGGCGCCCTCCCGCGCGCTCTCCCGTGCGAACTCCGCGCTAACTCACGCGCCGGCAGAGAAGCGCGCCTGTTTGTGCAGCCTGGTCGCGTGGCTCCCTGGGGGGCTGGGCGAAGTAGGGGCCTGGGCGGGGCTTGACCCGGCCCGGCTCCACTCAGCTGCCGCCTCCCACACACACACTAAGGGGTTAGCCCCTCTCTCCACGGGCCCCGCTTACCCCGGCTGCGCTGGGGGTCAGCGGGGGGCTCCGCGGCTGCTGGAGGGTTTCTGGGGGGCTTCGGGGGAGTGGGGGCGCAGCGAGCTTTCACCCGCGCGTCTCTCGCCGCTCCCGCGTCTAACTCAGAGAAGGACAGTTTGATTCCTGCCCTTGTTAACATTGTTACAATGTATAACTTACTAAAACACATTTAGTTGAAAGGTGAGGAGTACAAAATATAAGCTACAAATGCCATGGCACACAAATAGATAAAAATACCAAACTACAAAGGGAGACACAAAATGCACACATAGAAATTTTAAAACACAATTCCTTATCTTAAAGTGAAAGAAAGAGGAAGGAAGAAAGGTAGAAAAAGAGAAACATATCCAAAGAGGGGAGAGCAAATGCAGGCAAGAGAAAAAGGGGGCTTTCTGCTACACTGTGTAGTTTTTATTACTATCTTGGATTTATTCACCAAGGCGCCCCCGGGGGTTACAAGAAACAATGGCCACAAGCTAGCAGAGAGCAGATTTAGATTGGACATTAGGAAGAACTTCTTCACAGTTCGAGTGGCCAAGGTCTGGAACGGGCTCCCAAGGGAGGTGGTGCTCTCCCCTACCCTGGGGGTCTTCAAGAGGAGGTTAGACGAGTATCTAGCTGGGGTCATTTAGACCCAGCACTCTTTCCTGCTTATGCAGGGGGTTGGACTTAATGATCTATTGAGGTCCCTTCCGACCCTAACATCTATGAATCTATGAATCTTAGGAAGTTTTCTGTTTCATGACAGAGAAGCATTTACTGAAAATGAGGTGGAATTTTAAATCGTAACTCATTGTTTGACTTCAAAGTACTGAAATAAGGACAATCTGTTTTATTAATTTGGAATTAAGAATAACCGGAATGAAGGGAGGTGGTTAGCTGTGTTAGAAATCAGGCAGAGGGAATGTCTACACATGCAGTAAATACGCAGCAGTAAACTTCGGCATATTGTGCCAGAGTTTATTGCTCCTGGACGCATTGTTTGTATGTGTGCCCAGGACCACAGCATGTTGAGCCAGGTCAGAGCATCCCCAGCTGGTAGGTGGCCTGGGTTGTCAGCCTGCCAGACTGGGGCTGCTCAGGGGCTGGCTGGGGCATGAGGGTACTCCAGTGCAGAGCTAGCCGGTAGGCAGCCCTCATATGGAAGCACACCCTTTTGCCCCAGCCAGCCCTGTCAGCATCTATATGTGCGCTGCTGTGTAGTAAAATACTCCACAGCAGGATAATGCTTGTATTTACAAATACTATCCTGATGTGGAGTTTATTAGTAATCTGTTGCCTAATAGGTCTGCATGTGTAGACATTTGCTACATTAGCAAGACATTTGCTGAAGAGCTAATATAAGACGACTCTGCGGTAAACATCTTGTGTAGACGTGCCCAGAAGGTAGCATCTGCCAAAGTAGGTTGTTGTCTATGAAAACTCATAACTCTGCACCAGTTAGTCTTTAAGGTGCCAACCTGCCCTGCCTTCTGTCTGGGATGAAAAGTAGCAACAGCTGAGCACAAGGGTGGGGTGGAAAGAGCTGCTGGAGAGGAAGTGCAAGGCAAGCAACAAAGAGTTCTTGCTGTGAGTTCTTGCACTTCTGTCATGATTTATATTTTCCATAGGCACTTCCATGTTTAAAAATAAAGAGGGATGCTTAGTTACACTTGTGTGTTATACAATAATATTGGGCCATCATGTCCCAATATAAAGATTTGCTGCTTTTAAGTTACTGATTATTTTATCCTTTAAATTGCAAGTTAGCATCCATTATAAGCCTGGTTTTTTTTGCTTACCTCTTCTAAAAATTCACATAAAAGACTGTAAACAGCTCAAAATTGGTAGGTTAGATCTAAAGCTACAGTAGAAATTTCTACAAAATTAGAATAAATGGGATAAAAGATTCCTGAATGATGATACCACCAGTACAGAGCTCTTCAAGTCAAAAGACTTATAATGCTTATTTGCCACTTTGCAGCAATGATTTTTAACAATTGGGTTCCTTGTGTTCAGTGATAAAGTGATACTGGTAATATCTTCTGATTTTTCTCAGGCTATTGTGGGCAGACTGAAGGGTGTCTTATTGTGAAATGCAACATTAACTCTGCATTTCCAAGATTTCTCCTACATTCCTAAGAATTACACTTCAAAACTGAAATGTGCTGGCAAAATTAACTTTGCTCTATAGGGTTTTTGTGTTAATAATCACATATAGATGGTAAACACCACTCAGTAATAATAGCAGGAAAAAATACAGAGGTTTCACATCAGTTATCGCCATATTATTGTTATGGATAATAATAACAATACAACATACAATGGATACTAATTCTCTTACAGATGAAAAATGACTGCAGAGTCTAATTGCAGATGTTTCCTTTTCCTTCATTGCCATTAGACTTATGCTTCAGGGGTGGACTACCTAACTCCTTATTGTAACATGTAAACAGTATCTTTAAGCAGAAAGGAACTCCTTACCTTCCAGTGATTATATATTATGCTCAAAAACTGTTTAAAGATTAAAGTTGAAGATGCAAGCATTCAAAATTTAGGAGATGCCAGAATTGATGTTGTTCATGCAACCTTAATTGAGTGCCCTTCACATGCCTGTGTATCATGACTTAATCTTTAGTTATATATTCATGTATTATTTTTTCCACAGGATGATTGTCTCATTTAGAGCACAGGATGAAACTGCTGAGCAGAATGAGGGTTATTCATCATTTGATATAGAAGTTGTAAAGTAGGTAGTGAATAAGGCAGGGTTTTATAGGATGAAAAAGGATGGTCTTATGGTTAGGGCAGATAAATATAGAATGATGGATTGATTGAGACTAAAGAATCCCTGCCTCTGCCTCAGGTTGCCTGTGCAATACTGGGCAAGGTATTTAAACTAAGCCTTTCATAGGTGATCTGTAATTGTGTTTTCTCTGTCTTCTGGGTGCCAACTTGAGACCTTTTCTCTGAGTTGCGACCCTTTTTCTGAGTTGCAGAAATCCTGCAACTTCACAGCTGCAACTGACCTCAATTGGGGGTTTGCTTTGAGCATACAGTGCTACATATAATTGCTAAGTAGTCAGAGAATTCAGGCCCTAGGTGTCTCAAATCAGACACCCTAAATTAGTGGATACTTTTGTCCTTAATCTCTCTGTCCCCTAGTTTGCCATCAGCGTCATGGTGATTAATACTAACTAATCTTACAGGGATGGTCTGAAAATAAATAAATTCATTAAGATTTGTGAAGCACTTAGATATTGGAGTGATAAGCAAATCTCTGCAGTAGCATAGAAAAGCATGTGAGGAAGTTAATCATTTCTAGTTCAGAGCAAGGTTTGGGGAATGTTCATTAAAGAAGCCTGGAATCACACATTGAACAACATGGATAAAACAAAGAATTGTATAGTAACTTGTTAAGTCAGCACCATCTATCTTCTACACTGAATAAAGCAGAGGTCTTGTGGTAGGCTGTGATGAACAAAGGAGCTGAATTAAGGTTTTGTGGGGAAACCTAATTCTCACCTTTGTTTTTTGACTGCTTGACTTGGTAACCTTAATAACATTATTTTAGCACAATCAATTTTGCATGTGTATGTTTAATAAATTTCATAGTTCTTTGTAAAAACAAAACTTAAAATTCCATCCTGTGAAAACTTATAGGCACCCATACAGGTCCTCAGAAGGATTTGGATCTTTAGATCCATCCATCCCTGAAGACTTTCGCTACTTGAACTAAGGGAGTAACTGATAATAGTATTATGTATTCTCTGTGGACCAATATGAGTGATGATGGGACACTTTGCCAGGAAGGTTTACAGATACTTGCTGAGAGCAGAATCAGGCTGAAACTCATAAACTTTGGTTGGAGTAGACAACTTCTGCCCATTTCCCCCCAATGTGATCCTCTCAATCATGCCTAGTGCCTGTTATGTCTCTGTCCCATGACTGGCTCTCCCAGTCACAGTCTTCTTACCTTGTTAGTCCCAATCTGTACTGCCCAGGCTTTGGATCTCAGTCTTGCTGTTCTTGGCCAGGAAGTCCTCGTCTAGTTTCTCCCATATACTATTCCAAATGTTTTTACCCAGCCCTTTCCAATCTCACTTCACCCCTGACTTTTTGCCTCCAGTCTCTTTGCCCAGCTAGTCTCTTATCTCCCTGTCCCAGGTGAGATTCTTGTCCAGTTTCAGTAGCCTTGCCTCCTCCAGCTCCTTGTCCCAATCTGTTTTGTCCAACTAGTGATATAAGATCTATATCAGCTCTTTTTCACTCTACTTTCCTCCAGTCCCCCTTCCTTCTAGTACATGTAGTCTAGTTAGTCTCCTTTCTCTGCAAGGCCTAATTTCCTTCAATCTCAGTTTTCCCTCTACCTATTGCCTCCATACCTTCCCCTGCTTCACCCTATCTTCCTCCCTGGCTTTCAGGTTTAGTCTTCTTGCCCAGCTGGATCCAATCTTCATCCCCAGATTCTTTGTTTCAATTTAAGTTCCCAGCCCTCTCCTACAATGTACTAAGTCTGGTGCTTGTGCCCTCTGCATTTGACTTTGGTGGCTTCCTCTTCCAGGCTGCCTTTCTCTCTCAAGAAGGGTCACTGAGAGACAGTCTTCCTGCTATCAGTTCCAGTGCTTTGCCACACTTTGGGCATGGAGCAGCTGGGCAAGGGAAATTTGATATCATCGCTGTGGCCCTGGGCTGGGGGAACGAATAGCTCAGTCACTTTATGGAGATTGTACATTCAGTCTAGTCACGTTTGAGAGGCTGGAATATGCTAAATCACTTGGTTGAGATGGCAAATGCATCATTTCATCAAAAGAAGGAGGCTCAAATGTGCTCAGTGACCACCAATTGTTGTGGCTTTTAGCTGTTAAGTTTTTGCTGAGAGAGTGTGAACTGTGATATGGGAGTCAGAAACCCCTACCCAGAAAAGCCCATAGTGTGTTGTCTGGGGAAGAATGAGATGTGGTTATAACCAGAGATCTGGGTTTTCCATTTGCCATGGAAAAACATGGATTCTCTCTCCTTTAAAAGAGAAAAATTTGGCTTTTCAGGGTGAGAGGCGGAGAGGTATGATCTGTGCTCCACTCTGGCCACAGCAGCAGCAGCCAAGGCTCAGGTGCTGCTGGGGTGGAGGGCAGGGGAGAGAGGGCCCTGGTCCCATAGCTTTGGCAGCTGGGGACCCCTCTGGGGGGGCTGTGGCCTATGAGAGGGGCACTGGCAGGGTCAGAGTACTATGGGTCGGGAGTGAGGGGCACAAGCAGGGCTCAGGGGTCTGTGGTTTAGGAGTGAGGGGTAACAGTATTGGCAGGGGCAGGGCACTGGCATATCAGGGCTGCTCAGTGTCACAAAACAGTTGGGGGGGGGGGGGGAGCAGCTGCAACTTGACCCAGGTGGGAAACTCTGATTTTCTATGATAAAAAAACCAAAATAAACACCAAAATGTAGTTATTTAGAATTTATTTTATTATGATGGAGGCACTGGTAGCCTTCTAACTTGCTTTACAATTGTAAATATATTAATAAAACATTGTTTTCAACTGATACCTATATACCCATAGTGGCATTTCATTTTAATTGTGGAAAAACGTGGATTTTGTGGGTTTTCATTAGAAAACTTGGGATTTTTAAACAGTGAAAACCAGGATCCCTGGTTATAACTCCTCAGGCAGAGAGAGGAATTGAACTGAGGACTCCCACATCAGCAACTGCTCTAACCATTGGGCTACCGAACAAACAAGTAGCATCACCTTCTCTTAGTGCTGCACTTGCCTCGTTTACTGGCACAAGGATTTTGCACCCATATTTAAGGGAGTAAATTTAAACTGGAACAGGTGCAGACAAGGACTGCTAAGATAATCAGGGCACTGACCACGTAAGGGGAGGCTAAAAGAAGTGGGCTTGTTTAGTCTAACAAGACAAAAGTTGAGAGGGAATGATTGCTGGCTAGAATTATATCAGTGAAGGAAAATGACTGTTTAAGCTAAGAACAATGTTGGCTCAAGAACACATAGCCAGAAATAAATTTTGAGTAGAGAGTTTCTGTAACAGGCTTCCACTAGGAGCTGTGGGAGTGAAGAAAATCAATGCTTAATATTTAATATGAAGTGTGATCCCTTTATAAGTAGCATTATAAAATTTGGATGCCTGTGAAGATAGTACAGGTCTGGACTTCAAGACATGGGCTGTCTTCTGCCCTTATGTTCCTGTAACATTTAAAAAAATCATTACTTGACCAAACGGGATCAGATTTTCATGAGGATGGCATGAGGCACCCTCCTACAACCAAAGCATGGAACAACCAGAGCCTTGTAAAAAAAAAAAAAAATATATATATATATATATCTATCTCATCAGAAATGTTTGAAATAATGTTATCATCATAATCATTATTTCAGAAATGATGAGCCTTTTGGCTGGAATTTTCCAGATAATTTAACTTGAGTCATGGAAAACTTTAGCCCAAGCACTTAAATTTGGCATAGTTATAAGAATCTGGGGGTTTCTTATAAGGGGAAGTGTCTGGCAACTTTAATAATAGGAAGTGCTGTAAGTACCATCAATAACTTATAACACAGTACTGTATTACAGATGGTTAAATATTAATTACAAGGTGCAATCCTGCAACTTCTTTATGCTTTGTAAATTGGATTGAAACAACTTCAGAGAAAAAAACAGATGCTTACTTCCAAAACGAGTAAACCAGGGATTAGAAATCATAAAACCTGTCCCTTGAAGAACAATATCAGTATAAATATTCCAGGTCCTTATTGTATCATTTTTCAAATTCTCTTAAGTCTACATTAAACTGTATTTATTATTTATGATCCCTTGTACATTTGGGACATTTCAGAGATTCAAAAGCCATTTAGCATCCTATTACATTTTGAGATTTTGAACTACACCTTTTAGAGCAGCAATTAATGGCATTTATACACATACTTTTTTTCCCCCCGTGACGCGCTGGAGATCTGCTGCTTCGGAGCAGACTCGATTAACCGAGTCTGCTCCACACGTGAACTGCTCTGTGCTGTGTGCAGTTGTATAAATCGCGAAATGCATGTCAGCGTGCAGAAAATGGTGGTGCTGCCAGCCCCTCCAACTTCCTGTTGCTGTCCACATTGCCCAGCTGACTAAGCAGTGCCAGGCAAGTCAGGCTGACGTGCTGTGGTAGCAAGACTCGGGAGCCTTGCCGCCACTGTGAAATACCTCCACTTCACTCTGCACTGCTCTGGGTCAGCCCAGAGCAACAAAAGGCAAGCTGCTACGCCCTTGCCGCAAGGCTCCCAGAGCTTTGCTGCAGCAGATGAGAGCCCTTCTTATCCTTGCATTGCAGGTTAGTGCTTTAGTTTCCCCCGGCTGGAGAGCTTGCCTGTGAACCAAAACCCTGATGTAAGTGGGGAAGTGGGAGATCTGGAGGAAGAGCAACAAAGAAGGGGCAACAAGGGAGGTACTCTCACATGTTCTGAGAAATAAGGGCAATCTACTAGTTACCTCAGGTGCATGTACATGAATGCACAGTGCCTGGGAAACTTGCAGAAAGAATTGGAAATCCTTGCACAGTCAAGGAATGTGACTGGAATAACAGAGACTTGGTGGGATAGCTCACATGACTGGAGTACTGTCATGGATGGGTACGAACTGTTCAGGGAGGACAGGAAGGGGAGAAGAGGAAGAGGAGCTGCATTTTATGTAAACGAGCCATATGATTGCTCAGAGCTCCAGTATGAAACTGGAGATATGCCTGTTGAAAGTCTCTGGGTTAAGGTTAGAGGGGACAGCAACAAGGGTGATGTTGTGGTGGGTGTCTGCTATAGACCAGCAGAGCAGGAGGAAGTGGTGGATGAGGTTTTCTTCAAACAGCTAGTGGAAGTTTCCTGATCACAAGCCCTGGTTCTCATGGGGCACTTCAATCACCCTGACACCCTGTTTCTCATGTTCTTCAGTCACCCTGACATTCGCTGGGAGGGCAATACAGCAGTGTGCAGGCAATCCAGGAAATTTTTGGAGAGTGTTAGGGACAACTTCTGGTACAAGTGCTGGAGCAGCCAACTAGGAGCCCTGTTCTTCTTGACCTGCTGCTCACAAGCAGGGAGGAATTGGTGGGGAATGTAGTAGCGGATGGCAACTTGGGCAGCGGTGACCATGCGATGATTGAGTTCAGGATCCTGAGGAAAGGAAGGATGGAGAGCAGCAGAGTAAGAACCCTGGACTTCAGGAAAGCAGACTTCGACTCACTCAAGGAACTCATGGGCAGATCCCCCAGAAAGCCAGACTGAGGGAGAGAGGAGTCCAGGACTTGAAAGAAGCCTTACTGAGAGTGCAGGAACAAACCATCCTGATGTGCAGGAAGGCTAGCAAGTATGGCAGAAGACCAGGTTGGCTTAGCAGGGAACTCTTCAGTAAACTAAATCACAAAAAGGAAGCTTATAAGAAGTGAAAACTTGGACAAATAAATATGGAGGAGTATAAAAGCATTGCTCAGGCATGCAGGGATGAAGTCAGGAAGGCCAAAGTGCAATTGGAGTTGCCACTAGCAAGGGATGTGAAAGGGGAAAAAAAATGGGTTTCTACAAGTATATCAGTAGCAAGAGGAGGATCAAGGGAAGTGTGTGGGTCCCTTACTGAATACGGGAGGCAACTCTGTGACAGGATGCAGAAAAGGATGAAGTGCTCATTGCCTTCTTCACCTCAGTCTTCACAAGCAAGGTCAGTCCCCAGACTGCTGCACTGGACAGCACAGTTTGGGGAGAAGGTGAGCAGCCAACAGTGGCGAAAGAACAGGTTAAGGACTACTTAGAAAAGCTGCACATATACAAGTCAGTGGGGCTGGATGGGATGCACCCAAAGGTGCTGAGGGAGTTGGCTGATGAGATTGCAGAGCCACTGGCCATCATCTTTGAAAACTTATGGCAATCAAGAGAGGTCCCGAATGATTGGAAAAGGGCAAACATAGTGCCCTTATTTAAGAAAGGGAAAAAGGAGGATCCAGGGAACTACAGACCAGTCAGCCTCACTTTAGTCCCTGGAAAAACCATGGAGCAGATCCTCAAAGAATCCATTGATCACTGCCCTTAATCACTTACTTTGACCTGCTGGCAACACACCTACTAGTGCAGCCCAGGAAGCCATTAGCCTTCTTTGCAACAAGGGTACACTGCTGGTTTATAATCAGGTTATTGTCCACTGTAACCCCCAAGTCCTTTTCTGCAGAGCTGCTGCCCAGCCAGTCAGCCCCCAGCCTGTACCAGCACATCGGATTGTTCTGTCCTAAGTGCAGGACTCTGCTCTTGTCCTTGATGAACCTCATGAGATTCCTTTTAGCCCAATTCTCCAATTTGTCTAGGTCATTCTGAATCCTGTCCCTATCCCTGAGTGGTCTATAGTACCCTCCAGTATATATACTACTGCCCCAAGCTTGGTGTCATCTGAAGCCTGCTGAGGGTGCAGTCTATGCCATCTTCCAGGTTGCTGATGAAGACACTGAACAAAACCAACCTCAGGACCGACCGACACCTGGGGCACTCCACTTGATACCAGCTGCCAAATAGACATCGAGGCATTGATTACTACTCTCTGAGCCCAATGCTTCAGCCAGTTTTCTATCCACCTTACAGTCCATTCATCCAGCCTTTACTTCCTTAATCAAGGTATGCTATATCCACTGGTCTCCTTGCATCCACAGGGCCAGTCACCTTGTCCTAGAAGGCAATCAGGTTGGTTGGGCATGACTTGCCTTTGGTGAATCCATGCTGACTGTTCCTGATCACCTTCTTCTCCAAGTGCTTAAAAATGGATACCTTGGATGCCATGACTGTGCAAGGTCTTCCAATTCTTCCTCCTTGTTTCCCAGGCTCCATGCATTCATATACAGGCACCTGAGGTAACTAGTAGATTGCTCTGATTTGTCAGGAAGTGTGAGAGCACCTCCCCTGTTGCATCCTACTTGTTTTCCTCCAGGTCTCCCGCTTCCCCATTTACTTCAGGGCTTTGGTCTCCACCCCCCAGGAAGCCTAGTTTAAATCTGTCTTCGCTGGACTAAAGCATTTGTTGACTTGTAAACATCATGGAGAAAAGTTTATATCCAAACAAAAACTATTTTCATTAGAAGTTTTAAATATAAATACTATTAATATTTAATTCGTAATTTTATCTTGTTTAAAATTGTGGCTCTCCAAAGGCACAGAAAAGCATTGAAAAAGAACTGAGTGACCTACTAAGTAAGTTGTCTAGCTTCCTAGCTTCTCCAGTTGGGGTCACTCCCTGAGTTGCTCCTCAGCCAGTCCTCCCAAGCAAATCTCAGTCTTTAAAATAAACCGATTAAACAAAACCAAATTGGGAGGACCAGGCCTTTTGCTGTAGTCCTAGCACTGCAGCTTGGCCCTTCCTTGCAACACACTGCTCTACTTAGAGCTTCCGGTACGTCCTCCTCTCTTCTACTTACTCTTTTGAAATCTTCTGAAGCTGTTAGCCCAGCTGTGGGGCATCTGGATTTTCTCAACAGGGCTGACTGCTCCTTCTTAATGGGACAGGCTACCCTGTTACAGTCCTTCTGGGAGTCTAGCCTCCTACTGTCACAGATACCACATAGTACAATGTCTTTCATAAACTTAACAAGCTCGATCTTTGCCTCCCAACTCTTATGGGAAGGCTATTCTCAAACCTCGCTACTTAATGGTTAGGAAGCTTATTTTTAGTTTGCAGCTTCAGTTTTTTTCAGAGGGATTGTATACTGAAATGTTTTTGTCAGTCTTCTCATCGTTTTAGTAGCTCTTCTCCCTCTTCAGTGTTTGGTGTCTTGATATATTTCTAGATTTCATCTTATCTTCTCTGTCTGTGTTTTTGCTACACTAAATAAGCAAAAACTTCTAGTCACCTTTCACTTGATAGTCCTTCCATTCCCCTGATTATCCTAGAACTTCTTTTCACCCGTTCCAATTTCGGTTCATACTTTTAAACGTGTCATCAGATCCTGTAGTGATCACAGGTATACATGAAAGAGAAGAACTAAACAATACATGTGGAACAATAGACAAGTCTCTGCAGTCCTTTAGTTTTTCTGACTAAGTAACAAGCTGCTCACTGAAGGACAATCTTCCCATTCAGTCCATCAGTCAGTCTCCTGTTAGAGAGCATCTCTAAATTAGAATTTTCATCACTACCTCTTCCTTCTCAACGATAACTACAAAAATCAACTAACATAAGAATCAATTAATACCTATCTACAAAGGCAATGTTACTGGCGTTTTATTCCAGAGTATGTCTTTACCCAGGGTTCAAAGTACACTTTGACTCTTAGTGGAGTTGGAGGTGGTGGTGGCAACAGCAGAAAGAAGCCACAGGGCAGCCTGGGCGCAGGCTCCAGGTGGCTGCAGCAAAAAGTGCCCGGCAGCAATGAGGGGGAATGGCCGCTTTTCTCCCATGCTAAACAGCAGTTTCTGCCTGGCTGGTGGGGGTTTTTTGTCTCTTTTGGGGAGGCACAGTCCCCCCGTAAATCAAACCCTGCCTTTACACTCATTTTCCTGTTTCCCCTTCCTGCTGCTCTTTTAACATGTCTCTGTGAGTCTTTCAGGAGGTTTCACTTTCTTCTCAGACTAACAAAGTATCAGATCCAGTTTCTGATTTGTTTTTGGTGGGCAGGTTTTCTTCCAATTCTTGATAGACTTGAGTTCTAGCACTGGATCTGGCTGATTTTCCACTTTTGGCAGCTATGCTACTGCATATAGCACAGAATTCACTAGCTACAGACTGCTAAGGTCGTTTTCCTCTTTTTTGCATGACAGTATTTACATTTGTGCTCATCAGCATATTTCTTCCCATAAGGACATGGTTGCTGCTTGCTTTGTGAAACAGTTCTTTTCTTCCTAAGAAGACTGTCCACATTTGGGCTATAACGACCAAGAGGATCATCAGGGGGCATTTATGTTGGGCATTTGTACACATGCATGCGTCACAGTGCTGCGTTGTGAAATGCACGTCAGTGCTGAGAAAATGGTGGTGGCGTGCTTTTGAACTAAAGCACATGGAAGATGTTTTAGTTCAAAAGTGCACCCCTGCCATTTCTGTGCAGTGACGTGCATTTCACCATTTATACAAATGCATGCAATGCAGCGCTGGGTACATCAGCTCACATGCTCTGTAGACTTGATTAATCAAGTTTGCTCCGATGGGCTGGAAATCCAGCCCGTCAGAGCAGACAAAGGTACGTGTATAAATGTCTGTTGTGTCTTTTTGTACTGCAAACGCAAACTTAACTAGATTCAGTTTCTCACACAAGCTTCAAGACTCAGAATTGGTGTAAACTCCCTAAGTACTACAATGAATGGGAGTTTGTATGCTCTATTTTTACATTGGATGCCAGCAGTACATCTCCCTTGCACTGGTACATTTGTTCCTTGGTAACCAGGTGTTTTCATGTTTGTTGGACTCACTTTTGGTATCAGTTTTAATTTTCTAGTCATGCTTTGGTAAAATATTAACCTGAGTTTCGGTGTCCAATTTAAAAGAAACCAGTGTTCCTTGTATTTTCACTAGCAACAGTCAGTCTCTTTCATTGATTTTGCTTGATTCAACCATATCTATAAAAAAAAAAACCAAAAAAAACCCTCCTTCTCCAGTTTTTGCTCAACTGCATACACTTGAGGTTTTTGTTTGGTATCTATAGCACCTGGAAAAATAATCCCTGTTGTTAAAGTTAAAAAGAGCTTTCCTTATCAATGGAAAATTCCACCCTGTGAGGTGGCTTCTTCCCAACAGAAAATTCTACCCTATGCAGTGGCTTTTTTCTGGCCATGTTCTTTCACATCTACTGAATGGACAACCCCTTTTGGTGCATTCAGCTGTGCAGTGGACCTTCTCAGTTTCTGCTGCCTTCGGCTGCCCTATACATTAGAATAGTCTTTCTAGGGATGAGTCTCACTCATGAGATAGACTTTCTTGTAATGCAGTGTTTGCAATACCACAAATAATCAGAAATTCTGTCAAGTTTTCAAAAGCATGGTTATTACTTGTCCCTTTAGTCCAGTAACATACGGATCTATACTTTCTCCTGTTGTTAGTCTGCACAGAAAAGATGTACGTCTTTCAAGAGTGATTGTTTTTCAGCATGCAGTCTCCTCAAGTTGGACAGTATTACACTTAACTAACAGCCTTCTTTGAAGATGAAAGAGCAGAGCCAGGGCTCCCTTACAGGATGCAAAAAGACTGAGGATTTGACTTTGTCATTTTTGTCTCTGTCCCTGTGACTGAGGCACCACTCAAACCTTTATTTGAATGCCCTTTAATTCTCTGCTTCATTGCCTGGCATCACTAACTGTCCTTTTACTTAGACTATAACTGTGCTGGAAGACCACTTACAGTGGTCCTTATCCTTCTGCGTGGCTGCGTGGCTCTGCTTGTTCTCAGTGTCCAACTTCTTTTTCACTTTGAAAATCAAATTCTTTCATGTTTAGCCTGGAAAAGAGAAGACTGAGATGGGGATTTTATTACAATCTTCAAATACCTGCAGGCAATTGCAGAGAGGATTGAGATGGACTCTCTGTAGCCATAGAAGACAGGACTAGGAGCTGTGGCTTAAATCTTCAGCAGGGGAAATTTGGGTTGGAAACTAGGAGGAACTTTCTAACTATTAAGGGTGGTGAAGCACTGGAACAGGCTACCTAGAGAAGCTGTGGAATATCTATCCTTGGAAGTTTTCAAGAGCAGGTTAGACTGACATTTAGCTAGGATGATTTAGTCAGGGATGATCCTGCCTTGAGCAGGGGGATGGACTACATGACCTTATGAGGTCCCTTCCAGCCCTACTTTCCTATGGTCCTTAGTTCTTTCTTATACTCCTGACACCATGTAGTGATCACCAGGTTTAGTAAATACGGGTATACATGCATGAGAAGAATTAAACAATAAACTTTATTTATGGAGGGGTAGACAAGTCCCTGCAGTTCCTTAGTCTCTTTAATTAACTAGCTGCTCACTAACTGAGGGACCATCTCCAATATCCAGCTCTCTGCCATTCTCCTGTTAGGGAGGGTTTCAAAATTATAACTTCTATCTTACCAGATTTCCTTATTTCTACTGGAAATACCTAAATACATCCTAGATCACATTTGCCTTTTTCATGGTTGCATTATGTTGGCAGGCCAATCATTTTGTGACCATGTAGTTCAGGGCTCTCCAATTGGTGGTCCACAGGCAGTGTGTGGCCAGCAAGGAGTTAATTTGCAGTCCCTGTCCAGCCACTGCTGCCCACCACTGATTGGGTGCTAGGCTCTTCCTCTCTCCTCTGCCTTCCACTTCTAGAACTCAGAATTCCACTCAGAATTCTGGGATGGAGATTACTTGGTTCCCTTGCCTTGACTGCATGAAGTTCTTTAAGTTTTGCTTTCACAGCTGTTGTGGTAATTTCCATTTTCATACAGTCATTCCATTATCTATTCTGTTTTTGTCCTCATGATCAACCTTGTTGTCCTCATTGAAAAATAGCAAATTGATTACAATGACTTTAAATCATAATTTAAATCAGCAAGCAAGTAGGAAATTTTAATTTAAATGGCTGATTCTTCCTTCCCATGTTAGTTATCTTTCTAAACAAGGGTTGATTCTCACTGATATGCTCTGATGTATAGCAAATGTTATGTAGGGATACCCAAGCTAATCTTAACTAGCTTGGGATCTCTCTATACTATCCTGTAGACTGCAATGTGGACCTACCCATAGCCTTAAAATATAGGATTTTTCCCTAACCAGGAGCAGACCCTATATCTGATTATATTTATTTAAGCAATTATATATTTAAACAGTTATTTATTCAGTTTTAATTTTCATGTTTTTATTATGTTGGGAAATGGTAACTGGTTCCATTCCTTCCTACTAAATAACTATTTTAACTTGGTATATTTACAGATGGACAAAAATATGTGAACAAGTATTTTTTCAGTTAAATAATACCAGCTTTAGTGCTGGACACATTAGGAAACAAACAAAGCATGGTTGCTGCAGAATTAACTGATTTATCAAAGAAAGGAAGAATTATCTGCGCTTAATAAGTACTCTCTTGTCAGTCGAGATTTTGAACTAATATATCTCATATTCAGAGACAGAAACAAAATTCAACTCTTTCAGCTCTCAGTGAATGCCATTTAACTTGGCTAACTGAATAGACTGATATCAGGAAAATATACTCTGCACCTGCAGAAGAAACGAATGTTATCAGAAGCTGAACACTTTAACAATATAGGTTAGAAAGTAACTTTCAGCATTTCAGTGGTTTGACTTTCCTTAAAACTTTTAATAGCAAACCTACGCTACTTAATATTACCTTTCATTTAATCTAAATGATTATAATGCATGATGCTAAGTGTAGGCTTCATTGTATCAGAATTTCAAAGTTAGTTTTAATTTGATTTATTCTTACAAAGAAAATGGATTTGAATTAAAAAAATCATAGCACAAAACTGAATGTTATTATTAAGAAGTCAATACTTTTTGTGTAAAACGCTTCAAAGAATGCTAGCAATATTAAATGTTCAACAGAATTTTAAATCAAACATATAAAATTACTTTGGGACATAAATTGAATCTTATAAATATTATTTTGTGAGTAATTCTTAGAAAACTTCTTATTTGTTTACACATTACCCAAAACGCTTAAACTAATGTTATTTTCCTTTCCCCTAATACTGGATAATGATTGAGCTCTGTACAGTTACAGAGTACAACTCTAGTTGTGATGAACTATGATGTGTGGAAGGTCTAGGGCAGAATCCTATTTCAGTTTATGTGCCAAAATAGCACATACGATAGTCAGTTCTGTAGATGCCATTTTTTGTCTCTTATAAACAGTTTGAGATCCTACTTTCCTATGCAGTCTGCACACACAAGCATCCACACTACTATTAAAATGCACAGTAGACTGATATGGCCAAGCAGGTATACTACTCTGTGTGTGCATCTACGAGTGCTATTAAGGTGAAGCAATAAACTCTGGCACTTATTATGCTAGAGTTTATTGCTCCTGGGCACTGCACCTACACATGCACCTGGGACTGTAGCATGTTAAGTCGGACTGGAGCAGCCCTGGCTTGCAAGGAACCAAGGGGGTCAGCCTGCCAGCCTGAGGGTGCTCTGACGTGACTCAACATGCTGCAGAGGGGCTGGCTGAGGCACAAGGGTGCTTCAGTGCAGGGGTAGTCGGGAGGCAGCCCCTACACTGAAGCACCCTCGTTCCCTAGCCAGCTGCGTCAGTGCCTACACGCGCACTGCTGCAGAGTAAAAAATTTGGCAGTAGGATAGGACTTGTAAATATATGCACTACCCTCTTGCGGAGTTAATTCCCCTAATAGGGCTGAATGTGTAGATGTGAGATGTTTACTGTGGAGTTGATTAGTATGCTCTGCAGTAAAAGTCTTGTGTAGACACACCCTATATATAAGTACCTGGTTAAGGTTAGGTCCTGAAATTGTAGCTGGGCAAAAACCCATGACTTGTGGGAAGGGATCCCTCCCATATTTTAGCTCGGTGGTCTAGTGGTTAGGATCCTTATTCAGGATGCAGAAGATGTAGGTTCTAAGCCTCCTCTCACCCAGACGGAATTTGAACATGCATGTTTTTGACTTCTAACCAGGAGGCCACAGGGTAGGCTTTATGTATATTTCTTTTCAGCACTAACCACTACTGGGCTAAAAATCACACAGGAGAGCCCGCTGTCTCCAGAATCTAACCTGTCATAGGTATGAGTTTTTGCCTGTCTAACACTCAGTAGGCATGGATTTTGACCAGCTATAATCTCAGTTATGCTCAGATATACATGTCATATTAGATATACATGTCAGTAGTTATGCTCAGATATCCATAGTTATGCTCAGATATACATGAGCTGCAGACCTACCTAGTTAGTGCAGCCTGCTGCCCATGCCCGATAGCCACGTAGACATTTGCATGTCTGCGCTGCGTATGGAATAGGATCCCTAACTATACACAAGTGCCAACAAGGGCAATTATGTGCCTAGGTAAGTGCCATTTGGGCACAGAAAGTGAAATAGGATTCTGTCCCTAGTGTCATCTTCCATTACCAGTAGAAAGAGAAGAAGAATTTTAGCAAATGACTGTAAGTGGCCATGAAGGTATTTTAATGTAGATTAAGCCACTACTATTTGTGAGTTTTTGGGTTTAGCACATTTTTTCTTTTGGGTTTCTTCTTGCTGCTTTATTTAACAAAGGGGGAGGGGGGGGGGGGGAGCCTGTGCAGGCTGACTGTGTGGATGGCAGATAAATGGTATGGGCATACACAGGAAAAAAATACCGGGTATTCCTCAAATATGGGAATCATAATTGCAGAAGTTTCACTACTGTGCTTTTTTGAGGATTACACAATTGCTTTTATACTGGCCTTATTTTTGGCCCTCATTTTCTTGTCTGTGTTTGCACTATGATTAGTCCTGACACCATGCCATCCTAAGTGGTCTACAAAATTTGATTATATACATTGGCTGTTTGTACTTTCTATCCCTGTAGCATATAATCAGGATTTACCTGGTAAATATTTTAACAACAGGAACACTTACTCTTCCTTGGTTTCATCTTATATTTATTAAGCTACTTCATCTTAACAGACATTCCACATACTATCACTCAGTCTACGATGCAAGTGAAATAAAAAGGACAAAAAAACTTATATAAAGCTATAATTGTCTTACTGTTCTCAAAACAGAAGTATTATTAAAATAGATTAATACATAAATCACTAATAAATAATTGTTCTTATATTCATCTTTGGATTTCATATAGGTCAACATTCTTTTTATTAGCTTATGATTTCCCTTTTTTATATTTCTCCATGAACAAGAAAGGATTTCATGAAATAAAACATGGTATAGTGATTCCTAGTTAGTATAGTATTTCAGAAATATAAATAGTATAGATCCCAGAGTGAGAAGCAATACACAGGTGTACTGCCTATGGGCTTTCAGGAACCTAATCCAATGTGAAAGGTCTCCCCGTGTTGAAAAATGTTTTCAGAGGGTAGGGTGTTCACTGCTCCATCTCCATTGTGAGCCTTGAGCCAGTCAGCACAGCTGGAGAAGTAGACATTATGGGTAAAAGATGGGGTGTTGCTTGATGGGTGCATTGACTCAGTGCAAGCCCCTGAGAAATTCTGTCAGCAAAACTGCCTAAGATTTAAAATCTGTTCTCCCCTAGTAGATGCCTAGAGAAATGAGAGTACAAAAACTATGCCTTCCTGTGAGGATAAACTTGTAAGCATGTCCTAGCTCTCCAGTGCCTAAGTTCCTTTTAAATGGCTATGTAGATTATGGTGCTTTGATTTTCCAGTTTATGGAGGGAAACCCCCAAGAGTCCAAATAAAGCCAAGTCAAAGTGAAATGATTTCTGCTTTCATTGTCTAGCTCAACTTCTTTGTGCCTTCTCCAGCAAGGAGTTCTTTTGGCCTGTAGGGCAGAGATTACTGATCACCAGGAATCCAGGTTTTCTGTTTGCTGTGGAAAAATGCGGATTTTCTCTTTTAAAGGAGAAAAACGCAGATTCCTTTAAAGGCAAAAACCCTTGGAAACTGTGGGTTTCCCCTTGCAGGCTGGCAGAGTGCCAGCCTACAAGGGGCTGCTTGGGGCTGGGGGGAGTGGGACACAAGGGTACCACGAGAATGCTTGCGCACACCCACATGTACGTGGCAGCCAGGCAGTGGCAGAGAGCAGCTCTTTGCAGATAAGTTTGTAGGGGCAGAGAAGGGGCACATGCCATGTGATAGGTTGGCAGGGTGGGGTACAGGTAATGCGTGAGTGGGTTGGGGGGACATGTGCCTCCCAAGATTTCTATGCCTATAGTGGGGTGTGGGGCTGCAGCCAGGCTAGACCAGCTCCGGGCAGCAGCCACCTCTGCGGCCCAATCAGCAGGACCTGGTGCAGGAGGGAGCATTGTGCCACCATGGCCTCCAAGATGAGGTGCATGGAGGTGAAAAAACACAGATTTGGGGGGTTTTAATCAGAAAATTTGCAATTTTTATCAGAGAATTTGTGATTTTTAAACAGAGAAAACCAGGATCTCTGCTGATCACTAGCCTGGGTGCTTCATTTGGCACTCAGGTTACAAGCCACAATTGTGGATCCTACATGTTGGGGCAGCATCCAGTCCTAAACCCAAGACTGCTCTGTTCCTCTGTTTCCCAGCCCCATTGCTATGCAGTTTCTCTCTGGTTTGGCCCTCTAGTTGGCTTTTCTCAAGCAGTCCTCTGCCAAGCCTTGCTCAGGCTCCTCCTTTTCCCACCTCACAGGGAATAACCATTTAACTCAGGGGTTGGTAGCCTACAGTCTGTGGGCTGGATCTGACCCGCAGAATCATTGGATCTGACCCACAGATATGAGGCTTTGGCAGGTGGTAGGGGGTTTTGGCTGAAAGACAAGTGTCAGTGGCTGGATCCGAGTTGCCACCCACCTGCCTTTGACCTGGGGTGGGCCATTCTGGCCTGCACCCAGGAAAGGCTGCCTACCTGTGATCTAGCCGTCCCGCAAGCTTTGGTTGTACGTCCACACTGCTATTCCTTTTGGCCTTTCCTACTACTGTAAAATTGCTTCCTCTGAACAGAACTGGGCCTCAATCAACTAGTCTCAGTCACATGATTTGAGAAGAGAGGTAGTCAGCTGTATTCATTTGAAGCAAAGCAGGATAGCACCTTAAACTAACTTATTCAGAAAGGCATATGCTTTCATAAGCTATGACCTACTTGGTTAGATACTAGAAATGGTCTTCCATAGTGTTCATTGTATGTGATGAACTAGGCAATAGCCTGTGAAAGCTTATGCCTTTCAGAATGAATTGGTCATCAAGGTGCTGCCTTGCTTTACCTCCTAGATGATTTGAGAGAGAAATCCCAGCTACCAGATATAGTCCTTTGTCCACCTCAATATTCACTATATGGCAACACCTGGGAAGCTTTTTCCCCAAGGTTTGTGTGTACAGTTTGCACCCCCAAGTGGTGGTGATGCTGAATTGAGCCACTGAAATCAAGCCTGCCTTCCTACAGCTTGTACAATTAGGTTTACTGTAGTGTGGACTAAAGGATTAGATGTATAAGATATTAGATAAAACACATGATATTATGTGCTGTGCAAATCTAGCAGTTTACCATTGTTCAACAATAGATGCCACACCAAATCATCTTATGAACTGAAGAAATACATAATCAAAGGCCTAGAATAAAGCAACTATACCATCTGAGCCCATGATCTCATGGGTCTTTCAAGTAAGCAGGGTCTGGCCCTGCTCCTCCTAATATCTCTAAAACTAAGCTAATGAATGATATACCTAGTCAATATTTTACCAGAAATCAGAAGGGTGTTTGTGCCGGAAAGCTTGCAAAGAACAATTTTTCCAACCACTGAGTTGGTCTAATAAAAGATATCACATTTTCCAAAGAACCTTGTCTACCAACAGAAGGCACTTCATTTATCTGTCTCAAATGTGCTGGGCAAACATGCTATACTTATTGTTTTTCATTTGACTAGAATAAGATTCTATACAGATATTTAACTAAAAGGGTTGTTCATATTTTATCAGTTCATACCTTATTTTTCACATGCTGTCCTGTTATCACAGGGACATCTTTCAGGATACCATATGTGTGTTAATCAGTCAAAACGTTGTTATAACTACATAATGTTTGATAAAGACTTATTGCTAGGCCAAGGAAAATTTGCATTTTGGGATCAAATAGTTCAGTGGAATTGAGTATTTAAGTATACCGAAAATTGGCTGAAGTGAAGAGAAAAGTTCAGTAAGTATAGGGCAGCAGGGCTAGGTCCAGCAGCAGCAGCAGGCAGAAAGATCCGCTGCCACTGGGGCTGCTGGGAAGTGTCTGGCTGCTGTGCTGCTACAGCCCTGCTGCAAACCTGTGGGTAGTGGGACCGGCTGCATGCGCCACAGCCCATGCACCTGGGTTGGGTGGGGCCGAGGGACCTGCTATGGGCCAGATAAAATCCCTTGGTGGCCTGAATTCAGCCCGCAGGCCATATTTTGCCCACATCTGACCTAGATTATTAGAAATTGAAGAGATTTAAATAAGAATCAAGCACATAGTATTTTTGAGGATCTGGGCTTATATTACCAGAAAAAAATGCACAGTGAGAAAGATGAACATTACTGTTTAGTCAGAAGTGGACAGCAGTGATACTGAGAAATATTTTTTTACTAAGGTACAGTATATATAAGAGGGAGCCTAGGGCTCCTGTTACTTTAAGATGGAAAGAGCAGTAGGGAGAGTCTCAGGAGGGGAAGGCTGCTCATTATGAGCTGCCAGAGAGCAGGTTCCTGGGGATTTATCTGCTATGAGTACCTATTGCAGAGCTAGCTGCTCTGCAGCAGTACAGTAGGTTAGAGCCCTGCGTGGGAGATAAGCTGCTATTACATCAGTTACCAGCAGCAGTAAACTATCCTGGAGTTAAGCTAATAAGCTAAAATGGGAAACACCTGCAGCCAACCCAAGAAGTCGTCTGACTGGAAAGGGGTAGGGCCTGGGAGGTATATAAACCCACATTCTGATCCAGGTTGGTCAATCTAGCTCTGGAATGGACAGGTGCTGGATGACTGACTGGGGCTCTGCCAAGCTTGAGTACCATGAATAAGGTTCTGAGGCTTGACAGAGGACTGACCCCTGGAAAGAAAGAGTTTAGGAGGCAGCAAAGCAAGCTTATGGTTTGTGTTAGAGCCAGAGTGCCTATATTGTTGTTTTGGGTTTTTTTGGTTTTTGGGGTTTTTTTGCTTGAGTTTTAATTGGCAGTCTGGGTTGGGACTAGCAGGGATATAAGAAGTCCCACTGTGCCTGAGGCTGCCAAAGCTTGAGTCTGCTGAGGGCAGAGCGTGAGCAGCAATACAGCGCAAGAGGTGCAGAGCTGATGGCCAAAGGCCTATAGCTGGAGAGAGGCAGAGACTGACAAGGGCATAGAGGCTCAGTGAAACATGAAAGGAGACTGGCAAAATCTGTCAGGTGTAGGCACAGCTGTAGGGGTGGCCAGAGACACTGAATAGCCCATAAGCAACAGGTGCCCTGGTGCATGTGAGGGCCACAAAGGCTCACCCACCTAATGGGAAGGATTGCTTGGGATCAGCAGGTCTGAGAGAGGAATCCATTGGCAGGAAGATAGATCAAGGATCATGCTAAGACCCATGACAGCCCCCCTTTTTACATCTATTAAGAATATCAAGGTGTGGCAGGTGGAAGCAAAGGGAGGGTACCCTGCAGCTATCAGGGGGCATCACAGCCACCCCTAGAGAGCAACCCTGCTAGAGCATACAATTGTTGGGAGTATTTTGCTACTTCTAACTTACCCCCAACTTTCCCAGTTTTATTCTGAAAATATGATAACGTTAACCATCGGTCATGGAACAATTGCTTTTTCTGAAGAACTAAACAAACTAAAGGGACAAAGTAACGTTTAAAAGGGTGATAGCTCATCAGAAGACACTCAGATACCTTCTGGCTGCCATGCTTAGCTCAACTTTGTCTGGAAAAGCTGGAAGTGTTTTTACATGTTTCATACACCATTATAGTGCCATGCTTTACCCCAGGGATGACTTCATTTCAGCTATGTGAAGATGATTACTATTTATAGTCTTTTAAGTGCTGTTTTTATTCTCCGAGTAAAGAGAGAATTATTAAAGGTATTGATTAAAATTTGGGGCCATAAAGGTTTTGAGGGAGCTTTCCTTAAGGAAGGTGTCAGAACTCCATAAGGAAACCAAAGGGACCCTCTGGATTTAGTAGTAATCTTCTTCCCCACACATCTTTAATAAAAGTCATTATTATAGTCTATACTTGTATACTCCAGGCACTGTGTAAAAATAAACAAAAATACTGTATTCCAAATAAAAATAGGAAAGATGGCTAGAGAAATTTCCAAGGGTAAATACTGTCCCCATCTCCACAACTGTTTGCCACTGAATAAGCAGAAAAACCAGGGCAAGCCAGCATGTAGGAAACCAGATGTGCAGACTTCATGCATGATGCACAGTTCTCTTTGAGGTAGATATTTGATGTGAAGGACAGGTTAAGAGAAATTTAACTTGTCACTATGCAGAGCATCCCCCTCCAAACAGAAGTGGGGGTGGCTACTGGAGCACTTGCACCTCTGCTTGGGTTTCATGGGGATGGTTTCATTTTCCCCTTCACTAAATCCAGTTATCCAGAGAACCACAGCTGTGACTAGATCATCACTATGCTCATAACCATGCTGCCTATGAATCATTATATGGCAAATGCCACCACACAAATTCAATAAAGAACCTTTCTTTAACTAGTCTGCATTTAGTATTTTCACCTTTAACTGAGGTGGAGAGAGAAAGGAGGACTGGAGTACAGTTGAGTGAGGGCAGGAGGAACAGCCACTAATTTTTGTTCCTCCTTTATTTATGGGATCTTTTAAAAAAAAAAAAGTGTGCACTTGATGATTTAATGCTGGAATCTGCATAGCAAAGTAGTAGTTAATCATTTATAACTTTGGATTGAGCTTTAAACAAGATGCTAATGTAAAAAATAATGTCCCTTTTCATGGAGTGCATGTATGTAAGTGAAAGCCCATGGAAAAACAGTCAAAAAACGATATCCCCAATCATGTATTGGTGATGCAGTACCACAGTGACTGTTTTTGTTTGTTAAATAAGGGCACATCATAAGCCCTTGTAAAAGCCTTCAAAACAAATTTAAAATAACAATTGGTTGAAGAGGGAATGTGCAAAATAAAAAATAGAATAAACCAGGTTGAGAATAACATACCACTGGTAAAATTCATGTCAAGGCACTATTTGCTGGGTTGGAATGGATTACACAGCATGAGGGCTAGCTAGCTGCTATCCCCATCTTGAATCAGCCAGTAGAACCATTGTGTTCCAGTCAGGTGCACAGGAGAAACCACAACCATCCTCAGGTAAAAAATGCAAAGCAACAAATAAGGCAGGAACAGGGTCCTGACACCTCTGGAGGTTGGATTTTTTATTTTTTTTAATAATATATTTTGTGTTCCAGGTCAAATTAGCAAAGTCAGTTCCAAATCATATCGATTGAGCAGAACTCAATCGATTCAAAAGCCATTGCTGGTGCAAGCAGAACTCAATCCTTCTAAACATCACATATCTACAACCCAGGAGCATCCTCAGACCCAGGCTCTCACCCTGGGACTTCAGATGCTCCCAAAATCCATTGGCAGGCATCCTACCTGCAGGCCCAAGCCGGAGCTCTTGGGATTTGGACACCCCCCCACTGGATCTTAGCCCACGAGAGGCTTGTCGGATCCTGACGGTCTGTTTACCAGATCACCCACTAGAGCCGCCCTGCCAGGGTCAGGGGACGCAGAAATGGCCTCGGCTCCTGTCCCTGCACTGCATCATTCCTTATTTGCCTTCCTGGGCCAGAAGAGCGGCTGCTCCCTACTCTGTTGGGGACCAAAGAGGCTGTAAATCGAGACCAACCGTTTGTTTACTGGCGCTGTGTCTCGCCAGCGCTGCCGAGAGCCGCCTTTTGTGGTCTGTCGCGAGCAGCCGCCCAGGTCCCTCCCCCCTCCCGCAGCGCACTTGATCCGGGAGCCGGCGGGTCCGGGTTACACCGACCGGGGCAGAGGAGAGAGCTGAGCAAGAGGCAAGGGAAGGAGACTTACCAGGGTGCGGCTTCGGAAACCTGCGCGCAACAACAAAGCCAGGCATCCTGGATTTGTTGGGGGTGGATTATTTTCCCGAGCGACAGGCATGAATGATTTAACCGGCAGCCCGGGGCGGGTCAGTCTCGAGCTCGTCCTGGCGGGGGAGCCAAACACTCTGGATTGGTAGCCGGGAAGGGTTTTTGTTGCTGCTGCTGGCTTTATTGTTGGGCAAATCGGAGGTGATGGTGGCCGGAGCGCAGGCCGCCCTCTCTTCGCACTCCTGCCCCGGGCGTCCCCGCTGAGCCCCCGCCATGGTGAGGGGGCCGGGCCGGGCCGGGCCGGGCGTGCGGGGCGGGCTCCGTCTGGCTGCGTGTCTGCATCTCTCCCCCTCTGTCTCCCCCGTGTAGAGCTCGGGAAACGCTTCCTACCGCTGCTCCATGTCTTCCTCTGCGGACTTCTCCGACGAGGATGATTTCAGCCAGAAATCCGGCTCCGCGTCGCCGGCGCCGGGGGACACGCTGCCCTGGAACCTGCCCCGGCACGAGCGCTCCAAGCGCAAGATCCAGGGCGGCTCCGTGCTGGACCCCGCCGAGAGAGCCGTGCTCAGGATCGCCGGTGAGTGCGGCCCGGCCGACGTGCGTGTCCGCGGGGAGGGGCCGCGGGCACGGGCGCTGCTCGGCCCTGCCTTGCGCCGGGGGTGCCCGCGAGCCGAGGCGCCCCCAGCCTGCAGGAGCGGGGAGCCGCAGGGTTGGGGGCGGCGGCGCGTTGCTCAGCCCGGGGGAAGAGCCCCAGCCTTGCCCTGCCGCTGCCCGGGGCTTTGTGCGGCCGCTGCCCGGAGGAGCGGAGCCGGGAGCGCATGGGGCACGGAGAACATGTGTCCCACAGGGGCGGGACCCCGCTGCAGTCGCCTCCCGGGCCCACGGGCCGGGGGGGATCTGCGGGAGCAGGGGGCAGCGCACATGCTCGCGGGGCCGGGGCGGTCCCTCAGCCGGGCGCAGCAGCCGGCAGCTCCTCCCCGCGCCCCGCCCGCTCGGCTGCCTCGCTCCCTTGCTCCCGGCGCTCGCACGCCCGCCCGCCCGCAGCGTGGCGGAGCCTGCAGTCATGGCCGGGTACCTCTCCCCCGGGGCTTACTTCCACGCCGAGGAGCAGGAGTACCTGCAGGCCTACGAGGATGTCCTGGAGCGATACAAAGGTACCGCGCAGGAGCTGCCGCATGCAGGCGCCGGCCAGGGCACGGGGGCAGGGTGGGCGCAGGTGCCTGGCTGGGTTGGGCTGGGCTGGGCAGAGGGGCCAGGCTGTTGCTTTCTGCGCGATGCGGAGGGCGGCCCTGGGGCTCCGCTGTACTGCCTGACGTTAGCCCAAGGTGGCAATCGCTCCGTTGCTTTTAGCAGTGGCTTGACTGATGAATCGGAGAGAAACGCTGCTTTATCTTTCCTCTGGAGACCTGGTGAAAACAGGAAAAAAAGCCAGACCCCCCCCCCCCCCCGGTGCTCTTTTAAGACCCCACGTGTGCATAGGGCCCTTGGCTCCAGTGTATTTTTGCCTCTCTATGATGTAAGCATGACTTTGCTTCATGGACCATCGTGAGGCTTTCTTCATTCTGGACCTGAAGAAAGATTTGTATGTAAAACAAGCTGGGTCTCATCCTACTAGACATGTAAATGGCTTCCCCCCCCCCCCCCTTCCTGGAAGCATGGAGGCGGCATGTTAGGGCACATGATTGATTACTTTGTTTTTTTTTTCAGGGTATTTGTTGCAAGTCTCCCATCTTTCAAGCTAGAGCATATTACTCAGTCTCATTTTAATTGACACAAAAAAGAGAGCTACTCAAGCCTAAAATAGTCTTTTATTTGCATATTTCATGTTTGTTCATTGGATCCTTGCAGTGTCTGGCAGCAGGGTGGCATAGAGCCCTTTTAGCTTCATGCCTGAAATCCTTGTTTTTTGTGGTTTTAAGCTCTCCCTAGTGATACATTTCCAGAAAGTTGAAAAGGCTTAAACTAAGCAACTCGGACTGACTTCAGTGGGAGTGGCATTGTTAAAACCTATCTAGCTCGATGTAGAAGTTATTTTATTTTGTTGTGGGTGTTTGCAGCAATTTTTCTTCTTCTTTTTTTTTATTTAAAGAAAGGCATATTTAAATAAAATGTTATTAATCCTGAGGATACTTTATATCTATTTTGTTTGCAATTCATGTATCATTCACAACATTGACTGAGTCCTTTGTGTCTATAGCCCATTGTGTCAGTGCAGCTTATGAAATATAAGTACCATATCTGTACTCAAATGCATTAGTATATCTTAAATGAGAAACAATTATGGTTTTTATTAAAGCCCCTTACAAGAGCACGTTGGGTCCAGTATGTTAGGACCATGTAAGGTCCATTCATTTTAACATTTTTCAAATGTTTATAAGTGCCTTGTTCACATTTTGGGCTAGCTGTTGCAACATTTTAAAGTAAGAGGACTGTGCTCGTGTTTTTAAAATGAATAGCACTGAGAGCTATAAAATTTATTTCTTTTTCACTGCTGTAATTTAAAATGTAGCTGCACAGATTTGAATTAAATTTGACTGAAGCATTACTTGACTCTCAGACTCAGAAGTCTATCAGGTTTCACTCTAGAATTAGTTGTATACCATTATTTTACGAACCCAAGAAAATGTATAATATATGCACAGTAACTGGGGGCATCTGACTCTCCTCATATCAGGGGTCTAAATTAAGGTTGCTTCCTTAACTGGTTGGACTAATGTGTTGGCTCCTGAGGGTAGTCCAGTAAAAGTCTTATTTTTAATATATTTGGTGAATATTGAAGTTTTTGGCTTTGCTTGTGGGATCAGGGTAGAAAACATTTGAATTTTCAAAGGGAGAAAAATCTGTAAAATGTTTCTAAAAATGCCAGTTTGGTTAGTTTTTTCAGTTTTGGGAAACATTCTTAGCTCATCAGTATAATGCACTTGCCTGCTTGAGGTGTACTGCATTCAGTCATTGGGGATAAAAGAGAAATGTTTTGGCTTGTGTTAACTGTGAACCACTGGAAACCTGGAAAATGCATTATTTTCCGATGTGTTTTCAAGCCGGTTATGATTTCCCATCAGAGTCCCAGTAGCATGACTTCACTACAGTGCTTGTTATCCTGATGACTTGCTATGGGAGCTGATCTAATCAGAAAAGAATTGCTACAATATATCCTTTGAAGAGGGAGTGCCCTTTTACTAAATTTTGAAAACAACTGCATTTGCTGGTTTTCTTAATCTAATACAAGATATATTATCTTTTGTGCTTTTTAAGGTGAAGGGTCTTAATCACTTATTTTAATTCAGAGGCTTATCCTTGCTTCTGGAATGCCTTTGCATTCATTTGGGGCATTATCAGGGTGCCAAATTATGTGCCCCCAGCTGTTGAATACTGTAACTAGCAGAGTCAGCTGTAGAAAATTCATTGCCTGTGTTGGAAGGCTTAGAACCACATGATGCCACATCATTAAGAAATGCTGGCCATTTGATTTAGAAAAAAAGAGGAATTAAAAATAAGCACTGTTAAAATGTAGTAACATGAAGTTTTAGCCTTCATTTTTTTTCTTGAGTCATAGGAGGACATGGATCTGCAAGCCCTGAAAAACAAGGACTCAATTGCTTTAACAGATGAAACCCAGATGCTTTGTAGGTCTACAATTGCTGTCTGCTGACCATGTCTTTAGCTGTGACAGTAAATAATTGGGCAACTGTTCGCTAAATTTGAGATGGCACAGAGGAGCTGTTTATTATGGGGAAAAATAGTGTTGTGTTCTGATTCACAGTCAGTTCAGTCGCTGACCATTTTTACTTGATCCTTAAAAACTGATGCACAAAGAGAATTTTTAAATCATCTGGATGAAAAAATCACATTACCACAGCTGATGCAGCAATCATATTGAATAAAGCTACTTATTCACGGAAGAAAACAGCTTCTTTGTTAGTAGTTAATCTAGAAATGGTCAAAGGCAATTCCTTTGGCAGTGGGAAGAAAACCTATTTGATGTGAAATCTACAATGTATTTGTACCATTTTCCATCTTCCATTTTGCAAATACTGGTTAGCAGAATTGTTAATAGTTATCGGCTTTAGCCTATACACCATTGGTGATTTCAGTGGGAGTTCCACATGGAGTGAACTTGGGTGGGGGAGGAGAGCTGAAGATAATTTAAAATTTTATCTTTTTTTTTTTTTTAACAGAAAAAACATCATTTTTTTTCTTATACAATTCACCTGGATTTACCAGATACTATATTTTCCTATTAATAGGATGGATTGTTCCATGCCAAAAAAGTAATTTGAATGCCGTCTATGTTGTTAAGTGCATTGATTTCAACAGGGTTGTAGGTACTACAAAATTGGAGTAATGAAACCAGGAATCAGGCCCTACATTTGTAATCTGTCCAGTGTTATTTGTTGCCTAGCTAGAATATTTTCAGTTGTTAATTCTAAATGCTGCTTTCATAAGAAACTAGGGTTTTTTTGTGTAGCTTTTATAATTGTATAAGGAAAGTTTCTTCTTTTAGCGTCACTATTGAGATGGTAGCATCAAAACAGTTACTCTTTCTGTCTGCCCTGAAACAAAGGGAGGATTCTTAAATATTTTAAAATACATTTGAATTTCACTAGAACATTCTCACAAAGCTGCATGTTATTTAAGTACACAAAATACACACAGCTTTCTGGGCCATGCAGACTCCAGGGCTACTTGCAGACATGGACGCCCCCTTTTCCCCCCCCCCAAAAATGGCGCTTTAGTTTAAACTTGGTGCGCTCCCACACTGAGTCCAGCGTGTGCCCAAAATAGGCAGCATGTTAGTTGCACCTGGCTGTCCCTGTGTCCATAGAGAGTAGGTACTTTACTGGGACTTTTTTGGTGCTTTTATCTAATAGCTGATTCAATCAGCTTTAGGTTAAACCCCCCAAAACCCTGCTGAAGTGCCCAAACTATATAGATGCTGCGGAGCTGGGTTGAACTAACATGCTGCTGCTTTTGGTAAAGTGTGTTCTCCCCCCCCCCCCCCCCATGACTGTCAGTGCCTTAGAATGCTATGGGTTTGAGTGTATAAGTTGTATATTTGACAGAAAATTAATGCAGTCATGGCTTCCCATGCAGAAACTTGCAAGCTTGGGGCCTGACACCTTCTGAAAGTGGAAGTATCAGGTCAGTAAGTTCTTATGAATTGATTACTTGAATGACTGCTTCTTTTAAATCCTTTATGAATGGTTGTATGGCAAATGGGCATTATTTCCATTTTAAACTTTAGGGTCTGTATAGGGGTGAAGACTCGGGATGGGGCAGAGAATAGCAGATCTTATTAAATAATATTTTTTTTAGCTTTGCCTTTCTTTTTCCTTTTATCAAGTGTTCTGGCCATTTTCATATGTTTTGTGGGAACAGGTCTATGCTTATGCTCACAGAAACTTAGAAATGGAAAAGACTTATCAAGCCATCTGGCAGATTTTCATTGCCTGGCTCAGGATTGTATTTAATTTAATTTGTATTTACTAATGTCTTATTCACTGTAACTTTCATTGATGATGATGGGTCAGAAGAAGTTGTTTATGGGATCCAGTGGACATGATATCATGATTAATATTAAGGAAAATAGTTGCCAGTGGCTGGCACAGTCAGTGCCTGCTGGCTGACTTCTGGAAATAACATCTCAGCCAGGGAAGAGACTACAAGAGCAACTTTCAAATATTTAGTCAGAAGGCATCTAGTTTAATGTAGGATTTCTGGGTAACTAGACATATTCCTCAAAGTCCAGGGATACCGTTCTCTACAGATTGTCCCTTTTATTCCCAGTAAAAGGCTGTCACGCTTTTGAATCTGTGAATCCATATCTCCATCCACTGCCTGCTGCTTGAAGGCACATGTACAATGAAAGACCTTGCCAAGTGCAACAAATTGTTCAACATCTTCATCAGTGGCTTGGATGAGGGGGTAAATAGCACCCTGTTCAAATTCGCAGACGACACTAAGATGTGGGGGGATGTGGGCAAGCTGGAAGGGAGGAGTAGGCTGCAATCGGACCTAGACAGGTTACAGGGGTGGGCAGGTGAGAACAGGATGGGTTTCAACACTGACAAGTGTAAGGTACTGCAACTGGGGAGGAAGAACCAGCAGCATACCTACAGGCTGGGGAACTCCTGTGTTGTCAATGCACAGGCAGAAAAGGATCTTGGAGTCATTATTGATGCCAAAATGAATGTGGGCCGGCAGCATGGAGACGGGGTCAGGAAGGCCAACCACACCTTGTCATGCATCCACGGATACATCTTGAGCAGGTCCAAGGAGGTGATCCTCCCCCTCTGTGTGGCACTGGTCAGGCCGCAGTTGGAGTACTGCATCCAGTTCTGGGCGCTGCACTTCAGGAGGGATGTGGACAGCATTGAGAGGGTCCAGATTAGGGCCACTCGCATGATCAGGTGTCAGCAGGGCAGGCCCTACGAGGAGAGGCTACGGGACCTGAACCTGTTCAGCCTCCACAAGAGAAGGCTGAGGGGGGATCTAGTGGCCTGTTACAAACTAGTCAGAGGGGACCAGCAGGCATTGAGGGAGTCCCTGTTCCCCCGAGCACTCCCAGGAGTGACAAGAAATAACGGTCACAAGCTGGCAGAGGGTAGATTCAGACTAGACATCAGGAGGCACCACTTCACTGTCAGGGTGGCTAGGATCTGGAACCAACTTCCAAGAGAAGTGGTGCTGGCTCCTACCCTGGGGGTCTTTAAGAGGAGGTTAGATGAACACTTTGCTGGGGTCCTTTGACCCCAATACTTTTTCCTGCCATGGCAGGGGGTCGGACTTGATGATCTGCTCAGGTCCCTTTCGACCCTACCAACTATGAAACTATGAAATGAGCACAAGCATGTGTAACAAAATGGTCAAATGTGGTGTAGAGACATGAGAAGAATCCACTTCCATCATGAGCTAGGAGGAAAACAGGATTACCTACATTCCCCTCTACATGCTCCTAACACTTGCATCTCTTCATTAAGACAATGATTATAATCAACTCCCGTTCTTTAGAACTTCAACCAATCACTTGCAAGGAGCAGGAAGAATATTTTTTTTCCTTGCTGCGTAATTGGTCAGATGTGGATGGGGTTATTTGTTTGTATTGTTTTTCTCTGAAACATCAGAAAGTGGCCACATGTAGATTCCTGACACCTTATTCAATGTTCTGTGGTTATGCAGAGACTCCTATAGCTGGTTTGTCTTGCTCATTAAGTAGGCGCAAACTTAACTCTGCTGTGGAGTTGAGAAGGAATTCCTCTCCAGGTCAGACTGGCGAGAACCTTGAAGATTTTTTTCGTTCTTCTGCTCTTAAGGGCCTAGATCACTTGGGTGTATACCAGAGGTGGCCAAACTGTGGCTCAGGAGCCACTTATGGCTTGCTGGCACGGTATGTGCAGCTCACTGAAAACTGTCTGAAGCCAGCTTGGGTGTCAGGCTGCCAGCGCGGGGGCTGCAGCCACACTACTTACCTTGGGTTGCTCAGCCCCCACCCCTCTTCCCCAGCCCCCTGCCCCGCTCTCTGGCTCTTGAACTTCTGTAGAGGATTGGATGTGGCTCCCAGGGTGAGTAACTCTGGCCACCCCTGGTATATACTGTCTAATTACTTCTCTGAAAGCAGAGGCTTCAGGCACTGGTGGCACTTCAGGAAGTCTTGTTCTCTATAATGGTACATGAGAGCTTAGCCTTCTCTGTCTAAATATAGTGTGCCCAAGAATGCATGAAATTTCATGCTCCATGTTTGAGGCAGTCCTACAATTATAGTCCTTTTGGTCTGTGTCACGATAGTTATGCTTTTTTAAGCATAACTTTTTAACAGTTACCATTGTTGCATGTTACTTTGAGACTGATACTTGCAGATGAACTTTCACAAGTTGAGAAATTTGTATATGTATTTCATCCGGATCATTTCATCCACAACATTCAAATCCTTCTCCTCTAATTCACATACATAGTTCCACTGAATTAAATGCAATATCTTTAGTTAGTTGGAACCAAATAGAGGTTGGAGTTGGTAAAATATTTCGCTGTCTCCCCAGGGGTATCAGCCTCATAGTGGATTCACATTTGTTACCTGTGAGGTAAACTTCAATCTATATTCAGTGCCTGGTCTTCCAGGCTGCTAAGATGAAGATATAATGACTTGATGAAATGTTCAAGGTAAAAATCATTACGTTGGGGATAAAACTGTCACACGCTAACTGAACTTGACTCATGGTTCACCATGAGCTGCCAGGACACATCATTGACCTTGATTCTGGGATCAAATTAGGAGAACCTGGATGCAGGGTAATTCAGTGGGATGCCATGTTGGCAGGACCTCAAGATTTGGTCTACAGATTGTTTCTGAAGTCAGTCTGGGTAAGATGGTATAAATGCTAACAATCTGCCCTTGTGACTTTAAAAGTCTCGTTATACCTGTTTGAAATTTTGGTAAATGATAATCATCAAATAGGTGAATATTTTGGCAACCAGTGATTCTGAGTGAGACTAGCAGAATTTCTTCCCTTTTCAAATATTTTTGGTATGTGAATTATGCTGGAGATCCTACAAGGATCTGCCTCATGGGTTTTCTGGTATTTCCTGATTTTTATCCAAGTTGGGAATAACATTAAAAAACAACATTATAGCATTTCATTATGTCTTCCAATTACAGCTAAAATCAGAAGTTGTAGTGGCATGTGGTAAAGGGAAAATAAATTAACATACAATCATTATTTATCTTCAAATGTTTGGTTTGGGCTAAGATCAAAATTTGGTTGACAGTTTGAGATGGTTATTATTATTTCCTGTGAATTAGTTTACCAATTCCACAGTAATAATATTTATTTGTTTTGTAATCCAAATTATTTTATTTCCATCTACACTGATTAAAGCACATGCTTAAGTATTTACCCAAGCTTCATTCCTTTTAATGGGATTTAAGAGCATATGTTCAAGATTGCACACAGTTCTTTGCTGAACAGAAATGGGATCATGCTTAAAATTATGTTTAAGTGCTTTGCTGAATTGAGACCTAAATAAAGTTTTTTGTAAATGTCAGATATGAATGAAGCCTTATTGTTGCATGCCTGAAATGTTTCTTGAAAAGCATCATTAGAGGCTCCTCAGTTAACAAAGCCTTGATTTTTCTGTAGTGGGTGAAAATATTCATGTACTGAATGCTTGTAGTTAACCAGTCTTTGAAACAGGTGAAACAATGCTCACAAAGACTCTACAGTCAAATTTTGAAGGCCTTATTAATAGCCAGATCCTGCAAGTTGATCTGTGTAGGCAGGCTTCTGTGCCTGTTCAGAGACCTGCTGAGTTCAGAAATCCACCCTTGCAGATCAGTTTGCAAGGTCTTAAGTTATTACTCAGTCCTCATTCTGGCAAACTGATTCAAGTTGCTTGTTCTCAGGACATTGGGATCTCACTAAATCAAATGTTTCTAACTAGTGTTACTGTTAAAGTTTAGAGTTTGTGTGGAAGTCAGTTTTCCAATAAGCATCACATCTGTTTTTATGATGTTAGTGATATTAAGTACTAATACAGTTTTCTTGTAATTGTAAATAAGTACTTTTAAAGGAAAACAAATATAAATTAATATATTAATGGTTAAATGCTTCTGACTGAGTAATAAAACTGTAAAATGAGCAGGATTAGGCATTTGATAGATTTTCAGTACCAGAGACTGAAATCTGCTCTTGATTGCGCTCATATGAGCCTATTAAAGTTGATATGCTGTTTCTGACACATTTAACAAGTTCAGTTCATAATTTATGTCAGGACTGTTCAACTTGTAAGTGGCCTGGCTGCATGCTGTGTGGGCTGCACTAGTGTGAGCCACGAGCCTTGAACCACATGTTCCTTCTCCCCAACCCTTTTCCCCCAGCTGCTCTCATCATGGGGCAGACCCCCACTGGATTGTGTACCTCATGGGCGCTCTCCGTTCCCTCCCCCCATCACCCCACCATTGCATTGTGCATAGGTGTTGAAGGAGGGATGGGGAGCCCAGAAGCCCTGTCTGCAGTAGGAGTCAGTGTGTTAGGAGGAGTGGTGGCTACATAGGAGCCTCACATTAATCCCTCATGGGGTTGCCAGTTGGACAACCTTAATTTATATGTGAAACTATATGTACTCTGTCTGCTATTGTACTATAAACATTTGAGTAAGCAGTCAGCTACCCTAGGGTTTAATATTCTAGTTGTGTTGGAAAAACCCTATTATTTGACTTGAGATTCAGGTAGTCAGTTGTCTGCCAGCTATGACACTTTATACCACTTGTCTAAAATTAGTAGAGCTCCTGTATTTTAGGAGTAGGCAGAAGTGTGTATGTTGCAGTTGAAAAAAGGGTAGCAGCCTGAAAACATGTATGAACTGTCCCTTCAAGAAATTGCATAGTAACATACAGTAGAACAGAAAAGGCAGTGCAATGAAAATGTTCCTAATTGCAGACGTTTGCTCTGCCTGATCCAGTTACAGTCTGAATGTGCCTCGTGCTCATCTCTTTAACAAGCGTCTCTGATATTTTGGATGGGCATTTTAAAATAACGATTCATCCCATAAAATTCTACCTGATGAACTGTAGTGAGTCAAATGGGACTCCTGCTCTTACAGTTCATGTACAGGGAAAACTCCTGTTGATTTCAGTAGGAGTTAAGGTTGCATGACTGACTTATAAATCAGTACTCAATGTACTAAATGTTCTAGTGTTTATATAAGACTTTTAATTTCAAGATAGGCAATGTTCTTATGTGCTGGGCATGAGGGAGTGTCTAAAGCAGCAATTCCCAAATTAGGGGTTATGATTTCGGATCAGGGCAATTATGAAAGGGATTGTAAGCCCTGTGGGGGCCTCTAATTTTCCTGAGTATGCAGTTACCCCATGGGCCTGTAATTAACAGATGGAGACTTAACCTCCCTCACTTGTTCTGTTTTAACTTTCCCTGTGCCTACAATTATCCTGAGGAAAGTGAAAGCCAACCTGGGACAACTTGAGTCCTCTTTCACTCAGGGACAAGTGGCTCAGGATGGCTTTTATCATGGGGTAATTATAAGTGGAGAGACAGTCACTAAGGAGTAGCCAAAGTTCAGGAATTCCCCGTCTCATGTTATTTGTGGACCTGGGAACAGCTACTAATGTATGGGGGCACGTAAAGTTATCCTTTGTAAGGTCACAACCAGAAAAAGTTTGGGAACTGCTGGCCAAAAGCCTTTATCTTAAAAGCCACTGTGAAATAGTCATTTATAATCATCAGCTATTTTTCCTAACACAAGTCTAGCAATAGGGGCAGGTATTTTAGAAAATGCTAACAGTGTGTAGGAGTCTAGGTCCCCTTGATTTTTTTTCAGTAGGAGTTAAGTATCTCTCTGCCATTTATGCCTTTGAAAAATCTCTTCAGGTGGTTAGTCAAAGTTCTGGTTAGAAACAGATGCTTAAAACCATCTTATGATGCCACATTTTGTTAATTGGAGGGGTTTTTTTTCATGTGCAACTTTGTTTGGAGTATGTCAAGAGGTTTCCCAGAAGAGATAGTAGATTTTTGGAAGGAGAAAGAGGCATATCAGGGATACCAGAATTTGCCTTAAAATTCCAAAGAAAACAACTTGAATTACCAACAGAATAGTTAACTGTGAAGAAACTTTTACCTAGATGCAGTTTCCCTGATTTTAGGCTGTTATGATGGTTTTGAATGGAATTTGGCTTTGTGTTGAAAGGAGGAACTGACATGGCTAATCTTACTGGAAGGGAGTAAAAACTGAATAGGTTTATTGATTAAATTATATTATGTTCTTAATTATATTTTCTCACTGTTCTGTTTCTAGTTATTCAAATTTGGGAGTAAATAAAACCCCTATGCTTGAGGTCTTCCAAATTGATTAGCTGCACAATTCCCATGACTTTCAGTGTAGCGCCAAATCTAGATATTGTTGTACATTTTGCTGTATATCAATTTTCAATATATTTTTAACCTCTAATTTTTTGTTGCTAAGAAATCCAGTTTAGGGTTTTTTTTCTTCGCGTTCATTTAAATCTTTATGTATTTTTTGCTTTTACCATATGCATGCATTTCATAGCCTATAAAGTCTGTAAAGTTATAAACTACTGAAGTTGCAAAGTAGTCCAGCTGCCTGACATAACATTGTAAAGCAGTCCTGTGGTCTGGCATATTGATTTAAAGTGGGTTTACAACCACATGTTCAACAATTTAATTGATGCTTTACACATCAAGAGTTCCTTTCCTTTGTAAAGATTACATTAGTATGCCAAAAACAATGCCCTGTTTATATGCCTTAACATTTAGATTATCACACTGAAACGTTTATTCAGCTTTGGTTACCCTGTAATGCCTGTAAGACTTTAAAGAAAGTAATTTTTTATTTGGGAGTAACTGTGTCCACATGACTTGTAATCTGATATCAAATGTGGATTAAATTAAAAAGACATGGGGAAATGTGGGAAATTCTCTATTTTAACAATTAAAATGTTAGTGTAGTGGATTTAGTATTATAGCATCTCTAATACTGGTGGATCTCTGGCTTCAGTTTATATCTTCACTGAATTATAATGGAAAAGGCCTTCTGGAGATGTAGTTTAAGGGGTACTGGTTGTAGCCATGTTGGGCTAAGGACATGATTTGGTGGAGTAGGATAATCCTCTAGTAATAAAACCAGCGGATAAAGGAGGAGTTGACCTTTACCATGAAAACTACATAAAAAAGCCAACAGACAACTCTGACACCACCTACTACAAAACACTAGAGGAAGATCCTATTCCCTTTTTCACCTTAAAACTCAAAACTACCCTCAAATCATTCCCATCTGAATTACAAAAAAAAATATAGAGCTTGATTCCGCCCCCCCCCCTTTTTTTACATGCTCCCTAAAATCCACAATCAAGGGAACTCTGACAGATCTATCATATCCAACCATGGAACCCTAAAGGAGGAAATACCAGGTTTCATCAAATCAATCCTAAAACCTTTTGTCACCCAAAGAGCAAGTTTTGTCCCAGATGTAACAGACTTTTTAAGCAAATTTAAAAACATAGACCACCTTTCCAGCAACACCCTCCTAGCCACCATGGATGTTACCAGCTTATATACCAACATCCCACACCAGGATGGCATCCAAGCCTGCTTTACATATCTACAAGAGCAAGATTACAACCTGGAATACAGACCTAAAGGTATTACTCAATTTATACACTTCATCCTCACACACAACAACTTCACTTTCAATAACCAACACTTCCTTCAGACCATGGGTACAGCTATGGGCACCAAAATGGCCCCATAGTATGCCAACCTTTTTATGAGCTAGAAGAATTCCTGAAGGGCTGCACCATCAAACCTTTGCTGTACTTAAGATATATTGTTGACTTCTTCATCATTTGGACTGAAAACCTGCAGTCTCTGATTTCCATCAGCAATTCAGTAATCATTACCCCTCCATCAGACTCTCTTTTGAATACTCCAGCACAAACATTTCCTTTTTAGACGCTATGATCACTATCCAGAAGAGCAAAATGCAAACCACCATATACAAGAAACCCACGGACCAACATGCATACCCGCACAGAACTAGCAATCACCTTAAACGCACCAAAAAAGCTGTACTATATAGCCAAGCACTTTGATACCACCAAATTTGCACTGAGAACATCTGTGATTGTTGCCTCTCAAATCTCAAAAGGGCTTCACTCAACAGGGACACTCCTCCAGAGAGATCACACTTTTGAAAGAGCTGCCTGGATACCACATGAAGAATTGCTTCAGTACAGAAAAAATCCCCGTGAATCTTACACCACTAGTTATGATGCATCATCTCTCCCTGGAACCTATATAGAAAATCCTCAAACATTTGCAACCCATACTAGAAAAAGACCTAATTCTTAAGTAGATCTTCCCAGAATGACCCATCCTGCCCTTTATATGAACACCAAACTTCACCAACCTCATCACCAGAAGCAAACTTCCTATGGCCCAAAACGCACCTAATGGATTCAGACCGTGCCATGACAAGGATTGTAAAACCTGCCAACGTATCTCCACCATCTCCAGTAACTACACCCCACAACAGAACCATCAACATTCCTGGTTCTCATACCTGCACCTCCAGAAATGTAATACATGGGCATTTAGTGATGGAAAACTTGTAGGAGAAACCAAACAACAACTGCATATCGGAGAGGTTTTTGGTCTGCATTCAATCAAAGACAAAAATACCCAATTACCTGTTGGGGTACATTTCTCATAAGACAACCACTCTCTCTCCCATCTCTCAGTGCTAATCCTCAAAGGGAATTTACAAAACATCTTTTGCAGATGAGCCTACGAACTTCACTTCATCAACCTACTGGATACAAAAAATCATGGACTAAATATAGATATTGGATTTATGGAACATTATAATCTGTCCAACATCTGGTACCCCAGATAACCTCTCTACTATTTACCAGTTATATCGTATCACCAGGTCTACGTTCTGTCCCCGGCCCCCACCTGTTTCTCACTCACTGACTGCCTCAATTTGCATTTTCACTAACTGGCATTCTTGCATACTGGGTTCTGGCTTCTAGTCTATTCTGTCCCAGTGGTTCTCAACTTTTTTTGTAAAGGGATCTATTTGCTCAGATCAATGGCTTGTCCCGACCCCCACACCCCTGGCCCTGTTGGTGCCTGACCCACTGTCCCCTGGTGCCCCTCACTTCCAATCCACAGCCCCCTGGCCATTCTGATGCCCCTCATCTCCAAGCCACAGTCCCTTGCCCCCCTCCCCTCCCCCTGGGCTATGCTGGTGCTCTTCACTCTTGATCAGCAGTCCTGTGGACCCCCCCCACCCTCCAGACCTGCCCAGAGTCAGGGCTTCAGCTGTCTCCGTCCTGTTCAGGCCAGAGTGTGAGCAGCATATGGGCTCCATGCTGCCAGGCCAGGGATACAGCTCCCTGCTGTGAAGGACCACTCCCACCTCCTTCTGTCCCCTGCCCTCTCCTCCCCTCTCCTGCTGAAAGGCCAGGCACCTTCTTCCTTCTGCCCCCTACCTCTGCTGTGCTGCAGCCCCATGTTCAGGCACTGTCCCGATACCTAGCAGGCATGCGTGGGTGTATGTGCACATGCACACACCCCCAGCCCTCTGGAGAGTTCCCTGGATATCCATGGCCTGCTCCCCATGCTTACCTGTGTCCAGCAGCTGGGGCTGCTCCCATGACCCAGCCTTGCTCTATACTGGCCCGTGCAGATGCACGTGAAAATGCTGCCAGCTTGCAAGGGGAATCTGCACTTTCACGGGTTTTTCTAGGGGAGCTGCTTGCAACCCTTTCAAATATTCTTGCGACCCACTTTTGGGTCATGACCCACCAGTTGAGAAACACGGTTCTATCTCATCCAGGAAAAGCGTAGAACAACTGCAGACACTTCCTCAGCCTGAAGAAGGGTGTTTGAATCTGAAAGCTTGCAAAGAAGAGTTTTTTCTAGTGATTTTCATTGGTCTAAAAAAAGATATCGGATTTACCCAAAAAACTTTGTCTGCTTTTTGGAGCCATAGGCAGGGATAAATGTTTGAAAAATCAGATTTTTTTTATTTAAATCAGATTTTTTTAAAATTTAAATCAGATTTTTTTTTGTTAAGAAGCTTCTTTTTAAAAATAAACCTATATAAAGATAGTTTTAGTTTAATACATGTTAAAGATCAAAGATATAATCATGGAATAGGGATTATAACTTCTACTTATCTACTGTTTGAGACAATATGTTCATGTAACCTTGTTAAAAAAGTTTTATGAAATTTCTACGAAATGGTTCACAACATGCCACGGACTATAGTAGGGGCCCAATCTTACGGGGTTCCCAGAGGCTGCTCCGTAGATCAGGAAAGATTAAAGAAAATCACTGTACCCAATGGGACTCAGTGCTCAGTCTAGAAGACTGGATTTGTGTCTCCAGAGATTTATCCTTATTTAACAGCAATATATAGAGATGAGAGAACATACCTGATTTACCTGCCCATCAGCCATCTTGCCTCTCTGCAAGTTTGTGTACACAGAGTCAAGTCCTTACCTTTCTCTAGAAGTGCAAAGTTTCAAGAAGTTAAATGAATAAAAGATATCAAACAACAAGAATGCACTTTTTGTAGAAATCAATGATTGAATCAAGGCTTCCTGACCAATGACTTAAATTATGATTTAAATTGATTTGATTTAAATCAAATCCATCCTCAAAATAGGCATCTAACTTCAAAATGCTACTGGATCTTTGTATCTTTTGTAAAGAGTGGAGTTTTAACTTATGTCTGTTCCAGATGACATATGCTTCTCTCTGACTGTGTGCCACCTTCAGTCTGTCTTTAGTTCTATTCTTAAAACATAATTCTTTCCTGAAACACGCAAACTCCAATCCTGCCTTCTTAGGAACTGTTATCGCATGCAATGAAATCTAACAAGCAGCGAGCAAAGTCTCTGAACCATGGTAATCTGTAACGTGTCTCCCTATTACAGTTACCTTTGTCTTGTCTTCTAGCTCCCTCAGAGGGTTGAGATCATTGGTTTTATGTTATATTTTAACCTTGAGCTAGATTCTGCTCTGGTTCGTTCAGTTGTGCTGGAAAGCATAAACTCAGAGCTAGAATTCCTCCTGGGGACAGTCGGGAGAATTGTTAATTTTCTCCTAGTCATTTCAATCGTACTTTTTACCATTGTGTCACACTGGGTGTCTTGAGTTTTTTGCAGACATGAATGGATTTATTTTCACTACTCCCTTGTGGGAATATGTGTTGTCGTTGTTCTGATTTAACAGCTGGCACTGAGGCTCAGAGATTAATGCCAAAATGATCAAAAAGCTTTACTCAGTTTGGGTGCCCAATGTGAGTCATCTGGGCCCTGATTTTTTTCTGGAATACTTAGCATTTTTATAGGTCATTGTATGTTTAAGGCATAGCCTGAATTGACTGGTTGCAGTTGTGACTGCTTGCTGCTCAACTCCAAAACTGGCCCCAGATGTTTCATGTTAGGCAGCCAGAAAATGGGAAATGGCTAATGGATCTGTGTAAAGTGACTTGCCCCACCTTATTTAGGAACTCTGTTGGTGACTTGCCCTGCCTTGTAGGAACTCTGTTGCAGTGGCAAGGATATAATCCTGTTTGCCAGTACAGCATTTATCTGCCTTGACCATGACGCTCGCTTTTCTCCTATTGTGGTCCTCTTCCTCTTCTACTGTATAATCTTGATTCATTTCCTGAACAGTGTTCTTCCAGTACACTGAATGAAACAAGTCCTATGTGATCACGAAATGAAAGAAATAAGGTTGCACAATATAGATATTGTACCCACCTCCGCTCTACCAAGTGTTCCTGCGCCGCCTTTGCCCGGGCCCAAGGTCTTGCGTGCCCTGGCTTCACGGGTGCACCCCGGAGGTTACCCCTGCTGGTATCAGGGGGACCCCTGAACTTGCCTGCCACGACTTTGATTGTACCTTCAGTGGGGGGTCCTCCCTTGGGGTATCCACCGGCGTCGGTGCGTTCCTCGACGGGTACTCTCGGGGCTCCTTCCTCCCCTACACCTTGGCCACTCGCCACCTTAGGCCTCAATGTCGTCCGTGATTTGCCACCCTCTCACCCTAATACGCCGGCCGTCAACAACAGTCTTTGGGCTGGGCGTACTGCCTATAGGGACGCCAGCCTGGCCCTTCCGACCTGGTACCTGCTTTGCTCCGGTGGTCCGCGAGGTCGCCGTATCTACCGCCGACTCCCCTCTGTATGGGGCACCTGGTTACCTCACCGATGCCCCCTCTTCTGATGCGGCTGGCTTCTCTGACGCTCCTGCCGCTTACGCCGCCGCTGAGTCCGCTACCAGCTTCGTGGCCCGGGATCCAGCTATCTCCTCCCCTGGCTCTATTGCCGGTGCTGCAGCTGGTTCCTTCCCCAGCTAGACTACCTGGGGCCCTCTCTGCCTGTCCCCCGGCTCTACCGCCGGCGTTGCCGCTGGCTCCTTCCCCAGCTACGCTGACTAGGCTCCCGCCTGTTACTCTTCCAGTCCTGCTACCGGTGCTGCCGCCGGTTTCCCCACCGGCTGAGCCGATAATCACAGTGCTAGCCCTTCCACCAGCACTGCTGCTAGCTGCTCTGCTCCGTCTCTTGGAGCTGGGTCTGGCTCCGACTCTTTCTTCCCTCCACACTGCGGGTGGCGGTTGACTCCCCGCTCGCTGAGGCTTGTTGCTCCAGCTTCCTCCGCTCAGCCGCCCCGTTGCCTCGGCGGGGCCGCCTTTTGTTCCTTCCGGAAGGCGTTCGCCCCCCCCCCCCCCCCCCCCCCCCCCGCTGCTTTGCTGCAGCCGGATAAACGCCTGGCTGATAACCCGCGCCGGCGTTCTCGGCACGTGTGCCTCCCTCGGATCCTCTGGCTCTGCAGGAGGTAAGCGGGACCCTTTGCTGCCTTGGGGGCCTTCTGCCGTCCCAGCTCCCCTGGGACAGATACAATTTTGCTCTCATCTAGATAATATAATGAAAGGGCTAAAGAGCAAGGACTTGCTCTACGTGTCTGATTATTAGAGAAATTTTCCAATAGTAAACTTAAACAAGTAATCCCGACTTCCCTAAAAGATACAGAATTAAGTAAAAACTAATGAGTTTTGTTTTTGATTTACATACGAAAATTTGACCTAGCTTTGCATTTCTAGTCAAGTTGCCCATGTGCTTCTGCTGTAGTGAATTCAGTTACGTTTTCAAATTACAGAGTCTAATTCCATTCAGTGAAAAGTGCATCAATGGAGCATGGAGCTCTGGGTGCAGAAACAGCAGGTGAGAACTCCTTAGTCCTCCCTGGTCCTTCCTTTTTCGAGGGCCACAATTTTTTTGATCATAGCTTTAGTATTGTGACTCGTACGTAGGAATGTAGGACTTGTCCTATCGGATCAGGCAGCTGCCCAATCTAGTTGCCTGTATCTATTGCTGAAGATGAAAATGAACATTCCCTCAGGATCCTATTGAATTTAGCCAGTTGTACAAAGATGCTCTGTAGGAAAATGCCTTTTGTACCTCAGCAGGCTATCAGTTTAAGCTGCTAAGACTTAACTTTCCCTGTATTAGTAACTGACTGGTTAATTTATCTTAAAATTACCTATTCATTAAAAGCAAACAAACAAAACAACAAGGACAACAATAATCTTTTGAAAACTGTACTCCCTCCTGCCTATTAATGTTAATTTTAGTTCCCTTCTCTGCACTGTTTTAGTCCAGGTTATATATTTCTTGAGTTGAAGCAATGAAAACAAATTACATACTCTCTGCTGTATTTTTTTTTTTTTTTAGTATCACATCAATATTGTCCTTATTATGATCTTTTGAAATATATTTAAACATCTTTGTGTTTTGGCTGTCTTCAGTTAATTGGATGACTAGGCACTTTTCACTTGAGGACTCTATTAGTTTAGAAACCATTGGTTTGTATGAGCAGTTTGCTTCCAAAACTTGATCCTTTGCATTTAAATTAAGTTTCATCTGCTAGTTTGGGTATGTTCTTTTGCAGTCTTTCAGTCCTTCAAAAATGTCCCAATTTAAATCATTTCCTATTACTACCAAATTTTGTTTCATGAAGAGGAGTACCCTCAGTGCTGAGTTTTTGGGATACCAGACTGAGAAACACAGGAATTATGATTTTTTTTCCCTAATCTGTAAATCAATTTTCAGTCCACAAAAACGTTCCATCCTACCTCTTTGCATTGATATCCTCTTACACAGATTCTTGTCAAAACTTCTTGACATCTAAGTGTGTGTGTGTGTGTGTGTGTGTATCAGACTTTCCTCACATGTTTCTCTTAATTCTTTCAGAGTGATCTAAGCTTGAAACTAGATATCCTCTTATAGAGGAAGTTGAAGGTTTATGACCTTATCTTTATGAATACTTATCCAAGTATTGTAGGGTTAAATCACCTTCTTAAGCTATGTGAACCAAGATGAGCTATTACAAAATTCTTTGGGTAACAACTGTTAATAATGACTTGGTTAAAGTCATTTGTCATTGTCCTGGTAAATTGTGCCATATACAGAATAGCTGATATAATGTGTCTGACTACGAATTGAACTACAATACTGAGTAAAGATCTCAAGATTTGTCCATTTTAAAATTAGTAAAGTTATTTATTATGTTTCTGATTTGGAAGGCCTCTAAAATTATATAGTATCTGTACTTATATTGCCTACAATTGCAATATATTCAGTTTTCTCCACACAGTATCTGATGCAGAATGATTTTCTGATAGATTCTATATCAGCTCATTAAAAATTACCTCCTTTCATGACCATAATATGTTCTTCCTGTACAGCTTGCACAAAGGAGTTTTTTTATTCCATTGATTATTATACTGCCTTGCAGATAACTATAATATTGATCTCTTATCCACAAGCCAGGCTTTCCACCTCATCCATTTGGGCATTTAAGCTTCTGATAATTATTGTAAAAGCATCTGCATGTTTTATTCTCATTAGTATGGCTGTTGCTATTAATTTCATTTTGTGCAGTCTCTCTTTTGCTTCATGCAGTTCCTGACTCTCTCCTTTAAAGTGATTTTTTGCTTCCTTTCTTTCCAGTTAAATTCTCTCTTCTGGCCTCACATCTCAGGCACAGTATCTTTTATTATTAGAGCGCATGTCAACACTGGCTGCTTTCTGCCAAGTGCCAATTTGAAAGTCATACCTTCCACCAGCAGTGCGTGTCCGTAGTCAACTCCTTTATAAAGACAGGAACTATTTTTCCCCCCTACAGTTAAAGATCTGTTTGGGGGCGGGGAGAAATCCAATGTGAATATATAAGGAAAAATACTGAGGCAGTTTCTGTAAATCTAAAAATAAATAAACAAATAAAGGCAAATTACTTGTAGAAACCTTGAGTGAAATGTTCTTATGAACAACTGGTTAAAATTTTCTGAATTAGATTACAGATTATGGATAGGCTTTCATGTGGAAAGAATATTGGTTCTTTTCCCTTCTATACTCTCTTAATTTTTTAATCAGGAAGCATTATTCAAAATGTTAGTTTGGGGTTGATTAAATTATATTAATAAATAACGTATTTAAAAACATTTTCTTGTTAGCCTTTGGAAAAAAAAAATCATCAGATATCCTGCTGAAAACCTGATGAGCCAAATCGCCTTGCTTTTTGAGTTGTTCTGAATAGAAAATATGCACCATTAGGAAACTGTTTCATTTAGGAAGTGTTTTCACAGATTCATAGACATTAGGGGTTGGAAGGGACATTGCAAGATCATTGAGTCCAGCCCCTTGCCATAAGCAGGAAGTCTGCTGTGGTCAAATGACCCCTGCAAGATAAGGATCATTTGAACGAGTCCAGAGTAGGTGCTTGCACTACCTCTGTGGGGAGTCTATTCCAGCCCCTGGACAGTCAGACCATAAAGAAATTTTTCCTTATGTCCAGTCTAAATTGGCCTTCCAGAAGTTCGTGGCCATTAGACCTTTTTTTTAGGGCTGTGTGAAGCTTTGGGTGCTGATTTGATTCGGAGGAGATTCAGCTTGATTCGGTGGCTGAACCTCCGAATCCGAATTGAATCGGGAGACCAATAAAAAAAGTCTGAATCAATTTGAAGCTCTCTGCGCTGGTACGTATTATAAGGCTTTGGCCCCTTTCTGATGGGTGCCTTGTTCCCTAGTGACGTCTGGGTGAGACTGGGCTCTGGTGCCACCTAGATGGTTCAGGCACTGCCCCTACTTTCCTGCCATGTCTTTGATGTTGGTTGATGGGGAGGCAGGTCCCTGTTGGTGGCCCCAAAGGGGTCTTGACCCTGGTCTTTTCTTTGTGGGGCTCCAAACCTCCCCTTTACCCCGCCCTTACCACATCTATGGCCTGGGAAAACACTGCTCCCTGTAGTCTTCACTGGGATGATCTCACCTCATGCACGTTACCCACCTTGACTTGGGTCAGGGCTTTCTGGCCGTCAATCCCTCCCAAGTCAATCCCTTGTCTTTGGACCAGCTTTCAGGCAACTAAACCTAGCCCAGCCTGGGCTGACTGTAACTTAAGACAACTTTAAATGAAAAGTTGTTTGATGTCTGCCAATGGGTCCCTGGGATTCCATCTCCCAGGACCCCCTTGGCCCCCTAGGGTGGTGGTGGGGGGGGGAGAATTCATCCATCTCTTCCTTCCTAGCAGGTATGGGAGCAGGGCACCTCCCTGTGTGACTTTCCCAGGGCCCAGCTGACTCGGATTTGATCACTCCTGCTCCCGCCACTTCCACGTGGGGCTCCAACACAGCTGCCTCCTGCTCCTCCCTCTTTGCCATGCTGCCCGAGTGGGTTAGCTGTCCCTCATTGCCCTTCCCCGCCGTGGTACCTGAGCTCTCTGATGTGGCTGTGGCTCCATTCTTGAGTGTGGTGGGGAATTGCTTTTTCCCGCTGAAGCTCCCTGGTGACCCTCTGCTCCTGGGGCTCAGGTGCCCTGTTCCTTCTGCTGGGATTCCCTGGCAGACGCTCAGCTTCTCCTCCCCGTAGTTGGGACCACTGCTGCCTGGCTCTGTGGCCAGCGTCTCCCAGCTGGCATTCTGTTCCCCTCTCCCCGGCCAGCTGACTGTCTCTCCAGCTGTTCTTTGAGCAGCCCGCGCTTCTCCGAAGCCCCGCCCCGGGGCTCTCTGATCTGGAGCTGCCTGAGCCTGTGAAACTGCCGAGCCTGTGTTGGCATTTCTGCACAGCTGCTGCCCGTCTTTGTCCCTGTGGTGAGTACTGTGGCTTGCCAGGTGGGGTCTTGGGATGTTGGGGGGCTTTTGCCTCCCCTCTCACACTCTGAATTGATTCGGGCAGTCCCTGCTTGCTGCCATAGGGAGCTGGACCTGAACTCTGTGCTGGTAAGTAGAAGGTGAGGAGTGGGGAGGGTACCATAGGGAGACACCTGTCAGGCCCCATCCCTTGCCTGTTCCCCAAGCCCTCCTGAGCGCCCCCCAATCCCCGCCCACTCTCCCAGCCCCATCAATGGCTGCCCCGCCTGGCCCCAGCTCCCAGTTCTGTGTAAAAAAAAAAAAAAAAAAAAAAAAAAAAAATCCCCTCCCCCCACTGGCTTCTGCCAGGTGTGTGTGTGTGGTGGGGGGGGGGCATTCCCACTGCCCCATGTTGCATGGGGGACTCTGCCACGAGCCCTCATCCCCTGCCTGTTCTCCCAGCCCCATCAATAGGTGCCCTGCCCGGCTCCAGCTCCTGCTTCTTTTAAAAAGCAAAAAAGAAGCCCTGCACTCACTGGCTGCTGCAGTGGCCACTGGGGCTTCTGACTAATTGTGGCAGAGCCCCTCATGCAGTGGGGGGGGGCAGCAGGGATTGCCCCCGTGCCTGGCGAAGCCGGTGAGTGCAGGGCTTTTTTTAAAGAGCTGGGGCTGGATGGGATAGCCATGCAGGGGCTGGGAGAGTGGGTGGGGGATGGGGGTTTGTAGCACAGCCCCCTCATGCAGCATGAGGCAGTGGGGAGCAGCAGGGATCCCCCTCCCTCAGTCTGGCAGCAGCTGGTGAATGCTGGCTTTTTTAAAGAGCTGATGCTAGGGCTGGGTGGGGCAGCCATGGGCGGGGCTGGGAGTGGGCGGGGCATGGGGGCTCATGGCACAGCCCCCACATAGTGTGGGGCAGTGCCCAGCAGCGGGGATCGCCCCCCACCTAGCAGCAGCCAGTGAGTGCCAGGCTTATTTATGAGCTGGGAGGCTGGGGCGGGCAGGGCAGCCATTGACGGGGCTGGGAGAGCGGGCGTGCGATGGGGCCTGTTTGATTCGGAGATGAATTATTGACTTGAATGCTTTTCCTAATTGCTGATCTTGGACTGTGCCTTATGTTCAGCATAAAGGCTAGTCATGTATGATACTATTTTTGCTAGTGAAACAACTATGAAAGTATCGTAGGGTTTGTAGTGAACATTCTGTAACCAGTCTAAGAGCTGATATTGAACATGAGAGGTTTTAGTGTGTTGATTGGGCAAAACTGTATGGTCAGGTACAGAAAGAATTTATGTTTTGTTATCTTTGGGGAAACATTCCAAGTTAATAAAGCTTTTGTTTGTGAGAACAACTAATTCTCACTTCTGATGCACAGTAGATCTTAATAATTTTTTTTTATATATGTACGTTTGATTCAGTGTACATTTAAAAGGTCATAGTTACAATAAACTCAGTACATAGTGGTAGTACTTAGCACAAACAGTATTAAAAGCCTTTATACCATTTCCTAACCTGACAAAGTTAGCCCATGCTGAGGTTTTGGGAATGTACCAATGTTTCTGAGCTCCCTTCTCTTCCCAGTCAGAATCAACTTCTATGGCTTGGTTATATGTGGACAATAGACAATGTCTGTGTACCCAAGTGATGTCTTGTATGGAGAACTACAGGAAGAAGACCATGTGGGTGTCCTTATCTCCATTTTGAAAATGTTTTAATAGAGAGATAAAGGCAATGGACATTGAGCAAAACAATTGGCAGAAGATTGCTGAGGATCAAAGTGCTTGGAAACAGTCTATTAAGTGTGGAATGAAGGTTTTTGAGGAAAGAGCCCAACATGCAGAGGAAAGGAAAAACCTCAGGAAGAATTCCTCACCACATGTAGGACTGTTAGATACAAATTTTAAATGTTATGGATGTGGAAGGGATCGTCATTCAAGAATTGGGCTCTACAGCCACACTTGCAGATGTTCAACGAGCTGCTGCCTCACTGGGTGCAAATGTGTTGTTTTACGAGACAGACAGATGCCTGCTACCGTTATAACAAACTCCAAGTAATATATAAAAAAAGGATTTGGTATGTAACTGTTCAGGAGAAATCAGCTCGATTTTTATCATTTCATGTTGATTATCATTAGAGTAGATTGTGTTGAACAGAGATGATAGCTTTATAAAAAAAAAAAGTTTTAGGTTTTAAAGGCAAAGGAGATGCAACAGATGTAATTGCATTGCTTTTAATCAGGCTATGATATTGGTCAGTAATATAAAATATTACAGGGACTCAAAATAATTATGCCTATCTTGGCTAGGAATTTTCTGTTGGGCCAGAAGAGGAGAGAAATAATTAAAAACTTGGCATTGTTTTGGAAATGGAGATCTTACAGAGATCAGAACTAAAAGCAATATATTTTAGTAGCAATTTGGAAGAGACTACTGCAAAATGGATATCAATCAAGTTATATGTGCATCACAAGTGTGTATCCTTAGTACAGGGGTGGGTAAAATATGGCCCACGAGCTGGAGCCAGTCCACCAGGCAGCTCCATCTGGCCTGCGGGGCCCCTCTGTAAGCCAAAAGAATTATCACAGACCCTAGTCCTTGCTGCCCCTCTGAAAGCTGGCACCTTTCATGCAGGAGGTGTGGCTCTGGTTGATAAGCAAACAACCCCCACCCCAGTCTGGTCTGACCTGCCCTCAGCCCCAAGGTAGGGGCTGCTAGAGACAAGAAGCCTTTGCCTGGCAGAGGCTTTTGCCTGGTGACTCTGTGGCTGTTTCCCAGACCTCTCTCCCTGTCAGAGTGGAAATTCAGGTAAGGGTCCCACTGGGCCAGGAGCCAATGACTCCTTTTAGAGGAGAAGGGGCTGGGAGCATGGGGAGCTATGTGGTACAGGGCCAGGCCAGGCTGGCCCTGCACACTAGAGCTGCACACTATGGGCCTGGGTGGGGCTGGCCCTGCGTGCTGCCACCACATGCAGCCGGGGACTCAGACAGGAGTGCAGGATCTTCACTCTGTGGGGCCAGGTGGGGCTGGCCTTGCACCCTGCTACCATATGTAGCTCAGGGGAATCGGGTGGGAGTGCAGGAGCTGTGTACTATGGGGATGCGGGGCTGGTCCTGCAGCCTGCCACCATGTGCGGCCAGGAACTTGGGTAGGAGTGCAGAAATGTGAGCTGGGCGAGCTGGTTCTGCTTGCTGCCTCCATGTGTGGCGGGGGACATGGGAAGGAGTGCAATGGGGCTGGGTGACCCTGCCCCACATGCTGTTGTGCATGCAGCCAGAGACTTGGGTAGGAGCACGGAAATGTGCTATGGGGTCAGATGGGTCTGGCCATGCTGGCTGCTACCACATGTGGCTTTGGGGACTTTGAGGACCTACACACACCATACACACATGCATATCCTCTCACATGTCCCACCTCCCACCACACCCCCACACCCCCCACAGACTCTCTCAACCCCCCCACATCCCACCATACTACCACACCTCGTACACCCTAGCATACCCCCCACACATTCCAGATCCACATCTCCACATACCCACACATACACGCACCCCACCAACTCCCCAACCTCATACACCCCTTACCCCCCCGCATATGCAAAAGGAAGACTGTATTTTTAGCTATTATGCAGTCACCTCTGTATACACTATGGAAACACACACACCAGAACAATTTATTTTTAAGTAAAATTAAAATATGTTAAAGTAGATGTTTGATTTTTTTAGTATATAATTTGTTTTTTTCTGGTTCCAGGGTGGCAGCCCTGCCCCTGCACCCCCTAACAGGACTACTTCCAGGGCAAGGGGTGGAACTTCTGGTGGCAAAGGTCAGGGGTTGAGACAGATCTTTTGGTCCCAAAAAGTTTCATAGTTGGTAGGGTCGGAAGGGACCTGAGGAGATCATCTAGTCCAACCCCCTGCCGTGGCAGGAAAAAGTACTGGGGTCAAACGACCCCGGCCAGATGTTCGTCCAGCCTTTTTTTAAAGACCCCCAGGGTAGGAGCCAGCACCACTTCTCTTGGAAGTGCCAGGTCCTAGCTGCCCTGACAATGAAATAGCACTTCCTAATGTCTAGCCTGAAACTACCCTCCGTTAGCTTGTGTTGTTGTTTCTTGTAACTCCCAGGATTGCTCGGGGGAACAGGGACTCCCCCAATGCCTGCTGGTCCCCCTTGACTAGTTTGTAGACTGCCACTAGATCCCCTCTCAGCCTTCTCTTGTGGAGGCTGAACAGGTTCAGGTCCCTCAGCCTTTCCTCATAGGGCCTGCCCTGCTGACCCCTGATCATGCGGGTGGCCCTCCTCTGGACCCTCTCAATATTGGCCACATCCCTCCTGAAGTGTGGCGCCCAGATCTGGATGCAGTATTCCAGCTGCGGCCTGACCAGAACCGCATAGAGGGGGAGGATCACCTCCTTGGACTGGCTTGAGATGCAAGCAGGTCCAAGGTGATTAGTAGCAAGTGATTAGTAGCAAAGTACTTGGAGCATGGCATCGGCAAAATATGGATCTCTTAGCCCACTCTCATTTCTAAAGAGGGCAGTGGTCTGGACAGATCGGGAGTTTTTAGCTGACTGGTATAAATCCTGCGTTCTTCAAACTGGTGAACATGGAAAACAGTATTTCTTATAAAAATATCCTCTACCTTTATAGCAGAGTAATTGCTGATCAGAAGCTGCTAAGTGGAGAAACTGATTGTTTGATCAAGTGACTATGCACAAATCTCTTTGTGCTATTCATACTTCACTATCAATATATCAGTGTTATTTTTAACTCAGTGGTGACTGCTGATGATTGTGGACAGTTCATGTTTCCTGACCTCTGCTTTCTCTCACTTTATCTTCCACTCCTCCAAAAAATTCATATTGGAAGCTTGAAAAAATTCCATTCTAGTTCTCATATATATCCTTTTAAACTACAGAAAAAATATACCAGTTTCTCACTGACACAGAAATGCCCAACTACTTACTTCTCAACAGGCACAGTTACAGATCCACAGATGAAAATGACTGCATCATCAATGAAATATTCTCACCCTAGTAAGGAGCCAAATAGGGACAGGACCCTGTAACTATTTTCAGCCATGTCTGAGGGAGCCTTGTGTTATGAGAAACCTTTTTAATATGACAGTTTCTGTGGGAATGTGCAAACCACGCCAATGATTTGAAGGGAGTACTAGCACACCTGAAACTTTGTACTCTAAACTGTTAAGTTCACCGTGTTACAACTGCCCTGTGGCATGTAATATCCTTTGTTGCCATATTAGACAGAAATCACAGATTTCAAAGTGGGGATAGACACCATCATTCCATATATCCCAATTACTATTCATAACAGGAAACAAATTTGTTTTTTAAACTATAGGTATGTTTGTGTGTGTTTAGTAGTGCTTAACACTAAAATATTGCATGTTTAATTAGGAGCCATGCTGAAATATTTTCACAAAGAATACGGTGTCTGCAGCAGTAAAAATGACCCTCCCGTGCAGGGCCAGTATGTGAGTGTGATCCAGTATGCTGGCCTGGCCCTGTGTTGGCCCAGCCCCACGTATCTGGATCTGTTGACAAACTGACATAGCCCTACACTGCTAGATTTGACTGTGAACCAGCGTGGGTTAGCATTCAGAGCTATGTTATCTGGCCCTCAGGGTTCCTATGAGTCTGGATATTTGGCATCGGGTATGGGAGTTAACACTGCCACTGCTAATTTTTGCCCACTGCCAAATTTCTAGACTTGTGGGGAGCCCTATGGGCTGGATGACAACACCATTCCATAGTTGTCTTTTCTTCACTGATGAGTGAGCAGCTAATGAGTTGTACCAACTTGAGCTGTAGCTTGTACCCCTAACACAGGGATGTTGAGCTCAGCGGGCCCTGTGGGCCAGATGAGTGTCACAGGACCATTCCAGGGGCTGGATGAACAGTGCAGGGCTGGATCACACTCAGGCTGCTTCCCCTTCCCCTGTCCCCCTCCCCCTTGTATGCTGGATCTGGTGCCAGCAGTGCTCATTCTGGTTGGTCCAGGATTGTGTCGCTTGTATTTCCTGCTTTGGGATGTGAGCCAAATGTGGTGTCATCTGCAGCCAGACTGGGGTGGACAGGGCATGCAGTTAGAGTGCTGGCTCCCATGGACTCCCCTACCATGCTTCCTGGATCCAGTGCCCACTTTGGTCAGTTCTCAATTGCATTGAGGTACTTTCTGTGTGGCTAGTCCAGGATTTGAGCTACTCTTGCAGCTCGTGTCCTGGATTGACCAAAGCAGGCAGTTTGGGTGCTGAATCCAGCATGCTGTAGGGAGAGGTACTAGACTGGGTCCCTGCAGAGCCAGTACTAGGGCCATATGGTGTGACTTCACAGGTTGGATCTGGCCTGTGGGACTGTATTTTTGAAACCCTACTGTAACAGGCTAGTCCAGGGGTGGGCAAAATGTGGCCTGGGGGCTGGATATGGCTCGCCAGGCCGTTGTATCTGGCCTGCGGGGCACCTAAAAATTTTAGAAAATTAATATTTATCTGCCCCTGGCTGCCTGTCATGTGGTCCTCAATGGCTTGCCAAAACTCAGTAAGTGGCTCTCCGCCCAAAATAATTGCCCGCCCCTGGGCTAGTCGAATTGAATTAAAAGTACCACCCCACTTCATTGAAGAATTTAGCCTATGGGTGGGATAGGAGATAGAGCCACTTTCAGATGATAACTTGGATTTACCTTGGCAGTGAAGGTGAGGGGAGTAGTAGCTAAAGAGCACATAGTATGCATTTGCCAGCCAATACAAAGCCAGTTGATTAAAAACATGCACTGTATTTACCCAAACCCATGACTAGGTCCTGCTTCCATTTAGTTTGAGGGAACAAAAGTTTCTTGTCTTAATTTCAAGTACAGTATGGTGGGAGTAGAGGTGTAGGGGTTGTTGCTCTGGTCCTGACCCGGATCTGGGCTTGCTACAGCCATAGCCCTTTTCCTGCAACCCCCTACCACCACATTTGTCCTGTCCCCTGCCATCTTTGTGCTGCTCTGCTGTGCCCTGACACTTCTGCTGCCTGCTCCCCCCGCACTTCTGAGAGGGCAAACATCATGGGGCAAGGGGCAGGAGTTGGGCTGTTTGACCCTTTCCTTCCCCCCTGCCACTTGTAACCATGCTGCTGCTTTTCCACATTGCAGTGGTGGGGGGAGGGGGGTGCATTTAAGATGGCCCTTCAATAACTAGATTTTATACATTGACATTTTTAACATGTTTATAAATCTTCCATGTATAGAATCGAATTATTGGAAGGGGGAAATCATCAAAAATTCCAAGTTTTGTTGGATTGAGGTGAATATGGTATTAAAACTGTTTTGAGATATTCAGTTAACTATGGTGTGAATTCTAATTGTGTGCTGGGAGGGAAGGGGGGGGGGGGGGAGTCCAGACACACTCAGCAGGCAAGAAAAGACGCATTCTTTTTTCTAGTCCTGCTACTGCAAAGGGATTATTGACATTTGAAAGAATTTATGCTGATATTTATGAGGCAGCAAAAGTCCTACGTTAAAAGGTCTTGCTAATGTGTTGGGTGATGAAAAGAAATTGCATAATGAGCAAGAGATTAAATAAGTTTGGGAAAGTAAACACCAGAAGTTCAAAACTGAAAAATGTATTTGATAGACGGAGCAGTGAAATGCCTGCAATGTACAGTGTTTATGAACATATGGGATCAAAATAACGTTGTTCACAGAATAGATTAATATTATTCAACTGTATATTTACAGTTGTGTCTATGGGAGAAGCAGGGAAATGTTTCAATACATTCTTGCTAAAGCTGTATTTGGAGGATGGAAGACCACTGCAAAAATCTGACAGGGTAATATAAAAGTTGTCTTCTCTTTGTGTGGGTTAGCTTCTATGTATGTATGTTCTGTTTCAACAAAGTTATTTTTTTTTTCTCAGCAGTTGTCTGTAATCAGACATGACATTAAATACCTGTGAGAAATATGTCACATAGCCTCCCTACCACAGAAGTGCTTTGATCTCACAAATTCTTTGGTCCCATTACCTCAAGGAAAAGATCCTTCTAGAAATTTAGTAAAGTAACTGGAGCTGATAGGCATCGTATTAAACGTCCATTTTTTATCAAGGTCATGTGCTTGTTCGTACTCTGGTTATTTGTGGGTTAGGGCAACCTTTTTTTAATGTGCATAATGTATTTATTGATCAGTTATTCTCAAGCTTTTTAAATGTAACATCTATGAAAACATTCCTTTCATTGTTACAAAAACTGTGTATATTAGAAATCATTAGAGTAGTAGAGATGTAGAAACTTGGTCAGATTATTGGAGACTGTTACTACGCTACTTACTATGAAGCGATACAAAACTTTTCTAGTAAAGTGTATTTAGAAATAGTAGAAAAATTATATCCTTTAATGCACCTTATATTTCTTGAATGCTTAAAATACAACTTAATTGAAATACAGAGACATTCTGATTGTATTTCATAATTATTTATTGGAGCTCTATTTTCAAAGAAAGAAGAGTCTATCTGGGCTTGTAGGAGTCTTCACTTTATTTAAAAATGCATTGAAGTAGTGTAGCGAGAGGAAACACAGCAGCTTCTCAGAAAATAAAGATTGAAACGCAAAGAACCTGCAGAAAAAGTTGTATTTGTTTTAGAAATTGCATTTTTCTTACAGTTTACTGGTTTACAGTAGAAAATTGGATTATGGCAATATCAATATTATCATGACAAGATAACCCTTTTCTAATAAAAAAGGAATACAAATAGAAAAATAAGTCTTCACTGAGGGAGCAGGTAGATGAAGCAAGAATACTTTAGGATGGCTGTGAAGGTGGTGAAGGCTGCTGCAAAATAGAAACCTCTGGTTGTTTAGTTTTTCCTTGCCATTGGATTAAGGTTCCCTTCTTATGAAGTATTGCGGTTGCTGCTGCACAATGGTGTCCCTACATTAAAAGAAGACACGAGCAGATGTCTTCTTTCTTTCTGTTGCTAGAATGTTGCAATGAACTAATAGCAAAACATTACTACTTTGTGCGTGTGGACATTTGAACAACTTCTCACAGGGCCAAGAGGTTGGAGGGCTTTAGCCCTCAATGAAAAGTGGTAAGTTATCACAGTTTCACTTCCATTTACCCCAGAGTAAGAGTGTGCACTTGGACTGTTACTCCAGAGCAGTTGGTGTGCAGTAAAGCTCCATCCCTTGAATCCTGTGGTAAACTTTGTGTCCATACCCTTATGTAAACTACTGAACTTAGTCTTCATACAGTATTACACAAATGCTTTCCTTTCAGGTAGATACATAAATGCCAGGTATCTGCACTGAGGAATTTCAACGTATTGTCAGAAAAAATCCACAGGGGAAAAATATAGCCCTTATGGAAAACAAAATGCTGAAACCAAGTGCTGGCTTCTCGGAGGGAGCCAGCAGTTCTTAGCACGGTGCAGCAGTCGGGGGGGAGGGCTACCTGCTTGAAGGGCTGGAGGCAGGATGACTGCTGCTCCTGCCCCTTGCCGCTGATTGGCTGTGTGGGCTGCCTGTCAAGTGGCCCTGCCTCTCACCACCAATGCGGGGAGGGGAGGTGGGTAGCCCCTATGAATTAGGTAGGTCCCTAACTATGATACATGCCCCAAGGCTCATGTGGTTTTGCAAAATTCCCACGGATGCATTTTATGGCAAGCAGGCATTGCCAGTTCAGTTTTATTGGTGGAGGGGGAACTTCCCCACATTTTATGTAGTTTTCTTTTGGCAAGTGGTAAGATGAACTATGCCTTATGTAAATGCATTTCAAAGAGAGAAAGGTTAAGAAATACAGTGTGCAATTCTTTCAAGTCCTATGTTCATAAAAATAAACACTTTCTTATACTGATGCTTAGGTATATTGTTGCTACTCATTATGGAAAAATCCACAGTAAATAGTTCCCTTGCATGTTTTTTTTCCAAGCAAATTGGGCTTGTTTTTCAATTAATTTTTATAGTGCACCTTAAGATACACCTGGATACTTGGAGTAGATTTTGTTGTTTATAATATTTATATTTGTAATATTTATTATACATTCACAATCTGAGGATCCCCCTGCAGTGATGTGTTGAAAGACAAGTGCCCACTGGTCCAGGGCTGGGGCTGGCAATCATCTGATTTTTGGCCCTGGCCAGGACCTGCTACATGTTTAAATTAAGGTACTATGCAAACCAGCCATAAAATGTTGTGCATAAGATATGGAACATTTTTGGTTTGTCATTTTATGGCACCTTAAATTGGGTGCATACGTTGCACCCTTGCCACGTATGTTACTCTGAATATGTTAATCACAGCATACTTGTAGAGTGCAGAGGGGCCCATAGAAACGCAAGGTGCTCTGGAAACAAGCTGGTGAACTGTGATAAGGTGGAAAAAACCTTAGGGTAGGCTCTGTCAGTAGTTGATGAATTTTGTTTATATAGTCTTTGTGAGTGCATTCTCCAGGTAAACATGCAGCCTTTTTCAGTCCCAGGGCTGTGTAATTAAGTGGAGTATTCTGCATAGAGAGTGGGACTCCATCAGAGTAGTGGTAAATCTTAAGTACAGGAAGCAGCTGATGTCCAACTGGCACCTATATATCTATTATGGAAACATAATACCAGAGGAAGCAAATACCTGTCATACTAGGTTCCATCTGTATATCTCATGATATCTACCACTCTCCTTCCTGCCCTAAAAGAGAGGATTTAGGCCCTTCCTGAGAAGTATCTTTCCCTTGGATTATGTAGTCAACACTGAATTTTTCACCCACTCAAAGGAAGTTTTTTCTAGCATGGCTTTCTGGTAGCTGGGCCTTTGAATCTGTGGGAGAAAAGCAGCTGCAGCCTTTAGATAGTTATTTTGCAATTAGTTGCTATAGATTGCATCTCCCTTCCTCCTAGCTGGTGAGTGTTCTTAACTATGCTTATGTTTTCTCCTTGCTTTCATTTTTCCTTCTTATAGGCCTTCTCAGTGGAGTTTTAGGTTCATATTAATATAAGTTTACTGTATAATCTGTGGTAATTGTAAGTGCTATATCTAACTATCTGACCACTTTGTAATATTTGCTATTGCTCACTCAAAATATTTCAGAAATGTCTGTAGTAAACTATAGAGAAATACTGATTTAGAGAGCTGAAGATTTTTGCAGTCAGTGGAACAGATTTTTATGTTGTGCCGATGTAGCAGATGGTAGAATCTGACCCCGTATCTTTCTGCAATATTGGTATTTGCCAAAAGTGGCAGCTTGCAGAAAAACAGCTACTTGAAATCCAAACCTCAGATGACCTGTACATTTTTTAAAACATTTTTTAACATTTTTTTTTATCTAGGCAATATTGAGAAACAGCTTCAGGATGGCAGACTTGCATTGGTTTGGGTAAAACTGCAAAAATGCGTAATTAGAATTGCCTACAGGATTCCATCGCTTAGGGCTCAGCAATGGAATATAATTGTATTTTGGGAAAAGCCTTTGCATCAAATTGGCTACAATCAATGCTTTTTTTTTTCAATTTTGTATGCAACTACAGCAGAATTTACGAGGAATTGTAGAACTGGAAGTTTCCCTTGTGATGGGAGAAATGTTTTACCAAAAGAAGCCAAGGTTGAAAAATTGTTCTTTGCAAACTTTTGGGTACAAATACCCTTCTTCAGGCATAGGGAGAGTCTGCTGTTGTTTTGTGTTCTCCTAGTTGGAATAGACGCCAATATCCAGGAGCTCACAAAACAACAGCAGACTCTCCCTATGCCTGAAGAAGGATGGTTGTGCCCAAAAGCTTGCAAAGAACAATTTTTAAAACTGTTTAGTTGCTCTAATAAAATATAACACATCCACCCAAAGAACCTTGTTTGCCTATGTCCTTAGAACAACACAGCTACAGCCATTACCCCCACTACTACTGAAGGATGAAGTTTTACATTTTGTGAGTTTTCTCTTGTTTCACTTAGGGCAGTGTTTCTCCACCTTTCTTGGACTTGAGGCACTCCTCCATTACTCTTGTGAATTGACTGGCACCCAATTTCAAAAACTACTTTACGTGTTACAGTGTGTACTTTTTTGCAGTGGAGCCAGGTAGTGGGGGTAGGGAACTGTCCAGGCAGGGACGAACCTGGGCCTGCAGTTACCTGCTTAGCTTATCTGCTTATCTTGTCATACCTCTCTTATTTCTTCACACTTCAGGGCACTCTTCAAAGGCTCTGGCAGTGCCCCAAGATCCCCTGGCACCCTGGTTGATAATCACTGATTTAGTGGAAGAGATCTCACCTTTTTCTTTCTTTCTTCATTCAGGATGTCTCTCCCTGAAAAGGCATGGAGGATTGGGGAATCTACTTGTTTTCTCATCTAAACAAAAACATTTTTTCATAGTCCAGAATGAAGGCACCATAGTCAAGCAAGCAAAAATATTTTAAGTGCACTCATTTGCAAAGTTACTATTTTTGTTAGTCTTTTTTGTGCTTAGGGTTTGATTAAGGAAAGCATGCCTAAGCTTTCATGGAAGTATTTAAATATCTATTTAGTTTCAGCTATATTGTAGTAGGAATTCAGCATATATTTGAATTAAGGAGGTGCTGAAGTGCTGTCCTAAATAGGGAAGGCTTTCCTGGAATTGTGGTTGAAAGGCATCAATGCTGAAATGCATTTGCAGAACTAAGAGAACAAATAATTACCATACATAATAAAAATCCATCAGTGATTCACTTGCATTCAGTGCTCACATACCTTTTAATTAGGATATTGGTAGTAGTGTCAGCTTTGAGTGCTTGTTTTTCATTAAGCCTTTAAATTGTCTAAAGTTCTGTTTTCTTTATAGAAAGATGATAAAAGAAACAATGCCAAAATCATTTTTGTCACTTTATTATTGCCAGACTGTGCCAGTTAAATAGCATTCTAGTTTTAGTTCTGAGCAGCTTCTCTCCTTTAAATTCCTTCTTAAACCAGATTTTGTTTTGCCTTGTTACTAATCTCTTCCTTCCTGCTAGCTGCCTGAAATCATAGCTAAAATGCCAATGTTGCATATTCTCTACAATTCTAAGAAGTTTTGTATTTGTATCTTACTAATCATAATAGTCACTGTCCTGTTTATTTTTATAAGCAGGGATCCGGGTTTTCTGTGTTCTGTGGAGATTTTCCCCCTTTGAAGTGGAAAACATGGGTTTCCCCTTTTGCAAACCGCTCTCTGCAGGCTGGCAGGTTTCCAACCTGCAAGAGCTACTTGCAAAAAGGAGGGAAACCCTAAGCCCTGTCCAGAGGGGCTGGGAGCAGGACCTGAGAAAGCTAGGACTGGCTTAGACTCACTTTCCCTCCTGCGGGCTTTGGGGTAGGTAGGGCTTTTAGGGGCTGGGCCCTGGAGGAGGGGAGCAGCTGGGGGCCTCCTCCAGAAAGGCTGGGAGGACCATGTTGGTTGGATGAGGATAATGCTGCCTGGGCAGGGAGGCAGGGTTGCAGGGAGAACTGGCAGGGTGGGCAGGCGGGGGGCAGGGCAGGGGTGTGTGGGTAGCAATCATCCTGTCCTGTGCCACAGGCTGGGGCAGTTGCGAGTTGCCTCGTCCCTCTGTGGCTTATCCCAGTTGGGCTGGGGCTGGGACACTGTTCAGCTGAGGTGGCAGTGGCAGCAGCTTGGTGTGGGAGGGAGGGAGGCAGTGCATACTACGCCCCTGTCTGCCTGGCCAGGTATCCTCAGGGCAGGGTTGGGGGCTGGGGCTGGGAGCACTGCCCAGCTGGGACCAGAACACTTGTGCTGGTGGCTGCTGCCCCACTGCTCACTGCACTGCCATACCACATTCTGGTGGCCTGAGGCTTCTGGCAACTCTGCTGGGGCTAGCACTGGAGGCAGTAGCAGGGGGCGCACTGCATGGTGGGGCATGGGGAGGGGAAGTGAGGAGTGGCATAGCTAGCCGACATGCTGCCCTGCCTAGCCTGGGGGTTTGACATCCTTGCCAGCCCCGGGGTGGGGATCGGGGAGGGGGGCCTCCTGGTAACCACTCAGGGGGGTTGTGAAGGGTCGGGGGAGTGGTGGAGGTGGCATCAGGGTCTGTGTGTTATGGGCTGAGGGTGGCAGTGGGGGAGGGAGGCATGTGTGGGTAAGGGAGAGAGATGGTGGGAGTACATTCTGGGTAGAAGCAGTCTCCAGAACCAGGCCTGGTGCCCCCTGGCCCGTTAAAGCAACCTGTGCAGGGGAGGCTGGCCTGAAGGGGGGGGGGGGGGGGCTTGCCCAGCCCGAGGCATACCCAGCCCAGTCCCTGAACCCCAGTTAAGGGTTTCTCAGGAAGACCATGGGGACTGGTGGGGCCTGAGCATGGGTGCAGGGAGCAGAATAGCAGGGGCTGGCACTGCTCAGAGCCACAAAGCAGCAGGTGGGATAGCTGCAGCTGGATTCATGGCCTGGTGCAGGGGGGAAGTTGCTGCTGGGAGGGAGTGAATGGGTGCAGGCAGGGACGGGTTGGGAGTGAGGGATAATGGCGTGGGCAGGAGCAGGGCACTGGTGTACATGTGCTGCTCAGAGCCACAAAGCAGCTATGGGAACAGCTGCAGTTGGACCTGCATCCTGGTGAGTGAAGGGCACAGGGAGAGCTTTGATTTTCTATGATAAAACAAAATCAAACACCAAAATATATAGGGATTTAGAATGTATTTTATTATAGTTATTGAAGCACTGGTAGGCTTCCAAGTTGCTTTAAAATTGTAAATATATCAATAAAACTTTGCATTCATCTGATACCTATATATAGTGGCCTTTCATTTAGGGTTGCACCAATAAAGGTTTTTGGACTGATACCGATAGCCGGTTTTTAACAGCCAATACAGATCTAATTGCTGATATGCAGTCTGGCAGCTTGGAGAGCAGCGTCTGGCTGATAAGTCTGTTGTGGGGGATGGGGCCAATGGGGAGGGAAGGGGTGTGGCGGGGTAGATAGAGGCTCCCGTGGTGAGGGAGTGGGGCTGGTGCTAGGGCAGGGGCAGCACTGCACAGTCAGGACGGGCTGCTGAACAGCTGCGGCTCATCTGAGGGGCGTGGGGAGGAGGGGTGGCACATACACTGGGAGGGCATGGGGGCCATGTGCCCCCCGGATCTGTGTGTGGGGCGAGGGCGGGCTGCTGGTGTGGGCTTGGGCTGGGTGCAATGCTGGCCTCTTCCGGCAGGGAGACTGGGCTAGGGCTGCACTTGGGGCAGGCGGTGGGGGTGCTGCTATGGTGAATTTTGGGGTGGCTGCAGCCCATCCTGTGGTTCCCATCCCAGTGCTGTTGCCCACCCCAAGTGCAGCCCAGTCTCCCTAATGGAAAGAGGCTGGCACGGCCCCTGACCCCAGGCCACAGTGGCAGCCTGTTCTCGCCTCGTGTGCAGATCCAGGGAGTATACACCCCCTATACCCTCCCAGGATGCATGCAGTGGCAGGATCCGCCCCGTGCCCCATGGACATGCCACTCACAGCTCCATCCTGTGCCCCACCCCACCCCACCCTGGCTGTACAGCACCTGCCCCAGCCCCATTCCCTCCCTGGGCTGTGCTGTTGGCTGCCTGCGTGCTGTGTAGCATGCATGCACACAGCATTTATCAGCAATATCACTGGCCACATTAACCAAAAAAAGCTGATTGCTGATCATGTCAAATTTCCTTTTATCAGTGCTGATACAATATGGGACCGATGTATCAGTGCACCACTTTAATTTTAATTGCTGAAAAACACAGATGTTGGGGGGTTTTATCAGAATCATGGGTGTTTATCAGAGAATTTTGGATTTTTAAACAGAACAAACCAGGACCCCTGTTTATAAGAAATGAGGAAGAATATATTTTCATTCCTTTCTTGGATCAGGTTTTGATTTTCAGTATGAAGAAGGAAAGCCTTCAATTCTTCTCTGAATTTCTTTCATACTGCTTTCTAACTTAAGTGAGAAGGATCTTTTGACATCTTTCACTGGTAACTTTAGCTAGAGCTCACTCAGCGGATATGAAACCACTTGTCTCGTACTCTGTTGCAGTTCAGTTGATAGCTAACATTACTTTTTACATATGGTGCTGGATTAAAAGTTTATATATTTGGTAACAAGATTGAAAATAAATAGCCATTTAAAGTGACAGCCAAACACAAGAAGTCATATATTGAATTTTAAGGAGGTTAAACCAGCGTTTGTCTTCTCTATTGGAAAAGGGAGTGGGATTTATCATCTCCGTTGCTGGAGCAGTTTGTAATTTTATGCTGCAGTGTGTGCTGCTCTGGGATTGGGAGAAGATAAAGTTGCTTTAGCTTCCCCTTGCTTTTCGTGCTTTAAGAGTAGATGAACTGGACCAGAGGATTTAGCAGTTCAAACTTAAGTAGTAAGTTGTGAAGTAGCTTGTATTAAGATTCAGAAACTATTAAGAAAAAATTCCTCTAGTTACATATATGATTAATAAATATAGTAGACCATTTGAGATTTCACAAGTATGCAAACATTTTTTCACTTCCAATAGAAGTATTTTTCAACAGTTCAGGACAGCTGCTAAAGTTACCTGACAAAAATAAACTCTCACTGTAGTCAAAGCAAAGAGATGTTACACGATTTAGGCTTCAGAAGTGGAAAGCTAACAAAACAGTAACTATTCTTGATTAACATTGCCTTGTAAAAACAGGACAAGATTTGATCTCAGTTACATTGATATAGATTGGAAGCTAAAATCTTAACCCATATGCATGGCTTGTGGCAAAACAATAATAAATGTTTCGGTGGTTAAATATGAAGTAGAATTGGGCTTCTTCAATTGGCTATTATACGGTATACCCAGTCTGTGCTCAGGCTGTCAAGCTGTAGTTACTACACTATTATTGTGCTATATCAGTGGGCAAACACTCAGAAGGGCATAATTTCTGATTATGATAATTCTGGATGACACTAATTCTACAAAGACTTCAGAAGACAAAGACAATTTAAGAAGTGTTGTGGGTTTGTTTTTGTTTTTTAAGTTATGTTTTGCAGAGTGGCATTTCTGTGTTTGATAGTGATGAGCCTGAGAAATATTTTTATTTTGAAAAAATTCTATAAAATGAACTACTTTTCAATGAATTCACTGATTTGTGGTGAAGGAGTAATTGCATTGTCCAGATGCAGGCAAAATGACTTGTCTACCTGTGACACAGGTTTTCATTTTATATCTGATGATACCCTGATAATAGGTCTGGAGCAATTGTCAGTAGGCACCACTCTTTGTGCTGAGTTGTGTCATGGTTTTGAGAAGGATAGATGTCATGTGGAGACTTGAGAGTATCATCCTTATCTTCATATAAATCATATGACTGAATTAGCATTAAGACAAAGTTCTCTATTTGAAATGGTCAGTTCACTTCAGCAGTTATTCCTCCTTCTCACAATTCATGTTGGTGAGAAGTTTTTAGGCACTCCTTCACTCCCCCATAGATTTCTGTCTTAAGGTGTAACATTTAAAAGAATAGAAGTTGCTAGAAACAGAAACTGTTGTGATTACACCAAGCATTGTTTAGAATTCTGCTTCCAAATCGATTCATTTTCATTATAAGTTTTATTTTTGGGTCAAATGTCATAAATTATGCCAGATCTCTGGTTTCTAAGTTCTCTTAACAGGAATAAATAAATAAGTAGCCATGTATTTTGGCTAGGAACAGACATTCAAAAAGCCTGAGCCTGAGTCAATTCAATCTTTGCAGGTTAGTCTAACCTGCAAAGCTTGAACTAATTTGGAGGTGGATAGACATTCCCTTTTCATTCCAGACATGCAGGTACATGCCTGCAATGGCTGAGGTTAGAAGCCGGGGGATGCTAGAAGAGGCCTCCTTTCCTTTCCTTTCCTTTCCTTTCCTTTCCTTTCCTTTCCTTTCCTTTCCTTTCCTTTCCTTTCCTTTCCTTTCCTTTCCTTTCCTTTCCTTTCTGCAGTGCTGAGCTGGGGTGGTGGCCAGGCCCAGGCAGAATACTATGATTAGGGAGGGGTTTAAAGCTCCACCTCACCTTCTCGCTGCTTAAGGGGCGGGAGTGTTGCCAGACCCTAGCCCCCAGCTAGCACTCTGAGGCAAAGGGGTGCATGTAGTGCATGCATCTGGTGATGATACTGAGCTTTTCAGTCTCTTCCTCCCTGTCTGCAAACCTGACAGCTGCAAACCAGCAGGGGACTGATAATACCACAGTGTTTATCAGCCCATCGGTAAAACAAAAGCCTCTCTCATTAGTTCAAGCACTTCTTAAACAGCTTGTAGCTTTCCGTGCCTCTCCCTCCGAGCGTCACACGTCTGGGTCTCCTTCGAACCTCACTGTCGCCTTCTGGGTTGCACGGCCAGGCTACTGGGAGCGGCCTTGGGTCAGCTACACAGGGGTCTCACCTGCCACGTCTTTGATGGTGATCGGTCCTTTAGCGGGAGGAAGATGTTTGATCCCGTCTCCTTGGTATTCCCCCTCGGTTGTCCTCGTGACTATTGCTTCTTCGGGCTCCACCTCCCCTACACTCTGCCTAACGCCAACCGTGATGTTATCCATCAGGGCTGGTTTTCTGGCCCTTACTGACGCTCGGTTTCCTAAGGGCTGTGGGCTACAGATGGTACTGGCGCTGAATGTCCGCCGCTGCCCTTCGGTGTTCCCCGGTTCATGGGGTGTCGGCCTTCGCCTGGGCTTTGGGTCCCCTTGGCAGGTTACCCCCTCCCTGGGTCCAGTACCTGTTGCCTGTCATCTGTCTGGGTTTTGGCTCCGTTGTTTTTGCTGGTGTTCCAGTCACCGCTGCTGCTGGCCTCTGCTCACGCTGGCCTTGAAGGTGACTCATTGGGCCCTCGCTGACCTGACTTGTCTCTCCTGGTTCCCCCTCTGGGGTGCCACCACATCTCCTCTGCCACTGGCTCCTCGGTCCTCTTCGACCTCTCTGAGCTGGTTGGGGATCCCTCTTCCGGGCCCCCCGGCTTTCTTCCTGCTAGTCCTTTTTTTACTGGGTGACTGCTTGGCCAATTGCCCCGGCACACTTTTACAAAGCGCACCCAAACCGACATGGGAGCCGTTCCCGGCTCCTCCTGGCTCCCCAGCAGGCTTTCCTTTTGATTGTGAACCGCGGTGGCTCCTGCCGTCGTGGTTTCAGTTTTGCCACCGGCACCTGCCGGTGTGGCGTCCCACCGCCTCTCTCTGGCTTCAGGTAAGTTTTTTCCACACAGCTCCAATGAAGGAATGGAGGGACATTACTAGCTGTTCTGTTGATTAGCTCCAAAAAGCCCTAATCCACTGTCTTGTTTGACTTCGTCTGTCTGCCTGTCCCAGTGAAATTGGACGGACACACACACATGGACATCTTTCAGCATTAACTAGCATACCACATGCCTAGGGCCTGTGGGGCTGGGGTGCATGCTGTGGGAGATGGGAGGGAGGGAAGGGAGAATCCCTGCTTGAGCAGCGAGGGAAGCCAGGCAGACCCTGCAGTCTCCCCCAGAGCTCTGGCTATGGAGGAGAGGGGCAGGGCTAGCCTGTTCTCTGGAGCAGAGAGCACAGGCTAACCTAACCCAGCCCAGCCCAGCCCAGGGCTGCAAAGCATCTGGGATGTTGGGGGACTCTGGTTTAACTTAAACCAGGAAGGGGTCTGGGATAGACATTGCATAAATCGGTTTGACCCAAATCAGATAAGTCTGATACTACATTCAGTCAGATTTATCTGAAACTGGTTTCAGCTATTTTGAAACTGGTTTATGTGCACTGAATTTCTGTTCTGTTACAGGTTTAACCTTGTTTTTGATCACTTAAATTGGTTTATGTGTAATGTCTATCCCTAGCCTTTGTGAGCAATGCTATGTTATGCAAGCTGTATTTTTCCTATTTTGCTATTTGAAAATTGGTTTGCATAACACTGGTTTTCATTTAATTGTGCCAAGGCGAAATGATAAAGATTGACCTGTATATACAAGGACACTGACGTTCTGTATCCCTGCCATACCGTCTTCTGGTAATGAATTTTCAATATACTTATAAAAAATTTAGGAAAATTGGAAGACAGAAGCTGGCAGATGATTATAAAGGTAAATTTATTTTGTCCTTATTGATGGCTAAAAAAGAGATACTTATAAACCAGAAAGAAGAGAGAATGCCAGATATAGCCTCCTGGCAAGCTTGAATGACCCATCTCATCCTTGGAAAAAGCACTCAATATGAGTAGTTGCAAAAGAGGATTTTTACTACATCTGGGAAATCATTTATAGCCTTTTAACATCGATATGAAGACTGGAATGTGCAGTCTCCTGCCACTGATTTACATCTTGGACCAAGGCACAATAAATGAGACTTGCATAGAAAGCCATGACTGATTTTGTCATTTCTGTGGCGTGTTTAACAACTGCATTGAGTTAGACTTGTGTGGTATCTCTATTTAAATTTAAATTTTCTTAACTATTACTACACTATTATGCTGGCATCTAAATGCCCCAAGAGTAGGGCCCTACTGTGTTAGGTTTCATACAGACATTGAACCTGAGCTTTTCTCAGACACTTTAAAATAAAAACACAGGCTGAAACACAGAATACAGATTTGGAATTCACATTTTTTTAAAACAACCCCTTCCTTTTCTTGAAGGAGGTATCACTTGCTTGAAGCCTTCTTTAAGTAGTCAGGCTATATCCAAAATGCTCTATTTAATCTCCTAATCTTATTACATTTTACATCATTCTGCAGTCTCTAGATTCTATTATGGAAATGCAAGAAGGGTGTGATCTTGTGACCATGAAAGAAATTCTCTTATTATTTCAGTTGGAATATTGCCTTTCATTTGAATTGATACAAGGTCAGACTCAACATGAAGTACTACAGACTGCTGGATAACATTTCTCCCTGTATAGTGTAATGAGAACAAATTCAGAAAGAGAAGCATACAAGTGTTTGTCTATGGAGAAGTAATATGCTAATGAAGAAAGATTTGTTATTCAGGTACAGCAACTCAGAAAAAAACAACTCTGGTAGATTTACAGAATAGTATTTTGGGATCTGTATATTTATAGACACCCTTGTTTCTCTACATGAATACTAATCATATTGACCTTTCCTGGAACTGTACATATAATTCTGAATGCATAATGCTGGCTGTCTCCTAGATGCACATTTTATCTACTTCCTGTTACATAATATTAATTTTGATAAAAATATTATTGCTGCTTAAATATTTAGGGTACAAAATTGCATTCACATAAAGGTGAAAGAATGTGCAGCCATTGTTTCACAGATCAAATATATTAAAGAAAACAGTTGTCAGCCTGCCTTTCCCTTTTCAGGTCAAGGTAAATTATCTTCTCTGGCAGTGGCATTAATTCCCTGGTTAAGTTGGATGAACTCTCATTTTGTTTAGCTAGGCTGAGCATATGGAGCATATTGCCCTACTAATCCATGGATGTACAGTCTTCTGATTCATCCAAGTGCATTTCAGGGTGCAGATCTTTAAAAAAGTGTGATTAAGATGGTAGTCACTTGAGTAATGGCTTACTTATCCGTTCAACATTGTGACAGTTGAGTTTAGCTGATCCGCTTACGATCAGTCTTCAGTCTGAAATGTCTGGCTGAGCATTCTTTTTAAAGGTCTCTGGAACCTGCTTCCCTGTTCTGACAGATTTGGAACTTGTTTTGGACCAGATTTTGACCTTCTGAGAATTGTTTTCCCAGCCTTTTCTCTGAGGGCATTGCAAATAAAGCTTAAAAGTCAGGTTGTGCAGTTGAACTAAGTTTGTGTTAACCTTATTTAATTTCCTCTTGTTTTATGATCTGTGTGTCTGTGCTCCCAGGGACCTTCTATTATACATTAGCCAATTGCCCATCAAGAATGACAGTGGGTGAGGGCAGGGAGGCAGGTAGGAACAGCGCCGTTACCCCCCCCCTCCCAATTCTGCACCGCCGCTGCCTCCCAGGAGCAGCGGGGGAGGAAGCTTGCCCCTCCATCCCCCTCCACCAGCACCCTGCACCGCTGGCCTCACGCACCGCCCCCCCCATACCCCCCTACTGACTGCTACTCAGAGGTGGTCGAGTGCTGCCATGATGGAAGGGACATAGCGGGTGGTGAGGCCAGTACTGCTGGCCTCGCCCCCCCCCCCCGCCCACTCTGTCCCCGCCATCATGGCAGTGCTCCACACTCTGATTGGTTGTTTCACTAACCAGTCAGAGTGCTCTAAGAGCATTATGGATGGACAGACAAACAGATGAGCTAAGCCCTTTATTATATAAGAATTCTTCAATTTCCTGCCTTTTAGCTGTGTGGCATAGGGGTTTAGGGCACTTGTCCAGGGAACTGGACAAAGATCTGGATAATGAGGGATGCCTCCTCTTCCAGCATCTAGTATCTGCAAATTGCAACTTTTTTCAACTAAAATTTCAGGATTTACCTGAACTGAATCAGAAATTGTATATAAGTGCCAAAACCCTCAGTTTTGTATGCACACCACTGAAGGGCATAAAGGAAATTAAGATTTAGACTTTAGAATTTAACAAAGAATTAACAAAAATAAGGACAGTTTTTAAACAATGTGATTAAACATCTCTTCTTGTTTCAGTCGGTCAGTTTTCAATAAGGGGTAGTGTTGTAATTTAATTTCTCCTGGCACTTCAGAATCTTCTAGGGTAGGTCAGAATGAAGGCCTATCCCAAGCTGAAGTGGCTTATCAAGGTAGAATGGCTAACACACTGTAGTTTCTATAGCTAATGGCATGCAGGGCAGTGGTATTTGACACCTAGCTGGAATGATGAGGTACCTAATTACACTTGGCTGACTGCAGGTGGCTTTCAGCATGAGTCTGGAGCAGAGATGATGCTCATGACTCTGAAGGAGTAGTGAGACACTGTAACTACTGTAGCACTGCATGCCGTTCTTTCTGGTTAGTTGATATCTGAAGTTCTAAATGTAGAAATAAGTAGTAATTTTGTTCTTCCTTTGGACTTTTTTTCCTTCTCTGAAAGACAAGAATGGTGGCTCCATGGGACCAGTTCCTCCTCTTATTCCCAAAGAACGGACTCTGCAGGGCTGATGGGCAGGGACGTAGGTTTGGAGAAGATACAGGCATCTGGGGCAGGAAGACTCCCAGGTTATTAGTAGGTATGTGGTAGCTGTAGGGCTCTGAGGGTTCTTTAAGGAGTTGTGCTGTATTCTGTCAATTCTACAGTCTTCCAGACCTTGTGATGGAATTTTGTTTGGTGAGGACAGTCTCTTTCAGAATGCTTTTCTTTTTGGCATTTTTGTGTCTTTCCTTTCGCAAAGAGGAGGTGTGAAGTCAGCTATATTAATCTTTTTTCTAGTGTATTTGCTTATATCTGTTGCAGCCATTATCCACAGCATCCTTATTGACTTCACTTTCTTCTTGAAAGATCATGCAATGCTCTGCCATACCTATGTCACATATGGCTCAAGTTGCTCAGATCAGGTTCCTGGACATGGATTGTTTCCCATTCTATGGTTATTTCTGCAACCTTCCAACAGTTTCTACTATGTCAGACTGGTGGCAGGATGCCAGTACACTGAAATGTATATTATTCATGATAATATTAATCGTGCCCCCCCCGACTTCCAACATCAAAAATACTGAGCACCTTTAAAATCTAAAATGAGACCTTGATCGGAATATAAATCTTTTAGATGGGAGAGAGCTGTGTTTTTTTGCAAATGTTCTTGATGGTAATATTTTTTCACTAAGCCGTTTCATTTTCAAATGAACTTGGTGTACAATAAGCAATGTCTGTTATAAATATAATGGACTTTGCAATAAGGCAGTTGGAGAAGAAATGAATTTTTTATCTGTGATTAATAGCTTGAACATTTGCAAGATGAACACTATTGAAAGGAGTAAAAGAGAAGATGATTTCATTCAGTGGGAATTTTGTCATTATTTCATGAGAATTTTGGGGGGATTGGTTTTGAAGATGACTTTAAGATAGAACCCAAAGGAAAAAAAACTACCTACTGAGTTCCTTTATTTTCTATCCAACTAGGATAGGCCTTGCCCTGCTTTCCTTCTGCACTCAAAACTGCTGAGGTAGAAATGGGAAGGTTAGGTCTGAACCCCAGATAAAATGCTCAGGGACTGAAGAATAAAAGACTAACCTTTTCAGTAATGCCTGATTACCACAGCAGATTTTTGTATGGTGGTTTTGGTGTACTGATTTATTTTTAAAAATTGATTCTTTGTAATCATACTATGTGAATAATGTGCTATTAGTAAGCTCTATGGTTTTCAAGTATTCCTTGCTTCTTGGCTATCACCCTAAAATGATTTTCTGGCTTGAAGCAAAGGTATCATTACTCTTTTGTAACTTCATTTGCTTGATATTGTTCAAGATGACTGTTTTTCCAGTGGGACCAAATACTCCATTACCTAAAGTCAGGCTCAGGGCAGAATGGAATGATGATTGCTCTGTTTCATGCTTCCTTTTTATACCAACTATGCCTTTTACCAGTCTGTTCGTCTTGGGTCTGCTAGAGCAGAGGTTGGCAACCTCTCGTGTGTGGGACAGAACTGGCCCTCAGCAGCTTGAGGAATCAGCAGCATGCTTTGGCTGGAGTATAGAGGATGTGCATTCCCTCAGCTGCCAGGTGCCCCCAGGGTCTTGCCACCTGCCTTGCTCTGTATTTCCTCTGCAGCTTCTGGTAATCAGCAGGTAGTGTGAAGTTTGGCGTACAGCAATGTCTAGGCTCCAGGCAGTGACTGGCAGTGGCAAAAGCTTACAAATACTTGTGCTAGAGGATAGTTAATTTTTTAATGCATTTTCCATTTGAAGGTACATGAGGATTCCCTTTTGGAACATAACCCGAAAGCTGTTGCCAAGTCAACAGTGTCTGTGAAAAGGTTAAGCCTGTAGTTGTGGGGGTACAGCTAGAAGGTGAGCAACAGCTCAGGAGTTAACTCCTCTCCCTCTGTGCAGCCAAGAAGGGAGCCAGTCCCCATGCCTCTATTCTTGTGTGCAAATTGGCAACCTCAGTTAAAACATATACTCTAGTTTTAGAGGGCTGTTTTTTGGGGGAAAAAGGTGTGTGGTATTAAAAAAGTTACTGTGATAGATTCTCTATGTTGCTAGGTCTGCTTTTTGTGACCTTAAAGGAGCCAGAGAAGGCCAGTGAAGAACTCTGTGTTAAGTCAACTTTCCACAGTAGGAAGCAGTTCTGTTACCTCTACCTCCACTTGCTGCCTGGGGTCCAGATGGTGTGGGAGAAGAGAGAGAATAGTGTGCTGGAGTTGTGGGGAGAGGGATATAATGGAAGAAGGCTTATCTAAGGTCCCTAAAATTCTAATCTACCTTTCTTGTGGTTCTGACTCATGGCAGGGCATCTCCGAGTTAGGGAGGGACAAATCTCCTTGTCCTTGTTTCAGTGGGATGGGGAATCTGTCCTTTTGAGCTGGGGACAGAAGTTACACACAAACTGGTTTAAGTGATCAGAAGCTGGAAGCAGGAAGAGGAAATGATAAGCAGAGAGTCCCGCTTCTGTGATGGTGGACTGCAAATCTCAGAGATCTTGGAGTCAGCGGAAGGAGGAAGCAAACACACAATCCATGCTGGTTACTGGCCAGAGAGCTGTGCTTTAGTACCCCCCAGCTTCTGGCCTAAGCTGCTGCAGGCATGTGGCTGCATTCCCTGAATCAAAAGTAAATGTGTGTCCAGTTATTTCTCAGCTTAATCTCTGCAGTTTAGACTAACCTGCAAAGACTGAATTGATTCAGCCTTGGGCTTCTTGACTGTCTCTAGTTGGGTATAAAGATCAATGTAATATAAAAGGTGGTGTCATTTTTCACTCCTGAAATTCTCTAGTCATAAAAATACTGTTTAAATACAGATTTTAAGTTCACTGCTGGGTTTACACCTGTGGCTGTTTTTTCGCATCTTTGTCATAGCTCAGTTTTACAGCTGCTTGAAAGGGTACATTGTGTACCCACCACTAAAAATAAAATTGATACTATAATCTTTTGCTTCATATGTGACTATGGGTCTGAAGCACTAAATGCTTGTCACAATATGCCTTTTACAGTGACTGTGCTAATAGGATACCTTTCTGCCTTCGCTGGAATGTACGTACTCTGAGAGCAGAAGCTGTATCATTTGAAGGAGAATGGCAATGGGCCTCTTCTCATGACTAGCCCCTTTTATTCCTGTTTCCCATCGCTTTTCATTCAACAGGGTCAGGCCCTCTCAAAATCAATGGGATGCCAACGCCTTGGGTTCTGATGGGCCATTGCAAATACCTCTTTATTGACTTTCATTCAGCAAGGAAGGAATTTACCCCATATCATTCCCATCATACTAGTAGCTGTTGGAGTGGTATTTTGCCTCTGGGTAGTCAGTCTTGGTGGATGTGCAGCTGTTGTTACAGTAAAGTAGTTTCTTCCCCTTTTGAATAATGAACAGCTTCCATGAAGTGATAGTTTTGTAAAGGTAACACTTAAGGCCTACTATTGAAGTTGATAAAAGTATTTATATTGTCTTCAGCAGCACCTTAATTTTTAAGGAGATATGAGTCATATAAAGGTCTTAAACTTGATATTATGTTTAATCTTAACTGTTGATAATCTGATTATCTCTGTTTGCTATTCAGCCAGATACTGAGGGGCTGATTCCCCAGAGCATTAAAGAAATGTTACTTTAGTGTGAGTCCACACAGGTCTAAGGCAGACTTGTCCAACATATGGCCCGCGGGCTGCCAAGTGGCCTGCTAAGCCATTTTATGTGGCCCGTGGGACCGCGGTGGCGGCACGGAGCAGTGGCTGTGGAGCGCAGGGCTGCAGTGGCGGTGCGGGGCAGTGGCTGGGGAGCATGGGGCGGCGGTGGTGGCGCGGGGCAGCGGCGTGGAGCAGTGGCTGCGGAGCGCGGGGCCGCGGTGGCGGCACGAAGCAGTGGCTGCAGAGCTTGGGGCCGCGGTGGCGGTGCTGAAGCACAGATAGACGCCCCAGCCCGGCCTTGAGGCACCTCCACCTCCGTGCGGGAAATTACCTCGTGGGCAGAGCACGGGCCATGCTGCAGCTCCCCCAGCCACGTGCCGGGGGCAAGGGGCGGAGCCCTTCCCCAGCTTGTCCAATTAGGCATGGCTGGGGCAGCCCTGCTCCCCACAGCCATTGGGGCAGCTGCGGCAGGACCCAGCTCCCTGATGAGCCAGGCCCCGTGGGGGTATGCAGCTTCCCTCCCCTTGCTGCCGGCTGGGGCCCGCGGATGGAGGCACGGGGTAAGCTCCTGTGTGGAGCTGGGATCGCCTCGTGGCCGGGCTGGGGCAGATGGAGGCATGGGATGTGCGTGTGTGCATGCATGTACATGTGTGTGTGCTTCCCAGCACATCCCAATAGTTGCTTTGGCTCTGTCTGCTGCAACATGTGTGCACATTTCCAGACCCATTTCATTGTTACTTCCTGCAACTTCATTGGTGTCAAAGGTCACGTGACAATTCCTGATGTGATGTCATTCCTGTGAGGTCTTTGAATATGGCTCACTAGTCCGCTGGGTGATAAAAAGTTCGTGATTCGGCCCCACGTTCAAAAAGGTTGGACACCCCTGGTCTAAGGAGTCACCCGAGCATAAAAAAAAAAGATGTAGTTCAGCGGAGAATTGGTATGATACCATGATAGTGTCATGTACCAGTGAATACTACTAGGGGCTCTGGAGAGAAGCTCATGTTTCTTTATCCACCCTTTTGGATCCTGCTCCTTTAGTCTTTCTCAGTATTTTTGCCCCACAGATTTTCAGTGTTGTATTGAGAAATGAAGTCATGAGAAATTCAGTTTCTGGTTGGGTTTTTTTGTGTTTTGTTTTTGTTTTTAAAAAACAAAACATAACTGCAAAGAAGTGTTTGAAAATAGGAACCTGAAGGCTCAAAGCCATAAAGCAAATGAAAAGTAGGTTGGGTGGTAGTGGTGGTTGTTATTTCTCATGGATTCTAAGTTAATCTTCTGATACTTTGAAAGCTTGGAGTTAGTAATACTGTGAAATCTAACAGCCTCTTAAAATGATGAAGACAAATACTCAGAGGGCTTCAGAGAGGTGGAACATTTGAATAGAGCTGCAGCAGTGAGACCCAGTAGAAGCAGCTGCAGCTGCAGCTCCAGCTAGTGAATGAGAGGGAGACTGAAGGCAGTTCTTGGGGTTGTGGGTCAGATGAGTTAGGCAGAAGAATTTAAGATGGGAATCAGAGAGGGAGGACAAGGAGGGGCAGAAATTGCATATGCATGAAATGGTGGAAGCAACGGGCTGAGCCGTGTAGTTTGTTGTTCTCACAACTTTGGAGTGAAAAACAACATGGCTGCAGTTAGAATAACTAACTAAAACAATTGATCTTAGGAATGAATACAGGTCGAAAATTGAGCCTCCCTCTATCTGTTGTTGATCATACCCTAACTGAGATGGACTGATAAGACTTTACAAAATGACTTTACATATAAGAGTATCCTTACAACTATGCACGTTTGAGAGCCTGGCCAGTTTAGATTGAAAAAGGAAATACACAATCCAGCTAATCATTGTACATTTGTTTAATTTAGAAACAGATTATATGAAAAATATTAGAAGTACAGGACAGCAGAAGTAGGGAGTCTCTTGCTGACTTCAGCGGGAGTGGGGCATAATCTAAATGCTGAATTTCTAAGGTGTAGTAGAAACTTAATATTACAGCAAAACGAAATAAACAGAAAAGAAGAGAGGCGAATAATTTGTATAGTCTCATCCAGGCCTTAAAAACAAGTGAAGATATGTTAAAATAAGGTCCAGAATAGCAGAAAGAGCACTACGTAAACTCCTAGTGTTATCTTTCCGACTAGCTCTTCAGCTGTATTGATTCATACTAAAAGCTGCATTAAACATACTCACACTGCTGATGCCCACCACTGAACTTCAATAGACTGAATTAGTAGCTGTCACTTACAGGAAATGTCTGCAGTGCTTTTAAGTCTGTAGTATTATCTTACATGTACATGAACTACCAGAAGCACCACATACCTCAAGCCAATTCCTAAGTGTACCAATAATGACATATGCTTATCCTTTGTACTTTGTGTTGAATGCTATATAGAGAGAAAATAGGTGCAACCAAAAGGAAAGCAGGCTAAAGAACAGATGAAGGTTAATAGCAGCCACCTAGTAACGCGCACACACTTACTGAGAGTGCAGGAATAAACCATCCTAATGTGCAGGAAGACTAGCAAGTATGGCAGAAGACCAGCTTGGCTTAGCAGGGAACTCTTCAGTAAACTAAATCACAAAAAGGAAGCGTATAAAGAAGCTTCCTTCCTAAAGAAGCTTATAAAGAAGTGAAAACTTGGACAATCTGCAAGGGAGTATTGCTCAGGCGTGCAAGGATGAAGTCAGGAAGGTCAAAGTGCAATTGGAGTTGCAGCTAGCAAGGGATGTGAAGGGTAACAAGAAGGGTTCCTACAAGTATGTCAGCAATAAGACAAAGATCAGGGAAAGTGAGGGTCCCCCGCTGAATGGGAGAGGCAATGTGGTGCCAGATAAGGAGGAAAAAGCTGAAGTACTCAATGCCTTTTCTTTACCTCAGTCTTCACAGGCATGGTCAACTCCCAGACAACTGCACATAGCAGCACAGTTTGGGGAGGAGGTAAGCAGCTAACAGTTGCAAAAGAACAGGGTAGGGACTATTTAGAAAAGCTGAATGTGTAAAAGTCTATGGGGTCGGATCGGATGCATCTGAAGGAGTTGGCTGATGTGATTGCAGAGCCACTGGCCATCATCTTTGAAAACTTGTGGCGATCAGGAGAGGTCCTGGATGATTGGAAAAGGGCAAATATAGTGCCTATATTTAAGAAAGGGGAAAAAGGAGGATCCAGGGAACTACAGACCAGTCAGCCTGACCTCAGTCCCTAGAAAAATCATGGAGAAGATCCTCAAGAAGTCCATTTCTAAGCACTTGGAGGAGAAAAATGTGATTAGGAACACTTCGTGTGGATTCACCAGGGGCAAGTCATGCCTGACTAACCTGATTGCCTTCTATGACAAGGTGACTGGCTCTGTGGATGCGAGGAGACCATTGGATGTGGTATACCTTGATTTTAGCGAGGCTTTTGATATGGTCTCTCACAGCATTGTTGCAGGCAATCTAAGGAACTATGGGCTGGATGAATGGACTGTTAGGTGGATAGAAAAGTGGCTGGAGTATTGGGCTTTGAGAGTAGTAATCAGTGACTCATTGTCTAATTGGCAGCTGGTATCAAGTGGAGTACCCCAGAGGTCAGTCGGTTCTGGGGCTGGTTTTGTTCAATATCTTCATCAACGACTTGAAAGATGGTATAGAGTGCACCCTCTGCAAGTTTGAAGATGACACCAATTTGGGGAGAGTAATGGCTATACTGGAGAGTAGGGCTAACATTCAAAATGACCTAGACAAATTGGAGGACTGGGCAAAAAAAAATCTCATGAGGTTCAACAAGGACAAGTACAAAGTTCTGTACTTAGGACAGAACAATCCCCTGCACTGGTGTAGACTCAGGATCTGTGTGAGGCGGGGCGGGGTTGGGGCTGTGCTGGGCTGCTCTCTGGGCGGAAGGTGGAAGGCACTGGTTGCAGGGACTATGCTTCCCTGCTGCTTGCCCAGCTGGTGCGAAGGGCGCATGTGCCGCTGGATCAGGGCGGGGCGGGCAGCGGAGTGGGGGCTGCAGTGAGTTTTTGGATTGCATGCTCCCCCTCGCATGCCCTGCTGCTGCTTGCCCAGCCAGGGTGAAGCCACTGCTCATCTGGGAGGCGTGGGGAGGCCAAGCACTGGCTCAATCTTGCGCCAGCCCCATGTCAGCTGGGCAAGCAGCAGGGGGGCATAGCCTCCCCTCCCAGGGCCCACCCCGCCCTGATTCAGCGGCACTTGCGCCCTTTGCACCAGCTGGGCAAGCAGCAGGGAAGCATGGCTGTGGAGCTCAGCCTACCACAGCCCTGGCCCTGCCTGTCCCACGTAGATCCTGGGGCACGCCCCCGCCCCATGCCTTCCCAGATCGGCAATGCACAATAGTGTGAGCTGCACCCCCTTCCTGGGCAGCATTTGCCCCAGCCCTGGTCCTAGCCCCAGCCCTAATCCCTCCCTTGCTGTGGGGACATTGATCTGCTCCCCCACGCCCCTTCTTTTTCCCCTCTTCCGACCACAACAGGCTTTCCAGCTGGACATGCCTGTATCAACCATTATAAAGTAACCAATCCCGGACTTACAACATTGTTCCTATGGGAAAATTCGTTCCGAGTTACAATGTTTCAACTTAAGACGCAGTTTTCAGGAACCAATTGTGTTGTAAGTCTGAGGACTGCCTGTACTTTGTCCAATTTTGGGCCTTGCACTACAGAAAGGATGTGGGCAACTTGGTGGGAGTCCAGCGGTGGGAAACAAAAATAGTTCAGGGGTTGGGGCATATGACTTATGAGGAAATGTTGAGGGAACTGGGCTTATTTAGTCTGGAGAAGAAAAGACTGAGAGGGGATTTAATAGCAGCCTTCAACTACCTGAAGTGGGGTTCAAAAGAAGCTGGAGCTACACTGTTCTCAGTGGTGGCAGATGTCAAAACAAGGAGCAACAGTCTGAAGTTGGAGCAAGGGAAGTTTAGGATAGATATTAGGAAAAGTTTTCTTGCTAGGAGGGTAGTAAAGCACTGGAACAGATTACCCAGGGAGGTTATGGGCTCCCTGTTTATGGAGGTTTTTAAGACCTGGCTAGAGAAAGCCTTGGTTGGGGTGATCCAGTTGGGATGGTCGTGCTTTGAGCAGGGGGCTGGACTAGATGACCTTCTGAGGTCAACCCTAATTTTCTGTCATTCTGTGATCTCATATCATTGTGCATCCACTGTAGTTGCTCCACACAGAAGCAGATCCAGGATTTTCCAAAGGAGAGTGCAGGAGGAGTGGTTGATACAGGAGTGGCTGTATCCCCTGCTTCCAGCCTCCTTCCCATCCCTCACTGGGGGGAGGGGGTGGGCAGACCATGCTACGGGAGCAGGAATCGGGGACTTCAAGTACCCGAAACAAGTACAAATACCTCCATTTCCCCTCCCTCAGTTATGTCCCCTCCCCGCATCCATCTCCCACTTGGGCCTTGTGCTGTCTCCACTGTCTCGGGGTGAGGGGAGCTTCTGTCCTACTCCAGCCAGTCTACTCAGAGGTTGGGCTCAGCCTGGGACACCATGGGCAGTGATGATTCAGCAGGTCCCCCTGCCCACATCATCTTTTCCTGATGGGGAACAGCCTAGAGGGGTGGGGGACCAGAGAGGGAAGGGGAATCCACTCACCTGCTGTTGTCGTCCCAGGCTAAGCCCAGCCCCTGCACAATGGAGCTGGAGTGGAACCAGAAGCCTTGCCTTGCCCCTGGGACAATGCGGGGGCAGGTGCCTCTGAGCATGGATCTGAATATGGAGGGAAGGGAGGGGGGAGTTCTTAACTTTGGAGACTTTAAAAAAGTTTGTGACTGCTGTTCCTGCTGTGTGGTCAGAAGGAGCTCCTCTCTGGATCTGTCTCTGGCTCTGCACAGTTTTATTGTGCAGAATTAGGCATGTGGTCTATCAGAAAGGGAGATGTCACAATGGAGCCTGCAGTGTGGTCCTCACAAAGCTACATATATTGTTGAGGGGAGCAGTACCTCCCCCTGTTTTCATCAGAATCATGCAAGTGATTCTGGCACTCGGGAGCTGTTGGAAATTTCACGAAGGAGTCAAATTCTGCCTGTATAGGTGGAAAAGAGTGTCTTGAATGTTAGTGGGGACATACCAGCCAAAAGGATTTGACCCTAACTTCCATCCAAAACCCAATGCAATACTTGTAAGCTAAAGGAAAAAGTGGCTGGTAACTTTGACCTGCATTAGTTCACAGGGAATAACATCTTCTCTCATCTCCTCAAAACATTCATTTTCTGCTTTTAATTTCTCTGTGCAGTCTTTTTCTGTAGATGCCTTTTGTTCTCTGCTTTTATCTTATTTTTAAATGTTTGAATAAAAACCTTTCCAAGATTTTTAACTTGTAGAGAACTCCAACCAGGCTATTTTGTATAGGTCTATACTGCATTTCAGCTTTTGCGGTGCTTATGTGCAGCACTGTTTGGGAAGTGGATGCTACAGCAAATGTAACCCAATTAATGGACAAAGAAAACATTGTGTTTGTCTCAGAAGACCTGTAATTGGTATTTCCATAATCCTTCTAAGTGTCAGAAAAACAATTATTAGATGGCTTGAGGTATTTTTTGTCTCCCTATGCTTCAAAACAGAGCCACAAATTCAAATTCTTTCTTGGCTAGCTGCAGAGTCAGCAATGGAATGCTTAGCTTCTGAGACGGAGCATGATGAGCTTTACGTGCTGCTTTTCTGGGGAGAGAGTTGAATCTTGCACCAGATTAAGAACCTCAGTACTAGTCATAGTGATAGGGGTTTATTTTGCATTTTACACAATTCAGAAGGTCTGTCTGTAGAGAGAGGTGTCAGGAGCGGTCCTGGGTAAAGATTTTTTTAATGGCTGCAATAGAGCTAGCTAATAACCTGTGTTTATGAAGCAGCTTATTTTTGTTGTTAAAGTTATTTACAGTGGCAGGTAAGTATTACCCAGTCTTCCAGATTAGAAACGGAGGTTCACAGAAATAGGGAATTGGTCAATTCACTAAGCAGTCTAATGAAACAGTTGTCCCTAAGAAATAAGCTAACCTCTTGCCTACTAGAGGCCTACTGCTTCTGTAATCACTATCAGAAGCGTGCCAGGAATTCCCAGCTGATGTTCTGTTATAAAAAGTTACAATGAATAAATCAAAGAAATGAGCTACCAGCAAACATTATGTAAATTACTTACAGGAAATGGAGAAACAGGAATAACATCATTTAAAATGAAGAATAAGCTTAAAATTGTTCAGTGCAATCCAACAACTCATTGAAACAATGCAATTTGTGCCACTGCTTGGATTGATTATTGGTATAAAAACTACTTTACAACTGAAAGCTGAAATTCGCTTGTATTTTAACGTTTAGGGCTTTAAGAAAAATATTGTGAGGTCTGTAAGCAAAACCATGATAGTGACACTGTTGTTGCAATTTGAAGCAAAGGAGCTGGATACAAATTGGTAGGATAAACAGGCACTGCATTTTTAACTTGAAACAATAAAATAACAGATAAAATGAGTCCTGTTGTTCTTACTACCTGATTTAAAAAACAAAACAGTTCAAAAAACTCTAAGACAATTGAAATAACAGATTTTTTCCAAGGCAGATGGACTAAAGGCCTAGTTTCCAAAGCACCAGCAGTTGTTTTCATACGCAATCATCTTGCTCAAGGTCAGCAAACATTCCTGTTGAACTGATGTAAAACTTTGGATGAGAACAATATATTTACAGATCATCTGTGTGACCGTGCTGTGGGAGAGGACATCATGAAACAGTTTCAGCCATTGGGATCTTGCAAGCAGAGATAAGCACCAGGCTAACATACAAATTATCTAAAGATTTGTAACGGGACATTTTTTAGTTGATATATTGTTAAGGTTTCTGTTGTGGAACATTTGAGTCCATGACTGGACCAGGCAGATAGAAGTTGCTGGGGGCAGTTCTCTCTGCTGAGAGTGGAAGCAGGCAGAAAGACAGAAAGAATGTTTAGAAGAAACACCTTATTCTGAACACGTAGCTTGTGCTCTTCCAGTGGGACTCTCCATCTGTAGTTAAGGAATCAGGGGACACAGATTTGAGGTTGGGAGCACCATTGGCTATGTTGGCTTATTTAACATTGTAGGCTAACAGTAAAAGGTATTCCTGTTGGCCTCTCTTGGATGAAAGAGATGGGGCTGGTATCTTCTGTGCCATGTCAGTGATGACTAATTTGGGGACTTGGTGCCTCTCAGAAGGCAGAATGTTATAGATAACTGGCTGTGACTCTAGAAATGCATGTTCAAAACACCCCCCAAACTTATCTTAAAGGCAGCTTTTGGTTGATACAGCTGGAAATGGGTATCTGGTCATCTAGGCAAAGGGGTCAAAGGCAGCTGTATATGATGCTAAACACAGCACTCCATTGTGTGCTCTTGGCTTCAGAGACTGGCATGGCTTAACCATGCTAGCTTGATGGGTTACCAGGATCAGGAGAACCTTTGACTTTTAATATCTCATTGTAGTTTCATTCAATAGTAAGATGATATCAAAATACATTCCTTGTTTTATACAGAAATTGTCACCTAGGCTAACTTCTTTTAATTATGTTCCTTAATTATTACGTGGCAGATTGCATGATGGAGTACAAATTGGGGGTAGGACAGGAATTGGCAGACTTGCTGGTGAAGATCAGAACTTGCAAATGGGCTGTGGTTGCGGGCTGGATGTCTCTGCTCCCTGGAGTGCCTGCACAGGGATCCTTGACTGCCCTGTAGCGAGAAGCTCTTTGGAGGAGGTGGGCAGCACAGTGCAGTTCCATGCCACCAATTCATCTATGCTAGATGAGACCTATTCAGACCATATCTGAGGCAGCCTCTTTCTCTTTGGAGGCTTAGATTTGAGAAATCTTCACTTGTGAAGACAAGGTTTCAGAGCTGGGATGCAAGTGCAGTTTTCTAAAAACAAAAAAATAGAGTGAAAACATGTTTCATGAGTTACTCCAAAGGTACTGGTAATGATGATGGCTAATTATCTCTGGCAGTGACTAATTTTCGGTAGTTAAACATTTTCAACATTTCATACAATAATAAAGAATTATTCTGACATTTGTAATGTGAAGAAAAAAACAATCATTACAAAATTCCAAGTTTAGATTTTGTGCTTTCTGGTTCACTATGAGAATTGTATGATTATACAAGTAAATGGTTAATGTGCAGTTTCTTAGTACAGTAATTCAGAGAGCTCACCAGATAGAAATTGCATGATTATTAGGGAGTAAAGTAATCAGTCAAAGCTTTTTGCTTTCCAGTCTTATCACCAAAATAAAAGAGAATTGAGCAAAACGGAACAGTTGATTGTCTACATCTTGCTGAGCCACAAAAAGCTGAAGAGTATCTGATGATTTGTTAGCATCAGCTGGCTAGACAGGTGTTATTAAGGGCATAGGTCAATACCATTTAAGTCAACTAATTATTAGAACCAAAGTCTGTTGTGATTTATTATGCATGTGCATTTGGAAATAACGAATTGTTCCTTAATAGATGAGTTAAGCAATGCGTTTTGTGTACAAATCAATAGGACTGTGGTAGAGACTGAATGCACCAACTAATAAAATTAAAATTAGTTATTCCAGCGACTCATAAACCACATTTCACTGTAATTTGGATAGGAATGGACTTTTTTGTTTGTGTTTATACTGTGTGTAGTACAGAAGAGGCCTGGTTTCCACAGACATTTACCACAACTGGAACAATGAAGTAGCATCCTTTGCTACCTGTCCATCTCCAGCCACCTTTTATTTGATGTATATACTTGTACCATGTTAAGTGGAGAACACTGAGGTGTGTTGTTGAGTGAATCAATGAAATAAAAGCAGAAAAGTTAAACTTGCCATTAGAAAAAATAGTAAGCTGTTAAAACAAGTACCGCTGGACATAAAAATAGCATATGGCATTTGTGGGAAAATGTTCAGTGAAAATGTTTTTGGATGTACTGTTGTTCCATTTAATAGCCACCAAATACTAAGAATAAAATGCTCATTAGTTAATTTATGATTTTTAAAAATTAGTTTTGCTTTCAAGTAATTTTTATTCTATCATCACAAAATATTGTAAGGTATTTATCATAACTGCTAGTTTGTTTGCTGTTGGACAAATATTTTCATACCAATAACCTGTGGAATCTTTGTTGTTTTTTGCCAAAATACTTGATTGGTGACTGGTTACGCATAGTAATTTGTTTCCAGTTTGTCGTCTTTGTTAATGTTGGAACAAATTGTGGTTCCACTGTTAGAAGAAAAAACAATTTATATATATTTTTTCCCCTGATATTATAGCAAACCTGGCGATTATGAATGACCATTGGCCAAGGTATGTATTCCCTGTAAGTGTGAATAATCTTCAACTCATTGCACATTTTTAAACATTACAAAAAATACAGTTTTCAAGTCTACTCAGTGTCTATTCCAAAAAAAAAATAAAAAAATCTCAATTTTTAAAACTTTAATTTATTTTTTTTTTAAGCTCCAAAAGTTTCATGTTGTTTAACCTAAATATCTGGAAACCCTTGTTATATTTCTGTAATCCGAAAAGCTACTTACTCTCATAAACATTTTAACAGTTTTTTGTGTTACAATTTGAAACACTAGTTATATTTCTGTAATCCACATAGCTACTTACTCATAAATATTTTAACACTTAGTTTTGTTGTGTTGTAATTGGAGCTCTTAATATAGGATGACATTCTCACCCTGTATTAATAAATAGGCTTTATGCAGCTGTCCTATGTAGGATTTGGGGAGACAAACTTCATCACACCTACAGTTGACCATGTGTCCCTGAAAACCAGGAATGTCTCTGTTGTAGGATTAACAACAAAAATTCACACCCTTGCAAGCTGTGAACAGAAAGTTCCTCTGCCTGCAAGTTTATTCCTGGTTTCATAAACTGTTTCAGACTGTCTTTCAAAGTGTGTCTAAAATTACCATAAACTGGAAGCAGAATTTAATTGGCTCAGGAGAGTTTACCTGATAAGTTTTCAAGACTGTACATGTCACCTTAGAGAAGCATTTTATTCCTCTTTAAGATCAGTAAGTTTTACAGAAGAGTTTTTGGCCAGTTCTGCAGACTGAATAAGTGACTGGCATGTAAAATGTTACTATACTGCTTCCCAACTCATTTCCAGAGACCTAGGCTTTTTTAGTGTTCCAGCTGGCCTAAAATGACACGTTAAGTACTGACAAGTAGCAATCTTGTTATTACTATGTTTTCGGTGGTGATCTACCAGGCAACAAGTGGCACAGGGTGGATTTGTCTCAGTGAACACAAGACAAATCAAGTTTTCTGCCAGCTGATCTCAAATGCTCATGTAATAAAAAATATATATTTTTAATATTTTGGTTACAAACCTTTGAACATATCTGAGGATGTGATATCTGCACAAAGGTAACAACCCTGTAAAATAAAACAGTTCACAGCCTGCCAACTTCTTGTTGCTGTACAGACTGTATCTTCTCTGGTTACACTAATTTCAGACAGTATTCATTTGATCCTTTCATTTCAGACAGTAACTATTGGAAGGCTTACTCATCAAGGTTTGGACCCTTGGCCAGATGACTGCATAAGCTCCTCCCTTTAAAGGAAGAACCATAGGGAATGGCTAGACTGTAGACTGCAGCATACTTTAAGGACACCCGTTAGCTCTAAAAGAGCTAGGCTGAATATTAGAAGCTGTAGCTGCAGTAGCACAGAGCTCAGCGCAGGCTAATATACCTTGCTTCTCAACACTGGGTACTATACTACATAGTTAGACTCTTGGCAGTTATAGTATTTAACTTTATACCTCTGTAGACTGCAGCGTAAACATACATTGGGTCTAATTCAAACATATTCATTTAGACTCCATTCTGAATCTCTTTTTCATCTAAGTAAACCTAGAGAAGTCAGTAAAATATCCCAGTGCTAGCTTATAACTTACATCCTCAGCATTGCAGTGGAGTGTGTGAGTGTACTGCCCTGGTAAGAAAACTTGTAGATTTTCTACCTTATGGATGGGGACCTACTTCAATCATGGTGAGACAAAGAATTTTTTGTGGCCTGCTCAGTGTGCATAGCCAATTTTGTGGGCATTTTGCAGTGGTCCTGCCCCTCGACACTGATTGGCAGAGACACCCCATGGGGGAGGAGGGATTAAGGGTGGTTGCCATCTTGTGTGCTGATTGGCAGAGAAGGCTTGGGGGGTGGGAGGGGAATGAGGGGTGGCTGCCATCTTGAGTGCTGGCTGCTCTTTGTGCCGCCCTGCCCCTTGGTGCTGATTGGCAGAAAGGCCCTGGCAGGGGGAGGAGGGATGAGGAGGTAGCTGCCATCCTGTTTGCTGCCTGTCATACCACCCCACCAGCTGATGCCTTCCCCTCCCAGCTGCAAAGATCGCTGACTCCCACTGGGAGTATTTTATTTTTATTAAGGTTTTTTGTTGATTTTGTGGACATGTGTGGATTTTGCAGGTTTCACAGAGTCCACAAAACCACAAATTAAATAGATCCCTACTTCTGGAGCTCTTCAAGTGCCACACACTGACCTAGCCATAGGTGCACTCCCCTCCCTGGTTGGCACATAAGACTTGGAGCCATGCTGCCATCTACTCAGTTCTCCCCTCATCCCCTTCTAAGATGATTTTCATCACCTCCCAAAGTCCAGGAGCTACAATTCTGGTCTTACACAGGCAGTCCTTTGGTTGTAAGGTTCCTTACACTCCTAGGTTGTATGGTAGTTAAGAAGCCATAACTTAACCCTAAATGATAAACTGTAAATCTGGCCCAGTTACTTAGATCATCTTGTCTATCCCTCTTCTCCAGATTGCTGATACATTCTTGTTAGCAACTTTATTAATAAGTGGATCTGATATGTTGTTGAATACTTGCTTTTCAATTATTTGTTTTCAAGGCGTTTCAAACACTATCTTTGGGAGTTGCATCCAAGGTTATTTGATCTCAATCTTAAGCTGGACCCCTGATTTTGCCAAAGATAATTTTATTTGTAGTACTTTTCGTTTTACCTCCTTGGACCTTAATTAAGCTACTTGAGGTATGACAAATGATTAAAGTGAGTTAATGGGATTTACCTTGCAACAGCTGACACAGAGGACCTGTGTGCCCACAGTTAACCTGTGGTAAGTGTAAGCTAGATCAAGGCAGCTTACTCCTGAAATGAATTTTACTACTGAAGTAATAAAAATCATGACAGATGCACCTCCCTTTTTCACTTTCTCTGCCCTTGAACCTCTGTGACCCCTTTCTTTTTCTTTCTCTTCACCTTATCTTCTGAACTAGCCATTATCTCCCCCTTCTGAAAAATGTTTTCTGGCATCACATGGTTGATTGCATGTTATACTTCTTCCCTTTCCAGAGATCTGTTTAGTTCCTAAGTTCTTTATGGCATGGGGCAGGCTCTACCTTATGCTTGTACAGGACCTAGTGGGATGTACTCTTCACACTGTCAAAACAAATATGATTCATGCTCCTCCTCCTCTTCCTCACCATGGTCATGTTGCTTCCACTGTAGTCTGTGGGCATTTTGTTGTGGACTTCAGTGGGGCTAATTAACTTCTTTATTAAAATATTCCCTAAACATATACAAATGAATACTGTCAAATCAGCATCACAGTAATAATAAAAAGCTGTCAGAACACAATCTATTTATAGTTCAGAAGCATTTGTAAGGACTAAAAATATATCCTAACTTGGACAGAGATTCAAGTTTTAGTCTGGCAATGCTGCTGGTAGTAATCAATCCCCTTGCCTGAAATAGATTAGTTGCACACATGTAAATGAATCTAGACTTGTGACTTTTATCCTATCTCTGTTACTGTCTTAGAGCTCACTTGACTGTAGGATGGCTACCTTTTTAAAATGTAAAGGTGGGACACATGCCCACCTCCCTGCCCCTGCTAGTGGCATGGCTGGAGCAGAGTAGGGGCAGATACAGACTTCCTGCTGTGGGCTCAGAGTTCCCCACCCTGCTGCCTTTCTTCTGGGAGCTCTGCAGTAGCTGCATACCCCTGCCTGCCTGGCAGCAGTGTAGGGCACAACTCTATGGTGCCACCACCCCTAATCTGTTGCCAGGCGGGCAGGAGACACCTCGCCATGGTGGTGTAGAGCTCCCAGGGGGAGGGCAGGAGGGTGGGGAGCCCCAAGCCCTCAGTGGGCATCCTGTGTCTACTGCCCCCCATGCCTTGCGCCATCAGACCAGCTGCCTGTGAATCCATCCCACTCCATGCCCTGGCCCCTTGCACCACCCTGGCTGTGCAATGCCCCTAGCCCAGGCCCCAGCTCCCTCCCTTACTGTGGCGGGGCCCTCAGTCTGCCCCTGCCATGCCCCTCCCCCCATAGATTTACCTGCAGGGAGCTGTTCTCCATGCTGCCCAGCTATATTTCTGGCCATGTGCAGGCATGCCTATGCACACGGTGCCCCAAGCATCCCATAAACACAACTAGCCTGCAAGGGTAAACCTGCCATTTCCCATGGATCCCTGCATGACTCTGCATATCCGGACAAATGCTGTCCCAGAATCATGCAGCCCCAGACCAGTATTTGAAGTTCCCATTCCGGGACTGCCCTGACCAATTAAGGACAGGTGGTCACTCTACTTGACTTGTGAAGCCTATAGTTAATGGGAATATATACTTTTGGTTGTAAACCTTCAAAGAGTTACAAAAGGTGAAATGAAAGCAAAATAACTGTGTTGTGCTTCTGCTGGTTGTGAATTCTGCAAAGTCCAGAACATTTTCCATACAGAACCTTTTTTTGTGTGTATAACTTTAAGAAATATCCACCTTCCCTTTTAAGTTGTCCATGTTTATGGAAAGCTGATCATGTAAAAGCAATTTTTAAAACAGAGAGGCTGCCAACAGAAGTTACGTTTTTTGTGCGATTGGGCCCCTGAAAGCACTCTACAACAATGCCATGACGGCCATGCCATGACACGTGCTCAGCTGCAGAGCACTTTGGAAGTGGCTGATTGTGCAATGAATTAAACCGTCTCAAATAAGGTATCTGATGAAGGTGCTCTGCTTTAGAGCGCCTTAGGGAATTTGTGTCCCCTAGGGTTAATTTTTTACATGATTGGGGCTGGACTGATGTAGCCCCTTTCTGGGGCTGTCATTGGGGAGGGGGGGAAGGGGGAAGAAGGAGGGGTAAGCCAGTAGCAGTGAGCTGCTTCTTTTAGTAGGTTTGCCTGACTGGGGTACTGGGGGAAGCCAGGCCAGGCCTGTGAGGCAGCTGCGGGGGGTGGTTGGTTCTAATCCATCCCCAACACCCCTCCCAGCTCAGGCTGGGCAAGCTGGCCACTTGTGAAAGGAGCAGCTTGCTGCAGCTGGCTTGCCTCTCCCTCCTCTCTCTCTGCTGACAGTCCTGGAGCTGGTGGGTGTGGGGCTGGGGAGAGGGGTGGCGGCTTAGCTCACTAGGCAGGCTTGATTTGCCTCCCATCCCCAACAAGGGAACATCTATTGAGTCAGGAGGCACTCTAATTCATGATGCTTTATGTCAAGTGCCATGAGTTAGCGCCTGAAGGTCTGTCAGCACCCTAAAGCAGCATTCCAATAACTGCTTTTGGAACTCAGAGCGAGTTAAAACTTGCATTTTTTTACTGCTTTTTCTCTACTCTGAGGACAATTAAAAAAAAATAAATCTGAATTTGTAATATCAAGATAAGACCTTAATTGTGCTTCTGCTGAGTTCTGTATCAGTTCTGCCATTAATCCTGTGAGAGGAGGTTGGCTTTGATGTAGATTCAAATGAGTTGTATACAGCTTGCTAAGTTTGGAAATACTCCATTAGAAAAGAGGTATAAGGAGTAGCAGTGAAAAAATCTGGCTACAGGAATCTGTTAAATCAGTTGAAGGCTGTAAACCAGTGATTCTCATCCAGAGTGACTCTTGAGGTGCCATGAGATCCTTTTAAGAGTGACGCACAATATTAGCAATGTTATGTGTATGAACACCTACACATGATTCACAGAATAAATCCAAATAAGAATCCATAGTGCCAAAAACATTCTGACCTGATGTGGTCTCTGAGCTCTTTGCAACAGAAGAATTACTCTTTTGTTTCTGTAGTCTAAAAAGGAGTGAAAGCCAAGAGCTGGCATTTTCTGAGGGGTGTCTTGAACCTAATGAGGGGTTCCTTGAGTCTAAGAAGATTGAGAACCACTGCTCTTGACTCAAAAAGGGAAAAAAAGGCTTACTTTTAGCTGTGCTCTGCAGAACAAACCTGATATCTGCCAGTGAAACCTCTAGAAACATGGTCAAGATCAAATACTTGTGGTAAGAGATGGTATTAGATGTGTGTGTAGTTTGTGCAGACTTATGGTCAACTAGCTCCTAAAAGTCAAGCTTTCAAACTCTACTAGGCAAGTTACAGAAATGGTTTAGAAAAACCTTTGATTCAATCTGGTGGCATTTAGGGACCTGGTACACTCTGTAAGTTATGTCATTTGATTAATGCTACATTAAGAATATAACAAGATCTACAAATCTTCTTTTGAGGGAAATGAGTGCTGCAAGCCGAGTTTCACCACAGTCTTGGCTTCAGTAAACTCTTTCTCGGATATCCAGATTTCAAGGTTCATATAATTGAGGTTTGCCTGTAGCTGCAGATCAGGGAATTTATGAAATCCCTTGGTTAAATTTTATGAAAGTTGCATTCTATCCTAGAGTTTTAATTCTATAGATATTTAGATATAAATATCTATATGAATTTATATCTATATAAAGGAATTTATATCAAATAATAACCAGTGTTATTAAATACAATGCACGGCTTGTATTGATGCAACGTGAAGATTGAGAAAGCAAATGTTCAAAAACCAGCACATTCCAAGTATTTAATTTCTGTGTTTTTGTTAAATTGTAACTTATTGACGTTTTATTAAATCTTGATATAAAACAGGGTTGTCCAACTTCTGGGCAGCGGGGGCAGGGCTCACTATATGAACAGCTGTCCCAGGCACCCCACTCTTGCTGCTTTGCAGACAGTCTGCCCTGCTTATTGCTATGCATGCAGAACAGGTAATACCCTTGCCATGGCCATGTGTGTAGTATGGTCAGCCACAGTTCCCCCCATCCCTTCTGCCACACATGCAGCATGGCATTGCATGGGCATTAACACCTCCCTGGACTCTGTCCTGACTCCACCCACATTCCCAGGAGCAGGGGCAGATAGCAGAAGCTGGGATGGGGGTAGCCTGGAGGCTCCGGCTGCCATAGTTGTAGGAGTGATGGCAGGAGTGGTGACCAAGTGGGAGCCTACAGGATGCCAGTTGGATGGCTCTGACATAAAATACATTACACTGCTGAAGACTGTGGTGATACAGCAACCCCCTGGACCTGGTCTTAGCATGCTACTTGATATACAGGAAGTCTTTAGGGATTATGATTGGACTGTGTGCTTTACATGTAAAACCCTACCCCAGGAAGGTACTAAGGATAAATAATGAGTGGGTGAAGTTTTGTAGAAACCTGCTTAAGCTGCTTCTGCAGGAATGTGCCATCTGAACATGTGATAATAAAGGCTGAAGATAAAGTCACTTCTAAGAAGATTTTGGATATACAACTGTACGAGTCAGTTTCTACACTAAGTCAGTAGCTCATCAGTAATTCAGAATTCCTCTATTAAGTTACGCAGTGCAGAATTCCAGCCTGACACCTGCAGGCGCAGACTCAGATGATACCATACTAGAACAAGGATTAACTTAGTATGAAAATGGTGACAGGCAAGTAAAGTGGTATTTTTAAGTATGTAAAGTAATATATTTTGCTTTGAAATGCATAATTGCATTGTTGTTTCCAAAATTGCTTGAACTTATGAACAACCTCCAAGAACCTGCAAGTATTCTTGTAATGCTAACAGTTGTTTAAACTGTAATGTATCCTAGTTGACAATGCTTTTTTTTTTTTTTTTTTTTTTTAAGTGATGGTGCTGCAGGATGGGATAGTGTGCGCAGCTCATGTAACTTCCCATATTAACCAGGTCAAACCAGTGACATTTGGCATATAATAAAGTGAATAAAGTGGAAGTTTTTCTTTTGAAAGGACCACTGAAATATAGAGTGAAATCCTGCCTCCACTGAAGTAAAAAGGAGTTTTGTCATTGCCTTCAATGGGGCCAGAATTTCATTCAGACAAATTTGACATTTGGTAGGCTTGCCGTTTCTCCAGGCGCTTTGTAAAATGTTATGAATGTGATCAGTTAGTAGGTTTAGGATCTTCTTTGATACATTATTTCTGACATTTTTGTCATGATATTTTTTTATTATGCATCTCAGGAAGTGTTTGTGCATTGATTTCAGTATATTTGTATTTGGAAACAGTGTATTGCTTTAAAAAAGTGTAGGAAAAGGTTTATATAGAAGAAATCAGTCTAACTAGTTTAAAAGAAAAAAAAACAAACCTGCAGGAGTCTGACCCAAAAAAGCATTCAAGTCAGTAGAAAGCTGTAGGCATCAAACTCCTCTCTTATGTTAGTAGTTGACTAGTGAGTTCTGATCATTTTGTTTAGTCAGCATATACAAATCTAACAGGAATAAATATTCCTCCTTGGCCACACTGTTACATGTGTTACATGAAGAGGCATTTGTTGAGAAGGACACATGTATGATTGTGTGTGAAAATCCAGGTATACTTGCTCCTTAAAGGAGGAACAACTAAGGTAAGAAGGCTTGCTTAGGAGTTAAAAACCAAACCCCACTGGGATTGTAAATGATGTAACCACAGATTGCCAAACACTTTTTTGGACAGTCATGACTTGTCTTCCTTTCTCCCTTCCTCCCCTACTTTGGATTATTAGATTGCCTACTATATGCTTAATTTGGCAGTGTGATGCCAAGTCTTTTTTTTATTAATGACACTATTTTCCACTTAAAGTATGTAATAGACATGTACAATTAAATTAGTAAATTTTGCAGGTCTTGGCTGTATCTTTGAAAAGCGTTATAGATTGCATGCTTTCATATAAGCTTAATTTCATGCTTTTTAAAATCACACTTCCAAATTGCATTGTATGAAAGAGACCAGATAAGTAGTTAAGCAAATTAATCATGGACCACAGTTCCTCACCAGTATACCATACAGCAGGTTCTATGTATTACAGGGGTGGGCAAATATTTGGGCCTGTGGCCCACATAGGGAGTTTTGGGGAGCTGTCAGGAGCTGGGTCAGCACCACCGCTGTGCAACAGCTTACCAAACTTCCCTATGTGGGATGGGACTGCGGCTAGTTGGGGAGCTGGTGAGTGTGCAGCTGGGCAGCAGCTTCAGCAGGGGCAGCTCAGCCAGAGCCCCTGCCACTACCTGCACTACCTCTGGGCTGCCCCTCTACCCTGAGGAGAGACTAGAGCTTCTGCCCAGCTTTGGCAGTGGTGGTGGCTAGGCAGCAACTGCTGCTGGGCACTGGGAGAAAGCAGCACCTGGTGGTGAGTGTGGCTGCCTCCCAATCACTGCTTTCTCACTCTGGCTGCTTAGAGTCTGTGCTGGGGCTGCCCTGCAGCTCCTTCCCACCATGACTGTCACCTCTGGGCTGCCATGTGCCCCTGCACTCAGCAGGCTGGTGGGGAGGACCCCCAGGGCAGTGGCAGCAGGAAGGAGCTGCAGGGCAGCTTCGGCATGGACTCCAGGCAGCCATAATGAGAAGGGGCCAACAGTGGCAAGTGGGAGGCCTACCACCAGGACCTGCTTTTTCTGCCTAGCTGCTGCTCACTGGGGCCAGGGTGAGCAGGTCCAGAGCAGGCACTGCAGGGATCCCAGCCCTCTGTGGGGCAGGGCAGGGCTGTGTGCTAAGCCCAGGGCCGGGCAGAAGCTGCTGCTGGGCACCAGGAAAAAGTGGGACCTGGAGATGGGACTAGCTGTCTCCCATTTACCGCTGTCAGGGCCTTCTTGCTGCAGCCACTCGGAGCCCATGCTGGGGCTGCCACCACCACTGCCCTGGTGAGTGTGGGGGTCCCGGGTGGCCCAGAGGTGGTGGCAGCAGTGACAAGGAGTTGCAAGGCAGCCCCAGCGCAGGCTCTGGGTGGCCGCAGTGAGAGGGGCCCAGCAGTAGTAAGAGGGAGGCTGTTGCACCTACCACCAGGTCCCACTTTATCCCCCACTCCCAGTAGCAGCTTATGACCAGGCATCACTATTCATCGTGGGTGGGTCTGGAGTGGGTGCTTCAGGGACCCCAACCCTTCATGTGGGGCAAGTTGGGGTTGGGGTTGGGGCTAGGGCTAGGCACTCTGCTTGGGGCTCAGGCCCTGCCTGCGCAGGTCCTGTCTGGTCTTTCTATGGCAGGCTAGATCCGGCCCACGGGCTGTATTTTGCCCACCACTGGTGTATTATATAGAGTTTATTTTGCCCTCAATTGGGGGCAAAAAAAAAATCATTTTAATAAAAAACTCAAAAAATAATATATATTTTTTACTTTTTAAAGTTGCTTTAAAAAAAAAACCTTACATAAAGATAGTTTTAATTTAATGTTAAAGCTCAAAGTTATCATCATAGGGGATTATAACTTCTATTTGAGACAATATATTCATGTAACCTTTTTAGAAGTTTTATAAATAGGTTACAACAGGTCATGGGCTATATTAGCGGCCCAATCTTATGGTGTTCCCAGAGGCTCTACAGATTAGTAAAGATTAAAGAGAACCCCTCTGCCCTATGGGACTCAGTGCTTAGTCTAGAAGATCCCATTAAGCATCTCTGTGATGCTTAGTTTCAGTTTTCAAACTGTGGATTTGTGTCTCCAGAGATCATAGGCAGACAAGGTTCTTTTGGTAGATGGTGATATCTTTTATTAGACCAACTAAATAGTTGGAAAAATTGTTCTTTGCAAGCTTTTGATCATAAACACCCCTTTTCAGGTGTAGGGAGAGTTTGTTATCTCCAGAGATAACATCTTTGTTAACAGCAGTATATGGAGATTGCATACATTCCTGACTTTTATCAATGAACTCTACCTGTCTCAGGAATTATATGGGCCAACCAGAAGAAATGCTCTCCTAGGTTTAGTTTTGGCCAAAGGGGACAATCTGGTTAGTGATTTGATGATAGATGGTCACCTAGGCGACAGTGACTATGACACTGTCAGTTTCACACTCAGTCATAGCGCTTGGAAATCTGTCAGTAAGGTAAAAATTCTTTACTTTAGTTTTAAAAAGTCCAATAAGCTAATTACTTTAGTGAGTAATATCCTATGGGATCATGGACTGCAGGAAAAGAGTGTGGATGAGGAATGGTCATTCCTCAAGGACACTCTGTGCACAGAAGTTGTCCATACCTATACGCACAAAAGGTGGCACAGGGGCCGGGAGGCCATCTTGGCTCAATAGGGAAGTTGCAGATCTGAAAAAGAAAAGGGTGGCTTACCAACGATGGAAGCTAGGAATAGGCACCCAGGAGAACAACATAAGATTGGCCCACACCTATAGGTGGCAGATTAGAAAGGCAAAGGCAGTGACTGAATTCAGGATAGCAGCCAAATCAAGGACAATAAGAAGTCCTTCTATAGGTACATAGGTAACAAGAGGTAAACCAGTGGAAACATGGGACCACTGCTCAGTGCATCTGGACATCTGATCACTGACACCAAGGAGAAAACTGAACTCCTGAATGAGTACTTTGCATCTGTATTCTACCAGTCTATGAGTGATAGCCTGCTGAATACAAATATAACACAGAATAGTCACAGTAGAGATAATCACCTAACAACAATCAATGTAGAGCTGGTGAAAGATCAGCTAGAGGGGCTAGATATCTTTAAGTCAGCAGGAAAAGATGAACTCCATCCAAGAGTGCTGAACAAACTAGCCGAAGTCATCACAGGCCCACTGGCAAACTTCTTTAAGAATTTGTGGTGCTCACGAGAGGTCCCAGAAGACTGGAAGAGGGCCAAAGTTGTGCCCATCTTCAAGAAGGGAAGGAGAGAAGATCCAGGGAACTACAGGCTGATCAGCTTGATGTCAATCCCAGGAAAAATCCTTGAAAAATTTCTCAAGGAGTCCATATGTGATAAGTTAGTAAAAGGCAAATTCTGAATGACAGCCAGCATGGTTTTGTCATGGGTAGGTCATGTCTGACTAACTTCATCTTCTACAACCAGGTTACTCACCACCTGAATAAGGGAGATGAGGTCCATGTTGTTTACTTGGACTTTAGAAAGGCCTTTGACTTGAGAGCCTCCTGGGACACCAAGGTAAAACTAGGGGACTATGGTCTCAGTAATTCAGTGGTCAGATGGGTAGGAAACTGGCTGCGGGGTTGGGTCCAGAGAGTACTAATAGATGGATCTGTATTGACCTGGCAGAAGGTAGCCAGAGGGGTCCCCCAGGGTTTGGTACTTGGACTAGTGCTTTTCAACATCTTCATCAATGAAATGGATATGGTGGTGAAAAGCACACTAGCGAAGTACGCCGATGACACTAGGTTGTGAGGAAGTGCGGCCACATGTTAGGTTAGGCTGATGATCCAGGCAGACCTAGACAGATTAGTTAGATGAACGGACCAGAACCAGATGCTATTCAACACCTTTTTAACATCTTTTCCAGGATGTCTTGCTATCCCTTTAATCTTTACACAGCTAAAACTCAACTTCACATCACATTTTTCCTACCAACTTCTAATTATCCTACCTCTTCATCTCTTGTTGATGTTGATACCACTCAATCACTTAAAATGTGATCTGGAGTTGTCTTTGACCTCTACCCCAAAGTGGTAAGCAGCATCCATATATTATAGCTTGCAAGATCTTACTTTTCCTTTCTATGCACACAGCTAAAGCTCTTAACTCAGAAAGCCCTTTTAAATCTTTATACCGAGCATTACAACCTACCTCCCTTATGGCCCTTCAGGTGTCTGCTAAAATCTCCCTTTTTTGATTATAGTTATGACAGTAACAAACACATATGTTTGTTACTATTTCTTAGCATAACACATTCAGGTTTCTTGTCTTATGTTCAAGACCAGTCTTAGTTGTGTCCCTCCTAAGTTACTCTCTCATCTCTTACCGTTGCATTCCTTCCCTTCCTTCAAGCGAGGCTATTCTTGAACCCTGATTTTTCTCTCAGTTCTTCTAATAGTATTCAGGCTTTTTTTTTTGCTCTGCCCTTTTAGTAAGAGAAATGTCCTTATAGCTAATCTTTAAGGCAGGCTTAGTGGGTGCCCATACATGAGCAGTGAGGCTGCTACGACATGCTGGAATTACAGCGTGTTGGAGCAGATTTGATTAAACTGAGTCTGCTGGAGCATGGCAATTGCTGTGCTCCAGCAGCCTTCTGCGTCACGTGTATCAGCACCCCCACACTTAAAAATTGTGGCAGGGGTGCTTGAACTAAAGCTCGTTTGACGAGCTTTAGTTCAAGTGCCCCTGCCGCCATTTTAAAGCATGGGGATGCTGATACATGAGACGCGGCAGTACTTTAATTTAAAGGGCTGCTTCCCCCCCCCCCCCCCCCCCCCCGGAGCACTTGTAAAAGTGCCTGTTCAAATCTTTCCTAACCCACTTCCCTTTGACACCTACAAAAATTGGCATGTTAAATTAATGATAGGTAAGTAGAGAATTTCTGTGTATATATTTGGGTTTATCATCACATATGTTAGCTTTCTTCTTAAATGTTTTTATGGAACACTTTGACAGAAAATATTTGGGTAACATCTAACTTCTGGCTACTACATTAATAAAAAGAAAATAATAATAATGCCAACAATAGTAGTAGTAGTAATTTGGAGTAAAAGACTTGTAGGCTTGTGTAACCTGTGTGTCCTAAATTACAAGTTAGTTAATATTTTTACTGAGCGTAAAATAATCTATTTCTGGTGCTTGTAGTTGTACTAAGATCTGCATGATTAAACATGTATAGATCTGACTGTAGAGGCAGGATACAAGTGTTATGAGTAAAATAGTGGCATTTTTATATGGTTCTTTTTAGATTTGAAATACACTTATAGTTAGATCCGTAACATAATTTTAAGCTAACTCCTCTTTGTAAATGAATACATTTACAGTATTGTTCATGTCTCCTAACACAGCTCCTGTTCCTAATTAGTTATAACAGCAACACAACTACACACAGAAATTAAATTATCTGTGCCTTGGGTACACACAATCTTGGTTTCATAGAGACAAGGAATTCTGTGATCATACAAAGGCTCAAGTGTCAGCTATGTGTGAAAGTTAATGGCAGGGCACATTTTCATTTAGTCTCTGAAAACAGGAGGCCATTCCACAGTTCTAGTTAAACAGGGGGAGTCGGAAGCTGGAAAATTGCTCAGTAACAACTTATACTTCTTGGAATTCTTGAAACACAGAATGGAAATTTGAGATGGAAAGTCATCTGGTCCATCTGCCTGCCAGGGTGGGATTTTTCTCTACAGTATATTTGTAGTGCTGTAATTTTAATGAATTTGGTTTATATTTCATTTAATAAATATATACAGGGGTTTTTTTTTTTTTACTTGTTTAGGTGTAGATATTTTAGTGAGACACCTCACTGAGTGGTGGCAGTAGTGGCGCTGTCAAAGTGTCTGTACATCAGTATTGTAGCTCTGTATACATAACTAGGGTGCAATGATCGTTCCTCAGTCTTTTAGCTAATAATTCACATATTTGTCTAGCCACCAGAAGCTTTTTACACATTGCTTCAAAATAGCTCAATCAGCTGGTTCCTGTTTAGTGACAGAAGCTATTTAAATAATGGGTGCGCTAGTAGCTCTTTATAAAGTGGATTAAGAGCTTGGTAAATATTTTTAGTGAAATAAAAAAAGGTGTTTGAAACATTTCAGATCAGTGAAGTGTTGACTTTTGTTTGTGGGATAATTGAAAGAAGACTAAGTGGTGAAATTAATTTTCAAAGCATTGTTTGCATACTTTTTATCATAAAGTCTGTTCTGCCTTCAGAGTCCTGGAATAAATTGGATAGGAATAGTTTCTGTGTGAACATTATACTTCTGATTACAGTTTCAAGCTATATGTGTTCTTTGTACTCCTCTGACATTGAAAAACTCAGTTTATTTTTACAGTACTTTGTTGTGGAGCAGAATCTTTGATTGTTCTTGAAGCTGAAAGCAGAACAAAGGGTGTTTAGAGAGATTTGTGCAGCAGGAATAATGAAAAATATCTGTAGTCTACACATCAGCGGGTGTGACTTTTATGGCTCTGATCATCTTTATACTATATTCTGAAAAAACCCCTGAATTATTTTAATTGTTCCCTTATGGCTACATCATCTTTCTTTAACGTCAGGAAATTGGAGAGAGATGTAAAGGAGAGCAAGGATCTGCTGATTTAACTCAGGCTAACACTAAGATCTCTGGCCTGATTTCCTCTGTCTTCAAACATAGCACTTTCTTGCTCCTGCTTGCTAAATTCATATCCTTGGCATGTTGCATAGAAGTCTTGTAGTGGCAGCTGGTATTCTATGCAAATAAAATAGCACCATAAGGGATGCTCTTTTGGGAAAGCAACATGCCACATTAGGGTCATGCCTATTCCTCTGCTTTTTCTTCAGCTCATCTTGCCATATGTCTGTTCACCATAGACTTATAGGATTGGATATCCACACTGTGTGAGGAGTATTACTCCTTAGAAGCTTTTTTCCTCTCAAGACTTCTCTGTAGCTTTCTTGGAATTTAGCTGCTTCCTGCATGTAAAAAAAGGAGAGTATGAAAATGGGCCAGACCATCATGTGAGGAAAGAGAAATGAGAAAAGGATACCTTAATGAACCAAGGATGAAGACGAGATGAAGTGTAGAGTAGTAAAAAGAAAGGATAAAAGAATACAAAGGACACATAAGGCTTAGTGTGTTAGTGATATGTCAAAATGCTGAAAGGCCAATGAAGCTATGATATGTCCACATCTCACAGATAGGAACCAAATCTCCTACTTGCTAGCAAAGTGATTTAACCACCAGGCCATGTAGTCAGTATTGCCAACTGGGCACTTCACCCCTCCTGTCATAGCTGGCCCATTGGGTAGCCAAGATGGGAAGATACATGGAACCAGAAGGAGGGAAGCCAGGGGGAGTATGACTGAGCTGGACACTGCCTTAGAAGGAATAGAGCTCCCACAATGAGTAAAAGCTACCTCATCTCCCAATTTTATCCAGTGACTATTAAATGCAAAAACACTATTGGACATAGGAGCAGAGGCCAGAATATAAAGTTTCTTCCCCTCTCCTCCTTTCAAAGCAGTGCCAATCTGAGTTACAGTCCCCTATGCATGCAGGTATTGGCCTGAAAGGCGGGAGGCCTCCCTCTTTAGTTTTCTTGCAGCTAGTATTTCACAGGCCCATATGGAGTTTAGGCATCGGCTAAAGAGGAGTAACACTGCAGCAATGTAAGCTGCTCTGAAGGGTCAGGTGAGTTGCAAAGGAAGGAGTAGAATCTAAAATTGCGTGATGTGGCCCAAAATGCCACTCACATGACAACTCCTGCCTACAATAGGAGAGTTGGGTTTGGGCCTTTCTTAGAATCATATTAGAAAGCCATTACTGTGCTGGTTTTATATTATTTGTACACTTTCTTTGATTTCAGTACTGTTATATTGATGCGGAGCTGGTATAACAGAGCAAAGAATCAGGCCATTATATTAAGGAAAGGAGGACAGGACGAAACAAGAAGATACCATAGAGCATTACTGAGGTTTTGGAATTTTGTTTACAAAGCATTGTGCTACTAGTACAGCAGTTGTGTAGTAGTAGTAGTAGTGATTCTCTCATCTTATAGTGTAGCAATTCATGATATCTAGAGAAAATAATGTTTGCTAAATAAGTATAATTGTATTAAAGTACATGTAATGGGTTAATTATTTTTTAAAAAGCATTGAAAGGAAATATAAATATTACTGAATGTCACTCATAGTAGGGTACAAATGGAAGGTAAATGGTCCATTATTATTACTATTTAGTATTTGCTAAGAACCATCATTGAGCCAGCATCACAGAGGAGGACATATTTCCTGTCTTGGGAAGCTTATATCTTAAAGATGACAAGCAGGGCTAGTTAGACAAATAAGATGTAACATTATAGAAGATATTAAAATCATAAAATGCTGCAAATATCTTTGTTTTTTCATTTTGCATATTTTAAGAAGACTGCTGTGTGTGCATGCAAGTTTCAGAATACCTTACTATCAGTAGGCTTCATGGAAGCAGGGTTTTGTAATTAATTATTCATTGATTTTAATAAAGATACAGTCAGGAAAAATACAAGAAGGTAAATGAGTTGCAGCTTCTGTATATTTCTGAATTCCTTATGCCTTTGGGGGGGGTGTCTCAAATGAATTAGACAGTTGTACAGCTTTATGGTTTGTCAGAACTAAAACCCTATTTAATACAAGACTAGACAATACTGTGTACATGTAATTGTTAGTGTAGTTATTACAGTAATAAAGTAAGGAAACCTGATCGTAAGCAAGAGAGGATGAAGGAGTAAAGCTTTTAGTGAACTGGGGCTGTCAGTTTTTTTTAGCAGCCTCCAATGCTTTTATCCCTGCTGTGAAAGGAATGCACATGACTGATTTTTGTGGAAATAAGCTCTTTTTCACTGGCCATGACCAGCTCTCCCAATTTTTACTCTTATGATCATTGTAGTCTTAAACAACTATAGTCTAATAGGTAAATAATTTAGCATATAATGTTTATAGTTAATCAGTTCAAGCACCATTTTAGCTTTTGTGGAAAATACATTTAAATGGAAATACATTTAAAAAAGGAGTATGTATAAAGAGACAGAGATCCTTTGACATACGAGGAGTGAGAAAAACTTCTGCACATCTATAGTAACAAAACGTTCTCTTTGTTACAGAGAGGAGGAGAGACTGCAAGAAAGAAAAAAAAATGAATGTTGACAAAAGAAGGAATGTAGGCTTAATGAGGGAGAACTTAGGACTAACCGTTATGCATCGTAGACAGGTGGAGACCCTTGAAGTTAGAAAGTTTCCAATGTATTGACTTATTTTTTCCATCCTTCATCACTCTTGCTGAACCCATGTGTTAGGCAGACATAATTCAGACCAGCACTTGACTCATTTCCTGGTTAGGATTCCATTGGTTGAGAATCCTGGTAGAACCTTTTGCCTACACCTGCAGAGGGTTTGCTCTTTTCATATTATAAACCCAGGTAGGCTTAATGTATATCCTGCTTATTTAATACCCTACAAGTATCCCTAATGAAACCTTTATTACTTGAATAATGTGAGAAATGTTTTCTGGATGGGGACCCATTTTTAATTTGATCTTAAATAGGTAAGTAGAGGTGTGCAATTTCAGTTTGGGCCAGCTGGGTGTGCAGTTAGCAAACATTTTGAGAGTTTGAATGGTTTTTCAGGGCACAAAGCATGCATTTATCTTGTACTTTCTGAATGGTGGTTTCATGTTTTCTCTTTGATGCTGACAGGTGGGATATACTGTACCAGAGCATACTAGATGCCTAACAACAAATCAGTCACTTCATTGGTTCTGTTTTGTCCCTCTTCCTTTGTAGATTATCAAAGCTGAGCCTGAAGTGATTCAATCTTTGCAGGTTAGTCTAACTTAACTAGGTTAAATCACTTTGTAACTGCACAGACATCCCAGACATGCAGGCACATGCTTGCAGTGACTCAGGTTAGAAGCCGGGGGGGGCACAAGAGCAATCCTCTCTTCCTTTCCTCAGTACTGAGTGGAAGGGGGGCATGGCCAGGCCCTGGCAGGACACTTTGATTAGCCCAGCAGGGAATTGATAACAGTGTTTATTACCCCTAACTCAGTGTTTATTACCCCATTAAGAAAACAACACAGGGACATTACCAGCTACCTGTTGATACTGCCTGTTGATACTGCCTGTTGACTCAGCACAGACTGTAGCCAGCATGTGGTCTGCTAGCTAATACACAGACACATCTCCATAAGGCAGAGGGGAGGGGGGAATTCCTGCTTAGCAGGGAGTGGCGGGGGGGGAGAGGAGAAGCAGCTGCAGTCTCTGCCCCAGCTCTGACCAGGGAGCAGAGGGGAGGGGCCAACGATGCTGGGGAGCAGGGAGCCCTGCCAAGCTCAGACAGCATACAAGGAGTCTGGTTTGTCTTAAACCAGCAAGGGGTCTGGGACAGACATTGCATAAACCGGTTTGAGCCAAATCAGTTAAGCTACTTTCAACCACGTTTATCTTAACTACATTCAACGAGGTTTATCTCAAACCGGTTTCAGCCATTTTCAAACTGGTTAATGTGCACTGAACATCTGTTCTGTTACAGGTTTAAACCTGTTTCTGATCACTTAACCCAGTTTATGTGTAATGTCTGTCCCTACCTAGTCTATGTTATTTAAGATAGGTCTGTGTAAGATACAAGGCTATGTTTAAATCAGTGTGACAGATCCTCAGTTAGAAAATGTTCAGTGAAGCTGTGCTAATTTTCATAAGAGTAGAATCTGACTGTTTAAGAGAACGATATATTAGTTACTTAGACATGTACATGTACATTTATGTAGCTGGTGGGGGTGTTAGTAATTGTGTGTCTTTGTGTTGGTTTTCTCTGACAAAGTTCTTGATTCCTTGTAAGTCACAGCTAGTTTATAAGCACATATATTTTTTAAGTAAGGTGAAAGTGCTTTATTTTATTTTATAGTGTAATAGCGAAAGAACTTATTAATTGAGGCCTGTATTTTACAAAGCCTTTTGTAAGACTAGGTGTGAACTGGAGGATGTTTTAAAACTGGATACTTTTTTTTTTTTTTTTTTTTTTATAATGTCGTTTTTTCCTGTCACAATTATATTGCTAGAAGGTTAAAACAGTTTATCTCACATCACTACTACATATTCTGCCAGGTAGTAAAGGCCTTTTGATAATCAGGCTGAAGTACTGCTTGAAAAATTGCTTTTCTTTTAGGAGTTGAATATTACAGTACCAAAATCAAAATATATAAACTTGAATCCCCTGTCTGTAAGTTAATTTAATAAGAGATGCAGATACTACTTCAGTGGCTATGCTGGGAAGTTGGTGACATCAGTCACTGAGCCTCAGAAAGTAAATGGACAAGTAAGTAAATATATGCCATTGTTTCAGTCTAGTTGACTTGCTTGGGAATCATACAAAAAGAATAAGGATCTTTGAGAGCACAGTAATACAAAAAAACCCTCCTCATATTTTCCAAAGTACTTTGGAGAATATGATCTCATGTACTCTGTAAAGATTATTACACCTTCTAGCCTTTTCTATATATCGTTCTCCATTACAATAATATTGGAGTAATTTGTAAGTTTTTAGTGTACAGATTCTCCAGGCAACCTCATGAGGTAGGAAAGGGTTGTTATCCCTGTTTTGCTGATGGGGTATCTGTTGGGGTATCTTATTGGGTATCTGTGGGATACTGACAAGAGAACAAAAGATTTGCTTTTGTAGGACAAGTGTTCTGTAGTGGAACAGGAAATTGTACCTGCAGTTCCTTGGTCTCATGCTAGTATTCTAAGCATAGAGGATTTTTTCCTGGAGTTTTTCCAGACAAAATTTTCCACTGCCCTATTTTTAATGTTTATGAGATCTTGTACCTAGATAGCAAATTACAGAAAATGTCTTTCTACTCTGTGATATTCAACCACAATTGATTAAGCCCATGATTTCATGCTAGTGTAATGTAACAGTGTCATATTCTGTGATGATAATGCGGAGTTGTTTTCTGTTGAGTCATCCTTGCAACCAGACCAGATATGTCTAGTAGCTTTCACTCTGTAGTTTAAAAAAGTTTGTTTCTCTGGAGTAAAGGGAGCTAATGTGAGGGGCAATGAAACCCTTCAAAGAACAATCCCATCAACAGGCAAGCTCTAGAGAAAACAGGAGATGAGCCTTGTGCTTTGTTGTTATTTAAACTGATAAGGAAAGTAAACCCCTGGAGGGAAGTAAGTTTGAATAATCATTTGTCTTGGAATTGTGCTACTAAGTACCACAAAGCTGTGGAAATTGTCTTCATTCATCAGCAGCAAAAAGGAGTTGATCCTCACAGGTGGATTCGTGGGATAAAGTACAAGTGTTTTTTTTCAGAAATTTCCGGTCATACAATTTTGGGCTCATATGATCAGAAGAGAGGCAAAATGAAGTTGATGACACTTGCCAGCTTACCTGCACAGGAGCAAATTGAGAACCATTCTTTAATAATTAAGGAGATTTAACGAACACAGCAGTAGCAGCCTCGATAAATGACTGAAATGCCTTTTCTGGGAGCGTACATGCCAGATCTTGGCAATTGCCAAACACTCCCTATTTAAAGTGGTAACAGTTGATTGAAGGACTTGGAAGAGAGAATTGAGACCACAAGACTGCAATATGAGAAACTTGTACAGACTTCTATATAAAGGGTGCATTCACAACAGTCCTCTTTTTGGTGGGAGTTCTTCATGCTTTTCTTCCTTATCACTATATTAGCTGCTATTTTAAACATTTTGAGTGAAGTAATACTTAGGTTTCCAGGTGGTCCAATAGGAGGAAATTGCTTTTTGACTTCTCCTCTCTCTCTCTCTCTCTGAAATGGGGGGCTTGCAATTTTGTAATCATTTGTGTACTATTACTGATTTCGTAGACTTCATAGACATTCGGGCTGGAAGGGACCCCGGAGGATCGAGTCTAGCCCCCTACCCAGGGGCAGGAAGTCAGCAGGGATCATAGGATCCCAGCAAGATAAACATCCAAAAGTGTCTTGAAGGTGTTCAAAGTGGGTGCTTGAACCACCTCCAGTGGCAGTCTATTCCAAACCTTGGGGGCTTGGACAGTAAAGATTTTCCGTATGTCCATCCTGAAACGGTCGCAGAGGAGTTTGTGACCATTCGATCTTGTCATCCCTTAGGGCACTCTGGTGAACAGACATTCCCCCAGATTCTGGTGAACACCTCTTATAAATTTATAGGTGGCCACCAAATTGCCCCTGAGCCTGTGCTTTTCCAGGCTGAAGAGTCCCATGGCTCTCAGCCTCTTGTCATAAAGTCTGTTTTCCTGACCTCTGATCATGTGCGTGGCTCTCCTCTGGACTCTCTCAAGTTTCTCCACATCCTTTTTGAATTGTGGAGCTCATAACTGGATGCAGTACTCCAGCTGTGGCCTCACCAACTGATATTCTGTAATATGGTGTTTAATGCACTTGTTTATAGACAAGTGAATTATTAAGTCTTTGCCTCAAGTCTTTATAGTTTCATAGTAGCTAGGGTCAGGAGGGACCTGATCAGATCATCTAGCCTGACCCCCTGCCACAGGCAGGAGTGAATGCTGGGTTCACAAAACCCCAGACAGGTGATCATCCAGCCTCCTCTTGAACTTGCCCAAGGTAGGGGCAAGGACCACTTCCCTGGGAAGTTGGTTCCAGATTTCGGCCACCCTAACTATAAAATATTGCCTTCTGATCTCTAACCTAAACCTGTTCTCCATCAGCTTATGACCATTGTTCCTTGTCACCCCAGGTGGTGCTGGGGAGAAAAGGGTTCTGCCTATTTGCTGTTGATCTCCCCTGATGAGTTTGTAGGCAGCCACCAGGTCCCCCCTCAGTCTCCTCATGCTGAGGCTGAACAGGTTCAGGTCCCTCAGTCTCTCCTCATAGGACCTGTCCTGCTGCCCTCTCACCAAGCGGGTGGCCCTCCTCTGAACCCTCTCCAGGCTGGCCACATCCCTTTTGAAGTGCAGCGCCCAGTATTGGACGTAGTACTCCAACTGCGGTCTGACCGAAGTTGCATAGAGGAGGAGTATCACCTCTCTGGACTGGCTTGAGATGCACCTTTGGATGCATGACAAGATATGGCTGGCCTTGCTGGCTGCAGTCTGGCATTGGTGGCTCATGTTCATCTTGGAATCAATAATGACTCCAAGATCCCTTTCCTCCTCTGTGCTTTCAAGAAGGGAACGCCCCAGCCTGTATGTATGCTGTGGATTCCTTCTCCCAGAGTTCAGCACCCTGCATTTATCTACGTTGAACCCCATCCTATTCTCGTCTGCCCACTTTTGTAGTCGGTTTAAATCTCTTTGCAGCCTCTCTCTCCCTTCAAGTGTGTCCACCTCACCCCACATCTTAGTGTCATCAGCAAACTTGGACAGCATGCTTTCTACCCCCTCATCCAAGTCGCTTATGAAGATGTTAAACAGCGTGGGCCTGAGGACCGAACCCTGGGGTACCACACTGCTCACATCTTGCCAGGTTGAGTACAGCCGGTCCACCACTACTCTCTGGGTACGCCCCATCAGCCAATTTTTTACCCATCCAACTGTGTAGGTATCAATGCCACAGTCACTTAATTTATTGATGAGGATGGGGTGAGAGACAATTTCAAAGGCCTTCTTAAAGTCTAGAAAGACTATGTCCACGGTGACACCATCATCCAAGGATTTAGTTACTTGGTCATAAAAGGCAATGAGGTTGGTCTGGCAGGACCTACCTTTGATGAACCCATGCTGATTGCCCCTGAGCATGATCTCTCCTGCACAGATGTGCACCTTGATGATTCTCTCCAAGAGCTTCCTTAGCACCGAGGTGAGGCTTACAGGACTATAGTTACTTGGGTCCTCCTTCTCCCTTTCTTGAAAATTGGGACCACATCAGCTAGTTTCTAATCCCCCAGCACCTGGCTAGATGACCACGAATGCTCCTACAGCTGGGCCAAGGGCTCTGCGATGACCCCTGCCAGCTCCCTCAACACCCTTGGGTGGAGGGCATCTGGACCTGCAGATTTAAAAATGTCTAGCCCTTTCAGAAGATCCCTAACTACATCTGCACTGACTGAAGGCCTGACAGAGCTATCCCCAAGGTTGTCTCTATCTCTGGTAGGTGGGATATCCCAGTCCCTGTTCAAGAAAACAGAGGCAAAGAAACTGTTAAAAATATCAGCTTTCTTGTCTGGCGTAGCCACAAGATTATCGTTTGGGTTTTGCAGGGGCCCTACATTGCCTGGTGCCCTTGTCTTGCTCCCAATGTGCTTGAAAAGGGACTTTTTGTTGTCCTTAATCTTGGACACTAGCCTGAGTTCCATCTCTGCCTTGGCCTTCCTAATAGCCCTCCTACACTCCCGGGCTGAGGAGGAGTACTTCTCCTTGGTGATAGCTCCTCCATTCCAGTGGTTGTATGCCCCGCTTTTAGTCCTCAGGCATTGCAGAATGCCATTGCTGTGCCAAGGGGGTTTCTGAGCACTCTTACCCCACTTGCTTCTCTCAGGGACTGTTATCCTTTGGGCCTGGAAGATTGCCCCCTTAAGGTACGACCATCCCTCTTGGACTCCAATCTCCTCTACTTTCTGGGCCCTTAGTGCCTCCCCCACTAGTCTCCTAAGCTCATTGAAGTTGGCCCTTCTGAAGTCAAGAGATTTAGCCTTGGTGTAATCCTTTGATACCCTGTGTTGGATAGTGAAATCCAGCAGGTGATGATCGCTATTGCCCAGGTGGCCCAGGACCTGCAGTCCCCTCACCAGTTCATCCCCTGTGGGCAGGACCAGGTCCAGCAAAGCGTTACCCCTAGTGGGGCTGTGCACTTCCTGGATAAGGTGAAGGTAATACAGCCAGGAACCTACGCGAGCAGTCAGACTTGGCTGTCTGCTCCTCCCAGCAAATGTCTGGGTAGTTTAGGTCACCCATGACAATAACATCCCTTGACCTAACTGCCTCCATAAGCTGACTGGAGAAGTCCTGGTCCAGCTCTTCCCCCTGGTTGGGTGGTCTGTAGTAGACACCCACTGTGAGGTCCCTTTCACCACGCCCCCCTTGTAGTTTGACCCATAGTGTCTCTGTCCGACCCATAGTGTCTCCTGTAACCCAAAGGTAATCCTTGATGATGTGAGGTGCTCTTTTACATACAGCGCAACCCCCACACCTTTCCTCTCTGCCTTGTCTCTTTTATATAGGGTGTGTCCCCGGATGCCCGCTGCCTAGTCATAGGTAGGGTCCCACCAGGTTGTGAGCCCTACTAAGTCTGGGTTCTTACTCACTATCAGGAGGCACAGTTCCTCCTGCTTAATCCCCATACTACGAACATTAGTGTAGAGGCACCTGAGGCCTCCTGAGGGTGTACGAGCCTCCTTCCCACTCCGAGGACAGTTGTGGCCCCCTACTCCCAGGATGTTGATGCTTATCTGGGCCTCCCTTCCTCTTGTCACCCTGGGTGCTGGTGAAGCATCCTCTCCACTCAAAGTGGCCCCTTCCCCCGGCGATGCTAGTTTTAAGCCCGCTGTACGAAATCAGCCAACCTAGAGGAAAAGATACATCTGTCCTTAGGGGAGAGGTGAAGCCCATCCCACTCCAGCATGCCCTCCTTATGAAAACATGGGTCATTGTCAAAAAACCCAAGGCCTGCCTTGTGGCACCAGTTCCGAAGTCGCCGGTTAACCAAGTCAATGCAGGCCTTATGACGCCTACCCCGTCCACTTACTTGGAGAATGGAGGAAAATACCACCTGGGCTCCCGTCTTCTTCAGTTGGTATCCTAAGGCCTTTTAGTCTTCCATGATGTTATCTGGCTTGGATGCATCATTTTACCCACATGGACCACAACCAGTGGGTAGTAGTCAGAGGGCTTGATGATTTTAGGGATGTTTTCTGTGATGTTGCGAATCCTCACTCCAGGCCTGCAGCAGACCTGCCATGCTAGCTCCAAAAGAAGCTAGCTCCAAAAGAAGGGATAGCTATGAACGAACAGTGTGGGGACAGGCAGTGGAGGAAATGACTTGACTGAACAGTACTAGCAGCGTAAGAGTAAAGCTGGGCACCTGGGGCAAAGAGCTAGGGGCAACTTCTGGTTGTCACGGCAAACGTCAACGCACAGCTGCTGGCAGCAGCTTTTTTTCAATCCCTTCCCTCCCTCCCCCACAGATTTGGTGCCCTGGGGTGTTTGTCCCTATTGCTTCTCACCTCCTCTTCCCTCCCCCTGCCAGTAATGCTACTGAACAATACATTTAAAATGCTACTTAGGTTGTTTTTAGTAATAAGAAGTGAGCCTAAATCAGATGTTACATTTTTCATATTTTGTGCTCTGGGTTTTAGCATTCATTTTTGCATATAATGCTTTGCTTGGTAAGATAGACCCTCAGTAAGGTAGGGCTTTTTACATGTGCTCTGAGGGTGGTGGGGGTGCTTTAATTAGAGCAGCTTTGAGCTCTGACCCTCACATCCAGATTACCACTATTGCCTTCTTCCCCTCTTATTCTGCATTACTGTCTCTTGACAGAAGACATTACTCCACATCCCGCTAATTATTATTTAGGCACTGAGACCTTTTTGCTTAATTTGATTTAAAATATTCTCCTTTATTCACTTCTTGTAAAAAGAAGTAACGTGGTGCTGTTTCCAAGGAAAGTTGCCGTAAACCTCTGGGATTTGTACCCAACCTGTGTTGATATAGGAGTGCAATGAAGGAGGAGTAAACAGGAAACTTTATGTATTTTGACTCCAGAAGCCAGGAGGAAGAGCTCATCTAATGAGAGATGACAGAGGTTGTAGGAGACAGACTGTTATTTTGAAGTTCCAAGAGCTCCCCTTGTGTTGCAAGAACAGCAGAGTTGAGAACAATAACATTATATTAAAAAGTACAAAATAGCAACCTTTGGAAATTTGGAACGCAAAGCAATAGCTGGAGCAGAGTACGTCAACTGTTAGAAAATCCAGGCACAGAGCAGAGAACTGAATTGTCAAATCAGCTGGTTACATTGTGAAAACGTAATGCATTTACCCCATGTTGTTGGGTTCTTGTTTTTTTGTTATTTTTTATTTTGTTTGGTTTTTGTTTAGTGTTTTTTTTGTTTTTTTGGGTTTTTTTTGGAAAACAACAAAAAGAATTGGCTGATGTCTTCATCTTCCCTGACAAATGCAGCATTTGTATGGACTTGTTATTGCAGTTCTCAGTTTTGAATGACTAAGCTGTTGAATATTTTATAAGGATTTATTTTCATCAGCATTCGAAAGCACTTTGAAAATGTCTTGTGATTCTGTGTTTTTCCTTAATGCTTTTCTCAAGAGAGCACTTCATTTCAGAAAGTAGCTGTTAACCCTTGCTATTATGGGCTTGATCCTGCAGCATTTAACCACTCAACATTCCTTTGACTTTCAGAGGGGGTTGGATGTTTAGGGATTTCCATAGCAGCCCTCTGCATTTGTTTTAGAACAGTGAGTGATGCTGTAAAATTGGAGGGGGGAGAAATTCACAGAGGTAGCAGACAAAGGCTGCATACATTCATTCAAATAAACCTGGTAGAATTCTCCCCAGATTGTATTCCACATAGAGAAACTTACCCAGAGTTGCGGGTACAGATATTTGAATGCTGAGACCATGAACAGTAGAGTGCTTGTAGTGCTGACACTGCTCAGCCAGAGGTGTATAGCTCTGCAAGCTCTGCAGCCTTCCTCAGTCTGCCTGGCAACAGATGCCAGTAGTACATAGGGTAGCCCTGATTGGCTGATCCGTACTGCCCATGGTCAGCCTATGTTTTCTTGTAGCACAATGTGGGGATTGAGAAGGGAGCTCGTTCTGCTCCCTGCAGGAGTGGTATAGTTCAGCAGATGACACATTGTCTCCCTGGGGGAGGGACAGGAGGAATGATGGAGGGCTAAATGAGGAGACAAGTCATGGCATGTACAGATGTTTGCTGTCCCAGGAGAAACTCTTCTGGGAGTGATTTCCCTCCATTTGTTCCATGGTTATTTTTCTCTGGGGCGGCCATTTTTTTTTAGCCTGGGAGAGAAAACCTAACTATCTGTATGCTCATGGTTTCTCCTGGGAGATATGTGATTCTCCCAGGAGAAACTGTATGTCTGTATGAGGTATTTAACAATCAGCAGAAGAAAAATAGCTTGATTACTGGGAGACAAGAAGCAAGGCACTACAGGTAGATATGACAAAACCTGTTATTAACATTGCTCCACACTTTACTTTGTAAGGCCTCAGTTTCAGTTGTTCATAATTTTGCCAAATTTCAACAATTTTACATGCATGGTGTTAGTCTCATAGGAATTTGTTTTTTCCCAATGAAAATGGTTTGGCTGTTTCTGAGAAAAAGTACAGAGAAAATATACTATCTTGCTGTGTTAAAATGTTGGTGAGTCTGTATTTGAAAAGCTCAAGTCTCCATTCTTTGGTGCACTGACTTGAAATTTTGGAGGGGAATGGTGGTTGTTTCAGGAGTATGTCACTTGCTTTCCCCATGAGAGTCCATCCAACCCTTTCAGAAATCATGGTTCTCAACCACTTATTAAGAATTTTCTTATTTTCTCAGCCAAAAAGTTCTGAAATTCTTTTAATGCTGACCATTCTCTATCCTCTCTCAGCTCCTAATGTGACCACATTGCTCATGTTCCACCACTACTCATGGTCCCCTAATCATTCTTGTTGCTTTGCTTGAGAAATATCTGTGTGTTAAGTTTGCCTTCTGAAAAAAGAAGGAAATTAAATATTAAAATATAATCTTAAAATAACATTAATGTCATAATTAAAAACTCAAAAGTTAGAAGATACCAAAATTAAGTGTGCCTGTCTGACATGATGCATTGGTTGGATCTGCTTTAGCAGTGAATCAGGGTAGTTAGTAAAGGGGGCTGTTTTCTGTTGGTTCCCTGCTTCATTTGTAGCAGAAGTTGAAAAGTATGCAGGGAATGAGGCATGGAGTTACAAGAATGAAAAAGAATCATAGCCTGGAGAACTGGATTTTGTTGCTGTTTCTTCTGCAGCACTGCTGTGTAAAGCTAAGTAAGTTGTGTAAGCCACCCTTTTCATTGGTGATAACTGCCTGCATATTGCTGATTTTCTCAGTGCCAACTTGAGACCCTAGGGTTGGATTTGGTTAAGGTCTGAATGCTCATATTTCTGGCATTTGTAGCCAGTCAGAATTATGTTTTAACATATAAAAGACTACACAATGCTAAATATTTAGAAAAAGTGATGTTTTGAAATGGGCATCCAAAATTAATTTGTTCCTTAATGTCTTCAGTGTCTCTCTGCCTCCAGAGGAACACTTCCCTGTCTATCAAATGGGGATGATACCATCCTCTCACCCGCTGCTCGTGGTTGTGAAGATAAATCATGTTTTGTGAAATAGTGGATTGTTAGGGTGCCTCAGAAAATCCCACTAGGCAATTAATAACTTTTGGGTAACATCGGATACAGCCTTTGAATAGCATGCAGTTTATAGGACCTAAGGCAGGGGTGGGCAAAATATAGCCCACAGTCCGGATCTGGCCCACCAGCTCACTGAATCTAGCCTTCAGGCAGGCACTCACGAATTAATTGTATCTGGCCTGGCCTGCAGCTGCCCCTGCTGTGCTCCACGAGGGGCCGAGTCCCGTCCCCCCCCCCCCCCCCCCCATTCCTGCCTAGGGCAGTGTGTGTTGCACTCCCAGCCTCCCCCTCTGGAGGGCCCTAGTCCTGGCACTACAGCCACCCAGGGAACTGCTGGGCTCCCCTGGCCACTGGCAGCTCCTCCTCCTGTCCTTGCCGCAGCACTCCAGGTAACAGGTAGGGAGGGGGAGCGGGATGGCGGGGCAGGTTCGGCCTGCAGCTCGCTTTGGTTCTGCTCGTCCATGGCTGGATGGGGGAGCATGTGAAGGAGCTTGGCTTCATCACAAAGCCCCACCATGGAGGCTCAGGACAGGCAGGTGGGGTGGGAACAGAAGCAGGAGCCAGTGTGGGCTTGGCTGCAGTCCCATCAGGCAGGGGTGGGACACAGGCCAAGAGAGCCGGAAGCCAGGCTTGGCTGCCCTCCTCCCACCGCCATCCCCTTTCCCTTGTCCTATGGACTTTCCTGGCTGTCCATAGTGGTAGCTGCTTTCCTGCTCCTTTGCAGTATGCTGTGAGCCAGCTCTGATCCCCCCTGCCTGTGGAGGGTCTAGGCTCAGCTACATCGCAAAGAGCAGGCAGGGGGAAGCCCACCCACATGCACACACCCACACCCTAACCACACACCACTGTACCCCCACTCTCCCCTCCACACATCCAACCCCTACCATACCTACACCCCACCCCACACACAGACCCTACCCTTCCCCTCCTACAATATACAAGAATGAGACTTCTATTTTGTATTATGCAATATACACTACACAAATGCACACAAATCAGGACAGAAATATTTTTTTGCAATAAAATTAAAATATGTTATAGTAGATGTTTGATTTTTACTTATGATTTTTTTCCCCTGGTTCCAAGATAACACACTTTCCCTCCCAAAGGGAGCACTTTTGGGAAAAGGGGAGGGAGGGATATTTGGTAGCAAAAGTCAGGTGTTTGCAAGAGGCGGGACTTATGGTCCCAAGATGACGAGGGGGCAGGGCACCTGTCAAGGGACGGGACTACCTTTGCAGCCTTTGACAGCTCAGCAAAACTCATTAAGCAGCCCTGCAGCTGAAATAATTGCCCACCCTTGGCCTGGGGCCATACCTTAAGACAAAGGATAAAGCAAACCTGTGCATAGTTGGTCATTAGGTGATCACCACCTATCCTGAAGGCTAACAGAGGGTTCCTGTGAAGAAAAAAATATGTAATTAAGAACCATATTATAATGCATATGGATACATTAGGGTTGCACATTCTTTTGCAATTGCTTGGAAGAGTGCAGAAGATCCTGTCCTGTCCTCTATTTGAACGTTCGTATGGGTAAGCATAAGTTAGTGCAGAAGCAGAATGATTTAGTAATGCAAGACTCTGACTAGGAAGTGGTTGGGGTTTCTTCTGCAAATCTGTTCCTGGTAGGGAAGCATAGATTTGAATCTCTTCCCCTTTAGAATGATGAAAGATGCAAACATTCTGTGGCTCTTGCTGGAAATTAGGGGACATACCCTTCACCTTTTTTTCTCTCCTTAAGAATGTAAGATTGATTGTGCCTATTTTCCTCTGATTGACAAACTTACTGTTCTGCTCACTCTTCCAGGCTCTTGCCCACTGAAGCCGCTGTGCAAGCTGACTTAAAACTGCTTTAAGTCACAGAAGTACTAATGCCTTAAAATTTGCCTTATGTCAGGAGTGTCCTGCTCATGATGACATTTCAGGATGCATCAGAACACTGTGGAGGTGATCTTGCCCGGCAGAGCAGCCTCTGGAAGGGTTGTTGTAACTTGCAGAGGGTGGAGTCCGGCAGTGGGTGGAAGGATGGTATAAAGCTGCTCTTTGTATACAGGGATCTGAGCTTTTGAGTCTGTCAGCATTAAATGAGCCAAGAGGAATGCATCTTTGCCTCAACAACCATTACGTTTTTGAACAAATCTCCATATCTGAAATCTCTCCAGAATACTAGTGTACTGTAGATTGAGCTAATTAATGTGGCTGTTGCTTTGGTCATTCTACAGAAATTTTTCTTTGAGTTTGAGAGAAACTCTAAGAAACCTTCCAGGTGAACAAGATGATCAATTCCTTATGTGTGTTTTATCAACTGGATATAGAAAAGTTTGTTTACCAGAGTTGGTGAATCTGCAGCAACTCCATTTGATTAATAATTCACTACTTTGTATTATGGTAACATTCACATTCTGCATGTAGGAAGACTGTGTCCCTGCTTTGAGAGCTCACAACTTGAGTTCTCAGATGTAATCATATTTTTGAAGTTAAAAGCAGAAAGATTGTATTTAATCTAATGTTGCTGTTGTGAATTAAATGCAGAGGGTTAATATTTGTCTACTCTAGCAGCCAACTGGATGTTTGCTCATGTTTGTTTAAAAAGGGGAGTTGCTACCAGCCTGTCAGGAGGCGTTTCAGTTGTTACTGATTTCTTCCTCTCAAAGAAAACACCTGAGCCTTTTGAAGTTTGGAAGTGAAGAGTTTTGGCAGAGAAGTTTCCTAAAGAATGATGGGGCAGCTCCTAAAATCTGGAGAGGAATGGAATACAAAGCTGGTGGAGCTAATGTGCTGTATGGGTCAGTAGTACAGTAAATGCTGTAGTTTGCATGTTTTGGACTACTTGTATGTTTGCATAGGAAAGGAAGTTTAAAGACCTGCATTTGGAGTTTAACAGAGTTCTTACGCTCGTAAGCCCCTTAGGAAACAGGCGGTGCAAATGCTGACACTCTTAAGCTCGCATAAAATTATTAGATTTCATTGCGTAGCTTTGTTTTTCTATCACAATGATTACAGTTGTTGTATTCCTTAATAATGCAGTACAGTATGCTCGGTTCTGTACACTGCTTTGAGATCAGGCATGTGAAATGTATTTGCAGTGAATTTTTATCCTAATATGCTTTTCCATTTCTGAAGGCGTTGGTCTCTATCTTTAATCAAAACTATTAAAGTTGTTTGTTTCTGTCTTTTACATGTCTGTGGCTGGCACCTTCTTTGCCACATACTTTTTTTGTCTATCACAGATAATTGACGCTTCTTTATGGGATTGTTCTTTGAACCTGAGGAAGTGTATGATGTTGAAATTAATATTGTAATTGAAAATGGACTAAAAATTAATTGATGCAACAGATTCTAATAAGATACAAACATTTGTGTTACTGGTGGAACCATTGCCCAAAGTATATACTTTTGTGGTAGGCATAATTGTTTGGTGCCACAATAATACTGTGTAGATACATTATAGGCTTGAAAGCTGGAATATTAAATTGTGTAATTTGGGAAGCTTATATTACTTTAAAATATCTATCCATAAGGAAACTGAAAATATTTCCCAGGTTTCTTTTTAGTTTGAGTCCTTCAGATTTTCTGTACTTTTCATTTTCCAAGCCAGAACTTCTTGCTTATTATGTTTTGGCTGATACCAGAAATGCTGATATGCTGCGTGAAGGTTATAGGAAATTTTGCATGGGAATAGATCAATTTGCTAAGTTTTCTATCTCAAATATAGTGCTATTCATTCTGTCACATATTGAAAGGGTTTGTGTTGCATGTTAAGTTCCTGAAAACTTGAGAGATTTGAATGAATGCTACCTGTACACTATTCATCTTACATTGCCATCATCACCATAATCTTCTATATTGAACAGTCACTACACACTAAAGAATGTCAATCTCTGAGTGGCTTCTAAGTGGAACATTAATGTAATGCTTATATACCAGTTCTGCTGCTTTAAACTAATCTCAGGGTCATCTCTTTTTCAAATAATAAAATAAAAGGTTCACATTTTCACTTTTGCTTGTAACAGCATCTGGGAAGAAAACTTCACATTATTATCTGACTGCTTTTCTTTATTCTCTCTAGTATACAACAAGTGCTCCTTCTGCCCCCTCCAAAATAAGTGAAAGCATAGGGCTCTAGAGCAGGTATTGCTAGAGCTCCAAGACAGGAGATGCTGCTGCAGAATAGATCTGTAGTGGTGTGTATGGGGAGCAGAATCCCTTCATTTTTTGCTACAGACAAACCCTTTTTCTCAGGCTGGATAGTATGGGCATGGGCTTATTTAACTTTACATGCCAGTATGGTGCTCACGCAGCTATGTAAGTCCCAATTTTGGCACTTAAGCAGTTTGTTTTCTTATTCTGCACGCAGTATGGAAATGCAGGCATCTCTGTGACTACTAAGCATGCTCTGTAGGCTGCACTCCTGACAGGCAGGTATGTGGCTCCATATACTTGTACTTGGGTGAGCACAGGTCCTGAAATTGCAGCCAAAAAAACACCCCCAAACCCATGACTAGCAGGTGTTAGATGCTAGAGGAGGAGTACCTTCCTTCTATGTTTTATCTCAGTAGCTTAGTGATTAGGGGCACTCACCTGGAAATGAGACCCCTAGTTTTTAGGCCTTGGATTCACCCAGACAGACAGAGTTTGAACCTATCTCTGGCAGAGTGCTGTAACCGAGGCCACAATTTAGGTGGTATTAAATCCCAGCTCTAGCCCAAACATGGGTCTCAAATTTCCTACGTGAGTGCCATAACCACTCAACTATTGTAGTAAGAGCCTCTTCCAGTGTCTAATTCCTACTAGTCATTTTTTGTCTGGCTACAGTTTTGGCATTTATGCTTTCTCAGCTATGCTTGCATAGAGCTGCATACCTGTCCAGCCAAAGTTTTTCAACGTAAAAAAGCAGGGAAATAAAATGTTTATATATAACTGAATTTATCTGTAATTTATCTGCAAGGACAATGTACAGATCTTTGGCACTGCCTACATTGGTTACATGGCTTTATTATCAGATTGGTTGGGCACCCACAAATCTCACTGAAGTCAATGGCTACAACACCACTCTTACACCACATTAAAAAAAGGCAGCATTTGAAGCACTTTGTCTGTCTATATCCTCAGTAGCATAACCATGGAAGACAGATTGTTCCACACTGAGTATATATGGTATAGTGCTAGGGAGGCTGTAGTAGGAGTGCATGTGCTCTGCAGCTCCTGAAGAGGAGGTAGTCTTGTGGCTGGCGCACACTGGTGCAAAGGAGGGCAGAGAACTTTATTTACCTAACATAATAGGCCACTGTCCTCATGACACAACAGAAATCTCAGGTTTGTACATATATTTGCAGGGGCTTAGAGGAAGGCCTGGCATCCTTCTCCATTTTGCAGGTGTTCCCTGGGCCTTATTCTTTAATGTATTGTAATTGTATATGACTGAAACCAATATTGGATTTCTGTTTGGATTTTAATCTGATTTTGTATTGGGTAAGTTTAGACTTAGCAGTGATGGATTTTGCACTTCATCCTTAGATGGAGAGTATCTATACTGATCAGTGATATCATTGATATGGAAGACCTCAAATATTTAAAATGAGGGTTTAATAATATTATATATGTATTTAGGAATCCCACACCTTTTTTTTTCCCCCCTTCTTTTGTAGCTTCATTCAAAAGGTAGTGTTTATTGAACATGTGTGGAAAATGCCTATATAAGCTTTCCAACTAGTGCAGGGGCGGGCAATTATTTTGGGCAGAGGGCCGCTTACCCAGTTTTGGCAAGCTGTCAAGGGCCACATGGGTAGCCCTGCCCCTTGACAGGTGCCCCACCCACTGGTCACCATCTTGGGACCAATGTCCCAATGTCTTGGGACCAATGTCCCAAGACCAGCACCGGTGGGGCTCAGAGCAAGGCGCAGGTTGGCAGGGGTCTGTGGAGCTGGGCTGGGCTGCACCAGCAAGGAGAGGGGGATCTGGCCCGGCTCCATAGATCCCCTGCCAGCTTGGGACCCTGTACCCCTGCCGCCCTGCTCCGGGCCCTGCTGGTGCTGGCCCCAGGATACACTGGTGTGGGTCCCATGCTCCCTTTGGCTCCCGGCCCGCTCACTCCCAGTGCCCCCCCAGCCCTGTGGTACAGGCAGGGGGCAGCATGCAGCCCTGACCCCCTGCTCACCTGCAGGGAAGGAGCTGGTGTGGAGTGCAGGGAAAAGCGACCCTTCCTCCACCCCATGGCCAGTGCTCCCTGCTGCAGCTGCTTGCAGCCTGCATGGTGCTGTCTGGAGCAGGCACGTGCAGCCCCATGCAGGCTGTGAGTGACTGCAGTGTGGGGCGCTGGCCACAGGGTGGGTGAGGGGCCGTTTTTTTCCCCACTCAGCACCAGTTTGTAACCTGCCCCCGCTGCCAGCCTGGGCCGCATGCCAGCTCCGGGCTTGCCCATCGGGACTGTGCTGTGGCAGCAGTAGCTGGAGCCCCCTCCCACTTGTCACATTGGGCAGTGTTTGCTGCTGCTGCCCGCCTGGAGCTCATGCGCTGGTCAGCACAGAGGTGGCAGTGGCAAATGCTGGCTGGCATGGCATGTTGGGGGGGGCCACAGTTGCTGCTGCTGTGCGCATCCCTGACGGGCAAGCCTGGAGCCGGCGTGGGGCCCAGGCTGGCAGTGGGGGTGGGTTATAAGCTGGTGCTGAGCACGGGAAAAGTGGCCCCTTGCCCGCCCTGTCACCGGCACCCTGTGCTGCAGCTGCTCGCAGCCCTCAGGACAGCCCCACGCAGGCTGCAAGCAACTGCAGCAGAGAGCACCGGCCACAGGGTGGGGAAGGGGCTGCTTGTCCCCACTCTCAGCTTTTCCCCGGGGTCCTCCCGTGTCCTTCCCCCCCACCCCCTTACCTGAGTTTACAGTGCAGGGCAGCCACATGGTCCCAGGCCAGAAGCCCCTACTGGGGCTTCTGGATGGGGGGGTGGGGCCGGGCAGGCCCTGCTGTTGCAGGAGCCCACCAGGGCTTCCCCTGGGTCCTACTGCCCCTGGCTCCTGTCATTTTGGACAGGAATCAAGGGCAGATAAATATTAATTTTCTAAATTTTTTTAGGGGCCCCGCAGGCCGGATAGAATGGTCTCTCAAACCGGATCCGGCCCGCGGGCTGTATTTTGCCTACCCCTGAACTAGTGGCAAGATATATTCTTACCCTGTTTTATGCTGTTACATTCCATCAGTTCTGTTGGTAAAAAGTTCAGTAAATAATTAGATTTTAAAGGTGCATTTACAGTTTATACTAAGTCCCTCTTGATTCTTGTGGTCTTGAGGGGCTCTGCTGAGACCTTCTACACAGTAGAAGAAGTTTTAATATGACTTGGTCTAGCCAAGTGTTTTATCTTAAGATGAAGTTTTGAGTAAACTTCTACGCATAAAAATATTTTCACCAGTACTGTCTCTGTTACTCTATTTGTCTCTCTTACAGATTTATTTTTCATTCAAACTTTACCTGGACGCTTATTTATTATTAATAAAATGAGCTATGCAGATCTTTTTGCAGTGTTGAGTTGTTTTCAGATGTATTAAACATTCTTTTTTCTCTGTCTGTCTCCCCCAGATGAACGGGACAAAGTACAAAAGAAAACTTTCACAAAGTGGATAAATCAGCACCTCATGAAGGTCAGTTTACATTTCTCTCACATTAGTGACATGGCATATTACCTTGCTGGGTTGTGTATTTTACTAAATACTTGACTTAAGAACTGTATAACATTGCTGAGAGCAAGCTCACGATCTTCAAGACACAGATTTTGAGCTTCAGGGGGTTATCGGCATGCCTATGTTTTGGGGAAATGTGGAAAATGAAGAATATTGCTGCTAACCTTTTCAGTACAGGTCAGTACCATTGCCCTAGAACATCTCAAATTCCAAGGTGATTTATTTGATGCTTATCTGAAATTAAAATGATTCATTTTCCTTTGGAAAAGGAACTATGTTATTCTGTAACCTTGAAAAGGATGAACCTGAATCAGTCCAGTGGCATCAGTGTGCTATTCATGGAGCAGAAATAAATAATTTCTCAGGATTAAAATCACTTTCCAGTATCATTCCATTGAATGGCAGTGAACTTAGCTCCAGGTATAGAGTACATCATTTTAGTGACATGTGAAGCTTTTAGTCAACAGACAGCCGAAGGCTGTTAGTTCACCTTCACCATGTGGCCTTAAGCTCTAAATTTAATCCACTGCTTCAGTGCCAGCTGTCTAGCCCAGATATTTGTCTGGAGAAGGACTGCATGATTGTTTCATATGTTCCTTTCTAGTACATGGACAGTTGAATTCACCTTTAAGCGACATTAATTTAAAATGTATTGGCTTTTTCTGTTACTCTATTTTTCTCTCTTACAGATTGTCCTATCTGAGGTTTAATTACTGCTCTGATGTTCAAATGCCACTGCAAAAGTTTGTTTATGAGAAAAATGCTATTTAATTATTTCTTTACTCTTAACTATAGCTGCTAGAGCAATGTGAAATTTTGGCAATTGTTTCATTTCAGAGGTGTTTCAGGCTGTTTTGGCGCCCAAAACACCGAATCTGAATCAAAACAGAAGGCTCCAAAACAGCTTTGAAACTAATCAGAAGGCTCTGAAACATTTTGGAGAATTTCGGAGTTTCGGAGCTGGGTTTGCAGGGAAGCAAAAACTAAGAGGAGGGAAGGGAAAGACCGGGAGGAAGGACTGTTTTGATATTGACATCTAGCTCCCAGTTCGATTCCCCAGCTGTCTGATTGCTTCCCCCATCTCACTGATCATTTCCCCAGCTCTTCCCAGGGGGCATGGGCCCCTGATCTGTGCACAGAGTTTCAGCAGGCTGGGGCCAGGGGCAGTTGCTTGGTGCAGCCTGTGCTGAGAGCCGGGAAAACCAGTGCTGCTACTGGCCCCAGCCTGCAGCAGCAGCCTGCTGAAACCCGGCACACAGATCCAGGAGCCTGTGCCCCTTGGGAAGAGCTGAGGGAATGATTAGAGAACTGGGGAATTGAAATGGTGGCGGGCTGGGGAATTGGTCTGGTGAATCCCTGCTACACGCCCTAGCTCAGTGTTGTTGGGGCAGTGTGGGGTGGGCAGCAGTGGCAAGGAGATCTGCAGAGCCGAGTTGCACAGCAGGGACCAGCAGGCTTGCTTACTTCTCTGCACTGCTTCCCTGCCCTGCAACCCAGCGTAACAGCGATCAGAGATCCATGTGGGGGTCTCCTTGCCTACACAGAGGCAGAGGCCCTCCCTCTCCCCTGGATGAGCCATCCATGGCCCCATCCTGCTCCCTGCTGGGACCCTGCAGGCCTGGGCCCTAAGCCCCACCTGGCTGGGTAGGGCCGTGCAAAGCTTCCCTGTGGATGCAGGAAGAGCAGTGGATATATAACTTGAGTTTAGTGAGGCTTTTCATGCGGTGTCTCACAACATTCTTGGAAGCAAGCTAAGGAAGTATGGCTTTGGTGAAGGGACTGTAATTTGAATAGAAAGCTGGCTGGATTGTCAGACTGAAAGGGTATTAATGGCTCAGTGTCTAGTTGGCAGTGGGTTTCAAGTGGAGTGCCCCAGGGGTTGTTCCCAGGGCTAGTTTTGTTTGATATCTTCATCAACAACCTCAAGGATATGATGGAATGCACCCTCAGCAAAATAATACCAAGTTGGGTGGAGTAGTAGATATGCTGAAGGGTAGGGTTAGGATTGAGAGAGACTTGGATAAATTGGAGCGTTGGACCAAAATAAAACTCTTGAGGTCAAACAAAAACAAGTGCAAAGTTCTACACTTTAAACAAAACAATCCCATATACCAGTACATGCTTAGGAGCAACTGGCTAAGCAGCAGGTCTGCAGAAGACGACCTGTGGGTTACAGTGGACAGACACTAAGCTGAATATGAGTCAGTGTGTTCCCTTGTTGCCAAGAAGGCTAACAGCATATTAGGATGCATAAGTAGGAATGCTGCCAGTAGATTGAGGGAAATGATTGTTCCCGTCTGTTTGGCACTAGTGTGGCCACATCTGGAGTAGTGTGTCCAGTTTTGGGCCCCCCACTACAGAAAGGATGTGGGTAAATTGGAGAGTGTCCAGCGGAGGGCAATGAAAATGGTTAGGGGGCTGGGGTACATGACTTATAAGGAGAGGCTGAGGGAACTGGTTTTATTTAGCCTGGAGAAGAGAAGACTGAGGGGCAATTTAATAGCAGCCTTCAACTACCTGAAGTGGGGTTCAAAAGTAGATGGGGCTAGACTATTTTCAGTTATGGTAGATGACAGAACAAGGAACAATGGTCTCAAATTGCAGCAAGGGAAGTTTAGGTTAGATATTAGGAAGAATTTTCTCACTAGGAGGGTAGTAAATTACTGGCCAGAGAGGTTGTAGAATCTCCATCCTTGGAGGTTTTTAAGACCTGGATAGGCAAAGCATTGGCTGGCATGATCTAGTTGAGATGTAGTTCTTCTTTGAGCAGGGGTTTGAATTAGATGACCTCCTGAGGTCCCTTCAAACCCTAATTTTCTATGAATATATGATTCTAAATCCTTGGCATAAATCTTTTCCTTGGGAAGAAACTTGTCTTCCGCTCTTTTCTTTTAGGTCCTAGCAACATGACTCTGTTAACAGTTCTGTCAGTAGCTTCCCTACTGCAGCTGGGTACAACCCTTAATTGAGCAGCATGAGTGATAGGTTAGGGAGCAAAAGTTAATATTGGTTATTCCAGTAGTGTCTTCCAGATGGATTCCCTTCTGTAGATCTGATAGACCCCAAGGAATCATGCTGTGTATAGCAGCTGCTCCGAGGCTCCCCATCTGCTTTGACACTCTTCACCTTAACTTTGTGAACACTCAAATGGACATATCCACATGCAGAAGGACTTGTACCAGCTAACAAGCAGCAGGTGTAAGATGCAGTACTGCCACTGTTAGCTGGATTTTATTATGCATGTGATTTTGGAAGAAATATGCCCATCATCCAAACCTCCAGGCAAATTCACATTGTTTTAAGAAATAGTAAGCAATACTATTACTAAGTAACTGACTGTCAGTAGTCAGCAAGAAGGCAGTCCTTAGATTAACCTCTACTTTTTTTCTCTGTGATTTCAGATATTGTTTTCCTTGTTTCAGGGGCACACTAGAGATGCATTTTATACGATGGGGGGTTTTTTAATTGTGGGAGGAGACAGGAGGACTGCTGATTAAGAGCTCTTTTGTACAACTTTTAAAACCAAGTTTAAAACCAATTATATATGTATTTACAGTAGTCAACACATAATAGCCAGAACACAAAAAATAAAATCCTATTCTACAGGATTCTTCTCTACCAAGAGAAAAGATGCTGACAGATCCAGAATGTGTTAGTGGTGTGGAAGTTCACCTAAAGGCATGAGCAGATCTAGACTTTTGAAAAGGGCAGTGCAGGTGGTGAGGTGCATCATCATATATAAAATAACAGGTTTTCCTCCCGTTGAAAATAAACTTAAAGCTTTACTAATATGCTAGGGGCCTAGGGCTGTATTATTCATCTTGAGATTGAAGCAAAAACAAATATAGCTTCATTGGAATGAGTTAAAAACAATTTGCAGGGCTGTGAAATAGGAGCTTCATTACCAGGAGCAGCATGGCAGAATCAAGGATACTTTGACTGGCAGAACATTAAGACTGAAAAAGAAGAGAGGGTCATTAACACCTGTGGGATGAAGAGTTTAGAAAAGATCAGGTAGATTATAATGAGCCATAAAGTCACCAGTCATCTAGCCTGCAGGGCCAGAAGGTCAAGCACCACTGTACTAATGAATGGAAATCTTAGACTTGACTTTACACTTGCTGCTGTGTTTCCTAGATAACATTTGGATTATTTTTTTTAATTATGCATTTCCACACATCATGCAACTTTTGGCTAAAGGACTCCAGCTCTTGCTTTTTGAGTCATTTGTTTGTTGTAGAAGGTTTTTTGATTTTTCTAGAGGCACTGGTAAATCACATTACTTGTCTAATATATAGAGTTACATTTGACATGCCAGAGTGTGTAAATGTGTAAGAACAGTCATTTTGTTCCCGTATATCTAGGGTGAAGTCTAAGTCCCACTGAAGCCAGTTAAAATGTTCTTGAATTACTGATGTCTAAGGAAAATAGAGGAGTCATGGTTGAAGTGTGAAGGGTTGAGTAGGAAAAAGTGATATAGTTGTAGCTTAGTAGGATCAAAGGAATACAGAATCAGATCACATTAGGAGAGGGAAAGGGGGGAAAGAGTAAGATATATTATCTCTGAATCTCCTTTCTGATCATTTAAAAATGTTTTAAATAAGTTTTTCTGTGGAAGCAAAGATCCTTCTGAGTTTCAGCATCAAAATAGTGACAGAACTTGTGAAAAAATTGAGTTTAGTTCAAGGTTACAAAAATGTGGTTACAATATTAGTTTCAGAGTTCATTACTCTGAAGAAGACAAAGCAAAGACAGATCCATGGCATCAGAAGACCAACATTTCCCCTCTATAAGAGGCACTTTTCAGTCCTTCCATTTCTATTGGGGAAGTGTTGTACAGGCCACCTTTAAATCTTGAAACATCAGGGAAAGGCTTATTTTGCAGAGCAGTTGAGAGGGGGCTGTCTACCAGTGGCTGGTACATCGTGTCCCCAGGGAGTGTCACCATCTGGCTAGCCCACATGCTATTATTGGCAGCAAGCATGTGCTGGGTCCACAGACAGCAGCGTGAACTATGCTCTGTGTTCCACCACATTCATAATAGAATGGGCCCCGCTGGCAGGAGACTGGACTTGCCTGTTGGCTTCCCTGCATAGCCTTCTGAAGGGATTTTCCCACAAGTCATTCTGTGAGACCTTTGTGACACGAGGGTCTACCTGTGATGAAATGTTTATAAAACTTGCTCTGCAATTATTTTTGTAATAAGCAAAATGTTGCAATGTTCAGTATTCAAAATCCTATTATTGCAACCTACTAAAATACTTATAACAGAAAAGAGTGTGATGTAGATTGTAGAACTGCTGTATAGTGCTGCAAAGATTGAGTGAATATCTGAAACATGACTCTGTTAGAGTCTGGTGAATATTCCTAAAATAGAACTATTCGTGTATGGTCACTTGGATCAGGGATTTTATGAATTACACAGGTATGCATTTAAATGAAAAAAGAACCCATTCCAATAGAATATAATTGTTTCTTTGCTGAGAGTTTGTTCTGTAGGTACACAGTATCTTATCAAAGGACATAACTTTCACCAGTGTTTTCTTTTTAACCTCTGAAAAGAGAAAACTATTCATCTTTGGCCCTTACAAATATTTGTGTCTGTAGATATTTTTAATGGGTGAGGCTTTCAAAAGCATTCAACACTAGTTTATCTTTGACCACTTTTTAAAAATCCCTATCCTGTAACATTTCATTTTCAAAACATGTTTTATAAAGTCAAATTTTATTTTCCTTTGTGGGGCAGGGGGAATGGTATGCTATGCAGAAGGGACAGAGGACTCCCCTGACTGAGCAGATGAGGCTGGTCTAAGGGACTATGTCAAAGTTCTGGCTGACCTGACAGTCCCTGCCACCATCAAGGGTTGTTGCAATTAATGCAGTAATTCAAAGTGTTCCCCAGATGACTCTAGCCTAGGCAGGGGGCAAGTCCATTTAAAAACCAGTCCTAGGATCAGAAAACCATGCTCAGCTCTCTGTGACTATCCACTTTTGCAGTGCCTGCCACTTCCTTACTGGTTATACCTGAATATTCCACCTTTCTTTTACCTTTTCTCAGTATTCAGGAGGTCCTCTTGCCTTCTTGGCAGCTGGTACAAAGTTTTAGCTCCTCTTAGTTGGTTTATCCATTATGTGGTTCTACTTCTTCTAAAAAATTTTGTTTGGCCAGAATTTTTCCTTTGAGCCATCCTTTCTGAGGAATGCAGAAGTAAGCTTCTGAACAAAATCTTATTGATTTGAAAATATATTTGCTTTCTTTCTCATATTTCTTCTTGTACATTTGCATACTTATCTCACAGCCCATCCATCCCAGGTTGGATATCCTAATTATTCATTATTCTTTCACTCATAGAATCTCCGATTTATTTAATAAAATCTTACTGAGGGATGACAGATCTTAAATTATTTGAGAATAGAAAGGGTGTTGACTTAACGGAGGAGAGGCAGAATATGGGTAGGAGGTTGAGATGATAAAACTGCATTGTTCCACAGATGATAACCCACATGAAGAAAGTGTGTACACCAAACAAATAAAAATGATGTCATAATAGTGAGGTTAATTTGATCACATTTAATATATATAAATTATATTAGAAATAAGAATTCGGAAGGCAAGTAGTAGATATGTACTGAATATGCATAAAGTATTAAACATATGTATTTCCCCAGACAACATATTCAACCAGTGTTCTGGTTGAATATGTTGTCTGATGAACCTTGTTGTTTTTTTCTTTTTAATAGTCATTGTTATGTTGATGCTCCATTTCTTTAATAAAAATTGATAAATATAAGATGAACAAGTATATAATGAGTTGTAATGTATGATGGGAAAGGAGCTATCAGCAATAAAAAATATCTATTACAAGCCAATATATTAATTCATTCTCTTTCTTGTGGGTTTGTTTGTAACGAACTCTGAGTTAGCATAGAATTTAATTAATATTTTATTATTTACCCGCTTAAGAGTTTAACAGATAAGATATAATTGCACTGTTTGCAATGAAATGGTGCTTTTTTAATCAGTGTTAAATTATTCATTGGGTTATACTCTATTTTCTATACATTTCTAATATATGCAAATTTATCTAGGCAATTTATTTATTTATTTATTCACTTAGATATGTACTAATTTAATCCTGCTCTCAGGGGAGCCAATGTGAAATATGCTGTTATCTCCCATGAGAGTAAAATTGCTGCCTGTATTAGCATTCCATACAGTCAGTACGATCACACATCAAACATAAATATACCATGGGATTTTACTTTACAGAGTGTATTAAGAGAGTCAAAACCTGCCTTCAGGTACATGATACAGGTATCTGACTGTTTAAGTAAACAGAAGAGCAAAATGGGGCCTCAAATTAAATGCACTTATCCTCTGAAGCAATAAACATCAGTGACAGGGTTATGGAATGCCAAATGCACAACTTCTCAGTATTCACTTCATGTGTGCATGTGTGTGTGCATATGTATGTGTATGTAATATATATTTACACACACATGCACACGTATATCTCCCACACTGGGTGCTGCTGGTGTGGATATATATATTGGCATCAAATTTTTCTCAGTGAATAGTAATTAAAAAACTCACCCAAATTTCTCTCTTTACTATAATAACAAATAGAATAACAAGTGAACCATAAATGAAAACCTTACAAAGAAGAAAAAAACATTAAAGATCACAATAGATGCATATATACATAGATGTATTATATTGCTCCTTGGTGGCAAATAAGCTGCTAACCAGCTCTTCCATCCCTGATGTTCCTTGTATTTTGAGTCCAGTTCACAGCAGATTGGGTCCAACATGCCTGTCTCTTTTTCCTCCGAGCCAGTGCTTAGGGCAGGATGCATACCTCTGTGGCTGAGGGAAGTCATTCATATTTTCCCCCAACCTCCTTCAGTTCCTAGGACACTAGACAGATTTTCTTTTTTACCTCTCTACCAGCAGAAGCCAGAACTCACACATCTTTGGTCAATGTTTTCAAAAAGGATAGTTCATTACAATTTACCAGACCCTGCTTCTGCTTGCAGAGAGCTGTCTTAGACTACCCTCCTCTGGGCCCAACAGCCATATACCTTCTTCCCCTTGACCTCAATGGTACACCAAACATATTTGCTAGCTATCACTGTATCACCACTGTGCATGCCCAAGTGGGTCTCGCTGACCTCCCCCAGAAGGAGGTATTTAGAAAAGTTCCCTTCTACAATACAAGGGGTTACACTGGCTTTTAGGGATGTTCACTGTAACTTAAATATCTAACAGGTGAGTTTACAGATTACTTTTGAATTTAGAGAATTTAAGAATCACAATTTATAGAAAAGCAAACAGTATTGTCAGCCCTCATGTAGCTACTGTGTCAAGCATCTTGACTTTAACCAGCCGTTTATTTTATTTCTCTAGACCTTTACAAGGTGATATGGTTTGACTTATGCTATGTATAGCTCTTAAAAAATGAGGAATGATTACAGCATTCAAACAGCTTGTAATTTTCAATGGCAAGGTGATGCCTTGTGAGTACCACTAAAGAAAATAGATGTCAAAGGTACTGTGATGGGTATTCCAAGGCATGTTCCTGCATTTCTTCTGAATGAACAGAACTCTTGAGTGAAGCCAAGGAAGATTTTGGGTACAAAGACCAGATCCAGATTATTCTCATAAGTGCCTTCAATTAGTCTTGAGCACTACTATAACGTAGGTTTCTTCCCTGAAAGTGGTCGTCCACCCTGGCAAACTTAAGCAGTAGAAAGGTGTTAGGTGATTCTAAGGGGTGACTCAGAGTACCTAGGTGCTGAACGCAGAGGTGAACATTATATGCTTAGACACAGAGGTGCATCTGAACTGTTATTTCTCTCTAGACCTTAAGTATTTGACTCGGGGCTGCACACCAAAGGCAGAATTCTATTTCATTGCTGAAATTCGTAAGTGTTGATTACACAGCTCTGAGGAATCTAAATCAGCTAGGGGCATTCTGCTTCGCAGGGAGAGGTAGTTAGCCGTGTTAGTCTGAAGTCAGGCAGAAGGCAGGGTAGAGATATACACCTTATAAACTAACAAAATAAGATCTAGATAGAGCATAAGCTTTCATGAACTTGAGCTTACATAATCAGATGCTGTGTAAGACAAGCATAGAGCAGTGTATAAAGTGGAGTGATTCTGTTTCGCCACACCTAAGAGCCTTAATCACATATAGCCTTACATGGCTATATTTTCACTTTATGCAACTAAATTGATCTTTACTGTGCATACTCAGAAGTGGTTTACTGTTCTTCTGGGTGTTTAGATCCATTTACACTTTCATTTACATTTATCATCTCGCTCCCTCAGTACACCATTATAGTCTCATTTACATTTACCATCAGAATCTGTGGAACATTCATAGGTCTATCTGTACCTCATCCAAAGCACCAAATGCCCTCATAGCAACTATGAGTGTGAAACCAGATGAAAACTACACGCTAAAATGAATTGTAACTAAAAAACATAAAAAGATAAAGAAAAGAAAAAAAAGGGCAGAGACACCAGAACACAGATAAGAGAATATTGTTCACAGAAAATCATTCACTGCCTGACCTCACGGTTCAGAGGAAATCTACTCAACATCCCAACAAGAAAAGCATGGGAACAGAAATACTGTACATCACTTACTGGACACTAAGTACTAGGGGCTCACATAGACAACGATGACTTCATTAACTTTCGCATTTCACAGGTGATAATGACCCTCCTGAACAATCTTGCTCCTTCTTTATCAGGTTTTTACTGCATCTCTTCTGCCTGTTGGCCACCTGATAGTTTCTCTCATATCCTACTTTGTTTACATACAGATGTTTACATGAGCTTTTGTTCCTTCTGCTACTAAGCTCTGTTGTATCTGTTCTTCTCCCAGAGGTCTGAGGATAGGTACTGTGATAACAAAAAGCTTGCCCACATCTATCTGAACCATCTATTTTAGTTGGTCCAATAAAAGATATTCCCCACAAAAATTCTTGCCTCTTCCTTATTTCCTGGACCATCACAGCCATAACATCACCTCAAGACTATGTTATACTCTTGTGATTCAACTTTGCTATGGCCACTCTGAAGTTTTGTGTAGACCCCCAAAATTGTAGATAAGTAAAAGTTACAACTGAACAACTAAAGTGATGCTACCCACCTTTTCTCCAGGACAGGGGAGATCTGAGAAATCCAGGTTCTAGGTTTACTTCACCCTGAAGGGAGTTGAACTTCCCAGGACAGCAGCCTTATCAATAGGCTAGAAGCCAGGCAGAACTTAAGACCCCTTCCTGTTGCAGTTAGGCTAGTAAGTAGCCAAGGAGGTAAAGCATCCTGAGACAGACGGAGAAACAAGAAAGATGGATACTGGCTCATGATTCAGAGGAGTGGATGCTCCTCTGACAGGGGTAAGTGAGCCCTTCTGATGTTGTTTCTGCATTTTGCTTCATGGAGTCATTGGAAAAACTGTAAAAACATTCGAGATGGAGAGCAGGCTTCCTCTTTATACAACTGTTCTATCAATTTGGAACTTCAGCCCTGTAGATTTCCTGACTGCACTGTTGGAAAACCTTTGGGCACTCTTACATGTGCTCTGACACATTCTGATTAGATCACGTCAGAGTAGACACAATTAATGCCAGAGCGTTCTAATCAAAATGCTTCAGCATGCTGCAGCATCTCATGTATTCAACATCCCCGCATTTCAAAATGGTAGCGGGGATGCTTTAAATAAAGCTCGTCAAATGAACTTTAGTTAAAGCTCACCCTTCCGCCCACCATTTTGAAATGCGGGATGTTGAATATGTAAGCCACTGTGGGTGTTTTAATTACAGCAGCTCCTGAGAGCCGCTTTAATTTAAATACTCCCCCCTGCACCCTGGAGCACATGTATAGGTGCCCTTTGAGTGTCAGTCCTGCCTAATTGCACACTATTGAAAATATAGGAGAACTGTGTGTACACAAGTGGACTCTGATCCTGGTTGTGTAGGTCAGGATTTTGCTAGCCACTATGCATTAGATGCCTTGGCTGAAACTGAGTTTTGGCATAAGTGTCTGTGTTGAGTCAGGATGCTGATTGCCCAGAGAGTAAGTATGTAACAGTACGGAGTTCGGTACAAAATGCAGCAACCAATAGCAGTGAGTTCAGTACAGAATGCAGCACCTATGGTCACTCTCGCTCAACAACATTATCATGGTGTGGCATCATCCATTTTTTCTGTGTAGTAGTTTGGTAGTTAGAATAAGTGTGTAGGTTCTAAGCCCTCCTCACCCTGAGGGGATTCAAACTGCCGTTTCCTCTTGGAAAGTGTTCTTATTATTAGACAACAAAATAGACTACATTTTCCAATTGTCTGCTGATGAAGCCAAGCTTTCTATGTAGCCAGGAAACCACGAGTCATGGAGTCAGAAGAAGAGTGAGCATGATTGTCTCCCAGTAATGAGGGCACTCCCATGCACTGGAGAAGTTCCTCAACTCTGCTTGCTGTTCACTAGATTGTATAAACATTTTACATTTGTGCGGGCCGACCGGGGGCGAGCCGGGGCCCGTCTTTGCACACGCGGGCTGTGGCCAGCAGCCCGGGCACGCAGGGCCGGAGAAGACCGCGGCGAACTAGAATTGATTATGGACGCGTAGTGGTTGATTAAAAGATTGTTTACGTATACCAAAAGATGGTAGTGGTGTAGGCTGGACAGCTTTCCACGCGCAGCTCCGCTTGAATCCCCGTTGGAGGATTACGACAAGTCAGCTCTTTTCCCCGGAGTTGTCGAGGCTCCGTGGATTCAGTTCCCCCGGAGTTGTTAAGGCTCTGTGGGTTCGGTTCCCTCCGGAGTGGCTGAATCTCCGTGGGTTTGTACGGTACTAATCTTCCCCGGAGTTATTAAAGCTCCACGGGCTTGGTTCAGTTCCCTCTACCATGGAGTTGTTAAGGCTCCGCGGATCTGGCTTGGGTTTATAGGAAAGGGATACGTCTAGGATTGCGCTCGGCGATGGGGAGAGGCTAGAGGCTGATCAGACCTCTGTTGCCTGCTTAAGAGAGGCGCGTTGGGTCTGTAAGGGTCCACATCGCTTAGAGATCTTCACACAACGCGAAGTCTGCTCCTCCTGGGGAGTTCTCTCTCTCTCCAGTTTTCCTGTCTCTCTGACTTGGGTGGAAACCACCCAAGCCTTTTGTACGGCTAGCAAGCCAATAGCTAGCCGCCACGTGTGCTTTTACTCAGAATCGGCCAATAATGTGGCGCAAATCTGAATACAAATGGCAGGAACTCTTTGCACTGAGCACTTCTCAAATGCAAAAAGAAATGCACCATGCAAAGAAAGCTACAAATCTGGCGGGAAATACTTTGTTGCACCAGAGCTCTCCTCTGCAGCAGAGAGCTCTACCATGCAAAGAAGCTGCAATTTAGCGGGAAAAATAATTTAGCGATGCCGAAGCACACGCAAACAACAAATCACAACTTTGGGTTGTGACATCCCCCCTTGCTGAGAGCATAGCTAAATTATGCCATACTCTTCTAGCGATCTAGAACCTTATCGTAAATCGTCAAACGAGCAGACAAGCAAACAAACAAACAAACATAAAATTCACTGTCCTGGGTTTGAGTTATATAATAATCAAGAAACAACAATTAACACAAACACATAATCTGATTCATAACAAAATGCACGATCAGGGCTTTAGTAGGCGTCATGGCAAAGTCGTACGTCAGGCCCTCATCTCTTCCGGTGATGTCATCCTTCTCAGGGCTCCTTTTCGCCCTGAATCTCGGATCTGTAAACAAAAAACTCTCAAAAAATAGATTAATGATCTTATTTAACAGATTTACACAATTTTTATGGAACCATTCTCTCTTATATTCTCAATTGGATGAAATCGTTGAGGATTCATCATCTGGTTCCTCTAAATAACAAAAACCTAACTCATAAGCCAGTTGCCATTGGCCTGCATCTCCTAAAATCCGAAGCTGCTGCTTATTGAGTCCGGAACACTGTAGGAGAAATCCAAACATGTATCGCTCCTCTAAGGTTCTCGGTGGCAGTGGTGGAAGATCGGATTTACGACGTCTGGTGCCTTGAAGCTCGGTCGGGTGTCGACGGTCCCGATCAAGAGATAATCTTGGCTCCATCAGGATACGCAGTCGTGACAACTGACAAAGAAGATTGCTTACCGGTTGATTTACCATTGGGTTGAGCAGAATCCGGAGGACGACGATGTTTTTCCGTCCATAAATCTCGAGGCAACTACCTAAACTGTGAGTGGTTAGTGGAACGGTTCCAGGATCTCGCAGGTGACGGTGAGGCCATGGTCTTATTTGCTGGAGTGATGTCAGTCCCAGCGCACATGCTCTCGGATTCCAAGCATAGTACGAGACACCAATAATTGCCAGCATAAGATGCTCTGCGCCGGTATGTTCTGGCCGTCCTGCGTGCCACACGTGGGCTTTCTGACTAATCAGTCCTGCAACAAGCGCGGGTAGCGGAATAGGCCAGTGAGTTTTAACTGTTATCATGTCGATGTCAGTGACATGTCCTCTACTCCACGAAGCTTGTCTGACTAGGAAGCTTGCTTCTTCTTGGTTCAGGTCGGATCCAAGTTCCATGACTAAACGTCCTAACCATACAGCTAGAGTTTCTTCAGGTTGAATTTTTGATGCTCTACACAAATCCTGTAACTCAGCTCTGGTGCGAGCATAATAGGTGGTAGCAACTCGGTTAGTTGTTGTTGTAGAATAAGCTGCTCCTTCGGGAGTTGATGCTGTTATAGGCTGAACTGCTGCCGCGGGAGTCACTGCTGCTGTTACTGCTTCAGGCAGGAGGGGCGGATGCACTCCTCCGCTTGACTCTCTCCTTTGTCGGCAGGAAGGCGTGGTCAGTAGGGGCGTCGCTGCGTCGCTAGGCGGGGTTGCCGGCGACAACGCTGCATCGATGGGCGGAGTCGCTGACCGAACTCTCACGGGTTCTTCCGAAGCTCCACCCTTCTTTTCCGGTTCTTCCATGTGGTCTCCCTCTTGCTCGGTGCCATCTTGGACTGGCGTTTCAGGCTCCTTTTTCTCAGCCGCTTCTTTGACCGCTTGAATCGCCATCTGCAGCTGGGCTTTCAAACTTAAGTTCTTGTGCATTAGATTCATTATAGTACGAAAAGTTGCACTACATTCTCCCCCCTTGTCATACCGCAGGGCCACCCTCTCATCTGCGGCTCGTTCCTCCGCTTCCAAGTCTTTGCGGAGCTTGGATGGTAGCTCGAGACCCCTTAACCTAGCTGCCATGAGGGGAGGGAACCGGCCGATCAACTCCGGTTCTTCACTCTCCCGAGCATATCGTAGGTATCGGGCACACTCCTGGGTGAAAGTCGGGTTCGTTTCGCCCGCCGGGTCGGGTCCGGTAAGGGACACAGTATCGAGGGGCCTGAACAGGACCCACTCGACTCTCATTATACACCCGAACGCCGCGGGGAGCAAAAACACTTCCCTCTCTCTTAGGGCTCCGTCTTCGGAGACTCCCTCTTCTCCCTTTAGCGACAGGCGTCCGCTCACAAATCTCTCACCCATTCTGCCCGCCTGGTGGTAAGCAATATGCGCCTCCAGTTCCTCAAAGCTTTTCACTTGGCGTTGGTTATCGCGCCAAGGGCAGTTCTTAACCAATTCTAATTCTAACGTGTCTCCTCCTGATCCCATCCTCGTCGCCATGTGCGGGCCGACCGGGGGCGAGCCGGGGCCCGTCTTTGCACACGCAGGCTGTGGCCAGCAGCCTGGGCATGCGGGGCCGGAGAAGACGGCGGCGAACTAGAATTGATTACGGACGTGTAGTGGTTGATTAAAAGATTGTTTACTTACACCAAAAGATGGTAGTGGTGTAGGCTGGACAGCTTTCCAGGCACAGCTCCGCTTAAATCCCCGTTGGAGGATTACGACAAGTCAGCTCTGTTCCCCGGAGTTGTTGAGGCTCCGTGGATTTAGTTCCCCCGGAGTTGTTAAGGCTCTGTGGGTTCAGTTCCCTCCGGAGTGGCTGAATCTCCGTGGGTTCATACGGAACTAATCTTCCCCGGAGTTATTAAAGCTCCATGGGCTTGGTTCGGTTCCCTCTACCACGGAGTTGTTAAGGCTCCGCGGATCTGGCTTGGGTTTATAGGAAAGGGATACGTCTAGGATTGCGCTCAGTGACGGGGAGAGGCTAGATGCTGATCAGACCTCTGTTGCCTGCTTAAGAGAGGCGCGTTGGGTCTGTAAGGGTCCACATCACTTAGAGATCTTCACACAGCGCGAAGTCTGCTCCTCCTGGGGAGTTCTCTCTCTCTCCAGTTTTCCTGTCTCTCTGACTTGGGTGGAAACCACCCAAGCCTTTTGTACGGCTAGCAAGCCAATAGCTAGCCGCCACGTGTGCCTTTACTCAGAATTGGCCAATAATGTGGCGCAAATCTGAATACAAACGGCAGGAACTCTTTGCACCGAGCACTTCTCAAATGCAAAAAGAAATGCACCATGCAAAGAAAGCTACAAATCTGGCGGGAAATACTTCGTTGCACCAGAGCTCTCCTCTGCAGCAGAGAGCTCTACCGTGCAAAGAAGCTGCAATTTAGCGATGCCGAAGCACACGCAAACAACAAATCACAACTTTGGGTTGTGTCAACATTAAATAAAAAAACAAAAATAACCCTCAGACAGGATCCTAGAACTCATACTCCTGTACTCAGCTGTTCTGTGTACTGAACTGTGGTTTAGACATGGCTTTCATATACCTAAAGGATTTGACGTCTCCAAGGAATTCTGTAGTTTAAACATTGCCCGAGCTCTTAACTGGATTGCTGTGGTACTTAGGCAGTAGATGCAAACTGGATTTCTTCTGAGCATACACAGAAATCTAAGTTTAGAAATCTAGAGATCATATGAGGCCAAAATAAAGATGCATACTAAATGTAAGGTTGACTTGGATTGGTTTTTGTGATTTAGGTACCTAAAGTGCTATTAGGCTCCTGTTTGATGAACAGGACTCAGTGGTAATGAGGGATGTCAGCTTCTTGAGTGTCTGTTAGAAAAGCAATGCAGCAGGAAATGGGGTACATTTGCACCACACCCCTTACTCAGGGGTGACTGCTCTCAAGCATCCTGCATAACTAGTACTATTCACCCATGCCATACCTGTAAAGGAGGTGGTGAAGCAGCTTCTACTCACCCATGCCATATTTGGAAAAGAAGTAGTAAAGTAGCTGTAGGGCACCCCACCTGCTGTGGCTCTTAAGCAGTCTGTTTTTGGATTACTTGAGCAGTTGTGGAAGCTGGCCCTGGAGTGGCTCCACCAACTCACCAACTTCCATATTTGACGCATGCATGTAGAAGCAGGTGCCTGCAGTGTGCTTGAGGCTGGGCTTCCTCTGGCATGTTAGTGTTGTCATGTAGACATACTCGGAGAGACTATCTAGTTGTTAGAATGTGTTGCAGGCAACATGTTGTTCCAGAAGTGGGAGGGTGTTTCAAGGGAAGCAGCTATTTTAGAATGTATGAAACTGAACGAGAAATCAAAGATGGAAGGTAACTTAGTTGTAAGCAAGCTTGAAATGATCACTGAACTCGTGATCATTTCATGCTTGCTTACAGCTAAGTTATCTTCCACCTTCGATTTCTCATTCAGTTTCATACATTCTAAATAGTGAACATAGTGAACTCATATTTAAAGAAAAGGAGCAGCAGAATAAGGGTACTGGACTTGAAAGAAACACACTTCAACAAATGCACAGGAATGGGAGGTAGCGTCAGTTGGGAAGATAATCTACCGGATAAAGGAACGAGAGAGAGCTGGCAGTGGGTGAAAGAAACTATAATAAAGGCACAATGACAAACTGTCCTGATACACAGGATAGATAAGAAGCATAGTAAAAGACCAGTATAGCTATATCACGACATCTTTAAGGACCTGAGCGTTTAAAAAGATGTTATACAAGCTGTGGAAAAAAGTGTACAAGAGGACTAAAGATGTGTATTAAAAGAATAAGACAGACCCATAGAGATAACATGAGAAACACTAAGCCTCAGAATGACTTGCAACTAGCAAGAGACATAAAAACCAGCAAGAAAACAGTTCTATGATAAAAACAAAGTACATTCCTGGTACCTAATGAAGAAGAGCAAATAACAGATGATGAAGAGCAAAGAGTGTCTAAAGTATTCAATGCTTGCTTTGTTTTAGTCTTCACAAAACAGATGTTTTTTTCTAGCAAAACATTTTAAAACTTTAAATTCTCATAGTTCTTCTGTGCATAGATACTTAACAAGACACAAATTCACATGTTACATTAGTTAATTCTCTTTCGTGATGTTTAGTCCTACAACTTCTTGGAATACCCAAGTGCTTCCATGTAACTGGGTCTGCTGTAATGTGAACCCTGATAATAGCTGGCTTGCATTTTTTATTAATCTTTATTTATATATCCCCTTATTTCTGGCCTTGTGACTAACACATTTTAAAAGGGAGAAATTGAATGTCACAGATCTATCTTTGAACCTGATGGTGTCCCACAGTTGAGTTATCTTTGTTAACAATATGCAATGGGCATGTATCACATGAGAAAGTGAAATATAATTGCGAGTTGCACACAAACAAGTGGTTTTTTTTCATAGTAGCCTTAAAAGTAAATATGTAAGTGAACAGCTGAACAAGGAATATATGGTGTTAGGAGAAATTGCTAAGGGATTACAAGGTGTGTAACAGGCAAAGGAGATGCACATGCTGTGAATTAAATGGTGACCATTGTAAGAATTATTGATGAGTTTGGAGAACAGTAGTAGACGTGTACTAAGTCCCCATGTGGATACCTACCAGCAAGCTTCTTCCACTTCTCGCATTCTGAGACCTGCTTGTCCTTTCCCGTGCTGTTTGAATCATAGAATCACAGAAAATGAGGGTTGGAAGGGACCTCAGGAGGTCATCTAGTCCAAACGCATGCTCAAAGCAGGACCGCTCCCCCCCACAATGAGATCATCTCACCCACAGCTTTGTCTAGCCAGGTGTTAAAAACTTGCAGGGAGGAGGATTTCACAACCCCTCTGGGTAGCCTTATCCAGTACTTTGCTACCCTTCTAGTGAGTAAGTTTTTCCTAATATCTACTCTAAGCTTCCTTTGCTGCAACTTGAGAGAACAAAGAGCCTCTCATTTGCCACCACTGAGTACAGTCTTCATCCTTTTTTTGAACCCCACTTCAGGTAGTTGAAGGCTGTTATTAAATCCCTCCTCCCTCCATCTTCTCTTCTCCAGATTAAATAAGACCAGTTCCCTCAGCCTCTCTTCATAAATTATGTGTCACAGCACCTTAACCATTTTCATTGCCCTTTGCTGGACTCTCTCCAATTTGTCTACATCCTTTCTGTAGTGGGGGGTCCAAAACTGAACACAGTACTCCAGATGTGGCCTTACCAGTGCCAAATAGAGGGAAATAATGTTGCTGGATCTGTTGGCAAGGCTCCTGCTAACACAGATAGAGCTCCTATCTCCTGCCTTCCAGGTTTGCAAGGAAACAGCTGAGCTCTGAGGAGACATGCTGGTTGGTTGCCTTGACCTGTATATCAAGGCAATGAGGAAGTCAGACAGGGCTCCTTGAAAAAAAGTGGTTTAAAACATACCCATGGTATGTTGAAAATTAATCTTATTGCCCAGAATATTATGGGTAACTTAAGAAACTGTTTCAGGGCCCTTCTTCAAAATAAATAAAGATTTGCATTCACTACAGGCACACTACTAAACAGAAATTACTTTTTCTGGGGTGAAACGAGCAAAATGTAACTGAGTGATTCTGTGTGGTGAAGAAAACGTGACTATGTACTGTAAGAGGAAGATGAGGATGTCAGTATTATAATACAGATGAATACTATATTTACTCACATACTGCATGCACCTTCCCTCTCCCCGGCCCCAAATCATCACCTGCAAATAGGGGTGTGTGTCTTAAGTGGGGAAACTGATTTTATTTGCTGGAATAGAAGCATGAAGACAATGCATTGTTAAATGGCTGCCTAATTTCTAAGGTAAAAGCAAGCAAGCCAGAGGGGTGGAATTGTTAACCCTTTCACAGCTGCTTGCAGCTTGCTGGCTGGGAGAGAAGCTTGCAGCCATTTTACAACATAGCCTCTCCATGAAAGAAGCTGGCTCTAGGCCATGACTGGAAAATATTTTTTTTCTACATTCTGCCTCCCAGAAACAAGATGCGTCTTATTTAGAGGTATGTGATATGGTAAATATTAAATGGAATGAGGTTGGTGAGAGACTTTCTGGTAACTAGACTTAGACTGTGGTAGGTGTTGCCCCTGCTGGACCACCAGAACCTGAGTTTCTTGGTCTTCTTAGCAATCATCGAGGGATGTCTTAGGTGTGCAAATGAGGATGGATACAAGGTTTATTTTTTGTAGGGGGCAGAGAGAGAAATGTCTCTTTTTATTGTTCAGCCAATTGGGAGCATTTCTGTTTTGTTTAATTATTACATGTCAACTATTATACACGTCTTAAACCCCTGATCCAGCAATGTACTTATACATGTCCGTCTAAGCTGATTTGTATAAGCTGATGAGCTTAAAGTTATTCACGTGCCTAAATGTTTTGCCAGTTGAGAATACTGGTATGCATTTCACAAATCTAAATACAGAACTGTAAGAACAAGATTTTCTAACAGCATCAATGTTGGAAATGCATTTAATAGCTCTCATAGACATTAGGGCTGGAAGGGACCTCACAAGATCATTGGGTCCAGCCCCCTGCCCAAAGGGCAGGCAGTCAGCAGGGGTCAAAAGATCACAGCAAGATAGGCATCCAAGTGTTTCTTAAAGGAATCCAGAGTAGGTGTCTACACCACTTTTGGGGGGAGTCTATTCCAGGCCCTGAGGACTCTGACAGTAAAGACATTTTTCCTTATGTTCAGCCTAAAACAGTCGTCCAGGAGTTTGTGACGGTTGGATCTGATTTTCCCATGGGGTGCCCTGGTGGTGTTCTCCCAGTTGTCCCAGATGTTCTCCCAGTTCCTGATGCACACCCCTTATATACTGATAGGCTGACTGAAGAGTCCCATGTCTCTCAGCCTTTCCTGATAAGGCCTGTTCTCTTGTCCTCTAATCTCCTCTGGACTCTCTCACGCTTCACCACATCCCTTCTGAATTGTGGTGTGAAGAACTGAACACAGTATTCCAGCTGTGGTCTCACCAACATAGAGTAAAATGGGAGGATGATTTCCTGAGTCATCTTCACCTAGAACCACAAAGATTTGTATTTATGTGACTTTGTAAAGATTTTCACAGAGTAATGTAGAAAATAAAAGAGAAACAAAGGCTCTGGGGAATAATTCAAAGTAGAGGAAGCAAAAGAAATAGGCAGTGTTGTGACCTGGAAGAGATGTAGAGGTAAATAGGGAAAATCTTAAGTGACCTGCATAAGCATACTTGATGGATGTAAATACAAAAGAAAAGCTACAGATGCAGTGCAGTGGCCATGTGGCTATAGGACAATCAGGCTGATTCGCAGCTTAGAGAACATCTATTCCAAAGAAAGGTCAGAGGGGTTACATGTGCTGTCATTGTAGAGGAAAGTGCTTTAAAGGTGATTAAGTAAAAATACTTGATGTTATGATGGGATTTCAGAAAATAAAATGAATTTAACTGTTCATGCTATTGAGGGGCTCTAGCAACCAGGAAGAAATCCCAGTAGTTATAAACATATTCTGTATATAGAATTAAAGCAGAATAACTTTAAGTCTAAGTATTGTAAACATGCACCCTGGAATATGTTCCAGTAAAGGCCAGGAAAGGCAAGTAGCTCAAGTGAGTTAACAGACAATTTCAAAGCTATGATGCTTATAACTTGCCTAATTATATTCTTAGTTTGTCAATATGTAGGCATGCAAAGAAAAGCCAAGCACAATTATGCCCATTGTACCGTCTCCTGTGCCTTACCTGTATGTCCTTTCCTATGAATAGACAGGGGAGCAGGATTTATGCTTGCTTCAGTGCCTTTCTTATACATAAAATGAGAACAAGGCAAAGAATGGAGAAACAGCGCCATCTATACCATTGTGTTTGTATTGTATGAAATTGTATACCTGCAGATGAAGAGAATTCGCTGCCCTGGGTTTGCTGTTACAAGGTTATATGGTCACCAGCAATTTAATTACGATGCAGTTGCTATAACCCTTCTCTGTTATCTTGAGGGTCAGGAATAAGTTTACTAATGAATAAAAAAGTAATTTGAAAGCTAATATGAAAGTGAAGCCTGAGAGTGAGAGAATCATAGAATCATAGAAAATTAGGGTAGGAAGGGACCTCTGGATTCTTCATAATATTCCATTAAGAGACATTTTGATGGAGAAGGTTCAGGAAAATAAAACCAAAACCAGAAAGACACTGAGATGCATGTAACAGCTTATGTGCCTTGTATCTTTGGTATAGCGTGGGTAACAGAATGCCTCAAGAATCTTAGATTGGAGGTTGACTTCTACGAGGATAGACTGGCAGTTTATGCATATTACCTGGGAAAGTCTAGGAAAGCCATATGGTAAAATAGCAGTGAAAACAGTTCAGGAGAGTACCCTAGAAATCAGATGTGTGGCCAGTATTATTTTCCTACAATTGCATACTGATTTTAAGGCATGAATATGGCTACAGCCTGTTAAATGCTTTTAGAAATATTTAAGTAAATCCTGCATCCTGTCATGGTAAACCTTTTTTGCATAAAAGATGACAGAAATTACTTGAGTCAGAATCTTTTCTTCTAAAATTTATTTAAAAGAAATTTATTTACAGTGTGATAGCTACACATTTTCAAAGCTGAAGATGTTTGAGAGAGAACATCCTTCAATAGATTCATTCATTCCGTTCTTCGGTTTCTGGTCCACTGTTAAAATTGCCTGGTTTCACTTTAAAAAAAATCTCTTTTGACTGTAGTGAATGGTATTCTTTCAAGGTTGTGTAGCAAATTTTGTTGTGACCTCCCTTAAAATAAATTCTGGAAGGATATTTTGATCTGAGCTTTCACAGCTTATATAAAACTGTTTTTTCATTGATTCTGAAATTATGCAGAATACTAAGCTTAATGCCAGTGTCAAATGGGATGATGAAACTTTTTCTCATGTAAATAAATCAAATAGATACTGTTTAATTTCCTACTTATCTTCCCACTATCTTTAGCTTTCGGCTTGTACGTTGCTACTTCTCAATTGTTCTTGTTAGTTGCATTAGCAGTAGGAATACAGTTTTTATTCTGTTTTTTCTTTGTTTTATTGAAAATAAATGTAAGGGTATGCCTTTTCAAAGAGTGTGTGAAATCAAGGAATCCCAGCATGAGCTTTCTGCAGTAGCCATGCCTGTTTCTCAGAGAGATTTGACAGTTGGTGACATTTTAAATTGATTGGTATAAATATGTCAACTTTTGTAAGTATCTATGTGACTCTTATCTCAGTGAAGGCCATTTATTGTGGCCCAAAAAATGACTGCTCCCAAGCTGTTTTGAGCACAGCACGTATGGCTTCATCCAAAGCCAACTGAAATGACAAGGAGTTTTTCCTTTAACTGAAATGAAATTGCTAGCAGTTTCTTGAAAAATTCAAAAGTATTTTGTATCCCTATGGTTCCATGTTATGGATATAACAACCACAAACAATATAAACTTTCTAAAACCATAAGATGTATTATGAACCTAGTCTTTTCTTTCTTTCTTTTCTCCATTCATATTTTGCCTCTCCCCCTTCTCTTTACTCATTCTTTCCTTTTGCACTCTGTCTGGAAGTCTACTGTATATCTCAGTTTAAGAAACACTTGACTGGTGTGGCACAGATTCTACAGTCCTGTCAGTTGAATTTTTGAATTCTACAGAATCAAAATGAGGCATGAATTAGTTCTACTTCCAGTCTTATTTAATTCCTACTCCAAAACTTGGGCTGGGTAGGTGGTTTTGTCTCATCCATATTAGATAACACATAGGTAAGAAAAAGCAAAATAACTAATTTTTTAACAAAAATACCCAAGGTTACAAATGTCTGCTTTTCATTATATTCTAAGTCAGTTAGGTTTTGTCAGTTAGGTAGGTAATCACAAAAACTGACCCTAATGCTATGACTTCTAGACTGACAAGATCACTGTAATTGTGTCATGTCAAAGAAATTCCTGTTGCATTTGTCAAGATGAACTCATAATCATGCCTGCCTTACCTTGCTACATAATATATCATGGTTAGTTACTCTAGAACTTGTTCATCTGTAACACATTAACCATTATTTCCTTTGGTCTGCTACACAGTAGGGCTGTGCGAAATTTTGCTGAGTGTTTTGTTTCGAAGCTGTTTCGAGCTTGAAACAACAACATTGAAATGAAACAAAAAGCATCGAAACAGCTTCAAAACAAAATGAAGGCACTTGAAATGCTTCAAAACGTTTCGAGTTTTGAAGCAGCCTGGTGGTGGGAGGCAGGGGAAAGCCAGGGCTGCGCTCTGAGTGGTTCTGCAGCCCTATGTAGCTCAGCCTGGTGTGGAGTGCAGCCCTGGCTCTCCCTGCCTCCTGCCACCGGGCTCTCCCTGCCTCCCGCCACTCCCTAGGGCCTATTGGAGGGCAGCGCCGGCTCTGTCTGCCTCCTGCCACTGGGCTGCGCTCTGTGGGGCTGGTGGAGCTGATCAGAGTGCAGCCCACCAGCAAGAGGTGCACAAAGCCAGAGCTGCACTTTGCCTCCTGCCGGCGGGCTGAGTTCCATGGAGCCCAGTGCTGGGTGCAGGCTGCGCCCAGCGCCAGTCCCAGGCGGTGGCAGCAGCAGCCTCCTGTCATCTGGAGCAGATCCAGGAGGAGTCCGGTACAGCTCAGCAGCCCTCCCGGGGGTGCAAACCCCCAGTTCTGTGCCTCGGATGAGAGGAGGCTCAGGCTGCCTCTCCCACCTGGGACTAGTGCTGGGCATGGGCTGCGCCCATCATCGGAGAAGATTGCTGCTGCCGCAGCCTGAGCCTCCTGTCATCCTGGGTGCAGATCTAGGGGCTTGCACCCCCAGGAGGGCTGCCGGGCTGTGCTGGACTCCTGGGGGTGCGAGCCTCCGGATCTATGCACTGGATGAGAGGAGTCCCAGGCAGCAGGAGCACTCTTCTCTGGTGCTGGGTGCAGGCTGTACCCAGCAATGGTCCCAGGCAGCAGCGGCAGCCTCCTTTCATCCAGTGTGCAGATCCAGGGGCCCGCAGCCCCGGGCGGAGTCTGGCATAGCTCCACAGTCTTCCCGGGGGTGCGGGCTCCCGGATTTGCACGCTGGATGAGAGGAGGCTGCCACTGCCGAGATGTGTCAGGACTTTTGCTTAGAAGAGTTTGAGGTGCAGCTTCCCAGAAAACACTGTGCCTGTTTCCTTGTAAGCTTGACAGGCTTCATGCTCTCAGGAGGGGCTACCGTCCCTGGAAATTTTCATTCAAATCAGGCAAGAAATGACAACATTTTAGGCATTTTCATGATTCCCCATTATAGCCTATGGGTGAAACATCAAAACTCGTCGAAACAGTGAAACAGTTTTGATAAAACAAAATGGGACAGTGCTTCGAAACAAAACAAAATGACACAATGAAACACTGTTCCTTCAAAATGGCAAAACGGATGTTGAAATGAAATGATGATGTTTTGTACAGCCCTATTTCACAGTTGCTATATGCCAAATTCACTCAGTCTCCTTTGAGTGGGTCACGTACTACATCACCACCTACAGCCATGGGGGTGCAGCATGAACATATTGGACCGCAATACTAATATTCTTTCTGAAATCTCTGCTTCTAGCATATCCCTATGTGGTCTCACCATATACAGGAGAAAACCATGTCACAGTTCTCCCATCATATCAGTTTCTGAATAAGATGATACAGGGTTGTATTCCTTGTGGCATTACAGTAGGGAGTATGGTACCACAAAATGGTTTTCTTACTACCTCATCTTCCAACCATGGAGCCTGCATTGAGCATTTCCTTCTCTTGCAAGATGCAAGTCTTTTGTTTACAAAAGCAGAAAGGACAGTGTCCTCATGTGAGTACAGACAGTCCTCGGACTTACGACACAATTGGTTCCTGAAAACTGCATCCTAAGTTGAAACGTTGTAACTCGGAAACAATTTTCTCATGAAAGTCAATGTTATAAATGGGGGATTGGTTCCTGAACCAAGTCCCGATACCCTATTTTCACCAAAAATACCCCAGAATTTTGTACTCGATCAATTATAGATGAGTAATATAGCTACATTAATGTATTTATATCGTAAATAGCAATCATATTGATTTGGAAGGACTTCTTTGAGGTGACTTTGCTGGACTTTTTGAAGGGTTCTTGGATGGAGTCTTCTCAGGAGTCTTGGCTGCAAGTTTTTCTGGAGTCTTGTCTACTTTCTTAAAGAAAGTGTCCAAGGAAGTTTGGACAGATGTTCTCCAGGGGGATGAGTGACATAGCAAACCTGTTCGCTGGCATGGCATGGCGTTGCATCAGATCAAGCATTGTAAGTCGAAACTGATGTCATAAAGTTGAAACGGTGTCAATTTATAGACGTTGTAAATATGAAACATTGTAACTCAAAACATTGTAAGTCGAGGACTGCTTGTACTTTAAACAGAAATGGATGTAGCCTGTTGTGTTCTGTTGTAAAACCCAGGTATGATTCAAATATCTGAACAAAACAATGGAAAAAATCAAAGGAAAAATGCAGTGTTTTTGCATCTGTTTCCTTCAGACTTTTCTCTGTTTGACCACCTATGATGTGGTTAGTTCTTATGCCAAGATACAGCTTTGTGAAGGACTGTAGTGAAAAATGTATTGTTGCCTAATAAAGCAATGTGGGCCATATGGATAGATGGTAGGTATGTAGTTGCATTTTATATTGCAGTATGCAGAGCAGCTCACTGGTGTGGGGTTGATGGCACCTTGTATTTTTCTGGTGGGGTTAGCTTTTTCCTTGCCCCATTATTAGACATTAGAATAAGCCCATTGCAGTCCATAGAGATGCAGCTATGCAGAGATTAAACACAGAATGTTGTGAAGTCTTCAGTTAAAGTAATTAAATGGTATATTAAATAATAAAATTAGTTGATAACAACCAACAGCTTTCTGGAATAAGCTAAGCAGTGCAGTGAACCCGTGCAACTTATATGAACTATATATGTGCCCCTAGCACATGTTACATTTAAGACATGATTAAGCAGTTATCAAGTTGTTACCTGACCAGACATTAAGGTAGTTAATTGTGTGATAAAACAAGGAATAAGTTACAAAGGTATTACACAAAACATGTAATAACTTTATCTGCTTCCTAACATGCCATTAAATAAACTTGTGGCAAAGCTGGGGCTCCCAGGCAGGGTGTGTTCCCACATCTGGGAGCCCTTCAGTTGACGGGGCTCCAAATTGTGGGAGTTCACCATGTGCTCCTGTGGCTGGGAGCCCCATCAGTTCATCAGGGTTCCCAACCATGGGGGTACACCATGTGTTCCTCATGGCTGGGAGCTGTGTCATCTGATGTAGCTTCCAGACAAGGGAGCTTGCTACTTGCCAGTGCAGGGGGACCTGAGGATCTCAATCCTGGGCCCCCCCTGCATCCACTATGTCATGATGGGATATGATGCGTTTTTACTTGCATGTCTGCCAGGATCCTGCAAGTTCTTTGGGACAAAGGACAACTTTCCTTGCAATGCCCAGTCTGATAGGATCTTAGGTTATGCCAGGAGCTCTTGGGTATAACTACAATACAAATAATAAGTTTAATTATTGTTAATAATGGTTGTGAAAGTTTCACAGATCATTGATGTACTGAATGTATTCCATTTTCATTTGAGAGGGACAGAGTATTTTTTTGCTAGAGCTACTTTCCCCATCAGTGCCTGCCACAACCACATTCTTCCCCTTTGTGCACCTTGGAAGATTAAGTTGCTGAAACCTTATCACTAACTAAAATCTTTACTGTCCCCTTTTGGCTGATTTACATTTTTATTTTCTCTCTCTTCCTGTATTTATAGTTCCTCTCTCCTCCCCTTTTCTTTCCCATTTCTCACTCATGTACTGTCTGGAAGATCACTGTATACCACTCAGTGTATGTGAACGTATGTAAACCCCTGTTTTGAGTTTGATTGGGTGTGGCACTGAGTGCCTCCTACATCTCCCTGGAGGCAAGTGGTCCCAGCCTGCCCAAGCTGCCAAGCCTGCCACTCCCAGATATATTGCATGTTGTGCAGAAAGCTGCCTGAGGGAGCACACAGTTTATTTTGCACAGAGGCCCTGCTGTCTGTTGCTGTTCTACAGAATCCCATGGTCATATCACATAGGATCCAACAAATTCTCTGTATCTGCCTAGGCAATACTCCAAGTTTCAGTGATGGTTTTGTTTACAAGCCTGCCTCATCTGGCACAGGTAGCTGGTGAGCAGGTTCTGAAGAACATTTTTAATAAACTAGTGAAGTGACAAATCTCCACAGACATTAAGAAACAAATCTGGTCTTAGCCACAGCTTAAAGGAGGGTAGGAAATGACTCAACTTCATGTCAGTGTAGGCTTTCTTGGGAAGGGTGGGGTACACAGTGCCATTTCTTTCAAAGAATGAGTCCTGGTGTCCGAGTAGGACAAGTCTCCTGCTCACTAGCTGACTAAATACATCGGGGTGCACAAGCCAGAAGGAAGATAGTTTTTCCTCATGACAGTCTTGAAGAAGGGAGAGAGATCCTACTGGAAATTATGGGGGATCACTTTGCTGTTCACCACAGGAAGGATCACTGTGAGAACACACCTGAACCATCTCCTTCCACTTGCTGAACAGGAAATACTTCCACACTCCTGGAAACTCAGTATGGGCTTAGGGTACCAGGAGGCACAACTGACATGATCTTTGCTGCTCTCCAGCTGCAGAAAAAATGCTAACAACAACATAAACCTCTCTACATGGCCTTCTTTGACCTCATGTCATGATATGGCCACCCCAGGGTTGGCTGTGATGTCCTTAGGGCACCACAACCATGCCAGCTATGCCCTATGGGTGCCTACTAATCTCTCCTGCTATGTCTTGCTGGTATAAATGATGAAGCGGAAGGCTGCCCTTGGGTTGCTGCTTGGTCACAGTCCTGACAGACTCCTCTAAACCCTGTGGGTTGTTGGACTCCCTTACGGTATTCCCCCCCTAAGCTTTATGGGCTAGATGCGTGGCTCCAACACCCCTCCTTTACCATGCCCCATACCTTGCAGTTGGTTTTCAAATGTCCCTCTGAGGCTTTAATCTAGTTTGGCTTCCTGGTGTCACTGAGCACTTGGCCCCTGTCTGCGTGCCCTCCCTGGCACTGGGGCTCTACACGGTAGTGTGCCCCGATGAGGCCTCCTCCCTAGTAGCCTCATTCCAGCCCACTGGTCTAATAACAGAAAACACAAGCCCCTGGGCTACAACATAACAATAACCATGGGGTTCACACTATCCCTTTTTAGAAGGCAAGCTTCTATCTCAGTATAATGTGCCTCCTACCCACAGGTACTTACAAACTCCTATAGCCCTTTAATCCTACCAGCAGCAGAACAGGCAGGAAAGCATCTACAAATAGCTTTCTCTACAAGAGCTCCTCCCCCCTTGGCTGCTGCCAGAGAACTGACCACCTTCGGCCCTGGCCCTGAGTCCCAGGGCCCTGCCTCCTTCCAGTCAGCTGACCGGGGACAGGTGCTAACTAATTCCCTCATTAGCCTGTTGCCATGGCAACCTGCACCTGTGGGGTTTCTGCCTAGCTCCTACGGCCCTCTCTCTAGGCAGCTTCTGCCCTTAAAGGAGAAGGCACACATTAGTGCTCTGCAACACCTTACAAAAAAGCCTTTGACTCTCAACCAAGAAGTGCTGTGGAGGATCCTTCTGAAGTAGGATGCCTACCAAAATGTATGACCATTCTTTGCCTACTCCATGGTGGTACGCAAGAGGTGGTTCTTAGTGATGGATCTATCGCGGATACCTTTGAGGTTAAGATGGGTGTTAAGCAATCATCAACACTCTTCTCAATTTTCCTTACAGCAGTGCTACATCTAACCATGAACAAGTCAGAGTGGAGCTAAAATACCAAATGGATAGTAGGAGGTTTAATCTCAACCAACTCAGAGCCAAAACCAAGACTACCCTGACCTCAGTCATCAAGCTCCAGTATGATGATGATGCTATAGTGTGTGCTCACTCAGATGCAGACCATCAGGCAATCGTCAGTGTCTGTACCAAGGCATACAAGATAATGGGACTGATGCTTAACATTCAGAAGACTAAGGTCCTCCATCAACAAGCTCTTAATGAGTAGTAATTCAGCTCCAGCTCCAGTAGTTCATATTCATGGAGATGTGGCAGGTTCAAGCACCAGGGTGGCCGTGGTGTGCCCCTAGTGGCCATTTGTCTCCTCCCTGGCTCAGGCTCTGAGGTGGACCTCCCTTAATTGCTTGTCCTCCATGCTTTGATCTTATTGAGGATTACATAAGGAAGGCTGCCCATGGGCCTTAGAGTTAGCCTTAATCTGTGCAAGTCACTAACAGGTCCTCCCTAGACCTTCTTGATCTCGCTTGATCTCAGTATGTGGGTCCTCTTGGCCTGTCTGCACCTCTCTATGTCACCTGTAGTCCTAAGGGCTCTGTGTGTGGTTCCATCTCCCCCTATACCATGCCCCATGCCTCGCAGATGTTGCCACTTATGGTGTTGATTTCCTATAACTTGGCCCCCTTAGTCTTTTGCTTAGTCTGTCTGAGCTCTCAGACTCCCTAGTTCTATGTTCAGCCCGTCTGGGCTTCTGGACCCCTGGTCTCATGCTCAGCCTCCCTTTGGGCTCTCAGACCTCTGGTCCCACACTCAGCCCGTCTCTGGATCTGTGGACCTTCTGATCCAGCTCCATCCCTTCTCTGGGCTTGGAGACCCCGTAGTCTGACTCAGCCTCTTCCTAGGTTCCTGAACCCCCTGCTGGGCCCTGCTCTCAAGCTCTGGGATCCGGGGTTGCCAGTTCTCTAAATAGTCCTTGAGCCTGCCCCAGCAGAGCTTAAAGCCAAACCCTGGGGCAGTTAAATATAAAGCACCCGCATCCTCTAGCAGGCACCCAAACCCTCTTTTTGCTTAACATAAAGGCAAGGCCTGCCTATAGATAAGAACCCCTCTCTGCCCCAAGTAGCATTTCCTTGCTTTCCCGGTTTGCAGTTTCTTATTCAGCATTTCTATCAGTTCAGGAGTCCTGCTGCTTTATTGCCAGGAGCTCCTCACATCATGGCTGCTAGGGCAAGACTGCCTGACCAGCTGACACCCAGGACTTCACACCCTGGATCTGTCCCAGTCAGGTGAGCCCCTAATTAGACCCCTCACCACCTGCAAGTGGCCTCTCAGGTTGCTTGCTCCCTTGGAGAAACAGGCACATCCCAGTGTGCACCCCAGGAACAGGCATACCCCACTGTTTCATACTCCCTCCCCCCTGCCCTTGATCCAAAACTCACCTGTAGGTCTTCACTCTGTTATCTTACATAGCGCTTTTTCTTTGGGGTGTGGTCCCCTAGCCTTTCCCCATCACACCCCAGTGCTCTATTACAGTGAAACTCTGGAGAACATGAGTACTTTCCATACCTTGGAAGCTACCTTTGCAGAAGGTGACATCAAGAAAGAAATCTAAGATTGACTTAAAAATTCAAGCACAGGGTTCAGACACCTGAGGAAACAGGTGTTTGAAGAATCACAACATCAGATCTGGAACCAAGCTCATGGTTCATCAAGCAGTCATGATCCCCACCTTACTGTACGGAGCTGAACCATGGACAACGTATGAGAGACACCTCAAGTTGCTGGAGAAGTACCATCAGCACTGTGTGTGGAAGATCTTTTGAATCCATTGCCATCTAACGTTAATGTCTTCTCATGAGCAAACATCATGAGTGTTGAGGCAATGATCATCAACTTTACTGAGTTGGCCACATCATCCAGATGTCTGACTCCAGACTCCTGAAGCAAGTTTTATTCTCTCGCTCAGTCAAGGTGTACATTCAAGAGGACAGAGAAAGTGCTTCAAGTATGTCCCCAAGAAAAAATACAATATTGACATCAACTCGTAGGAGACTATCACTCAGGACTGCCCCAAATGGAGGAAGAGTCTGCTGCAAGGATCTCAGTATTTTGAAACCTTATGATGTCAACAGGAGACAGAAGAGCGGGAGTGGCAGAAACAGTGTCGTGGACTGAATCAGGAATCCAGATTTTCTGATGCTGAATGGAAACACATGGCCGAGCTGCAACAGAGTCTGTTGATCCCAGATTGGCTGGTCTCCTCAGCCATCTTCGGACCCAAAGAAAAAGCAATCATACTCAACTGCAAGGGATTGCAGTTGAGTTTTACCTCCTTTGCATTCCTTGCTTCTGAAAAACCTAACCCTTCTCTTGCAGGACAGGGGAAGAAGCTTTTTTTTCAGGCCAGTGCTTTTGTGCAGCAGAGGAGTTCTAACTCTAAGTGTGTATGCTCCTGATACCCTTCTAAGGTAGGAAGTCGTTATTGCACCCATTTTACTTTGGCTTTGAGAAGCTAAGTAGGTTGCTCAAAGTTGCTGAGCCAGACAGTGGCAGAATTGAGAATAGGACCTAATTCCTGATTTCCTTGCTCTGACAGCTCTACCACAATTCCTCCATAAACAAAGCTAGACTGTGTCCATTACATCTGTGGGATATAGGATGACAATCTGGACAGAAAGGTTTGTTTTATTGGTTTGTTTTTTTCCCTGTCTCTGAGAAAACAACACTACCAATTAATTGATTTAGACAACAAGTACTGAATATTAATTATATCAACCTAATTATTATTTTTAGCTAGATTCAAATTGTCTTTGGGTTACTGTAGATAATTTAAGTCAAACACTCTTATGATTAAAATATGGAAATAAATTCCAGATTTCCCTTTGCTGTTTTGTAATAACTTGGTTTTGGTGCAAATTGTTTGTCATGCACATTATGAATTTATCAAGCTCTGAGTATGAGCTAGTATTATGTGCATGTTTATTTCCAGCAGTTCTGGGATTTGCACTTGTCTGAGCCATGCTGGTTACTCAGTCCATGGTGTGTGCTTTTCATATTTCAATTGTGACCAATATTAATTTGATATACATCTTGCAAACTGCTCTTCTTCTTTCCAATACTTGTCTAAAAATATGTTTTGAATTTCTACCTTCTGGTAAAAAAAAATATGGTTTTAGTTCTTGTCTCTAGGTTACCATGCAAGGATTCATAGTGCAAAGGGCAAGTTGACTAACTATGCTAAGGTCAGTAATGGCAGAAAAATTTCAGTAAGAAAGGAAGGGAAAATGAGGGTAAAATACACTTCCCAAATGGATTTCCCACCAAGTCCATGGAAAAGCTGAGACCTGTCTAGCTTCTAGTCCCTTCCACTAACCAGTAGGGGTAGAGCACACTGCCTTGCAGTACTTCTTACAGTTCTACATTTAGGGTTGTGAGCCAGAGGGTGAGAAGGCAGCTCTGGTTTTGTGGGCACAGATGAGATAGAAAACTTTATGAAATGAGAAATGAAAAAAAGAAATTTGAGAAAATAAAAGATTTTGCAAAGAGAGAGTCTGGTATGCAAAACATCTCAAAGCCACAAAAGTTTTCCCCATTTAGTGAAAAACTTCAAGGTGTTGAGGTGGAAAAATTAATCTTAGTGTCTTCTGGTCCCGGTGCTTGTCCATTCATAATTTAGTAAGCACCTGTGCATCCTCTCAGTGATTGCAAGATGAGATGATGTGTGATTGATTATGTACCCTTTCTTGGCAGCTTTTAAGCCATGCTGGTGTCAATGACCTCAAATATATGGCTTCCTCCTCTCTTGCTAGATACCTCCATTCAGCTTGGTCAGCAGCATATATAATGCATCTATTCTGTCTCTGAGCTCTGTTGATACATTGGACCTTGAAGCTACTTGGTTGTGGAGCTATGTTCTTTGGAAGTGTGAAATTATAGCTTCCTAAGGGTTTTGTTAGACAGAAATTATGCACTTCTGTTGAAAACAGTTGAAGAAAATAGAATCAATCTTTTCTAGACAACAACACAGTGCCTTGAAAGGAAAAAAAAAGAAACCAAGCTTATTTTGGTTTAGATAGGCATGACTGCTGCACCAAAATTCCCGGAGACACTTCTAAATAGGTCCTCACATACATTTGTCCCTGTCATATGCTGTTGGTATTAGCCAGGCACAACAGTATTGTTCATTTGAAGACTGACAGTGAGTGGGGCTGCATCCTGATATCTCAATAAATGAGCTCACTGGCTGGTAGATTTGGTTCATTTTTTTCTTGGTCAGAAAATGAAAATATTAATGCTTGAACTTGAAATGCAGTTTTTTATAAAGTGAAAGACTATCTTCAAACCTTAGTTTTGGCATTTTTAAATTTTATTTATATGCTAGTATAAAATATGCAGTGCATAATTCTGAAAACCCCCCCCAACTCCTTCAAACCATGAAGCTGATGTGACTGATTCAATAATTTAAGTTTCGTAATTTCATAGTTAGTAGGGTTGGAAGGGACCTGAGCAGATCATCAAGTCTGACCCCCTGCCATGGGCAGGAAAGAATGCTGGGGTCAAATGAGCCTGGCTAGGTGACTATCTAGCCTCCTTTTGAAGACCCCCAGGGTAGGAGCAAGCACCAATTCCCTTGGAAGTTTTTTTCCAGATCCTAGCCGCCCTGACTGTGAAATAGTGCCTCCTGATATCTAGCCTGAATCTACTCTCTGTCAACTTATGGCCGTTATTCCTTGTTACTTCCAGTAGTGCTCGGGGGAACAGGGACTCTCCCATTGCCTGCTGGTCTCCCTTGGTCTATAGACAGCCACCAGATCCCCCCTCAGCCTTCTCTTGTGGAGGCTGAACAGGTTCAGGTCTCGTAGCCTCTCCTCGTAGGACCTGACCTGCTGACCCCTGATCATGCGAGTGGCCCTCCTCTGGACCCTCTTGATGTTGTCCACATCCCTCCTGAAGTGCGGTGCCCAGAACTGGACGCAGTACTCCAACTGCAGCCTGACCAGTGTTGCATAGACAGGGAGGATCACCTCCTTGGACCTGCTCATGATACATCTGTGGATGCATGACAAAGTATGGTTAGCCTTCCTGACTGCATCCCCACATTGGTGGCCCCTGTTCATCTTGGAGTCTATAATGACTCCAAGACCCTTTTCTGCCTCTGTGCTGACTAGAAGGGAGTTCCCCAGCCTGTAGGTATGCTGCTGGTTCTTTCTCCCTAGGTGCAGTACCCTGCACTTGTCAGTATTGAATCCCATCTTATTTTCATCTGCATACTGCTGTAACCTGTCCAGATCCAATTGCAGCCTGTCTCTCCCTTCTAGCACGCCCACTTCTCCCCACAGTTTGCTAAGAACTGTAGACTATGTACCCAAAGTGTGAACTGCCCCATTCATTTCAGTTGTACTAACTGGCATACCAATGATCATACTCTAAAAGCCAACATGGTAACTGTTTCTTTATGAAGAAACAGTTATCGCTGCCTTCTTGCTGTTGCTGCCCACGCTGTGCTGCCCTGGTAATGTGGGGCTGCACAGGGCAGGCAGTAACGGTGTGGAGACCTCTGGCATGGATCTCTGCTCTCTGTGGAGCCAGGTCACGTAGCAGGGCAGTGCTGATCACTGCTGCATGACCTGGCTCCACAGGGAGCAGAGATTCAGGGCTGCACAGGGCAGGCAGCGGTAGCGGAGATCCCCAGCACAGATTTCTGCTCTCTGCTGAGCCGAGTCGTATGGCAGTGACCAGCAGGGTTGCTTGCCACTCTGCGCTGCTTCCCTGCCCTGTGACCCAGCAAGACATGGATCAGAGATCCATGCGGGGGTCTTCTCACCTGTACAGAGGACAATAACCCTCCCTCTCCCCCAGATGAGCTACCCACGGCCCCATCCTGCTCCCTGCTGGGGCCTGGCAGCTCCTGGCCCCAAGCCCCGCCTGGCTGGGCAGTAGGGCTGTGCTAAACTTGCAGTCCGTTCAAAACAGATTCAGAGAAAATTTGGTGGGGCTGAATCTCTGGAACAGATTTATCTGAAATGAAACAGGACAGTGATCTGAAACACCAAAACTAATCACTGTCCTCCGAAACGGCTGAATCTGAAACTGAATCAAAACACAGCCATTTTGCACAGCCCTAGTATCAAAGTATGAGTACCAGAGATGTCATTTCGGTTTTTCCTGTTTCTCTTAAATATACCATGGGGATATGGTGTATTCTTTTTTCCATCCATAATATTTCGTATTACCATAGTATTTTCTTTCAGATACAACCTCCTTTTGAGGTGGTTATATTGCATCCCTAACTAGAATTCAATTATCTTTGCTGTGGATGTGCGATATACTATTGTTTTGGAAAATACTATAAGAAAGTGGTCACCAAGCAGTGGATCTCAATCCACCAGTAGATCTTGGAGCCTCTTGGAGTCGATTTGAGGCTGGGATGGGGGAGCTGAGTGCCTGTGTGCATGCACGCATGCACCCCAGTCCAGCAGGTCAGTCTGTGGGGGAGAGAAGGGGTGGGGGCTAGAGTGAGGCCCCTGCGGTGAGGGGCTGCAGAGGCTGGAGCAGGGGTTGAGTGGGGCCCTGGCCAGGTGGGACTTACCTGCTGGGCGCGCCCCCAAATAATTTTTTCTCCTTCTGCCTTGATCTGCCCCACCTTTGCTTCCCACAGACTTACCTGATGGGGGGTGGGGGGGGGTGGCAGCTGTGCATAGTAGATCTTGGATTGCTTTTAAGTGCCAAAAGTGATCTCCTACTTAAAAAGGTTGGAGACCACTGCTGTAAGGGATACTTCATTATAGAAATGTCTGATAGATGACTTGTTCTGACTAGTCTTCAGTATAAACAGGAATATGTTTGATATTATTCTCAGTTAAGATGATATTCTCAGATGATTTACATATAAATTTAGGTTGTGGAATCTTTTGATGAGTGTGTTAACGTGAACTAAAGAACATACACAGTACTTTGCGCTAGCTACAGAATTGGAGCATGTTTTTTATTTTAATGAAGTGGATCTAGAAAATTCTCCCACAGCTCAGGTCTACAGAGGTAGTTACTCTGTTGTAGGCAGAAGAAGGTTTGGATTGAATCCTGGTGGCCATTTCACACATACAGATGCACTGACAAATAGGAGATCACCTCTCCTGTTTGGCAGTAGAATTTAGCTCCTAAAGAAGGGCAACAGCCTAGCTCTTTTGAAGCTGAGGAGCCGTTCCCTGGTGATTTACTGGGAACAATGGTGACCCAAAATGAAGTCCTAGCTGAAAGCTCCACCATCATATTTATTTTCTGGGCCAGGATGTTGTCTAATTTTATTTTTCCCTACCATTAATTCTGATACGGGTCTGAACTGTGTTATCCTTAAATTATCCTTTTTTAGGTCAGCATTCATAAGTATTTGCTGTCTGTATAGTTGGCAGGAATTGCATCCGGCTTGTAACTTTTCCTTTTTCTAACCTATTCTCCTTCACATTGACCTTCTTTTCATTTTAAATAAAATACGCCCCCAAAAATAAATGCCACAAGTTGATTTTGATTTACATTGTAGGTAATAATGTTTTGTATTTCCCATGCTACAGTGTCTGAACAAATTATAAGTGGCATGTTGGCATATGACAGAGGATGCACATTACAAGAAGCAATGTTAACAATTATTTTGAAGCCTTTGGAGAAAGAAAATTCAGCTTCCTATCTCTGTTTACTTCTGCAGGTTCGCAAGCATGTGAATGACCTATATGAAGACCTGAGGGATGGACATAACTTGATCTCCCTTCTAGAAGTCCTTTCTGGAGATACCCTAGTAAGACTTTTAATCACAGAACAATGATTTCAGGCCATTGTGTACCCATTTTTGCTGTTTGTAACTCTTTGGAGGTTGGTTGTTAAGAATTTCTTTGATTTATCCCATACTCTTGTCACTGTTAGTGCCAAAGGCATAAGCTGTGTTTCTGGTAATACAATTGAAGAAGATGATGACTTAGTGTGGGAATATAAATTATTTTTCTTCTGTGATCATGATTTTTAATAAGGTAGTGCACTAGTTCTTTCTTTACTTTGTCTTTATGGATTTTCTTTACCAAATGTGAATGCTTGATGTTCCTTCACATTAAGGAAAATAAATTAACAAATGGCAAGGGGAAAATGTCCCTACCTGAAACTGTGTAACATGCTCCTCAGGTGTCATTTCCTTTCTTTGTGAGCATTACTTCCCTTGCTTGGTATTTGTTCTTTTCATTATGTTCTTCTGTTCATGCTCTTTTCTTCATTTGTGGTCTGTCTTGTGTCTTTGCTGTCCTGTTTTCTGTCTGTTGTATTCATTAGCCAAGAGAGCGAGATTTTTTGAAGACCTTACGGTTGGTGAGTTCAACAGAAGCATGCGCGTATGAACAGCATGAGGATGTGGAGGATGAGGATAAGGGGGTAGGTGCCGACCCCCATAACCATACTAACTTAGTATTTGAAGTGTGCTGTCTGTTAACTTTAAAGTAATTTTTGGCTTGGTGTTCTCCAGTAGTGCAATAGAAAGAATGAAGGAATTCATGCTGATGAGCTAGGATATACATATTCTGGGAAACTGACGACCTTGAGCTATGACAGACATTTTCCATTCAGTTCATTTGCTAAGTGCTAAATGCAACACTTTACAATTTCTGTTTATTTGCTATCACTATGCTTTCCACAACAGTTAGGCAAATATGATGTGTAGGTAACTTTACTTCTCAGCCTTATGACTCAGATTATGTGAAGTTGTATTAATTTATAATAAATACAGAAATGCAGTAATTTCATTACATTAAGATTTCTTTTTATTTGCCATCAGTGTGTAACCTGGAAAGTATGTAAGCAGTATAAAGCATGGGGTGAAATTCTGGCTTCACTAAAGTCAATACCATAAATTCTGTTAAGATTTCAACAGGGCTAGGATTAAATATGGAGATGCAGTACTTCTATAGTTCATCATCATGTAAATGGCATATGGTTACTCTTGTCAAAGTAGATAGCTAATGTAGATAGTGTGCAGTGATAGATGTCAGAAATATGTGTAGTGTTTCAGCTTGTAAATATTTTGACAGTTTATAGAGCTAACCTGATGGCAGTAGATGCTGAGTCTACTGATGGCAGTAGATGCTGAATGTTTTGCTATCCTTGTTGTCCAGATGGGAAATATTTACTTATACATTGCAAAATGTTGGATACTGATTGATCCCAAGTAGCTGTTCTGTGTTTTTGTGGAGCTTCCATCAGCAACTTTATCACAGGACCAAATTCTGTTCTTGGATCCACATCTGTGTTGTATAATGGTGATTCCAGTGGAATTTGCATGCATTCCAGATAGAATGTATGTGCCTCAAAACATTTGCATTTTACCTGTATGTAAAAATATTTCCCCTCTGAGACTTTATACTGTTACTTTTTGACAACGTCTACTTGTTTTAGGAAGTTAAAGCCCCAATTTTAACCACTCTTTAATTCTACCCATAGAAGTTATTCTGCAGTAAGGACTCAGTAACTGACCCTAAACTTTCAGTTACTTAAACAAGTCAAGGATTTCATATAGTAACTTAAAGTTCCATTTTTGTGTTTTAGTTTATGCTTCTTTTCCAGCTGCATTTCCTCATGTTTCCTCCTGGCAAATATAGTTTGTAGGGAAAAAAGTCAATTACAGAAAATTCTGACTGTCTGTGTATTTCATAGAGGTTGTCTGAGGAAATAATCATATTCTTGGCTGATTGGTAGCAGTGATTGTAAGCGTGCTCCTGCTTATTGCTATAAACGTTTGTGAAAAATCTGAAATAAGGAAGAAAGGTATAAATATTTGGATACTATGATTACATAAGTATAGTTACTTTCCAATATATGCTCTCTGACAGCTAGATAAAATATTCTTTTTCTGTGTAATTCTTCCTCCTGGTGATTTTACACTAACTGCATGCAGTTTTGCCATTTTTCCATTAACACACCATGCACAATAATTTACAATTTCTTCTTGCTAATTTGTTTTTGCTTTGAGATGAGGGCAATTTATTAGCTTTCTTCATGCCTCAGTTTTTTATACATTTCTATACAGTAGATCAGTTTATGTAAGAAATCTAAGGTTATGTATTAAAACTATATAATACAAATTCTATTTGAAGGAAAGTGTTTATTTATATTACATCTCTTTCTTTAGATATATATATATATATATAAACTTTATATATAGTTATAACAAAATACCTGTATATTAAGGTAAGTTTCCTGTCACATTATTGCAGGAGTTGTTAACAAGTTATCTTAAAGATGCACCTGATTATTACTTGAAGTTTGGCTTGCCTAATATGATGTAGACCTTTTGTTTTGATGCAGTACCACTCTGTGGCCTTGATTATCCACTCTGGTTAGACCCCTGAATCCTGATGTAAGCCTCCAGACTGCAGTAGAACTCTGAAGGAACATGGCACTGCTTGGATTAGATTACAGGATTGGGGCCTTTGACTTTTTTCTCCTCCAGTTGAGCTATTCAGCTGCAATAAAATAGACTTTATGTAAATTTAAAGCACAGCTTCTTCCCCTAGGACATTAGTTTTCATGTAAACTTTTGTAGTGGTTATGAAAACAGCAGAATCTTGAACATTTCAAATTGGACTCTTTGTCTAGTAGTAATCTAGTAGTCCTGTCACCTAAAAAAATCTCACAATTTTCCTTTTCCATTTTTAGCCCCGAGAGAAAGGTCGGATGCGTTTTCACAGACTACAGAATGTACAGATTGCACTTGACTATTTGAAAAAACGCCAGGTATGATACTACTTTTAACAAATAAAATTTACAAGAAAATTGCACTTACAGAATTAATAGACAGATAGACAGAGCTCACTGGGAAAAAGAACAGCTGCATTGTTTACATTTTTAAACTTTGCATTCTAAAAATGGTAGAAAATATCATGATGGTATTGTGGTGTCTGAACTGACCACGGCGGTGATCTAGTGATGGTGATGTATGTGTGGCAAAGGTAATTTTACACCATCTTTTCACTCCTATTATTCTTCAGGGTGCAGGAGATATCCCACTCCTAGCAAAGTTAGAGTAGCCTGGTGTTGCACATTGACTCGTATGCAGCTGCCTCAGGTCTTAAAGGACCATTCTGGAAAACAGCAGCCCTCTTGCAATAATACCTTTTCTGAGGAATACCCCAACATGATCTCTGAGGTGGTGACAATACTCTCAGCGTGATATACAAAGGACATATCATTTGTTGGAGCTGCCTAGTAATCACTTATGGTGCCTTTAGCTTGAAATCAAGATTCCTTGTGGGAAGACACTAATTTCAGTGACACTTTTATTGGGAAAATAATCTTTGGCCTTGGCAGTTTTAATTGGAGTGAATAAGGCTCTCTTCCAGGGCATTCACCCGGAATGTAGAAGATGCAGGATCAAATTCTAGGTAGAACTGAGGAAATCTGTATTTAAATTCCTTCTCTGCCTGGTTCATAGTAGAAACTTGAACCTGTTCATAGGAATGTCCTCACCACCAGGCACCTGTCTGGGGTGGAACTCTTTTATCCTGTATACATACAAAATACGAATGGGGCCAGGGAATATGGGAGACTGGCTACATAGCTGTGAGGTCAGGGCACTTGTGTGGGCAGTAGGCAGTCAGGTTCAAATCCTCACTCTAGTGAATATTTAAGTGTTTAAACAATTTAAAAAGTTCAACAAAACCCCCCACACATTTTCCCAGACGCACCCAGGAGAAGCCAATAACTACTTACCAAAAGTGTAAGGGGCCCAGACTAATGTCTCTGGTCTAAATCAGGAAGAACAGAGAATTTAGCTTGGACCTACTGCCCAGCCTCAAATAACCTGTATAATCTTTCATATGATGTCAAGGAACAGCAGAATAGAGATTTAATATCTTGGGTCCCACATCCCACGTGAGCGCCATAATTACCTAGCTATACATTATTCTTGTTGGTGATACTGCCTCTTTTTGTGAAAAACTTTGGAGGGCATTGCTTACATCTTCATGTGAAACCAAAAAATGAAATTTGTGAGGTGGGAAAACTGTTTCCCATTTGATTTTGTTTGAATCAATACTGATAAGCCTTTTAAACAGTTAACAGCTCAGGCTTTAAACAGTTGCTGAAAGAATGGAAGAGGAATACAGTTGCAAAAGAGATAAGCAGATGTAGCATTTCTTTTAAATAAGATACACTCATTTTATTGTTTTTGAATTGTAATGCAGATACTAATCACCCAGTGACATTTGTGTGCTGAGGCCACATCTATACTGTGGAGTAGACTAATTAGCTGCAGAGTAAAGTGTCACCATCTACATGTGCAACAGTATTAGTCTCCAGTAAACTAATTAGCACTGCTATAAGATAAGCACTGCTGTAAGTATTATCTCTGATGGTATTATCTTCCAGAGGTGTTAATTAGTTTACTGTGGCCTAATATGAAGGAATAATAAACTGTGATTAATTGCACAGGTAATTGCACAGGTAGACGCTGACTGTGGGCATAAATTGTGCCCAGTCAGCCCAAGCAACAAGAGGCCAGACCCCTGCCTGCCATTTAGCCACACAGCTCTACACTTTCAGTACTCTTATGCCCCAGCCAGCCCCTCTGCCACCTGACATTGCCACCTGGAACCTGGGGCAGAGCAGGGCAGGAGTGGCCCTGAAGTAAACTGATCTACCCCAGCTCTGCTACCAGATTGCTGGTGTCCCTGTGTTGGATCTGGGAATAGTTTACTCTAGTTCGAACTGCTTTGGAGTTTATTGCTTAGAATTAATTGCATGTGTAGACACACTCTGAAAATTCATTTTTGCACCAGGCTGTCAGTGCTTCCTTGATTCTGCTAAATGGAGAACCTCATTTACTAAATTGTTATGCATTGCTATCTTAGTTATTAGTTGGAGGTGACAGGTCTCAGCATGCCATTAACTATTGTGATCTGAGTATGGTCTACCTTGAGACAGAATATTTTATCATAATGTCTGTGGGCTTTTTATCCTGACTGATCATATTATTTGGATGGCATTTATGCAGTCTGCTCCATTTTATACAATTTTGAGTTCTTGTTGAGTTGTCAGTATTGCTCTCATTTAAGGATAAAGGTTCATACCTCTGCTAGCTAGCGTGGAGGAAGTTAGTTAATATAATACTTAAACACAAGCAGTTACCACAGACTTCAGAAGTAAAAGGAATTTTCCGAGGGTTGTAGTAGACCTCAGAGATATTTATGAAAGAGGAGATTTTGTGCTCATTCATAAATAATCTTTAGAAGACACTGTGATCTGAGAAGACCAAAGTCTTACAGAAGACTGGCTCGGTGATCTTCCATTAGAAGAACTATTTTGTGATGTAGGTCAGAAGGTCCAAAATATCAACAGCTTTGAGAACCGACTTTGGAAAGACCATATATACCTAACTAGTACACAGTTTTGTTAAAACTGAATAGCTTCTGTAATGCAGTGGCAGGAGAAAATAAGACTTTTTCTTTTTAATTTTTTTTTAACTGACATATGCGCTCTCCTTTTTCCCTGTGGAGCATTGACTGACTGTAATTATAATTATGTATGCAGATTAAGAAGAGGATATGCCCTTGCACATTAAATGTCAGTACAATGTATATGTTAAATAATGTGAACAAATAATTGTAATAGTTTAAACATTGATTGCATTTCTTATATTTATTCCATCTTCTAATTTCCAACTAAATAGACAAATGATACAGATAACAAAGAGGGCTAATGTAATCTAATGAAGAAAATAATAGGCTGCTGATATCTGTTACTAACTTAATCTAAAAAAAGTTATTGCAGTTGGAAATGTAGCTGCCCTTTAACCCATTGATATTTGATCTTAAAGATGAACTTTTAGTTTTGTTAATTATTTAATATGTATGCAACCCTTTGAAGGTCTAAAGTATTAAATATAATTATTATACTTTTGTTTATACAAACAGTATAATAAATTGGTTTGTCTTGGTTTTAGTGGCCAGATTCTCACTTTCAGTTGGGCTCTCTCTGGTGTAGCAGAATGGAGAGAATGTAAATGATTAGGGAACCAGTTATGGTATCTTCAGTGCAAGGGCAGCCTAGGACTGGCTGCATCCCCCTACACTGATATATTCCTTATTCTAGGTTGAGGACCAGCTGGTACAAGAACCAGATTTATTGGTTTTACGTGAGGGGGTGATTACATTACCATGGGGATCCTCAGCTAGTCAGTAATTGCCAGAACCCAGTATCTTTGTACATTTAAAAATGTTGGCCAAAATGTTTGTTATAGAGTAAGGTCAGAACATAAAGAGTACATGTTTTTGAGTCAAGCCGGGGAGTAGTTTTCAGTACAAATTTATTTCAATTCTGTGTATATTTTCCTTTCCACAATGGCAGGTAAAACTGGTAAATATTCGAAATGATGACATAACAGATGGAAATCCCAAGTTGACTTTGGGGTTAATATGGACCATAATTTTGCACTTTCAGGTAAGTCTAGTTTTTCTTGGCAATATGCTTTTTAGCCACATCTGTTTTCTTTGGTAGGTTGTTATCATGTATGATTGAGTCAATTACCATAGGAGTCCATAGAAGCTGTGTAACACATGGACATCTCTTGTATGTATTTGAAAGTTCTGGTCAGATAAATCACATTAATCACCATTAGTTAGTTTGGCTTGACTTTACATTTCCTGTTTCTGAAGAGAGTCTATTTTTGATCAGTATTAAAAGCAAAGCTTAATACATTTCATTAGAATTGTAATAACAGGATCTTGTTTTATTTTACAAATGTGTGTTTTTATTGAATATTAAGCCAAGAACATGTTATGTCCTATGGGTTTTATAAGGATTTTTTGTCAAATTCTGATTTTGAACATGTAAAAGTGTTATTTTAGCATTTTCTAAAGATGAAAAACATTTCTAAAACATTTCATTTTGAAAACAATGAGCACTGTGGTAATACTGGATCATATCAGGTGGCACTATAATTGTTGCACAGTTGGTTGGTTTATATACAGTACACTGCTTACATTATGTGGTATAAGATCGCTTCCCAAAATAGGAGTTTGATAAATGGCCCTGGATGTAGATGATGCAGTTCAGATGACTATTAATTTTTACCTATTTTTACCTTTTGTGACTAGAAGTATTGTTAGCAATAGATTCTTTCTAGGATACGCATTTTAAACTGTCAGAAAATTACATAATCAAATTGCAATATGTAATTTCCTTATGATTAATTGCTACTGCTTAGGATTTATGGCTTGAAAAATAAATTACTTGTTAAAAAAAGCCTTTGGAACTCAAATTTGCTTTTCTAACTACAAATCCTAAACAGAAGTAGGAAGGGGCATAAATAAACAAACAAAAGCATAAATACATAAATATGCATGTGTATAATATATAGGGGGAGGGAGAAAGCCATGTTTAAATATACAGGTTTAAATAAATATATGTATGTATTTCATACATAAATAAGTATGAAAAATAAAAGAGACAGTTATGAAATATTTACCTATATTTTAAGAAACAGATCATCGAGCAGTAAGATGTAATTAACAAACTGAGTTGCCAGAAATGGACAAGGCATGTATTTGTCATAAGCTCAGCTGCTTGATGTTTTCTCTCACCCTTTGTGTATTCTTTTCCTCTCAGATCCCGATCCTCTAAAGTGCCCAACTAAATTCATTCATACAAGCAAGCAGCCCCATTTGGCATGATATGGGCTACTTGTGTTTAGGCCTTGCTAGCTCAGGTTGCTGGTTTTTGTTGTCACTTGTATTGTGGGGTGTTTAATGCAAATCTGAGTGCTTGTAAAATGATGGTGAAAGCAAAATATGCCATTTACTGTCCCTATCTGTAAAGAGTAATGAGGAAAAGTGAGTTTTGGACATATCTGAACTAATTTGATAAAGTTTCTACTGTCCCTTTACATAAGCTAGTTTATGAAGTATAACTTCTGTTGTACAAATCTCACCAATACACTAATTATGCTGTCATGTGTTAACATAGTTTGCTGAAAAAATGGAACATAACCATGGTTTCAAAAAGAAATAATTACTAAATAACTTTATGAAATATGAAACAACTGAAAACTAGATATTCAATTTGTTGGTGTTCTGTTTCCTTGCACTTTCAATTGCGATTTTAGGACCAAATTTATTCTTCTTTCATATAGCTTTAGGAGCAAGACATATTGTAACAGTTTTAATTCTAAATTCCCCAACCAGACCAGTGCCCTACTGGAAAGCGAGTGTAACTCCAGGATGTCACCCTCAAACTTGTATCTGGGGCAGGATGTTATTATGTGCTCCATGGTTTGGTCAGGGTTTCCACAGTTGCATCCAGGTGAGGTTTTTAGGTACCACTTGTACATCAGATGGCTATACTGGCCATGTCCAGTGAGTATCCTATTAAGGGCTGTCCACATGCTCTGTGGAAGGTTGAAGCCCAATCGTTGCACTTTTGGGTCAGAGGCAAGATGTTTATTTGGAAAGGTGTTTTCTGCCCAAGCTTTCCTTCAAGATTCTTCAGTATTGTGGTATAGGAGGTGCTTGGTTCACATCCAAAAGGGTTTTTGTGAAATCACGTGATGAGTGGATACATATGTCCGGATGACTATTGATACACCAAACTGAGAGGTGGTTTGTAAGATGGCACAAGTTTATTTCTGTACATTAACTTAGATTCCTTTAAACATCTTGGCCAGATCATCTTGTCTGTTGCCTGCACATGGGTTCTCTATGGGAAATCCATGGTGGTTTGATGCAGTTGAGAAGATATTTACGTTCAATAATGAAAATTGATCCAGGTGTGAATGAGCATATTCTAGAACCTTACATATTCTTAAACCTTGTGTATACTTGAAAGGTAGGACATCTTAGTCTGGTGCTACATAGTGGTACCCATGCTAGCTGTAGCTAGCTGGTAGTCAGCATAAGTAATTAGCTTGGGTGTAGCACCTAGGTTATGTGGCTGTACTACTTCTGGTGAGCTAGCTCATTCAGAGCAGTGCATAGTGAAGACAGCCTTGTTTTGAAGTAAGGTAGGATGTGAACTTCAAAGATTATTGTTATTTCACTTGCACAGTGGGTTAAACTGAAGTGGAAAAACCATTCTTAGTCTGGAATAAGAGTGCGTACATACAGAGTTATCAGAAACAGCCACTAAGGAATAACACTGTGTAGAATAACCTTAGTTTTTCCATGTCTTTTGTTGTGTAAATATACTGCCCTATGTTTTATTATTTATATTTGTTTTAATTATATTGAAAGCTGGGAGGATTGCAAGATGCTAGGGATTTTTTGACTGTTGTTCGTGAGTATTTTTTTATCAAGCCAGGGTGCTTGTCTGGAGAATATTAAAAAAAAAAAAAGACTTCTAAAGGCTTGGATGAAATGGTTTGGAAAATAGTACTTTAGGTAAGGTGCCATGTACAAGAAGACTACAATATGGAATACATATCTGGGATTTTTTTCTCTCCTGAATGATGCCTGGTGGAGGGGAAGAGGAGATTGTTATGGCTTCCTAATCCAGTATCTGCACAGTTCCAGTGCAAATTATCTTAAAAACAATACAGACTGTTGCAGCGTGCACAGACCAGGAGTTTGCAGACATAACTCTTCCAAACAGTGCTTTGAATCTATATAGATGGTGGACATAGGAGTATAAAGATTTCATGAAATCTAAATGTCTTTTTGGGTATGGAATATACCTGGACAATCTAAGATATAGGCATATATCCTAGGCATATGTTTATACATTTCCTATTTATTTGTTTAAAATATGTGGTTAATTTTTATATTTTGGATAATGCAATATTGAATATTGTTTAGTGTGATATCAGTTATAGAGGATCTTTAAACATACTGTTTTTCTAAATTATATAGCATATATGCAATGTACAAAATTACTGCAGTGTTACAGGAAACTTGCCTGCTTTTTCCTACATGTCTATGGACTGTAGTGAGCAAAATGGCATAGGTGTAAATAAAAGCAGAATTTGGTTCTGTAAAATCATTTACAAATTTAGGAATGACTCATCTCTAAAAATGTTTCAAATCACTTCTTTTCAACCTTGTGCATCGAAAAATGCCCCTTTCTAACCAGCATCCAGGTTAATTACAACAGGTTTAAGGAACAAAGAAAATAATTTCCAGATTAAGAAACCCCAGATCTGCTGAACTTCAGATGCTTGGAAATGTCCAAGTCACTATTCAACAGGCTTTTGTTAGCTTCATCCTCCTCATTTCTTTCTGTAACCCAGTATCACTCATGAAAAACTTTTCCTACTTTTTTCTGCTTTCCACTATCAGAATAGTCTTCACAGTTCACCTATTGTGTAGTTTTTAATCTTCATCCCTTCCATGCAGCCCAAATACCAGTCCAGTCCTCCTGTATGTGCTAATGCTTTCTCTATATTCTGTGTCTCAGACCTCTTTTTTCTGACTAGCTAGCAAGCATTTTTGCCATAGGCAGTCTTGTCTGGTTCTCCTATGCTGCTGTATGCTAATATATTGGCCAGTCTGTTCTTCCTCCAGTATACTGCCAGCCGAAAAAGTGCTCATTTGAAATATCATCATCCGCAGTCCCTTGCAGTTGAGGATAATTATCTTCCCTGATTGTCTTACCTGTGTGCCTGAAGATGGCTGATGAGGCCTATCTGCGTTTGACAGACTCTGTTGCAGCTCAAGCACATGTTTCCACGTGAGGTGGGTGGCTCTGGGTTCTTGTTTTGGTCTGTGGTATGCCATTTGCTCCATTCCCATTTTTTCTGTCTCCTGTTGTCATCATGTTTTCAAAGTATTGAGATCCTTGCAGCAAACTCTTCCTGCATTTCCTCAGGCATCTGAAAGCTGCATTTGCACCTTTGAGGTGATATTGGATTTTTTTGTCGATGTCAGCCTTCTGCAAGAGATGGCTTCCAAGGTATGGGAAATATTCACTGCTCTCCAGAGTCTTACTGTGAATCTGAATGACCAGGGCTCATTAAAAGCTTGTTGATGGAGGACCTTAGTCTTCTGAATGTTAAACGTCAGTCCCATATTCTTGCATGCCTCAGTAAAGAAGTCGATGATCGCTTGAAGGTCTGCTTCTGAGTGAGCACACAATATAGTATCATCAGTGTAATGGAGCTTGATGGCTGAGATGGTCTTGGTTTTGGCTTGGAGTCAGCTGAAATTAAAGAGTTTTACCATCCATTTGGTAGTTTAGCTCCACTCTGACTAAAAGCTTGCTGGTGGTTAGATGTAACATTTCAGTAAGGAATACTAAGAAGAGTGTTGGAGTGATGACACAACCTTGCTTAACTCCTGTCTTAACCTCGAAGAGATCTGTGAGAGAACCGTTATTGAGAACCGCTGCTAGCATGCTGTCATGAAGCAGGCAAAGAATGCTGATGAATTTTGGTGGGCATCTTAACTTCTGCATGATCCTTCACAATGCTTCTTGGTTGACAGAGTCAAAGGCTTTCATGAGGTCAAAGGCCACACAGAGAGGTTTATGCATTTTTTCTGCAGCTGGTGAGCCATGAAGATCATGTCAGTTATGCCTCTGGATGTCCTAAACCCACAATGAGGTTCTGGGAGAAGCTTTTCAGCAAATGGAAAGCGATGGTTCAGGAAAGTTCTCACAATTAACTTTCCTGTGAGGGAGAGCAATATAGGTTTATTTCCCAGCTACTCTTGTGTTCAACTTTCCAGATCAGTGATTAACTGTATAATTCTCTTCACCTTTAAAATTGAAATAACACCTCATGTCATACACTAATAATTGTGAGACATTCTTGATTACACTGATATTTGTGAGAGTGAAGGCTATATTAGCTTGTAGACAAATACAGGTACACTGTCCAGTTAGCTTGGCCCTATCCCACAACCTTTGTCAGGTTATTTACTATTTAGAATGGGACATTCTGACATCTTGGTTTCTTCTGTGTCCTTCGCTCTGACAGCAGTCATCTTTGCTTTTCTATTCTCATCACTTGGATCATATGGGATTGAGATTCTGAGGACAGAGTTTTCTTTGTACTCCCATCCTCTAGTCCCTGTTTGGCCAGCAATTGGCTGGCGAAAGGCAGTTGTCTTTGAGGCAAGCTGCTGCACCCTGTCCAAGCATTAGGCCCAGATCCCAAGAATTCACATTTAATTTGACCCTGATTTAAAATAGCCAGCAGAAGAAGGTCAAGGACTGTTCTCTTCAGAGGTTTAAAGACGGATTTATGTAGTCAACAATCTAAACTCTGACTGCAGAGGCAGTGAGGCAAGCTATATTTCCTCTATTTTGTTTCCCAGAATTAAAGTTTTGTGACAGGGCTGCTATTCAGCTTTGAGAGGGGCATTTTTGTCCTTTTTTTATTCTCCAGAAGGACTCCTCATTATTTCTCCAGTGTCATTCCTCCAGCAGCTTGTCAACTGTTAAATCTAAACCAAAACACTTGATTGCATTTTCTGGAATTGTTGAGGGTTCTCAGAATCACTATGGAGGCATTAGTGCTTGAACTTACCACATTTCTTGATCATATTTAGATTTTGCTTCTAAGAATGGTATGTTGCCTGACTAGACCCTTCATCTGATTGCTAGTTGTAGCCTCATACAACTAATAGCATACAAAGAGCATGCCACTCTACTTTATCTTGTGATCTCCCTTCTTTAGCAATCCCTCTGTTGTTGAAATTCATGAAATCAGTATACCCATTTAGATATACAGCCTAACAGCTCTTTTAGGATTTGAAGCAGGAATTGCATAAATACGTTAAAGCAGCTCTGGGGATGACCTCATGTATGCAGGAAGACAATCTTCCTGGATTCCTTTTTGGAGTTCTTGTTTGGGGACAAAATAATTTTAATTTTCAGCCTGTCTTTGAGTTGAGTTTAATAACCATGTGTACATGATCCATGCTGTTTTCTGCAACAAAATATAGCTCTTCCTGGCTCTTCCTGGTGGTAAAAATGTGGCTGTTGTTCTGGTGCCAACAGTTTTCTTAATGGTGGTAAACCCCAACAGGTCTAGCTTTCCATTGTAACTTCTATACTATAGAAGCAAAATGAGAATTTAAGGAAACATTTTAAACACTGCCTGGATGCAGTAAAAGCCCAGTTTTGCTCCTGGTATTGGAGAACAGAAGACTTGGGACCCAAGTTAGCTAGCAAACAGTCTGCTTACTACATGGAAGAAGTGATAAAATATAAATCAGCACTAGAGTGTACCAAAATTGGGTGAACCCAATGCGTTGAAAGCTAATGACATATATAGTTTTTTCCCTGATGATGTCACCACACACTGGAACACATCAATTCAAAGGCAATAATATAATACAAGATAAACAATTACATACCGATATGCTTGCTTATAATTACAAGAATGTGATGATCTATGATTAAATACCAGTAACCATGTGAATTTCAATGAGTTAAGTAATCACTATCTATGTTAACCTCTAGCTTACATGCAGGCTTCCTATCAGACACTGAACAAGTATTTCTTACGTGTCAGTGGGGCAGATTCATCCCTGACTTTTTAATTTAACAGTATGCTGCCACGTATGGTTATTTAGATTTTTAGTGGTCAGCTTGTCCTCCTGGTCCTCCCTCTGGAATCCGTAAGAGTTTTGGGTTTATTCCCCAGGTTTATAAGTTACTTAAGTAATATTTTTCTTTCCTTTTACTTGTGGAGGCTTGCATCACTAAAGTTATGGTTAACTACCCTGCATCCATTATTCAGGTCTTTGACATTTTGTCTTTAACTTGCTTAGGCTTTCATGTATCCTTGGTTAAGGCACAATGGCATGAATTTGTAGCTCAGACAGCTGATATTATTGTCAGTGGTCAATTCTCTATGTCCTTGACTGTTCTTGGACTATAGAATACAACATAAGTATGTGTTCTTACTTTTTCAGTTCATATGAAACAAAGAATAATAATTATGTTTGTCAGAATGCAGTTTTTATCTGTAAACATTGATGTGTCAATTTCACCTCATGTTCACAGACCAATGAAGAAATATTTCCATAGTTAATAATCAAAATTTATAGAAAGGGCACATAAGAAAAATGAGGGCTGATGGAGCGTGTGATGACAGGAGGAGCAGTCCAACAAAACTGTGCTGCTGTAGTTTGGACTGCAACTCCTGGAAACCTCAGAGGACTGGGAATGAAGGAAGAAGTGACAAAGCTGTTGAGGGAGCAACGGGTAAGCAGAGCCGAGACTGATGGCAACTCTGCCATGCATCTGGCAGCAGCCCAACAGTAGTTACGTTTGTCATGGTGGGCAGTTAAACAGTCCCTATTTAACACAATCCTGAAAATTTAAATCAATAAAAAAACAAAATTAAAAATAAACCTTGACATTATCTGTCAAAATTATAGAAAAATAAAAATAAAATTCTGCCAAACATAAAAATGAAAAGTATTGTAAATAGGGAGGTAATGGCCTTGTCTCTGTGTCTCAGAAATGCCTGGTACGCATTATTAGGTCAGTTATTAAAAAAAAAAAAAAAAGCATTGATTCAAATATTTCTTGTCTGTCTCATGGAAGGTACTATGATATATTCAGCAAAATATAAATAATAATTTCTTCAATTTTGTTTGCATTGCAATGTTTGCCGATTAACATTTGAAAACATTTGAATATTAACAGTAGCTAGGAAATTCACTAACAAAGCAGCAGGGATCTGTTTTATAGCCGTGTTGGTCTGAGACAAGAAGGAATACAAACTATAAAACTCTTGGTTCAGGGGTGATACCTTAGACCAACTAGTAAATAGCAAAAAAAGAGAATTTTTTGGCTATTTTGTAGTTAGTCTAATAAAAGGTATCACCTCTGAGCCAAGAGTTTTAGAGTTTTGTATTCCTAACATAGCAGCTACATTCATCCAGGATGTACTCACAGATTTAGCAGTAGGCTAAATACCTCAGAGCATTGAGAATTACTCACTGAGCTTTTTATATTTTTTTTTTTTAAACTTTGAGCTAAATTTTGGGAATAAAAGAGGAAATCACCTTCTGTTTATACATTCCTCATGGAAAAATGGGTGTGGTTTAATGGACCAAACCCTGAAATTAAGGGGAGTCCCCTTTATAGGACAGGGTGAAAAAGGAGTTAGGCTAGAGTTGCCAACCCAGGACAGGTTTTATACTGCCAATCTGCAACCTTTTTATGGACAACCAAACTTTTTAGCAACATATGTTTTTATTGATATATATTTTATTTAATTTAAATGTAACCCTTATGCTCGTCTGTGGACTAGGGCCAGGTTTAAATTAGGGGTTTAACACCAACCATAGTAAATAAGCTTTGTTGCTTATACAAAAATTTGCAGACTATCATTTAAACAGTAGTTGGGCTGGTAACCTTGCTTGATTGCAGTAATGGTTTTTCATCATTCTGCCCCCACCCCAGGGGTCCTCTACTCACCCCCCACACCGCTATACCCCTGACCATATCCTGCAACATGTTGATATTGCATTCCTTAGATAGTCAGTTACCTCAGTGAATCTGGCAGGAGTTTTGGGTGAACAACAAATGCAGGAGGAAGTTTCCGGTTTTCAAGAAGATAGGATCATCATGGTTTTTAAATAGACATTAAATATATAGTATTGCATAGTTTAATATAATCCTATCTAAGAAAGCATGCTGACAATTTGCTTTAAATATTTAACAAAATTTTAATTTGAAATACTTCTGGAATATTTATAATTTCTTATAAATCATTCATTGGAAGGGGGGTAATGCTGTCATCCCTATTATATTATATTTAGTTAACACCCTTTTCATAAATCTGGGGACATGTAGTTGATCACTCATTTTCATGTTTATTATTCTCTTTAATTCTACTATATAATTTCTGGAATACCATCATTCCCATTTAAATAAAACATTTTTTGCTGTAAGAACATATCATCTTTAGACATTACTGCAATGGCATGTTTCTGGGCTGCTTTAAATAGTGGTTGGGGTTTTGTTTTGTTTGGAATAATAGTATTTACATAAATGTAGATTAATTGAGGTGGAAAAACGAATAATTATGTCCAGAATTCAGTGTCATTCAACTGCTTTGCTTAACATGTGCGATTAGCACGTAGCAGTAAACTCTGGCACAGTTCATGCTTCCAGGTACAGCATTTATGTGTGCGCCCAGGACTGCAGCATATGAGCTAAGGTGGAGCTGACCCAGCTGGAAGGGGACACAGAGGGTTAATTTGTCAGCCTAGGGCTACTCCATCCCGGGTCAGCCTGCTTTAGAGGGACTGGCTGGGGCACCAGCTGCTACAGTGCAGGCTATAAAATCTAGACTTTATAAAATCTAGTTTCCTAGTGAATGAAGGGCAAATTCAGGGACTAACTGCAAGCTGCAGAAGGAAGTCTTGCTGAAGTCAACTAGTTATCTGCTGGTAGAGGGCTTGCAGCAGCTGGTTCTACATTTGTTATTTTTAAGCTGCTAGAATACACTTTTTTAATACCAGTTAATAGAGCAACAGTCACTGCCCTATCAATATGCACCAGGCAAAACGACAGCTTATACATTACCATAACTTGCTGTATAATACAAATACAAATAAAGCCAGGGAACAGGATGTTGCCATAGTATAAATATCTCCCAATTTAAACATAAATGCCTTGGCATTACATCTGTATTTATTTTTGTTAAATGTCTTTTTATCTAGCAGCTGGTGAGCATTTTCTCGTGACAACATTCTGTCCCACTAAGATTATAAAGTAAAATTTGCTAAGCACTACCATCAGTTTCTACTCCAGGCACCATCCATTAGAGGTGTCAGAAATGGAGCAGCTATATCCCTATGAAATTCTTTGAAAATTAGTATAATTTTGGTTTTATATGGGTGCCCTCAGCAAAAAGGTATAAAGTACTGAGTTTCAGAACTGGTCAGTAAGGCTGGGGACAAAAGTTACACATAAACTGGTTTAAGTGGTCAGAAACTGGTGTAAACTTGTAATAGAACATAAGTTCAGTGCACATAAATCAGTTTCAAAATGGCCGAAACTGGTTGAAGATAAACCTGGTTGAATGTAGTATCAGACTTAACTGATTTGGGTCAAACCAGTTTATGGAACTTTCTGGTTTAAGTTAGATCAGAGTTCCCTCAGCATGCTTTTCAGCCCTGTGCTGGGTTGTCTGCTCCAGGGAGCATGGCTACCCCTGCTCTCTCCTCCCTAGCCAGAGCTCCAGCTGTCTGAGAAAGAGGTGGAGACTGTAGGCACAGCAGCATCTGCTTGGATTCCCCTTGCCCCAGCCCCCCCTTGCCACTTACTCCTCAAGCAGGGATCCCCCCTTTCTCCTCTCTTCAAGAGCACAGACTCCAGCAGGCATCTGGTCATGGTCACACCACCCCCATGCTAGCAAATGCTGAGAGGTGTCCATATGTGTGTGTCTCCAATATCACTGAGACAAAGGCAGACAGAATGGTGTCCACTTGGGGCTTTTTGGAATTCATTAGCAGGTCAGCTGGTAATGTTCCTCCATTCTTCCTTACTGCTTGTGTGGAGTGCATGCATCTGTTGATCATGAACAAATTTTATCAGCCCAAAAACAGCTTTTTCCAAAGCTCAGTATCATCAACAGTACAAATTCAGTACTCAGTATCATCAAGCAGTCCTCCCTCCCCCTCCCCCTTTGCTTCAGAGTGCTAACCCCAGGGGCTGGGTGCTGGCAATACTCCCGCCCTTTGAGCTGTGAGTTGGGAAAAGCCTGGTGAAGGCTGCTTCCCCCTCCCCTTCCCTCTCCAGACACAGCCTGGCTGGGGACTGTGCAGGCCAGGGTAGCTTTAAACCCCTCCCTAATCATAAAGTGCTGCTGGGGCCTGGCCATGCCCCCCCTCAGCTCAGTACTATTGATGAGAAGGGAGGGTTCACTCTAGCACCCCTCTTCTCCCCCCCTCCGTTTGTAGCCTGAGCCACTGTAGGCATGTGCCTGCATTTCCTGAATCAAAAGTTAATGTCTATCCACGTGCAAATCAGTTCAATCTCTGCAGGTTAAACTAATCTGCAAAGATTGAATCAATGCAGGCTTAGGCTTTTTGAATGTCTATCCCTAGGCCATTTCAAGTAAAGTTGCTTAGTTTTTAGCAGTGCAATTTTTGTTGAAATAAATGCGAGTCATTCAATAAACAGCTAACCTTGCTTTTCAAGTGTGGAGGCACAACTGAGATACAAGCAAGCCTGACCCTGATGATAGGTTTCCATTTCAGTGTCTTACTCTGCAAACTGATTGCAGTGCTTTCTTACAGGGTGAAATATTTAAACAAGGTAATTAAATTTTCATACGAACAATTTAAACTACCTCTGTGAGGCTTGATTTTCAAAGTGAAGCCTGGAATTACAGTATTAGGGGAGATGGGAACAGCACAGGGGAGGCCTTTAGCTAGTTGTCACTGTTGGAGGGATTCTTGCTTGAGATGTGGGAGGCCCCAAGGTTGGCTCATGTTGCTGGACTATCATTAACAGGGCTGGTTCGAAGTACTCCTGGGGTTGCATAAACATTCCGATTTCTTGTTTTCAGTTTCAGGAGTTTAGCTGGTTAGTTGCTCCTTCAGGTAATTGCAATTTGTAGGGGTTACAGGAATTGAGATGAAACACCTGTTTTTAATGATATGGAATAATTTTGGTCAAGTAATGAAAACTGATACTCTTAAAACATAAGAACATGGACTTTAACAAGTCTTTGTCCTTTACAATAATGTAAATCTCTGCTTAGATTTGTTGAATAACATAAAACTTTGTGGCTTTTGTATTCAACTGTTCAGAACTAGTATGTGATTGCTGAGCAGGGGGGAAGGGAAAGAGATAATACAGGGCTTTTTCTTCCTAAAACCAAGAGAGATTATAAGATTACGGTTTGTTCAAGTTGAGCTCTATTTTGCAATTGTTTAATTGATCGTTTTTAGGCAGACTGTCTCTCTCTTTGCCTTTAGTTATCTGCAGTTTTACTACTCCTACTAAGATCCTGTCCTTACACAGTGCTGCTGACCTGAGTAAGGTCTCATGCTTGTATTACGATAGCAAAATACTGAGCAACCAGCAATAATTTTCTGTCAACCATTATGAAAAAGCCCCACAAATAAAAATCTGCTCCCCAGAGCACCCTTTGATAATGAATCTTAATGCACCTTTTCATATACTTATGGATGTGGTAGAAAAATATTCAAGATATTGTGAGAAAGAGTCTGCTGACTAAATCTCTCATGGTATTTACTGTGCTGTTTGCTTTGGACTTGGAATGCTGGTTAATAGTTTCAAAGGTTGCTGTATAGTTTTCAAGTCTACAAACTAGAATTACCAAACGAAACAGGAAGTTATAATATATGTGAGACTTTTCTATTGCCCGTAAGTGCTCTGTCATTTCTGTGAAAGGCCATCAGCATTACAGCTTAATGCTGAAGCAGTGATGTTTGTTTAAGAGGATTGGTGGCCAGAAATAAGCCATAGTGTCTAATCAGACACAGGCCTTGCCTGGGCACAATGCCATGACGTTTATTGCGTGAGCATTTCTCATAAGCAAAATGGCTACGTCGTGAGGAGGATGGAAATGAAGTCTGGAAGAAATTAGGGTGCAAACTGGAGTTCTCAACTTTCTGAGAAGGATTTATTTGTATGTAAATATACTGAAATGAATGAGTCTGTGTAAATGATTTACTGTGAGCCAAATGGGGAATGTCTGTGGATGTGTAAGAGCTGAAAAGGAAGAACAATGTTTAGATCCTGCCAAAGCTCCCTTAAATCCTCCGAAACATTCCCCTGGAAGAAGATATTTCAGAAGGAAAACAAGAAAGAAATCAACTGAGGAGAGAACAGATTCAGAACAGAATAAAGAAAAAGAAGAAAAAAGCCATCATGAAAGGCAGAGTTCAGAAGACCGGGAGATTCTTTCAAAGGGGATGGCACTGGGTGATTCCTTTCCACAGAGGATGCCAGCGGACAGTAATATTCTGCCTGTAAGTACAGAAATTTCTGTTGATTTTGTACAAGCAGAAGCTTTGCCGAATGAAGAAAGCAGCAATTCTTTCCATGAGGACGGTTTTCATGGCGATAATCAAAGCGACGCTAAGTCTGATGAAATAGAGACATGGTTAAATGAACAAGACAAGAGGAGTACAGAAAAGGTCTGTGAACAGAAAAGGAAATATTTGTATAATGGCAACACAAGAGAGTTAACATTCCAGGAAAATGTTCATAGTCTTTCCTTTGAAAAAGCAGCTAGCTTGAATTTTGCTATCTTCCATTCAGGCAGAGAACATGAAGAGACTGGGTTAAGTGAATTTTCTTTCAGAATTACTGAAGATATCCCAGAAAGGAAAAACTATGAAAAGCTGTACTGGTTTCCCTCTGAAACAAAAAGTGACCCACAGTCTGAAGAAAAGAGATCTCACTCTTCTGATGCTGTCTTTCCTCATATATCGAAAGAAAAGGCATTTTATAGTATTTCTCCAAACAGCAGCAAGGTAAATATATTGGAACATTGCAACATTTAAAAATAAGCTTTTAACAAGTGTTGAAATGTCAATACTTTAGTAAAGCTAAATCACCTATTTGAACAGTTTCTTCTTGCTTATGATCTTCCTATCTCCTCTATTTAACTCTTTATACACTGTCATCCTGTGTACAGCCATAGCACAGTACTGTACACGATACTAAATCTTTTATTCATTTGTTTAAGTAGTGTTGCTCTGCTTTTGAACAGTGTGCTCTCTATAACCTGATTTCCTCATTTTAAAGAAAGATTCGTAGGTTAAAATCACTTCAAAAAGTGAAGTGAATTTTAAGAAGACTAGAGTTGTTTTATTATATTTACTTTTAATAGCAATAGTATATTTCCTCAGTGGTTCTCGGAAAACAGTATCCTTATTTGTTACATCAAGGACTATATGAGATGAAAAGGAGTTTTTAGAATTGATTGCAGTCACTGCCAGTGGGTGTTGAAGAACTGTAGCAATATATAAGATACTTACATCAAAAACATGACTCCAAATTATATGATTAATACTCTGCACTTTAAAGATCAGAAGATGAGTTCCAAACATGAATTTCTTTAAACTGCAACACATTGCTGAAATACGTTTGATTTTACAGGTAGGGAAACTGAGGTTTGAACGTAGTTGTAAGAAGTGTGAGAAAGTTGAATGCAGAGAGCTATTGGTTTCTAATCCCTTCACTTAGTCACGTAACAGTTTTGCCTTGTCCTTGTTCAGCAAATTAGCACTTATTAGTATGGCTCTAGAAAACAGAATTCCTCTTACTAGGGGGAAGAGTCCCTGAATAGGGACCTTGAGGGGATACAGTTTTAGTGAATGGGGCAAATGGCCATGTCCCATATATCTTTTCATCAAAGAACCAAATATGAGCCCTTAATCTGTGTAATTCACTTTTGTAAAGACATTAAAGAATCTTTTACAAGTTGTCAGGTTATAAATACAGACTAGAGATTTTTTTTTTTTTTCTTGCGTGGAGTGCAAGCACATGTTCAGATGTTCCTTTTTGATTTTTAGCAACGCGTCATGACCTAAGAAGTGTGAGAAGAAGTCTTGTCTGTATACCTGAGTTATATCTTATTAATTATGCCTTATTGGTTCAAGCAATTCTACTCTTGATGCAGTTATCCATCTTTGAAGTGCTTGCTGGTGTATCTTATTGCCCTGTGGGAAAGGAACTAATTGATACTGGTAACTGTAACTACACTAAGGTTCATACTGTATAACAGTTTGAGTTGGATATAGTTATTGTAGAGTTACAAAACGTGTAACTGTACGTAGGCCAAACAAATCTGATGGGTTGTAAAGAACCTTGTTTTGAATACAGCCCCTAGCCATCTGAGCAGAAATGGTTTGTCAGAGCATCTGGCTTTGACTTGAAAGCAGGTCCAGACACAAGCCCATATTTCCTTTTTTCCCATGTCTTATAAAGCCATCACCTTTTCTGTCAGTTTACCCCTTGGAAGCAAGTGGGTGTTTGCAAAGTGGACTCAGGGAGCAGATTTTAATAGACATCAGTTTGCTTTAGTGGCAATCAGACATACACATCAGTTTGCTTTAGTGGAAATTACATACATGTTTAGATTGAAAAAATAATCTTTTTGTCTTTCAAGATATAACACAAAAATTGTACACAAATGCACAGGACTTTTGATCATGTGCCCTATCACAGTTCTGCTGGCCAGGGTTTACAGTGAAAAGTGATGGATGGGAACTAGGGATTTATTATCATTATTATTAACAACAACAATAATGATACCGTGTTCACAGGTATCTACTCATACCTGCACTCAACCAGAACAGTGCAAAATGACTAATACCACTGCCATTTGCACTGGTACAGAGGGACTTCAGTGAGTTGCTAATTATATTCAGCTTGCTTGCACTATAGCCTAGATACAAACTCTTACCCTGTCCTGGAATAAATCCTTACTTTGCCTTCTGACCTCCAGAACACTTACTTGCTGTTTTCCAGCTTAAATATTTATGAAACAATGTTGAAGTATATGAAGTTGAACTCAGTACTATTTTAAGAGTGCTTTCAAATGGAAGTATTATTATTATTGACATAATTTTGATGGATTTGATTTTACCTGCAAATCTAGATATAAACATTTAGCTTGGATTTGAATTTATTATATGGTATGGATTTATTATTATCTTGTACTTTATTTTCATATTTTGTGTCATATTAGCCAGGCTAGATCACATGGTACAAAGTGTATATGGGGATAACACTGAGAGCACTTAGATCATGTCTTCCAAGCATTCTCATTTGGTCCATCTCTGGTCTCTGTACAGTACAGACTGGGCCATGAAACCCTGTATAAATGTGCTTCACCAGGTTTCCCAAAGACCTTTCCATCCCCTGTGCTGGGTTGTAGCTCAGATAGAATGGCTAATAGAGGAGGTATGCTTGGCTTAACTGCAAAGACTTCTAGCATTGTGATATTTAATAGGCCTGTGCTAATTGGCTAGTATTCACTTCGGTTTTGGATCTGGCTGATTTTGGGAACAATGATTCAGTTCGGTGATTCAAATCACTGTCCCAAATCGACTCGGTCAAATCTGATTCAGAGATTTGGATGATGCCAAATCAGCTGAATCTTGGAATCACACGTGCCCCACTCTCAGTGGCTGCCCCGCCTGGCCCCAGCTCCCGACTCTTTGAAAAAAAAAAAAAAGCCCCAACTCACCGGCTGCTGCCAGGTGGGGGGACGATCCCCGCTGCCCCCCACTGCCCCATGCCATGTGGGGGGGCTCGGTTACGAGCCCCCTGGTCCCTGCCCTCTTCCAGCTCCCAGCCCTTTAAAAAAAACAAACAAAAAACCCTGAATTCACTGGCTGCTGCCCGGTGGGGGCCAATCCCTGCTGCTTCCCACTGCCCTGCGCTGCAAGGGGGGCTCTTCAGTGAGCTCCCAGAAGCCCCGAGGCCACAGCAAGAACTGGTGGGTTTGGGGGTTTTTTTGTTTTTTGTTTTTTTTAAAGGGCCGGGAGCTGGGGTGGGCAGGGCAGCCATGTTAGGGGCTGGGACAGTGGGCACAGCCCCCCCCCCCCCCACCTGGCAGCACCAGTAGGAGCTTTTTTTTTAAACAACCAGAAGCTGGGTCCAGGTGGGACAGCCATTGGGGGGGGAGGGTTGGGACAGTGGGCGGGGGTTGGGGGGTGCTCAGGAAGGCTGGGGGAGCAGTCACAGGATGGGGCCAGGCAGTGGTCCCCCCATGGTCCCCTCCCCCCTCCTCCAGCCTTCTCTCCCCTACCCACTACTTACCAGCATGGAGTCTGGGTCCAGCTCCCTGCTGCAGGCAGCAGGGACTGCCCAAATCGCTGAAGCTCTCCGAATCTTTTCTGAATCAATTTGGAGAGCTTTGAATCTATTCGGACCTTTTAACTGGTCCCCTGATTTGATTAGGATTCAGAGATTCAGCCACTGAATTGGGCTACATTTCCTCTGAATCGAGTCACCACCCGAAGCTTCTTGCAGCCCTAGTATTTAATGCATATTATGTTGATGTTCCATGAAAATGCTGCCTAATCTAGGAACTGGACACTAGCAACTCCTTCACTTCACATTCACCAAATGGCCATCAGACTTTTGGTCACTATCAACTTGGATTCAAACCAATGAAATCTCTGTATCCTGTAATCAGTTGCCCAACTCACCTAGTGTACTTCTTGATAATTCCAGTTCCAATGTAGATATGTGAACATGTCTAATACTTCTACCCATCTGAAGTATTTTAGGACTAAATCACGCTCATCTACTTGTAGTGACCTCTGTTGTCTCCTATATCAGACTAGAAGCTCTTAGAAATAGGGGCTGTGTTTCTGGTCTGAGAGAGAGTACAAATTAGGACAGAGGCAATAAATACTTCAAATGCCTTTGGTTACAACTATGGCTGTCAAATGATTAAAGAAATTAATTGCAATTAAACATGAGATTAAAAAAAATATTTGCAATTAATCACAATTTAAATTGCACAGGGCATTTGTACACATCACGGGGGTTTACTTCAGTTTAATTCTCCCTAAATTGAAGTGGCGGGTCTTTCAAAACACCAGTTCGATTTAGGGCAAGGTAAACCGCCATGGCGTGTGCACAATGGTTGGGCCCAACCCTTACCTGCCTCTCCGGCAGGGGGGAGGGGATGGCGAGCTGTTGGTGGGCCAAGTGTTCCCTGAGCTGCGTGGGGGTGGGGTGGGGTGGGGAGCTGGTGCTTTCCTCTTCCGCAGCAGCGCTACCCCCCCAGCAGCATCCACCCACAAGCACCTCTCCCGAGCAGTCCTGGAGGGCACCACAGCTGCGGAGGGAAGCACCAGGTCCCTGCGCAACTCAGGCTTGCCGCTTTTTTTTTTTTCCTCCTTCAGTGGAGCTTGCCTGCACAAGCTGCCTCTGCACAGCCCCTGAGATGCACAGAGCCTGGTGCTTCCCTCCACAGCACACTAAACCACCTTGGAGATGTTTTATTTTGCTGCATCCCAAAGTCATTTAATGCGCATTATGCCCCCGACACGTGCAAACAGCCCGCTATTAAAGTGCAGTATGCCGTCAACATGTGCAAACAGCTGAACCATTAGAGCAGTGCAAAAGGGGCATTAAGCTGCTTTAAAGGCCAATTTTATGGTGTGTACAAATGGCCACAGTTCAACAATAATAGAATCCCCCCTGGCATTGCTGGTGCCCCTCACTCTGACCCGCAGCTCCCTGGCACTGCTGGTGCCCCTCACTCCTGGCCTGCAGCCCCCTAGCGCTACTGGTGCCCCATACTCCTGGCCCGCAGCCCCCTGGCACTGTTGCTGTTAAATAAAAGGGTTTACATTATCACCCATGCATCAGATAAAACGGGTTCTATGACACGTTTATTGCATAAGTTATTCACCATTGCACATAGCAGTGAGATAATAAAACACTTTTCTCAGTATTTCCGCCATTATCATATAAACTTTTGCTATCTACTTACAGTATTACACCAAGGAAATAGGGTCAGTAGTCATTTTTCAAAATCTAGTATGAAGGGCAGAGTGCAGGATTAGTCAGCTGGAGTTATTGTCACAAGATCTTCTGTTCCCTTATAATCTTCATGGGAAACATCTACAGGACTCATAGGACACTGTTTAATGGAGCCCTTTGTTTTATCATTTTTAGAACCTCTTGAAGTCCAATTGCTAACCTTGCAGGGAAGGAGTGGGGAGGACTTGTCTGAAGAGTCACACCCATGTTTAAAGTCTGCATAAATCCATTCTTACCTAGTCACAAGTTACTGTGCTGTTACAGACCTGTTCAGTCTTTCTTTTTTAATCAGTGCTCTGTCTGCTGGTTAGTTCACAGAGAAAATAGCTGTCGGGGGAAAAAACTGCCTTGTTGCTTAGTGCCCATAAATGTTCTGGTTCCTAATAGTCAAAATTTCCTCTTGACTAATGTATACACTCTTCTTTTGTCTCTCAGTTCTTTGCCTCCTTTTCTTTAATCCTCATGTTTCAGAGTATAAATACTTTACTAGCTGGTGTCAGGAATAAATTTGTACTATCACAATCTACTGTTGGACAGGTAGTTTCACATCAGGTTTTACACTTTCATAGATTTCGTAGACATTAATGCTGGAAGGGACCTCATAAGATCATCGGGTCCAGCTCCCTACCCAAGGGGCAGGAAGTCAGGTAGGGTCAAAGGACCCCAGCAAGACAAACGTCCAAATGTTTCTTAAAAGTGTCCAGAGTAGGTGTTTGTACCACATCTGGGAGGAGTCTGTTCCAGGCCTTGGGGGCTCAGACAGTAAAGAAGTTTTTCCTTATGTCCAGCCTGAAACGGTCTTGCAGGAGTTTGGGACCATTGGACCTTGTCATCCCTTGGGGTGCTCTGGTGAACAGGCATTCCCCCAGATCATGATGCATGCCCCTTACGTACTTATAGGCTGTCACCAAGTCACCCCTGAGCTTGCGCTTCTCCAGGCTGAAGAGTCCCGTAGCTCGCAGCCTGTCTTCATAAGGCCTGTTCTCTTGCCCTCTGATTGTGCACGTGGCTCTCGTCTGGACTCTTTCAAGCTTCTCCAGAGCCACACGCATGATCAGAGGGCATGAGAACAGGCCTTATGAAGACAGGCTGTGAGCTATGGGACTCTTCAGCCTGGAGAAGCTCATGTTCAGGGGTGACTTGGTGGCAGCCTGTAAGTACATAGGGGGTATGCATCAGGATCTGAAAGAACAACTTTCCTCTGATCTACCCAGGTATTAGAAAAATGATACCATGCCTTTAAATGTAATTTTTTTCTTAACTTCTTCCTTATTTACTTATATATAAAAGAACTAAACAAAAATGGTCATTCAGCACAATTTTGGGCCTTCTGCAGGGCTTCTGTTCTGCATTCCTTTCTTTGGTTTCAGTTTTTCACTATTGAAATCAATGGGAGTTTTTGGTTGGACTTTCATAAGAGTAGAATTAGATCCTTTGACTTACACAGAGCTTCTATGTTACTGTACAAAAAAGAAGAAAGAGCATATTAACAAGAGCAAAAACAGCCATAGCAGTAAAGGTGAACTGATGATAAAATCAGAAGACAACGAGTGGACCAATAGATACCCTTAAAATATTGTCACTGAGAAGCCAGATCTATCCAGAATACATCCTATACAAATAATCTGTCTCTCCCCTTCTTACAAATCCTGCTGCCCACTCTATGAGATGTTTTGATGAACTGAACTTCCAACCTCTAGATGGACCTCCTTTTAAGCTTGCATAAACTCAATATTTGTTTCTTGACTCTGTTCTGCTGGAGATATATAATGGGACTGGTTCAACAAAAAAATCTCCTTTTATGGTTTAAATTCATATTAGGTTTGTGGGATTTAAAACTGGCTGGTACATAGAGTGTTGGCTTTTGAAGCAAAGTTCAAAATACTGTGCAAAGTTCAAATCAAAGTTCAAAATACTGTGCAAAGTTATTTTGGTTTCATGTAGCTTTTTCCCTTTGGAATCTTCCTTATTTAGTAAATTGTCACTTAAATACTAGTAAATATTGTTTTATGTTAACAATGTCCTATACTTTTGATGAACTTTGATGTATTACTAGATATTAGTAGTGCTGTATGGTATTCCTCCTGATGGTTTCTTTTTGGGTGACAAAGTAGCATATTTTGTGCAAGGGTTAAGTTTTCTGAAATTTTTGTATTATTTTGTGTATTTAACATTGATATACTTTGAAACTGGAGTTTACCTCTGTTATCATATATGAATGATTTGGACTATTTTCTGCCACCTCATTACTAGTGGATGGTACCATATTCTTCAAGATTATCAATGAAAATTCTTGCAGAGTAGGGAACTGAAATTGCAGAAATTCTAAATGCAATACTTGGCAGTATAACAGAATGCAACCTTTATCTCCCAGTTTCTCTCTACTCTATTTTCTTATTCCTTTTTTGGCCTAAACTGGGTGTTTGTGACAGAGACTGCAGTGACAGTCTGGGAAACTGCAATCCTTTATGTCAAGAATAGGCACAGCATGAACTGTGGAAGTGCTACCCAATCTGCAAGGTTTCTTACCCCTGAACTCAAAGGGAACACCTCTTGGAAAAGAGGGTGATTCAATTTTCCAGGCTGCTAGCTTTGTTTCTTCCTCTGAGACTGCCAGCAAGGATGTTGGTTACTGCCAATAGTTTTTTGGGATGAGTTCAGAAGAGTGAATAGAGACCATTAACCTCATGTCGCATCCTCTCAAAATTTGTTCTGAAAGCATTAGTATCACTACATCTTGATTTAAAATTTTTTTTTGTTCATTTGTGTCCATGCCATTTGGATATGTAAGAGAAGAGATAAATATGACATTCAGACACTGACCTGCTGCCTGAAATCACTTGTGGTCAGAGGAATTCAGTTTGTTGCATTTGCACTCTACACTATTCCAGTAATGGTAATTACTGGTAATATTTACATAGCCATTACCAGTTAACCATGAAATAGACCAAGGGTCTGAATTTGTATGAAAAAAAAATGGCCTGCGGAAAATTATATTGTCAACTGTTTTCTTTTTAATAGTATATGTAATGGATGTGATTCTTATGGACAATATACAGAAGACTTGTTTAAAAAGACAAAAAAGTAAGGTTGTGTGTGTTAGCTTTTCTAATTGACATGGTCATTTAAAAATACTACCCAGTTAAGTGGCATTGACTTGATTCATACTGCTGGTTGGTGGTTGTATCAGGACTAGAAAAGCTGTTGGGAAAACTATTTAACTTACTTGCCTGGTTTGAAATACCAAAAGAAAAATAGTCCAAAAGAAAGAAAATTGTGCTTTGCTGACAATTTTTAATATACTTTAAAAAAAGAGTATGCATGGAGCTTTTTGGTATGCTGAATTAAGTTTTCTATTCTGTTCCACATAATTAATATCTCCTGATTTTCTCTAAGGTCACCTCTCCCCTGATTTCATTTAGTAAATTCTTTGACAGTTTAGGTTTGTGACATCTTGAAGTATATAGAATTCTGAGTTCTATATTTTTTCTTGTTTTGTACATATCACATTGAATGTTTTCTTCTCTGCCTTGCCTTTACCCTTTTTTAATGAATATACCTTGCTATGACAAAGCAGCTGCATTCCAGCATTTATTCTACCCTTCATTTGAAGGTTATTGCTGGCTAGTTTATAGTATTACTATAAATGTCTCAGTATTGGTGTCTTTATATAAAGTTAAAAGTTCTCATTATCGTGGCCACTACTATTTACCCTATCACTCAGTTGTATTGTGCAATTTGATAGATACTTTGAATAGAGAATAATATAAATGAATTTGCCATCAGTACTAAGGTAACTAATAACTTCATGTTTAAATCAGTGCGTGAAAATCCTAATCTTCCCCTCAAAGTACGGTGTGTATAAGATGGTATTGAAACAAAATATTGTGGTAGCACAGTTCACTGCCTTTGGTAAACTTAGAATCCAATTATGTAGCCCATATGCTTTCATGAGCCTAATCCCCAGTGGTTGCTACCATCTTTTGTTTTGTGTTCTTGTAATTCACTAATGTTGGTAGGGAAACCACATCTTCATCTGTTTCCACCATCATGTTTCCTGTAGAAAGATAGAAATTTTAAATTTGCAGCCTTCATAGATGGCCCTGGAGGCAGAGGCCACCCAGGAGATGCCTTTGAATTCAGAGATTTCAAGACTAGGTTGTCATATAATGATCATTTAGTCTGACCTCATTAAGACAGCTCTATTTTGTACTTGAATAGAGGTGCTTGAATTAGTACAGCTTGGTGGCTAAGCTTCTTACCCTGTTGGCTCTGTCATTTGGCTCATCACCAGAAATCCTATAAAAGTGGAAATTTGGTCATAGGAGTAGGGAAAAAGACAAGAGGATGGCACAGGTGTGCAAGGAGAAAATTAGGAAGGCCGAGGCACAATTTGAAATGCAATTGGCAAGAAAGGCAATAAATAAAGTATTCTACAAGTATGTTAAAAATAAGAGGAAGACCAAAGAAACCATAAGTCCTTTATGGAATGCAGAAGGCAGTTTAGCTGTGGATAATGCAGAGGAAGGTAAAGTATTTAATGCCTTTTTTGCTAAAGTCTTTAGAAATATGGGCAGCTACCAGATGACAAGTGCACTTGGCAGCAGAGATAGGGAAGGAGACAAGCAGGTTAGAGTAGGAACAGAACAGGTTAGGGTAACTTAACGCAGCTAGATGCTTTCAAGTTGGCAGAACTAGGTGGGATGCACTCTAGGGTACTGAAGGAGTTGGCTGAAGTAATTTCAAAGCCATTAGCTATCCTCCACGGAGGCTGCTTGATGTCTTGAATGATTGGAAAAGGGCAAATAGACTTCCCATTTTTAAGAAAGGGAAGCAGGAAGATCCAGGGAGCTACAGACCTTTCAGCCTGACCTAAATACTTGGAAAGATCATTGAGTAGCTCCTAAGGAATCAATTCTGAATGACGTGGCAGAGAACAAAATGATGAGCAGGGATCCAGGTTTTCTGTTTGCTGCAGAAAAACTCAGACGTTCTCATTTTAAGGAATAAAACTCAGGTTTTCCCCTTTGAAGGAGGAAACCGTGGGCTTTCCTTTGCATGCAGGCAGACTTCCAGCCTGCAAAGAACTGCTTGGGGCTGGGAGGAGTGGGGGGAGGGTGATTGAAGGCAGGGAGCACCTTGTGTGTGTGCATACAGCTGGGCAGGGTGGTGGGAGCTGCTCTGGCAGCTGGATACAGGTAAGTCTGTGGGGGGGGGAGTTGGAGGGCCATGGCTTGGGGACTGGATGTGGGGGCTGTGTGGGGCATGTGGGTATGTGTGGGTGGCAGGGGTGGGTGGAGAAGATGTGTGTGCAGAATGAGGTGTATGGAGTGGGGAAGGTGTCTAGGTGTTGGGGCTGCAGCAGGGTAGGGGCCTGAGGTAGCGTTTGGTGCCACTGGCAAGCCCAGCTCTGCCAGGGGGAAGCTGGTGGTTGGGGGCCCTTTGGGGGCAGCAGGGAGCTGCATGGTGGACCTGGCAGCACTGGTAGTTGGTGTTTGTGCTGCCAGGTGCGGGGCAGGGTGGGACAGCCAGGAGACGCTGCTGGAGGAGGAGTGGGGGGGAGCCTGGCTAGGCTACCTGGCATGGTACAGGAGCCCCAGCACAGGATGGGGGATGCCACAGGCCTCCCTTCCTCCTGCTTCCAGCCTGTGCTAGGGCTGGATTTACTCTGCTGTGGCCTGGAGCCCCTTGCCCTCTTGCTCTCTGCAAGATGGCCCGGTCCAGATCCGTGCTCTGTTTCACAATGCTGTTGTGGAGTGCAGCGCTAGTCCTCCCTGCTGCGCTGCACTGTGCTGCGCTGCACTGTCATGCCTCAGCTCCAGCCCCAGCCCCAGCCAGCGATGCAGGGCAGTGTGTGTGCTACCCCAGCTGCTGCCTGTGCTTTGGCATGAAGTGCACACCATGTGCCTCAGGCTGGAGGCTGTCCCTGCCATAGATCCATAGATTCATAGATGTTAGTGTGGGAAGGGACCTCAATAGATCATCGAGTCCGACCCCCTGCATAAGCAGGAAAGAGTGCTGGGTCTAGATGACCCCAGCTAGATACTCATCTAACCTCCTCTTGAAGACCCCCAGGGTAGGGGAGAGCACCACCTCCCTTGGGAGCCCGTTCCAGACCTTGGCCACTCTAACTGGGAAGAAGTTCTTCCTAATGTCCAATCTAAATCTGCTCTCTGCTAGCTTGTGGCCATTGTTTCTTGTAACCCCCGGGGGCGCCTTGGTGAATAAATACTCACCAATTCCCTTCTGTGCCCCCGTGATGAACTTATAGGCAGCCACAAGGTCGCCTCTCAACCTTCTCTTGCGGAGGCTGAAAAGGTCCAGTTTCTCTAGTCTCTCCTCGTAGGGCTTGGTCTGCAGGCCCTTGACCATACGAGTTGCCCTTCTCTGGACCCTCTCCAGGTTATCCGCATCATTTTTGAAGTGTGGCGCCCAGAATTGCACGCAGTACTCCAACTGTGGTCTGACCAGCGCCCTATAGAGGGGAAGTATCACCTCCTTGGACCTATTCATCATGCATCTGCTGATGCACGATAAAGTGCCATTGGCTTTTCTGATGGCTTCGTCACACTGCCGGCTCATGTTCATCTTGGAGTCCACTAGGACTCCAAGATCCCTTTCCACCTCTGTGCCACCCAGCAGGTCATTCCCTAGGCTGTAGGTGTGCTGGACATTTTTCCTCCCTAGGTGCAGCACTTTGCATTTCTCCTTGTTGAACTGCATCCTGTTGTTTTCTGCCCACTTGTCCAGCCTATCCAGGTCTGCCTGCAGCTGTTCCCTGCCCTCCGGCGTGTCTACTTCTCCCCATAGCTTTGTGTCATCTGCAAACTTGGACAGAGTACATTTGACTCCCTCGTCCAAGTCGCTGATGAAGACATTAAAGAGTATCGGTCCAAGGACCGAGCCCTGCGGGACCCCACTGCCCACACCCTTCCAGGTCGAGACTGACCCATCCACCATGACTCTTTGGGTGCGACCCTCTAGCCAATTCGCCACCCACCGGACTGTGTAGTCATCCACGTCACAGCCTCTTAACTTGTTCACCAGTATGGGGTGGGATACCGTATTGAAGGCCTTCCTGAAGTCTAAGTATACGACATCCACCCCTCCTCCTGTGTCCAGGCGTTTCGTAACCTGGTCATAGAAAGAGACTAGGTTGGTCAGGCACGATCTGCCCGCCACAAACCCGTGCTGGTTTCCCCTCAACATAATTTGCCCTGCCGGGCTCTCACAAATGTGAGCCTTGATAATTTTTTCAAAGACTTTACCAAGGATGGAGGTGAGACTGACCGGTCTATAGTTGCCCGGGTCCTCCTTCCTCCCCTTTTTGAAAATGGGGACCACGTTAGCCCTTTTCCAGTCCTCCGGGACTTGGCCCGTGCGCCATGAGCGTTCGAATATTCCCGCCAGTGGCTCTGCAATGATGTTGGCCAGTGCCTTCAGCACCCTCGGATGGAGCTCATCCGGGCCTGTCGATTTAAAGGCATCCAGTTCTTCCAAATGACTCTGCACCACCTCAGGATCTACGTATGGAAGTCTGGCGCCTTGCTGCTGCCTCTCTACAATCCCAGTGAGAGACTTGTCGTGCCCCTCACTTAGGAACACTGAGGCAAAGAACTCGTTGAGGAGTTCAGCCTTGTCCCCCCTATCTGTCACCAATTGTTTCTGCCCATTTAGCAGTGGTCCTATTCCTCCCTGGGCCTTCCTTTTACTCCCAGTATATCTAAAAAACAATTTCTTGTTGTCTTTTACTTGGGTTGCCATCCTCAGCTCCATGGTAGCTTTGGCCCGCCTAACTGCCTCCCTACAAGCACGAGCAGAGGAGGTATATTCATCTTTAGTGATCTCACCCTGTTTCCACTTTTTATGTGCTCCCCTTTTGGCCCTTAGGCTGCCCTGGATTTCTCTGGTCAGCCATGGAAGCCTTCTGGCCCCTTTCCCTTTTTTGCCTCGCTCGGGGATCGTCTTGCTTTGTGCCCGAAGGATCGTTTCCTTTAGGCACAGCCACCCTTCTTGGGCTCCCATCCCTTCAAAACTCCTACTCTGCAGTGCTTCCTTGACTAATCGCCTGAGTGCATTGAGATCAGCTTTCCTAAAGTCTAGCACTTTCACCCTACTAGTTACCTTACCCACTCGCCGTCTTATGTTGAATTCTATTATAAGGTGATCACTGTCTCCCAAATGGCTACCGATCTGGAGGTCCCCTATCACGTCATCTCCTGTTGCCAATACCAGATCCAGTATGGCATTCCCCCTAGTGGGACCATGCACCTCCTGTGTCAGGTGGAGGTCCTGTATACAGGTTAGAAACCTGTGTGAGCGATGGGACCTTGCTGTCTGCGTCTCCCAGCAGATGTCTGGGTAGTTTAGGTCCCCCATGACTACCGCCTCTTTAGCTTTTATGGTCTCCGAGAGTTGCCTCAGGAGCCCCGCATCTATTTCTTCCCCTTGGTGTGGGGGTCTGTAGCAGACATGTCCCCACAGACCACCATCCTGCAGTCCATGCGGTGCCGGGCAGGACGGGGGCAGTGGGGGACCCCTCCAGCAGGGTTGGGGGGGACAGGGAGCTGTGGGTTGGGAGTGAGGGGCACTGGCAGGGATGTCGGGGCTGATGGTTGGAAGTGAGGGATCCCAAGGGGTGCGGGGGCTGTGGGTTGGGAGTGAGGTTCACTGGCAGGGACAGGGGGCTGTGGGTTAGGAGTGAGGATGGGGGACTGCAGGTTGGGAGTGAGGGCCACTGGCAGGGCTGGGGGTGGAGGGCTGTGGCTTGGGAGTGAGGGGCACCAGCAGGGTTGGTGGCTGTGGGTTAGGAGTGAGGGACATCTGTGCAGACAGAGGGAGTGGGGCTGTGGCTTGGAAGTGAGGGGCAGTGGCATGGCTGGGGAGTATGGGGACTGTGTTAGGAGTGAGGGGCACTGGCATGACTGGGAGTGCTGTGGCTTGAGAGTTAGGGGCAATGACTTGGGGAGGGGCAGGGCACCTGCATATCAGGGCTGCTTAGTGCCACAAAGCAGTGGGGAAATAGCCACAGCTGGACCTGCATCCTGGTGAGTGAATGGGGCAGGGTGTGCTCTGATTTTCTATGATAAACCCCAAATCAAATGCCAAAACATATAGGTAATTAGAATGTATTTTATTATGATTGAGGCACTGGTAGGCTTCCAAATAGCTTTAAAATTGTAAACATATCAATAAAATAGTGTTAAACTGATGCCTATACATAGCGGGATTACATTTTAGTCAGGGAAAAACATGGATTTTGAGAGTTTTAATCAGAGAATTTGCCATTTTTATCACAGAATTTTCGATTTTTAAACAGAAATCTAGGATCCTTGTTGATCGGGAACAGCTATCATGGTTTCACCAAGAAGAAGCTGTGTCTAACCAACCTCTGATAAGTAGGGACCTACCTAGTTCATGGAGGCTGACCCCTTGATTTCACAGGAAAAATGAAGGCCCAGGCAGCCATTTTACAGGTGGATCGCAGTGGCCTCCCCATGCCTCTGATTAGCTGAGGGCCCCCAGTAGCCGCATACCTTGCCACTGATTGGCTGTAGGGGCTGCCTGTCATGTGGCCTTGCCCCTTACCTGCAAAGGCTGTCTGTTATGCATCTCTGCCTCTCACTGCCAATTGGTGGAGAGGAGCGGGGCTACATAACATGCAGCCGTCTCAGCCAAGCAGTGGCGAGGGGCTGAGGTGGGAGCCATCTTGCCTGCAGCCCTCTGAGTGGGCAGTCCTCCTATACCTCAACCCTCCTTCCCTGCCCTGCCAGGCTGCCGCAGCACATTGAGGACTGCTTCTCCCTCTGAGGAGCCAGCATTTTCTTTTCTGTAGGTTTTCTTCTTTTTTTCTTTAGATTTTGTGGGCATTGCCTAGATTTCATGGGCAATGCCGGATTTTGTGGAGTCCATGAAATCATGAATTTGGTAGGTCCCTAATGATAAAATGGCAGGCTTTGTGGATATGGGGAGAGCAGTGGCTATGATATACCTTGACTTTGGACAGTCTCCCACAACATTCTCATTAACAAGCTAAGAAAATACAAACTAGACAAAAATACTGTAATGTGGATACATAACTAGTTGGGTCATCCTGTTCAGTGAGTAGTTACCAATGCCCTAGTGTCTAGCTATCATCAAGTGCATCTATCCTGGGTCTGGTATTGTTCAATATCTTTATTAGTGATTTGAATGATGGGACTGAGTGCAAGCTTATCACATCTATGATGACACTGAGTTTGGTGGAGTGGCAGACACTCTGGAGGACAGGGCTAGAATCCAAAGTGACCTGGATAGACTGGAAAAATGGTCCACATTCAATCAGATAAGATTTAACAAAGGTAAGTGCAAAGTTCTGCACTTGGGACAGAATAATTGCATGTAGACAGCCTGGGGAATGATTGGCTTGACTGCAGTACTGCAAAGAAGGACCTGGGGATTACAGTAGACTGTAAGCTGAATATAAGCCATCACTGTGCTTTTGTTGCAAAAAAAGCCAACAGCATACTGGGTTGCATCATTAGGAGTGTCACCAAATCAAGAGAAATGATTCTTCCTTTCTATTCAGCCTGGTGAGGCCTCACCTGGAGTACAGTTTTGGGTTCCACACTTCAAGAAGGATGTAGACAGACTGGAAAGAGTCCCCCACATAGAGTGACAAAAATTGTTAGAAGCCTGGGAATCAAGACTTTTGAGGAAAGGCTGAAAGGCTGAAATAACTGTTTTTTAAGTCTGAAGAAGAGAAGACTGAAGGGGATTGTAATAACAGTCTTCAAATACCTGAAGGAAGATTATAGAGTATGGAGATAGACAACAATTTTCTCTTTGGCCATAGGGAACAGGACTAGGAGCAATGGCTTTCAGCTATGGTAGAAGAAATTTAGGTTGTGGAGAGGAACTTCCTGAAGTTCTGTGGCAGAACTTTCTGATTATCAGGGTGGTCAAACATTGAAACAGGCTACCTAGCGAAGTTCTGGAATCGCCATTGTTGGAAATTTTCAAGAGCAGGTTGGACAGACAGTTGGCTGGGATGGTTTAGTTAGGGATGATCCTGCTTTGAGCAGGGCGCTGGACTGGATGACCTTGTAAACTCCCTTCCAGTCCTATGATTCTGTGATCAGAGTGTTCTTTGGGACTTCTGACTCTGCTCCCCTTGACCACCTAGGCTTCTCAACCCCTTTATGAAAATGAATAGAGACCAATTAATAGAATATCAAAGTTTACGGTGTGTAGATTCTTGAATGGTGTCTATATCTATGGTGCCCAGGCTGTAGAATGGACCAGAACACGAATGACTGGTGCTTCCCGAGACTGGGGCGGCACCATGGAGGTGAGCGGGGACTGCCCACAGTCGCCGGCATTGGTAGCAGTGAATGGGGACCACCCACAGCTGCCGGCATCAGTGGCGGTGAGCGGGGACTGTCTGCAGCCGCCACCAGCAGTGTTGGCAGTGGGGGTGGTGTGGTGAGCAGGGACTACCTGCAGTCACCACTGGCCACTTTGGTGGCCGGGCAGGTTGTGTGCGAGTGGTGACCGCTTGCAGAAGCTGGCGGTGTCCAATCTCAGGGGGGGCACATGCCCCACCTACGCGTTGTCTATGGATGAGAATCCTTTTCAAATGACTGGAGCATTCTTCAGAAGTGATAACAAGCTGGGAAAGGCTGGGCACAAAAAATAAAGAAGGCTATATTATTGCATATAATTTAAATACTTACCAAGGTTTCTCTTCTTCTCTTTGATCCACCTTGCAGTGTGGTATGCATGGTAATGCAAGTTTCATACCTGCTTTAGAAATTTTTGTTGGGTGCTTAAGCAAGATTAGGCAGACAAAGTTCTTTGGGTAAATCTAGTATCTTTTATTAGACTAACAAAAATAGTTGGAAAAAATATTTTGTGCAAGTTTCGGGTACAAACACCCTTTATCAGGCCACTTTTTATGAAGGCTTTTTTTGGGGCTTATCCAGTGATCCCTTTCCTAAGCATACCTATTCGTTTCTAGAGGCTAATTAAACTATGCTTTATATCAGGGGTATCAAACATACGACTTGTGGGCTGGATCTGGCCCATGGAGCTGTATCATCCAACCTATGGGTCTTGTGTGCAGCATGCCTTGGCCCCTGGGGTTGTGCGCACAGTGGGCCAGCATGGGGCATACAATCCATGTAGTGTGTGAGTTAATCCTAGAGCTGCACAAAGCATGGGGGGTCCAGGGCATGGGCTGCATGTGGCACCCTGGCAGAGTGGCCCTGTGAGCTGGCTCCATTGTGCATGGATGGCCTGAGGCCCAATCAGGACCAGGCCTGGAGCTAATGTGTGGGTACTATACTGCAGACTGGACCAGCAACCCTCATCTGGCCAGCAAGGTTGGATGAGTTTGACACCTCTGCGTTATATGAAAAAATGTTGTTACAGAATAGAACTATTATTTATATACAGTAATAGTACCTTCTTATATATCTTTTAAAAAAAAATATGCAGTCCTTATTTGCCTTCGGTGACAGCCCCAAACCATTTATTTTCAAATAGAATGAAAACAAGCTTTTTAGAGGTGTGGCAGAATTCATTTCTGGTCCATCCTGCAATTCTCCAGAGTGCTGATGAAACTATTTTACATTAAGAACTAGAGGTGCACCGATACATTAGTCCCATATCGGATCGGCACCAGTATAGAGAAGATTGAAATAGGCTTTTTTTTCCTGATGTGGCTGATAATGTGGCCGATAAATGCCCTGTGCATACTCACAGCCACAGCATGCACGGGGTCAGGAGCACAGCCTGGCAGCTTGGAGACCAGCATCTGGCTGGTAAGTCTAGTGTTGGGGGAGAGGGAAGGGGAGGGGCAAATTGTGGCTTCCAGTTTGAGGGAGGGAGTGGGGTTGGAGCAGGTATTGCTCAGCTGGGGCAGGACAGGCATGGGACAAAGCCACGAGCAGCTTGTCGGGGAGGAGGGGGCTCCCACCACTGCATGCACCCTGGAAGGGCATGGGGGCATGTGCCCCTGGATCTGAGTGCCGGGTGGGCAGGGCAGGGTGGAGCCAGGGGCCCTGCCGGGTTGTTCCTGGTGGGGGCTGGGCAGGGCTGCGCTGTGCTCGGGACATGTGGTGGCGGTGCTGGGTGGAGGCTACAGTGAATACTGGGGTGGCTGCAGGCCCCCTACCCCCCGTAGCCCTGCTCCCAGTGCTAGAGCTGCCCACCCCGAGCACAGTGCAGCCTGGCCCAACCCCTGCTGGGAAGAGCCCAGCACAGCCCTGGCCCCAACCTGCAGTGGCATCTCGCCCCGCCCCGCGCAGATCCAGGGGTGCATGCCCCCCATGCCCTCCCTGGGTGCATGAAGGGTGGGAGCCATCTCCCCCACCCCTCCAATGAGCCATTTGTGGCTCCATCATGCATCTGGCCCCAGCTGAGCAGCACCTGCCCCTGCTCCACTCCCTCCCTCACCACAGGGGCCCCAATCTGCCCCCTCACACCTCTTCCCTCCCCCTACCACTTCCCCCACCAGACTTACCAGCCGGATGCTGGTCTCCAAGCTGCCTGGCTGCATGTTAGAATCGGATTGGTATTGGCTGATATGGCTCTTTATTGGCCATCAGTACTGGCCCAAAAAATCTCTATTCATGCACCCCTATTAAGAACCTTACTGTCAAGTTTCAGTCTATGTTATCCCTGAATTGTATATAGCTTTAAAGATTCAAGTTTATTATAAGTTAACCTTCGTTTATAACAGAACTAATAATTATAGTTCACATTATCCACTGAAAGTCAAAAGATTAATATTTTGGGATACCATGTCCTACGTAACATTTTATAAGAGTTCAGAACAAGGGTATTATATTGTCACAAGTAATTCAGATTCTGATGAGTTGGTAGTTTAGAAAGATGCAAGGGAAGTAACTGCATATTTGATAATTAAGATGCTAAATAAATATAATATTTTATTTGAAGTCAAAAGCTTCAGTTGTGCATTTGAAAACACATCAGGTTATCAAGGATTGAAAAATCCATAGTGGTGAAAGGCTGTGAGTGTTTTACTGATAACACCTTTAGTTTTGTTAGTGCTAGCTGAATACAAACACTTAAAAGAAGTCTACTTCTTATGTTTTAGATATCTGATATCCATGTTACTGGAGAGTCAGAGGACATGTCTGCTAAAGAAAGATTACTCCTGTGGACACAGCAGACAACTGAGGGTTATGCTGGAATTCATTGTGAAAATTTCACTACCTGCTGGCGAGATGGAAGATTATTTAATGCCATCATTCATAAATACAGGTAATTGTACAGTTTATTCCTCTTAAACACCTGGAGATATGCTGGCTTTTTATTGTACATCAGAGGACTTCAGCCAACAAAAAAATGGGCTCTGTGGTTCCTGTCTTGTGGTAGCATTATAGTAGTGGAGATTAAATGGCTCTTGGAAAATCCCTTGCCTTCTGGAATCAAGCCTTTTATTATATGTTACATGCCACATCTTTCTTTTTTTAGAGAAGAATCTTAACACCAAATCTTTATACTGAAAATCTGTCATGACACCCCTCTAAGTATACTTGGGACAGTGCTTACCTAGTACTATGTAGTGACTTCCAGGCATGGCTGGTGAACTCAGACTTGTGGGACAGTGGAGTGTCCTGCGTGGGGGGTTGGTTGTAGCTGGCCAGAAGCGGGGAAGGGTTGCAGCCTTCCCACTACTGGTTGGAGTGCCTGGCCGGCTGCAACCCGCCTCCCCCCCTCCCACGGGATGCTCCACTGCTGCACCAGTCTGAGTTCACCAGTCATGCCTGGTGACTTCCAACCTTCTCCATACCACCTCTTTTCCATACTTAGAACCTTCCTGGAGACATTTGAGGAACAGTTTTATTGTACCCAGTAGATAGAAAAGGGAAGCTTGAGACTTATTTGTAGGATTGATTTTATTACCCATTGTAGGAATAAGGTCACCCTCATAAAGAAACTTTTTCCTATTCCTATAATGGGATCACTTATGTGCCCGGAGTGGGCAATAGAATTGCTCCTACAGGTAACTCAGAGTTAGCTTCAACCTGGTGAAACACCATTTTGCCCTTGGTTTCTGTATATAGGAGCTTAATAGTTGCATAGGAGATTCTACCTCAGCCTGAGCACATTAGAACCCACATCTCCCAAGCAAGACCAACATGCAGGATCAGCAATATCAGGTTTATTAGACAAGGGTGTAACTATGCAAACATAAAACAAATACAAGAAACTAAAACAGGTACAAGAAACTGTTGGTCCATATGCGCACGCACACTCACACACGCACACACACACAGGTGGTGTGGGTTGGTAATTGGAGACTGAAAATGGCGGTGTGCAGTCCTGTCCGAGTGCCATGGGTTGATGATTGATGGCTGGTCGATGTCCTGAGCCAGGGTTGCTGTCTGATCCTCTGGTGGATGGCTGGTGCAAGTTACTTGGTGGGGTTCTGGTCCAGATAACAGAGGTGTCCACCAGGGTCACATTCCCCTGCTTTTTTATCAGGAAGTTCCCTTGTGATACCTGTGGGTTTGAAGCCCAGCTGGAAGAGGGGCTAACAGCTGTCATTTTCTCACTGATGAGAGTCCCACCTGGTGGGATGTGCAGTTTTGAAGTGTCATTCTTCTGACAGTTTTGGGTGGGGGGCTTCTTCTTGGAATTCACAATGAGGGTGGTGCTAGGTTACCGGAAATCCATACTGTTCCTGATTGCTTTCTGAAATCTTATTTCCAATTGAATGCAGGGCTGTTTCTGTGTATCCTTGTGTTGATGGGTCCATTGTTTCCATCTTTGTCACTATCATACGCACACGCTCACACTCGGGGATCAACTTTTCATATAGGTACAATTGACATTACAATGGGGTTACAACATGTCTTGACGAGCAAGGGGAGAAGCAGGTTACAACATAACAAAATGGAATCTTGACATTACAAAATGGGGCTTGACATTGCTTTGGCAACCATGAAAGCAGGCCTGAAGTATACAAAACCCGTGTAAAAATAGCACAAAATAGCAAAAATTTGAATATAAAACAATACTAGATAGCAAAATTAGTAATACATAACCTAAAAGAGGCTTATATATATATATAGAAACTCATTGCAATGCACAGACTCGTTTCCTTAGCTTAACTCGCAAAAGATTTATCCTAGACCTTATTTCATATGGGGGGTGGGGGGAGTGGGAGGTAGAGAAAGAAAAGAGAAAGATAGGAATGGATAGATGGAGGAAGGGAAGGAAGTGTGGGGTCTTTCTGCTACGATACCATTTTGCCCTTGGTTTCTGTATATAAGAGTTTGATAGTTGCCCAGAAGATTCTACCTCAGCCTGAGTACATTCAAACCCACATCTCCCAAGAAGCAGAGAGATGTAAGATGGTATGCAATTACCCAAATTTAGTACTACAGTGGTGTTCAACCTCTTGGTGCCACAGACCAGATATGTGGTGCAGGGCTGTCTGTGGGCTGGCCCATCTGTGGGTTTGATCAGACCCCATGCACCAGGATTAGCCCCACATTGCTAGATTGGGGCCGTGTGCTGCTTCCCTGGGGCCCTCAAACTCCTTGAGTAGGGCCTCTCACTGGCTCCCCTGGCCCTGTGCCAGTGGATTGAGGCTCCTCACTTCCTCCCTGGGTCTCATATTGCCTTTACTCAGCTCCCTTCTATAGGATTGGGCCCTACACTGCCTTCAGCTAATCCCTATGTGCTCAGATCGGGCCTTGGGCAGCCTCTGTTCACCAATTTAGCTTGCTGTTTGGCCTCCAGAGCTTCCCATGAGTCTGTAAACTCAGTAGCAGAGGAGCAGCTATTGCTGCCACCTCTCCCCCACTGCCAACTTTCTAGAGCCATTGGGACCCCCATGGACCAGGTGGCTGGATCTGGCCCACAGGCCAAGGCTTCATCACCCCTGTACTTACTAGAATAAAAATGTCAGTGAGAGAGTGCTCTGGGGTAGATCCAATAAAAGTGATGCATTTTAGCACCTAACTTTTAGTTGCCTGGTTCCCCAAGGAACCTGAATCCAGAATCCTGAGTTAGGGTTGCCTAAAGGTGATCCTAGTTTTCTGTGATGAAGAAAACAAAATTCTCTGATAAAAAAAAACCCACAAAAAAGTCCATCTTCTCCCCCACCCCGTGGTCTGCCGCACCTTCATGACAACTGCTGGCTCCCTCTGGGGAGCTAGCATTTTATTTTCACTAAGTTTTTATTTTTGTTTTCTGGTGATTCAGAAGATTCTCTGTAAAACTGCAAATTCCACATTTTCCCATGGCAAACCATTTTGCAGATCCCTGATGCCTAAAGGTGTGATCCAAAACCATGAGCATTAGAGCTAGAGAATAGGTGAGTGCATTCACTTGGAAGGAGACAATCCTGGGTTCTGGTCTCTAGTCCAAGCACCGTTTTTGTATTTTACATTAATCACCCATTATAATTACCGAAGCAGTCTTTAAAACAGGGATTATTGCTTCTAAGTGAACTTCTTCACTACTTGACTAGTAGTGTCCTTTATCTTGATGTTTTGCTGTACAGTAGCATGAAACAGCCTCACCTAGATTAGTGTATAACCTGCTGATTCTGATACTGTCCTGGGAGGTGAGAGCTGCAGGTTGGAACCCTCTTAGTTGGAGAAAGGTACCCTACTTCCTAACTGTTTGGTCTAAAACCTGGCTTGCTCTGCAAATGAAGAGTGCCTGCAGTGCTGATTTTTTAGGTACCCAAGTCCTTTATTGGATCTAGCTCAGAGTTATTTTATCTGATTGACACTTCTAACTCAGTAATTATTTGGGAGGAGAAACATACATCATTCATGACTCTCTACTTCTTTTGGTAATACCACAAAGATAAAAATAGAAATAGCTGGTAAGTAGCTGCCCTGACTGACAAGTAAAAGTAGTCTGCACAGCTAAGGCATGTTTTAGAGAAAACAAAACAGAAGAGACACAGAGGAAAAGAAGAGGGCTAGATGAGTTTTCCAGTGGAAAATACTCTCAGGATCCCTGTCAAAAGCATATGCTACTATAGCTTACAGCCTCCTAGCCTTTGCAGCTCACTAGCTAGTAGCTCTGATACAGTTCAATTACTGAAAACTTAAACTTTTGAAACCTACATAGTACTGAAATATTTGTTCGTTTCTTATTGTTGCAGTGTTGGACTATTGCCATAGGAAGTCGCCCCTTTACTAACGTTCCCTTTTCTAACCATGGGAGAATGGGGAAATACAGCGATGTTCTGGACAAATGCCTCTCTTATATTAAGCAAATGACTCAATGACTCAGGGTAATGGACAGACAAATTATACTGATTTAAAAAGGGAGAAGAGAGAATTTACCCTCAGCTGTTCTGTAGTATAGCTGGGGTCATCTAGACCCAGCACTCTTTCCTGCTTATGCAGGGGGTCGGACTCGATGATCTATTGAGGTCCCTTCCGACCCTAACATCTATGAATCTATGAATTATTTTGTGTGTTTGCTTTACTCCCATGACAAATACAAACTACACCATGTCTTCTTATCCAGGGTAGTTTTTGCTTATCACAAGATAGGAAGAAAGACATGAAACAGAACTGAGGAATAATTTGTGTGGTATATCCCTCTTCTTTGTAACCTGCTAGGCTAAGTACAGACAGTCAAAAAGCCTGAGGATGAATTCATTCAGTCTTTGCAGGTTGGTGTAAGATGCAGAGATAGAACTGATAAGCAAATGAACATATATTCACTTGACAGGCAGGAGTGTGGGGTAGCCCAAGCAGTAGGCCACACAGCAGGGTGGTACACAGTAGGGGAGACCACACAGGTGGGGGAGCGGGGGTTACAGGAAAGCACATGTAGCAGAGTGATTGGGAGGAGACTGGAGAGGCATGAGGAAGTCCATGTGGCTGCCAGGGCATGTGGCAGGGAAAGCATAGGGTACAAAGCATGACAGCAGGGGGAGTTTGTAGGGGGGATCCTGTGCATTATATGCTCCAGGGCATGCAGCCTCCAGCTGCTGAAAAGTTGGATAGCCTTTGTATAGCCCTAGGTTTTAAACAGGTTAATGTTTAAAACCTCATGGGCTTCCTTGCCAAAGATACAAAGTCAAGTTCAGCCATAGTATAAGGGGGTAACACTTTATGCTTGGAAACCACACTTATTTACTATGGTAATAAAAGCCTCTGAAGTACTTGGGTTGGACAAAAGTTGCACAGAACTCCTGCTAATCTTAATAGTCTGCCTAGGCTGAATATTGGCTAAGTACAGACAGTCAAAAAGCCTGAGGCTGAATTGATTACATCTTTGCAGCGTATTCTAAACTGCAGAGATTAAACTGAGAAGCAAGTGAACAGACATTCACTTTTGATTCAAGAAATGCAGCCACATGCCTGCAGTAGCTCAGGCCAGAAGCCGAGAGGGTGCTAGAGCATGCCTCCCAGGCTGCTGGCCACAGCCAAAGAGAAGGGACTGAAGCTCCAATGCTTTTTCCCCCTCCTTGCACAACCAGAGCGGTGTGTGGTCAGGCCCCAGCCCAGGGGTAGCATACTGAGGCCAGGGGGGAGGTGTGCTTTAAACCCCCATCATGGCCTGCATGACACGGTAGTTATGGGGGACCTAAACTACCCAGGCATCTGCTGGGAGATGCAGACAGCAAAGTCCCACTATTCACGCAGGTTCCTATCCTGTGTACAGGACCTCCATCTGACGCAGGAGGTGCATGGACCCACTAGGGGGAATGCCTTACTGGACTTGGTATTGGCAACGGGGGATGACATGGTAGGGGACCTACAGATCGGTGGTCACCTGGGGGACAGTGATCACCAAATAATAGAATTCAACATAAGACGTCGAGTGGGTAAGGTAACTAGTAGGGTGAAAGTGCTAGACTTTAGGAAAGCTGATTTCAATGAACTCAGGCGTTTAGTCAGGGACACACTGCAGGGTAAGAGTTTTGAAGAGATGAGAGACCAGGAAGGATGGCTGTGCCTTAAGGAAATTATCCTTTGGGCACAGAGGGAGACGATTCTGATGCGGGGAAAAAGGGGGAAAGGGGCCAAGAGGCTTCCTTGGCTGACCAGAGAAATCCAGAGCAGCCTACGGGCAAAAAGGAGGGCATATACAAAGTGGAAACGGGAAGAGATTACTAAAGAGGAGTATACCTCCTCTGCTCGCGCTTGTAGGGAGGCAGTTAGACAGGCCAAAGCTACCATGGAGCTGAAGATGGCATCCCGAGTTAAGGATAACAAAAAATTGTTTTTTAGATATATAGGGAGTAAAAGGAAGGCCCAGGGTGGAATAGGACCTCTACTAAATGGGCATAAGCAATTGGTGACGGACAGGGGGGACAAGGATGAACTCCTCAATGAGTTCTTTCCCTCAGTGTTCCTAAGCGAGGGGCATGACAAGTCTCTCACTGGGATTGTAGAGAGGCAGCAGCAGGGTGCCAGACTACCATGCGTAGTCCCTGAGTTGGTGCAGAGTCACTTGGAGGAACTGGATGTGTTTAAGTCGGCAGGCCCGGATGAGCTCCATCCAAGGGTACTGAAGGCACTGGCTAACGTCACTGTACGTTGCCACTGGTGGGAATATTTGAACACTCATGGCGCACAGGGCAAGTCCCGGAAGACTGGAAAAGGGCCAATGTGGTCCCTATTTTCAAGAAGGGGAGGAAGGAGGACCCAGGCAACTATAGGCCAGTCAGTCTCACCTCCATCCTTGGCAAAGTCTTTGAAAAAATTATCAAGGCTCACGTTTGAGAGAGCCCAGCAGGAAAAATTATGCTGAGGGGAAACCAGCATGGGTTCGTAGCAGGTAGATCATGCCTGACTAATCTAGTCTCTTTTTATGACCAGGTTACAAAACGCCTGGATGCAGGAGTAGGGGTTGACGTCGTTTACTTAGACTTCAGGAAGGCCTTCGATACGGTATCCCACCCCATACTGGTGAACAAGTTAAGAGGCTGTGACTTGGATGACTACATGGTCCGGTGGGTGGCGAATTGTCTAGAGGGTCGCACCCAGAGAGTCGTAGTGGATGGGTCGGTATCGACCTGGAAGGGTGTGGGCAGTGGGGTCCCGCAGGGCTCGGTCCTTGGACCGATACTGTTCAGTGTCTTCATCAGCGACTTGGATGAGGGAGTGAAGTGTACTCTGTCCAAGTTTGCGGATGACACAAAACTGTGGGGATAAGTGGACACACCAGAGGGCAGGAAACAACTACAAGCAGACCTGGACAGGTTGGACGTATGGGCGGAAAACAACAGAATGCAATTCAACAAGGAGAAATGCAAAGTGCTGCACCTAGGGAGGAAAAATGTCCAGCATACTTACTGCCTAGGAAATGACCTTCTTGGTGGCACGGAAGCGGAAAGGCATCTTGGAGTCCTAGCGGATTAGGAAATGTCTCCCCCCATGTAGCTAGTAATGGACACTAATCAAGGGAAGCAGCTGGTTACAGTTATCCCCAGGCCAAATGAGAAGGGGTTTCTGTGTTGTTAATTTAATTTTCAAGTATGCATCTACCTTAGTGCTGCAGGAAACTTTACCATCTGTAGGGGCTGGGTGGAGGAGAGGGACTGGCTTCTGAACTGTAAAGCTGCCAGAAGAGGGGCAGTCTGTTTGTATGAGGTAATTGTGAGCAGGTCTTTGTTCTTAACTATGGAGTTATAATTTGTTTCTTTTGGGCTGTCCACAGCATGCTGCTTTAACTCACTAACCTGTCTGTCCTGGCACAGGAATGAGAACCTTCCAGCAATATAAGCCCTTTGTACATGATCCCCCCTATAAACATGTCCAAAGTGATCAGAGGACTTGCCATATACCCAGAACAAAAGATACAACACTCCTCTTTCAGGCTTCCTTCAGCTGAGTAGGAAGAGATGGGTTTACAGCTGCCCTTTCACTCAGCACTTTAAAGCCAGTTTACTGTTTAGTATAATGATTGTTATTAAAAGCTGCCAACTGGATTGGCACTTTGCAGAGATACTGCATATTGCTGGTGCTCGTGTTGGAGCAGTGCAGGAACAGGTCCCTGGGTCTTTCATGTTGCACGGGAGAAGGAAGAGAAGCATCTCTTTTCCTGGTGTAGCTGACTCCCCTTTGTGCCTGCCAGCTCAGTGAAAAGCTGTGACCAGAAATCATGTTCCACCCCACACTCCCTGCTCACCCATAAAGGGCAGGGAGTAGCCATTCACTGACAGTTGCCCCCTATTCAGCAGTCTGGTAATACAAGGAGCTGGTGCATTTTGTTTTGCACACACGGTGTAAGAGTTAGTCATTAGCTCTCCAAAATGAACTAATCAGTGGTTTTGTCTTCATTCACTTCTAAATAAAGACACATTAAATTGCCTGGTGTTTTTCACAGAGCAGTCCTTGTGTGTGTCCTCTCCATTCTTTTTCTGAAAACATTGAATACATTTTTAAAAGGGCCTTTGCTATGCTCTGTGGAGCAACAATAAAGTATATTTGTACCTCAGTTTCCACTGTGGTTTTAGATACACAAGGAATGCAGGATTGAGTTCTTTACATGATCATTGATGAATTATAGAAGTTGAAAAATATTGCTGAATTGGAACCATTTAGCTTTTAAAAAATATTTTTACTGATTTTTTTCCCCCAACGCATGGAAAATCTCATTTGCCTTTTGTGTGAGCAAAAATTTCATTTTAGAGGAGGTTCCTGTCTTCTGTATTTTTCAATGACTTCTGGCATTAGTTTCCTAAACCACTGCATACTGAACAACATTTCACTCTTCCAATCATACCGTACAGGTAGGTTACCGCTAAATCACTACCATATTTACTCAACTATTAGACAAGTTTTTTCCCCTCAGTCAACAAGGGGAAAAAGTCCCCCCCCTACATTTACATACAAGGAAACTGTATTAAATACATTGTCTATCTTTGAACTGCTGCTAAAATCAACATGTGCTCAGTAATGGAAACCAACAATGAAGCTGATTAAATGCAGCCAACGTTGAGCATGACTATAAAATACATGGCCCATATAGGGCAAACATTTTGATGGGAACCCTTTTTTTGGCCCTTAAAAAACAGGTGGGTATTCCCTCTACAGAGAACTGACACTGCACCTGAAGGTACTGCAATACCAGGCTGGCACTGGCAGGACCAGAACCAGCCTTGACACCCCTCCCCTTGATGCCAAAAATGCTTAATCTTAGACAAAAGGCCAGAATGCTGATGGGAGCATTTCTTTCTTTCTTTCTTTCTTTCTTTCTTTACAAATTTGTTTTACTAAGACTTCATATGACAGAAACAGTTACATATCAGAAACATACAACTACATATATTAGACCTTTAAACAACGTACATCAACTTCCCACAAAAAACAAAGCCTTACAGAAATCTTTTTCTTCATACAGAACCCCATGAAAAACTGTTACCTTGGTAACCACCTGAAGCTCTCCACCCTTCCCATCAGTCCACTTGGATGGTTTAGTGAAACAAGCGTGTCCAGTTTCTCCACCACTTCTTTGCCTCTTCCTTTCTGATCTCTTCCTTGTCCCAATCAAGGTAGTATTTCAGTTCCTGTAGCTCCAATTTCAGGGACTGTCTTTGAGTGAAAGCCAACTCCTTAAACACCCAGAGGTTTCTTACTCTCCATAAACTAGTTTTAACACATGCTAATAAAGTCCTTAATAATGTTTCCTGTGGTCCCTTTGGTATGAGTCTATGTAGTACCATCTCCTGCGCTAATGACAAGTTTATTTTGGTGACATACAAAAAGCAGCAGACCCTTTCCCAAACTCTTTTTAAATATGTACACTCCCAAAACACATGTCCCACTATTGCTTCTTCCCTGCACCTCTCCCTTGGCCACCTAGATGAGTTCATCAAGCTCCATCTGTGATACACCTCTCTTACTGGTAAGATATTTTGTGCAACCATCCATGCTAGGTCAGCGTGCTCCCCTTTTAGTTGTTTACCCACTACAGCTCCCCACACCTTCACTTGTTCTTCTGTGAAGCTGCCTACCAGCGCCATTCTGTCTTTCTCCCTTACTGCTTTCATCAGTTTCTTATGATCCTTCACAATCTCCAGCCCTACCTTCCCTACTGTATACATCTGCATGAAACTTTCCATCCTGATGTAATGAATTCATGGTTGCCATTCCCATGGACTCTTCATAGAGATCTGATATACTCCCCATTTCCTCAGAATTGCAGCTGTGTGAAATCGGGTGATACCTGCTGCTTTCCCTTTTCCCTTCAGTACTGCCTTGCATTTTGGGCTTGCATATTTTGCATAGATGAACCAGTCCGAAGTCTGGCAGTTCTTATCCCCTCATTTCTCTTGCTTTTTGCAGTTCAGCTGTAGCCGACCTTTCTCTTTCGGCATTCCTGAAGAACATACACATTTCCCTTTGTACTTATGCTATCTGCTGCCACATCAGTGGGAATACAATTCCTGTACATAGAATAAGCAGTAGCACAACCTTAATCGCTGCCACTTTTCTGGCAAAGGATAGTGTCCTTCTGGACCACAACTAGAGTATTTGCCATAGCCTTGCTGTCATTTTTCTCATGCTGTATTACCTTTCCCTTCAGTGTCCATTTTTCCTAGCACATCAAATATGTAATCATGATCCAGTCTGTCATATGTTTTTTAAAAATCTAGGTTTGCTAGAATGGTGTTTGTTTTCCTGTCTTGGATGTGGGACAATGTAACTCTGATCACTTTGGAGATCCTTCTACCTGGTAAAGCACATACTTGGTCTGCATGTATTATCTTTTGGAGGTTTTTCCTCATCCTCAAATCCAGCATCTTGGCCCTTAATTTATAGTCCATAGTAAGAAGTGTAATCAGTCTCCAGTTTTTCAGTTCCTTCTCTCCTTTCTTAAAGAGTAAGCCTCTTGCAAAATCTTTCCGTACCTCTCCTGTTTCTGCTATTTCCGCAAAAACTTCAACTACAGGCATGTCTCATCATACGCGCATTTAAGTTGTGCGAATTCAACTATACGCGGGTGGGGAGGGGGAACGGGGCTTGAGTCTGCACAAAGCGCTGCCGCTTACCTGGAGGCCCAGCCACCACCACGCTGCCAGCAGTGACTGCCTCTGCCTCCAAAACCTCCCGCCGCTGCCATGGAGCTGTGCCCGGAGCTGTGTGGCCGGCTGCTGGGCGTGGTGGTGGCCGGGCGGCACGCAGCCATCCCCACCACCACCCCGCGCTGTGCTGCTGCCGCCGGCCTCACAGCTCTAAGCGCAGCTCCGCAGCAGCGGTGGGAGGTTTTGGAGGCAGAGGCAGTCACCGCTGGCATGGTAATATGCGATTTCACTATACGCGATTTTCACCTTTATGCGCTGCCTTTAGAACGTAACCCCCGCGTAAGATGCGACGTGCCTGTATATCCCTCCCTGCCCACGCCCAAAACTTCTCATAAAATTCTATAGGCAGTCCATCTGCTCCTGGTGATTTTTCTCTTTTAAAGGTTTTTAAACACACTTCCATTTCCTTTAATTTTATCTTTTCTTCCATCTTCTTTGCTTCCCCCTCTTCTACATTTTCTTCAATCGCTTCCAAAAGATCCTTCATCTTCTTCCTGTCTGTTTCCTTCTTCTGGTATAGCTCTTTGTAAAGTCTTGTCACCTCCAGCACCTGCTGCTTTTCCATGCAGGCACCATGTTCTTCCTTTATTACTTTAAGCTCTCCTTTTGCTACCTTCACTCTGGCCAAAAAGTTTTGGGACTACTTTTCATTTTCTCTCACTCAGCCTGCCTGTGCTAAGAACAGTTTCTCTCTCACCTTTCTTTTAAAGCAGGCTTGCCTTATATCTTCTAGCTAGTCTCGTACTTGTCTTCCTTCTGTGGCTTCCTTTAGCAGCCCCTGCATCTTTCTTTGTAGCTGTCTTAGCTCTTCATTCTTTTCCTCATGAATCTTTGGCCTTTCTTCCTGCAGAATTCTCCCATCCTCCTCTTCACCATCATCCACCATTTTGTGGTACTCCTGCAATATTTCTTCAGTTTTTGCCACCCCTCATACTGTCTTGTGTATGCTTGACATATCTTTTAATCTTGTAACAGTCCCTTTCCTCTCATGGGGCTCTTACCAAAACTCATTTCCACCTTCAGCTTCTGGTGATTACCATGCATTACTTTTCTTTCGTCCTTATCCCAATTTCTTCTGATGCAAGAACAAAGTCCATTCTTGATTATTCCTTTCCACTGGGGTCTGTTCTAGTGAAAATTTTCTCCCTGCCCACATATCTATTAGCAACTCTTACTATATTTATTAATAATCTGGATGAGTTGTTTAAAGCTTCATTTCCTCACCTGTTCTGTTACCCACTTTGATTTTACAGTTGAAATCTTCCACTATTATGTGTGGTCTCTCTCTCACCACATAAAGCTCTAGCTTTCTGAGCAGCATGTTCCTTCCTTCCCTCTCCAGTGGTGTGTATACATTGAAAATTTCTAATTCTGTTCCCTTGACTAATAGTATTGTTTGTTGCAGTCTGCCACTGATGACTTCTACCTGCTTTCGTCTCAGCTCCAGGTTCTTGACTAATATTGCTGCCCTTGCCACTTTGCTTTCATTTGTCCCTGACCACTAAAATGGTCCCCATCTCCACCTTTTCTCAAAGCGTATATAATCCCTCTTCCCTGGTATGGCAGATTATGCCTGCCCTTACCTGGTTCAACCCTGGTTCAATCTGTTCCTTTTTTTTCCTTGTTCAGATATGCCTGACGTTAAGTGAAACTATTGTCAATTCCATTTATGCTTGTCTTAAGATGATTGCACCTGTCCCTTTAAGGTTTTTCCATGCTTGCTTTGAGCTGTGTGCGCCTGTCCCTTTACGGCCTATCTGTGCCACTGTTCAGGGCAGTCAACTCCTCCCCCTCCCTCCCGCACATCCCTGTAAACTTTGTAAGCTGCCAGATTGCTCAAATTTAGGAAGGCTTGCATATCCCCACCTCCCTGTCCCTTCCTGCCTTCTGGTCTCCAATCCCGCCTGGAGTCCAGAGGCATTAGTGCAGGGGTGGGCAATTATTTTAGGCGGAGGGCCGCTTACCCAGTGTTGGCAGGCTGTCGAGGGCCACATGGGTAGCCCTGCCCCTTTACAGGTGCCCCACCCCTTGACAGGTGCCTCGCCCCCTGGTCACCATCGTGGGACCAATGTCCCAGGGTCAGCACTGGTGGGGCCCAAAGTGGGGCACAGGCTAGCAGGGGTCCGAGGAGCTGGGCTGGGCTGCACCAGCAGGGAGAGGGGGAGCTGGTGTGGCTCCATTGACCCCCTGCCAGCTGGGACCCCGCGCTCCTGCCACCCTGCTCTGGGCCTTGCTGGTGCAGGCCCCGGGACACGGGTGTGGGTCCCGTGCTCCTGCTGGCTCCCGCATCTGCTCACTCCCAATGCCTCTCAGCCCCGTGGTACAGGCGAAGGGCAGCGCACAGCCCCGACCCCCTGCTTGCTGTCAGGGAAGAAGCTGGTGCTCAGCATGGGGAAAAGCAGCCCCTCGCCTGCCCCAAGGCCAGTGCTTCCTGCTGCAGCCGCTCGCAGCCTGCACAGGGCTGTCCTGAGCGGGCACAGGCAGCCCCATGCAGGCTGCAAATGGCTACATCGCGGGGCGCCAGGCACGGGGCGGGTGAGGGTCCTCTTTGCACCGCGTACAGCACCAGTTTGTAGCCCGCCCCTGCTGCCAGCCTGGGCCCTGCTGGCTCCAGGCTTGCCTGTCAGGGCTGCGCATGGTGGCAGCAGCTGCAGCCCCCACCACTTGCTGTCCTGGGCAGTGTTTGCTGCTGCTGCCCACCCGGAGCTCATGCACTGGGCAGCCCAGGGGCGGCGGGGGCAAACACTGCCTGTCACAGCAAGAGGGGGGGGCCCGCAGCTGCTGTTGCTGTGCACAGCCCCAACAGGTGAGCCTGGAGTCTGAGTGCTGAGCGGTGCTTACAAGATGGTGCTGAGTGCAGGTGGGAGGGAAGTGTCCCCTCGCTCATTCCATGGCCAGCGCCCTGCGCTGCAGCCACTCGCAGCCCACCTGGGACTGCCTCTGCCTGCTCCTGATGGCTGGGAGGCTAAAACCAGGGCCCCTCCGTCATTCAGCAGTAGGAGGAAAAAACCACAGCATATTTAAAACCATAGGTTTTGCCTCTCCACTGATCACAGGTGAGTGGTAGGGCCTCTCCACCAATCAGCAGGTGGGGCCCATCCACCAATCACCTCTCTGCCCATCAGGGGCACGCAGGGGAAACTGCAAGATTAAAGGAGCTGCCGTGCAATGTACTTCTGGCACGATTTCCAGTGTTCCCTAATGATGAGGTACTCCTGTAAAATGCTTTGAAACATTCTGCTGCCCAACCAATTTTCTAATTGGCTTTATTTTGTTTTAGTTTTTTTGTTGATGGCATTATTTGTTTGAAAACCTTGTTTCTGGCTGTACCTGAGTATAGGCAGTTTTGAAAAGTTCATTTTGTGGATATGGACAGAATGGAAAGAGTCTGATGGATAGCTATGAAAAAAATTGGGGGCCTAGGAAAGAAAACTTATAAGAAAAAGCTAAAAGAACTAAGGGAAACTAAGGTGATTTAGTGTGAAGAGATAACCAAAGCGGGATTTGATAACAGCCTTCAAATATCTGAAGGGAGATTAAATAGGGGACAGGACTAGGAGCAACAGATGCAAGCTGCAACAGAAGAAATTTAGGTTGGAGATTAGGAGGAACTCTTTGACTATTAGGATGGTGCAGCATTGTAACAGGCTACCTAGAGAAGTTACAGAATTTCCATTGCAGGAAATTTTCAAGATCTAGACAGATAGTTGACTGGGATGGTTTAGGCAGGATGATCCTGCCTTGAGCAGAGGGCTGGACGAGATGATCTCATGAGGTCCCTTCCAGCCCTACTTTTCTATGGTCCTATGTTGCTTTCTGTTTCATCATGTTATATATAGGAACTAGCCAGCTGCCCATCGAGAATGTCGGTGGGGGCGGGCAAGGATGGAGCAATGCCACCCAATGCCCTGTGCTGCCACCGCGCTGCCTCTGGCCCCATGGGCCACCCCACCCCCCACATTCAGCTCTGTGTGCCCACCCCCCTCCCACTTGCTCTAGCCTCTTAGTCCCCACCATCATGCAGGGGGGTGGGATGGAGCCCTACGTCTGGCTCTGCCCCTGCTTCTCATCTGGCCGTGTTCCCTGCCACTCCCTCCTCCCCCCCGCCGGTTTGGGTCCAGGCCCATTTACCCCGCTCTCTCTCCCCCTCTGCCTCCAAGAAGCAGGGCTGGTGGGGGAGGGGGTGCAAGGTAGCCTTGGAGACTCCTGCCCTGCTGGGGGATGGTGGGGATGGCACCGCCATGATAGTGGGGCCTGAGGGGCCAGTGTGGGGGGGGGCAAGGCCAGAGGTGCTGGCCTTGCCCCTTCCCCCCAGCCCCTCAGTCCCTACTGTCCTGGTGGTGCCATCCCGGCCCCTCAGTCCCTGCTGTCATGGTGGCACTTCTCTGTCAAGAGTGCTCTGATTGGTTGTTTCAGTAGGCATTGTGATTGGCTGCCAAGACAACCAATCAGAGTGGGAATAAAGTGTTATGGACAGACCGACAGACAGATTAAGGCTTTTATAATTTTAAAATAGTAGAAAAAACCTATAGGCCAAACTTCTTAGTTGGAAACTGATTGACATCAGTATGAAATGCTCAGATTTGCACCGAAGTCTTTCTGTGCACATTCACTGGGTCTAGATCTTGAAATTTCATCCTTATGAATGTGTCCAATGGCCAGGTTGTTACTGCATTACCTGCATGTGAAAATTTACATGCTTGCTTTGCATTATGGAAATAAGGATTTGTGCCTGTTTGTTCACACTTGTACATTTTTCACAGGGGTGTGCAGTGCATGCGTCTGTTGATGATACAGAGCTTTTCAATCTCCCTCCCTCTTTGTCATACTGTCTGCAGCAAACTAACAGGCAAGCAAGCCAGCTGGGGTGGCGGTGGAGGGTGGAGGGGCTGATAACAGTGTTTATCACCTGATTAGCAAAACAATAGCTTCTCGCCATATTACTTGAAACTTCTTAAACAGCTTACTGACTGATCTGTTTATTAGCTCCAAAAACCCTACGCGGTCATTGTTCTCTCTGCCTGCCCCAGTGAAATTGGAGAGGGACACACACACACACACCTCTCGGCATTAGCTAGCATACCACATGCTGGCTACGGTCCCTGCTTTGGCAGAGAGGAGGAAGGGATCTCTGCTTAAGCAATGAGTAGTGAGAGTGGGAGGAGACGGGGGCACAAGGAAGCCAGCAGACCCTGTTGTGCCTGCAAGTCTGTGCTGAGCTCTGGCCAGAGAACAGAAGGGAGGGGCCAGCCCTGCTGTGGAGCAGAGAGCCCTGCTCAACCCCAAGAGTATGCTGGGGGACTCTGATTTAATTTAAACCAGCAAGGGGTCTGGGACAGACATTGCATAAACCAGTTTGAGCCAAATCAGTTAAGTCTGAAACCAGTCTCAAACCAGTTTCACCCATTTTCAAACTGATTTATATGCACTGAACATCTGTTCTGTTACAGGTTTAAACCAGTTTCTGATCACTTAAACCGGTTTATATGTAATGCCTGTCCCTAGCCACAGTGTTTACATACTAAGGTAGATTTCCTTCTATATTTTTACCCTTTGTGTTATGATATATATAATATAAAGATAAGTTTTATCTTCCGAAGTTTCACACGGAGAAATCCTATAAGTAGAATGTCTTACAACATAATCACATGATAATATTTGTCCCATTGCTTTAAATTTGAGGTGCTCATAGCATTAAATTTACCATTGTGCATGCAGCGTCTGTACTATAAGCCATATTCTGAAGGAGTATGTGGAAGTTTCAGGTATTGCATAGTCTTTTTACTGGGCCACCTCATAGGGGTAAATTTCAGTCATCATAGATAATGAAATGAAAACAGTCAGGAAAAGGGGCTGATTAAAAAGTTCTTCAACTTGCGTCTGGCAAGTGTTTATGAACTAAACAGAATCTTGAAGAAGAATCTTGAAGGATTAGAAATACTAAAGAAAAAGAATTGATAATGAGCTTCAGGGGTTATATGTGTGAACATGGTTAGAAAAAATAGGCTTATTAAACTAGTGACAAATTGTTAAAAGCCTGAACTGGTGGCCTCTGAAATCAATTAAAAGACATCCTTTGATAGCCGTAGACCAGTGGTTCTCAATTTTTGTTTAGACTCAAGGTCTCTAGTCATTAGCCAGTTCTTAGTTTTCACTTGTTTTTTTGACTATAGCAATATGATAGAACAGTTTTTCTGTTGCAGAGAATTCAGCAAGACCACAAGAGCCTAGAAATTTTAAGACTGAATTTTTATCTGAAATCTCTGTGTTTATCTTATGAACATGTTTGCATCCCTACCAAGACTAATATTGTTTAACACCCTTGAAAGGATCTCAAGGCAGCCCAGGAACTGCTGTAGACTTTGTGCTAGGATGCATTAAATATGACGTACAGTTTTGGTGGGTGTAGCAGACGTGCATATTGACAAAATGAAAGGGGAACTGTAGTTGCCAATTGACAGTGCAGAGAAGGTACTTGGGAGGTACTTATTTAAAAAGAGCAAGTCATACAGAGAAAAGCTGCAGCTAAATACAGCTGAAAATAAATAGGAGTAGGACAATATAAGGAGCAAATGATAGAATGATAGTATTAGTTTGAGTGCATCACATGATTTCTTTCTCTTGAAATATTAGTGCTTATTCTTTCAAAACTGCTAATTTGATGTTTTTAAAAGGTGACAAAGCATTTGACTGCTTGAATCCTTGTTTGCTAACTAAAAGGCCTGCGCTTACAGCAAGCATTCTCAGCCCTTCAAAGCAGAAGATTGCCGTGCAAGCTTTATTACATGTTCAGCTCCAGGAAAGCAGTACACGTGGCATGCCGCTGGGAGGTTAAAACACGTGGCAGGTAATCAGGCACTGACATGAATACATTCCTTGAGGATAGAAAGGATCAGGCCAAAATTTGCTATGACTTGCTGAGTACCTTGAGGGCATGAATTGAAAAGAAATTAAATATTATACAGTTTCAGTCCTTAAAATGCTAGGGGATATGTTTAAAATAAAGATAAAGATTATTTGTATCTGCTAGTTTCAGCTTGCCATTCACTGATTTGCAGTTTACAGTTAACTTTTCTTTAACTAAAAAAGAGAACGAAAAAACAAATGTCTCTTTTCTTTCCACTGCATTCACAGAATATTTTTAAGTGAAAAAAGTGCATTGTTCATGCTGAAGTAGCACTGGCACTAAAACTTTGACACTGAGGGGAAGAAAAAGTTTTTAAAAATATTTTAAAACTATTTCATTTCCCCTAAACAGACTTTCTTGCCTATAAGTGATATGATATAGGCCAACATTTAATTCATTTTGTTTACACTTAGGTACCATATTGAAAATGTAAAGTAGCTATGGTTTTACCAAGACTATCCCAGCCCACTGTATTGAGGCATTTTCTGTGTGAGTCTAGAATTCATGGCTCATTTTTTCTGGAGGTACCGGTTCATTTATCTCCTTAATGTTATATTTGTGGCTCAGAAAATGTAAACACAGTTAGATATAATTTGTACTTCGGGGGCAGTTTAAAAAGCAGCATCCTAATCATTACTGAGTTGGTGCCTTTGTGAGGAGCTATGGAACACTGCAACACATTTTGCTATGGAACACATTTTGCAATTTTTGAGATTTTAGGACTTGTTTTCATTCCTGTTAAAACAAAGCCAGAACCTTTGGAACACTTTTATGAAATAAGATTATGTTGAAACACTCATTTTATGGATTCAAAAGTCTCATTTTTATTTGGGGTCTCTACTTGTCTCTGACTAAAATGTTCAGGAAGTTCTGTATGTCAGAAAACTCCCAGTCAAAGTATACATCAAAATCAATGCCTATTTGTGAAATTCTTCAGCTTCCACAAAACAGAATGTTCTGGGGAAGATATTTCGTACACATTAGGGCTGGAAGGGATCTCATAAGATCGAGTCCAGCCTCCTGAAAGAGTCCAGCCCCCTAAAAATACATTTAGTCAAAAATGTATCAGCTCTACTACTGATGCTGAGTATGCTGTCTTTTGCAAAATACGTCACTAAAGATCTGGCAAGAAGTTTGGGGAGGGAGGAAGGAGGTGATGGGTATCTTACCTACTCTGGGGACTCAACAAACAAGTTCCTGGCTGCTCGTGCTGCAGCATGGTCTGCACTCCCTGGTCGCTATTCTTGTCTAAAAACTGGTGTCTTGGTCCAAGTTACCCGGACTGTTTACATATTTCCTTTATAAATACACAGTGGCATTGTAGCTGCGTAGTTTTCATCCTTCCTTGACATTTCCTTATGACAGAGAGTGAAGAGGACTAGTCAATGAAGGGAGAATCCACTGGGCATTTAGGAAGGCAAAATGTAATTGTTTGGAGTAAGGGCAGCCCATGTGTGGCACATGGTAGATTGGGGAGGGAACAGGCAGCACGGTGTCAGATAGGGCAGGAAGCAGACAGCAGTTTAGGTATAGGAAGGGGATCCAAGTAGCACTCAGGGAGGGTTCAGGGCTAATATGCACCATAATTTGTAGGCAAAAAAATTTGTTCCCCACTGGTTTGGGGATTTATGGTTTTGAGCAGCAGAAGAAACTACTTCTGGGCCCAGCAGTGGTCTATTGCCCTTCCATATCTCCTATGAGGTGCTTACTCTATTCTTTCTTCTCCTTTGGGTTGGTTAGATTCCAGCTGTTCTTGCTTGCAGTGAAGAGTGGCAGTATATAAGCTGGTGCTGCAGGTAGGTGGATGGGCCCTTGGCACTATGCTGCAATACCACTGACTGATCTGTGAAATATCTTGAACCTATTTAGTTTTCATTAGGGCTGAGCCATGTGGGTAACCACAGTTTCACGTCTGTTTTGTTGTCTTATACTTGTTTCCTTTTGATAAGGTGTGCTGGATCTCCTGGAATGCTAGGGGCTGGACTTAATTACCTTAAGGGATTTGGAAGGTATTTTCCCACATAGTAGAACTGGTAAACAGCTTTGTGGGTTTCTTCATCTTCTTGGCATTCAGGGTATCTGGGTATGGGTGCCTTGTTTGATGTTACAACTTCTGGTGGATTTGTAACACAGTTTGGAGGTTAACAGGTTCATCTATGTGCACTTGACCATGTCATGAAACTCCATTCATCTTAATTTTCATGGGGACTCTGGCTACATAGACTGGCAGCATTATTTATTTATAAGATGAGGATTTGTGAAGTGACCGGGGCAAACAGGTCTTTTGGCTGCTGAGGTGCTCTAGCTGTTTGCTGAGCCTTTTATTCCAAAGGGAATCACCTTGCTGATCAGCTGTATGGGACTGCTGATGGGCTGTAACTAGGGTGGCCATTGAGGTACCTCAAGAATAGAGGACAGTTGCATTTATTATAAATGCCCCCACCACCATGAACATTGCCTGCATCCCAAGACTGGGGAGCACGGCGAGCTCCTACAGGCGGTGGCAGCAGTGTCGGTGGTGGAGACATGGTGGCAGCAAGCAGGGAGCTCCCACAGGCAACTGTAGCAGTCTCGGCGGGGGCAGGCTGAGCAGGGAACTCCTGCAGGCAGCCGCAGCGGTGTCAGTGGCAGGCAGGGTGCTGAGCGGTGAAAAACAAGAGGACATAAAGGTGTCCAGTTTCGTATCACTAGAGGACAGGAAACTAGAAAACTGGACTGTCCTCTATAAAACCGAATGAATGGCCACCCTAGCTCCAACTGAGTGGAGGGGGTGCACCCTTTGAAGTAAATGCTGGAATAAATAGCTGAGTGGTTTATTTTTAATTCAGCAACCCATTGCAAATTAACAAGATTGTGAACCACCTGGATAGATGATTCCAGTTTTAATATATTGTTTTGTCCGTGTGTCTGTCCATATCTAGGTCAACAGCTGAAGTTATTTGCTATTAAATGTTTGTTTAATTAACTGATATGGGAGATTCAACATTATACAGGTTTATAAAATTCCATTTTGGGAAATGTCATGAAAGGTACAATGAAAGAAGTCATCTGAACTAGTAGCCTATGTAGCTGGCCTCTAACTTTAACTGGTCAGAAAAAAGCCCTTTTGTGCACTTATGTATGGCACAATGAAAGCATGACGTTCTGTTCCTGCCCATCTAAATAGAAAACAAAATGTTAGTATGCATAAGACAGGAAGTATTTCTGAAAATATGGTATAGTCATATTGTGAATTGATGGTGCACCATATTCAGTCCCTATCATTCCAACTTCAAAATAATACCGAGAAATAGGAGAGACCCAATGTTGTGCAGTGAAAACGTGTAGGAGTATGAAAAGACTTCATAGGAAGGGAAGGATTAGAGTTATCTGTTTTAAAGGGAGGATAAGCAATGCCATGATAGAGGTAGATGAAAAAAAAGAAAAGTATGGGCATTCCATAGTATGGGTAGGGTTTTTTTTTTTAAATTAAACTGGGAAGACAAGTTTAATACTGATAAAAGAAAATATTTTAGTAAAAAGTAGCATCAAGACCAGGGATTTCAGAAAAAAATTAGATGTTTATGTGAGTAAGGAGAGAACTGTCTTTAGGGTGACCATATGTTCCAGCTTAGCCAGGCTGTCCCAGATTTCAGAGGCTGGTCCCAGCTGGCTGTTGAGAATTATAATGGGTGTCCCAGAAATGCAGGGGCATGGGGTGCAGTCTGGCAAGGAGTCAGAACAATGCAGAGCACCTTGCCTAGCTGGCACCCCACCAGGTGACTTGTGAGAGCACTGGGTAGTGGGAGGGTGGAAGACAGTGTCCCGGATTTCCAGGATGATGTCCAGAATTTCCAGATGGTCAGCCTAATTTCCTGTGTTCGATAGCTGCTTACCTCCTTTGTCTGCAAGTAATGCTATCATGCTTAATGGCAAATAGAGTCAGTAACTGCTTTAGGTTAGGAAAAAAGGTCCCAAAAAATCAACTTATTCCATAGTTTTGTACTGTTGGGTTCTTGTACTTTCCTTATAAGTACTGCACACTTTTACAGAACAAGCATTGGTCATAATGCATTTGATGCATCATGATATTTCCTATGTTCCTAGGACGTTTATCTCAGAGTTAAGAAAGTTACTGAAACATGTGAGGCAGCGTTGTCTGCCATTCTCTCTATAATATTTCGATCGCTTATATCATACTTTGTAATGCCTAAGTATAAATCAAAGGTATGAAATGCATGCATGCTGATGCTACTATGAGGTAGTTTATATAATATTTATATAAACGATTTAGACTGCTGATTTAGCCAAGGGATAACATCTTTAAAAATACTTTCTACATTTTCTTGGATTTTAAACTTTATAATACATTTTTTGAAATAATCATCTCTTATATCTGACACATTATATGCCTCCCCATACTTCCGTACAAGCAGGTACACGTTGCGACAGTCCCAATCCTTTCTCAGTTTTCCTTCTCATCTGTGGCAGTGAGACAGAATTGGATGAGTGCACAAGTGATAGTTCTGAGCTCTGGGTAAATCCTTCAAAACTTTGAAATTTAAAAAAAAATCTTCTGATTTATCCATATACAACTGCCAGGAACTTGACCCATCCAGACTGTTTACCATTCCTCTTGTACTCTACCCTATGCAGACCCCTAGGTTAGGGCTCCCTGATGTGGCAGATTTGAAACCTATGCTTTACTTGGTGATGTTGTAGCAACTTTTCATGGACTTATTTTGCATGTTGATGGTGTAAATGACAGCATTTTGAGCCCTCTTGAGTTAGCACATGAAGTGAATAGAGGAGTTGTCCCATCATAGACTAGTGAGGATAATAATAAACACCTGGCTCATTCTCTCTCCACCATCTAACCTGCAGTCAGAGTACGGTAGAATTCCCATAGAAATAATACTATACAGTCAGATGATTAAGGACTGTCCTATATCAAATGTCCGTGCTCAGTGGCGATGAGCTGAAGCTCCAGGGACACTTCCTAATTTTTGTATTCTTTTCTTGCAAACTTCATATTCTTTAATAGATTTAAAGAATGGGTTGCTGTTCATCCTTTGCCACTCCCTTCTGAAATGTGGGTAGGCCCTATCTGATTAAGACATCTTGCCATTCTTCATGCATTTCACTTCTTCTGATCACATGTCCTAGCATGGTCTATGGCTTCTTTTAGTAATCCTTCTTCCCTCCCTGAGGAATGCGTGGATGTTTCTGGCACCTGCCCTTTATTAATCATCTATGAATGCTGAGGCAAAACATTAATTTAATTTTGTAGGTTTTTTCTAATTACCTCAATTAAAATCTAAATAGGCTATACTTAAATGTTCACTTTGCTCAACATCTCCAGTCACGTTCTATCTGTTACTACTTAGTGATTTTCATAGAATAATGAAGCTACCTAATCTGAGTCGAGACATCGCATTGTGTCTTTCTTCTAATACTGTGTATTAGTCATGCACTGTTTCATGGTTTTTATTAAATCTGAGCTTCCCAAAGATTAAACGCTTGAGGTTTCCATATGCGAGAAATTCCATACACGTGAGGAGTCCTGAACTCATTGACACTACCTATGCTTGAAATTATTCACATGTAGCTGTCTTGTCAGGATCAGGGCATAAAATATTTTTTTTAAATGTAATTTTTTAAAGAATTGTTACTAGTATAGCCGTCTTCATAGAACAGTGATATAAGTGGTGCAGTGTAATTAACTAAGAAAACTAAAGAATATTTTTCCCCACTTCGAAAGTTGTGTATATTTAAAATTATTAACTGCTGTAGCCAACAGTTATTGTGACTTCTGCTTTGGATCTTGACATCAGTTGCTTAGGGATTTAATTATCCTGTCTGTATAAAAACCTATACATCTGATTAATCTTGAAATTAATGGAGCTATTTGAAATATAAAAAGTGATTGCTCAAAGAATGCAAAGCTTAGCACCCGTGACTTTTTGAGGTATTAGGTTTTTTTGCATCGATATCCAAGTATTTTTCATTTATTCATATCTGTGTAATCCACAGATTATAATTTAATTGATTTACTAATTACAGCGATACCAGAGATTATGTTAAAAGTGGAAGAAACTGGACAAAGGATATCAAATTTTTGATGCTGCCTACTCTAAAATCTTTAATGGCCAGAGCTGATTATTTTATAAATAAAGTTATTCGTGACTCAGTATTTGGAACCTGAACCCCTCAGCGTGGGTGTGGTTATAGCAGAGAAATCTGACTTGTCTGAAATGTTTCAACTGTATTTTTTTCTGTGTTTGGGTTGTTTATGCATGTTGTTTATGCATGGCAAGGTCCTATTTTCCTCCGTAGGATGACTCACAGTATTATGCTTGATGCTGGAGTCAACCTTTTTCTTTGAAGTGCATTCAACTTCATTTAGTCTATAGTATGCATAAAACTGCTTAATAATCATACACAAATTCTGCCATAATATTAAAATACCTTTATAATTAATTCAAAATAACACTTATCTGTGAAAGTTATTAGGATTTTTATACATTTTTGTCTATCTTACTTTATACTGCCAGAAACATACTTGTCTCTTTAGGAGGGATACTGTGGCAGAGCAGTTGAAGGCATCTTACTGCTGCTTCTCAGTCATGAGTTTGCCCCTAGTTTACCCAGCTGTAAATTAATGTCTGGTTATTCAGCTAGAGAATCAGAGGTGGCCAGACTCAATGATAGCCACCTCTCTCTGTGTGGCTGTCATTGGCTACAGAAACTATGGTGCCTTAACAACACTAGACTGATCTATGATCTAGCCCCAGGCAGCTTTTTGACTTTTGTCTCCTTGAAGGCTGCCTTTAAATTACTGTTTGGCCAAATCAAGCCAATTAATCTAAATCAGCAGGATATCCATTATAATTGAAGTATAACTAAGAAAAGCATTATTTTAGAACTCATTTGAGACTATATTATTATTTCCATAGGTATCAAAATCAGGCGTAGACATATATGCTATAGCCTACAAAGCACAGCACTCATTTAGGGCCACATTCCGTAGTTTGTGCTGAGTGGAAAGACGTTTCCCCCCCACCCCCGCAAAAAAAAATTGATCACAGATGAGGATATAAATCAGGAATGTAAGACATATGGCCTGTGGGCCAGATTTGGAGTGCAGAGCTGGGTCATCTGGCTTGCAGCCTTGATTGAGGAGGGACTTCACCATGTCTGTAGCCAGGCACCTGGGTGAGAGCCAGGGCACCGGAGCCCCAGCAGCACTGACACCCAGTGCCACGGCTTGCTCCCACAGTGGCAGTGAAGTGCCTGTGATGCCAGGCCCCTTTCCACTGGGTCAGCCTGGAAGGTGAGGCAGTCTGTGGGTCTGCAGGGCCACCCCTGCACCATTTCTCCTGCCTGTGGACTGATCCCACACCAGTTATCTGGCCTGCTGACCAGATGTTTCTGATACCCGTGACATGCATGAAATCCCCTGAGCATGCTCTGAAAATTCCCATAACTTTTCTGTGTACTGGCAGGAGATAAAACTACATTTGGAGATCTATGATGTGTTTAAAATCCATAAAGGCAAATCTGTTAAAAAAAAAATATAATGGTGATTATTGATTTCATGAGTAGTTTGGATCAGAAGAAAACTGACTGAAATGTGAGCATTAATTGCTGTCTTCTGACCATGACATTTACAGCAACTTACCTTGTTTTACTTTGTGAGGGACAGCGTGATAGGATAGGCAGGTTTCAACCCGCTGCTGTGTGTACGTCTTTCACTTGCACCTCATGTTTTTGGCTTCCAGTTTTAGGACCTATTTCCTTCCTTACGCAAAAACCAGAGGCTGTCACCCTCAGGTAGTCTTCAAGCCATGTTTCTGTTTCATTAGCAAAGACAAGAACAAAAGCTTGCTGTAGTCTTTCCTGCTGACAGGGGTCTTTTGACATGATTTATTTTAGATGAGTGCATTGTGTCAAATATACAGCTGACTAGAAATGAGATGGTTTTCATTTCAAATTGTTCTTGTTGTTTAAAATAATATTAGTAACCATATTTTGTTCTGAGTTTTGAAGATAGAGAAGTATTTCTAAGATTCACATAAAGTTAGGGTTAGGTAGTGGGATGAAATGGAAGCTGTGACTTAAACTAACACTTGCAATTTTTCAGTAATTGTGAAAGAAACCATACCTTGTATTTGCATGACTGCAACTGTATACTTAAGAAATGTTAGTATCATCAGAACTATTTATTGCTTATTTTTCTGAAGAAAGAAAAGGTTCTTCTAATAACTTGTTCTTTCTTGTTTTGGGAGTTGGCATACAAATAGACATCATATATCACTCTTTGCTGTTCTTACCAGCAAGTGTGAAATGAACTGAAGAAAAACAGAATGGGAGGCACAGCATATATTTATACAGAAGTTTTTTGTTCTCTATCTACTGTATGCAATAAAGGAAATCTCTATTAATCTACAGTGGGCACGTCTACATGAGACGCTTACCGTGCATTAGCCTAATAACACTGTGCAATACTGTGTCACAGCAAAAACCATGCTACTAGTCTGCTGCACAGTGTTATTAGGCTAAATGTGCAGTAAGCATCACTAACCATGCGCCAGTGGTACTGCACAGTAACTTTAGGTACGGTGCATTTAGTTTAGTATTTTATTAAGGAAGTACTAAACTAAATGCGAAGTATCCAAGGTGCATTCATGAACATATAGACACACCCAGTATGTACTAGTGTGATTCTGATGTAATAGGTCATTATGCTTCTTTTCCAGCAGTTACTTTTACTTGTCGTGCCTTTGTGTCACTAAAGGTAAAAGATATTTTTTTCATTATAGTTAAATTAAAAAGAAATAATAATTAAAAAAAATTAGTATGACCCTGCTTCTGCTCCAGTTAAAGTCATTGTTGTCAATTTGATAACAAATTCTGTCTCAGTAAGACAAGATTGCTGAAAACTCCCATTGACGTCTATGGAGAGCACATGAGTGTTAGAAAAATATTCTGGTACTCAAATGTTTCTTTTAAGAAAATTTTACTGTTTTAAAAGTCTTACTGATTAATTCTCTAGACAACACAAGAAAAACTTCAAAATGGCTGAAAGAATTTTATTCCATTTGTAATGTATTTTTAATAAATTCTCCACTATGGTCACATTGAATGTAGTGAATTTAACAGTTTTAGAAATTGGTATGCTGAAAGAGCTTGTGTTTTTAGTGGCTTTGAAAAAAAGTAAATCAGTTTGAAGTGTTAGTTTGACCTGTTTCTGTTCACTTTCAAATTTTGCTCTGGGAAACTGTATGAAAATGAATCATTTCCACCAGGAAGACATTTTACATTTCTGACAAATATAAGAATAGATTGCTGGAGTTACCCACTTCCTAATACTGGCTGACATTCACCTAATGTTACCTATAAGGACCTGGGTTTGAAAAAATGTAAACATTTCACGTGTTTTGAAAGTTAACAACTGCTGTTTTGATATTAGAATTCTCCTGCCATCAGTGGCACCACCAGTTTAGTGACTCCACACTACTGAGCTCCAGCTGCTGCATCTGTGACAAAGACATAGAGTCTCTTTTTGTACTGCTTTTTTCCTTTCTTCTGTTTTGGGGTTGTTTCAAGCTTTGTTAAAGCCTGGTTTTCAGAACCTCCAACGACAGCTGACTTCAGTCAGAGCTGTTGATTTTTAACATCTTTTGACAGTTGTCTTCTTATTTGCTAAAGCTTAACTATATTCTTAGTTCTGTACCAGGTGCAAATTAAGATAACTGGTTTGCTGAGGAGTTGACAGCCTGAGAGCCAGCCAGAAAACATGTAGAAAGCCTAGAGTTTAATGCTTACTTAGAAGTTTAAAGCATAACATTTTGAGATAGCGATGTTGGCAGGAGTTTGTTTCCAAAGGCATTATAAAAAATATATTTATTTACAGAAGTATGAGCAAAGAGACAGTGTTACATTGATGAACAGGAATGTTGGTCCAGGTGTCTGAGATTGAATGATCCATGAAGGAAGGCACAAAGATATAGAACAGGCTGTTCAACTGGTGGCCCCTGGGCTGCATCCAGCCTGTGAGAGGTCAACACGCAGCCCCTGGGCTCTTGTCTGACTGCTGCTGCTACCATTACTTCAGTTCCTGTGGCAGTGGCGGCCAGAGTCTCTGGGGAAGGACAGCATAGTGGGAGGCTGGTAAGATTGCTTCCCATGCAGCAGCATTGGCAGGGAGGCAGTACCGTACCTAGACTCCTGGCAGCTGTGGGTGAACTTTTAGTATCGGGCCCCCCTTTGCCAGAGATAATGATGATAATAACTGGACAATGGGAAAAAATTACTATTTTTGGACCCCCTTTCTGTATAGAGCCTGGGCAGCCGCCCAGTTTGGTGTGGTGGTAGCAGAGAGGAGACTCGTGCATCAGAGAGGGAGGGGGACCTATGCTTCTAGCACAGCACTGGTGGGAGAATTACTCAAGCCATGGTGGTAGAAGGAGGACTTGCATGTTGTTAATGGTGGAGGGCTTGTGCAGGGGGGCTGCATGCAGCAGGGGTCCCAGGGAGCTCATGTGGAGGCTGTGGTATGCAGCCTACATGGTGTGCACCCTGGGGCTTGAGACCTGTGCAGTATGCAGCCCCCAGTGGCTCTGAAGTTGGACAGCCTTGACATAGACAGTGAAGCTAAAGTCTTGCCTACATATTGATACGCAGAAAAAGTTAATCCATATTAACTAAGGGGAATTAGCTAAACTGCATTACGTTTCTTTGTGGACCCATTTGACTCCATATTAAAGTGTCCTTAATATGATTTAGCTTACTTGGAAGTAAGTCTCTTTAATGCTAAACAAACATGGGAGTTTAATGTAGTTTACCTAATGTACTTTAAAAGGCGATTAGAATACCACAGACCCTGAAACACATTTTTAAAAAATAATAGTGCATGTTACATTGCCCTTTTAAAGGCTTGCACTGTAGAATAAATATTTTAGTATTTTGAAACAAGTAATTAATGACTGAATTGTTGTTATTTTTGTTTGTTTTTATATAGGCCGGACCTGATAGACATGAATGCTGTTGCTGTTCAAAGCAACCTTGCAAATTTAGAACATGCTTTTTATGTAGCAGAAAAACTTGGTGTTGCCAGACTTCTGGATCCTGAAGGTAAGTCGTTTCTTAGATTTTGTTGCAAGCAAGGTAGCATATAATTTAAAATATCAGAGGACTATAGAGTTATTTGTGAAAATGTGTATGTATGCATAATAAAAAAACTGTACTGTGGTGTTCTTAGATGTTGATGTCTCCTCACCTGATGAGAAGTCAGTAATAACTTATGTGTCATCACTTTATGACGCATTTCCCAAAGTACCAGAAGGCGGCGAAGGCATCAGTGCAAATGTAAGTAGGAGAGCAACACCCATGGAGCATGTCAGCTTCCTTGACCTGCCTCTAATTTTCAAGGTTCCAACTCAGTAACATTAGCAAAGTTCTCCACAGATTGCTGTCACACATGCTACTGCCAGTCCCACTACAGCAGTAACATAGGAGAAAGCTTTTTTTGTTGGCAATAACTAGAGATTTAAGGGTATAAGAGCATAAGAAATGCCATACTGGGTCATACCACAGGTTTATCTAGCTAAGTATCCTGTCTCTTATGGTTGCAGAGAGTGGAAACTAAGGGGAAGAAAGAGCATATCCAGGATGATTTATTTGCTTGTCTCCCCTACAGCCTACTGCAGGGGTGCTCAACCTCTTGCCAAATGCTGGAGTCCTGCACTGTTTGTCGCAGCTGGGCCATGCCACCCTCCCTCTCCCACCATGGGGCTGGGTTGAGGCCAGGCCATGTCCCTTTTCCCATCTCCAGCAGGGCCAAGTCACATCCCTTTTACCCCTGTGAAGCCAGGCCACACTCCCTCTCCCCGCAAGGCCAGGTTGGGGCCTGGCCATGACCTCTTCCCCCCATGCCCCCCATGCCATGCTCCCTTTCTCCTGTGGGGCCAAGCCACACCCCCTTTCCTTCTGGGGCTGGGCTGTTTTGCTAGGCATAGGAATTTATTTTGCATCATGAGGCTTCAAAATGAATAGCAAAAATTATGAAGCTGTATGTTTATTTTCTTCTGATCTCTTAATTGTGATGTGCTTTGCTAGGATGTTGAAGTTAAGTGGGTTGAATACCAGAATATGGTGAACTACCTCATCCAGTGGATCAGGCACCATGTCACGATAATGTCTGACAGAACTTTTCCAAACAATCCTGTAGAACTGAAGGTGAGGCTTGGCATAAGGAACTAAATGTGTTATTCCTGCTTGTTTTGAAAGATAATGTGTCAAGTGAAGAATCAATGATGATATGCATTTCCATGATTTCTGTTTTTAATTTCAAGGTGAACCTGTAGAGTTACTAGTGCTAAGTTTGGGGTGACATGCTTGGGCTTTGTGAAGATTATTTATAGGTCTTCAAATATTTCTTTAAAAGACACATTCAACTTTTATGAGATTTTCTGGTCATCCTGTGGTTCCCTTATGCACTGGGGTCACTGATACTAAGGTGTGATGAGATCTGATCCACAATCTCAACAGCTGCACCTCCTGCCAGGCAGAGTGCATGGCAGTCCAGTTGTGCCTTACTTGGAAGACCAGGTGGAATCCAGGCTTGTGATCCTAAGCTCTCCCTGTATTAGCAACTTGAAAGCTTAGGTGTCCACAATCAACTGATTGTCAGCTGGGGACTGGGCCTGAACTAGGATCTAGAACTGGCCCCAGGCCAGTCCCCAGCCCCAGCCAACAATCAGTTGATTGTCAAAACCCCAGCCAGGTGGCACATGTTGTTTTATACGTCTCAGAGCATGGGGCCCCAGGGTTGGGCTGCCACAGCTACATAACACACATGATTTTATCAGTCCCAGTACACAGGGACCCTGGGATGAGTACAAAGTGTGTGTGCTGCTCAGCTGGGTGGTAAATGTGTTTTTAGTGGTTCTGGTGCATCAGACTGGGCTGCCACTGGTCCCCATGGACTGGGATGGGGAAAACCAGGTGTACTGCCTAGCTGGGAGGCACATGTGGCTTTACTGGTCCTGGTGCATGGGGACTGGATGAGGCTGCTGCCACCCGATCCCCAGGCTCCTGTATGCTGGGATGAATACAGACTGCATGTGCTGTCCAGCCAGGGAGCACACATGGTTTTACTGGTCCTTGTGCACTGGGACGAGTAAAGTGTTTTGCCAAGCTGGGTGGAACCTGTGGTTTTTACCAGTCTGAGAACATGGGGATCATGGGACTTGGCTGCCACAACCAAATCCTGAAGTCCCCATGAGCCTGGATGAGTTAAGTGTGGTCTTCACTGGTCCTGGCACATGGGGACCCTGGGATTAAGGAGGTTCTCCCTGATCTTGGGGTCCCATTGCTCTGGGACTTCAAAGAAATGCATGTGCAGCAGGGCTGCACACATGGTTTTCTGACATCCCTAGTACCTGGAGACCTCAGGATCAGGGAGATGTTCCTTTATCTCTGAGTTTGTGGGCACCAGGGATGGCAGAAAACCATGTGCACAGCCCAGGTGCATACAGGGTTTTTAAAGGTCTGTGGTCCAGTGAGCCTGATGTTGATGAGATGTTCCCTGATGTCAGGCTCACTGTGTCACACATCTGTCTCTGAGGGTTGGGCAGGGGTCCAGGATCCAGGGACTGCCTCTGCCCCCAAATGAATTGGGTAGGGGACAGCGGTGTCCCAGATCTTGGGGTTGCTCCATGCTTGATCCTGGCACTCAGCTGAGTGTCGGGATCTGGCATAGGCCAGCCCCAACTGGTCATACATTCAATTTAAGGTATAATATAAATGAGCCACGAAGTTGTCACACCTTATATGTGAAATAGCTTTGGCTTGCTTATTGTATTATCACACCTTAAACTGACTTGAGTGTGTGGCGGAACCTATTAATTGGATTTTTAAAATAGCATGCGTCAGGAGCCTGGAACAAATAAGGTATTAAAATGTTCTAGCTTCTATGTAGAGACCTGAAGAAGAATGTCTTGCATTCAAAAGCTTGTCTAACTCTCCCATCTATGAAGTTGGTCCAATAAAGGATATCACTCTAAGAAATTCTTGCCTCTGTAAATATCATCCTTTTGCGCAAACACATATGTACAGGGAGAGTCACTTGCAGGCAGATGGTGGCCAGGTTGACGACCGTTTGAAAATACTGTTTTTATTCTGCTTAAAATGCTAGAAATACTTTGCTAGTATATACCAAGGAAAAGCATATTGTGTAAATAAAGATAACAGCTTAAAAACTGAAACCTATTATGCATAGTAGAATGTGGTCAGATAGTAGTAAAATATTCTGTTTGAGGAAGTAGATAGTAACCCTTACTTATTTTTCCCTAGGCACTTTATAATCAATACTTACAGTTTAAAGAAACAGAAATTCCACCAAAGGAAATAGATAAATCCAAAATTAAACACCTGTATAAACTGCTGGAGGTAAGCTGTGCTTCTTGTACATTAACACATTGAAATTTTCTAGTCTTTGGTTCATGTTAAGCAGAGATTATATGTTTTTTAAAGGTCTGGATAGAATTTGGACGCATCAAACTCCCTCAAGGCTACCATCCAAATGATATAGAAAAAGAATGGGGAAAACTAATTATTGGTATGCTGGAAAGAGAGAAAACCCTTCGACCTGAAGTAGAGAGGTACGCTAGTGAATGCTTGACTGGAGCAAGCTTTTTCCCCTGACGCTTTGCTTTCTGTTGTTACTCGCTGATGTGTTTTCCATGGTAAAATTCACATCATTGCTTTAGAATGAAGATTTCTTACTGTTTTGTTTTTTCCCTGTTTTGTTAAAGCTTGAAGAGCTTTAACTTGACTTATTATTTTAGGTCCCCATGAAATGGTAGGAGTGGTATCAACAAGCTGTAATGGATAAGTGTGCAAACCTCAAATCAGCAAAAAACCTGACCGCATACATAGCATTAATTATGTCCTTTCCTTTCCTCTGCAGAGGGCCAGGATAGGGCATATGCACCACTTGATTTGAGTTAAGCCATATTCTGCATAGACTATATATAATTTCCAGCCTACAAGCTGTGGTAATTTCACTCTATGCATGAGATGGTCTGAGATCTCATTTTTGCTCTATTAATACTATAATGTTCTCAGCAATTTACAGCATCTAACCTTGCAAAGTACGTGAAGAGCAATCCATCATGGGTCACTGTATTTGATGAGATGTTTTTTCCAACATGATTGTTTGAGTCTCTTTACACTGGACCTTGTCTCGGGACAGTTCTGTTTTGTATGTACAATTTTGGTACAAACAAAAGCCATTACAGAAAAAAGTGTTATCTGACCACTTGCCTGACCATTTATTTGATCTAGAACCCGTTAAGATTTTGAGCTAAAAGTATTGAAGTGTTTTTATAGTCATCCGCAGTGACTTGTCTGTAAGAGGGAGATTCTAGTGGTAAAAGAAGAGTTCAAGGCAGCTGGTATTAATAGAAGGAAATATCATGGGGCAGCCAAGGGAGCAAGGATAAGGTGCCTGAGACTGCTTATTCAGAGTATACTTGCTGTAGTCTTTGCTGGAGGGGTTTCTATAGAGTTGAATGTCTGCGCTGAATAGGTAGAGAAGCAAGTAGTAAGGCAGTGGTGGAAACACAACAGGCAAGGTCTTGCATGTTAGGGCAGATTCACCATCAAGGGGCAAAGCTAGCACCCCCATTTGGAAGGTATTAAATTGGGCAATAATTATAGCTACAGAATGCTGGACTGTATCTATTGCAAATAAGTATAAATGTAATTATGTAATTATTATAATTATTTGATTATGTTTTTTATTTTTTATCCATATAAGCATAAACATCCATTCACCTATGGTTCTCCACATATATTTAAATTTACCTGATAAACATAAAACAGTTGAGTTGCTAGATAGTCACTGCATGATGAAGAGGAAAACGAATAAATCTGAGCAACGTTGGAACATCAATCAAATAAAATTAACGGTAGATGTGAAATCAGTAGTTTGTTCCATCTTAAACTGATAACTAGTGCACTGGTGCATGTTGCTGTTGCTGCACTGGTACAGAGGTAGATTGCTTCAGCCTGAGCCTTCAAAATGGAATTTGACTGTGACAAAAATGAGATGGCAGGCTGATACATGGAGATAAAAAAATGTTAAAACTCTGCCTCTTAGCCTGGTAAATCCCAAGAAGACATCAGAACAGATGGTAACTAGTGGTCAGAGACTGAGATCCAAATTAATATTAGGTGGGTAAGGAAAGGGCTAGCTTGGTGTTCCTGCTTGCCTGGCTTATAGGAGCTAAAACTGTCAGAAATGAGTTCACTGAACCTCTTCAGAGGCAGCCCGGGCTCTTTACATCCTTAAAGGAACAGTCCTGTAACATGGATGCAGTTCTGTAGTGTGCTGTAAGTGGACTGAAAGGCCAGAAAAATGTAGGATCTCAAGGCACCCAGTACAGAATCACTGCAGTACAGAGCTGTCAGCTCTGAAAACTGGAGAAATCAAAGTGTCGTTTCCAGAATTACAGGCTGTTATGATTAAAATAAACATGCCTAACTGGATTTAAGATGCAGTGGATTTATGATAGTGGAGTTGTAAAATATACATGAGTCCTGCTTTAACTAGCTAAAGACTTGACTAACTACTGTGTTACTCCAGTTTTATGTTGACATAGCTTTATTTGAAATTAGGAAAGGCATCTTACTTGAATCTGAAGTAACTCAGTGGGGAGCAGAGTCTCTCCCTTTGTTTCTTTTAGTATATCTTTTCAATGAAAGGGCCGTAGTGCACTATGGAAAGTTTAATATCCCCTTTAGTTTGTTGAAATTGAGTGATACTTAAATCAAATATTTGGCATGTCTGCTTCCAAGTGCCGCCCTTGTCTTTCTGCTTAGTCTGTACTTGTAGAGCTTTAATGTAAGGCAGAGAAGCCAAACCCAAAAAATCATACATAGCCCTAGGCAAAATCCTTTGAAGACGTATTGGAATATTAATTGTAGGGTGTTGAATATGCATGTTGGAGCCTATTTAGAGAAGGAATGTTGGGTGTTTCAAAAGACAGCAGGGAGATTTCATTACTGGAAGCTGTACATTTTTGCAGTTTTACCTTTTTAAATTTTTTAGTAAACATAAATGGGTAGAGAGACAGTTCTTTTAGTTTAAAAATGAATAGCAGTACTTACGGCTACCACAGCAGTGATTCCTTGTTCAGCAACAGTACTAGTGCTAGAACTAGCATTGACTCCAATGAGAATTTTCTTTCTGTTAATTGTGGTCCAACACTGATTAATTCTTGTATAAGCTTCAGCAATGACACCTTAGAAGGATCTAGGTAAGCTGGCATAATATTGATGTTTTTATGCAAGAATTTTTTCCCCTTTGTTATTCCACATGTATAGCAGGTACCATTAATATTTTTTTTCAAAAGGCTCTTGTGTATTTTAGGTTGGAAATGCTGCAGCAAATTGCAAACAGAATTCAACGGGACAGCCTGGGCTGTGAAGACAAACTGATACTTGCTCGGAACGCTCTGCAGTCTGTAAGTCAGTTGTTGATTCTGTTCTGGGTATGGCTGTGAGCTTTTCTTTTTGCATTGAAATCTTTACAGTTTTTAAAACTTTAATTTCATAGCATTTAATTTGACTCTGTCATTACTGACCTTTCCCATATTATTTTCTTTTGTTTAATATTTCTGTAAAAGAATGTGATATGTTGCATAGAAATATTTCTTCCAGGTTATCACCAAGTAATTGTTTTAAACTTATTTAAGTTAAAAAAAAACTGTAGAGGAAAAATCAGATTTCTTACAGAGTATTTCTCCTCTGTTTGGCTGCAGAATTTAATTGCCATTTTTATCCTTCAAATACATAGGATACCAAGCGATTAGAATCAGGGCTACAGTTCCAAAATGAAGCAGAGATAGCTGGGTACCTACTTGAATGTGAGAATCTTTTGCGCCAACAAGTGATTGATGCTCAAATTCTTATTGATGGAAGATATTATCAGGCAGATCAGCTTGTTCAGAGGTAAGTTTTACATTTGAAATACATGCAGTTATCAACATAGTAGGGCCGGAGTGTTACTGTATCTGTGATTGTCCAGGAAATATATGAGAGGCAAGGACTTTTTGTGGTGTCTTTATTGGACCAACAGTATAGTTAGTGAATCTTGTTAGACCAGCTTCCGGATACAAAGTGCCTCTTTGTGCCCAAGGGATTGTTCAGTATCTCTCCCGACTATACAGTTAGTCCAATAAAAGACATCACCAAAAAACAAAACAAAGAAAAAAAAAGTTTTCAAAGCGGGCCTAGTGTTAAGCAACTAATTAGGTACCTAAATTAAAGTCACTAGATTTTCAGACATTTGAGTATTCACTGATTTTGTTATAATTAGTGAAAGTTGAATGAATTCATCATTTCTGAAAATGAGGTCACTGATCTAAGTCCATTTCACTTTATTACACATCCAGTTTTGAAAACTACAGAGTTATTTTATTGATCTTAAACTTGTTACTTTTTCAAAGTTGCCAATTATGGTCTGTGTCAGTAGAGATAAGATTTATGGCAATAGCTGAGTTATATCTTTAGAAGCAGAAGATCAGGTGAAGTAGCAGAGTACCACTTATCACAAACATACATCATAGCTGTACAGTGTTATTCTACGGGGAAGAAATAGGACAGGACCCCAGAGTCTGTCATGGGTAATTCTGAATTTGAGGAGGGGAGGGTCAAGCATGTGATAACTGCTTTGGTACTGAGCTGTAAACAGCTCTCTACAACCAGTTAATCCACCCCAACATGTAGTATCATGTATTGCAAGATTTATGTTTGTCTAATTGAGCTTGGTTGTGTATCTGATACATGCCACTGCCTGTATTATGTTGGCTTTCTGGGTTATTGCCAAGAATGTGTCCATACCAAGTGCATGTTAGCCATGCATGTATGTATATGGTAACATGTTACATGCAAAGTTATTATTAGAGATGTTTACCAGATAAAATCAATGTGCTAATATAAATCTTATGTAGAAACTGTTGTAATAGTGAGTGTAAAACTGAAAAACAAATAGGGTAAATTTATGTTCAAGTAGAATGCCTTATAGGTACAAGATAAATTATAATTCTGTAGATCAGTTCAGCATAAAATGCTTTCACAAACCTTCAGTGTTATTATTTGGGTTTTTTAGTGAAGTAAATGTAATGTCTTTATAGGGTTGCAAAACTTCGTGATGATCTTATGGCCTTAAGGACAGAATGTTCCTCAATATACAGCAAGGGCCGTATGCTGACAACAGAACAGACAAAGCTGATGATATCCGGAATAACACAAAGCTTAAACTCAGGATTTGCACCAACCTTAACCCCTGATTTGAACTCTGGAATAACCCAGAGTTTAACATCTACTTTGACTTCTTCCAATCTGACATCAGGCCTCTCCTCAGGTCTTACTTCACGATTGACTCCAGCAATAACTCCAGCTTACACGCCAGGCATTCCACCAAGGTTAATTCAAAGTTATGTCCCGGGAGTAGACACGGGTGCCCTGCAAACACTCAAACTGATGCAGATCCGAAAGCCTCTCATGAAATCAGCTTTTGTTGGTCAAAATTTAACAGAAGAAGAAATCAACATGAAATTTGTCCAGGACCTTTTGAACTGGGTAGATGAAATGCAGGTAAAAGACCTTCTGCAAAAGCTCTCAGTCCAACTCTAGCAATTTTGTCTGCTTACTGACAGTGTAAGATTATCTTTTCTATTCTATTAATTCTTCTCTTTATAAGGTGCAACTTGATCGGGCAGAATGGGGTTCAGATTTGCCAAGCGTTGAAAGCCATTTAGAAAATCACAAAAATGTTCACAGAGCTATTGAAGAATTTGAATCTAGCCTTAAAGAAGCTAAAATCAGTGAGGTACAGTACTGTATTTTTTATTTCTTAAGGCTACTTTTTTATTGCATTACTCACAAGGCAATAATGGCTTATATATCTTGGAGTTCAAAAACTTTCTTTAGTGAAAACAGAAGCTTTGTATTATTTGTATTTGAGAATAATTACTTAATGTAACTCATTTTTGTTATTGTCTTTTGACCTCATGTACCCTACACAGATCCAAATGACTGCACCTCTTAAACTGAGTTATGCCGAAAAATTGCACAAACTGGAGAGCCAGTATGCAAAACTCCTGGTAAGATCTTTATACCTCTTTCATGTTCAACTGTTAATTATGTGTCATTCTGATAATTAGAACAATTTATTATTATTATTTTTTTAAGAACACATCAAGAAATCAGGAAAGGCATCTTGATACTCTTCACAATTTTGTGTCCCGTGCAACTAGAGAGCTTATATGGCTGAATGAAAAGGAGGAGGAAGAGGTTGCTTATGACTGGAGTGATAGAAACTCCAATATATCACGAAAAAAGGAGTACCACGCAGTAAGCATTACAAATATAATCCAAAAGGAAGTAACTGAGATACCTTAAGTGATTCAACACATTTCTAAAATATTTATGTTTTTTGATTTGAAAAAGGAGTTAATGAGAGAACTTGATCAAAAAGAAGAAGTAATTAAATCTGTTCAGGAAATAGCAGAGCAGCTTCTCTTGGAAAATCATCCTGCAAGGCTAACTATTGAGGTATGTCAGTAAATACAGCACACAAACCAGAACACCATAGCCTAATTTAACAGTAGTTCTTGAGATTGTCTTTCTTTTAAAAACAAAATGATTTTCTGTGCCTCTGGTTTAACTGCCTCACTTTATGTATGTTGATATTATTTATATATAGATGTGAACAATTTCTGGAGTATTATGGAGGTTTTACTTAGCAAAACTGTCAGTGAAGCTAAGATTTACCAAATTGGTCTATTCAGCTGTATTTTGCAACTTCCATTGATGTTAATGTTAGTACAAACTGAAGGAATAAAATGGCTTTTTCTATTGTTCGTCCTCCCTTTATATTGGAAAAGGCCTCCTGAGAGCAATTCCAGTCACAAATATTTTATCCTATTGCTTCCTTTTAAGGTTCAAGTTTTAGTTTTGTGACATTATTGTCAGTAAATTAAAGAACGTGTTTGGACATTGGCCTGTAATAAAGTAGTTTGATTTATTGGCTTGAAAGTGTGTAGAAGGTAATCTGGTTACATGAAAAAATATTGTAGCTACCCTAGAAGCTTTACAAGTTTCCAACAGAGAGTGTCAGATCATTTTCATTGCAGATATTCAAGTCAAGAATAAACAGTCAGGTAGTGATACAGGAGAAACAATAAAAACTGTTATAATATTGTAGAATGAATTTAAGTAGTCAAGGAAATTACCAACATTCTGGGAAATTACCTGAATACCTGGATTTGATGATTCTTTAGTTTTATTCTCTTATAAATTGGAGATAAATGAAGAGTTGTACTTCCTGCCTTCCTTTGAACAGGCCATGGATGGATTTGTATGTAGTGTAAATTTACATGCTTTACTAGCATATGTATTACTCCATATCAGAGTAATAAACAGTTATAGTACTAAAACGAACCCTGAAGTGAAAGGTTCATGTGTGAAAGCTGTAGTTCTTAGGATACATACAACAGTTGTGTGTTTTAAATTGTTTTACATTCCTGCCTTCTGTGCAGGAAATAGGATTTCATAATATTTGTTTTCATATTACTTTGGAAAAACTATAGTGTATGGCTGTGCATTAATGGATTGAGCCAGTGTTTACTCAAGCAGTGGAAAGATTCCATTGACTTCAATGGGGTTGAGGGATTTGCATGAGATTTTTTATTCATTTTGATACTCTTCACAATGTTTAGAGCACCCTCTGCTGGCAAATGTTTGGGTAATGCAGCAGAATTTTCTATTTATATAAGCTTAGTAATAAAGATTGTATCCGAAACATCATTCTAGAATGGCTAAATGCGTTTAAAATATAATGCAAAAATATATGCATGTACATATTAGAGATTTGGGTATATTTACTGTCCATTTTATGGGTCCATTTAGGGTCACGCTTTATGTTTGATTGTAGAATTCTGGCTATTTTGAATTCAACATTTTTTTTTCTTGGGTAACGATGGCAGGAAACTATGCTTATATTTATAATGTTGTTATTTTTTCCCTAAATTCTGTGCGCGTATTTAATTTCTGTTTTTTTTCCTAAAATACCTCCTTTTTCTATTTAAAGGCTTACAGAGCTGCAATGCAGACACAGTGGAGCTGGATTTTACAGCTCTGCCACTGTGTTGAACAACATTTGCGAGAAAATGCTGCATGTTTTGAGGTAAGTAAGTAAACCAGAAAAAATGGTAATACCTTAAAGCATGATTATATTTGGGGAAAAATGAATTGGGACTATTAATTAGTATGTTTTCTGTCTTATATGATGCACTTCCCCCCCCAAAAGGAGGTCTGTAATTAAGCTATAATGCAGCAAAATTTTCTGTTGGTATAAGATTTAGTACAAACATTATTTATATAAGAGACATCATTCTATAATGGCTAAAATTATTAAAAATATTATGGAGGAATATATGCACATATATATTAGAGATGTAAATTCATAGTTTCTTAGTTTTTAGGGTCAGAAACAAGATCAGATCATCAAATTCAACCCCCTGCCCTGGGCAGGAATGAGTGCTGGGATCATAATACCCCAGCCAACCTCCTCTTAAAGACCCTCAAGGTAGGAGAGAGCACCACCTCCCTTGGGAACCCATTCCAGAGCCTGGTAGCATTAACATTAAAGTAATGCCTCCTGATATCAAGCCTGAACCTGCTCTCAATCAATTTGTGGCTGTTATTCCTTGTTATCCCAGGTGGTGCCCAGGGGAACAGAACCTCACCTATATTTCGCTGGTCCCCCCTGGTGAGTTTATAGATGGCCACCAGATCCCCTCAGTCTTCTCTTGTGGAGGCTGAATAGATTCAGGCCCTTTAGTCTATCTTTAGTCTGTCTTTGTAGGGTCTGGGCTGCTGCCCCTGACCATGTGAGTGGCCCTCCTCTGGATCCTCTCAAGGTTAGGCACATCCCTCTTGAAGTGCGGTGCCCAGAACTGGACACAGTACTCCAACTGTGACCTGACCAGAGCCGCATAGAGCGGAAGGATCACCTCCCTGGACCTGCTTGTGATACATCTGTAGATGCACGACAAGGTGCAGTTAGCTTTACTGACCGTTTCCTCGCATTGGTGGCTAATGTCTATCCTGGAGTCAACAATGACTCCAAGTTCCCTTTCAGCCACTGTGTTGTTGAGAAGGGTGTTCCCCAGCCTATAGGTATGTTGCAGGTTCTTTCTCCCTAGATGCAGCACCTTGCACTTGTCTGCATTGAATTCTATCCTATTCTCATCTGCTCACCTCTGTAACCTGTCTAGATGTAGTTGGATTCTGTCCCTCCCCTCCAGTGTGCCCACTTCTCCCTACATCTTTGTGTCATTAGCAAATTTGGACAGCGTGCTTTCCACGTCCACCTCCAAGTCACTGATAAAGATGTTGAATAGCACAGGCCCGAGGACCGAGCCCTGGGAAACTCCACTGCCTACATCCCTTCAGGTCGAAAACGACCCGTCCACCACCACTCTCTGGGTGCGACCATAAAGCCAATTTGCCACCCATTTGACTGTGTAGGCATTAATGCCACAGTCGCCTAGTTTTTCTTATGAAAATGGGGTGAGAAACAAGTGTCAAAGGCATTCTTGAGGTCCAGGTAAACAACATCCACCTCAATGCCCGCATCCAAAGACTTTGTGACCTGGTTGTAAAAGGAAACAAGGTTAGTTAGGTAGGATCTGCCCTCAGTGAATCTGTGTTGGTTGCCCCTGAGCATTACCTCCCATGCTGGGTCCTCGCAGATGTGCTCCTTGATAATTTTCTCAAAGGTCTTCCCAGGGACCGAGGTGAGACTAACTGGACTCTAGTTACCCGGGTCTTCCTTTCTCCCCTTCTTGTAAATTGGGACCACAATGGCCCTTTTCCAGTCCTCTCACCACCACCATTTTCTCAGCTATTCTACAAGCTAGTATAGAGTCTAGCTTATATGCCAGGAATACACAAACTGGAGCAGAATACCGGGGAAGAAAATCTACGGTTAAGGAGAGTGTATGATTTTTTTTACAAAGTCACTTACAAAAGCAGTAAATGAGAATTTCATCGTTAATGTATGCTGTAATTGGACTGCTTTATTTGAGTTAACTGCAATTTGTTCTTTCTTTATGTTTAAAGTATACAGTGTGTTCTCTGTTTTGGGAAATCTATTATCTGGTACAGAGTAAGAACAATGTCAATGTAAATGGCCTTCAAAGCCACATCTGATCTGTACCCATTTAAATGACTAAAGGAGAAGCAGGCAGGGTTCTTTGGTTAGATGTGATATCTTTTATTAGACCAACCGGGTAGTTAGAAAACAGTTCTTATCAAGCTTTCAGCCGCAGTCACCCTTCTTCAGGCATAGGGAGTCTCTGCTGTTCTGAGACTCCAAGAAATGAGAGAAGCTAAAAGTGTGGCAGAACTACAGGAGAAGCAGATTTTCTCTAATCTAGACTTTGTTCACACCAACATGCAAGCTACTTTATGCAGCTTTAATGTTTGTCTTATTACATTTCAAAAGCAAGTTATAGTTGTGAATTTCAGGAGTAGTAAGAATCACTATTCAAAAAACTTTCTTTCACATGAACAGTAAGTACCTTAAGTCCAGATGTTGGGATCCTGATCTGTTTTCTGGTAGCATGTTAAGTAGTCTGTAATGTTGTAATTTGTATCTGCCTCTGAGATCAAAGGCAGGCATTTTAAACTGCAGGAACAAATTACTTTTAACCTCAATCATTTCAATCTACTGTAAAATTAGCTTAAGCACTATTTACTGCTTTTTTAATAAACATTTTCTCTAGCACTTTCAAAATCATATAGTCTTGTTTTAGTTTAACTAATATATATCTCATCATAGTTTTTCAATGATGCAAAAGAGGCTATGGATTACTTAAAGAATTTAAAAGATGCCATACACCGAAAGTACAGTTGTGATCGGTCCAGTAATCTGCACAGACTGGAAGATCTTGTTCAGGAGTCCATGGTAAGAATTCAAGAATCTTGTCAACCTAAGTTACAGTTAAACAAGATTTATGCATATCTTGTTTAAGTAAAGCATCTTGTCAAGTAAAGCATATCTTAATGTAAAAACAAAATTATTTATAAAGTTGTCCAACAAAAGGAATGTCATATGGCTATAAAATTTATTTCTACATTGTCTAATTAAACAAGTTTATTCATTTGCTCTAATTTACAGAATGCTTTTCATAACTTTTAAATACACTCTTATTTATTTATTTATTTATTTTTCAATACTAGATAAGAAGGGAACTGATGACTTCATAAAGTCATTTCTGTTTGTGTGAACTGTTTTTTTTAAAAGACATGATAAAAAAAAGAAAAGTGTGAAGGAAGAGCAGAGCTCAGCCTACTTCTGGTTTTGTTCTTTTCTTAATTGGTATTTAGGAAGAAAAAGAACAACTCTTGCAGTACAAGAGCACAGTAGCAGGCCTTGTGGGGAGAGCAAAGGCAATCATTCAACTGAAGCCAAGGAATCCTGACTGTACACTCAAAACTTCCATCCCAATTAAAGCCATCTGTGACTACAGACAAATTGAGGTCAGAACCTTGAATTTCCTAAAATCAATTACAGCCGTGAGAAGACAGCTAAAGTTTAATTTACTTACATTTTCCTGGAAAACACAAGACCATAAATATCTTCCAGCCTAGTAAACAGAACAAATGCCTGTGTTCTGTCTTGCAGTTCTTTTTTCTGTTGTGTGACTTACTTTGTGACACCACTTACAAAGGTCCTTTGTAAGAGTAGTTTATAATGCTTTATATGTTACACAGTTCTGCTTTTCTGTTAAAACTAGATAACCATTTACAAAGATGATGAATGCATATTAGCAAGCAACTCCCATCGTGCTAAATGGAAAGTCATTAGTCCAAGTGGTAATGAGGCCATGGTTCCATCTGTGTGCTTTACAGTTCCTCCGCCCAACAAAGAAGCAATAGATACTGCAAACAGGTAAGGTGAAAACAGCTAAATGTGTACAGCTGTAAGTATGTTTTAAAATAATGTTTTGTTTAGAGGAGGAGCATTTTCTTGAGTTCAGAGTAGAAGTGATGTTTCCTTTATTTGTGTTGAAACAATTTATATTTCTGCTATTGTCTCCCTTTGCTACGTTAGCTTTTCTAACCTAATGTTAATCTTGTTTTTTTGTTTGTTTCAGAATTGAACAACAGTTCCAGAATGTACTGACCCTTTGGCATGAATCGCATATAAATATGAAGAGTGTGGTTTCCTGGCACTACTTAACAAATGTAATTGAAACTATTCGAGCTGGCAATGTTGCCTCGGTAGGTATTACAGTAGGGGTAGGCAATGTTTTTTTGGCCGGAGTGCCTAAAAAACCACAATGTCTACCTTGGAAGTTGCCGGAGTGCCGGCATGCCAGAAAAAACAAAATAGGTGGGGGGGATACATGGCAGGACGCACTGCATATTAGTATATTTAATAATCATAAATATTGCCTTTGTTGTTGTGTATTCCTTTTTTGTTAAGCATGTTGCAATGAGAGAGAGAGAGAAAGAAAAAGAACAGAGAGAGAACCAGACACACACACATGCACACAGAGAACCACATGCACAGACACAGAGAACCAGAACACACCCAGAACAGACACGTGCACACATACACATCTAGAACCAGACACATGTGTAGGCACACAGATACACAGAACTAGACAGAGGCAGACAAACACATAGAACCAGATGTGCGGGCTCACGGAGCTGGGCTCCTGGGCCACTGAACAAAATCTGACCCAACAATGTTCTGGTTCTCCCAGAGTCCCTGTGCTTCCCCAGGGAGCCAGTCCCCAGGCTGCAGCACAGCTGGCCAAGGCCCCAGCCTGGAGCCTGCTCATCAGCCCAACTACCCACCCACCCTGCACAGCTAAGCCTGGAAAAGGTGCAGTGATCCTGGTAAGGGGCAGCGCCAACCTCATCCTGGTGCAGGGCTGGATCGGGGCTGGGCTCGGAGCAGGTGGGGGTCAGGCGGGCTCAGCTGTAAGCCCTGCTGCAAGCAGCCTGAGCTCCCTGGTTGGCAGCAGGTACCAGAGCCTAGGCTGGCTGCAGCCAGAGGGCTGGAAACAACTGCTCCGGGCTCTGGCATCAGCTCCGTACTGGTGGGTGCACACGCATCTCAGAGCAGATGGTGGGGATAGGGCCTGAGGAAGCACAGCCCTCCTGCTGTCTGCTCTGAGGTGCACATACAGTTGCTGCCAGCACGGAGCTGATACTGGGGCTGTGGAGCCCGGCGCAGCTGTTGGCAGCCTGCCTGCTGCTTGCTGCAACTACCCAAAGCCCAGGCTGGCTACAAACAGCTGCGTTGGGCTCCAGAGCCCAGTCATCAGCTCTGTGGTAGCAGTGGGGGAGAGGCCCGGCTTGCGCTGCCTCAGGCTGCTCCCCCACCGTCCTCTCTGAGGCATGTGTGCACCTGCCAGTATGGAATTAATGCCGGAGCCTGGAGCAGATGTTTGCAGCCTCCTGGCTACAACTGGCCCAGGCTCTGGGTAGCTGCTGCCAACCACGGAACCTGGTCTGCTTGCAGCAGGGCTTGCAGCTGCCCAGCCGCCTGCTGGGAGCAGCCCAGGCTTTGTGGTTGGCAGCAGCTGCCTAGAGCCCAGGCTGGTGGTGGTGTGCCGAGCCAAATGGCCTTGCATGCTGTGCTCAGCACACATGCCGAGGGTTGCTGACCCCTGCACTAAACTATGTCTGTTTCAGTGTAGGTTGGCAGCTGGCTGGTATCCAGGGGCATTTATACACGTACATTTGTCTGCTCCGATGTGCCGGAGATCCGGTGTGTTGGAGCAGACTCAATTAATCAAGTCTGCTCCACATGCAAACTGATGTGCCCGGTGCTGCATTGCATGCATTTGTATAAATGGCAGAATGTGCGTCACTGCTGAGAAAATGGTGGTGGTGCACTTTTGAACTAAAACACTTTTAATGTGTTTGAGTTCAAAAGTGCGCCACTGCCATTTTCTCAGTGCTGATGCTCATTTTGCCGTTTATACAAACATACGTGCTGCAGCGCCGGGTGCTTTTAAAAGCGTCCGGTACTGCAGCACATGCATGTGTACAAATGCCCCAGAAGGCTGTACTTACAAAAGCTACTGTATTTACTTGAATGTAAGACAGCCTTCAATTTAAGGTGCCCCTCACATAATTAGATTCTAGACATGGAAAATATATAAATTTGTTACAATTTTCCATGTATACAATCTAATTATTTGAGGGTCATTTTTAAATTGCTGGTGGTCAAGCATCTAGCTCCTTGCATATGCTTACCCCCCTGACACCTTTTCCCCCTGCCTGACCTCCTCCTGCTATAGCCTCAGACCTCCCTGTTCCCCTTTTTCTCCCCCTCCTCCTGCTTCCCCCACAGCCTCTGCTCCCCCACTCCCTCTTCACCTGTACCGTTGTCCTCACTTACAGGGCTTCATCCCCATTCGAGCCTTGGGGTATGGAGCATGGCCCCAGCCCAGCCCTGTAGCAGCCATGTGGGTGCATGCTGCTGCTTTGGGGCTAGGCTGGGGTCGTGTTCAATGGTCCAGGCTGCAGCATGGATGGAGCCTGCTGGCATGAAGCAAGGGTAAGGCAGAACGGGAGAGGGGCAGGTGGGAGAGCAGAGGCTGCATGGTGAAAGAGATGGGGGAAGAGGCTGCAAGGGGAAGATGGTGGGGTGTAGAGGAAGTGGGCAGGGGTAGTTAGGAGAGGCAGGCAGCAGCTACAGCTGTGGCCCTGACCCCAGGTAGGAGCTGGAGCCTGAGCCACAGCAGCCAACTGCCTCCCACCTCACACTCATTCTGGATTCTAAGATGAGAGTTTCCCCCTATGTTAAATGGGGAAAAAAAAACCCCTTGTCTTAAAATCAAGTAAATATGGTATTATAAATGGGAGCAGATTGCAACTGCTTACATTGTCCTTTCAGGGATACAGGTTTCAGTGACCGGTGTGCAGTACTCCATCTTGAGTACTGCCCATAGACATTAGGGTTATAACTGTGCCTCTCGGTTACAGCTCTAGGCACCATCACACTGAGGCACCATATTTTCTCTGTACACCCTACTTCTGGTGGTGAAAGTAATGTTATCTTTTATGTGGCTATGTGCACTCCAGTAAGCTCTATCTCTCAATCAGCATGATAAGAGAGCATATTGGCGGAAGTGAAGCACTTCACTAAGCAACTACACCGTTTTTTGGGTCAGGAGGTAGAGCATATGAAGCAAATGTACTATATCTCAGTAGAGTGCTCCCTGGTAGCACAATGGAACCGGCATAGACATGCCCATAGTCTTCTCATAGTGCACCTTCATATTAAAGATGGAGGCATGTACAAGGCCCATGTTCAGCCTCTGGATCTTCAGGGAAGATATTTTAATTAGCCTACTCAATATTAGTTTAGTGTGATGTGTAATCAGTGTTATTTGAACACTGAACATCAGTAAGCAGCTGATTAAAAGAGTAACAAATCATTAGCAGCTTGATGTCAAGCTGGTCAGTGTTACCTTCTTGATCTTCATTAGTGCCTTCATGAAGGTATGGAAACTCTTTCCCTCAGAGATGACAAGATTATACTCCATGTCAAAGTTCTTGAGGGAAAATGAACAGCTGACACACAATGGATTTGTCAGGGAAGGAGCAAAATCAAGTGATGCAACTCCATCTATGACTTTATGAATCAGTAGGTGGGTCACCTCATGATGAATAGTGTTGAAGGCAAATTCATGGATAAGAGCTGGATACTTCATCACTGATCATAGATATAAAGATATGATCAACAAGAAGCTCCTGAGTTCTGAGAGTCTAATTCCTTAATTAAGGTATAAATTGATCATCACATATCCATGTGCTTTCAGGGAAGAAATGGACTGTTTTTGAGTACCAGAAGTATTTCAGGATTAAGATAGGACTTAAGTATATAATACTTCTAGGTTGTATGCAACTTCCCATCTTCAGCTGGGGAAGGAGTATTTCCATCAGTCATATTGTCAGGAACACTAAGATTTTCTCTGCTTCTTCTGAGGGAAGGATCTTCACAACTGTTGCATATTTTTCCTATGTTCCCAACAGAGAAAGAGGGTTCAGTGCAAGGTGCCTTTGCCGATTACATAGGAATATAAAAACATAGGACTGGAAGGGACCTTCTGGGTTGTCATCAGTCCCCCATTATTGTAGGTAGTCATGTCATATTATTGCACGTATAAACTGATCTATCTCTATCCTTAGGCCGTACCCCAAATGCCTCAATTCCTTCTGGAAACTTACTGTTCTGATTGGTTAGAAAATTTCTAATTGGCAGCCTAAATTGAGTCAAGGTTTATTTATACCCATTTATTTTTGTATTTTTACCCTCAATTTTTGTCTTGTGTCATGAACACAAGCTACAGCATGAACACATACCATAAAAGCATGCCATGTACCCTCTTATTTATACTATATCAGGGTTATGTTGAGTCCATGAGAATAGGCCCGAGGCACAGAGCATATTTCAACAGTCATTTAAATAAAAGGCAGTTTAAGGAAGGTTTTTTACAAAGAAAGGATGCAAGAAACTATTAGGATGTAAAGGCATTGAAAGAATATATTTAGAGAATTTCACTAAAGAAGCATTCTTTTTCCCCCCATATTATCTATCTTACTGTCTGCAGTATCTCACTGTTTAACAAAGTTCTCAGTCAAGGGCCATAACAGCATTCTCTTACATTTCCTGAGGTGCAGTACCTACTGAACTGCTGCTTTTTTTTGTGGCTTAATGCTTTCCCAGCTGCACGAGTGTTACGATGACAACATCTGGCCCAAACTAGGCTGACTTCAGCATGTAAACCTGTACCTAAAGAGTTTTACACTTACATTAGTCTCTAATCTATTTTAGATAAAGACAATGTTGCCAGGTGAACACCAGCAGGTTCTAAGCAATCTACAGTCCCGCTTCGATGACTTTGTGGAAGATAGCCAGGAGTCCAAAATTTTCACGAGCTCAGATGCAACACAACTGGAAAGGGAGGTTAATGTTTGCAAGCAGTATTATCAGGAGCTGCTTAAATCAGCAGAAAGAGGTAAGGGCAACTCCTTGAGAAATTTAATAAAGTCTTCTTAAAAGATGCTTTATGACAGCTGATAAATCAGTGCCTGTTTTATTATATTAGCACCACTAAGACTGTGAGAAGACCAAATAAATAAAGACCCATACTTAAGTTTTACTGTTATATTGTTCAAAAGATGGAGGGATTTTGGTTACTACTACTCCTGAAAGAATACTATAATCTATAGATTGCAGTTTATCATTTGGTCCAGCTTTCCTTAGTGTTGTTACTGAATGACTGAAATTTATCTTGAGTATTCATTGAGCTCATAACAGAATTGGAAAAATATTGATGCTATAATACAAAAAAATCTTACATATTCTTCCATAGGCTTGTAGAATACTACCCTCCAATATTTAAAAGCTATTTTTAAAAGATGAAAAGTTATGCTATGCTGTTAAGTAGTTATTGACTTAGAGGAATTCATTAGCATTTTGGAACTGATTATGCTGCCATTATATTTTCTACAAGTAGTCAGAAAATATTTTACTATTTCTCTGGAATAAAAGATAATAAGAAATAGCCATTAGAGCTTTGATACAATATTATAATGAAATAATATGAATTCATAGTCATTATGTTCAGCAGTGTATTTGGAAAGAGGGATGATGATTGCTGAGACTGAGATGATCCATGTTATACATTTAAATCTGGAAGTGCAGCAAGATAATCTAGTAACAGCCAAGGACTAGAGGCCTGATACAATTCCCAAAAGAGTCAGTAGAATTATCCCTATTGACTTTTGGTGAGATTTGAACCAATACCTCAATATACTACAGGTCTTTTCAGGATTATAAAAAGTGTTGTATGAAGGGAGAAAAATGTGATAAGTATCTGGATTTATTGGCTACGAAGTATCTTGTTTCCTTCAACAGAGGAGCAGGAGGAATCCATTTACAATCTGTACATCTCGGAAGTCAGAAATATCAGGTTGCGCTTGGAGAACTGTGAGGAACGGTTGATCAGACAGATTCGAACTCCACTGGAGAGGGATGATCTACATGAAAGTGTATTTAGGATTTCAGAGCAAGAGGTGAGTTTTTGGAAGGGTTGTTGAAATTACAATGGGTAGCAGTTTTTTAAAATTAATAGCCATAAATTGGAGTAAAAAAATTACAGTGCTGCCCAGAAGAGTGGAGATCATTAAGGGTCACATCCACAAAAGTATTTAGGCCTCTCAAGTCAACTTAAGAAGCATTTAGGAACATAAAATTATAATGCATGGATAATTTACTGTGGTGACTACCCCTGTGCACTCTTAGCCTGAACTAAGTAAAAACTAATCCTCAGTAATTTCGCTCAATGGAGTCTAAAAGCTACACTGTTATTCGCCTTCTATTTTATAGAAGCTAAAGAAAGAGCTTGATCGACTCAAGGAAGATTTGGGCGTGATCACAGATAAATGTGAAGCGTTTTTTGGTCAAGCTGCTGGTTCACCTTCAGTTCCCACTTTGCGCTCTGAGCTCAATCTCATCATTCAGAATATGAACCAAGTTTACTCTATGTCTTCCATTTACATAGATAAGTATGTAATTCACTAGCATTTTTTGTGTTTTTGTTGTGTTCCTCCATACATCTCTTTTGTCCTAAGTGAAAGGAAACTGAAAAATGAATAAAGTTATAAATATGAATAATGCTAAAGAAAAGGAAGAGAATGATCAAAACCATAACACTGTTAAGAGTTTTAGTTATTGTGTGACACATAACAAGAATGAAAAATACAATAGTGCAAATACTGTTGTTACAAGAGGTAATTGTATTGCAGGTTAAAAACTGTAAATTTGGTGCTGAAAAACACGCAAGGAGCAGAAGCATTAGTAAAACTTTATGAAACGAAACTTTGTGAGGAAGAAGCAGTAACCGCTGACAAGAATAATATTGAGAATCTTATGGGTACCTTAAAGGTAAGAGTTGGCTGATTCTTCTCAATAAATAAATTATAAAGTAATCTTATAAAATATGGTATTTCAGTTATAGCCATTTGGTTAGAATATACAGCAGCAAAAGACTTCCTTTATAATTAGAGTAAACTATAGCTTTAAGATTGCCATGCTAGGCACATTTGTATTTTTTGGGAAATTAAACTAAACAGAACATACATTCTACTTAAGAGGCTGATATAAATGTCATGGATCCACCTAGGTTACACATACCTGTACATTGTGTACATATATCATTCTGGTAATTTTAGTGTCAGTCATGCATGTAACATGCAAAGTGAAACTGTTGCATCTCTGTTTATATCATTTTTCTATGCCAGGTGTTGGCAATTAATGGCCTGTGGGGCAGATCTCATTCCCGGGGCTGGGGGGCTTTGACGGTGGGGGGCTTTGCCTGGGCTACACCACAGCTAGGTGGCAGGGAGAAGCAGCAGCAGTGATGGCCAGACCCTAGCACTAGCCCAAGTTGGGTCAATCCAGTCCATTGCCAAAAAAATTGCCAACTGCTGCTGTGTGCTGTATGTATCTTGGAATATTTGAAGCTCCAAGAATGCAGCAGCAAGGGAGACATTTCTCTCTCTAGTGCTAGAAGATTCTACACAATATAAATGGTGGTTGCCCAAAAACTTTGCTAGTTGCATGGACACACACAACATTAATATAATTTAAAATGCAGCTTAAAAATGATTGGGACAGAGGTAGATTCTTGTTAAGCTGTAACAGTTCAGAAGAATACCTGGAATATCAAGTGCTGTTTCAAACTAGTTCCCTGTGAATTGGTTCAGTGTTATGTATGGAGAGCAACGGTGCTGACAGACGTGGAAAAAAGTGTTTTATTGGAAGCAGCAGTGCATTACTTTGACCTGTCTCCACAATGTCTGTGTAGATCAGGCAGTTCAGCAGGGCTTTTTGGCATTCAATCAGTTAGTAGCTAAAAGCACGAAAAAAGCCCAACTAAAATGCCCAAGCTATATAGACGTTGGGAAAGCCAGGTGCAGCTAATGTGCCGCTTCCTGTGGGCATGTGCTAAGCTCAGCACAGGAGCGTGCCGAGTTTAAAGTAAAGCACCATTAATTTCCCCATGTCTGCAAGCTGCCTAAGTGTCCTGAGACACTATGGCAGCTTGTCTATGGTCAGTTGTCCAGGCATACCACACTGCATTGCTCCCACGTGCTGCTGCAACTCACTGCTCTGGTATTAAGCCATAACTCAACGCCCTCCCTCTCCTCCCCCAACTTTTAATTTTTTTAAACCTTTCACTGACACTTTTTTTTTTTTTTTACTCAATGGGCTGCTACTCACTGCTTTTTCAATAAAAGCTGTTTTTCTAACTGAAAGCTATGTCCTCCTTCCCTCATCATTGTTCTGTTCAATATTAATAGATCTATCATCTAATTCTAGGATAAAGGATAAAATAAAATAAAGATGCATTGTCTATCATCATGACACAGTGGATTACGCAGAGAGTACTACAGTGTCAATTTATTTATCATTTATTACATACTAGCAATGGAGATCTGAAGTAGATGAGAAAAGAGAGGTATTCCATGCTTTGGAAGATGAACTACAGAAAGCTAAGGCAATCAGCGATCAGATGTTTAAAACGCACAAGGAACGTGATCTGGATTTTGACTGGCATAAAGAGAAGGTTGATCAGCTAGCTGAGAGATGGCAGAATATTCATTGTCAGATTGAAAACCGGTATGTACTTTACATTTGTCTCTTTGATTATATGTTGTTGCTGGTGGGTAATATTGCTCAAATATATACACATATACTAGCACCTATCCATAAGAAGAACTCCGTATCTTAATACTTTCCCAACCTACCCTCATATCTGTTTAATTCTGTCAACCAAATGTTAATGAGAAACTACAGCAAGACAATAACATTGCATACTACACCGATTTTTAGAATCTATTTTAGTTTGTAAACATAGACACCTTGGAAGAGAAGCAGCAAGAATGCTGTTTCCATAAAAACATGCCATTATCAAACTTCACATTTTTCTGATCTTTAAAGTGAATGACCAGAATGCACACAGCAAACTTATAGTTATTTATCTATTTAGCAAGAATAAATAGATTTAAATGCCCCTTCCTCTAATTGCCAGAAACTAAAGGAGTGATTGGTAAAACTTGGTTAAAAAGGCAGCCTAGTGAAGGGAAACAGCTTGAATGCCCAGATTCTTAGCCATAAAGCTATCAGCTTCTGCAGACACATCATGTTAGAACCCATTCCTACAGTTCTTCATTTTGAGAGAACATACTCTTAGAGTGGCATTTTAGGGCTAAAATTAAAATGCAGCATATGTGGGTTATTGTTAACACATAGTGACTTCTAGTATAAATGTAACAGATTGTGGTGGTTGCATCTTGTAGCTGTAAACAGACTGCTTTCTGCAAATGTTCATCCTCCTGCTATCTAGCAGTTTGACAGTGATATTCATTATACAAAAATATTTCTAAATATTGGCTCTGTTTATAGACACATTTCTCTATTTCCTTTCTTCCTTTTTTCTGTTGATGGTTATCTTATTGTTTGTTCACGTATAGGCATAAATATAAAACCTTAATATGCATCTCTATTTATAGCATAATGAGGGTTTTCATAGTTTCATAGTTTGTAGGGTCGGAAGGTACCTTGACAGATCATCAAGTCTGACCCCCTGCCATGGCAGGAAAAAGCACTGGGGTCAAATGACCCCAGCAAAGTGTTCATCTAGCCTCCTCTTAAAGCCCCCCAGGGTAGGAGCCAGCACCACTTCTCTTGGAAGTTGGTTCCAGATCCTAGCCTCCCTGTCTGTGAAGTAGTGCCTCCTGATGTCTAGTCTGAATCTACCCTCTGCCAGCTTGTGACCGTTATTTCTTGTCACTCCTGGGAGTGCTCAGGGGAACAGGGACTCCCCCAATACCTGCTGGTCCCCTCTGACTAGTTTGTAACAGGCCACTAGATCCCCCCTCAGTCTTCTCTTGTGAAGGCTGAACAGGTTCAGGTCCCATAGCTTCCTCGTAGGGCCTGCCCTGCTGGCCCCTGATTATGCGGGTGGCCCTCCTCTGAAACCTCTCAACACTGTCCACATCCCTCCTGAAGTGCAGCACCTAGAACTGGATGCAGTTCTCCAATTGCGGCCTGACCAGTGCCACACAGAGGTGGAGGATCACCTCCTTGGACCTGCTCGAGATGCATCTGTGGATGCATGACAAGGTACGGTTGGCCTTCCTGACCGCATCCCCACACTGTCAGCCCATGTTCATTTTGGCATCAATAATGATTCCAAGATCCTTTTCTGCCTCTGCACTGACAAGAAGAGAGTTCCCCAGCCTGTAGGTATGCTGCTGGTTCTTCCTCTCCAGGTGCATCACCCATCCTGTTCTCATCTGCCCACCCCTGTAACCTGTCTAGGTCCGATTGCAGCCTATTCCTCCCTTTTAGCATGCCCACATCCCCCCACATCTTAGTGTCATCAGCAAATTTGAATAGGGTGCTTTTTAACCCCTTGTCCAAGTCACTGATGAAGTTTTAAACTGGGGAAGCAGCCTAGTAGACTTCAGGAAGTCAGAAATCACTGCTTCCCCCAAAGTGTCCCACTACCCCTGGTGCCTAGCTACCTTGTTAAGTCTCTGGGCTCTATCTCTTGCTTGCTATCTGTCACATGCAACCATGGAGTATTCTTAGAATGTCTGAAAGCAGAGCAGATTCATAAGTATATTCAAACTAGAAGACTGAACATTATTAAGAGTAGGATTCAATATTGTTTTGAACTCCTTCATCCACACCTGTATGGTCTCTTTTATTGGTCTGTTTGAATGTTTCTTTGAAATACTGTGTTAAAACTACAGTAATGAAACTTAAGCACTCTGGTCACTTCATCTCTGCTCTCAGGAAATAGCCCCAAAATAACTTCAATAGACTTAAAAAATCATAAGGTCTGAAGAGGGATTTTAGCTAAAAAAGCATAAATGGCTTTAGCTTCTAAAAACTTTGCTTTGACCAACTTTTGCTAGACTTTCAGGGAACAGAGGATGTCATGTATTTTCCCCATGTGAATGTTTTGGTCTTCAGTGGTCATTCAAAGAATCATGGCATCACCTGGAGCTCACCACACTGTAGGAAGTGTGCCATGAAGGCCTCTTTTCCTATATATATTTAGCACTTGCCCCCTCATCTGCTTACCTGTTAATGTGGAAAATACACATTATTTTTTCCAGGTCTGGGCCCTCCCTGAACACAGAACCTTCTTGAAGGTTTAATCCAGGGGTGGGCAAAATATGGCCTATGGGCAGGATCTGGTCCATGGGCCCCTAAAAAATTTAGTAAATTAATATTTATCTGCCCCTGGCTGCCTGTCAAAGATGGCAGGAGCCTGGGGCAGTAGGACCCAGGGGAAGCTGCCAGCAGGACCAAATGGCTGTAGAACCAAGGCCTTCCTGGCTCCACCCTTGCCTAGCAAAGTGTTCTGGCGTGGGATCCAGGGGCTGTTCCTGCCTCCCTACACTGGAGGGAAATTCAGATAAGAAGGGGGAGGGAGGCAGGGGAGGACCGCAGGTAGCTGCCCCAGTCCTCAGGGTCAGGCCGGGCCAGCGTCTGCAGTCCCAGTGCTGCAGCCAGGAACCACGTGGTGCTGGAGTAGCTGGAGGGGGCATGGAGGGGAGCAGCAGCAGCCACAGGCAGGGTAGTGGTGAAAGGGGCAACAGGCAGGAGGAAGGGGCAGTGAGCAGGTACGTGGAGAACAGTGACATCTGGGCAGGAGTGCAGGGCCACTCTGGTATCCCGGGGCCACTGTGGGGCGGCCCAGAGTGAGGTGGCAGAAGCGTGGGGTCCGGGCCAGTGGGGGCTGGGCTGGCTCCCCTTTTCCTGCTGGCCCAGCCCAGCCCAGCCCAGCTTCAGCTTCCTGCTGGCCCAGACCCCGTACTCCTGCCGCCCCACTCTGGGCTCTGTTGGTCCTGGTCCCAGGACACCAGCGCAACCCCCACATTTCCACCTAGCTGTTTTTGTGCTCCCATGTGCCCACACTCCCACTCCCCCCATCTGCTGCAGCCATTTGCCTCCCTCCACCAGTCACTCCAGCACCACAGGGTTCCTGGCTGCTGCTGGCTGGCTGGCTTCATGCCGTGCCAGCTGGGTGAGTCCAGCTCCTGCTGTGTCCTGTGGTCTCAGCTGTGCAGCTGGGATCTGGTGCCAGAGCAGCAAGCGGGGGGACGGGGAAGCAGCAGAAGGGCAGCAATGGCAGATTGAGGGGGAAGTGGCTGCAAGTGGGAGCACGGGGCCGCGTCAGTGCCCCAGGGCCAGGAGCAGCAGGAGCGTGGAGCCCAGGCTTGGAGGAGTGCTGGTGGGTGCTGTGCCTGCCACATGGGGGCCGTGGGCAACCTGCCCCCCACCTCCACACATACCACAACTCTCCCCAGCCACCCTCTCCCCACATTCACAGCCCCTCACAAACCCCATACCCACCTACACCCCATATCCAGACATACACTCGCATGCTGCCGCACCATACACCCACACACAGCCACACCCCCCATGCCTACCCACCCCACATCCACCCTCATACCTCACATACCCATCCACACCCCACATATCCATGCACACCCACATGCTCCCCCACATCACATATACCATCCATGCCTATCCACCCCTTCATAAACCACACACACACCCACATCCTCCCCCACACTCCACATACCCATACACCCATAGCTCCCCACAAGCCTATACCCACCACCCATGCCCCCAACCCCCAATATACAAGAGTAAGACTTCATGTTAAGCTGTTATACAATCACCTCTATGTACACTACACAAATGCATGCAAATTAAGACAGAATATTTTTTAAATCAAATTAATGAATGTTGTAGTAGATGTTTGATTTTTAGAATATAATTTGGTATTTTCCTAGTTCCATGATGGCAAATGCTTGCTGAAAGGAGTACTTCTTGGGGGGGCAAAGAGGAGGGATGTCTGGTGGCAAAGGTCAAGGGCTAGAAATAATTACCTTTCCTGGTTCAATCCATCCCAGACACCTGTTTTTTGTATACATATCCTTTAGCTCCTCTGCTGTGAGAAACCCTCTATATTTCATGAAACTTCATTAAACTGAAGCAGACTTGGGGTAGAAATTCCTGTTAAATGTATTTTAATAACAATTATGATATTTATGACATTAGGGGGAGGGAGCTAGGATGTATTGCCCTTAAGGCTTTGCTTAGATTATTCATTTGCTGTGCTCATTATCTGAACATTAGTATCTCTTGTTTTTAAATCAAACCAGGCTGCGTGATCTAGAGGGTATCAATAAATCTCTAAAATACTACAAAGATACTTATCTTGCACTGGATAGCTGGATCCAGCAAGTCGAAGATACTCAGCGAAAGTTTCAGGAAATCCAGCCTGAAAACAGCAAAGCTCTGGCTAAACAGCTGAATCAACAAAAGGTACGATAGGTATCCCATCCTGGTAAAAGTATTGAAACTAATAACTAAAGAAAAATTAAAAATCAGTACAGGTTACTGATAATAAACACATTTAACTGAGGTACTTATGGACTCCCGCCATACTCGATACTAGAATCAAAGCCCATTACAATCTTTAATGCATTTCTCTTCACAGCACCCCTGGGAAGAAGGCAATAGCTTATATTCCCATTTGCTGATGATTAGTTTGAGACACAGAAGGACAAAATAGTTTGCTCAGCTTCACCGAGGAAGTCTGCGGAGAGCAAACTTCCAAGTCCCTAGGTCCAAAATGCTGAACTATCTTTACACTTATATGTTAAACTAACTTTTTTTCATTGCTGTTCATGATAAATTATTTCCAGTGTACACACAATTATTTCCAATGCACATGATAAATTATTATGAAGGCACACACAAAATGACGGCTAAATTTTATACTTTCACCTTCAAGAGGAAATTTTAAATGGCAAATGAGGTAACTAATTGCACATGTAGAGTGGTATCATTAGAAACTCTAAATTTATTTGTCATGTATTATGACTTCAGTGGGATTACTGGGGTCCTTAAAGTTTGGTGAAAGTACTTTAGTAGACAGTTACTCAATATGCTAGAGGATTGAACCCAGGGAAGACAGACTTCCCCAAACATTTATGCCAAAAAGCCACTTTGAAAGTATCTTCTGTAACAGTGAAAAATAACAAGTATCATCATGGTAAAATCAGCTTTTCGGCATTGACCAACCTTATGGGTTTTTTTGTTACATGGTTTTAGCTGTCCCTGATCCACACAAGAAGTGAGTCTGTTATTGCTCTGGTTGGAGAACTGGGCTCTTTTGCTCATGCTCTAGGAGTTTATGCATCCTTAGAAGCTGGGGCTCAAACCCTGATTTGTTGACCAAGCTGTAAAAAAACTGTTTTGTAGCATTTTATGAGCTGTACTTACTGTGCAATGGATCTGACCTCCCATAGGTATCTTTCCATTGAATTAATGAAATTTAAATAAGGTGAATACAGCAAGCTGTAAGACATTACATTTGTTGACAGTTGTTTTCATTTTGTAGTAATAGGAAATTTAGGAATAATAATCATGTCATAACAAAAGGAATATAATAGTCATTATTGTCATTTTGAAGATAATACATGTGTATTTTACAGATGTTGGTTTCTGAAATTGAAATGAAACAAAGCAAAATAGATGAATGCCAGAAATATTCAGAGCAGTACTCAGCTGCAGTAAAGGTAAGACATAATAAAATATTTGTAATATTGTTTGGCTTTTAGTCAGCTGTTAGTATCTTATAAATCACAGTGCTAGATTTTATATAAAGTTGTACAAAAATATTCCATTCCGGATCAGTGTGATGGAGAATGCTAATAATTTTGTTGATTTGAATATTTTTACAGGATTATGAGCTGCAGACCATGACCTACAGGGCTATGGTTGACTCGCAACAAAAATCTCCAGTGAAACGCCGGAGAATGCAGAGCTCATCTGACTTCATTATACAAGAGGTTTTTTGATTATTATTTATAGCGTGCCCTATCTGAAAGTCTCAGAGATGTATATTTAATTTGAGTCCCTTGTTAAGGTAGGAAAAATAAAGAATGGCATTTACTGGTGTTTAGTAGAATAATCCCAAGGAAGATTGTTATTGTCCCTAAGTAAATTCTGAGGTGTAAAGAATCATAAAAAATTAAGGTTGGAAGGGTCTTCAGGAGGTCATCTAGTCCAACCCTCTGCTCAAAACAGGACTACCATTATTGAGTTGGCCTTAAAAACCTCCAAGGATGGAGATTCTGCCACTTCTCTAGGTAACCTATTCCAGTGCTTCACCACCCTCCTAGTGAGAGAGTTTTTCCTAATATTCAACCTAAACTTCCCTTCCTGCAACTTGAGACCATTGTTCCTTGTTCTGCCATCTGCCACAATTGAGAACAATCTATCTCCATCCTCTTTGGAGCTACCCTTCAGCTAGTTAAAGGCTGCTGTCAAATCCCCCCTCAGTCTTCTCTTCTTCAGGCTAAATAAGCCCAGTTCCCTCAGCCTCTCCTCATACGTTATGTGCCCCATCCCCCTAACCATTTTCATTGCCCTCCGCTGACCTCTCTCTAACTTGTCCACATCCTTTCTGTACTGGGGTCCCCAAAAGTGCTGAGTAGAGGAGAATGTGGCCTCACCAGTGCTGAGTAGAAGGGAAAAATTACTTCCCTCAATCTGCTGGCAGTACTCATACTAATGAAGCCCAGTATGCTATTAGCATTCATGGCAATAAGGGCACACTGTTGGTTCATTTCCAGCTTATTTTCCAATGTAAGCCCCAGGTCCTTTTCCACAGAGCTGCTGATTAGCCACTTGGTTCTAAGCCTGTATCAATGCATGGGATTCTTCTGTCCTAAATGTAGGACTTTGCACTTGTCCTTGTTGAACCTCATGAGATTTTTTTTGGCCTAATCTTCCAATTTGTCTAGGTCACTCAAATCCTAGCCCTTCCCTCCAGCATATCTACTACATCCCCCAGCTTGGTGTCTTTCATGAACTTGCTTAAGGTACAATCCATCCCATCTTCTAGATTGTTAATGAAAGTATTGAACAAAACCAGCCCCAGGACTGACTCCTGGGGCACTGCACTTGACACCAACTAGACCTTGAGCCATTGATCACTACCGATAGAGCCCAACAATCCAGCTAGCTTTCTGTTCACCTTACCGTCCATTCATCCAGCCCATATTTCCTCAACTTGCTTACAAAAATGCTGTGGGAGACCGTATCAAAAGCCTTGCTAAAGTCAAGGTATATCACATCCACTGCTTTCCCTGTATGCACAGAGCCAGTATATTCTGCTTAGTATATATATTCAGCTTTTTAACATACATATTATTATTTATGTTAAAACATTTGGTATTGCTCTTGATAACAGTAAACAAAATACTTAAACAATTAAGGAAAGTGGTCTAACAAAATAAAATTAAGTATTGTTAACCATGAGTTAGATCATGGTTTATTCAGCAACCATTTGAAAGCAGCTTTCATCATTATTGGGCTGAGCCTGGTGGCACCAGAAATGAATTTGTTGTAGCAGATCTCACAAAATTCTATGGGGGTGGGCAAAGATACACATTTTCCACCAGCTATCTGACAAAGAATACAACCGCAGAGGGTTTCCTGTGAGCCTAATGGGACTAGACTTTCTGCTGAGGAAGGTACTCTATGACTTCAGGGATGAAAGGGATTTCAAGATTTTACCCACCCTGTCCCAACACAGTCTTAATTCCTTTTCAACATACTACAGTTTTGTTGAGGAAGTTACACGAGGAGCCAGATTTTCAAAAGGAGGAAGTGACAAAAGAGAACAATTCTCACTGAACTTGCTTAGGCACTTTTGAAAACTCCATTCTAGTTTTACAGTAAACCCCAGAAAGAGATGAAATAAGATCCTTGTAATCAGGGAGACCATTTCCATTAGCTGCTCTCTCCCCATACTTTTTTTGTGGTTCACCAACCGAGCTATTCACATGGTACACACAGGTCACAGCCAATCACCCTATTACATAGATTGGACTGACCATCCTTAGGATTAGTGTTTCTGGTGGGAGACCTGTTTATGGGATCTATGAGGCTGTGTCATTTGAATCAAGAATATTAGCTCAGTGCTCTCTCTCTATATATAACTTTCCTTAAGGCTGTTTGAATTCTAGAAGTAGTCCTTGGACATTACTTGAAGACATCTCTCCTAGTGTAAATGCTACTGTTTCTCCTCCTCCTGTTTCTCTACAGTTCATGGATTTACGAACACGCTATACTGCCTTGGTGACCCTGATGACCCAGTATATAAAATTTGCAGGTGACTCTTTGAAAAGGCTAGAAGAAGAGGAGGTAGGTCATGGGAAAAAAATCAGTTGTCTTTGGGGGGCAATAAAACCGCTATTGGACTTAACTAGAATATTAGCTGGAACTACCAGAAAATGAAATTCCTTATAAACTCTATATCCATGGAAATCTAGAGGTATATTATACTTCCATCTTTCATGATAGTGAAGTTAATGAATCTCAAGGTATCATATTCCACCAGCCCTCCCAGATGGAAAGGCTGTTTTGCCAGGACATAGTATAAATCACTGGATTCTTCAGGGCAGGAAGTCACTTTTAAGAAAAGAAAAATTTTAATATGCCAAGATAGCATGTACCAAAGACCTGCAGCAAATGAACTGGAGATGGAAAATATAAAAATATAATATATCTTTTAAAACAATTCTTTGCTTTTTCAAAACAAGAACATGTTTATAAATACGTTTATAAACCAAAATACCTAAAATCACGATTTGCCTATCTTTATGAAGTACTATAAATCACAATAATCATACATAGATGGTATAGGTTTTTTGAAGTCTTGAAAGTTTAATTTGCAGATTTAGTCTTTCTGCAAAGAAGCAGGATTTCACATTTAAAATATGTTGTACATTTCTGTGCTCTAATTTTAGGGCAGGATGTATGTTGTGCATATAAAGACAAGCTGAACTTTGCCCCAAGCAGTGGGCTTGATGAAGGCAACATTAATGCCTTATGTATGGCCTGCTGCAGTGTATTTGCCATATTTATTCGAACATAAATTGACCTTGAGTATAAGATGATTCTCCAGTAATTAGATGCTATATATTTGTTATAATTTTCCAGGTATAGAATCTAATTATTGTAGGTTTGCCTTGAATTTGTTTCCCTACCATGCTACTTAGGAAAAATAAATCTGGAGGGTCATGTAGACCTCTTGACCTCTGCCTTACCCCAACTTTTTCCCCTTGAAGCCCCTTTCTCATCTCCTTACTGTCAGACCCTGCTCAACTTGAGCATGTGGAAGTGAGGAACAAATTTGAAAACACTGACCTTGAAATAAATATAACCATGGTAATTTTCATATTGTACCCATAGAATTAGTTCATCCAGAATTGATGCATTTTCCTTTTCTGAAACTGCTGCAAGTTTTAACACAGGTACTCCATAAACATACTTTTAAGCAGCACTTTTGTACCTACTTATAAGTAATGCAAACTATGAATGATATTAGTCCAAAGCAAAAAGGCTAATTATTTACCACATAGTTCATTGGGCTAGGCCCGGCAGAGTCAACAGGATTTCAACCCATGTTAACCCCACAGCTGAGCACTGTTTAATATGTGTGTGTATTCCAGATACCTCTCACAAAGGATCCATGTGGTAATAGCTGGAACCACCCATAGCTGGAACTGGGTGTTCTTGTCATGAATTCTTGGATCCTTAAAACATTTATATGCAGATGAGGTGCAGGACAGCCTGGTCATGATCTATCTCATGGAATGTAGGGCCACACTAATTATATGCAATAGGCTGAGAAAGGAGGCAACAGAAGGATTCTGGGTGAAATGTTTGGGGACCTGTTTGGTGACGCATGCCAGACATTTAGGGCTAGTGAAAAAATAAGAATATTGGAAATGAGAAAGACAGGCACGGCTCAGCTGGGGGAGTGAAGAGAAAGAAACATTGTAAGTAGTGTAGTGGCTCACCATGACTTGAAAAAAGTTAGTGCTAAGAGGGCCTGCACTCAATGAGGAGTACTATATATCTTGTTTAGATGGGCTATACTAAATTGTTCTTGTGGCAGGTTCCCATCAGTATGTTTGCCCAATATAAGCTATGCATTTTGTAGTCATGCTCGTTGGCTGCATTTAATCAACTTCGTAGTTGGCTTCCACTACTCAATATATGCTGTTTGGTAGTTTAACAATAGACAGTGTATTTAATGAGGTTTCCTTACATGCAAATATAGGACAAGGGGCTTATGCCTTTTGTTGTTCTTCTGGTTAGGGTTGAATGTTATGTTCTTTTAGTCAAGGTTGAATGGCACCTTCAGTGTGCTCACTGACATGCAGTATATAAGGAATTTCTCATTTAAATAAGGGCATTAATTAATTTCTTATGTTTGTTTCACTTCTTTGAAACGTTTTCTTTTTCCTTCTGTCTTTTAACTGCATTAATTCTTTGAGGCAAGTCACTTTTTATTTACAGTTAATAAGCGGAGACTACTTTTGTTCATAACAAATACAGTATAAAGATTTTGTGCAGAATCCGTGCTTCAAAGAATTTATTGGTGAATATTGTCACTTCTTCACTTTCTTTCAAAATGTGTTTCTATGAACCAATTTTGTTTATTCTTTAAGGATTTGGGAGTCTTACTCAGTATAATTTTTACAGGAATACTGTGTACCTAGTGTCTAATTTCCAGTCTGGAAAATTGCCTGTAAAAATATCTGAAGCAGGACAGGAGTAATTTAAATAAGTTACATTTTTTAATATTTGTTTATTTAATCCACTGGATAAGATCCTGGATCCTTAAAGGGATGTTATATATTCTTGCTGTTGTCCTTGTTTCTGCTATGTGACCTTTCCATCACATATCTCTGAACAGACTGATAACATAAATGTGAAAAGAGTACATCTTTCCCCCCCCCCTGCAGTGTAGCATTTCTTGCATGATGTAACCTCTTTTTGCTCTAAGTAGGCCTTATGCTTGAGTATTTGCTCAGTATAGTTTACTAAAATTCATATTATTATTTGGTAAATGTTAAGAAAAATCTGGAGCACAAGAAAATGCTGGTTGATTTCACTTTAACAATATTCGATTTATTGATCTGTTTTATGCCGTTTCTTCTAGACAGTTTTTTTCCTGCAAAAAATTGCTAATTCTTGAATACATTTGTTTAGATAATTTAATTATTTAATTGCAAAATTAATGTCATCAATAATTTAATAGTATCCTTTTGTAATCAAAGTAATACATCTTGGAGGAGATAAATATTTTAATAGGGGAAAACAATTGGTTTCTCTGGATCATACTTCTGGGCTCTCCCTCTGCTATTAAGGATCTTAATCGACCCAAGTCATTCTTTGTAACTCTACATGAGATTTAGCATTCTGGGAACAAAATAAGGGTTAAATAAGGCCATGGAATCTGTAATATTTAACAACTAAATTTGAACTTGTATGCCGCCATGATCAGAGCCTACCTGGTGAGGCTAAATTTCAAGAACCCATGGAGTTTGCTGAAGCTTTTGAACGTTTGGGGTGTGATGAAGCAGTTGAATTCAGACAGAACACCACAGTGGGGAAAAAAATGATAGATGAGAAATATTTGTAGAAGGATAACTCTCAGAATGAATCTGAACTCCCAGAAACTAATTTGAAAATTCAGAGAGTAGAATATGACACCGACATGACTGATGAAATCAAAATGAACAGGACATTAAAACACCTTTTAGAACTTGATAGTCAAAAAAGTGGCAACCATGCCAACAAAGAAGAACAGCTTCAAACAAGAAAAGAGGTAGTAGTATTTCCTTGCAAGCACAGCCAAAACCCAGAAAATGGTACTAAAGGTTATTCAATTCCATCTGAAATTTGTGTGAGTGTAAATATGTCAGTTCTAGTGAGATGTTAAATCAGCAAATTATTGATGGGGTGAGACAGGAAGGAGTAAGAGAATTGAAGAGGTCATCTAAAATAACAACGGAAACAATGCACGAAAGGGAAGATGCTCCAGCAAAGGAGAAATTTGGAATATATCCAGAAATTACCTGTAGGCTAGTGATGAAGAGAAATGTCATTCAAAAGACTGGAAACCATGCTTTAGTTATCAACCCAGGCAGCAAAAAAGAGTACAGGAAACCCTTGCTATTGATCGGTTCAGCATTCACAGTTTCAAATATTCCTGAATGCCAAACCTGCATTTTAAATACACTTGAAGGAGCTCCTCAGGATCTCTGTGCATGCATCCACCGGGCTCCTGCTGCCACGCTCCTGCTGCCGCTGCCGTGCTCCCGCCATCACTAGTGCAGCTGTGTCCCCCATCCCAGCCTCTGGGGGTGCTGCGTTCATGAATGCAGACAGCATTCACGAATGCAGTGCCTTACTCACGGATTTCGCCATTTAAGGGGGATACGAGAAAGTATCCCCCGCGAATGGTGTGGGTCTCCTGTACCTTTCAATATGCCCATCTGCTGAAAATCTACATAGTAAAGATCATCACTTCAAAGAAAGTATTGACAATGTATTCTCAAAGTCTGAAGGGAAAGACTTTCAAGAAAGAAATGAAAGCAGAGAATTTCTATCAACCCTAAAGGATGAAACCATCTCCAGAGACCTGAGGATATACAAAAGAGGTGAAAAGACATCAAAGCTGAACTTGCAGCCTGTTAGCAAGAAATATATTTCTGATACTGATAAAAGGAATGGAAGCAAACTGTGTAATGCACCTCTGAATAAAAGCTGTTTACTAATAGAAAACAATTTCCCAGACAGAATAGATCTAAATCCAGTGTAAGCAAAGAACATAGAGCAAGAAAATGTTGCATGTTTATTTGATATTTCTAAGGAAAATATCACAGAGATTCATCATATAGGAAATGCCTTCAAACCATGTATATTGACTTTTGAAATGTTGCAAGTCAACAGTTGTCCCAGTGTAGGTGCACAGTTGTTAAGAAATACAAATGATGTGAATGCAAAAATAGCCAGTTCAATGAAAGTAGTAATTCCAAAGGAGGAGAATATTTTTCAATTTCAGAATGTTACTTTGCAAAAAGACTGTTGAGCAATGATCTTAGAGAAAATGAAAATAATGTACCACAGAGTAGGGTTCACGATTTGGACAATATGTGTATCACTTTGAAAAGACAGAAGGGAGAAGATGAATTCGACCAATGCCAACAATGTGAAGATTTATTGATGGTTATAAAAATGCAAAAAAAAGGTAAAGATCAAAACACAGAAGTATCTCTAAAAGACAGTAAGATCCAGAGGCTAAGCTATGGAATCCCAGGAACTGCCCATCCATTTGGGAAAAAAGAAAAGCCAGTACAAAGTAATGATAAAGATAATGCAGAGAAAAAGAACTCAGAAAGGACTGAGGTACCAGAGTTTTTCTGTTAAAACAGATCAAACTCTAATTAAAATATAATTACCATTCAAAATCAATCTAAATCCATGGTTGAATCTCACAGTATATCAGGGAGGAGCTGATTTAATGTTGATTGACCATAATTAAAATATATTAATCTATTACTGATCAATTATTAATAATGCATTCAGAGAGGGTGAAACAGCAATTATTTCAGTACTTTCTAATTTATTTATGCATGTGTTAATGTCACAATATAATACTAAGGAGCACACCTCCCAGCTGAGGTTCTATTGTACTGAAAACAATAGTGAAAAATAAGACAACAGGACTCCATTTTTCACCTTTCATAGAACTGTAATTGGATTCTCAATTTCGGTTTCTTCAAACACCTGACATTTATTGTACCTACTGTGTATCTGGACAGTTGTCCAGGAGACCTGCTGAAAAACTGATCTAATTTAACTGCACCAGTATGTCTTTAAAGTCAGCAAGTGAAAGGGGAGAAAAAAAGAAAGAAGCTGCCTTTGCATTAGCCTGTTTGAAAATATAATTGCATAATCACATTGTGAATAAAATTAGATAAGACTATTAAAATGCAATCCTTGTTTTATTAAAAAAAATGTTTGCTTTTCCATTACACAGAAGTCTTGATTTCACTAGTAAAAGGGGTGCAATGCACTCTTAGCTCACCTTAGCTAACATATGATTGGAAACACCTAATAAAACCCCAGTGAAGACAAGGCAGTTGCAGTTTTAATGTGTGTTGCTAGATTAGGTGGAGTCTATATTCATCTCATTGTTTATATTGACCTGCTAACATCTACGAAAAATACTACCTATTTGCCTTCCCTGAGATTTTTGCCGGGTTAGCTATCGTGTCTGCACTTTTTTTCTCAGAATGAACACACTCTGAAGGCAGTTTCCAAAGATGTGCTTACTTTCTTGGAAGGGTTTCCACAGTTACGTTGTGTTGTATTTTCCTGTGAACATGGAGCACTTTCAATTTCTTCTGTACCAAAGGAAACGCTGAACCCCTTTCTTGTGTGAGCCTTGCATATTGTATTTTGCACATAGTCCATCCCAGATTTTTTTGTGAGCAAGAGCATATGCAAGCTGCAGTCTAACTCTTCTAATCCTTAAGTGGTTTCTGAGTGATGGTGAAAGATTCTTCAGGACTTCCTCCCTTTGTGGATTGCTTTATGATGTTTTTTCACCTCTAACTAATGGTTGCTCTCTGAAGCTCAGTGAAACAGCAGAAGGTGATGGTGGTGGGAACTGCTCATCCTTCTCTATTGAAATGTTTTATAAACACCAGTAAGTATTTTTAACTATGCCTTTTAAAAAGTAAAAACAGATTCCACTTTAGGTTATTAAGAGCAGGCTTCAATATATTTGTATGTTTTATTTTTGGTTATAGATTTTAAAGAATAAGGAAGCATCAACACAGGAGGCATACTCAGATCTGATGGAGCAACAAAGGGTCACAGTTGATGAGAACAGGAAACTCATGGGAAAGATAAAAGAGCTTGAGGAAATTTTAGATGAGATGAAAAAACAAAAGTTCCAGGCAGAACAAGAACTGCCCAAAGTAAAGGAAGCTGCTGAAAATGAGCTGAAAGAACAGCAAAAAAATGTGGAAGAGATATCTGCTCAGAAAATCAAAGCAGAGCTAGAGGCAAAGCAGTATCGAATGGAACTAGAGAGCCTGGCAAAAGAAAAAGCTGCTGCACAGCAGGAGTTAAACCGTGTGAGACAGCTTACTTTTCAGGCAGAAGCTCAAAGAAGCGTACTGGAAGAAAACCTCCGAGCTTTCAGGAATCAACTGGAGGAAAGCACTGCCGCTAGGAGAAAACTTGAAGATCACCTCAGAAAGAAAGATACAAACCTTCAAGATTTAGAGCAGCAAAAGAAAGATTTAATGGAAGAGCTGAGGAAGAAAACAGAAGGGGAGGAAGGTCTTGTGAAGATAATAAAGCAAATGGAAAAAGATCTTGAGTTTGAAGGGAATCTAGAAGCAAAGAAACTCCCAGAAAAAGAGAAATATAATACTAGAAGGCAAGTACTTGAAGGTGGATACTCTTTAGTTAAAGAAAGTATGCTGAAAACTTGTACATCTGTGCGTGACAAGTCTAGTAGAATTGAGTCTGAAATTACAGGTTTCCAGAAAAAACAAGAAATAAGGAAAGTAGAGGAGCTTAAACAGCAGATCAGTGAGCTAACTGTTGCTAACAAGAAGGCTGAAAAAAGCATTAAAGATCTCAAATATGAACTGAATGCTCTTGAACTTCAAAAAACATCCTCGGAAGAAAAGGTCCATTTACTAAAAGAGAAATTAGATGATGCTAACACTGCACTTAAAAGTCTAAAAATTGAGTTGGAACAGAAAGATCAGGTAGAGCAAGGATATTTGCAGCAGTTAAAAGAACTTGATAAGCAGCTGCACAAAACTACAAGTAAAGCTGAAGAGGTAATGCAGGAGGCCATAGATCTTAAAAAAGTTAACATGAATTATCAAGAAGAGCTGAAATCTCTTCAGCAGGAAAAAGCACAGTTAAAAAGGGAAGCAGAGGAGCTGACTCGGTCACAGACAAAAACAGAAATCACTATCCAGCATTTAAATTCACAAATCAAATGTATCCAGAAAGAGAAGCTTGTTGCTGAACAAAGAACACAGTCGTGTAAAGGAGAAGCAAATAATCTGCAAGAACAGTACAAGAAAATCCAGGAAGAGTTGCTTCAGAAAACAAGAGCAGATAATGAAAATCAACATCAGATTCAAATGCTGAAAAATAAGCTGGATGAAAGTAATCATTTGGCAGAAACATTGAAACAGAAGGTCGAGGAGCTTAGCATATGGAACACTGAAACCAAAATAATGATGAAACAAATAAAGTCTGAATCAGAGAAGGCAGGTCTAGAGAAACAAGCTATCCAGAGAAAAAATGAAACATTAAAAACCCTAGCAGATGGTTTCAAAGAGCAGCTACGTACCACAAATGAACAGTTGCACAAACAGACAATAATTGAACAAGAATTCATATGTAAAGTCAAAAGGCTAGAAGATGACCTAATGAAAACAAAAGCCTTAGCCAGTGAGTATAAGCAGAAGTGTGATAAGCAGTGTGCTTCCACCCTGAGCACTGAAATGGAAGTGAAAAATCTAAATGCCCAACTGAATTCTTTAACTATGGAAAAGAGGTTGAGTGACCAGAAAATAGAACTGCAGCAAGCTCATATACAAGAGCTAAACAGTAAATTGAAAAAGTTGCAAGATGAATTCCATCAGAAGACTCTAGATGAACAAATGGCACGCAAAAAGATGTCTCTGTTTCAGGAAGAATCCATTAAGTTTAAACACTCTGCAGAGGAATTTAGAAAAAAACTTGAAAAATTACTGGAGTCCCATAGCATCACTGAAAAAGATATTTCTGGTATAAAACTGGAATGCATTGCTCTTCAGCAAGAAAAAAAAATGTCTCAGGAGAATATGAAATTGTACAAGATGCAAATTGAAGATCTACAGGAAAGACTTCAAAAGTGTCGTGAACAGCTGCAGCAGGGAAAGCTTGCTGAAATGGATTATCATCAGAAATGCCGGAAACTTGAAGAAGAATTAGAGGTACAGAAGCGTATGATGGAGAGTTTAAAACAGAAAACAGATCTGCACATAAAGGACCGTGAGCACCAGTTCGTCCTGCTTCAGACTGAAGTTCAGCAAAATAATAACATCAAGGATTCTACATTCAAATTGGACTCTGAGAGGAAGGGAAATGAGTTTAATTACCTGGGAGAGACTTCACCCAGAGATTTTGAACAAGTGCATCAGTGTGCAAATATCACTTCTCCTTTTTTAAGAAAGAAACAGGCGAGACAAGTTGAAATAAACATTGCAGGTTTTAAACCTGATCAATTAGGAGAAAAAAACTTGCACATGAACACAGATGATAAAGTGCCAAAAGACCTGCAGTTTCAGTTATCAAGAATAAACCAGTCATTAGAGAATGATACAGACCAACAGTCTTTTACAGAGTATGTTTCTGAAACAAGCACACAGTTCCAAATAACTTTTGATAAAACAGACTCGGTGGGAGGAATATCAGAAATGGACATAATAAGAGACAGAAATCATCACTGTTCTAATCAGAGTATTACACATGAAGAAGACATGAATCATGAACTGGGATTAGGAAAGTTTATACAACCTTTGGAGGTATATTCTACATTTTGTGAATATTTACCTTGCTGGTGCTGGTGTTTTGGTTTTTGGTTTTTCTGTTTTTTAAACTATTCTTATCATCACTGTCCTGTATTCCTCTTCTACACTCTTTGTTAACACTTGTGTGTTGTCTGTTATACTTTTCTTTCTTTGGTGTACAGGACCTGTTCATACTTAAATTAGAATAACAGAGACTAAAATAATACATATTTGTAATTGACACATTTAAATATATGTTATACTAAAATACCTTTTTATTTTTAAAGGTTTATATACTTTATAGAAATTCACATAAAATTATACACAGTTATGGTTAGAAAATGAATTGGGTAATATTTAAGTTCAGTAACAAACACAAAAGAAATTTCTACCATGCTCTTCTGTCACACCCTCATAAATACATCCTATTTAAATAAATATTTGGAGTGTACATATACATTTCACAATTCTAGCTTGCTCTATTTCTGTGCTATCTACGGTAATAAAATTTCTTGCTTGCTGCTTATTTCTGGTGTTCATTCTTGCCATTGCATCTTTCTGGTGGTGGAATTGAAATTGATACATGTTACATGCAAAAAATGTTCTCCAGATTTACTACTCATGGTGTCAAAAAATTCCTGTTTACAGATAGTGAAGAGCAAGCAATATAACATGCATGTTGAAGTTACAACATTAAAACAAGAAAATGACAAGAATCTTGGTAATGAAGACAGGATGTTTGATGGCTGCAAAATATCTGAAGGGTTTAGGAGAGAAGATTTTGCAAAGATGAGTTCTTTCTTAGATGAAAAGATTTTGAAGGACGTTGATACCATTCATTATGGATATTCTTCTGGGGAAGATGATATTAAATTTCATGGTCTTCGACGTGATGTAACTGCCAGGCAGTTGGTTGAGGTTAAGCTTTTGGACAGGAACATAGTTGAACAGCTCTGTTCTGGGCAGAAATCTATCGATGAGGTTCAGAGAAGTCTTGACAAATTTTTAACAAAACCTACTGCAATAGCTGGCCTATACATTGAATCTAGCAAAGAAAGAATCTCTTTTGCTTTAGCAGTAAAGAAAAGAATCATTGCAAAAACATTGGCAACAACATTCTTAGAAGCCCAGGCAGCCACTGGTTTCATCATTGATCCCACAACAGGTCAGAAATACTCTGTTGATGACTCAATCGTTAGGGGCCTTGTAGATAATGAATTCAAGGGTAGATTAATTGAGGCAGAGAAAGCAGTTTTAGGATATTATTGTTCTGGTAAAATAATGTCTGTGTATCAAGCTATAGAAGCTAGACTCTTGGAAAGACAAAAAGGCAAAAATATCCTTGAAATCCAGATTGCATGTGGAGGAGTCATTGACCCTGTAAGAAGTGTTCGTGTTCCTCCAGAACTTGCAGTGCAGCTAGGCTTGCTGAGTAATACAGTTTTAAAATTTATACATGAACCATCTAGTAACACAAAATGTTTTCATAATCCAAATAACAGACAAGCCGTGTACTACAATGATTTGTTGAAAATGTGTTTGTTTGATGTAGATAGTAAATGTTTCCTGCTTCCAGTTGGTGACCGACAAATTAGTACCCCATCAGCAGAAAAAGGTCATAAAATTTCTGTAATAGACATCAAAACTGGAGCAGAAATGACTTCCTATGAAGCATATCGAAAGAACTTTATTGATAAAAATACATATATTGAGTTGTCAGAACAGGAGTTTAACTGGAAAGAGTCTACCACTTTTGATTCCCGTGGAAACTCTTTTCTTTTGTTGACTGATCTCAAAACTGGCTTGCAGTTTAATATTGATGAGGCTCTAGCACAGGGTACAATTGATAGAACATTAGTCAATAAATATAAGGAAGGTGTCATCACAGCTAATGAGTTTGGTGATATTCTGGTGAGCAGTATGCAACTAAATAAAGATTTGAACAGTCCTATTGCAGGATTTTGGCTTTCTGATGGTAATGAAAGAATTCCAGTTTTAAAAGCCTCACGCAGAAACTTGGTAGATAGAGTTACTGCTTTTAGGTGTCTAGAAGCTCAGGCCAGTACAGGGGGCATAATTGATCCACTTACTGGAAAAAAGTACAGTGTTTCAGAAGCTTTGCAAAGGGAGCTAATTGATGATACATGTGCTACACAAATTCAGCAGTGTGAACTAGTCTTTACAGGTATCATTCATCCGGTAACAAACAAAATTATGTCAGCTGTTGAAGCTATGAATGTAAATGTCCTAAACAAAGAAATGGGTGTTCGCTGTTTGGAGTATCAGTACTTGACTGGTGGACTGATAGATCCCAAATCTCATTCCAGGTTGTCAGTGGAAGATGCTATCAAGAATGGCATTATTGATGCTATCACTGCCACGAAAATGAAAGATGACAAGTACTTTGTCAAAGCTATAACATGCCCCAAAACAAAGAAGAAGTTGACTTACAAAGAGGCCTTAGAAAAAGCTATTTTTGATTGTCACACAGGTTTACGGTTATTGGAAGCAGCTGAGCCCATTAAGACAGGGATTTCTAGTCTCTACTATATTTCAAAGTAGCACACTGATTTTGTTACTCCACAGTTTCTAATTGTCCATTAGTCACTCTGGGGAACATTATGGCTACATATTATCTAATGTAGCCATCATAAGAGACTATAAAATGAATTAACGTGAAGTGAAATTGGAAATTGGTATTAAGTCCTATTGTGTTCAAAGGATTATTTTAGGTTAAGTTAGGAAAAATTCCTGTTGAGTACAAAATGGAAGCTGTGTTGGAGGTAGATTCTTACATCATTATTTCCAAACTGGTATCAAGTATTAATACTGGAGTTAATGCAGTTACACCCATATAAAGCAGTTACATAGAACCAGGCCTGTACTGTATTTAAGAGCAGACGACTAATGCTAGTTTTTAAGAATAATACATGTAGTATTTACAGCATCCTGTCAAATAATGCTGGCTTGATTATCATCACAAACTGCTCTTAATAATTTTTTAAAAGATCCCTCCACTATTTTATTTTACAAATGGATCTGAATATGTTTAGACTACAATCCTATGACATTTTCTCACAAATAACTTTACTCACATGTAGTATAGGGAAATGTAGGTAGACTTCTCATAAGCATGAATTTTCAATGATTTTAAGGAACACGTAATTAGCTTTTTAAATGCTTGGATTTTTTTCTAATTTTTTTCATTTTCTCTTGTACTACAGGAAAGTGTTTGGACACTTTTTTAAGTACTGAAAAGTTTTAGGCTACTCTAAGACTGGTTAAAAATCATATATTACTTGGCACAAACCATACATTTATAATATATTTATTGTGGAAAAATGGTAACTTTTCCATCATTATTTTTTATTTTTTCCTGCTTTTAAGTTGTGAAAACATTTGTTTTTCCTCCTATTTGCAACTTAGTAACCTTTCTAAATGTAGCTCATAGTATGATACCTGATACTGACTGTATGCATATAAGGCTAATGCAAAGGCAGCAATTCAAAGATGCTTTAGCTTTTCTAAATATAAGCATTGTCTAGATTTTAATTACTAAGTAGTGGCTGGGAGGTTGTGCTGTTTCTGTCATATCTGTAACATGGGGTGTGCAACGTATGACTGTTTCATAGGTATTGCAATCTCTGCAAATGTTTTGGACAAATCAGTCTATTTGTGTCTCCAGTTTTATGTCATATTTTTTTCCTAACATAAAGGTTACACAGTAATGCATGAGGTAAAATAAAAAATAAAAAAATCCATAGCTACTTTGTGGTAACACTCACATTGTGACAGGACTGTGATTCTGTGGCTATTAAAATTGAACTTCTCAACCATTTAAATAAATGTATTTTTTACAATCCACATTACCTACCAGAAGTCAATGGAAGACGAAAAGAAAGAACATGTTGAAAAGGCTGGGGATTTACTGAAATGGGTGTCAAACCTAAGCAAGACGCTCAGCAAAGAAGAAGGAGAAAAGGCTGAAAAGGCAGACTTGCCTAAGCAGCAGGTACCCGCACATTTTTTTGGTAAAGCACCACTTCTTTGGTTTGGCTCCGTGTCTTACAGAAAGATTACTCTAAATATTTTTGGTTTCACAAAAGCAGCACGTATAATACCAGAAAAATGTGATTTCAAATTTGCTTCTGAGGGAAACATTTTCAAAGGTTTAAAATTAATTTAGCTAGTACCACCACAGTATGTTTTAACGCCCCCCCAACAAAGTCTCTGAACCTGACAGCTACACATTCTACTTGAGTAGTTCTTGGTTTCTTCTGCTTCCAGTGAAGAAGGAATGAAAGGGAAGAAGGAATAGGTCCTAGGCCAGATTTCATTTTCTTTTCATTTAATTAAAAATGCTTTGAAACGAAAAAGATAAAGACTACTTTTCTTGGTAAGTCACTGAAGGGTGAAGTTTCTTTTTCTGTGATAAAAAATAGAGTACTGCAGATGGGCACATCTACATGTCGCCATACATCACTGTAGCGACACACTACATTGCTGTATGATGCACTAAAGTAATGTAGCAATCATGCAAGTCTACATGTGATCAACAAGTACCTCGCCATAATGGCACGCTTCTCCATTTTAGCGTGCCACTCCAACAAAGTAGTGGCGAAAATTAACTGTGCACTGTGTGCACAGTGCAGTAACAACATCACTTTAGGGCGATGTGTAGACATGCCCTATAATGACAAGGAGTACTTTACTTCATGGTGAAAAGCAGTACTACAGAAAAGTGTCTGGGATTATAGTGGACCACAAGCTGACTGAGTTAACACTGTTCTGTTATTGCAAAAAAGACCAATAGCATGCTGTGACATGTTAACAGGACTGTCCCACGCAAATCATGGGAAGGAATTTTTCCTCTCTTTTCAATGTTGGTGAAGCTGGGACAGTACTATTTTACGACAGCGAAAATAATTGCACCTAAACATGAGTAAATGCTGACCGAGGTGTAAATTGCACCTGGTCAGCCCAGGCAGCCAGGGGCCAGATCTCTGCCTGCCATTTAGTAGCCACAGAGCTCTGCACACTGGGGCACTCCCATGTCCTAGCTAGCCCCTCTGCCATCGATGCCTCCTCCCAGAGCCTGTTGCTAAAGCCTCTGGCCCCCTGCCAGCCTGGGGCTGCTCCACCCCACCTCAAACTGCTATGGTCCTGGGTGCAGTATCTGCACATACACCCTGGACCACAGCAGTTTGAATATCTATATGTTCCATTAAGGTGCCCTGATAAACTCTGGCAGAAACTGTGGTGGAGTTTATCACATTGCCTTAGTGGCACATGTAGATGCACCCAAGAAGTTTAGATTTGATTTTAGGAAGAATTTTCTGACTGTGTTGGTGTAAACACTGGAACATATTACCAGGATGGGTTGTAGACATTGAAAGTTAGAGTGAGTTAGGCACTTGGCTGGGTAGATTTAGGAAGGTATAATCTGTCTCAAGCAGAAGGATGAACTGACTGATCTCCTGACGCCTCTCCCTATCCTATTTTCCTGCGAGTCTATGAAGGAGTCTTCAACAGAAGGTGGTTTCTCATCTCCCTTTCAAGCCCCTGCATACCACAAAGGGAAGGAAATACAGAGAAAAGAAATATGGAAGGGATCTGATGGGGTCCTTTCTTACCACCAGATGATCTTTGTGAAGGAGACTGCAGTCAATTTCCTTGCTTTTTTTTGCATTTTATTTTCTATCTCTTTTGGGTCACAAAAACAGTACCTGTTACCTGGTTAACACACCAGAGAGAGACACTGAGGGCCTTGTTACACAAAACACTTAGCACCTGTTACATTTAGAGAGTAATAAACAGTACAACTTGGGAAGATTTCTGAGGAACAGTCACATGTCAGTGCTCACTATGATCTAAATTCAGACTGTATTACCACATCAGTCTTGAACTAGCTCCAGTATGATCCCAGGGCAGAGACCAAAAATTAGCTGATTTTTGTTCTCAGCCCTGGGATTGTACTTGAGCCAGTTTAAGATTTCAGTACGACCAAAAATCTGAGCCTGGGAACCCACTAGTTTCAGTTGAAGACTTCTTTGAGGTTCTGGGGCTGGGTCCCACAATCAGTGGATTGTGGGTCCAGCTCTGGGACTGCAAATTGATCATATTATCTCCATAGAGCAGTCCCATGCTAAGGGAACACATGACTTAATATAATTGGGAGATAGTCCTCCCTCGAAGAGGCATAACCGTACTACAGTGTGATCAAACTTAGCATGTCATGGACTTTTGTGTGTCAAGCAACTTCTGTTTAATAAAAATACCAGTGCTTAATGGTTAATGCTAAATGGTGTGAGACCTCTTTCTCTCGTACCTATAGATTAAGAAGCAAACCTGTTACCTCAGGCTGACCTGTGAGCAAACACTGCCTTTTTATTGACAACTAATGTATTTCTATCCAGAATCAGCCAGAGGTACCACCCTGGGGTCTGTTTTCTAGACCCTCTTAACAGCATCAACTCACGTCTTTGCCCCTTTGTCCACATATACTCATTTTTCACAAGTAACACCTGAACTTAAATATTGAATATAGAAGGGTGTTCTCTACTGTTTTTCTGGCCCTCTGTCTGCTTCTCTCCATCCATACTCCCGTGAAAGATAATCACTGAAGCTGGAGGTGCTCGTTCACTTTACAGATGTAATTAGCTGTTTAAGCCTGAAGTCAGGTGGAAGGTAGGGCAGGGTGGTACATTAGAGATTTAACTGGTTCAGAGAGGCACGAGCTTTCATAGGCAATAATTTACCTTGTCAGGTGTCAGGAAGTCACTGTATGAGGAATAAAGAGAAAGGTGTTTTTTAATGGAACTGGAACACTGAAAGAATTATGAAAATTATTGCTGGCAACCTGTCCTAGCTAAATAGAATCCAAGATAACGAGCTTGTTAAGTAATAAGTGGCTGTTATCATATGCCTTTTTCTGCATACAGTAATGAACAGCATAGAATTAACATTGTGCTTCCAGGTTTTTAGCCCAGCTTTCTCTGGCCATTGTAGGTAAGGACATGCTGTGTTATAAGAATGTTGGAGCTCATTATACATTACACTCCAATGCAGTTGTTACACATGAATCCCTGCCCCACCAATCACAGATATAGTCTCTTTAGAGACTTCCACTTTTTGCAGGCCTCAGAGACCTTCATTCAAGTTCTGTAGTAAACATCCTGGTGTCCTCACTGGTTGGATCAGAAAGATATTCATGCAGGCAGGCTATACTGTTTCGTTTCTGTGGGACAAATAGTGTAGTACTAGGATGTAGAGTACCAGGTTCACTTTTATTATTTCGGAGTCAATTTCTAAGCTTTAGTGGTGGGACTTTCAAAAGAACTCAGCATTGTTCTAGTCTGCTTCCAATAAAGGTAGTAGTGAAGGTCACTGACAGAATTTGGATGGTGCAAATCACTTTAGAAGAGGGGTGTCAAACTCATTGAGTTGGTGAGACAGATCTGGACTATGGGGCTTTTCTCAGTTTGGACAATCTGCCTCTGGATCTGGCCTATGGGACTTCTCACTGCAGCTCCAAGACAGCCACTGCATCAACATGGCCATTATGTCAGTGTTAACACCACTACCCTGCTACTGATTTGCAGGTCAAGCAACAGTCCAAAGTTGGAAAAATGGCTGTAAGTAAGCCCCATGGATCTGGAGGTGATTTGTTAGGCCAGAGAAAAGCCCTACAAACCTGATGACCCACTTCCATGGGCCAGATCTGCGACACCCCTACTTTAGGAGGTCCTAGTCACCATTAATAACTATAACCCCCACACAGTTTTGGGTGCTTGCGTGCTTTGTAAACCATAGCCTTTATGGAGGTTACAGAGGTGTACCATCCTGGAGGCACTGTGACCTTTATAGGTCCAGTGATGCACAAGCACTGAGAGATAGCACAGCGGAAGACACTGTTTGACTATATACTTTGAAGGTTGTAACCCCATGTTCCAGCTCAGCTCTGATGTCTTGAGATAAAAAGGGATTTGGATTTTTGCCTTGCCCCTCCTGATCCCCATTTATGTAGCTGCTACCAATGCTAGGTTCCTGATTATTGCCTTGAGAGTGCAATAAATGGTCTGATGCTGGGTGAAAAGAAGGACTGTGTATAAAGGTGCTTGCACCTTATACCCCAATGCAGACATGTGAAAAACTGGCTAGCATATCATCGTTTATTTTCAGTTTAATTATAGGGTTTGATGCAAAGTATTTCTTGGTTCATCAGGACTCAAAGACAGTTCTTTCCTCTGTTGTGAGTTCTAGAAGTTTGTTCCAGGACTTTAGAAGAGGATAGCAAACAACAAATTCCTCTCCAGCTGTAGTTGACAATATAAAAGTAAATGACGACCAGAAGTCGTCTTTGGAGTGGCATCAGCTGTGCCAGGATGGATGCATCTTAGCACAGCTGATCTGTTTCATTGGTGTCTACAGACAGCACTCAGGACTGTTGTCCCATAGGGTTGGGCCCTGCCACTCCAAGGGAATGCAGGACTATGGCCCTAGGTACCACATCCCAATTCAGGGTGCACAGCTGCAAGCAGGGGAACTCCAACCAACTTGGGATATGGCAGCATGATATGTGCATTATGAGAATCCCTACAGGACAATGCCTAGGTTGCACATCTGCGGGTGTGGAGGGGGGAACTCCCATGGGGGTTTCTTCTGTCTGTGCTTGCAGACCACTTCCCAACCTGTGGCACACTAGCATGAAACTCATGTCTGCAGGGAATTCCTGGCACATGTTTCACAGTGCAGCTCCCTGGGACTTCCCCTGCCTGCACAGGCAGGCCCTGGGAATCCCACTGCAGAATCAGGTTCCTGAAATCCCAAAAGTGGCTTTTGAGGGCTGCCTGGACTCTTGTGCCATGAAAAGTCAGGACAAACTATTATTACAACTTGTCCCAGCCAGAATTTAGGGTATTTGTGGCACAAGGGGCATGGACGTCTGATAAGGTTTTGTGCCACTGTAAAAAAATTGATGGTGGCACAAAGATGACATCTGCTTACAGCTCTACTGGTATTTTCAATAATATCTGTTAAAGTCTACTTTAGTTCTGGGTTCCTGTAAATACATGCATCACAACTTGGACTTTTATTATGTGGTATGTCAATTTCTGAGTTTTTCTTTAAGTCATAATTGTCATCCTGAGAGCAAGTTATTGAGCAAGACACTTCCATGATATCTTTATAATTGCAGCTTTATGGGAAATATGGCTTTATATGATTTATTAAATATTATATTATTTTAAAATATTAATTTTAAAATAAAGGGAATTTGGCTTTTTTAATACCATGACAAGTAGCTTAATGTTTTGTGCAGCGCTTTACATTCTTAAGTGAGAATGCCCAGTCCTATTTATAGTACCTACAGGGAAATAACCAAAGTTTGCCAGATAAGATGCACTGGTTTTTATACTGTGAGTAATAGACTATTTTGTTACCAGTGGAAAATGTATGTTGGTTGTTTTTCTTATCTCTCATTACAGTGTATTCATAGTGAAAACCTGAATGTGTTTGGTTTATTTCTCAGATTTCCATGGATGAAATAACAGCCAAGAAAGAACAAATAGCTGAGGCTTTGCAGACTACACAGTCATTTTTGGCAAAACACAGTGACAAGTATGTTAATTTTTATCACTCCATTCTCTGATATTGTAAATGAAACAGAAGTGAGTTTTTTACAAGGAACAGACCAATATTTTATGTTAGTTTCAATAAATTTTGTTTTACATGTCTGTATACCATTTTATTTCTATTTTATTTTTTTTCCCATTTAGAAAAGAGCTTGATTAGGTGACTATATCCTTGATTAGGTTACAAAACAAATAAAAAACTTTTTATAACACCTTTAAAAACCTTTTCTTAAAAGCTTTTTATAGCAGTATTCATCTGAAGGATTTCAAAACACTTTAAAGTTTTAGCAAACTAATATGCAAACTAATTTAGGATATTACTAAAGCATTTGCTATGGTATGTTATAATGCTTGCTATTGAAGTTAACTCATATTGGCTTGGTTGGTGATCAGTGAACAGTTAGAGGCACATACTATATTTCTAATCCCAGAATGTCCCCAAGAAAGTTGCATTTTTCTCAGAGGAGTTTGTTTTTAATTGTATTTGATGATTGCAGGCAACTCCCTTATAATGCATATTAATAATTAGTCTAAAAAAACAAGGTGGTATCTGCTGTCATTTTTAAACAATCGCATAATGTGTTTCTTGTCACCCACTAAACCTTTTCAGCTCTATGAGTAATTGATCCCTTACCTTTTAATTTTTTCATAGAATGACAGGTGAAGAGAAAAATGAAATAGAAAAACAAGTGAAATCCTTGCAGGAAGGCTACAACTTACTGTCTAATGAAGCTTTGAAACAACTGCAGGAGGTCCAATATTTGAGTGATGAAAAGATGGAGGAAAAGGTAATAGTGCAGAAAACTTTGCATTGTATTCCTATCTGAAATATGTTGCTCCTTTTACTTTTGCTGCATGGTTATGGACAGTATATAAACACTTAAAGAAGAAATTGCATTTGATTGTATGTATCAGGATGCTATAATTTGAATTAAATGACTGCAGTTTGTATAGTATAATAAGTAGTTTTATGTGTGCATATAAACATTCTGTTCATCAAAATTTGTGCAGAGTCTTAATACAGTGTGCCTTGCATGATGAGATAAAGCAAATCATTCATCACTTAACTCTTCTCTTAAAAGTCATCCTCTGATTGCTAGATAAGTATGTGTTTGTGCTGCAAAAATATGACACTATAAAATAACATGGGTTAATTTCTACTTTATACTCTCCCAAATACATTCTAGACGATAAGTAATGGTCCAGATTTTCTTTAAATTCTAATTGGGTATATAGTTGGGGGCATGCACAATAATGAAATATTGCAAATACATTTATGAATAGATCTGAATCTTAAATACAGAATTTTGAATTCTGTCAAAAATGTATTTCAAAGGTATGTGTGCATATACATGTAGAAGCAATGTCTTGTGTAATTAGTTTAGAATAATATCAAACTGATTACATGCTTTCCATGCCAACTAGTTACAGTATACGGGTGCTATAATATTGATTCCACATTATTGGGTGTCTGTGCAAAAATGCTGTATGCTGTAAACATGAATAGCATGGATGTTTTGTATCACATACTGTTTCTGATTATTCTGACCTTTCACAGACACTTAGAGCATGAAAATTTGCCTTCCAGGTATATGTCCTACTTGCTCACTATACAATCATCTATTCTGTTGTCTTTCACTAACCCTATTTATGTATGCAAAGCATAGGTTTTCAATTCACAGATGCATGTTGATTTTAAATCTTTTATCACATCGTGTGCTGTTGATTCACTGACATAGATTACTTGCGCATTTGAGCTGCTAACATTCACAGCATTGCTCCAGTCCTGGTAAGTAGATGATTTTATGCTTAGCATGTATTCAAAAGCCAAAAAAAAGTTTAATATGTACAATCCACAAAAATCTTAATACTTCTTTTATATCCCTTTTTAGGTGGATAACGTCATTGCTGGTATCATTGATCAAACTACTGGAGAAGTCCTTTCAGTATTTCAGTCTGTTCTGAAAGGTTTAATAGACTATGATACTGGAATTAGGTTGCTTGAGAATCAACTGATTCTATCTGGCCTAATTTCGCCAGAATTAGGTCTGTGTTTTGATCTTGAAGAAGCTAAAGCACATGAACTTATTGATGAACAGACTCTACAGCAACTGCAGGAATTAAGTAATGCTAAAAAAATTATTTCAGAGTTATCATTCATAAATATTCCAGTTATATATGCTTTAGATCAAGGTATAATTTCAGAGTCTTTGGCTATTAAAATTCTTGAGAATCAGCTTTCTACTGGGTATCTGATTGTGCCAGGTAGTGGAGACCATTTAACACTGCACAAAGCTTTTGAGAAGAATCTGATTTCTCCAGCACTGTTTTCAAAGCTTTTGGAAAGACAAGATACCTACAAAGATCTCATAGACCCCAACACTGCAGAAAAGATTTCTCTTGAGGAGATGATTCAGAGAAGCATAATTCATGAAGAAACAGGGTTACGACTTCTACCTGTGAAATCACTAGAAAAAGGTAGAATCACACTAAAATGTAGGAGGAAGATTACTATTTTGAGGGCAGCCCATGAAGGACTCATTGACCGTGAAACTATGTTCAGGTTGCTGGGGGCACAGCTGCTCTCTGGAGGTATAATTGAACCTGCCTCAGGGCAAAGAATGACAGTGGAAGAAGCCATGAAAGAAGGAGTGATAGATCAGGATACTGCTTCTGGGATTCTGACCTACCAGGTTCAAACTGGAGGAATCTTCTGCTCAAATTCAGCCAAACGCTTAACTGTAGATGAAGCTATACAGTGCAACCTAATATCATCTACCAGTGCACTGTTGATACTGGAAGCAAAGCGAGGCTTTGTTGGCCTCATCTGGCCTCATACTGGTGAAATATTCCCAGTATCCACATGTTTACATCAAGGAATGATAACAAATGAGCTGGCCTGCAAAATATTAAATGGCAGGCAGAAAATAGCTGCTCTCTATGTTCCAGAAACTTGTGAAGTACTCAGTCTGGATAATGCTGCACAATTAGGGCTAATAGATGGTAGTACTGTGAATGTTTTGAACCATGTGATCTTACCTGATAAAATGCCTAACCTGGAAGATTTAGAGTCTTCTTCTAAAAATGTTGCGAGATGGTTATCATCTTATGAATTTCAGCCATCTGTATTTCATGATCGTGAGCAAGAACAAGAAGAGTCTGGTACCGAAGAGCCTATACTTCATAGTTCAGAGCATGCCAAAAAGTTATTCGTGTCATATCTGATGATAAATAGTTATATGGATGCAAACACTGGGCAGAGACTCCTGTTGTATGATGGAGAACTAGATGAAGCTGTCAGCATGCTGGTGGAAGGTGGTGATTATGCATACAGTACTGATGTGGCAGAAGGAGGATTCACTAGCACATGCATAAATTCAAAAGGAATAGATCTGAAGCAATCTAGAAATGTTATGTTCAGTAATGTCACAAGGAATGTCTTGATTGTGCATAATGATGCACAGAACACTTTCAGTGACAGTAACATAAAGCAATCTGAAGAAAATATTCAGAATGATAAATGTTCCCAGGAAAAAGATTTCTGCAATAGAGCAGATTATTTTAATGCTAACGGTTTTGAACAGTCTGAACATACAGATAACATGTTTTTAGATGAACCTGGAGAAAAACCTGGAAGTATAGTAAGTAGCACTCAAAACTCTGAAAAGGAAAATGCAATCAAAAGTTTTCAGGAGTATCCTGAACAGAAACAAATGGAACTGTGTAAGCCTGTACATCAGCTAGCAAACTCTGGAAATATTGAAGGGCATCCCCTAAGTGACTTACAAACCAATCTTATTTCAACAGGAGATAAAAACAAAATTAGCATATCAGATGAAAGAGAGGGTAGGGAAAAAGAGACTTGTAAAACGTTAGGAAATGTATTGGGTGTGAACGATTTGACGAGTTATAGTGAAGTCAGTACAGTAGAAGAAAGCAGTGATATTACTTATGGTCAGGAGAACAATTCAACATGTAGGCCTTACCTTTTGCAGCCTGCTGATGCAAGTATGTTAATTGGTAAAGATAAGAGAAAAGATGATGTTCACAGCAGTCCCAATTTATTTGGAAATGCTGACATTGGAAAGAGACTTTCTGGAGAACTTCATGGTAAAGAATTAGTGAATCAATTTGTTTGTTATGATTATGAGCATGGCACATCGCAGTCTGGAGATAATGAATATGGTGAGCTACTGGTAGACAGCTATACTGACACACTTGGCAAGCCGTTCCTAGAAAACTATAGTGAAGAGCATTGTGGACCATCACTAGAAAACTGTACTGATCCACATAGCAGGTCAACCCTGGAGGTTCATACCAATTCATATCATGGATTACCCTTAGTGGATCATACTGATGGCCTCTGGAAGCTACCTTTGGAAGAAAATAGAGATGCTCATTGCAGGACTCTGTTGGAAGACAATATTGATATACATGGTGGTCAGCCTCTGGGAGGCAGTACCGACATGGTTGGTACGCAACTGGTAGAGGACAACAGTGTTACATACAGCAACATAATTCTCGGAGATAGTGTGTGTAAACCTTGTGCTCTACCAGTGGGAGGGAATGAAGGCATCCTTCAGTCTGAAATTGAGCACTTGCAGCATGAGTATGACAGCAAAACCTGCAGCTCTCCTCAGTTTGCTGATGCTTATGACATGCCTCAGACTGATGATGATGATGATGATGCCTATGACACTTCTCAGGCTGATGATGACGACGACGATGATGCCTATGACACTCCTCGGGTTGATGATGATGAGGATGATGCCTATGACACTCCTCAGGTTTCAGACGATGATTCATCTGACACTTCTGAAGATGAGGATGAGTATGATACCTCACAGCTTGAGGATGATGATACCCCAGAGCCTGAGGACATTCCTTTAGGTGTCCAGGAAGAATTAGATGATCTAATATGCATGAGAGAAGAAAAAAATTCTTTGCAAGTAGAAGTAGCCGATATTGGAGGAAGCATACAGTGCTCAGATGAAGTAAATCATTCAGATACACTTGAAAGTATAAATCTGGGCTCAGAAGGTGCCAGAATGTTGGAGACAATCCCTGAAGAAGAAATAGAAAGTACATGGACCTTGGAAAAGAAAGGGCAGAAACCAGAAATTACTTCAGAAAATGAAGAAAGCATGGAGAGCAGTCTTAGTTCCTTACTAAAGCTGTATGAAGATAAAGTCGAAGGAGATAGAAGTGAGGAATATGAAATGAAAACAGAGAGTGACTCTATTGAGGATAAGTATGAACAAATACAAGAGGAAGAGAAAGATTATGATTATATGGATTATGATTATGATAGCTATGACACTGACACTGGTGATGATGAAGTAATGGCTATTTATTACTCACAGCATCTTGATAAAAACACTGGTGACCAGTTCCTTGCCCCTTCAAAAGAAACTGAAGATAGGAAAAAATGCAATCAAAATATTGATACCCTGGATCATTATCATCCTTTAAAACCCATGGCAGATGATACTATTTTGCAGTTAGAATCCAATATTGAAAATAGTTCTGGTGAGGACAGTTTTGATTTTACAGATAAAAACAAAGGAGACATACAGCAAGAAATTGAAAGTCCTTACAAGGATTTTGTAGAAAGTAAACAAATATTAGAAGATGTTGCTGCAAGCCTTCAATCTGGAAATAGCCCGGGCACTGAATGGGTGTCATCTAGTAGTGAAGAAAGTAATACCACACTGCATAAAACTCATGTGTCTGGGCTTGGTCTGAATGAAGCAACTCTAATAAACTCTGTGCCTATTTGTGCATCACAGTCTACTTGTAGTAAGCTAATTACTAATGATAATAAAAATATTCAAATAGAAGATCTGCTACCTGACCACAGCATAAGTAAAAATAACAATATCATATCAAAATCATATTCAAATCATGGCCAAAGACAGAAGCCAGATGAGGATAGCATTCTTGCTGAAGAGCAAATAATAAATAAGGTGACCTGCATAGAACATTTTAGGGTAGATTCTTCCCAAATGGATGATAAAACCCTTAGGCCTGTGTCTTATATAAACAATAGTGATAGTCCATATTCAGTTACTGACCCAATACAAACAATCACAAATAAGAAACCTGGTCAAAGGGAAAAAGGTTTTGAAATGTCTAAACAAAATGCAAATATAGTTAATATTCTAAAAGACAGCCATTTTGCAGAATTAAGTAAAAGTCCCATTCATATGGAAAACCTCGGAGAAATATTTGATGCATCTGTTATTAAAGCAGGCACTGAATGTGCTGTTATGAATGAAGACAAAGTAAGTATTGGTCAAGACTCAGTTGATGCTAGGTCAGGACATTACAATGTGTTAGATACTGCGGAACCAGAAACTGAGGAAGAGTTTGATCTTTCCTCTTATTTGAAACAATGTGCAAAAAGTATAACAATAAAAAACATGTCAGAACTGGATGGGACTGACTCTTGTTACTTTGAGCAAGGTTTCACTGGGGAAAATGCTGTTCAGAATGCAAAACACTTAGTGAAAGCTGACAGTATAACTGATAGTGGGGGAACTGATCCAAACAAATTAAACTCAGAAACTGAGACTCCTCTCCTGACAGTTACGGTAAAATCAAAGGAAGTTAAAGTTATCAAAGAAAAAGGAACTGTTACTTATCAAAAAGCTGACAATGCTCTTAAAGATACTTCCAATAATAACATTCTATGTGGCCATGAATTTGCCTTGAAGAAAGTTAACATGTTAGGAGGTACTGAGAATACCCAAGAACCAGGGGACAGTAAAACCACGTGTCCTGAGAAACACATACATACAACAAATTTTTCAGCTGGATGTTTGGGTAATATAAGTGATAGCTTTGGCAATAGTGCACGGGAGGAATATGAAACATTGGTTTGTCATAGCAGTGGACAAGTCATTAAGGGAGAGAATGTCTTAACCAATGAAACGATGTTCTTTGAAAATGGTATCAGGAAAGAAATGACAGTTGAATCACTGCAGAGAGAAATGGTTTTCTTGGAAGACCCCCAAGCAGAGGAAGATATTTCACTTTCCCCTGAAGTATCTGACTTATTAATTGAAGATTTAAAAAATATTTTAAAAATCAAGTTGAAAGTCGGCAAGCAAGAAGGCGAACCTTTAAACTACTCTGACACAAAAAATTTAATGCAAAATGTGCTTAAAATGATTGGTGACACACACCTGGGGAATGAGACTTCCAGTGAGTCAAATATCAAGCCAGAAAATGATGAAATTAGATCTTCATTGGCAGCTGGTCCACCATGCATACCATCAGAGGATTATGACAGTATTCCATTATTTTGGCATGACAACAGAAGCCCTGACCTGCTTCGTGATATACTAAAGCCAGACTCCTACAAGCAGAAGATGGATAGTCCATCTGAAACAATGAATGAACAGTCCCAGAATGAAAGAGACCAAGAAATAAAAGGTACTGTTCCTAAACTTATTACTTCTCAACTTGAACAAATTTTCCAAATCCCACCCAGAGATGAATGTTCATATAGGTTAGAGAAGCTTATGAGAGATTTGACAAAGGAGTTGTTTACCAGCTCCCAGGCTGCTGATGCCTCCAAAGGTGATAAGTGTGAAGGCAAAGCAAAGGAGCTTTGTCCTTTTTTCTCAACAGAACTGTCAAATTTTGGATTGGAAACTCTAACAGGGAGCCCACTGGAACACAACACAGCTGTTGCTCTGAAAAATGACCAGCAGGCTGAGAAGTCAAGCAGCCCTCCCAAAAGCTTTCCTGAGGATGTTCTTAAAATTAAAGAAGCTGATCCACGAGATGACCACACTGACAAGGTGAGTAAAAATGGACTGTTATACATTTATACAATTATACATTCCATTTTAAAGGAATCACATGTTAAATATGGGAAAGCATTACTGAGCCAGGAAAAAGAACACTGAAGTGATAAATATAAAACAAATTGTAATGAAAGCAATTTTTATATTGCTTAATTTCTTAATTTTATGCATGTTGTTTAGATAATATTTCTTCTTTTTTAAATCTTATTTTCAGTTGATCAGTGGAGTACAGCTTTGTTTAAAGTACACTAAGAAACTGCAACAACATTTGACAGTGGTTCAGGATATGAAATTCCACTTAGATAATCAGCAGCCGATTAGTAACAACTTGGAAATGCTAAAATCCCAACTTGAACAATTAGAGGTAAGAGTTGTATATTGCTTATTTCTAAGGTGCACAAAGTAGCATTTGGATACCTTGGGTGCGTCCAGACAAGCGCGTATGTGCCTCTTGCAGCATGTGAAAGCCCTTTGAGATGCTGCAAGAGGCACATGCAGTAACAAAAAAAAATAAAAAATAACCTGGGCAAAAAAGTGTGCCAAAAAAAAAATATCTGGGGCAAAAATATTAATGAGGCAACTGGAGCCTCAGGTCCTCCACAGAGACACTCTGCCCCATCACCCGCTTGCTCCCCCATCCCTTCCAATCATTTCCCCACCCGGTCCCAGCCCCCAATCGCTGCCCTGCCCAGCCCCAGTGTCACTCAAAAAACCCCCACCCACTCCCTACAAAAATATCCGTTACTGGCTGTAGCAACGGCTGTCGGGGCCGCTGGGGCCTCATGGCAGAGTCCTCCTGCATGGCAGGGGGCAGCGGGGAGCAGCCCCAGCCGCCTGGCACCCGTGCTGTCGCTGTCAGATCAGGCGGATGCAGCGCAGCTTGGCAGAGCACCTCACACTGTCCGGGAGCTCAGGGCTGCTGGGGCTGAGCGGCACTGGGCTCCAAGTGTCAGCTGGAGCCGCCCCAAGATACCAGACAGTGCGTGGTGCCTTGCGGTACATCATGGCGCCCTTCCGAGCCGTGAAACACCCGCATGATCTGACAGTGGCAGCGTGGATTCCAGGTGGCTGGGGACGCTGTCTGCTGCACACTGCCGCATGGTGGGGCTCTGCCATGAGGCCCTAGCAGCCCCAACAGCCACTGCTACGGCCAGTGAGTGCGGGGTTTGGGGTTTTTTTGTTTTGTTTTTGAGTGCCGGGACATATGGGCAGGCAGTATGCTTCAGCAGCAGGGCAAGGGACAGCCACAGAGACCTCTGGCTGGTTACCAAAGCGTGTCTATGGAGGACCTGAGCATCCAGTTGCCTCAGGGCATGGCCCAGGACCGTGCCTGGCACTGTTGTTTCATAGTGTGTTTTTTTTACCCCTGGATATCCAGGGGTCTAAGTTTGCCCCCGTGCTGCAAATATGCAGCACAGGGAATGTTTTTTTGTTTCCGCATGTGTGTCTTCCATGTCTCAAAGGGGTTTGAGATGCTGCAAGAGGCACGTGTGTGCTTGTTTGGATGTGCCTCTTGATGGTGAATGCTAGAAATAGTCCCAAGAGCAAGAGATAGCACATTCCGTTCAAATTTTAAAATTAAATTAATTAAATTACTTAATTTACATTTAAACCTCTTTTTATAAGTATATTTAATACACCTGATATATATTTTTGCAGTCATTTGAATCAGGACTGGCCAGTTTTGCTGCTGTTCTAAAAAAAGATCTGAAGTCTACGGAGGAGTTTTTAAAGTCTTATCACAAAGATATTCCTAAAGAGCAACTTAAGGAGCTAAAAATAAGCTATGAATATGTGCAGAAGGCTTTTTATGTGGTCTGTGATATATCTTCAAATCTTGCAAAACAAATAGTCCTTGCTGTTGACACTGAAATGGTATGTACCTATCTAACTTCTTTGTTTCTTTGTTTACTTGTTTGAAGTAGTTCAACTTAAAAGGAATATTTTGTTTTGGTTTTATCTAAATAAAAATAAATGTTTACAGGTTTCCCTTCCCAATCACAGTTTTGCAAACCGTGGTTTTGAGTATCCATGGTTAATATTCTGTAAACCATTTTGGGTAACACGGTATAGTTTTGGCTAACCATGGTTTTCTGTGGCCATGCATCAGCCTGCCACCCCCTGGCCCTGCTCGTGCCTCCCCTTCTCCCCCACCCCACAGCCCGTGCTCCTCCAGCCAGAGGTGGCCCTCAGCCCTGCCGGAGATGCACTCAGTGGCGGGAAGCTCCCCTACCTGTGGTGGCAGGGAACAGCGGGCCTGCTTGCCGCTGTTCCTTGCTGCCCTGCTTCCCTCCCCCATGACCCGACGTGACAGGGAGCAGAGAAGCTGCGTGAGGATCTCCTCACCCGCTGCTGCCCACTCTGTGCTGCCCTGGCAGTGCACCTTCTGTGCCTGCCACTGGTTTGAGGGGCGCAGCCCCATGCCTCAGCCCTCAGTGCAGCCCCGCGTGCAGCAGGTGCATCACTAGGACAATGGAGACTGAGGAACAGCAGGCGAGGAGATCCCTGCGTGGCTTCTCTGCTCCCTGCCGCACCGGGTTGTGGGGGAGGGAAACTGGGCTGCAGGGAACAGCATCCTCAGCCAGGTTGGGTTGTGGGACAGTCCAAGCCTGGTGGCTCAGCCAGGGGTGTGGGTGGGCAGGCCACCGTGTCCCTCCCCTCCTTTTCCCCCTCTCCCTACCCCTCCCCCAGGTAAGAGGGAAACACACCAGGGGAGATACTGCCACTTCACCCTGGGTATGCTCCGTCTCCACCTGCTGGCGCATACCCCCTGTAACCTGTCTAAGTACCCCTAGGGGTAGGCCTACACCCGGTTGACCACCCTGTGTATTAAAGGTAAGTAAAAATGATTTTTATACAAGTTTTCCTCGCCAACCATGGTTTTGCCAAACACAGTTTTGAGTATCCACGCTTAATATTCTATATACCATTTTGGCTACCATGGTATACAGTTTTGAATAACCATGGTTTTCTGTGGCTGTGCGTCAGCCTGCCACCTGCCATTTTCCCTGTAAGCTTTTTGTCTTACCAACCGCTGTTTTGCCAACCATGGGAACTTTCCAGAACCTAACCCCTGCAGTTGGCGAGGGAAATGTGTATTTTCTTTAATTTAATACCAGCTTGTGGCTTATTTGTCTATGATACTCTACATAAAGCTATAACTTCCCTTTCTAGTCTAAGCTTGCAGAACTGCATTGGGAACATCTAAGCAGACTTCAGAAGTTCTCAGACTGGATCAAAGAAAATAGTAAAATTGTGAATGATTTGATGGTAAATACAAGTGATATAGAGGATGTAAAGCAAAACTTACAACTACTTAAGGCAGGTATCATTTATGGTAAAAGTTAAAATAATGTAGGTATTTATTAAAAATTATTGTTTTATTTTATACAGTTGCACTTTAAATTGCAACTATTTCATGGGATATATTGCTTTAAATGACAAGTAAACATGTATAATAAGCCAACATTAAAACATTCATCTGCCTTTCCTTTTCTGAAACCCAAAGGAGGATTTTTGGCCAACAGAACAGATATCGTAGTGCTACCTTTGCCTGTAATTGCTGTAACAGATCTGATCACGGCCCTGGAAGTGTTCTGTTTCAGCCTGTCTTATTGTATTTATATCCTAATGCTGAAATGTCAGTTTTCACTAAATTTTACATATATTTCTCAAGCAGCACAGAGTAGATACTTAGACACAAAATCAAGGAAAAAAAATCGAGAATTATACATTTAAAAAACTGGAATACTTCAGTGAATAGACCAAGCATTTAAACACATATGTAAACTGTAAAATCCATGGTGACTATTAGGTTTGAATAAGTTTTCAAAATACTTAGTAATTTAATTGTATAGCTGAAAATGAGAGGTTTTTTTCTTACATTATGGATGTGGACAGAACGTGGCCACAAGGGTCAGAGAAAGTCAAGAAAAATAATACCTTAATTAAGCATGCTTATATTTCTACATCTTGAGATACTGTTTTTGCATCCCTGCATACTGTTTTTGCCAAGTAGATGAACTCAACTCTGGAGCCAACAATTCAGTTCTCCGGGTCAGTTAGTCCTCTGAAAAGTGAGGAGAGAGAAGAAAGAAAAAGGTGTTGAGCACCTACATTATTTGGCCCCTAACATAAGCAATCTTAATGATCATAAAGTCAATATTTCCACAAACTCAGCCAGTTGCCTGGTGGTGTTGTATATTAATCCCCATTTTGTCTAAAAGTTGCCTCAAAAACATATCTAAACATGGGGCAAGGTACATAGGACAGTGATATTTTTCTCAAAAATATGCCCTGTCAGTTAGTGAATGTTTGTTTATTGTTGGTTATTTCTCTTTTCTTTATTTACAGAATACTGCAAAAGAGGTTGCCTATACAAAAATGCAACTGGAGTCCACTGCGTTTGATGTTCAGTTCTTCATTTCTGAGCATGCCCAAGATCTTTCCCCTAATCAGAGCAAACAACTGCTGAGGCTTTTAAATATTACCCAGAAATCTTTTCAGGAAGTACAGGAAGCAATTATATCTCAAGTGGAGAGTTTAGAGAGTCTTTTACAAGCAGCACAAGATGTTGGTGATCAGAAGGTTTGCCTTTCTGTGTAAATGTGTGCCTAGTGTTTTATGCTATGGATGAGGAAATTTAATAACAATATATAACAATCGCTTTTCAGAGAAGATTTGCTTGGCGAACTTTATGGGATTAAGCCTATTTTATACAATTTATTTTTTTTGCCCTCACAATTCTACAAAGATAGTAGCAGTCAAGGTTTGTGAATTGCTGTTCTGTTCTTTTCCTTTTGTGACCACAACTTTGAGTACTACTGTATTAGAAAAGTGGTCTAATACCTGAGTTTTCAGAAACCATGATGTACATAGATATGGCATGAGCAAGCCTATATTTTTTTAGTATGAAGGAAAATTATTTATGACTATTCATAGTAATGAATAATGTAGTAATTGCAATTTTAATTTAATAACTATCAACAGGGCTGGCCAAGAGGATGTTTTATAGTACAGTTTCACTTCCCTTTTTCATAGAAATGTAAATATAAGAGATTACTTTCTTTTTTCCTGTTTATGCATTCTGAAAGGTTACTTGGGAATCTGAAGTTTTTGAAAGATTCTAAGTTTTCTCAAGTTTTCTTCTGCAATAGATAAAAATTGCTGAATGAGAGAGAACTTGGTAGCACTCAGGAACTTGCATGTCTTGTTCCTTTCTGTTGCTCAAACGGCAGGCATTTATTATTAGGTAACATATTGTGCATACCAGCTGAGCTAACACAACAATCACAACTAACCTCTGTTTTGATATCCTTTTTCAGAATTAATTGCGTTTATCTCAGGTTTCAAGTGATTAAGAGATGTGGATTTTCGCTTCTGTCGTTTGGAGGTTTCATCTCTCGCATATGCATGGCCAGACTTCTTTTGGGCAGTTCCATCAATACATGGTCTCTTGTACTTACAGCATTTGAGAGGTTTATCCATAACTAGTGTATTCACCTTGCTCAACCTGTGTACCACTGCTATCATGTTTACAGCATACTTTTAAAATGATTGCCTTGCACTATTGTACTCTAAATGTAGTTCATATGGGAGCTTGTAATGAACCTTATGCAAATTTTGTTTTTTGGTTGTTATTTTGCTGTAATATAGGATGTAGCTGAACAGCAGCAGGAATGCAAAGAGAAATTGCAGGAAATATGTGATCTTCTGACACAAACAGAAAATCGGCTCATTGGTCACCAAGAAACTCTTGTTATTAGAGACAGCAAGGCTGAGTTAGAGCAATACCAAACTAAACAAGAGGTTTGTACAATTCTGTTCATTCATGCTCATGAAAGAAGATTTAGAATCATAGAAAGTTAGGGTTGGAAGGGACCTCAGGTGGTCATCTTGTCCAAACCCTTGCTCAAAGCAGGACCGTCCCGAACTAGATCATCCCAGCCAAGGCTTCGTCTAGCCAGGTTTGGAAGACCTCCAAGGATGGTGCTTTTGCCACCTCTCTGGGTAAACTGTTCCAGTGCTTTACTACCCTCCCAGTGAGAAAATTCTTCCTAATATCTAAACTAAACTTCCCTTGCTGGAACTTGAGACTGTTGCTCTTTGTTCTATCATCTGCCACCACTGAGAACAGTCTAGCTCCATCCTCTCTCGAACTCTCCTTCAGGTTCGAGAGAAGGCTGCTATTAGATCCTCTCTCGGTCTTATCTTCTCTAGACTAAATAAGCCCAGTTCCCTCAGTCTTTCCTTATAAGTCATGTCCCCCAGCCCCCTTACCATTTTTGTTGTCCTCTGCTGGACTCTCCAATTTGTCCACATCCTTTCTGTAGTGGGGACCCCTAAACTGAACACAATACTCCAGATGTGGCCTCACCAGTGCTGAATAGAGGGGAATAATCACTTCCCTTGACCTACTGGCAACACACCTACCAATATAGTCCAATATGCCGTTAGTCTTCTTGGCAACAAGGACACACTGTTGGTTCATATTCACTGTAACCCTCAGGTACTTTTCTGTAGATCTGCTGCCCAGCCAGTCAACCACCAGCCTGTTGTGGTGCATGGGATTGTTCCATCCTAAGTGTAGGACTTTGCACTTGTCCTTGTTGAACCTCATGAGATTTCTTTTGGCCCAATCCTCCAGTTTGTCTAGGTCACTTTGAATCCTAGCCCTACTCTCCAGCATATCTACTACTCCCCACAGCTTGGTTTCATCTGCAGACTTGCTGACGGTGCAGTGTATATCATCTTCCAGGTCAATAATAAAGACATTGAACAAAACCAGCCCCAGGACCAACCCCTGGGGCACTCCACTTGATACCGGTTGCCAGCTAGACATTGAGCCATTGATTACTACTGTCTGAGCCCAATGCTTCAGCCAGTTTTCTATCCATCTTACAGTCCATTCATCCAGCCTGTACTTTCTTAGCTTGCCTGCGAGAATGTAATGGGAAACCATATCAAAATCCTTGTTAAAATCAAGGTACACCACATCCACTCGTCTCCCTGCATTCACAAAGCCAGTCATATCATCGTAGAAGGTAAGCAGTTTGATCAGGCATGACTCGGCCCTGGTGAATCCATGGTGATTGTTCCTAATCACCTTTTTCTCATTCAAGTGCTTAGAAATGGATTCCTGGAGGATCTGCTCCATGATTTTTCCAGGGACTGAGGTGAGGCTGACTGGTTTGTAGTTCCCTGGATCCTCCTTCTTCCCTTTCTTAAATATAGGTGCTCTAGTTAAAACTTGATCCCTGGGGAAGAAAGGATGATCAGCTTACAAAAAGCTTATCTTACAAGAGAAGATTAAAAGAATTTAGCTTGTTTAGCTTGGCAAAATGAAGGCTGGTGGTTGTTCATAGCTAGAAGAGAACTATGTAAGACAGGTTATCAAATTCCCATCCAGCCCCACAGGCGCTGCATGCATCACAATTCCTGAACTGGCTGGAATAGGTACCATGTGCAACACAGTCCTGTTACTTCTGGGGAGGTGCCATGAACAGGCTTCTGCTCCAGCCAGTCTGGGATCTGTGCTACATGCCCTCTGGCCAGACTGCGCTGCATACAGCACCCATTCTGGCTGCTCCAGGATCCACACTGCATGTACCTACCTGTACTGCACAATCTTGGAGTGGCCAGAATGGACCCTGCCTATAGGACTGGTCTGGTGTGTGCTGTGCCCTGTGTGGGCCTGCTCAGGTCTAGGGGCAGTACCAGGGCCCAGATAGAAGGCCTCCACAGGCTGGATCAAGCCCTCAGGCTGTATGTTTGACACCCCTCATCCAGGATAAAAGACAGTAGGCAATGCTGGCACAAAGACAATTGGCATAAATCAGCTGTAAATAAATCAGAGTTGGAAATTTTGAGGGGTGAAGTTCTGAAAGAGCCTTCAGGAGGAGTTATGGGAGCAAAAAAAAAAAAGCCTAACTAGTTTAAATATGGAGCATTATTGATTCCTGGAAGGAAGGAAGAAATATATGATATGGTGACTGCAGTAGAGAGTTACTGGACTGGATAAGCTAGGAGGTCTCTCCATCATACTTTCTTAAGATCCTAGGAAAAAACTTGTTTAAATAGCAGCAACCATAGTCATCCTGGAATGGCCTATTTTATTGATTTTAGTCTAAACTTCAGAAAAAAACTTGGCAAGAACTGACTGTGGAAGAAGTTAGGAATAAGAGCTAGTCCAGGCTCTCACACTGGCCCTCCTACCATGGTGTTAATATGCTTGATTCTTTGCAAGTAGAAGTATTGAAGAGAAATATCCAGCTAATGTATATAACACTTTGAGCAAGCTAAGTTTTACAGCAGTCCAGCTGGCAGAGAAGGCTCTTCAGTTTGCACCAAGGAATCTGGTGCTATTCAAAGGGCAGATTCTAGTGCTGTGCAGCTTTAGGCACTGCCAACTCTGTCAGTCCTGGTTGCTGCCCTAGAAGCAGTCATGCTTGCAGGGCAGCAGCCAGGGCTTCAAGCACACCACCAGTTTGCTCACAGGGAAGGCAGGGGCAAGGGAGCATGGTCCTCTCCCGTAGGCAGTTGGGGCTGCCTGTCCCCTGCAGCTACCTCCAGCTGATGCCCACATGGGGACTTAGTTGCTCTCCAGCCAGCTGCCTAGGATGCTTGTGCGTTCCTCTCTTTGCTATGTTTTCCAGTACTGCAGACTTCCTGGAAATCTGCAGCACTGGCATTGAATGCCTGTTCCAGCTTAATTTACCCCAATAAGCTCCAGATAAAATGGGTAGGTGGGATGAAGATAAATTATCCTGTCTCTCTGACTGAGGAGTTTCTGAGAAGTTTGAAGCAAAGTACAGGTAAATAATTTACTTACTATTATTTGTTCTTTTTCCCCACAAGGAGATACAGAACGACATGCAGGCAAGTGCACAGGCACTGGCAGAGATTGTGAAAAACACTGAGATGTTCCTGAAAGAAAATGGAGAAAAGCTGTCACAAGAAGACAAGACTGCTCTTGAACAGAAACTTAATGAAGCTAAGACAAAGTGTTTGCTGCTTAGTCAGAAGGCAGAAGAATCCAAGAAACAGCTGGATAAAGCTATGACAACAGCAATTAAGCAGGAAACAGAAAAGGTTCTCATGCAACCAGTCTACATCTTTATTTGAATTACTATAAAGTTATAATGGGAATAATCTTTCCACTTATTTCTGCTTTACTAGTATGATATTAAGTAATATTTTACCTAGGTTTCCAGCAATTACTGCTTGGATGTTTTACAAATACAGTAAATTTGCAATATGTTAGTAGACAGTTTCAAAACATTTAAAAAAAATCTTTTAAAATGATTACACTATCTGCATTTGAAATTATATGAAAGCTAAAAGAGATTCAAATTGTGAACTTTCTATGTGTAGGTTGCAGCCATAGAACAACTGAAAGAGAGTAAAAATACAATAGAAAATCTCTTGGATTGGCTATCAAATGTGGATAAGGAAGCAGAGCATGGCAGGAGACATAAGCAGGCAATAGAACAGAATGGAATACATTATAAAGAAGGGGCTGAGAAGGCTTTGGAAGGAGAAGAGGATGATGTCAATGGTAACTTGTTGGAACTTCAACCAAGTGAAGTGCAAGTGGATGGCCTAGTAAAAACCACAGAAGAGAATCTCAACCAGCAGTATGAGAAAGTCAAGGTACTGTATATTACCAGCAACTAGAAATATTCAGGACTTGGGTACTAAGGTGATAAGTCCCTAGGTACAGATTCAGGACTAACTGAGGTCAGCTGCATTTTTTTCATTGACTTCAAAAGACTTTCATTAGGCATCTGAGAAATAAGTTATGTGCTTCTGTAAATATTCTGTTACTGTAGAGGGCATTAATGTGCCATTTACATCACAGGTACCACTGGTACTTTCTGTTATAAGACTGGAAAAAAGCTGGAGTTTTCAATAGTAAATGCTGCTATCCAAATGGCTATCCAATTATGGCCATTCTTTTCTAGGCAGCATGGTCTTTTTTTTTAAGTGATTACTATTGATAAATAAAGAACAATAGGTAGAGCCATGGCTCTATAATACTGCCACAGTTCTTACCAAAATCTTTCTAACAGTTAAATTATTCAGCCTCTCATGTTTTCCCTTGGACACTAATTACATACAGCTGCAGATATTTGATGTTTGGGATTATTAGTTTATAATCTGTCACTTTAAAAGTGAGGCAGTGTGGGGGGAATACCTCTGAAAACTTCCGCAGGAGCTGTAAAATATCACAGCAATTTTAAATTGGATGGATATTGCAGTCAGACCAGCTGGCACTTAAAGATCATATTTGTTTATCGCACCCTAATTTGACTTTAGATGTAGTTTTGATCATCTGAAACAAATGATCAGAGTAGCTTCCTTATAAAGCCTAAGAAAATGGAAATATGGTTATGTCTGGTATCTACTAGAGCTGGCTGAAAAATGGGAAATAAAATTGCGAAAACAATGTTAAGTGGGGGTTGCCTGTAGCAGCCTATTCTACAAGACACCTAGTAGTTGTTTCTGTGGTAAAGTGAAGCGCTTCAAAAACTGAGGATTTATGAAAGGGTATGCCATAATTCAGATTGTTTTAGAATGTAGTTCTAACCTGTATGATTTACAAGCATTAACTTGACTGAATCAATATTGCATGCTTTGTGAACCAGTTTTTTATGACAAAAAGACCAGCATTCTGTAAATAAAGATATTTGGTAAGTATTTTAAAACTATTAATTAAAACTGAAGCATGGAAAAATAAAATGAGGAATGACCAGGATAATGGTTAATTCAAAACATAAAAGGAAATATGCGTACTTCCCTTCATCTAATTGGCACTGTATACAGTTTGAATAAACAGTTATAGTATAGGCAACAGGTGAAGAAATACCTTAACATATAAAAACTGTCTGTATAAGGGGTTTTCAACCTTTGTTAACAAGTGTACCCCTTCTGGTGGTGGCAGTCAGATGCAGGGGGGGAGGGGGGTTCACATGCGGGGTGGGGAGGCTCACATGTGGTAGCCACCACCACCACCCACCACGCTGTGCCACTGCTGCCACTCACCATCCTGTGTGCACTGCCACTATTGCCATCCACCGCTCCGCGCCCCACTTTCCCATGGCCAGTCGCGTGTACGGCTCCATGGGCTGCTGACAGGCCTTGTGCCCGGCCAATCATGCACTGCCCATCAGCCCGTGGAGCTGCTGGCTGGGTGGTGCCTACATGGCACCACCCACATGGGCTGCAGTGGAGCGCAGCTGCTCTCACCCCCCTGACCCTGCTCCTGGGAGGCAGCAGTGCAGGGTGGTGGGTGGCAGCACAGGGTGGTGGGAGGCAGCGGTGGCAGCCACCATGTGTAAGGCCCCCCACGTCTGTCCTCAGAGGGGTGCTGCTGCCCTCATCCCCCCCTCCCTCCTCCCCGCCTAGCTCCATCCCTGCCCGCCTGCGCGTACCCCGTATCACCATTCCAAGTACCCCTACGGGTACACATACCCCCAGTTGGCAACCCCTGGTCTATCCCATTGCACTTTTTATAATGAGTCCTGCTTTGGGCAGTGATCCAAGTCAATCAGGAAATTTTTGACTACTTTAATGATTAAGTAAAAAATGTTGGAAAACATTAAAGTAATTGCTTCTGAAATGGGGGTTTCCTCTCAATCATGGACTATTCTGCAGGTTTCACTGTACTGAATGTGTTTTATAGATATATGAATATATTGTTAGTTCTTATTTTGATAAGCATCAGCATACTTCCAAGTTCCACTTATGCTCAAAAGGCTTCACTTATATATACAATTAGGATCTGACCCATAAATACCACCAAAATTTGAAGATGTTATATGATAAATAGGAGTGGCATGTTTAGTTAGATTACTTTAAAAGTGTTAACTGATCAGTCAGAACAGAAAGAAAAGCATTTAATTATTTGGAACCCTGTATAAAGATGTAATCATAGCATTTTTATATTTCTATTGTAGGCTCAACATGAGAAAATTATTTCACAGCAGCAGGCTGTCATAATAGCAACTCAGTCTGCGCAAGCTCTGCTTGAGAAACAAGGCCACTACCTTTCTCCTGAAGAAAAAGAGAAGATGCAAAGGAATATGAAGGAATTGAAGGCACAGTATGAAACCGTTTTAGCTGAGTCAGAACAGAAAGTGAAGTTAACACATTCTCTGCAGGAAGAACTTGAGAAATTTGATACAGATTATAATGAATTTGAAAGCTGGCTACGGGTGTCAGAACAAGAACTGGAAAACTTGGAGGCTGGTGCTTCTGACTTCAGTGGTATCATGGCCAAACTAAAAAGGCAAAAGAGTTTTTCAGAAGATGTTATTTCTCACAAAGGTGACTTGCGGTACATTACAATTTCTGGACAGAGAGTTTTGGATGCTGCTAGGTCTTGTAGCAAAAGAGAAGGTGTTAAGGTTGACAAAGATGGTCTTGATACTTCGGTTACTTACACGGAGGTACAGAATAAACTGGATAGTGCTTCAGATCGCTTCAAATCTCTCTACACTAAGGTAAGTTTTATTTACCACCAATTAAGTTAAGTGAGGAATAGCTGACTTGTAAAATCTTTGGGTGAATAACAGGTTAAGCAATGGACAAACTACCAAGAAAAGTGGTAGATTTTCCATTACTTGAGGCCTTCATATCAAGATTGAATACCTTTTTAGATGTGCGTTAGTCAAAATCATATTATTTGGTTCTATGGCTTATGTTTTACAGGAGGTCAGACTAGATGAGCTAGCAGTCCCATATGGTCTTAAAAATCTCTGAATTTCTTAAAGCAGCATGTCTGAGTAACATGCTGAGAAGGAAATACATTCATTGGCCCCTCTCATTGGTCTAGATACTATATCTGTCCATGAAGTGTACCTTGTAATGTTTGCTTCCAAGTGTTATTTCAGGGGTGGGAAAAATGGCAGATCCAGCTGGTGGCCAGACTCCATGCCTTTTGCCTGCACTGATTCCCGGTTGGTCTCCATGGGGAGCATGGGGCCGCAGAACTGGGGCTCTGTCCCAGCCTGGCCCCACATTGTCATAGCCCCACACTCCTGGGCTCTCCATGGAGACCAGCTGGGAGTGGTGTGGGCCAGGCATGGAGAGTGTGGGCAGGGATCTGCTCCAGGGCTGAGGCTGTGATCTTGAGGTGGTGACAGTGTAGGGACAAGGCTGGGCAGAGCTGCAATCTGCCGCATGCGTACCCCTGACTGTGGAACTCGCATTTGTCGCAGAGGCTCATTCCTGGCCCCCTCAAAATCCTGGGGTCTCCCTGGCCTCACCCACCTGTCTTGCTTCTGGCTGCAGCCCCATCGCATCCTCATGGCTACATGCCCTGCCCGCATGGGTCCTGCCTCTAGTGGTGGGTGCTAGGTGGACAGGCTGGGGTGCGCAGGCAGTGGGACTAGGTCCAGTGGCAGCATCCAGAAGGAGCCACTACCACTGGGGCCGCTGGCAAGTGGAGTCCAGCCTCCAGGCCGGACTTAGCCCATCCCTGTGCTAGCCTATCTCTTGTCTTACTAATAAAACAGTTACAGTAGGAATTGTACCTTTGACAAGATTAGTATTAAAAATATAGTTTTGATAGAAAGCCTTAGTCTATCTGAGCTCCTAAATTAATTTGTCTTGGTTTAAACTCCACTTTTGGCAGCGGCTCACAGACACCATTTGGTTTAAAGGAGCAATTCCATACTCTTCTGCCCAGCCTAGTTATCTGCCACCCTAGCAGTCTCAAAGATGTCCTGGGGAAATCCTGTGATGGCCCTGTACATGTAGGAGATCTGGATGGGAGTCTGTCCTCCAGCCCTAATTCTTATCTGTTTTCTGTGAGAAAGCTCCTGCAGGTCAGGACTAGATGTGGCATTTGTGGTTTATGTTCCCTTTGCTGACCCCTCCAACTCCAACACACCCATTGCTGAGAGAGCAGACTAGTTCTTTTGCAATAGGGCAGCATCTGCATGTTTACAGAATCTCACTAGACTTTTTAAATTTGTGTTGTGCACTAGAAATAATTGTTTTGTTTTTTTTAAAGTGCATATTAATGCTTTTCAGAGACATTAGATTAACAGCCTTAGACTAGTCTTTTATTTGTCTGCTACAAAGGTATAGTATGGGTAGAGCAGATTCTCCATGCTGGCCTGCTAATGTGCATCAGAGCTGCCTTAAAATGATACCTCTAGGGAAGAGGAAATTATGTCTCTTGTGACCATTAGCCTAGTGGACACCTGCTCATTAGATACTGCATTGATGTAACCAAGCTCATTTTGTATCTGACCCCAGAATGGCCTTTGGATAGCAACACCTGGCACTCTATTTAATGTCCAGTATTGATAAAACCAGGAAAACATCTTAGTTATAAATCAGGGTTGCATGTATCTGTTTGAAAGATTTATTTCTGTGTCCTTGTCAGAGGCTTAACAAAGCAGTTAGGCGTTTGGGGCAGCAGGAGACATGGGGGGCAGCAGCAACTTCCAGCTGCCACCCTACCGCTGGTAGGTTGTGTAGCTGTGGCAGCACCTTTTATTTTTCTGTGAACACCCCTATACCCACAAGTCAGCACTGTGGAGAACTCCCCCAGTCACCCCACACTGGTTTTGCTACTGGTTCTTATGGCTCATGTCATCTCGGGAGTCTGTGGCTTCAAGTCAGAGTCTTGCAGAGTCTATTAATGCTACCATGTTCGTTGGTGGGAATTGGCAGCCTTTGGCTAGGATGCTTATGGCACTAAGGCCTATTCTTGTGCCTCAGAGTTTGTTCTCTGGCTGCATATTTTATAGACACTAGCAGTTTTCAAAGCCAACAGAGGATATCCTTTATTTCCTGGTCACCATTCCTTGTTCTTATGGTTTTATGACCAAGCTCTTGCATAATTGCATTCTCATAGTTTGATTAAGGACAGGACATCTTAATCATCAAGCTAAATTCTAATTTGTTTTCTTGAAAGCTTGTGAATAGGCCTCCCTGCACATGTTTGGGAAAATTAATTTTCATTTTCCCTCTTGACTTGGAATAAAAAGTAAAACCCAAACTTCTTCAGTTTGTGCATTGGATTTGCTCTCAATGATTTGTCTGAGAGTGGTACTTTTCTGGGCGAGGGTACCCAGATATTTGTAAAGATATTTAACATTTTTAAACAGCTTCTGTTTTGTGTGCATTCATATCGGCAGATGCTAATTGGTGTTTCTGTGTGTGTAGAGATGCTTTATTGCGCAGCAGACTAATCCGATGTGCAGTGAAGTATCATCACCTACACGTGTGCAGCACAGTAGACTAATTTACTCTGCTGCTGGATAGCCCTGTCAGATACAAGGGGTATCCAGCAGCACAGGAAATAATTATGCTTAAACTTACTTACTTATTCAGTTGCATTAATGTTAATTGTACATGTAGGACGTTTATAGACGTGCTTGGGGGAGGAGGGGCAGGGCTTTAATTAGAGCAGCTCCAGGAGCCACTCCAATTAAAGTGCCTGAAGCATCATATTTATCAGTGTCCCCATGCTGAAAAATGGTGGTGGAGGTGCTTTAACTAAAGCTCATTTAAGTTCAGGCACCCTCATGGCCATTTTTCAGCAAAGGGACTGATACATGTGACATTGGAGTTTGCTGGAGCATGATAATTAATGGAGCCTGCTCTGACGCATTGTAATTACAGCGCATCGGAGCAGCCTCGGTGTACATGTATAGGTGCTTGTAGATGCTCCCAGAGAGTGGTGGCTGGCCCTTAATATTCAAAATAAAAATCTGAGACATTTCTTCATTAAATTAAGCATCTCTAAGAATCTTAAACATGAAGATTTTTAAAGAAATACTTTACAAATTTTGTTTTGGTAAATTAGTTGCAGGAGTGGTAAGAGCTTCGGACAGATTTCTCCCCCCCCCCCCCTTTTTTTTTTTTGTTTAAATATAAATAAAGAAATTCAGCTTTAGAGTGCATTTGAATATATACTATTTTGTGTATAAACTTGGCTGTTGTACAAAGGTGCTAGTTGTCCCTAGACAGACAAGGTTCTTTGGGTGAATCTGATATCTTTTATTAGACCAACTTAAATAGTTGGGGAAAAAAAATTAAGCAAGCTTTCGGGTTTAAAAACCCTTCGTCAGGCTGAGGAAGTTTCTGCAGTTAGTGTGTGCTCTGCCTGGATGGAATGAAAAAGAAGCCAAAGGCTGGGCTGTTTGCATGCAAGACAGGCAGCCAGTGAAGATGTAGATTGAGGAATCAATGGGTGAGAGGCAGGCTGGGTGTGGAGGAGAAGGGGAATGAATAGTGGAGAGGTACCTGGGAGTCAGATGTCAGGGAGGTTATAATGTGTCATAAAGCCAATGTCTATATTTAGTTCATGATTTTTAGTATCCAGGAGCTTGATGAAGTAGAGTTCTCGTCTCTGAGAAGTGTTTTGTAAGTTTTCTTTGAGGATTAGAACTGAGAGATTGGAGGGAGAGTGGTTGTTTTGTGAGAAATGTGCTCCCTAGATGCTTGGAAAGATACATGAAATGTCTTTTTAATATTAGCCACTAGATGGAGACCGAGTAGCAAATGTGAAATATTCATCTAAGCTTCAGAAGACAAATATTTAAAGTAGAAGATAAATATTGTGATATTATACAACCACAGTATTTTGTCTATGAAAAGTGTCTCCCCATACACCAGAAAATTCCCCTGATCTTTTATTGCTTGGCACTATATGATGTCTGAAAGCATATTAGAGCATAATCTCAGTGTCTCTGGCTGGAAAAAATGTAGCATCTATAAAAAAAACACAAAACAAGGTGTATGTCCTTTAAGGCTCTTTAGGAGGTTCAGACTTAGTGAATAAATCACTGCTGAAAAACAGGTTCCCCTTTTGCTCACATTTTGGGACTCTGCTATCATTGTCATATGAATATTCTTATTGAAAACATGGTAAAACAAACTCAGTGGTGTTCTGAACTTGGTTTCCAATGATACTGAACTTAGTATTTTTTTCACAAAGCAAAAAACCTCTGATAAAAGGATAATTCAGAACTTTTTCTCTCTAAAGTATTTTTTCTTTATTTAGGCTTCTTCATTTAGGCTATATTAAGGTGTTATGTCACAGAATGAAAAATATGCACCTCAGTTCTACAAATGAAAGTGAAGAGTGACCCCAGCTGACATCAGTTGAGCTGCAGTGATATAGCAGAATCAGGCTTAATCTTTGTTAGACAAGATGTCCTTATTCACCTTTTTCTAAGCGCTTGCTTACATCTCAGTCCTACAAAACAATTCAATCGGGCAGCTGTCGAGCTCAGTGAGCACTTCAGTGCTCAGTGAGCACTTATGGCAAAGATTCTACTAGGTCAGAGGTTCCCAAACTTTTTCTTACTGCATACCCCTTTCCAGATTTACCAGCTGCCCACCAGCTTACATTTTATATTTTAACCCCTTAAATGCCAAGTATTATTGTAATGAAAATTAAAATCAATATTACACAATTTCTCCTGTGTATCCCTCAGAGGTGTCTTGAATACCACAGTTTGGGAACCCCTGCACTTGGCAATCTGTAACATTTTAGTTGATGTGCATCATGTAGCCTAGGCAATACCATGTATAGTTTTCTTGCCTAGTTCTCCCTCTGCACAAACAGTCCATTTAATAATTATTAACAATTAATTTATAGATTTAAAATGTATGTATTGTATTGTCTACTTTACATTCATGATAAAAACAACTATAGTCCTATGGTCAAAGTTTCTGAGGTTTTCAGAGTTGGATGCCTTAGAACAGGTACCTACATCTATATATGTATTCATATAAAAAGATATTTTGATATTTAGAGATGCTGAACATTTGTTCCCAATGGCTACATTTTAGGTTTCAAAATGTAAACATCAAAGTACAAGCACTGGCTGATAATAGTAAGAGAGATAATAATCATAAGGTGAAAGACTATTTCATTTTCTGAAATACCCAAGAATTATCTTCACTCATGTGGAAAAAAAATCATGGAATACATATGTTTTAGTTTCTGGATTTTCTTTTATTTTCTAGTGCAATATCCTTGGAAATAACCTTAAAGACCTTGTAGACAAGTACCAGCATTATGAAAATGCATCATCAGGTCTTCTGTCAAGTCTTCAAGCTTCTCAAATAGCTTTGAGCAAACAGCTTTGTGAAACAATTGCAGTGGATCCTAAAAACCTCCAAAGGCAACTAGAAGAAACCAAGGTAAAATGCCCTCCAAATCAGTAAAAACACCCTTATGTTAAAAAGAGGTCCTGGTTATTCAAAAATCAGGAAAATATGACATCATCAAAGTAATTAAGGCTGCTTGCAGATGTTAAAAAAAAAAGTTCTTTACTGGAAGAAGCACATTACTTTCACCTGGCTCTGCAGCATCTGTATAGATTGGGCGCTTCAGCAGGGCTTTTGGTGCTTTTATCTAATAGCTGAGTCAATCATCTATTAGATACAAGCAGCGAAAAGGCACCACCAAAGTGCCCAATCTGTACAGATGTTGGGCGAGCCGGGTCCAACTATTGTAGTGCCTCTTCTGGGTATATGCTGAGCTTGGCATGGGAGTGTGTAGAGTTTAAAGTGTTGGGTTTTGTTTTTTGGGTTTTTTTTAAAAGTGTCTACAAGCAGCCTAAGGGTCCAATTCTTGCCTCTCTTGAATACACCCAGTTCCATATAATCCTTGAATTTGGCTATCAGAGGTCTCATTTAATAATTTTTATGTCAAAATAAAAAGTATGAGGACTGGTTTATGTGGTGAGGAACAAAAACAAGTGGAAACATAAATGCTTACCAACAGTAATCAGGTGAGGGGGTAGAACCTGGAAGGATTACCATCTAGGAGGGGATTGTGTCTTTGTGAGAGCGCTGTTTGTGAGGATTTAGACTGTTTATTAGTGGGTAAATGAACATCTTCCCCTTATCTTTCACTGCCTACTCTGTGGGTTTCTTCTTTTTCTTTTTTTTTTGTCCTACCCCTTTCCTTTTATGCTGGGAGGTTATTAAATAGGATCAAAGGAGTTGTCTTGATGAATCAGACCTGGGATCAATCCTGTCTGACAGTGTCCAATACCAATTGCTTCAGAAGAAGGCAGTAAGATGATATGGGATAATTTAGGTCTCCTCTTTGTCTCTAAGACTGTCTCTTATTTACCAAAAACAAAACAAGGAGGGTTTTGGCATTAACTCAGGGTGCAGACAGAAGTGCAGCTGCCATCTGTAACTCAGAACATTTCTGCAAAGTGTTCTGAGTTACAGCGTTACCCCAAACAGTGACCAAACAGAAGTTCACTGTTGGATCCAGAGGGGAGGGGAATCTAGCTGTAGGCTCCAGCCAGGTTCCCAAAGCAATGGCTCAGCTCCCTGCCAGTACTGATGATTTTCAGAATGGGAGGGGGAGGAAGCAGTGGAGGGAGCTCATTTTTGGGGCTCCTCAGCCAGTGATGAAGGGTTGGGTGGGTGAATTGGAGGCCCTCCTCCACCTGGGGGCTGAAAAAACCCCCAGACTGAACTCCTTCTGCTGCTTTTCCCCCCTCCCATTCTGAAAACAGCCACAGGCTAGGGGTTCTGCAGACAGAAGTTACAGAAGAAGTTACATTTTGAAACGTCTTATCTAATACCTCATGAAACAGAGGGGTCAGATTTTCAGCCGATCGGCCATTTTTTAAACTGCCTGCAGCCATGCATTTGTGTTTGGTCACAGCTATAAACTGCTTTCTATGGCCAGATGAGGTAAAAATTGTCACTTCTGTCTGCACCCGCAGGCTATCTACCTTGACGGCAGTATATGAATGGAGACAAGGCAGAAAAGTGTTCACCTCACTGCAGCTAACGGAGTTAGACCCCAGCTAAGAAAAAGGAAAAAAATCCTGTGCCAGAAGGAACTGTGTGTGCTCTGTTCAACAGTCGGAGATGATCCAGTGCAGCTGGAGTTAGGGATTAGGGAGCCACAGAGACAGGTTCTGTTTTGGTAGAATAGCAGTAGGCTTGAGATCCTGCGTATGAGTTGTTTTATACGGGGGTTGATGAACTCCATCATGTCTGAACAGACTTCTGAGGTATTGATTGAACACCCACTAACATGTGTCACACATGTTTGCACCAGGACAGGTTCCTTCATTGCCAGGGGGTGGAGATTCACCAGAAGAGCAAAGCGGGAGTGATTGCCCTGTGTGCGGTAGCCCTCTTGGAGAATCCCAGCAGAGGGCAGCAGCTTTTCGTCATTGCCAGGGCTCCATAAATACAATGCTAGCGAAGATTGGGGTGCAGTGGTTGCATCTCTTCCTACTGAGGTGTAGGCCCAGGCCTCTGCTAAAGCTGAGAGTACCTTGTATCAGTGTGATCAACGTCTCTAGATGGATTTTATGTCACAAGAGACCATTGTTTCTGGGTCACATGAGGAGGCAAACCCAAGCAAAATCTAGGCCTTCAAGTTCACAGATCTAGAAGCAGAATTAAAGCAAAATGCATTTTAAAACAAAACAAAAAACATCCTGTTGTGAACTCTTGACCCTATTGGTGTTATTGACAGAACTTTTATTGATTTTGGAATTACCCTAGATTTTTATAAAACTGTTAAACTGCCTCCTACTGTAATTATAATTCAATTGTGCAGGTTTTTATTTGCTTTCTGCCTGGCAAGATTAATTTTCTATACCTGCTCTTTTTGTCAGTGCTACATAGGGTATTCAACATATATCTTATGATGTAATTAAAAATAGTTCACAATCCTAGAATCATTTATGAAAGGGCTGGTTCAGTCAATATTACTTTTCTTAACTATTACAAATTTCATACCAGACAAGCATTTTCTTTAGCTCACAAACCTATTGAGAAACAATAGTCAGCTTCTTCAGGGAAAGGAGTGCTGTTATTATCCCGTCAGAACAAGGTAGGGAAAAAAATCTCACACATGGCAACCAATGAAAGCTGCAACTGTGTTGTCCTTTGGTACAACACACCAGAAAAATAGATGTCACTGTGATGTTACAGTATTCATCAGACTTCAAAGGAAAGTAATGTTTATTATTCTTGCATCATTAAAAATGCGAACTCGGAACCTGAATTTCAATGTGATTAATTACATTTGTGCTTTCAGCAATAGAAAAGCAGGAATAGCACCAATTACAAACTGAAGCTGGTTTTAGACATTTAGTTGTCTCCTCTCAAATTAAATAGATTCTTTTTAATGCCAATTTCCATGGACCTGATACAGAAGAAGTGAGCACTATGGCTGCTTTATGAAACTCCTACAGGGATTACTTAGGGTACAATAGACACTCAATGAGTATGTTAGGAAGGAGGGGAAATTCCAATGGCTCATAAGACTCAAAGGAGGAGGATCAAGCAGAATGAATAAAGATGGCCAATTAACGAAAGCAAAACAAAGAGCATTTTTTTAAAAGTCAGGTGTTGCAAGTTAAAGCAGTCTCTTGAAGCCAACACATGCAGCTGATAATACAGCCAGACCCTAACCTTGGCAGTGTGATGAGGATAATCTTTTTATAGGGATTAACTGTTCTTCAAAATATTCTACGATGCCTTAGGCGCTAGCTAGTTCATTTTCTATCAACATCTGATGTGTTCCATTATGTTATGGGTAGTGTGTGGTTTGTTTTTTTTTTTGGTTTTTTTTGTTTTTTTAGAAACACAGTATTTGCAGCCAATATAGGGAAAATACCACTTTGTTTATGTTGTACTTGTTTTATGGCAGCTGGAGTATCAGAACATGTCATATACTAGCATGCTGTTACTATTCTCCAGATACTAATGCTGAAGCTAAAATGCTGGTTTTAGACAAGAATTATTTCCTTGTCTTGGCAAGAAGAGATATAAAGGATTAACTGTTAGTTCAGCATCCTAAGTAAATGCAATACTGCAGTGTGTGTGTGCCAAACACAGTTCAGAGTCCCTAGTAGACGATATAAGAAATCCACATGAAAGATAAGGAAATGAAACAGTACAGTAATCAAATAGGTAAACAAAGAAAGCGTGACCTTTGTCACCAAAATGTTTATGGCCCCAGGAGAGGCAGCTTTAAGACAAGGATGATGATCAGCTTGTTTCAAGATAGTTATATTCTTCCTTTGGTATCTGCCAGGACCTGTTCAGCAGATCCCAATGGAAACTGTCTTTTGCACTGAAACTTGTATCACTGTGCTAAGAAAGTCCTGCTTTATTTTTTGACAGTTGTTAAATCAGGGAAAAGTATCTTAAAAAAAAATTGTATAAAAGATACTAAAGTTCCACAGCAGAAATTAATGACTAAGATAAGTGCTGTAAAACAGGAGATAAATAAGATGTTGGATAAACTAATATAAGATCCTTGAGATCATCATTGGCTTCAGAGCCAATGATGAAATCTTCCCATGTCAGGAAGGGGTCATAACTTGGGGGTCAACTTTCTGCCTTTTTCCAGTCATAATTACTGTTAGAGTGATTATATAGTTAATATATAACAACTGCTATAATTAAGGTTATATAAAGGTTTACATGCATCACCCCTGTTTTCAGTTTTCACGACTTCCTAAAAACCACATTTCAAACCAAGATTTTCTTGCATGGTTAGATTCTTCCTAAAACAGCTTTTTTAAATTTTAAGAAAACATTTTTAGAGATTCAGAGTTAAATTTGTTCATGGGAAGAACAACCTTAAATTTAGGAGGTTTACTATTCCTGGAGGCAGTGAATTATGAGCCTTTGGACATTATACCATGAGCAGGCACAGTAGATTTTATCTATGTGGTAAGAGAGGGGTTAACAAGGCTAATATGATTGCATGTTTAAAAGTGCAGTAACTAGGGAAAGGGTGCCAGGTTTACCAGTGGCGAAACATAGGGGGTGCATGGGGGTGCATGTGCACCCACTGAGAGCACTGGTGCACCCCCTGACAGACTGCACTCCCAGCTTAGGCAACAGGCGCGGGGGCAGGTGGGACCACCAGTGTGAGTACCGGCCGGGGAGTGGGAGCACTGGATGTAGTGCTGCAGCCACTTTTGGGAGCGCTGCGGCCGCTTCCAGGTCAGTGAGATTGGCCATGGCCCCCCCACCTACCCTCCAGTCAGTGAGATTGGCCGCAGAGGGACTCCCCCAGTCTCTTACTAGTCGCTGGGGGGAAGAAGGGGAGGCATATGCCCCCCCTGACTAAGGTGGCACCAGTCACCCATGATTGTCACAGATGTTGTAAGTTGCACTAGAATTTGAGATAGATCCCCGTCTCCCATCTAGTAATTTGCTGAGAGTCCGGTTTATTTTAAATGCTTGGGAGAGGATACTGCAGTAAGACATCTTAGCTTCTGTGTGCCACATGAATGTATCTTGCGACTTTGGACTTTCCTAAATGACTAGCCAAAATGATTTCCTATTATGGAACTTATTCATTTATTTGTCAGTTTTCTTTGTAAGCTAGGAGATCTTCGAAATCCTGTGCAATAAATGCTATCTTTTACAAAGAAAAAAAAAGCTTAGGAAATTCCAAAGTTATGATAATGTTGTGATTCCATTGTTAACTACTAAAATACAGAAAAGACAAAGTTACAGATACATAAAACTTATATGTACATAACACTTATATGGACTTATGAGGCTGTCCTAGGCCATTTCTCACAGGATAGATTCTTGCTCATATAAAAAGAATTTATAGTATATTGTAGTATTTTGAAAGTTATTTATGTGAAAAGTATATGGTACTCATACACAGCTACAGATAAAGAATAAAAACACAGAATAACAGGGAAATGTGTTGCTTTTTTATTATTCAGCTAAGTGGACTATTGTACACGCTTTCTGTGTGATAAAGATAATACCTGGTCCCAGAAAAATAATTAAAAATAAAAGGTTCAGAGGAGTTGATATATTCACATTATAGAAAACGGAGACTGAAATAATCAGAGTTACATTGTTTCTGTTGGTTGGAGGAAGCACAGAACGCTGGGCTTAGACAGAAGCGACAATTTTTGCCTGATCCGGCCACAGAAAGTTGTGTGTAGCTGTGACCAAGCACAAGTACACAGCTCCAGACACCTTTAAAATGGCTGACCGGGGGAAAATCTGAACCCTCATTGTATGAGGGGTCCAATGAAGACATTTCAAAACAGAGCATCTTCTGTAAATTATGCCTGTGCTGCCTTCTAGCCTGTTGCTGTTTTCATAATGGGAGGGGGGAAAAGGAGTAGTGGGAGTTCAGTCTGGGGTTTTTTCAGCCCCCACTGGAGGTTGGGGTGGGTGTATTGGAGCCCCACTTCGGGGGGAGGAGGTCGAGGACACCCACTCCACTCTCCAACGCCAGGTGGGGAGCCCCCTCTCCTCCCTTTCCCCCCCTCCCATTCTGAAGCAAGGACAGGCTGGAAGAGAGGAGGGGCCATAGCTACGGGAAACCAACTGCAGGCTCCCAGCCAGTAGCTAGATTCTTCTCCCCCCCTGGGACCAATAGTGAACTTCTGTTTGTTTCAGGGGATCGTTGCAACTCAGAACACTTCCTGCAAAGTGTTCTCAGTGACAGCAGGGAGCTGCACTTCTGTCTGCACCTGTTGAGGCTAGGGACAGAAATTACACATAAACTGGTATAAGCTATTGGAAACCAGTTCAAGGATGTAACACAAAAGAAGTTCAGTGCACATAAACTGCTTTCAAAATGGCTGAAGCCAGTTTAAGATAAACCTGGATGGATGTAGTATCAGACTTAACTGATTTTAGGTTAAATCAGTTCATTGAACTTCAATCCCAGATCCCCTCCAGATTCAAGTTAATTCACAGTTCCCCAGCATCCCAGGATGCTTTGCACCTCTCCTGCAAACCCCTCCTCACAGGGTGTGCGGGTTAGCCTTGGTCCAAGCCGTCTGCTCCAGGTGAGCAGGGAGGCCTGTTCTAGCACCTCCTGGCTTCTGGCCTGGGCCACTATAGGCATGGCTGCATTTCCAGAATCAAAAGTAAAGTGTGTACTTGCTTATCAGTTCAATCTACACAGCTTAGACTAACCCGCAAAGATTGACTTGATTCAGCCTCAGGCTTTTGGACTGTCTGTACTTAGCCTGAGAAACTAGAAGTGAACAGGGATTTTGTGGAAATGGAATAGTCTACTGAGTAGAATAATTTAAATGATGGTTTAAGGGAAACCTGTAGACAGGAGTAATGATATATCGCTAAAAGCTGGAGAGTGTGGGTAGGAGAAACACCCGCATCCATGTTTTATCATGCTGCATGTTTTCTGATTCTGGAGTTTCTGTTTGTAGCACAAAGCCTCTGGAGAAGTAAACAGATCTGTGTGTGAATCAGTCTTTTAAGAACTAAGTCGGAGTTGCTTCAAAGCTATTGCAACATTCTTAGCAAATGCTTTGTTCTTTTTTTCTCTTGCTTATATTGTATGCATTCAAAAGAACAATGAAAAGTTCACTTATATCTTAGCATATTTTAGGATCCATGCAATTTTTCAGGTTCTTCAGGGACAGGTGTCTAATCACCAGGTTGCTGTAGAGAAACTCAAAAAAGCTGCAGAAGTGCTTTTGGATACTCGAGGAACTTTACTTCCAGACAAAGATGAAATCCAGAAAACTTTGGGTAAGAATGTTATTATTTTCCCATTCCCTCTTCTTGTTGTTGAAGGAGTCTGCACTTGCATGCTGGAGGAGATCAAGCATGGATGTTCCATCCTCATTGTCTCTCTTCATTTCTGTGTTTTTTTGGATCATTTGTTACCACAACTCAGTAATTTATTGTGCCTCCAAAAAAAAAAAAGGAAATTAATCAATTAAATGATGTTGCACTGCTGCATCAGCAAAGAATCATAGAGAATTAGGACTGAAAGGGACATCCAGAGGTCATTTAGTTTAAGCCCCTGCCTGAGGTAGGATCATCCCTATCCAAATCATCCTATACAACCATAGTCTAAACTCTACATAAGACTACCCTCAGCCCTGACACAACATAGACCTAACATCCTATCCTGCCACAGGTAAAGCAGGGGAACCATGGCAGCCAATGTCCTGCTTTGATAAAATGGTGTTAGTATATGCTAAAGAGGTTCCAGGTAGAAGGCCATGCCCCTCACTACAGAGGAAGGCAAAACCCCCCCACAGTCCATACTAATCTGACTATGGGCTAAAATTTCTTCCTAACCCTAAATATGGCAATTGGTCTGACCCTGAGTGGAGGGGCAAGACCCTCTAGCCAGGAACCTCAGGTGTTGCTCTTAGCAGGAGAATCAGCACACCCCAGTTCAAGTCTCCAGTGAAGAATTTGTGCTCAGGATAGACTAAGCCAACAAAGGATGGCAGAAAAGAATTACTGCTTTCTGTAATTTTACAGAAGGGGAACTGAGACAAAGAGAGATTAAGTGATTTGGCCAAGGTCATTCGGGGGAGTCTGCAAGAGAGGGATAATCAATGTCAAGGACCATCTCCCTGCATTCTCTTTCATGATTCTAATCATTTAAAGACTAGCCAGCCATAGAAATTATCCCCCATGTCCTGTTTTAAGTATGCTTTCCATCAACTAGAGTATTACTTCTGGTTATATTGTAACATGACACTAAATAAAGTCTGGAACCTGAAGGCTCATGCGTATGTCTCACCACTGTCTTTTCTAGTGATTTCAAAAGGCATAGTGTGGCACTCATTAGAGGCAGGGAAAAACTCTTTAAGGTACATACACATGTATATTATATAGCTTGGTAAAATGAAAATGCATGGTGTTGGTAGCTGCAATAACATATTCTTCCAAAATTTAAATAAAAAAAAATCAAAATGTCAGTTTTCAGCAGTTTCATTCATTTGTGCAACTATTGCCTCCAATCCTTTCTACCCTTCCTTTTAATCTCAAATTAATTGCATACCTAAGTATTTGTAGGATTGGGGAGTATAGTAAAATATCTTTAGGTTCTGTCTACTTGTGTTAGGTTCAAACTAAATATACATTTCTTTATTTACTTTTTTTTACTAAATGACTGTTATACAGAATACTAGGTCAGAATAAAGAATTTCTCATAAAGAAAGTACACACCAGTAATGGCTTGTTCAGGTCATTTTTTTTTCAGTAAAGACAGACACCGTGGTTTCAGCCTGAAGAGGGGTGGGGGAAGCAACTACAAAAGATGACCTAACTGAATGTGCTGCTTCTTTGAAATTATTACTACCCTGGTAGTCAAGCCATAGTAGATTAATAGAACATGTATGCAGACCTAAAATACAAAGGAAAACTGGATATTCAGGCTTAAGCCTTTTAATTCCCTGATTTCAGCCTTGAAGGCAGTAGAGTACATCTGTTTAACATCTTATGGTTACAAGTTTCTTTCCTAAAGTCCCCTATTGAACCTCCCTTTTTTGCTTTACTCTTAGCTAGTCTTTTCACCCTTCACCCATGATACTTTTTAACTGACTCATCTATTTGGTTTGTTACTCTTCTCTTGTTTTTTTTTGTTTCTGACAGTTTATTTACTGCCTAAAAGATAGATGTTATTTGATATCTCTATATTTTGGAAGATCTGGGGTCAGTGTAGCTGGACACATGTATTTGTGAAGTAATGAATGCTGAAAAAGACAACCATCTGTGGACTCTCTCAATGTGTTTACTTGTCTTTGTGACTCAGAAAGTAGGACAATCTGTAGTAATTTTCCTTTATATGGTAACAGTAGCCACAGTGCAAGTCAAATAGAAATATCTGGCACCCCTGTTTCACAGAACTTGCTATCCTGGCCTTTACATCCTCTGGGATACCTCCTGTGTCTGTCTTTTACTCAGTCTTCTTCTATAATTCATCTTAATTGGCCTTAAGGCATTGAGACCACCTGTACCGATTCACTTCATTATCCCTGAGGTGCTGGTGCTTCACAGTCCCAAGTAAGTTAGAGACAGAAATCTTCCCCTCTCTCCCCACTTGGAGAATTCTGTTCCACACAGTCAGGAAATTCTGGCTAACATGCAGGTCTTGATCTAGAAGGAATTCTCTTAATATGCTGGGGACAGCATCTGGCATCCTGAAATGCCGCTGCAGAGCCTGTAAATATCCAGGGTTAAATTAAACTTGGGCGTCACCAACTTAGCCTCTGTGTTTTCCAAGCTAATGCAGCTAGGCATACCTAAAGATTCTCTTTCCAAGCAAACATATAGGCTGCTCTAATATGTTCTAATGTAGAGTAAATGTTCTAATAAGACTTTGATCCTGAACAGAAAGATATCTACCTTAACAACAGTGTCTCCCTAACCAACGGCAGTATAGACTTCACTGTAAAGTACCAGCAGTAGTTCCTATTCCTCCATAAAAAAACCTTGTGGTTAGAGCACTTCCCCATCACTTGGAAGACTTGGGTCCCATTAGGGCGTTTGAGAAACAACCCAGTTTCTTCAGTAAAAAGACCCTGTCTGTTGATTATATTGAAGGCCTTCGTCAAATCAATGAAGGCTATGTACAGTGGTATTGAGAATTGGTCTGGTATTCTGGGCAAACATAGAATTGGTAATATGAATAAAAATGGCCAGCAAGTGTTAGAACTCTGCACATCAAAATCTATGTGTTATCAACATCTGCTTTGCTGAGAAAATCACAAGAAAGACATTGTGGAAACATCCAAGATCAAGGCACTAGCACCAATGAGATCTAGTACTGACCAGGCACAACCACCTGAAAAATTGAGCACTAGTCACTACCTAAACATTAAAATTTAGACTGAACAAGAGACAGGAAAATGTACTCTAAAAACTAAAATTGCTTAGGAAAGGGGGATAGTCTAGATAAGGCAACATGTTAGAACCTCCTGTGTGTTGTGGCCAATTTCATTCACTTGACCAGTGAATTCGGGCCAACAGTGTATCTGGCTTTGGACGATGCACCTCAGGGAAAAGAGCAGGTATAGAAGTTAATATGAAGAATCATCTTGAAGAATGATGACAGGTCTGATGATAGCACAGCTGGAAGAAAAGGCATATGATTGGGATAACTTTTGCTTCATTAATATTCAGCTGTCATTGCACTTCTTTGAGACAGGCATGTTATATTAATCTGGAGACCAGCCCCACAAATGGTGGCTTTCAGACAGAGGATTCGAAATGCATTTTAAGATACCTTTCACCCGTAACCTTACTTGTCCTGTATGTTCCTTAGCTAGACTTAGAAATCCAACCTTTTTCTGACTAACATTTGCCTGAGTGAGAACTGAGCAAGAATAGAGATAGAATCTCAGGATTTAGTCTGATAAGTAAATAAAAATTAAGGGAAACTTTTGGTAAATAACTTCCTCTTTATTTCTTTTAGATGACATTGTGGGCATATATGACAATTTATCAAAGTCTGTGAATGAACGGAACGAGAAGCTCCAGATAACTTTGACACGGTCACTTAGTGTGCAAGATGGTTTGGATGAAATGCTTGATTGGATGGAAGGTGTTGAAAAGAGTCTTGAAGAACAAGGGCAAGTGCCTTTGAATTCTTCGGCTCTTCAGGATGTCATTAGCAAAAGTATTGTAAGTAACATTTTTGAAAGAAATACTTCCATGCTAATTCAGATAATGCTTAAAGAATTTCAAGATGTAATTTAAATAACAATTATACCCCTTAAATGGATGAAAGTGTTTAGTGCTCATAGTCATAAGTAGTGGAAAAAATACAAGGACAAATTCATATCTTAATGACTCCAGTGCAGTTACACTGATTTACATCTGCTGAGGATTTACCTGTATTAAATTATTACCTTAAAGCAGTGGTCTTCAGACTTCCTAAAGTCCCCTTTGCTGCAGAATTTCTACCTCTGTTCTAAATACTGACATGGAGCCAGGCAACCTGGCCCAAAAATGGCAGTGCACTGCCTCCCAGCTCACTTTGTCATTACCCCCAATCTCTGTGCAGAACTCCAGATGACCTGTCATCAAATCCCAGAGTTCAGCAGAACACATTTTGAAAACCACTGCTGTGTACAATAAACCTGAGTTAGCAGTTCATTTCTTATGATCCCATTAGAAGCACAACACAATCACTTTTGCTCATTTCAGATGCTGGACCAAGATATTGCAGGACGTCACAGCAGCATAAATGCCATGAATGAGAAAGTGAAGAAATTTATGGAAACAGCAGATTCATCCACTGCATCCTCTCTACAAGCTAAAATGAATGAGCTTTCTGTACGGTTTTCGGAAGCAAGTAGCAAACACAAAGGAAAACTTGCAAAGATGGAGGAGTTGAAGACCAAAGTGGAGTTGTTTGAAAATCTGTCAGAAAAACTGCAGTCATTTTTAGATGAGAAAATTCAGACTCTCAATGAGACTGATGCTCCAAGAAAAGATGTTACTGAAGTCTCTCAGTATATGCAGGTACCGTACATCTCCATAGTATAGATTTCTACTCTCACTCACCAAACAGTAGTAAATCAATATAACAAGCTGATTTCCAAACTTTTATAGGACTAAGTCTTAAGGATTGAATTTTGAAAATATGTTCACAAAGTCTAATATAGAAAGGTAATTGATAACAATTAAGGAACAGTTGATTAATATGAAATACACTTTCTATTATTTTTTCAGGAAACTAGTATAGAGATAGCACATCACAAGCAAGTTCTTGAAGTTCTACAACAACTCCTTGAAGAACTTTCTGTTCATGGTCTCCCTGGGGACAAAGCATTGGTATCAGAAAAAGTTAATTCCTTGTCAAAGAAATTCAAGGAAGTTGAGGAGACTGTGAAGGAAAAGTAAGTACCATAACCATTACTTTTTCACTTTGTATGCAACCAACACAATATGTGTTTGATTATGATTGTTATGCTTTTGTATGCACATATGCTTGGTGCTGTTTATGAAAGAGAGACCTTTAGTTTGACAGCATATTGTAAGATCTTTGAGGGTAAATGTTTCAAAAGGAGAAAAGAAATCAACTCTTCCCTTTTTTGCAGCTGTCCTGCCTGTGCTCAGTATAACCACTTATCTGCTTCTTAGGTGGAATACAAAGTACTGCTCATGCAGGTTGCTCTAATGGTTTGGTACCAAGACAAAACTAAAATCAGATGCAGGGTGATGAAGGAAACCTTAAAGAATTTAACTCATGAGAAAATGGATTTGCCAAATGCTGCTCATACCTACAAAATAATTTTATGGGAACAGATTACTGAGACTAATACTCATACACCCTTGGTCCTGATTCAGTCCATAAACTGGAAACCAATCACATTTTGGGGCACATAAAATCCCCTCATATGAAATTATGTGCAGAATGATATAATAAAATATAGTCATCTCATCAGCTATAGTCTCTTTTAATACCCAAAATGTTTTGTTGATTCACTCAATTCTCATGTTGTTATTTTGTCATGGTATCAAACCATCGGGGCTTAAGGACATGTACTTTGATAGCTTTCCTATTTAGAATATGGTTCTCATTTATTCACAGCTCTCTCTTTATGATAGTGTTGTCGGAGACACTGTTTCTCTGATTTCAGTGTCACATCTCTCTTTCCACCATTTCTTTTTCTGTATTGCTACAGAGGAATGAAATACCCATCTTCAAACCATTAATTTCAAAATACCTTTGCTTTTATTGCATAGGATTGTTTACTTAGTTCATCAGTACTACTGTAATATCACTCTTGTTTAGATATAAGGCAGGGGTGGGCAATTATTTCAGCTAGAGGGCTGCTTAATGAGTTTTGGTGAGCTGTCGAGGGCCTCAAGGGTGCCTCCGCCCCTTGACAGGTACTCTGTCCCCTTGTCGCCATCTTGAGACCAGAAGTCCTGCCCCAACCCCTGACATTTGCCACTGGAAGTCCCTCCCCTTGCCCCGGAAGTACTCCTTTTGGGAGCGGGGGGTTGCCATCTTGGAACCAGAAAAAAACAAAACAAATCATATACTAAATCAAACATCTACTATAACATATTTTAATTGTATTTAAAAAAATATTTTGTCTTGATTTATGTGCGTTTGCATAGTATATATAGAGGCAATTGTGTAATAGTTCAAAATAAAGTTTTACTCTTGTATATTGTGTGGGGCAGCTGTGGGGTGTGGTTAGGGGTGGGTGTGTATATGTGGTGGGGTATGGGGGTGGGGGTGGTGTAGGGTTTGTGGGGGAATGTAGGTGGGGATTGTGTGGAGGTGTGGGGTGTAGGGTGTGCATGTGGAGGCCGCCCCCACACCTCCCCCCCTCCCTGGTGCACAGCCCTTGCCACCAGCAGCAGCAGGCAGCGGGCCCTCAGGGCGCTCATGTCCTGTGGCAGGATGACACCCCCGGCAGCATGCGACTCCACTCAGCCTTGGCATGGGCCCCACACTCCCACCCAACTGCAGCTTCCCCCATGCACACCACCAATTCCCTACCTGCTGCCTGGAGTGCTGCAGCAGAGACAGAAAGAGAAGCCACTGGAGGCCAGGGGAGCCCAGCAGTTCCCTGGGCAGCTGCAGCAGCAACAGCCCTACCCAAAAGCTGTGCACGCTGGCTGTAGCCAGGGCCCAGGCCCTCCCATGGGTGAGGGTGGGAACTCTCGGGGGAACAGCAGGGGCAGCCATGGGCCAGTCAGGATACACTTAATTGGTGGGTGCCCACCTGCAGGCTGGATGAAATTTCCTGGTGGGGCCAGATGCAGCCTGCGGGCCTTATTTTGCCTACCCTGGATACAAGATATACGAGTTAGAAGGTAAGACAAGATGCTGTAATGAAGATTTCATAAGTGTTGCTTCCTGTATTCTCATTATCTCACACTGGATGAATATATAGAAAATTTGAGTTCTCCGATTCTCGAATGAATTGACTGTCCTGTCACGGAAGACATATTTAACCACATGTTAGAAATACTGGGGGTATTTACCTGTACAGTAAATTCAGGGGCCTGCTTCTCTATCTATTGAAGTCAGTTGTTAAGGTCTCATTGACTTCACGTTATCAGGATCAAGGCATTAATGGCTTAGTTCTCTTGATATAATTATCAGAGCCATTAGTGGCCTCTTGTACCGAAATTTACTTGCTGTCTTTAATGGTTTAGAGAAGAGGATTTGTCATCTTGTCAGAAACAAATGGATACCTTTGAGCTCCTTGTAGAATCTTTAAAGAAATGGATAGAAGACACAACAGAAAGGATCCCAGCTGCGCAACCCTCTTTGAGTACAGAGGAGTTAAAGAAACCTTTGGAAGATACTATGGTAAGGGTATTGTATATAATGTGAATAATATTTAGAGTGGTTGTTAATTTTGTAACAGCGTGAAGTGAAAAAGTTACACACTTTGCTTTTCATTTTCTGCTAGATCATTTCTTTTTTGTTTCTTTTGTCTTTGTCCATCTAATTTTGTTGGAACGGGGCTTGACATGCTCTTGTTTATTATCAGGTGTTAATATTTGTTAATAATGGCCTTAGTCAGTTCCCCTTAGATTCCAGTTTGCCTCTCTGTGCCACTCTAATTTTTCCTCTGTTACTGTATGTGGTCTGCCGTATCAATCTAACTGTATGCTATAGTCAGGAGAATTAAACACGGGCTCTTTAGGTCTTTTGATATGTAGTATGGGCTGATAGCCAACAATATTTCTGAATGGCCATGTCCATCTCTTTCTTGATGCCAAATATTCTAGATCTGAAAATTGTTTTGCTGCTTTATGAGATGTAATGAAACAATTACAAAAAATTACATTTTCATTACCCAGAAATTAAAAGATGAATGGATTTCCAAAGCCCCAGAAATTCAGAAAATGAACAGCCAAGGAACATTGTTGTGCAACTTAATCAGTGCTGTGACTTCCCCTGCAAAATCACGAGCAACTGCAAAATCAGGTACGTGTTTGTGTGGTTAGCCAAACAAAATTATTTTAAAAGGCAAATAAAATAAATTGTTTTAACCCACTAAATAATTGTGAAATAGTCAGTTTACTTGGTAAAATGCTTGTGAAAAGTCTTGATTATCCTGCATACAGTTTTCTTTCATGCTAAGGTCCCTAACTGTTTGACAAGTTACATTTACATTATGGCACCTCTACATTGCCAGCACTGTATAGTACAATTGAGAATGAGACACCAAAGGCATAGATTTATTCAGAAAACATGCATAAAATGAGCAGAAGGAAATCTTTTTTCTCCACCCCTCCATGAAGCGTCTCTCCTAGATTAGATACATCTGGAGGTGAGATAATGGCTCAGTCTATACACCAGTTTAACTCTTGACATCTCTGTTGAGTCTGCCAAGTAGTGCTAATTTAAACTAATCTTACAAACACTTCAGCACACACACATCTTTGCTGCCATGAGAAGTCCTGTTCACATCAAAGAGAATAGCTTCATGATCAGTTAAGCATATACCTAAGTGTTCACAGAATTGCAGTGTTTGCAGTAGTTATGTGATGAGTTTACTTGTCCTCTAAAAAAATGAATTGAGACTGGCACACTCATTTCACAAATGGCAGGGCACTTTAGAGCAATCAGAGCTGGAACTGAAACAACCATATAGGAGATAAAGTATTCCCTTGCCCATTATGACTTGCCTGAACTAAGCTATGCTTCCAGTTTGCTGGTTCAGCATCCCTCCTTTTCTTTTTGTTTCTTTAATTTTAAAGACAGCACATCTGCCTTGAAGATCCAAGCAGTGCCTGACCTTGTAGTATTTCAAGACCAGAACCAGTAAAACATATACATACCTGAATTGTAATTGAGGTATAATTTAAGTACCTAAATAAAGAATGTCACCTACCAAAACCCAGCATACCTATTTTGACACTTGATATACTTGGGGAGGGGGTGCTCAAATTTCTATCAATGAAGTTAAGTGCCTAAAATGTTTACTTCTGTACATGCCCAAAGTTGCTTTCGTCTTGGACAAGCTGAACATGTCTGCACACCTCAGCTCATTTGGGATCCACAAAGTAGGTGTTTGTCATCTTTGTCATCTGCAGGCCCCACTCTGGCACACTTGCTCAGACCATGCTTCACAGATTTGGACTTCACTGAGTTTAGTTCAGAACTCAGCAGCCGAGGTCACTTTCATTAAGTAACACTGCCAGAGAAGGAGGTGGTTAAGGTTTCCATTGTTTATATGCCTGAACTAATGGTTAGAGCACTTCTGCGGGAAATGGAAAACCTGGATTCTAGGCCCTCATCAGAGTGTGGAGATTCAGCCTATATTTCCCACCTCTCAAGAGAGCGCTATAACCATTAAGGTTAAGTACAGAAGTTCAAAAAGTCCGAAGCAAAATTGATTCAATCTTTGTAGATTTTTCTGAGCTGCATAGATTGAATTGATAACAAACTGAACTCATTTTCAGTGTTAGTGTGGCCAAGACAGGCAGAAGCTTGCATTTGCCCTGACTAAATCCTGGGGGCACCCCTAAGGCAGCTGAACCCAGTTCAGCGATAGCCCAGGCTTGATTGTCTGATGGCTCTACCCTCCACCGTCGATAAGACTTGGGGGCTTATGTCCAGCAGCCAGTCTCTCCCCAGCCCCAGCTTTGAGAGAAATGCACCCCCTGGGGACTTTTTCCTCCTCACAGCTTGGAGCTGGGCTCAGATTGCCTCAGCCTCACCCTTTCCCCAGCTGTCTATGTATGAGGGTGGGGGCAGGAAGTGAGAACACACCCCCTGGCCCAGCACTGGACCCCCAGCCAGGTTCTACTTGCACAGGGAGGAAAGCACCCACTGGGGGTTTTCAACCCCCACAGGTGGGAGCTGGGCTGAGATTCCCCTAGCTGTGCCCCTTCCCCAATGGATCCTTCCTCCCCACTGGGCAGACGCCAGCTGTGGGGGGGGCACAGTGAAGGGCAGGGGTGCATTCCCACCCCCCCCCTCCTCCCTGAGGTGGACGCCTGGGGAAGGGGCAGGGCTGCAGAGATCCCAGCCTGGCTCCAGCTGTGACAGGGTGTAAAGCCCCCCCACCCTGTGAGTGCTTACACCCATGCTGGGTGCTTATACCCCTGGCTGGGGGGACTGGTACAGGGGTAAACAGGGAGATGACTGGGGAAGGGGTGGACCTGGTTTCTGGGCTGCAGGGGCAGGGGGAGCAAAAATCCCCCTCTGACAGGGCTTTTCCTCCCTTTGCTTTAAAGACCAGGGCTAGGTGGCCCTGAGGGGTCTGTTCCTCTGCCTCCTGCCCTGCTTGGCTGACAGGCAGGAAGCAGGTTGGGGAGCAGAGGCTTTACTGCCTCAACCTTGTGACAGCTGGGGTGGAACTGGTCTGCTGGAGCAGACAGCACAGCCCAGGGATGCAAAGCATCCTGGGATGCTGGGGGACTGAGAGTTATCTTGAATTGGGAGGGGATCTGGGGCAGAAGTTCCACAGACCAGTTTGACCGAAATCAGTTAAGTGTGATACTACATCCATCCAGGTTTATCTTAAACTGGTTTTGGCCATTTTGAAAGTGATTTATGTGCACTGAACTTCTGTTCTGTTACAAGTTTAAACTGATTTCTAATCACTTAAACTAGTCTTTGTGTTTCAAAGAAACTAACTCCTGGGTTCAGATGCCTGCTCCCAACACTGTTTATGTTTTTTATCTAGTGACTCTTTAATGCAAAGTGCAGAGACCAGAACCCAGTACTTCCCTGCCAGGGGAATTCACTCAGCATTGAGCTACAGTCAGGCTTCTTCTATCTTACTCTTCTTCTAGGCTCACAAATCTTATATTCTTGACTGCACAATTACAATAGTAAGCATGAAGGGTGCCCTCATACAGATTATCTGGTTAAGTGTAGGAAGAAATAGTTTTGAAATCCCTCAGTCTGAAAGTCTAAAACTGAGGTCTCCCATTTCTTGAGGAAGTGCTTTAGCTACTACGCTGTGATATAAGACTGGGGACAACTGCTTCACCCACCACCCACATTTTAAAAGGAAGAAGTGAATCAAGTCCTTATACTGAACAGATGATTTAGGAGCCTAAATTCAGGAGTGAATTTGGGTCCGTGAATCCAATCTTATAAAGAAGTTTAACAAAGGACTTCCCATGGAATCTTAAACCCAGGAGAAAGGCCAGATTTGACCGATACCCCTTTCTTCAGCACTTCCTCTTAGTTAGTTAAAGCATCCTCCAACTCCCTTTTCTAGGTATTTAATTCTTTCTGTTGAATGAATAAGGAATTTAGGCCTCTAAGATTTATCAAGTCTGCTCCTGGAGACAGACATCTAAAATTTAAGGAAGGCTGTTGAACTTACTTCTTCCTATATGATCCAATGACGTTCAAACCTGTTGATCTTCAAAGCTCATCTACAGAAGATGGTGGGAGAATGTATATTATTTTGAGGGCAAATATTTACTAAGAGTGGAGCATATTTTTCACACTTCCCTTTGCTGAAAGTCGTTGTAGTTGCATCTGGTTTTAACCACCATTATAGGGGTGCAGATATAAAAACCTGTGAAGGTTGCACCTTGCCTCTTTTAAACATCCAGATTAATACAGTCAGCAAGCAGCAGCTGTATTTCTCCAGAATTACAATGTCTGTCCTTACCATACAAATGCAGTACTGTGTTCACAAATAATTGCAAATGCAGAGTCTCCTTTACAAGAAATATTGTAGATTCTCTGAGTCTGAGTAGCAAGTAGGGAGGAGAGGGGTTAAGAACCTATTTCTAAGAGTGGTTGAGCAATTATTTTTTCTTGTTTGTTTTATTTTGAGTAGTAAAAATGTATTGCTTGATCTTGCTCTTTGATAGGAATTGTGACATTGGTTTCAGAGTTCTCCAGGCAACAGAGTATCTTATTTATAGGAGTTACAAGTTCTTCTTCCTGAACTACTTTTTCCCACCATCCTCCAGCTGCCACCCCTATGGTACTCAATTTCCAGCTGGTGGTGAAGGATGAATACAGAGCCTTCTCCACGGCAACCATTAATTCTGCTCCATTAGTTAATCTCCTTGGAGTATTCTATATACATAGAGGCTGGGGTTGAACCTTACCCTCTCCCGTAGTTCAGTGATTATGCACTTACACTGGGGTTGTGGAAAACAGGCATATCATAGTTAAAATCCTAATCTTATTGAAACAGTTTACTGAATGATTCCACTGAAATGAGTAGGGCTACCTGTGTGAATAGCTGTTTTTCCATGATAGTAAGGGCTTTACAACATGGTCCTTATTGCGAATCCAGTTGTTCAACACTTGATCACAAGTAGGATCTGACTGACAGCCAGATATAAAGTGACTTGCTTTGTTGAATGTTTGCTGAGTAAAGTGCTACCCAGTCGGTGCATCTACGCGTGCCATGAAGGTGATGTGATAAATTGGCATTGTTTGCAGCTGCTCCCAGGCACAACATTTACACTTGCTCCCAGGACCACAGAAGTTTCAGCCAGGCTCCGGGTAGCAGTGATAGGTGGTGGTGGGGTTGGCTGGGGCATGAGAGTGCTAAAGTGTGAGGCTAGGCAGCAGGCAGCCTTTGCACTTTAGCACCCTTGTGCCCCAGGCAGCCTCTGTCACCATCTACTTGTGTGTTTCAGCGGAATTAAGTACTCCATTGTCCCCAGCAGTACTATCTATGGAAGAGTTAGTTAATTTACTGCACCCTAATACTGCTGCAAATGCAGATGGTGATGCTTTACAGTGGTGCTAATTAGCCAACTGTGTAGTAAAGCACATGTGTAGATGTACCCGGTGTCACCAAACATGTCAGAATCTATCCCTAAACAAGTAATCCCTCTGGTTTCAATAGGACTGCATATATAGGGTTCAGACGTGCTTGTGAGACACATTCTCTGATAAGAAGTAGTGTGTACCATCATAAAATGTATGAAACAAACTACTGGTAAATCAAAAATATGTATACGAAGTGTGCCATGTAGAGGATATTGGATGGCATTTTAATATTATATAATATATCCTATATTAAATATATAAGTCATAATAACAATATCTTATGCTGTGTTTGACACCAGCATTCTTTATCTTTAAAAGAATTATGATTCTGAGATTTGGGTGGAAAAAGACCTCAATATTAATGAATATCGGAGAAAAAAAAATTCACCTCCTGTGATCACTGTGCTGATCTTAATTTGTGGTCTTAATTTGTCTCTCTCACCTGCAGGTGGAACAATATTAAATGGTGAAGGAGAAGCTGCAGGTACTCAGGATTTCCTGACCAATAAAGGTGAATAGTTACTAAATAAAACCTCATGGAAAAGAAATGCTAATATCAACTAGAACAATGAAATTTAACTGATCTGTCTGGGATTTGCATGGAACAGTCTCTAGAAGATGAGGGTAGGGATTTTTTAGAGGCACTTGGGGATGAGGAACCACAAGGGCTGATCCAGGAAGGGGTTAGAAAAATGTTCCTGTCGCATCAGCCAGTATTGTGCTAAGATGCCAGTGTGTTCCACATGTGGCCTTTTCCAGCCAGAAAAGAGCAAAGTTACTCAATCCATGTTTGAGCCCCTCTCCTGCTTGGTCATGCTGCTTCCAGTCCAGAGTCATGTATGCAGAACTAGTGCAGGTGTCTCTACAGCATGGCTAGCAAAAGGACCATGTGGGGTGGAGGCCATGAGGCTGTTCATAGAACTGGGGAGAAGATAGCTTTCAAGCATCAAGTTGAGGAATGGAGAAGGTGGGCTGTCAGATTGCCCCGAGGATTTGGAAGTGGGCTGAAGAATTGTGAGTGGGTTTTGGAGGGAAGTTGGCCTTGGGCTGTATTTTAACATAGACATATTTCCTTTGTTCTTCTTTCAGAATTAACAACTGTTCAACAAGCTATGTTGGATGCAAATCACAGTTATGAAGACTTGGGAGTCTTATTGAAAGAAAAAGTTTCAGAACTGGAGAGCATGCTTTCAAAGATGCAAAGTATTCAAGAGGAATCAAACTCAGTGATGCAGTGGTTACAAAAAATGGATAAGACTGCAGCAGGCTGGGAAGCAGCTCCCACTGATAGCGAAGCTGTTAAAACACAAGTAGAGCAGCATAAGGTACTCTGTGCATGTGAATAAAGCTATTAAGAGCCATATACATTTTAAACAGAACTCCCAATTGAAATCACTGAGGGAGTTCTGCTTAATAACTGATATAGTACAGTCCTATATTAGTACTGTGTGCAGAGAATTTTTTTTTCCCCAGCAAGCCCCATAAATGTGGCAATCAAGGACAGAGCAGCTCTGGAAAACTGTATATACATTATAAAAGATGTAATATATACAAAGAGAAGGAATTGTTCAATTCAGAATAATTTTGACTGCCAGTTTAAATAGATGAGGATGTATTGATTGTGCACTGATATCCAAATTGATTCTGAGTTATTTATTGAATTGCATGCAAGACTTGAAAGGCTCTATCTATCAGGACATTTTCTGCAGCTGCTGGGCTGTTGAAACTACAGACCTCCCAGACTGCAGCTGCAGAGGTTTACATCCTATTCTAAGACATCAGTATCCCCTCAGCAACTAGGTCATGCTTGTTAAGTTAGTTACTCCACCCACAATTCAGTTGTCATGTGAGAAACACCACAGCAGCATTTCAGTGATGACAGGAACCATTGTACACAGAGCTGGACGCAGGCATGGGTGAACTGCATGGCCGCCCAGGGCCCAAACAGAAAGGGGACCCGAAAATGTTTTGTTTTGTTTTTTTTTCCTGTTGCCCGATTATTATTATCATTATGTCTGGCAAAGGGGGAACCGATACTAAAAATTCTCCTGGGGCCACCAGGAGTCTAGGTATGGTACTGGTTGTGCAGAGGTTCATGTTTAGCAGGAGATGAACCCTGTAGGTGCATATAGCTACTGAAAGGCAAAATGCTTTCTTCACCTACAACTGTGAACATTCTTTATCCTTTATCCTCCTGGGATAAATCAAGACAGAACTTTCCCAGTGAGTGAACTTTGTCAAAATTTGTTGATCAATATTAAATATTAAACTTCACAGTACTGTAGATTAAACTTTACTATGTGACCTGGTTTTCTTCCAAATTGACCTAAAGTTCTTCCACTGACTTACAACTTAGTTTGAAGCAAAAATATTTCTTAATTGTTTTATGCTGAATGCTCATCCCACCCTTCACCCTCCCCCACCAAAAAAGGAAAAGAACCCAGAGTCTGGGTCTATATTTGCTTCCAGTAGTTTACACGTTCACGTACAGAATGTTAGCCAGGAGTTTTTCATTGATGTCTGTGTTTTAGATCAGAACCTAACTGGACTGAAAACAGGTCATCTTCTGACTTTGCCTTGTAGTAACAGAAGCATGAATATATTTTATCTTTTTAATTCTTTAACAACCCCTGGCCAATTTAAATGTAAAAGCTATGCTGATATAGCATTAAGTGTGAGAGTAATAGGAAGAATAAGGCTCACGACATAACCTTAAATGTAGCCGCTAACTGTTTTGATCCCAATTCCTATTGATCTAAATCGCTCATTGTATACCAGATGAACAAAATTATCAGTTTGATTATTTTAGAATATTCAGACTAGAAACCTCCTCTCCTGCTAGTAAATGCATCCAGATGCCATAGGGGAGAACTCCTCTGAAATTTTCTTTTCCAGTAGGGGAGTGGGACAAGGTCAGGCTAGGAAGTTTCTGCCATCAGACCTGGTAGCTCTTTGTTACAGGAATTATTTTTTCCAGGTTTATTGCTTATGCAGAGAGCCACTGTTACTTTGATTTCTGAATAATATAATCTTTTCTGCTTTATGTCTGATGAACCTTCATAATTTGCTTTGAGATCTGCAGTTAAAAACCCACTACAGTAGTGCTAGATATTTATTAGGATGATTTTTGTGGTTGTTGGCATAACATTATGGAATTAAAAAATCTGTACACTATTCTTGGTTTAATGCTTAAGTGTATTGTTTGATGGCTTTGTAGCAATTTGAAACAGAATTGAAGCAAAGTGAGAATAAAGTACAGGAGCTGAAGGACAAAGTGACAGAGATGTTGGAAAAGAACCCGAACTCCCCTGAAGCATCCAGATGGAAACAGATGTTGGATAAAATAGGTACTATAGTGCTCTCAACTAAAGCTCAGACTGATTGTGATATTGCTATTTTTTCATCATGCCAACAATCACCAGAGTTTTGAAATAGCTTGTTTTTTTTCCTTAAACCCTGGGAAATTTCCACTTTTTCACAAGAATGTAAATCTGGAGTAGTTCTATAAAAGTGAGTGATCTCATTTAGATGTGTACGAGTGCAAAAAAGAGCATAATTCAAGACTCTGTTTTAAAGATCTTTATAATGTATCTTTTTTGGACACTCTGAGACTGAAGCTTGTTGTCCTGGATGTTTCTTTAACAAAATACAATGAAAACAAATTAAGTTAGTTCAAATCCTGATGTGATATAAAGAGGACTTGGAGCTGTTTTTAATTTTTTTTCCATGCTTTTTTCCATGCACTAGTGGGCTTTTGCCATGTGTGGTTTTTAGTGGCACCTTGCCATTTTCTAAAGCAGACTTCTTAAATTAGGCCAAAAAATGAAAATGGCCATGTTTGGACAACAGCTATTGAGCTTGTGTACTATGTAACTTTCATAGTTTTTAAAAATATTTGCCTACTGGGTTGCTCATATTTTAAAATAAAGTTTTGTATGCTAGCACTCCTTGATTTTAATAGACATTTCCATAATTACATCAGAGTTATTTTAAAACTAGTCATTTTTCCCAATCTGACTTTTTATGAAGGAGCTCAAAAAACTCTTAAGATCTACATGAGGTTTTGGAGAGAAATGGTGCAGCACAAGCCGACCATAGAGAGAAATACACAGCATGTGTGTGGATTAAAGTTATTACAGACCAAAGGGGCTGAAAGAAGGGAAACCTGAAAGAAGGGACTCTGCAAGGACATGAAGATCATAGACAACATCCAAGGAACAGGAGAATGTAGCAAAATATTAGAGCCAAATGAGGAAGCATAGAAAGAAGCAGATAATCACAAGGAAGGAGAGTACATAAAAATTATACAGGGCTACACAGAAAAATGCAAGTTGGAAAGGAATAGGACTTACATATGGGAGCAGACAAAGCATGCTAGACCGGCAGGCATTTGAAACAAAGAATGAGATGCTAGAGGAGGTATTAACAATTCTTAATGTAACACGGGACTGTGCATTAGTGATAGTGGAGATATACAGTTTTATATTAGCAGGAGAAATTAGCAGGGGGTAGTTTTAAAACCAGCAGAGAAAGTACTTTTATTATGCAGCGCATAGTTAACTTGTGGAACTCATTACCACAGCAGGTTGTAGAGGTATATATTAGAACCAAGTTAAAAAATGAATTAGATAAATTAATGGCTGATAGGTTTATTAATAGCTATTAAATAGAATATATTTATTAATAGCTATTAAATAGAACAGAAAGAGATGTATCGACTGGCATCTTTAAGTCTAGATCACTCTAAATAAGTCCTGTTCATTCACATGCTCTCCCTCTAAACATCCATGCTTGCCACAGTTGGAGACAGGATACTTGTCAGGTTTTGTATTCAGGTACAGATTCAAGGTGTACTTTACAGGGGAAGATGTAAATATATTGTATATACTGAGTCTTTGCAAAAAAGCATCTGGCGCTAATATGCAAAGTGCCTGTTTGGGTTATTCTGGAGATCTAATTATATTTTATATACAATCTTATATTTATAGCCCCTCTGCTAGAACATATTTGCAATATGTTGTTAAAGTTATCATTATTTTTTGATAAGATTCCAAATGGAAAGAACTCAATCAAGTTACAGCTGAGAGACAACAGAAGTTGGAAGAGTCTTCAAATTACCTGACCCAGTTCCAAACAGCAGAAGAACAGTTAAAGCACTGGCTTATAGAGAAGGAACTAATGGTCAGTGTGCTTGGACCACTTTCAATTGACCCAAATATGCTGAACACACAAAAGCAGCAGGTCCAGGTGAGAAATAGTTGACAACATATATTATTCAAAAGAATAACTTTTTCTTTTCCCTTTGCTAACATGCTTTTGATTTGAAGTTAGTGTACAGCACAGTTGCACTGATTTAGTAGTACACATTATAACTCATATCGTTCATATTTGAAATGGTCACACTGATGGCAAAACAAAGCAAGAGACCAATGAGAGATCAAAAGAAGAAATGTGCAGAACTTACCCTAGGGGTGATACTTGATCATACTGAGCCTCACATAAAGGACTGTGTTTTGACCATGCTGTGTTATGTTCTAACTCTGCTGAAAATGGTCCTTTGAAGTTTTATTAATTTAAGTGTATGAATAGCTAATTACATTTTATGATTTGTTTTCATATACAACCCATACCATTTAGATAGAAAATGCTCCTTTCAGGTTGTTATCTATTGGATCAGTCCTGTAGGTAATAACAATCGGAAAACAAGTAAAATGCAGGACTGGAAAAAGGAGGTTATGGGTTATCGAACATGAAAGAAAGAAGCAAGAGAGTATAGGAAAAAACAGGAATGCTTTAGTTATAGAAACAGTGTAATGGGAATGTGTATAACAGGAAAAAGAAACTAATGTTAGAGCAGACAAAATAGCAGAAGTTAGGAATTTTAATTCTAAACATTCTATTACTGCCAGTGAATCTAAATTGCAAGGGAATATTGCCCTATTTTTTATAAAATAGGATTGAAACTGTCATTTCCATGTAAATTACCAGAATGATTAAAAGAAAGAGTTTAAATATGAACTGTATTGTAGTACTTTTGTAAAAATGAATTAAGATTAGTCTGTAACAACTTTAATTTAAAAATCTAGACAGCCAGCATGAAGGTATCCGGTATCACTTACCAGTCCTTAAATGTTAAGCTTGATATGACTTAAAAAGGAAAGGATTGGAACATTCTGTAAAATAATACCATCACATTTGTGCCTTCTTCTCTAAGTATTATGACTTATTGCCAAAACAATTAATACTAAGAGCCGCAGATATAAACTTTAATAAATCTTACAGTATACATTCAGTACTTTTGTGAATTAATCCAGCTTTTTGTGTGCCAAAATAACATATTGTAATATTATGTCACTATACACCTCCTTTGATGTTAGGTTCTAGAGCAGATTTCAAAAGTGGGAAAGAAAGCACTGTTTGAAATGAAACAATGATTATTTTATTTAGTACTATTACTTAATTACAGAAATAGTAACAGAATTCAGAATCCCATTTGATGCTGAGATATAGTTAGGCTTGGCAGGATTCGATTTTTATCAGTAAATGTTGAAAAATGTCAGTTTCACTTCACATTCACAGACTAATGAAAAAAATATCCCCATCATTAATCAAAATTTATAGCAAGGGGACGTAAGAAAAATGATGGCTGATGGAGTGTGTGATGACAAGCGAAGCAGTCCTACAGAACAGTGCTGACTGTAGTTTGGACTGCAAATCCCAGAAACCCCAGAGGACTGGTAGCAAAGGAAGAAGAAGTGAGAAAGCAGATGAGGGAGCTACAGGCGAGCAGAACCACAAATGACGGCAGCTCTGCTGATCAACTGGTGCCAGTAGTTATGTTTGTCACGGCGAGTGGTTTAGCTGCACTATAATAATGGTGTACTGTAATTAATAAAGGTTCTGCCCCCCACACCCTTTATTTCTCACAATCTTGAAAATTTAAATCAATAAAAATTGAAATAAATATTGATATTATTCATCAAAATGATAAAAAAATCAAATTCTGCCAAGCGTAGATGTAGCGCATTCACCTATTTTTTCTAGTCCATTTGCCTGCTTTTCAATGTATATATTAGCTGAAATTTTTGAACTGAAAGATTTGTTATTTTAAAATGGAGAAAAACCAGAGAAAACACATTGGTTCTGTTGGTAGTGCATTTTGCTTTCTATCCTCTCCTAAACTTAATGGTTCATTACTTACTGTCACCTCAGATTCTCCTAAAAGAGTTTGATACCAGAAAGACTCAATATGAACTGTTAACTACAGCTGGTCAGGGGATACTGAAGAGACCAGGAGAACACCCTCCTTCTCATGAAATTTTGGAAAAGCAGCTGGCAGCTGTGGCACAAAAATGGGACAGCTTAACAGGACAGCTGAGTAGCAGATGTGGCCGAATTGACCAAGCTATTGTCAAAAGCACAGAATATCAAAATCTTCTGAGAAGCTTGTCTGATAAGCTAAGTGTCTTGGACAATAAGCTAAGCAGCAGCCTGGCTGTGAGTACACAACCTGATGCTGTGAAACAACAGTTGGAAATAGCTAGAGAAATGAAGCAGGAAATAGAACAGGAAATGAAAAGTATAAGAGTGGCTCAAGTTCTGTGTGAGGAACTGTCAGCATTGGTTGGAGAAGAATACTTGAAAGCTGAACTTACTAGGCAATTGGAAGGTATCTTAAGACCATTTAAGGATATTGAGCAAAAAGCAGGTAAGCATTAAAAAAATAAAATGGTAATTTGGAAATCAAACAAAGTATAACAGTTGAATTTATTTTATCTTGTGTTTACTGGATTGAAAGTGATCCAACTCCAAGATCCAGTCAGTCCTCAGAACCAGCATCATTTAATATCTTCAGTTAATGATTTAGACCAGTGGTTTTCAGCCTGTGGTCCGTGGACCGCTGGGGGTCCGCAGACTATGTCTAAGGGGCCCATGAAAGATGACTATGATCAATCAAAAGTATGCAAATACCCACACTTACAATTCAAAGGAGTCCCTACATCCATTTGAAATTTTTAGGGGTCCGCAAATGAAAAAAAGATTGAAAATCACTAATTTAGATGATGGGCTTAAGGGTAGTCAGTTTGCAGATGACACCAACCTGGGTGGTGTTGCAGACACTTTGGAAGGTAGAACTAAAATTACCTGGATAGACTAGAAAAATGATCTGCAATCAACTAGATAACAATCAAAGTGCAAGTGCAAAATCCTGCACTTAGAAAGAAATAATTGCATGCACGAATATAGACTGGGGAATGATTAGTTAGGCTATAGTACTATGGAGAAGGACCTGGGGGTTACAGTAGAATATAACCTGAATAAGAGCTAATAGTGTGCTCGAGTTGCAGAAAAGGTCAATGTCATACTGGGCATGTCTACATGTGCATTAATGCTCTTTTCCTAATGCGCATTAAATTTAGTACCTCCAATGTGAGGCATTAAATTAATGCACGTTAGGCTGTGCTAATGCTCAGTAGTAAAAGCACATTCTTTTTAGGTGATGCTTAATGTACGTATTTGCATAATAGCACAGGTTTTTACATGCTGCTTTAATGCCTAGTAAAATAAGCTACTGCACATTAAAGTGCACGTGTGGATGCACCCACTGAGTTGTTTTAACAAGAGTGTCATTTGCAAATCAAGGGAAATGATTCTTCTGCTGTATCCAGCACTTTTACAGCTTCAACTGGCATCTTCTAACAGTCTTCTCTTTGAAGGGTGTTTATAGAGTAGATGAAGATGGGTTTTTTTCTGTGACTGTAGTGAACAGGACTAGGAGCAATGGCCTCCAGCTTCAGGAGGGGAAATTTAAATGGGAGATTTGGAGGAACTTTTTGACCAGGAGGGTGGTTAAGCACTGGAGCAGGTTACTGCCAGCGGCAGTGAAATGTCCAGTGCTGTAAATTTTTAGCAGCAGGTTGGACAGACACTTGAATGGTTTTGGAATGATCCTGTCTTGAGGAGGGGGCTGGACTAGATTACCTCGTGAGGGGTCCCTGCACTATTTTCTAATGTTCCTAACCTTGTAGCAGGTCCCTGTATTGTTAAACAGTTACCTGAATCTTTAGCAGTCAATTTTGGGTTTGATGAGGACTGAAACTGTAGTGCAGGTCTAATTTCTGCCTTTATCTCCTAGTTCCACTCACTTGATACCCCAAAATGAGATCATCACAATGGGTGCCATTTTTTTGCAGAACATTAGTTAAAAATAGATTGGATGTTAGGCACAGGTCATTGGCTCAAGAGGTCTAACTAGGGGAAAATTAAGGGGCTATAATATTATAGAAGGTCACACTGGATGACACAATGGTTTCTTTTTGCTTTAAACTGTTTTAATCTAGAAACATGATTGTGTGTGCTCTTCAGGCCTGGCCCACCCGCTCTGGGCTTCAGATGTGCATTGGGACTGGCAGACTTCTTGTGTAGTAGATGCTTTGCCTTATTTTTCTATATGGAATTGTTTTGGCTTGGCTTTGGTTTTGGCTTCCAAAGACTGAGCATTGCCTTCCTGGGCAGCTTTGTTGCTGTGGGCTCTGCAGATCTTGACCCAATATGGTTGAGCTTAGCTCTCCTCTTAGATCTGCTCCTCTTGAGTTTATTTTCGATAGTGAGGCATTTTATTATCCTGTCAGCTGTTGTCTGAAAAATGAGTGTTCCCTTTAGCTGCAGTCTGTAGTAAAGAATGAGCTGTTATGAAATTAATTGAGAAAACTAAAAATATATTCCTGGGGGAAAATAGTTTTCCTTTAGTTAGAAATGACTCACCATGAGTCTCATCAGTAGCTATTTGTAAAAACGAACCTGTATATTGTTTTGTCTTACAGAAAACCATGTTCAGCAGCTTCAGTCAGCGTATGCCACTTCTCATCAGTTCCAGCAAATGTCCAAGGACTTTCAGGCCTGGATGGACAAAAAGAAAGAGGAACAGAACCAGGCCCCCCCTGTGTCAGCTAAGCTTGATACCCTGCAGTCTTTACTTGAAGAACAGAAAGACTTTAAGAAGACCCTATCCGATCAGATTAATTATTATGAAAAAATTGTTACAGAAGGTGAAAGTTTGCTACAAAAGACTCAAGGAGCTGAGAAGGCAGAGTTGCAGTCTCACCTTGCCATGCTCAAAAGTAACTGGGAAGAAATGAATAAGCAATCAAAAGGAAGGGAAGATAACTTAACAGACTGTCTAGAGAAGGCCCTCAAATACAAAGAACATATAGAAACACTGCAGCCCTGGATAGAGGAGTGCCAGAACAACTTATCTGGAGTAAAAGTGATTATAGATCCTGTTGAAATAGAGAACTCTATTGCTCAGGTGAAGGCCTGGCAGAAGGACTTGGACAAACACCATGGGATGGTGGAATTATTAAATAATGCAGCTGATAGTTTGCTCAATGCCAGCCAAACAGATAAAGAAAGCATTAGAGAGGAGAATGCTGCACTGAATCAAAAAGTGGATTCAGTCACAAAACAGCTACATAACAAGAGAGAATCCTTGGAAAATATGGCACAAAGACTAAAAGAATTTCAAGAATCATCCAAGGAAACCCAAAGACAACTTAAAAATGCCAAAGAGCAGCTGGAAGCTCATGATGCTCTTCGACCCCAAGCTTTCAGTAACAAACACTTGACAGTGTTGCAGACCCAGCAGAAAGCACTTCAGGCTTTAAAGCCTCATGTGGACTTGGCAAAAAAACTTGCCCAAGAACTGGTGATAGATGCTTGTGATTCAGCAGGTGTTTCTGACCTCTTGTTGCAAGCTGAAATTTTAGAAAAAGAATATAGTACGGTTAGCCAGCAGGTTGAAGACAAGTGTTCATTCCTAGAGACCAAACTTCAGGGAATTGGGCATTTCCAAAACAGCATCCGAGAGATGTTTTCCCAGTTTGCAGAGTTTGATGATGAGCTCGATAGTATGGCCCCAGTAGGAAGAGAACTAGATATACTGCAGTCACAGAGAGAGGATATTAAAAATTTCCTGAAAAAGCTGGAAGACCTTATTACAAGTAATGAAAATGCCAATAAAACCTGTAAAATGATGTTAGCCACAGAAGCTGAAGCATCTCCTGATCTTCTTGGTATAAAAAAGGATTTGGAGGCCTTAAGTAAACAATGCAATAAGTTGCTAGACAGAGCAAAAACCAGAGAGGAACAGGTGGAGGGGACTATTAGCCGTGTTGAAGCATTTTACAGTAAGTTAGAAGAATTTTCAAGTCTACTTGGGACTGCTGAGGAACATGAAGAATCTCAAGGTCCTGTTGGTATGGAAACAGATGCTATTAATCAACAACTGAATATATTCAAGGTAGGGAGATCCTTTACTTATTGTTAGAGTGCTTTGCATTTTTGAATATGGTACTAATCTGGTTCTGTAATACATCACTTCAAAACGTACTGATCCTACTCTATGTCTGCCCTTCTCTGTGTCCCACAACTGCCACAGCTCTCTGCCACAGCTTGGGAAACTTTCATTTCCTTGCAGCCCAGGCTCTCATGACTCTTCTTTAACTCTTGTCTCCTGACAGATTCTCTCTCCAGGCTTTCATGTCCCCCATTTCCTTTATTTCTATGTGCATGGTGCCTTCCTACCTTTGCCAAGTTAAGAGAACTCTGCACAGTTTTCATGAAGATGCCAATGCACCACATGAATTTTTTCCTTTCTCAGGGCTACATTTCTAAGTTCCAGCCTGGCAAATGCACATACAAACAGTCTCATTGTTTTCACTTATGCATGTGCATAAAAAATGTTCATAGGATCAAGGTCTTAGTTTCCCCATCTTCCATACTGACACTGTCCTCATTTCCAGCTTTCTGCTAATCCCTATCCATGAGTGACTGGTGCCTCCTGAATCTGGGGGGGCCCGCAGAAGCTGCTGATGGTGGCAGCCCTGTCAGGAGGGGGCACCACTCCTACTGACAGCATCGGTATTGGCTGTCAGGGGGGGCACATTCACCGCTGTGCACACCCTACCAGTCGCCTATGTCCCTATCCCTAGTTCTATTTTTTGCATATTAATTCACGAAAAGTTAAAAAAATATTTCCATTAAAGCAAAGGCCTTGTCCTGGCATTCATATTCAAAATCCTTTTCCACTGGTGTAAATAGTTTAATGTTTGCTGATAAATAGCTGTCATCCTGGTCATAGGAAAACTATACTTCATATTGCATGTATATCAGTTGTAAAGTGCCTTTGTGATGAAAGGAGGTACCAACCCCCCCCCCCCCCCCAAAAAAAAAAACAAACCCCAACAATTGTCATATTTATGCATATACCATATGCATCTTTTCTCCAAAAATTAGCCTTCTAATATGTGGGTGTGTGTTTTAAGTAAGGAAACTGATTTTCACACCAACATGGGATGCCTGGAGATGGTGAAATAGCTGCTGGTTACCTTGCTGGCCTCTAGGCTCCATAGAGGATGGAACAGAATCTATGCATCAGCATCACTCACTCTTCAGCTGCACCACCAAAAGGTCAGATAAAAGCAGCTCCCAGTTCCAGAAGTGCTTGTGACAGGGTTAAACCTGAAGCTTTTGGTACTGCAGCTAGAGGGTTAATAATGCTAGCCTGGAGTGTTCAGCCACAGTGAGCCCAACATTCAGCCATAGTGAGCCCATGCTGTAGCAGTTCAGATTCTGGAAAAATTTTGCCTTCTTCATTTTCTCTTCTGAAAAAAGGTTCATGACCTATTTGAGGACACGTGGTATATAAGGAGACAAATAGTTGAAATAATAGTTACATAATTAAAGCATTAGCTTGTAAGGATTAAAATTAAATGCTACTGAGAACTGATCAGTATTTATGAATTTCAAAGCAGAAACAAACGTTAGTAAAACCCTTTGGCAACATGACAGCAAGCAAAAGATTGTGCTCTGATTTCTGTTGTTAGACTGACACAGCAAGATTGAGGGGGAGTTAGTTTGTGTTCTCTGAATGTACCATCTCTGATATTTTTAGACTTTTAATGTAGTTCCTGGTCTTTCTAACTTTCCACATACTGCGTTAAGAGGGTGGTTTGGATGGCTATAGGGTTATGCTGTCAGGACCAACAAAATCAGTGGCAACAGGAAGCAGTAGGAGAATTTAGTCAAAATTCCAGAGCAGAAGGAAGATTAGAGCTAATTGAACAGTTTCCATCAAAACTGTCTTCATTGGAAATTGGGCTCTTAACTAAATAAACAATATTTGCAGAAAGAGCCCATCTGTTTTCATATTCATATAGTTACAGATATAGATAGGCTGCAAATTGGATGCTGACACTTTTTTTCCTCGGAAAAATGTGCTTGCACTTTTTGGCTGAAAAATGCTCTAGTTTGATTATTCAAAAGAATGCATTTTTAGGCAGAGAGGGGAGGAGAAATTTTGGACCATCTTTAAAAAGATGTCAGGAGCCTGCTAGTGTCACCCAGGACCTGATGAGGTGATGTGGAAGGGAGTGAATAGGCCTATGCCTGTGCTGTCAGGTGTGGCTAGTTTTGGTTGCTTTGGGAAAGGAGTCCTGTTTCAAGAAGTTTCCAGAGTTTATGCCTTACAACCACTGTTCACATGACAAAATAGGCTGTTGAATTTGTGCCAAACATAGGACCCTATGGGTACGTCCAGATGAGCACACATGCACAGTTTGTGCTGCGTGTGTGGTTTGAGTATGTCCCAGCATCAAACAAATTGAAAAACACTGCAAAAAGCAGTGTGGCGCATGCAGCAGCAGCATACTCCACCAGAAACAGAGCCTGGTCATCCGCTCTGTATGGCTGAATTGGCGCTGCTGCTGCACTGGGAGGCCCCCAAGTAAAGCCGCTGGGTTCAGCATAGGTGATGGCCGCAGCCTCCCCTACCCCACCCGAGACAAGTTGGCACATGCCGGAGCATACCTAGAGGAGCAGCAGCAGCAGCACAAATGCCCCTGGAAACTCATGTCTCTGCACGTGGAGGCATGCCTTATGGGTTCTAATCTGGGGTAAAAGGGAAGAGGGGCTGGAAGGCGTCCTTGGTGATAGCTCCTTAGAAAAAGAAACCTTATGAATTTGAAGATTTTTATAGTCAGCCCCTACAAACTGCCTGGCAGCTGCTCTTTGAAATTTTTTTTGAAGAGAGCAGCTGAATGCACTGGCTACATCCAGTGCCTGTGATGGATCTGTCTGTGCCTAATAGGAGGACAGGAAAAGAGCCTTATTAGTCTATGGTTCATCTCCTTTCACACACCTGATTCTGGGCATCTGGCCATGTCCTCCCTGTCCTTGAACCTACCATAATACTTCAGGCTGGTTGTATGGGCTGTGAAAGCTGCACTGTTTACATGGGTGCTGTACTTGCTGGTTCTCATCGTGTTTCCACGGAGCTATTCTGCCTGATTTAGCCATGGATAAGCCGAGTGGTTTCAGGAGCTACAACTCCATTAGTAGTGCTCCTTCATGCATGCACCCACACTCTTACTCACATATCCCCTCATCCTCTCAAAATGTGGTTGTGGCTGCAAAAATCACAGTTTAGCTTTTTGTCTTTGACTCCTGTGGTAAGGACAGTCAACTTCAGCCCCTCAAAAATAAAATAAAAATTTGCTTCGGGGTGGATAGGCTCATTCACATGATCTCTTTTACTCTCTTTCATGGAAAGTTTTTACAGAAAAGGCCAAAAGTATCTGCTGTAGTCTGGCCAACTTTTACAAGCAAAGAATAGAGCTTTGTGATATTTTTGGCATCTCATATTAACATTCACAGTTATTAAAGAAAAAGTTTAGAATTGAATTTACTCGTTGTGTTTGTACTTGCTTTCTTAAACCAGAAGATTAGAGAGTGTTAAATTCGGAGTGGGTGTCATCAATATTAATCAATGGCAACAAAGTAGAAATGTCATTTATTTTAATTTGAAAGTGTAATACTGCTTGGTTTTAATTTGAAATATTTAAGAACATTTTAGTTGAAATATTATTCTGTTTTAGAAATGAATAAGCTGGAGTACAGTTCACTAGAAACAAGTAATCAGGGTCACTGCATCAAAGAGCAAACCAGGAGAGAGTGGGCATATCTACACAAGATGTTTACTGTGCAGTTGACTAATTTACCGCACAGTAAACATCTCGGTATCTACGTGTGCCTCTGTTAGGGTACACAATACTAATAAACTCCGCAGTAGGGTAGTACTTGTAAATATGGTACTACTCTGCTGCAGATTTTTTTTAGTGTTCAGCAGTACATATGTAGATGCTGACCCAGGGTGCCACCTAGCCCTGCACTATAGCAATCCCATGCTGCAGTAAGCCCCACTGCATTATATTGAGCCCCGTCAGAGCAGCCCTGGACTGGCTGGCTGGCCCCTGGATCCCTCGGGCTCCTGCCTGGCTCCATGAATAAACTCCAGAGCTAATTGCTCCCGGGTGCATGTTCAAATAGTATGCCCGGAAGCAGCAAACTCCAGAGCAATAACCTTTGGAGTTTATTTATGTGCACTAATTGTATGTGTAAATGTGCTGAGTGAGTTTGGATTTTCACTGAAGTAACTAAGAGTAGCATTTGGCCCAATAGCCATACAAAAGTAAAAACAAAAACCAAAAAACCATTGGTGTTCGGGCAGAAGGTAAAAAACAAATAATTCTGTGTTCCTACTCAAAGTTTGTTTTTAATTTCTCAGAGAAATGTCTGTTGTCTTTCATTGAATTTATTTCATTCTGTTTTATCAGTGAAAAAAATATGAAGTGAATGGATCTGTAACAAAAGAAAACTTCAGTAGATGAGCTTCCTCTGTTCAGTCCCGCTGAATATCCCTTTTGTTTCTTTAAAAGCAAAATGAACAAAGCCTTAGAGGTGGGCCTGAACCCCACTATAAATTTTGGGAAGTTTGGATTTGGAAATATCTTTGTGTTTGGGTCCCATCTTTTAAAAAACAAAACAAAACAAAAAAAAGCAACTCCTCCTCTGCTCTTAACCATCCTCAGTCAGTTATTATACTTGTAACATTTGCAGATCTCCACAGTAAGTTCATTAGAATCGTTTCCCTACTTATTAATGAAGATATATGGCATTGTTCCAAAATTCATCAGTGGATGATTCTTTGGTTTTGTTATTTTTTTTCAGAAGAGTAGTAAATATAGCTCTTAAAGACTTTTCTTAATGGTTGTACTATGTAGCATGCATGTAGAGGAAGGCTTCTAATTGGAACTCACAGGAAATCTTAGCTTGTCTGAATGCCTGAATGTTCTTGTTGATGAACTTGAACAAAGATTATAATTGGTTTATGCTGGTTGTATAGATTGTGTCCTCTGATTGATTTATTTATTTTTGGCAATAGGACCAAGGTAGTTCTTGTGCAACAGTCTGAGGTTCATTTTCATATGCTTAAGTAATCTATTGAAATCCAGAGTTTTTGTTAATGTACTAATTTAAACAACTTTTGCAAAATAAACCATAGAACTCTTTCATAGGGGATACCACTTGTTATGATCTTTGGTAAAAAGTAAAAGTAGGCTTACGGGATTGTTTTAATTTTCTTTAACTTGAGAAAATATCTAATACTTACAGGTGTTACATAAGATTATTCCAAAAGGTCTTCCCTAGAGCTAGTTGAAAATGTGAAAACTAGAAATTAAAAAAATCCAAGTTTTATCAAAATATTAAAATATAGAAAATCTAGTCTAATATTGAATCCAACAAAATGTAACAAAAATCTAAAACTAATTTAATATACAGAAAATCTAGTATGAACATGCCCTTCTAAAGCAGATACTCTTTCATTTCTGTAGAAATTTGTGTTTGGTTTGGATGCTAGTATGCTCTTTTGCCTGGCTCTCCAAAGAATGTCCTCTTCATCTTAACCATTATGGGTTATAATTCTCATTTACAGAAATCTGAGACTTTAGTCTCCAAATTAGTATCTGTTTGACATAGTTTAATATGTAATAGCTTTGTTTAATTTTATGGGCAATAGAGACATTATTATCTGTACTAGCTTGAGTTAATGAAACCAGCAAAATCTATGAAAGCAGAAAGAATGTTTCAAATCCTTTTAATGTTTTGGTCTATTAGGACCATATCTCTATGTCTGTTACATTTTCTTTCTTGAAAGCCTTTGAATATCCCCTAAAACAAAAGTTTTCTTAGTGTTTTTTGTCTGCTCAATACAGTACATTCTGTCTGCTGCTTAACTAAAAGAGCTTTGGAGGTTTTTGAGTCAGCCAGCGCTCTATTACGTTTTAACACCAAGTGCCATATGCTGCTCTTAACCTGTGGTCTCAACTGTCACTAAAATTGATACCCCACATCATGAGCAGCATAGAGCTCTGGTCAATAATAGTATGCAAAGTAGTACTGCTGAGGAAGCAGCTTGTACATGACCTCTTCACTGTAGTATATTGGTGAATTATGTGTTCGCCCCTGACCTCTTTGAATTTACATCTTAAGTGACTATTACCAGGATGTTCAGGTACAAAATATTAGGGTTGCTTCTAAAAGTTTTTCAGAGTCTAGAGCCAGATTCTCTGCCTGGTTTAATTATTTCCATGCCAGCACAATTCCATTAAGAATCATGTCCTAATATCAATATAAACTTTTTCACAAAGTTTTATTTTAGTTTCCATAGGAACCTGAGAGGTTTTTGTTTGGATTTATAAAGTTCTCCATCTAGTGTTTGCTAGACAGACACTGCTCTAGGAAGCTGTTGTATGGGAAAGTACAAAAGAATAGAAACAAAGCTAAAACTGAAATATCCATTCCATTTTTCAGGGGAACATGTCAAAAAACATATAAACAATATAACTGCAGGTAAACTAGATTTCTAAAATCTTATACTAATTTCAGATATAAATTATGGAGATTAAAGTTCTTGGTTCAGTTTTTAACTTGACAGTACCCTTTTAAATGGGGACACTAATGGGACTATATGTTGCCCTGTAGACTGCACAGAGTATACTATTCACTAGAAATCCACAAGATTAGATTTCTCTTTCTTCTGTCAACATTTTTGCTAGATTTTTTTTCTATAATTAAGTAAAGTAGTGCTGTTTCTGCCGGTTGGAGAAAGTGCTCTGGAAATTCGGTACGTCTTAAGTGGTGTCAGGTTACCTAGCAAGACTGTGCGTTGTCAGTTCCAACATTCTGAACTAATTAACAATGTTTCACTGTGCTTCTCAGCAGCCCCGGTCCTCCAGAACTAAAGAATGTTTTCTGATTTACGTGATGTCACCACCAGCCAGCTTGTTACAGTCTCTCTAGGTACCTCCCACTAAAACAGTTCAGTCGGTCTCAGAGACAAGACAAATGTTAAAAGTGAAAAGATGACTAAGAAGTTAAGTCACATGGGGTGGAAAACATGGGGGGGTGGCACTAAGAGGTCAGGCACCTACTAATGCTTCGGCAGAGTAATACTCTGAGAACGAATGGGATAGTAGCAGATGTTGCCTAAAGAATAAAAAGGGCGTTTCTTTAAGCTCAGTGCTGGGAGGGTGCCTGTCAGTTCATAAGAAACCAGGGAAAGCTGGAAAGCTTATCAGCTACACTGGATGGTACACGTGAATGCTCATTGTTGGATTTCCTTTTATGCCTTCTTCTCTCCAGCTGCGTTTCAAAATGAAGACAGACGGTGATCACAGTCAGCTAGCTACAGCTTATAGTTAAGTTTTGCTGAATTTCAACTGAATGTTAATCTGCTGTGCCTTGGGGGAAAATGCTGTAATTATTCTACTCTGCATTTGCCTTAGACAGGGTAACAATCTCCAGGAGGATATTTGGAAAATGAGTTTTAAAAAGTTTTTTTTCTAATTATTAGCTCAAAGGGATGTTTGATTGCAGTGACTTGGCTACCTGGAAAACTATATTTTCCTATGGAACTTCTGAATGCGCCACAGAGAAGCTTAGTACAAGAAGAAAATAAATTGCCTTTTAGATCCAGATTATTTATAGCTACTGCCAAAAAAAAAGTAAAGGACTATTTTATTATTTGTACTATTCTAGATTTATTTTCCCCTGAAGATTTTCTTTGTGCCTCAGTCTGAACTGTACACGGCTACTGTGGGATCTTTCTTTTTAAGCTTCTGCACCATGACTTATTTATAACGGATGTAGAATTCTGCAGACATTTACATGGATTACAGTTAATTGGTCACCTACAGAAGATAATGTGCTGCCTGCTATAATGTTCATTTGTTTGCAAAACTTAATCAGGAGATTTAAGATACAAATTTTGACCTGCAAGAAGAAATGGAACAACATGCTGTTGGAAAGTTCTGAGTCTTTGAGCCACTGTTGGGTTTGGTTTTGTTTTGAGGTTTTTTGTGATATTGGAAGACTTGTATTCCTTACTTACTGAAGCACTTTATATTTTAGAAAATAATTAAATCAGCTGTAGTTGCATGTACACAGATGCACTGATTATGACCTTAACCACCTCATAAATTATGACATATATTTTATATATGTGTGTTTTTCTGCTAAAAGCATGTTTACTATAGTTCTTCAGACTGATAGCATCTTTAACATGTTTCATTACATGTCGCTGAAAGTAGAGGCATACTAGTACATTTCTATAAACGCCTTCAAAATGGGGAAACCACTTAGCAGGCCAGACTGTTTACGTCAGAATCCTCCTTGTGTGGGGAAGGGTGAAGAAGATGAAGATCTAAATATTGAAGACTGTTATGTTCCTCAGAGGTCAATATATGATACAGTGAGACTGAATGAACAGATTGATTCAGGTTCTAAAGGAAGCCTGTCCTCAAAACATTTTGCAGATCGGACTTTACCATATAGTCATAGAACACTGGATATTAGTACTTTGTGTTCCAATGGTGCCCTTACTTCTTCCAGTGCATTTGAGCTTAGAGGTCGTGAAGCAAACAAATTAGATGAAAAAATGATCTTCGATGCACTAAAATTGAACAGTGATATAATTCGAACAGCTGGATTACCCAAAGCAAAGTCTCACACAGAAAAGAAAGAACATAGGAGATCATGGAGAATGTTTGTTCCACCCAATTTTTCAGACTATGCAAATAAAAGTGAATGCTCATTTGTTGAAACTGCTGATGTTTCAGATATAGCAAAAACAAGCAAATGGGGTACTAATTCTCTTACCTCAGAAGAGGATGACTCTGGTTTATGCAGCCCTCCAACAGAAAGGGAATCAAAACATGGCACATTATTAATAGGGGAACAACATCAAACCAGAAGTTTGTCTTCTGCAGAAGATATTCATGTAGTAGGTCAGTTCAGACCATTTTTTCCTGCAATTTACAGTAGTGAACAGAAGATCCCATCACATGCTAACAAAGAAAGCTACAAACTGACCTTGCATGATGTTTCTTCACCAGAAAAAACAGATGAGAGTGCTTCTCAGAAATATGAAAGTGATCAGGAAGAGAAAGGGAGCACATGTTATAATTTACAGAGTTGTTTGAAAGAAGACATGGCACATGGAGACCATCTCCAGGGAGATGGAGAAAACAATAATTTTACATATGACAAAAAAGTGGAAAAGGAGTATGAAGCTGAAGAACAAATTAGCACACAAGTCACAATGATAGAAAGGGACTGTGTAGCTGATGCACCTCCACATTTAGATGTTTACTGTGCAAATGTTGGTATAAACACCAGTGACATGGATTTAACAAAATATGAGATTTTGTCTGATCCAGAGGAATCTAACGTGACACATAAAGACTCAATTGAAATGGAATTCTTTAGCCAGGAGCTGGATTTAGATAATATCATAAGCTGCCCAAAAACTGTTTCAATGAGAAGTAAAGGGACTATTTGGACTACAGGCCCACAGATAGAAGCCTTGGGTACAGTCTGCAATGGCCTATTGTCTAACAAGGTAATTCAGAAAGAAAGGCATCTTGTAAATGTTCCAGCAGAAACAAAAAGCTGTTTTCTTTTTTGCTATCCTAAAAGTAGTAAACTAGTAAAGTTTTGGTGAGCAATTATTATTGCAACTAACATTTTATTTTTCATTAACTAAGAAAATCTGGTTACTGGTATTATTTGTGTAGCACGTTACAAAATGTCAGAAGTGGGTGAGATGGTCACTTTAGTAAATGAATTAGGGGCAGTTTCTGACAGGGATAATTATTTCCAGCTGTTTGGTGCACAGCTATTTATTGTCCAGATGGTGTCTGTTACTCTTCATTTGGAAAACCTCCACTGTGCATTGATCTTAGCATTCATTTTCTTACACAAATTGTGGTTAAAGGCAATGCCATTCAAGGGCATTTATGGCTCATTTATTCAGCTTGACCAGCTTTTCTTGTAAAAGGTACAAACAACAGTGTTGGATTGTTGTGGTTCCCAAAGTACGCAGATTAAAGACTTGTTGCATGTACTGAGCCCCGTTTCCTGAATCTGCATGCCAAAAATCAGATCTGAAGTTACAGTGGTATTTTACAAGCACGAGATCTTACAACATTTTCTGAGTGGTGGATGAGGTAAGAAAGTTAAGAGTGAAACTTTGTGCTAAGTAAGGAGTGTTTGTCAGGTCTGTAATTTTTTCTGCCTACTTTGGCAGAAGTTTGAGCTATTTTGGGGTTTGTTGCTAAGCTGTTCTGGTGAAGTCTAGCCTCAAAGACCATTTTAATTTGTTTTAAGCTTCTTTTTGTGACGTGTGTACATGTATTTAAAGGATGGATTCGGGAGAATAGATAAGTCCTCATTGGTTTTGAAAGATAAGGCATTTTGGAGTATAAAAGAAGTCCAGGATAACAAAGCTGTTTATAAAATGATTACCCAAAAGCAGAGAATAAAGCTTGGCACTTTTCCTTATCTAGCATGGGAGCAGCTACTCAGTTACTAGTTATAGATATTCACAAAAATTGTCTTTTTTCTTGTTTATAGCTCTCAGAAAAGTGTCGTCAACCCCAGTACTTTCTCCTGCCTGTTCAGTCCATGTTATGTACAACGTTATTGGCATGTCAGATATACAGAAAATAGCCCAACCACCTGATATCTCTTTCTTTAAAATGTGTGACTTACCATTGTGTTCCTCTTGCCCGAAAAGGAGAGTAAATGGTACGTTAGATGGGCTTCCTGCTCTTCAGGAAGCTGAAGAAGGTTGCTTTGAAAGCACTAAATGTAAACCAAAGCTGTTACTGAATGCCACTATAGAAATAGAAGGATTTAGGGTCAAAAGTTGAGCATTCTTTAGCATTGTTTATTCATCACTTATTTTTCTCTAGCCTATGTAATTAATTCAGCAGCCTTTGGCAAATTTCTGATCTCATTGACACTAGTGTCAGTTCAGCCTGTCTCAGTTGAAAGCAACTGAGGGAGCTTGAATTTATGCTAGTACTGCTATTATGATAATCTGGCACAGCAAAAGTTATAGATGCAGAAAATGCTCAGTGACTACACTTGTCCACACAGACACCTGTATTTTTCAAAAAGATCCTACAGTAATATAATAATGGGATGGCAGATTGGTTAAAGTGTCTTGCTACAGCTCTATAAGTGTAAGTTCAAACCTGTCCCTGGGCTTGTGCTGCAGGCTGTTCCAGATGACATAGTTGAAAGTAGGCACCTGGTCATTTAGGGTAGTAACTCAAAGTCACTTGAATATCATGCTAACCACATCACTCCCTTTTAAGCTGTTGACTGATGTGCCTTAACCTGCTAGTCTGATGCAATCTAGGATGAGGTGGACCTTTGACCCTTTTAAAATAGAATAATTTGTAACCTCATTGAGTATCTGCTTTGGTGTTGTTTCCCCTTCCTCTGTGCTTCACTTCCCCATTTATTCCTATTACTGACAGTTTCCTAGGCTAAGTACAGACAGTCAAAAGGCCCGAGGCTGAATCGATTCAGTCTTTGTAGGTTAAATTGAAACAGATTTAGCCTGCACAGTTTAAATAGAAACAAAAGTGACCAGACATTTACCTTTGATTCAGGAAACGCAGCCACATACCAGCCGTGGCTCAGGCCAGAAGCCAGGGGACACTAGAGTGTGGCTCTCTGGCTGTGAGTTCACTTCCCCTTCCTGCTGCCCCTGAGGTCTCTGGGATTTGCAGTCCAGAATTACAGCAGTGGTACTCTGCTGGGTTGCTCATCACTTCTTCTTCCTGCTTCCAGATGCCTTTGGGATTTGTAGTCCACAGTTGCAGCCAGCAGTAAGTGCAAGTGGGGTAACGGGTGTTTAACCCCCCTCCCTTGCCCCAGACCATGGCTGGGATTTGCTGAGGGGCAGTCCCCCCATAGACTGGGCTGCTTGCCCCCTCACTAAGCCCTCACTGCTCCAGCTAAGGAGCAGAGGGGTGGGACCAGCCCTGCTCTCTGGAGCAGACAGCACAGCCCAGCCCAGGGCTGCAAAGCATGCTGAGGGGGCTGTGATTTCACTTGAACCAGGAATGGGTCTGAGGACAAGTTAATTGGTTTGACCCAAATCAGTTACGTTTGACACTACATTCAACCAGGTTTATCTTAAACCAGCTTCAGCCATTTTGAGGTGGTTTATATATACTGAGCTTCTGTTCTGTTACAGGTTTAAACCAGTTTCTGATCACTTAAACCAGTTTATGTGTAACTTCTGTCCCTAGCCCTAAAGTCTGGTCTAAAGTTTGTCTTCTGTAACTTCAGGCCTTTGACCCTTATCCAGTCTTTGGAAATCATATCCTGTTCTCTCCCTCAGTGTGCATTTTGTTCACTCTTATGATCTACACACTGTTTGTATTCCTTCAGAATCTGCTTTTTTTTTTTTTTTGAAATGGTATACCTGTTTCTCCATGTTACACTAGCCCTTGTATTCTTTTTGTGGTCTTTCTCTATGCGTTCTCTCCTTTTGTCTGTCCTTCTGAAACACATTACTGTGATCTGAAGACAATGGGCCACTTAGTAACATGTGCAGGCAGGCAGGTTTTCATTGTACCCTGCCCTACAGTACCAGGACTGAATTTGCCCCAGTGTGCCAGCTGGAGTCAAAGCAGAACCAGTTAGAAACTGACTTTAAATTTTATATGAAATCTTTTTGTAAATATAGTACTATACCTTTAAAGATAGCATTTGTTCATTTTCCCCAAAAGTATTGTACTATCTTTGATTATGTTTAATTGTATTTAGGATGAGGTTTGTTTCAGTAAATACAATTTGTTTTTAATTATGCTATATAGCTCTGAATTAGTTTTCTGTACTAAGATGAGTGCATACTGTGTGATTTTACTTTTGATAGCCACATCACTGTTGCTTAAGCTGCTGATATCATTGGATATAACAGTACAGATGTCTCTTTGGTTTTCCAACTGCAGGTATTTCAGAAAGAGGAAATTGATCCGCTGCAGGTTAAACAACAGGAAGTAAACTGGTTAGGTCAAGGCCTTATTCAAAGTGCTGCTAAAAATGCTAGCACCAAGAACCTGGAGCATGACCTTGAAGATGTTAACACTCGGTGGAAGACTCTAAATAAAAAGGTTATTATATTGTACACCTACAAACTCCATTGCTGCCTAATTGTTTCTCCATGCACTTACAGCCTATTTATTTGTTGCCATCTTTCAAAAATGAAATTGAAATATATTCATAATGGTGTCAAGATTGTGCTACCTTAATATAGTTGCTTTCCTTGTAATTTTCTTTAAGAAAAAAAGTCTGTCTCATTAATCAGCAGTGTGTGGCTGTTATTTCTGTCAGATTTTCTGTAGGTTTTGTCTTAGGGTACTAAGTGAGGACTGATTTCCTCAGGACTACATGATCCCCTCTGGTTATGCAGAGGAGAGGGGAGTTTAATAAACTAGAAAGTGCCCACATAAATAGGAAAGGTAGTGGCACTGTTTGTTCTCAGCCTCTTAGTCATTTCTCTCCCTTCATCATCTATGGTGAATTCTTCCTATTGTATTTTCATTCACTATGCTATATGTTTGTATTCCAGTAATACTTTAAGCAACAATAGAGTACAGCTCTCTGGCCAGAAGCAAGTTTCCTTTAAAGTACCTCAGAGCTTTTTCAGTGCTATAACCCTCATCAGTAACCACTGCTTTGAAAGCGTGACTTTGTAGCTTTGGTTTCTTTTGTATGCCATTAAAAGTTCTGGTACATCCATGCAAAAAACAGCAGTTGTTGAAAATGTGATATAGCAGTGGTGAGAAGTAGGAAAAGTCCCCATTGTCTCAGGCTCCGCCTCTCAGAAGGGATGATGCAGTGGAGCAGCAGATGCTCATGATTCATGGATCTGTCGTCTCCTTCCCTGCCTTTTGAACTATGAAGAGAGTATTGTCCCATAATAAGGGCTGCAGTTCTGGATCCTTGGCTGAATCTTTTTACAAGGGAGCCCTTGTAAAGTGCACACTTCCTAGAAGCGTGTTTCATGACACTATCTCACACTGGTATTATTGTACAACATTACTGTACATCATGGGAGTATTTTCTGTAATGGATTACTGAGGTGATTTAGTTTCCTAAGACCCAGCATCATTCCTTTAAATAAAAGACCACAGTCTAATAGAGAATGTGGTATTTTGAGGCCTAGCTCATAGCTACCTTAGCATAGTTTTAAAATGATAGGTGTGTTGTTATAAAGAACTATCAAATTAAAGTGCACTAGTGTAATAATGACAGCCATTCTGCAATCCTTAGTTACTTTGAAGAAGTACAAGTTAAAAGGAAAGAAATATAAATAATAATCTGTCATTCAGGTTGTTCAGCGTGCTGCTCAGCTGCAAGAAGCCCTCCTTCATTGTGGGAGATTCCAGGATGCCCTTGAATCTCTGCTTAGCTGGCTCATTGATACAGAAGATCTTGTGGCCAATCAGAAGCCCCCATCTGCTGAATTCAAAGTTGTGAAGGCCCAAATACAAGAACAGAAAGTAAGCAAACATTATTCCTTCAGATTCAGGTTCTCTCCACTCCACCTCTCTCCACTTCATGAGGATAATGAGTTTCTATGTCAAAGCATTAAGTCTGCTCAAGTATATTGTATTACAGTGAAACATACGGGATATTTAAAACAGCCATGCATTCCTTACTGTAATGCATGCATTCCCTTCTCAGGACTTGATTGCATAATGTGATGCACACTCTTTATTCTCACTGTCATTGGATCTTAAGGGTTCAGACAGAAGTGCAGCTCCTCGCTGTAACTCAGAATGCTTTGCAGGAAGTATTCTGAGTTGCAGTGATCCCCCAGACTAAACAGAAGTTCACTGCTGGTTCCAGCGGGGAGGGGAATCTAGCTGCTGGCTGTCAGCCTGCAGCCAGTTTCCCCTAGCAATGGCTCCTTCTCAGCCTGTCCCTGTTTTCAGAATGGGAGGGGGGAAAGGAAACTGAGGAAGCCTATTCTAGGGGTTTCCCAGCCATCGCTGGAGGGTGGGGTGGGTGAATTGGAGCCTCTCGCCACCTCAGAGGGGCTCCAGTATACCCCACCCTACCCTCTAGTGGGGGCTGAAGAAGCCCCAAATCCAACTCCCTCCAACCCCTTTCCCTCCCCCCCCCCCCCCCCCCCCCATTCTGAAAACAGCAGCAGGCTAGGAGCTTCGTAGACACAAATTACAGGAGACACTCTGCATCTTCATCTGAACTCTTATGCAATGAGGGCTCAGATTTTCACCTGATCAGCTGTTTTTGAAGCAGTGTGTAGTCATGCACTTGTTTGCCCATGACTAGAGACTGCTTTCTGTGGCCAGGTCAAGAGAAAATTGACATTTCTGTTTGTGCCCTAAGATGGGGTCAATCCTGTGGGCAGTGGGGTGTGCTGGAGTTGTGCTGTTATCTTTTCCTGTAGACATTGGGTTGTTATTACTTCTAGAATCTTCAGAATCACCAGAAATGGAGCTCAGAAGCCAGATGAGATTGTGCATTATGACCCATAGTCAGTTTCCTATTTAGATGGAGATACAGTCAATGGAGTCTAAGGTTGTAGTATGCAATACACCACTCTGGGCTGACAGATAGGTGGAGTTTCTGCAAGTAATTAAAAATAGTGAGGAAAAAATAGGAAGATCATTAGGTTTTAGACCAAGATATATAAGACAGCTGACATGGGGAACTGAGTAACTAGGTCCAAGTGACCCATAGAAAATGCAACTTGTTCCATATATATATATATATATATATATTTACTAAGCCTCATTAGATGTCTAGTTTGTTCATAAATACTCACACAAATTATATTACTAAAATATCTTAAATATGAAACTTTCCTGGGTGGATATCAAAAACATTTTCCCTTGGGCCTACGCACCATTAGTGGTGTCTATACAGCTGCCCCACATAAAAGCCAATTAATATACTTGTTTACGGGAAGGGGTCATTTTGGGGACAAGGACCTATGCCAGTTTTGACTGACAGAGAAACAATTAGGAATTCCAAATCAGAAAGGTCTCTTTTTCCAATATTGGTATTTTAACAGTAATGCCAAGATTACTTTGCCATTGCCCTTTTACATAAAGTTATAATATTTCACAAGACCTTGAAAGTCTCCTTGCCTTTCCTCCTCTCTGTGTTGATACAGTTGTCCTTAGTAATTTGATTTTGGTTTTTTTGCTTTAACTCCAGCTTCTCCAGAGATTGCTGGATGACCGCAAACCTACTGTTGAGGTAATCAAGCGTGAAGGGGAGAAAATTGCAGAGTCAGCAGAACCTGCTGATAAAGTGAAAATCTTGAAACAGTTGAGTCTCCTGGATAGTAGATGGGATGCATTGCTCAGTAAAGCTGAAACAAGGTACTTGAAATTCTTAATTCCTCTGAGAAATATAGGTACAGCAGGAGATAGATAGCAAGAAGCAGCATGCAGAACTGCATAGTCTGAAATTGCATAAGCACTATCGTTGTTGTTATATCAAATTTTTGTGCCTAGACGTGGAATAATAGTTGCTTACAAAGATGTGCAACAGAAAATGGTTTGAACTGATCATCACATATCAAAACTAAAATATTTGACTCATTTTACTACCAGTAAAGATGTAAGAATTTACTGGGATGATTTGCACATAGTACTTCTGATTACCTGGGACACCAAACCTACATTAGTACAGGTACAATATAGGTTACTTGATGGAGAAACCATGTCTTCACTGTTCTGCATAGCACCAAGCGTAAGAGTAGCACTCAACAAATAATAAGATGGTTCTTTGAACTGTCAAATCCTCATATATATAGCTACAAATAAAGGACACAACTCCTAGGCATCTCCTTTTCAAATGAAGGTAGTCTCTATAATTGATTTTCAGCAACTATTTTGGTCCTCATCCTGTTAGTTACTGAGCTCCTTATATGAGGTGCTGATCTCTCTCAGCTTCCAATAAATCAAAAAAGGGCCATCACTGCTCAGAACTGTATCAAGAAATCAGAAGACACAGCTTCTTTCCCAAACAGCTGGAAGTCAGATCAGATAAGCACAACTTTTGAGAAGGTTAACATGAACAGTGCAAATATCTTTGAAGAAAACAATATTGAAATGCTTGGCAGAAGAAATGTGCTTACAGAAGAGGGATTTGAGAAAAGATTGCTTTATTCATAAAAGAAGGAAAGGGGGAGCTGTAAGTTTAAGAGATGCTATGGAAGAAGGTACAAAATTCATAATGAGATGGTTTGGGAAGACACAGATTAAATGGACAATGCATCATTACAGTGCATAAAAGTTGAATGTTTTTATCCATATGAGGAAAATGAAGATTCAGGCCTTTAGGCTTTTTTGAACTACTCTGATTCTTTCTAATCCTTTTGCCCTTCTCTATGTATGTTGCTGCTTGAGCATTCTTCTCTGCACTCATAATAATAGTAATAACCTGCATACCAAAAGAAATTAGTAGCTTTGGCTAATAGACTGTAATACAATTTTATATGTTAAAAATACAAGGATCCATGACCCATTAACTGAAGTAAATGTTAATTTAATATAATGCTATTATCCCAGTCTGGTGAAACTTATTTTCAAATCAAATTATAAGTTGCCTAAGCCATCTGTGGCAATAAGCTTGCCTCCATAATTCTTTAATTGTACTCTGCACTACAAGAAAACTAAGAGCAGCAAAAGACAGTCTTGGGTGGAAATGGATTTTATTCATAATGTTTTTATAGGAATAATATGAAACATCTAGTATTTTATATAGAACAGATTTTATATAGAACAAATTTCTGTATCACTCAAAATAGCCTGCCTAGAGTGAAGTTTATAAAAGAGCAGGATTGGAAGAACTAACTGCAGACAAGATCCCCATCAGATATATTAGAAATATTTAAAATGTTGCAGATGTTGTTTCCTTAGTTTATTGGTGAAGTGTATCTACTTTATTAATACTAATACTCCATTTATTTCTGTGGAAATGTGGAATGTAAACTTTTGACCAAATATGATGTCACTGAACAAATATTTTAAGGATTTTTTTTCAGTTTTCAGGAACATTTCTTTATTAAATAAAGCACTTAAGTGTAAGTCTGTTTAAATCAGTTTAACTAAAAGCATGTGCTTCATGTTAACTAGAAACTTAAGCACTTGCCTAAATAGGAGTGACCCATATACTTAAGTATTTTGCTGAATTGAGTTTTAAAATATTTTTGAATGAATGTGGAATACAGTGAAATTTATTTCATTAACAAAAGGTACCAATTACTTGAATTGCTTGGTCAGCCAGTATGACTTTTGAAGTCTTTCTTATTAAGTGTACTTTTAGTTGGTTGACGATTTACCTTGTTTTTCTTTCTATACTGTGGATGTGTTTCTATTCCAGATAGCTGGTTTCTGCAGGAATGTTTAGGATTTTTTTGGTGGTGAAGGGCTGAAAGTTTTTGTTGAATATTTCATACATACTTCATCACAAACATGACCTTTATCTTGGCATGTTTATAGGAATCGTCAGTTGGAAGGTATCTCAGTGGTAGCACAGAAGTTCCATGAAACTTTAGAACCACTGGTTGAGTGGCTGACCACCACTGAGAAAAGGCTTGCAAATGCTGAACCCATTGGAACACAGGCTTTGAAATTACAACAACAGATTTCTCAGCATAAAGTAAGATATAAACTTGATATATGCATGATCTTTTTTTAAGTGAGTTTATGAAGTACAGAATAATTAGAAACTCTGTTGTGGTGATTGGTTGGTTATTTTTCCCCCCTGCATTACTTTAAGTTTGATACATTTTCATTCTTAATTGTCAATGAAGCCATTTTCTTTCTGTTGATTTTTGATTCCATTCATATTATCCTTTGTGTTTATGACCCTTTTTCGTTATTTTTTCATTATTTCTAAAACTTCATTTAGGCCCTAGAAGATGACATCCTCACTCACAGTAAAAGTTTACATCAAGCCGTTAGTATTGGCCAGTCTTTAAAGACTCTGAGCTCCAGGGAGGATAAAGATATGGTTCAGGAAAAGCTAGATTCTTCCCAAGCCTGGTATATTGAGATGCAAGAGAAGAGCAGCAACAGAGCCGAGCTGCTCCAACAAGCCTATTGCAATGCTCAGATTTTTGGGGAGGATGAAGTTGAATTGATGAACTGGTTGAATGAAGTCCATGACAAACTGAGTAAACTATCAATCCAAGATTACAACACAGACTTACTTGTGAAACAACACACTGAGCTGCTGGTATTTTTATTTCTTTTCTGTTCAATTTATAGTTTTATTTTTACTTCTTCTACCATTTATTTTTCCCATTAATATATTTTGTTTGAAAAAGGCAAATGGCCTATATTAGCTAAATATAATTTGTATATATAATTTATTTTCTTACACAAATGGCATCTTCTTTTAGGTTCTTCAGGAGGAGATTCTGCTCAGAAAAGAAAATGTTGATCAGGCCATACAAAATGGATTAGAACTTCTCAAGCAAACAACAGGTAAGAACTTTGAGGAAACTATAACTCAGCAGCTTTTTTTCCTCATACTTGCAAATGACCATGAAAAAATTAAATTCATGCTTGTAAATATGAGTCCTGATACATTGGCTAGAGCTGTGGTAATTGTATATTTTGATAACATTTGAAGCCAGGGCAAGTTATGTCTTTAGGCCAAATTCTCTAAGAGAAGAAAATGCCAGTAAAGTCAGTGGAATTTATGCCTGAAAAAACTGGGTTCTTTTTTTTCTGGTGGAAAATTATTTCAGCAAACCTGCATTCCATTCTTACTAGCAAGTTATGAACATTACTCATGATGTAGGGCTATTTGGCACAAGACAGTTGTTTCTCTGGAGAGGCTCGCGAATGAACTAGAGATTAGACTACCTTTTACTGCAAGAGACAAGCTGCGTCCTCCAGATCAGAGCAAGTATTATGGGAAAGGTTGCATTCCAATTGCACACAACATGTCTGGTTTGCAGATCAACATCTATCTAAACTTTCCAGTGTTCCAAGTTCTTGAACTCCCTACAACACATGCATGATTGGGGAAATAAAATTCCCTCTCTTACAAATTAGAAATTATACCATGTGATAAAATCTAAATATATAGGAATAAATCTACTGTGGAATCTCTGGTTTTGTTTTGGTCATGTGCTGTGCATCTAGCAACTGATAAATGGACTGTATGATTTAAAGAATAATGTAATACTTACTTTTAGTTGAAAATCATTTGATATTTTACAGGTTTGTCCTTGCATTTTCATTGATACTTGTTATAACATAATTTAATCTTTACAAAACTGATTGTGAATTTCAGGGTTACTTTTTTCAGTCTGTGTCTGAATAAAGAGGTGTGGAATTTTAAATCTTAACTTTTTAAAACCCAAGAGAGTGAGGACCATTTCCCTGTTTCCCAAGATATAACAAGAGATGGAGTCAGCCCCCAGAGTTTGGCTATAGACCTGCACTGGCCCAAAGATGGGCCTGGAATAGCCTGAGGGACAGACCCTTGGCTAATGTAAATTGTTGTAGCTCCACTGACATCGCTTGAACTTTGACAGTTTGCATCAGCCGAGGATCCCCATAAGGCTCTTGTTTGTGTCAGTCTGCCAATTAAACATAGACTAAAAACAGAAGTTGTTTTTGTTATGGCATCAGCTGTACTGAGATGTGTCCTAAAGCTGGTCCGATTGATCAGCAAAAAAAGGTGTTGCCATTGTCCTCCAGGGTTGAGCCCCTGCCCCTCCCGGAATTTCAGGGGCCCAATTCTGTGAGACAATGGCCCTGGGTGCTATGCCCCAACCTGGGGGGCAACAGCTTTAAAGTACACCCTGGGAATCGTAGTGGAGTTGCCTGTAGTAGTGCCATATGTGCGCATGGGGAATCCCTGGCTAGGGGATTCCTGAGGCTGCTCTACAAGCAGGGGAACCCAGGCAAGTGTTCCTGGGACTTCAGGGGCCCAATCCGGTGTGCCCTGAGAATTCCCTGCAAGGAAATTCAGGGAATTCTTAGGCCCCTGAAGCCACCGGAGCACCTGTCCGGGGGCGGCTGGAGAGCACAGACATCTCTGGGCTGCTCACGCTCTCTTGCTATAAAGCTAACAGACATTTGCCACAGAAAAGTGGTGCAAATGTATATCGCCTGTTATCATGGCTATGATTCTGGGCATTTGTGGAATGGCAAGGGGCATGGACATGTGTTTGCTTGGGCTTCGTGCTGCCTTAAACATTTTTATAGAGACACAGAGGTCATGTCTATTTTCAACCATAGAAATAAATACATTTTTCAGGGTTTCTGTTTTGTTCTGGATTTTGTTGCATTGATGTGAAATAACATGGCTTTAAAATTTTAGGTGATGAAGTAGTAATTATTCAAGATAAACTGGAAGGCATTAAAGCCAGGTACAAGGATCTTAATGAATTGAGTTTGGATGTGTCGAAGACTTTAGAACAGGCTCTTCAGCTTGCTGGCCAGCTGCATTCAACTCATGAGGAGCTCTGTGCATGGCTTGACAAAGTAGAAGTGGAATTGCTTTCATATGAAGCTCAAATCCCTACTGGTGAAGAATTAAGCCAAGCACAAGGAAGACAAAAGGTATGTTCTAAAAGGTGCAAGCTGTATTTATTTCTGTTTATAAAGGCTTCTGCCATAGGTTAACTTCTATTGCCTTAGGCATCTCTTGCAAAATAATTGTAATTTGGCACTGGATCAACTTTCTGACTAAAATTAACACAATAAAGAATCATAATCTCTTCCTAGAGTCACATGGCATGGTCACTTATGAGATTAGGCTGCAGTTTATTATTAGCTCAGCAGGAGAAAAGTTACATTGCGCTTTTGTTCGGTATGCTACCTAGCCCTGGGAAAAATCTTAAGTTGTCAAAGTTATTTTTGTTCCTCATTTATGACGTGGACAAGAATGGAAAAAAAGGGAAGAAGAAGAAAAAGTAAGACTTATAAAAATAGCCTACATTTAAGACATAGTATAAATTTCAGGTTAATAATAGACATTTTTTAAAATTAAAAACTGTCCAGTGTTAACAGGACGCTATCAACACCATGGCATGAAATAGGTTACTAAACACACTAATTTTAGAAACCAGAGTTTAAAAAAAATATATATATATGTTTGCATGTGGAGTTAAAAAATTGATCCTATGATGATTTGTTCAGAATTAAAGCCAGTCATTGTTCTTCTAAAAATGTACTTGACTTCAACTCTCATTTTGTACTATTTGAGACTTAATTTTATTTGTTGATGAATTTGTTCCTCAGGGGGTTACAGAGGGCAAAGAATACGTGTTGGTTTTCTTCTCTTTGTTTGCTTGATTAAAGACTGACAACACTATTGAATTCCAGAGAATGACAGTCTGCCCTGTTGACTGGAGAAACGTTTTTAAGTTTTGTTCTGTAGAACACTTCCCTTCAGGAATCACCTGCTTTTCTGTCAAACAACGTACAATAACAAAGGCCAATGTAACTGAGCTGAAAATAAATGTGCCAATTTTTCCCTTTTGTTTGCCTAGAAAACATTTTAGTGCTTACATTTTGGAGTAGAATAAAAACATGTGCAAGCTTCATGTGCTGAGCTCTTTTGCAGGCATGTTTATTTTAAATGGTCTTTTTCAGGAATTGAAAAAAGAAGCAAAGAGCAACAAAGGCTTATTGGACACCCTCAATGAAGTTAGCAGTGCCTTGCTGGAACTGGTGCCATGGAGAGCGAGAGAGGGACTAGACAAAATGATAACTGAGGACAATAAACGGTACAGATTGGTGAACGACACTATAGCTCAGAAAGTGGAGGAGATTGATGCTGCTGTACTTAGATCTCAGCAGGTACTAAAAATAATTTATGTTGTTTGTGCAGTAAAAATTGTCTCTGGGAATCCATACCTGAACAAAGGGTTTTACTTAATAATGTTGCCATGCATTTGTTATGCTTGAGTAACAGAAGGCCTGTTTGAATAGAATGTCACTGCACTGTTCAGACATGAGAGCTGGAGCAAAGCTAATCTGCACATTGTTGTGGCCATCTGCTTCATTGTTGACACAAACCTTAAAGATCAACCTTGTAGTTAAATCACCCTGATCACAGTACTTTAGGGGAAATTGAGCAGGAATAAGAACTGCAATATGAGGTTGTGAATTCCCCCAGGGAAGCACTTGCTTGAGAGCTCCTCTATCCAGGTCTGTCTGGTCTTTCATTGCTCCTAATGTGGGGTGAGCCCAAGGTGCTTCTGACTCTTAGACTCCCTCCCTGACCCTTGCTTAGTTCAGCTCCAGAGCAAGGAAGTTTATGCCTACAAAGGAGACAGGAGTACTCCCTGAACTCTTAAGCAGCGAAGCAGACAGCTCATATTCAATTAAGGCATTTAATGCGAGTCGGGGCAGAGAGGAGCAAATGCGACACAGCAAAAAGTCTCTGGCCCCCTCCAAAGGCTTAAGCAGTCCCTCTGTCTCCAACCCAGTCTGCACAACCCAGTAGATGCTTAACTATTCTCTCTCTAGGGCTAGGGGCAGACATTTAAAAAGCCAGAGCCTGAATTGATTCAACCTTTGCAGGATAGTTTAACCTGCCGTGGTTGAACTGATTTATAGCTGTACAGACATTCACTCTGGACTGAAGAAATGCAGGCGCATGCCTGCAGTTGCTCAGGCCAAGCGCTGGGGGGGGCACTAGAGTGTGCCCTCAGCTGCAGGGAAGCTGTGCTGGAGGGGGATGTGGGGGGGGATGTGGCCAGCCCAGGTTGTAGTTTTGGCTGAACTGGCCAGAGAGGGGTTTAATTCCTACCTCCCGGTCCCACTGGCAGGGACACCCCTCTACTGGGAGCTCCCCCCTCGCTGGTGCAGCGGTGGGACCAGGCACAGCTAGAGGCAGGCTGGCATGGCTCCTGAGGAGCAGGGATGGGGATTATTCCCACTATCCCCGAGAGATCGCAGATGGGTCTGCCCACCTCGACTGCCATCACTGCCACTTGCTCACTCCCTCCTTGGGGCAGCTTGCAGAATAAGCCCCCTACTGCCCCCTCCACCAGATGCCAGAGGGAGGGGGGAATAACTGCTCTCCCTGCCATCCACCTAAGGGGCCCTGCCAGCCGCTGTCTGGCAGCACCCTTGCCCTGCCACTGCAGTGGTAAGGGGGCAGGGCTCTTGATGGGGGCATGTCCCCTGTCATGGTGTGGCTTTCAAGCCCCTTTCCGGTGGGGGGGGTGGGGGGCATGCTGTGGGACAGGTAGAGCTGCAGCAGACTGCACACAGGAGCCAGAGCCCCCCCCCCAGCACTGCCACCACAGTCCGTACCAGCTTTCCCCGCCCCTCAGTGTGGCCCCCTGCTGGGAAGGGGCTCATGCTCTGGGAAACTGTGATGGGCTGCTGCCCCCATCACGGTCACTCCCCCTTCACCACTCCAGTGGTCAGGTGGGGGTGGGGCTAGACTGACTGGCAGGGCCCCTTAGGCAGGGGCAGGGAACAAAGTTATTCCCATGGGGGACCATAGTAGCGTCTGCCTGGCTTGACCACCGCCACTGTTCGCTCTGTGTCCAGGGCAAGCAGCAGAATAACCCTCCTCCCTGCCCCACCAGCCGGTGTCTGGCCTCGTCCCTGCCCGGCTGCTGAAGGAGCGAGGGGGGAGCGACCATGATGGCAGCAGCAGTTCTTGTCACGGTTTCCCTGGAGCACGAGCCCCTTCCAAGCAGGGAGGCTGCACTGAGGGGTGGGGAAAGCCACTGAGAACCATGGAGGTGCTGGGGGGGCTCTGGCCCCCTCCCAGTCAGAAACTGTTTTAAACCTGTAACAGAATGGACGTTAAGGGCACAGAAACTAGTTTCAAAATGTCTGAAACCGGTTTGAGATAAACCTGATTGAATATAGCATCAGACTTAAGACTTTCTGATCACTTAAACTGGTGTAATGTCTGTCCCTAGCCTGGATGACTTAGCCCTGAGCCTCAGTGTTATGTGGCTGTTTGTTCTCTTCACACTCTTCAGCTCTCTAGCCAACCCCCTGCTTTTCAGGTTGTTCTCTCCATTTTGATGCTTACGTCCATCTCTTCCCTTAATACCTCCTGGGCATCAGCACCAAAGGATGTTTATAAAGCTTACCTGAAGCATCAGCAGGGCCGTTCAGTGCTTTGTTGCTGGAGGTCCACTGGGTCTCATTCCAACCCTCCTGCATGTTGACAGCACTAGCCTATTAGCCCTTCATTTCCTACATACAAGCTAGTCAGGGAAACCGAGGCACACAACATTATTATGACATGAACACATTTAAACTAGGAATATTACAGTAAAACCATAATATGTTACAGAGGTCCTGTATCTTGCATTTCATGCTATATTAAATGTATGGTTTTCCAGATTCTTAACTGATTTAAATAGGTGCAGTTCCATTGAAGTCATATCCATTGAACATCTGGCCTATTGTATTTTCACTGCCTTTTTTACTCCAGGTGTAAAACAAAACTTTTTCCTCAAAAATGAGAAATAATAGTTGTGAGTGTTTTTAAACTTCTCATAGTAAATAGATAAGTATTTTTTTAGAATAGGTTCTTACAAATGAAGTCACACATTCAGTCACACATTTAGCTACCTGATGACATATGCAAACCAGCAATGTAACTTTTTCCAGTTTCTATTTACTGTTCATTTTGCTAGTGCAAAAATACAAGTGGAGATTTCTGTAGTGCCACTAGTACTCAGAAAAGAGGCTTTACTGGGCCTCAGAAAGGTAGAAAGTGTATATGTCAGAGTAACAAACTTGTTTTAGAAGCCAAACTGCAAAAGAATTGGTGGTAGCTGGAAGTCCCAGAATACTAATAAATACAATAAATACTTGTCATAATTTAAATATATTCTGAGTATCCTAGCATTTTAAACCATTCACTCTGAATGTTTTTCTTCTCTCATCCAAAACCTTTACGTATTAAAAGCTTGATCTCTATGGGCATGAGGCAGGCAAGGAGTATACATGGCTCTTCAGAAGTAGGTTTCCGTCCTTATCTGCCACACCCAGGACATTTCAGAATTTTCCCTTGTTGAGGAAGCCAGAAGAGTTAATGCAGAGCTGGCCATGTTGACTCCAGGAACAACATATTGGAAAGAAGCCAACTGCCTGCCCAAGATAACAGTAACTGTCAGAAAAATGGAAGAGAAACTGAAGTGGGGTAAAAGTGCTAAGTTAGTAGTACTACAAAGGACTGAAAGTGTTTGGTAATGGATAAAAGCACAATGGAAAAGCATGTGGTTTAATGAGGAGAGGAAGTGGGTGGATTTGGTGGGTGGCACTTTGAAGATGTAAAGTTATGTGACGGAATTGTTGAAGTCATATTGAGCTAATACTTCACCCACTTCTTGTAACTCACTGGATCAAAATGATCTCAAATGTAAGTCCCTCCTAAATATATGCAGTAGGGTTGGAATGTTGTAGTTGTGATGGTCAAAGGAATATGCAGCAAGTAAGGTTTCTTGGTAATATCTGTAATTGGACCACCTGTATAGTTGAGAGATGTTAGACAAGCTTTTGGGCAGAGCCCCTTTCCTTTGGGCAGAAATCTATAGAATTGCCCCAGAGATGAACGCAGCCTTTTGTGTTTTTACCTTCAGCTCGCAATATCTATTTGAGCCTTAGTCTACCCTTGTTTCATAGTGGGTGCTACGTATGGGTATCTGTTATGCCTTTCCTGACTAAACTAAATAGTAAATATGTAGTTAAATATGTGAACTTAAACTGAATGGTATTAACATGTTGAAATCACAATAGCCTCAGGGTAGTTCGAAGCTCACATGTAACTCAGTCATCTATAATGGCAATAAAACACTGTCTGAAATTCTGATACATAATATGCCATTTTTAGTGTTCATTCTTCAACACACTGCACGTGCAAACTACACCTAGGAACTCAACATGGAAAAGCCATTTCATCAGCAAAAGGAAATTTGAGACTGAAACAAAAGGGTTGTGCCACAGCATCCAAATGTTTCTCTGTCATGTTTGCACCATGGATGGTCTTCCATTATGCGTGGATTCAGTGTCATATCCATGAATATGCAATGACAAAAAGTCATGTCTCAGTTAATTTGCGGCTCTTTCTAGAACCATCCACTCCCCTTCCTTTTTTGGTAAAATCAGATGGATGGATTTCAGAAGAATTAGGACCCCAAAAGCCCCATGCAACTCTAGAGTCATGGCTTGAACACCACTGATGTATATATTGGCATTAGTACTATAATGCAGGCTGATCCAAAGCATACAATTCTTTTAGGCAACCACAATATTTAGAACAAACTTACCTTCTCTCACCATAAATGAAAAATGACAGCTAGTGGAAAAAATGTTTGTGCTCTGTTTTATATAACAAATGGATTTAAGAAGATGATAAAAACTGACTCATAAGGGAATAAAATCTCAGGCTTACCTTGTTTTTTGTTATGCATGATTCATAATAAAGCATTAATACATGACAGACATGGCAGGAATAAGACCTTGGTGGCTCTGCAGCTACAGACTCATAAACAGGCAGATCTCACAGCATAAGTGGGGGCAGGTGTGATCAGTGCTAGGACAGAGCTATATGAAGAGCTTGGTAGTCACAACACGTGGAACATGTTATGGCATAATGCATTTTGACAGGTTTTTAAAACAGCTTGGGATCAGAATGTCAGGTGCTCAGCACTCACGATTGGTGCTGGATTTTCAACTGGTTACACTTACATTTAGGGGCCTAAACAAAGGCCAGCTATAAAATTCTCAGTTTCCACCAGTTCCCACTGTGGCTCTCTGGGACAGATTCCAGAGTAAATCAGCATTCAGCATATTGCTCTTCTGATTGCTTCACATCAGAATTGCCAATGAGCCTTTTGTGCCCCAATTGCACCTGTGCCAAAATATAGTGGTAGACTTGGGTTGAAGAGGGAGTATATTCCTGTAGATCTACTGTCATACTTCTACTAGTCTATTGCTACATGTACCTCTTTATATAACTTTTGCTACCCTCTGCACATATCCCCAACCTCCACTCTCCCCCAGAAATTCCCTGAGAAGAGTTTTAAATTATTAAAGTATTAAATCATTCTAAATTAAAATCAATCTTTAGGAGCAAGAAAGGGTGTACCCCAATGCCCAAAGAGCATTTTTCCACTCAATCAACCGTCTAGTTTTAGGATAAAATCCTCTCTATTCAAGTTAGTGGGAGTCTGGGACTGGCTTAAATAAGAGCCATAATTTCATACTAATGTTTAATATTGGAGAAACTCAGCTAGATGTAAGGATACCAATGAACATTATAGGTTTATAGTCATATTTTCCCAAGAGGATCACAGTTATAATGATAAAAGCTTTTTAAGTATGAAATTGAGACTCATAATATTCGAGGAAAAATTCTAAATATAAATTCCTCTTAAAGGAAATCTAAATTCCTCTTTGATCTTAGGATGCATGGTAGAGATTTGTAGGTTTGAGTAAAGTATGCTAATTTCTGTCTTTTAATGTTGCTGCTTTGTCATGGTTATGAATTAAGCTGATTCTCCTTAAATTTTGCAGTACCATTTTGAACTCTACTTTTCATATGTCTAAAAACTTTATACAGAAATGGACTAATAATGTTCTAACAATTCTGTTTCTTTTCTTCATTAAACATTTTTAAACAATCGATTCAGATTCCATGTATATACATTGGTCGAATTAATTAATGTCTGCCTTATTCAGTTTGATCAAGCAGCTGATGCTGAATTAGCCTGGATTGAAGAAACAGAAAAGAAACTGATGTCTCTGGGTGATATTAGGCTTGAGCAAGACCAGACTGCTGCTCAGCTCCAAGTTCAAAAGGTAAAGAAATGCATTTCAAACTGTCACATGAATTATTGGCCAGTGCTTTTTCTGTCTAGAAAATATACTGGCATGATTTAATTTTCAGCCCATCATAGTTCTCTTCAAAAATAGTTTTCACTTTATGTACTCTTTCTTGATTGCTGACAAGTTCTCATTTTTTTCCAAGGCTTTCACCATGGAGATTTTGAGGCATAAAGATATTATTGATGAACTTGTTGAGTCTGGGGATGAGATTATGAATACGTGCACTGAAGAGGAGAAACAGACAATGAAGGTAGGATGCTATAACTTACAGATGTCTTGAGGGTTAAAAAAAAGAAACACTTCCACTGGGTTATCTTTCCTTTCCCAATCAATTGGAATCAATTTGAAATAACATCTTGTTACCTGAGAAATGATATCACTAAAAAGAATGCTCTTCAGGAGCAAGTTTTCCTTCCTTTCCTTTCCTTGGAGATATTCAGCAAGCAAACAAACACTGAGTGAAAGTACTTCATTGTCTTGCATTCATTTGGGCTCTGAGTTTTTGTCATCTATCTTTATCCATGTTGAGTAGTACTTAAGATTATGTGAAAACTTGGATGAGAATCTTACCAGTCATCTTAAGTAAGTGTAGCAGAATTGACAAGTTATATTCCTTAGCAGTGCAGTGCTATCCTGTTAGGACTCCTTTATTAGTATTTCTATTAACAGTCATATGCATTATGGCTAAAACCCAGGTCTCGTTGCTCAGCTGTGTTAGTAGGTGACACAGCAGAGAGATACACCAAGGAGAGAAGAAAGAAGCTGTGGAGCTCCAGGTTGCAGTGCTTTCAGTCGTATGCCCACTTAAATCAGTTAAGTTTGGAACAGGCCTTCTCTGTAGATGCTGTTAGCCCATTTACATCAGAGATAATTTTTTTATACTCACCTGCAGGAGGAGTGAGACTAGGAAGATCTGTATAACCCTCTATAAGATCTGTTGTATTCCTTGCTGAACAGTGATGTGTAAGAATGCAACCTGTTAAACAGATCCCCCACCTTCAGTGTACTTCTTCCTTGTGGAACAGAACCTCAGTTATTCGGCTATACAGCAGAACCTCTGCAGTTACAAAGAAGTTTGTTGTGCCCTTAAGTGAACCTAAAATAAATATTCAGTCCATTTGAATAAGTGGCCATGAAACTGAAAGAGTATAATTTCATATGTTTCTTTTTTAAATATTTGTATTATGCTTAGTGAAAAATATCATTTATCTCTGTGTTAGCTTGTGTTTTGTCCTTTGGATAGCATCTCTGTACTTAATTTACACACAAGACATAACATACTAAAGGGTAGCTTGTTCTGCCAAAAAAGGATTCTCTGGTTCACAATCAATGGCTTATTTATAGATCTTGGTTTTTTCAAGGCTAGCATTTATGTTTGCTACCATATATAATGTTTCATAATAATGATAACATGGGCAGTTTTCCCTAGAAAAATGTATGGCTATTGGATATGCTAATTATTTTTATTAGCACATGCCCAAGTATGGGAGAGTTATAATTTAGACTATGTACTTTTAACTATCATGTTATTAATACAAATGCAGAACCATTGGTTAATACATGCTAATATGTGAAAGAAATATGTCACCCCCTTCTGATGAATGCTTATAAGCTATAGTCATGCCAGCATGGGCTGTTGTTGCATCAATTCTTATAAACAATGGAGTTTTGTGTGTATGCAATGGTACTTTGAAAGTGCCAAGGAAAACCTGCATTCTGCCAGGATTGGTGGTGATAATTCTGTTTATGACAGCCCATTCCCTGACTGAATACTGCACTTTGTCTCAGTACAGGACTGGGAACAATTATGGGTTGGTACATTATATGTTGGTAACAGTGTTTCCCAAAGCTGTGCAGATTGATCTCTGCTCCTTCCCTCCCCAGTGGCTGCAAAACTGCTTAGGAGCTAAGAATCAAAAGGTGCCTCCTTTTCGGGCCTGAAAAATTCCCTTGGCACTTGGACTAGACCATCTGCACATGCTCGGAAGCAATCTATTTCAAGCAGCTAGCATATGCACAGAAGCAGTCTACTTCAAGCAGCTAGGAGCCCGATTTCTCAGCTCTGTTGTGGTCCAGATATGGGTTCTTATCCAGGGTTATTTCTGTTTTTAACCAAGGACGGTCTAAAGTAACATGTATAAACAATCGTGGAAGCAAGAACAGGAATCAGGTTTCTTTCCTCCCACTTAGTGGACTTACAGAACCATGTATCCTCTTCTGGCTCTCCTAACCTCATGAATTTTTCATTTTGGCAGCCTAGTGGTCTAACATAAATAGGAAAGCTACAGTGTACACCATGCCCAGCCTATTCTATAGTCTGGTTATTAGGGAAGTCTCTTAAAAAGTAGGTGATTTGGAGTAGGCATTTAATTTCTAGGCACTGCATTAGCTAAGTGGAAATGCTCATGAGAATGAGTTGGTATGTGACACTTTCCATAATAGCGGAGGTTTAACATGGAGGCACCTGGCTAAAATGGAATTTCTAGTCATGATTTTCATATTTAGAGTTCTCCTTCAATTTCAGTTGCAGAAATTACTCTGCATTTTTCCTTTTAGTATCATTTAGCAGTATTGTGCTCTGAAGCAACTGCTACCATGAACCTACCCTAGGAGTGACTGCATCTCAGAGGACACTGAATGCTCATTATTTATAACGGACAAGATAATATCCTGCCTTTCAGAGGCAATTTGATGGGGAGGTGGGTAGGGCATAAGTCATATCTTCTTTCTCTGTACTGCTTGTATAGTCCTGGGCAGATTAGTTCCATTGACTCATATGCCAGTATTTGTTTTATGTGGAAGCCAGTGGGGTTAGATAGAAATCTGGAAAAAAGCATGCTGCACTCCTGAAAGTGTCACAGACTGCTTACTGCAGTGTTCCATAGCAGAACTGCTCAACCTCCCACCCGCAGAGCCATGGTTTCCAGCCCATGAGGAAATTTGGCAGCAGGGGAGCAATGGCAGTTAATACAGCCATCCTTCCATGCTCCCAAATTCCCAGACCCCAAGCCCTGCATGGGAGTTCAGAGCTGGGCCACACCCCTTCCTCCCCTGTGAGGCCAGATGGGGGCTGGGTTAGGGCCAGGCCATTTTCCCTTTCACCACAAGGCTGGGTCAAGCCCCCTTCCGTCATGCGGCTGGTTTGCCCTCTCCCTTGCTCCACACAACAGAATGGGGCCCCACTGCACTTGTCCTGGGTGCCAGATTGGGACCACCAGCCAGATCTAGCCCAAGGACAGACTGGGCACTATCCAAGCAGCCCATCAGGCAAAAAAATTGAGCACCACTGCTCTGCAGTGTTCTCTTCCCCCAGGGTTAGGGTAGCTCCAAGTACGGAGCTGTGGTTGAAAGCAATGGAGGAGCACATAGGGTAAAATTTTGATTCACCTAGGGGACAACTGAAGTTGAGAATTACTTTGAGTTAGTCAACAATTGTCTATGAGTGATTCTGCAACCTTCTCTGGGTCTGTAACATGGATGGGCAAAGTCCAGCCCATGGGCCAGAACCGGTCAGCTGTGGACACCATTTCCCAGCTGCCCCTGCACATGGCTGGGTTTGGTCTCCATGGAGACCTCAGGGGTACCTGTGCTGTGAAAGCTCAAGGCTGGGGTTGCCATGGAGACGCTGGCAGAATGTGCAGCAGGACAGAACAAGGGGCCGCTCCAGAGCCGCTGGGATCTTCTGATGGGGGCAGCTTGCCAGGGCAGAGCCGTGATCTGTAGCCTGCATGCTCTGGGCTGGGGCGCACAGGCAGGGGATTGCAGCTCTGCCCCTGGGCTCACATCTGGGCGTGTATCCCTGCCCAGAGTGTGCAGGCTACAGATTGTGGTTCTGCCGTAGCTCTGGAACAAGCTGCCCCCATCACAAGATCCCAGCAGTTCTGGAGCAGCCCCTTGCTCTGCGCCCCGTTCTCTGCCAACAGGGCTGAGGCTGATCTCTACGGCAACCCCAGCTTTGAGCTTTTACAGGGCAGGTGTGACTGGGTTCTCCACAGAAACCAGCCCCAGACATGCAAGCAGGGACTGCTGGGAAATGGAGGCCGGCTGGATCGGCCATTTTGCTCAAACCTTGTCTGTAAGCACCCGCATTGGGATAGGATCGCTTTCCGAAGTGCAGACATTTCGTTATGCACCCATAAGTGGGTAATAGAATTGCTCCTAAACTTTAGCTGTGTAAGTGAGTCTCAAGATTCACCTAGTGAATGACCTAAGTGTAATAGAATTTCCATAGTTTGTAACTTTGTCCTCTGCCTCCTGAACGCAGAATTCAGACATTATTGATGACCTTGAAAGTTGCGTGTCAAATTCTGATAACTTGTCTGTGTGCATTGACTCCATTGCAATTAGGAGTTCTCCATGTACACTCATGTTACTAAGAACAGATTTTGCACAGGTTGTAATAAAATATCCTAAGATGCTTAAATACCTGGGTAATAGGAATATTGTAAATACCTAGGAGACAGAAAATGCTAATATTTCTTGTTAATGTTGTTTTATAGAAGAAACTGGAAAGTCTCTTACAGAAATATGATACAGTCTATCAAATGAACTCCGAGAGGAACCTCCAGCTGGAACGTGCTCAGTCTCTGGTTAACCAGTTCTGGGAGACTTATGAGGAGCTTTGGCCGTGGTTAACTGAAATAGAAATGGTCATTTTGCAGCTTCCTGCTCCGGCTCTTGAATATGAAACTTTAAAGCAACAGCAAGAAGAGCATCGGGTAAGTATGCTGCCATTTTATAAAATAAAACTTACAGAAACAGAACTGCAGTACAAAAACCTTAGTTCTAATTGTGCAATTATAAGAAGCAAACACTCCGATTCCATGCCATTGTAAACTATTATAGAAAGGTTTTCCTTCAGAGTAGCAATCCAAAATGTGTGCAGTTTGTTAACATGCTTTTACTGTTTCCCCAAACTGTGTGTACAAACAAGGCTTTTCAGAAAAAGAAATGAAACTTGACAACACAAGAAAGAAAGAAATGTGTCATCATTGTTGCAGGTAGGGCACACAAGAGTTAAAGAGCTGAGAAGCACACTTGAAAAGTTCACATAGATGTCAGTGTTAGAACAAACCAAGACCATAAACAGATACAAACAGAGCTAGGAAACTATGGGCAAGGAACAGAGAGGAGAAATCTTGACTATTAAAAGAAGCAGAGCTCCTCCTCTGCGCCAAGCTACCAGTCTGATTGAACACAAATGGAGTTACCCATTTTCTGAATGCTGTTTATATAACCATGGTTAGTTTTAAGCTGTTTACTGAGAATGGATAGCCTTCTCATAATATTACAAGATGCCTGTTGAAGTCTAATTAATAATGCTGGTAAAGGGCTGCATGTAAAATATATATAACAACATTTTATGTACATATATAAATGTAGTTTTTTTTTTTTGTTGTATTGGGAACTAATTTGATTGCTGGTGATTCAGGAAAATAATCAGACAATTAGATTTTCCCATTACAGAAAAAGAAAGTGAGAGAGTGCTAGGCCTACAGTGCTTTGGTACAGTTGATGCAGTAGGTCGTTTCTACTGCTGAATATGGTTTCTAACATTTATATTAAGGAAACCAAGCTGACTGATAAAATCATAAAAATGAATACTGTGGTTTAGGTGGACTGAGTTCTATTAGAGGTGTTTGCATGCAAGCTAAATTGCATTTGGGATAACATGTATCATGTTTTACATTAACTACTCAATGTGCATATTACTTTCAACAGAGTATTTATAGGTAATGGATAATTGGCCTTAATTCTATCAATTTAAAGCTTAATTTAAAGCTCAATATTTTGTTTTCTTTGAGACTTTAGTTAATGAGGATGTAGAGATGATGCACACTGCATGATAAGCATTGGCTTTGCCCAGTTATTGTCAAACTAGGTATTCTCCTGAGGAACAAACATTCCCTATTAAGAGATTAAGACTGGATAAACTTTATGATCTTTACAGAATATCTTGATTAGTTATCAGGAGCCAAATAGTTCTTGTTTTACTTGCAAGCAATATGATTTACAATTTGCCTCATTGACTTCAGTTATTCTATTTGCAAAAGAGACTACATTTGCATTTTCATTAGGTCATGCCATTAGCTAAAGATTGGTTTGTTTAGTCAGAGAACTTTAACAAATAAGTAATGTAATCTAAAATCCTGATTGACTGGAATTGTTGCCCAAATAGATTTAAAATGGGAAAGACATAACACTATTTTAGCTCTATTGTGGTTGTATTTGAGACAGATTTGAAAGTTAATTCAGTTTTCTGTGCTCTACTTTATTTTTTGATGTTCTGTTTAAATGTTGCTAGTTTTGCTAGTTATGACCTGCATTTAGGTAAGTATAGTTGAAGTTCACTCCTTGGCTCAGCCCAAGAACTCTCTATACCACTGGAATGAGACCTGAGTAACGTGGTATGATCTTCCTCCCTGCATGTACAATATCCATATAACTAAAATAAATTATTTTATAAAAACCCTTTTACACATTTTTCCTTGTTTGACTCTATTGCATATGTACTTATCTACTACTATTTTTTTCCTAACACCATGACTTGTTGCAACTGATTGAAGAGGAACTTTGATTACATGATTAAGTTTAATGTAACTGCTCTCACTGTCAGTCAGTTCCAGTTACTCAGGATCCATTGACAGCCAAAACCAGAATTGTTTTTGTACATAGTCTACCAGAAGTTCAGAGATGCCTTTGAATGAACTAAACTTTTGAGGATCCCCACGAAAAACATCTAATTTCCACACTATTTCCTTCCCCTCTCATTAGATTAGCTTTCATTGCCACATTGTTGTCTTGGGAGACCAGGCTTGGCGATCTCCTTTACAGCTTTACAGGGAGAGCTAGGGAGGCCCAACCCATTATCAGTGTCTCCTTCTGGGGAGGATGATAAATGAATTGCTGAGGCTCAGGAATCCCACTCCTGGATGCTCATGGTCCATTTTGCAGTGTAATAGACTCAGGAATAGAAGCAGATTTTTTTCACAGCTGTTCACAATGTGCTCTGGACTGTAACACCAGAAGGGATTTTAGTGTCTAAGGCTATGGACACACGTTGCATTAGTGGTGCTATGTACACTGTTATGGCAAATAAAGCAAGTGTCTACATATTCAGGCTATTTTTAGTGCTACAGAGTGTTGGATCCAGCACAAAAAGCTCTTATTTAAAACAGGAACTTCTCTGTAGTGATAGGTTTTTTAGCAGCATGTGTAACACGTAGGCAGTTACAGGTACACTACAGGAGGTTTACTGGACCCCCAAATTCTCATAGTGCTCTACTCTTTCCCCCACCTTCAAGAAGGAGGGCGGGGAGAGTAGCTGGCTCCCTGACAGCCTTGGGGGAGCAGAGCTGCAGCTCTGCTTGCTGGGGTTGTTACTAAGAATCTTGCCACTCTTTTGTTAGCTTGGCACTGGAGCCCCAGCAGCAGCAGCAGCTTCTCTGCTGCTGCTGCTTTTGGGACACCAATGCCAATCTAGGGGTATTCTCAGTGACAGCCCCATCAAGCAATGCTGCAGGTCTGATCCTCAGAAGCTGTTAGGGAGCCAGCTAGTTGTCTGGCTGCTGTCTTTGCTACTTTCCGGAGGAGGGTGGTGAGCTGGGAGGCTGACAGCCTGTTCAGTCCCTCTTCCCTAGTGGAGAAGCACAAGTGACTGGTTTCACTGACAGGCTGCAGTGAGGGAGGGAGAACTGAGGATAAGGAGTGAAGCTCAAGCAATGCAGACAGAAGTGACAATTTTTGCCTGATCTGGTCACAGAAAGCAGTTCTGCTCACCCCAACAAACACTTCAGCACCATCTGGGAAGTCCCAAGAGCCAGCTCCCTCTGCTACCCTTCCTTCCTCCCATTATGAAAAGAGGGAGCACTGTCAGAGAGCCCTGGCCATTGCCATGGGAACCTGTCTGGATTCCCCTCCCCACTGGAACCAACAGTGAACTTCTGTCAGGTCTGAAGTAGCATTGTAACTCACTTTGCAAAAATGGTTCTGAGTTACAGCTGGGAGCTGCACTTCTGTTTGCATCCCTGTTCACCCTCTGGCTGGAGAGAATGTGCTTCTCATGACTTTGTAGTGCTCTCCCCAGGTGGTTCTAAAAGTTCCTACTCCCAAAGCTCTCTAATTGTTGTGGCACTACAAATCACTGTGTGTCTGCAGTCATCAGTGGGACCTGATTAGGGGTTACTAGGATTCATTTCACCAGAAGGGAAACTGTCACCAGAATACTCAGTCTGATTGGTTTGGGAATAAGTGAATTGTCAGGGAGGGTAAAAGCTAATACAGTAGGGGAAACTGGGCATCTCACAAAAAAATATTCTCCCAATGTCCTGAAGATTTCCTGATGCAAAAAAACCCATAGGAATCAGGAAAGCAGAAGGTCTGCTCCTCACAAAATTCCTGAAAGATTTTCATTAATTGTTTGAGTTGTTTGGTTGGGTTTTTTTGAGAGAGAGAGGTCAGCGGTGGCTAAAATGTCACTGTCAAAAATATAGTATGTATAGGTGGGAGCATGGTCTTATGGTTACAGCAAAGAAATGGGGGCGTAGATACAGGACTCTAGTCCTGTGTCTCTCACTTCATCCTTTAACCTTTCTGAACATCACCTTTCCACTTTGTAAGTTAGGGATAAACTTTTGATATTAATATACTATTAATATAGAACTCAGAGCTTTCTCAATGGAAAACATTTGAGTTAATGGTAAACAATAGCATAAATCTCAAGATCTATTATATGAAAAGCATATATACAGCATTTTTATGCCAGTATCTGTAATATTATTGTCATTGTAAATGCTATGGATTCTAAAAGGACATGGAGGATCTGTTGCCAGTATCATATGCATATTTATCATCAGAGATGTAATAATATGTTCTACATTATGTAGTTCATAGAGTTTTTCACTATAACTATATATGTGACATTTCACGACTGCATAGCTATTCAGTGTTGGAAAGAGAACCATCACTGGTGTGCCAGTGATTGACTATATTTGATGTGGTTTGTGCTATACGTTAAGGTGAAGAATATCTGTTTGGAATTTCTTGCCAGCTGGATGTGTTGGAAGTGCAGACAGCTGTAATGTAATGGTGTAAGCTCAAGAAACTGATAAGTTGTTTGGTTTGTTATAGCAACTGCGTGAGCTGATTGCCGAGCACAAGCCTCATATAGATAAGATGAACAAAACCGGGCCTCAGTTATTGGAACTAAGCCCAGGAGAAGGTTTTTCTATCCAAGAGAAATATGTGGCAGCTGACACCCTTTACAGTAAAATTAAAGAAGATGTCAAAAAGCGAGCACTGGTTCTGGATGAAGCTATTTCTCAGTGTACTCAGGTATCAATTTTGAAATGTAATTGGGTTTATTCCAATAGAAAAGTATACCAAAATATATATAGAAAGGCATTATCATTGTATGTCTGTATTTTATGCCTAAACTGCAAGTTTATCTAGAATTTACTTAAGTAAATGAATGCTCATGTCACTGTTTATGGCACTGATTTCCTATTTGTTACAGAGTTAAGATTATATATATATTGGTGGATATTAAACTCTGCTGTCCTTGCAAAATATTATTGTTGCAGAACATATAATTTTGAGGTCATATCAGGAATATTTGTGCCTAAAATTTAGGCCTTTCATCTTCTCCTCATATCTGGATAAATATTTTTTCTTATTAGCATGTTCCTAATCCATGTTGCCCCCTTTACATAAGTATTTTAGCAGTGGCGATAAGTAGGGGGTGCACATGCACCCTCTGACCGGCCGCGCTCGCTGCTTAGGTGATGGGTAGGGGGGCGGGAGCACCAGTGCCCCCTGTGCAAATGCCGGTCGATCACTGCAGCCACTCCTGGAAGCAGCTGCAGCAATCGGCCACAGTGATCGGCCATCACAGCATCAGCCGCGAAGGCAGCGAGATTGGTTGGCAGGATCGGACGCCGCACCCCCACCATTGGCAGGTTTGGCTGTGGGGGGACCCCTGCCCCAGTTGACAGGACTAGTCGCAGGAGGGGCATGTGCCCCACCTGACTAAGGCAGGACCAGTCGCCCATGGTATTTAGAACTCAGAAACATCAGTTGCAAACATGGGCTTCCACCATTGGAACCGAAGGAGAGAATTGTTATTAGCTGTCAGTAATCTTAGGGTTTACTCCTCTCTCCTACAGTAGCCAACGAAGAGCAAACACTTGTTCACGTATGCAAAATATCAGTGTTAGATAATCAGCACTGTAAAATATTCAGATTGCTCAGTGCTGTAAAATATTCAGGTCAGATTCACTGATTTCAGATTTCATTTGAAACTTAAAATTCCAATAGAATTTGTTAAATAGTTTATCTAAGGCTTATGAGCTTGTGAAATGAAGTTCAGTTGCTTATCACTGTGTGTCAAATCCTTGAGAAATTTGAGGATTTTGTATGGTTTCATTGCTAAACTCAGCAAAATTCTGCATATTTTACTGGGTTTACCTCAAATCCCTATTTGAAACAAAGCTCAGTGTGCATAAATTCATACTGAAACCAGGATAAAACTATCACATTTCATTCATCTTTGCTTACAGCAGTTTCTCCTTTCTTCTCGTTCATGATGTAACAAATAATATTACTGATAACTTCTACAGCTTTGTAATACTTTCCTAAATGCTTGTATAAGTTATGTACTATTAAATTCTCAAGACTGTGCTATTTCTTTAAAGAAGCAATGGTTTCTTATGGTGATATCTGTATTGGGCCAACTTTATAGTTGGGCTGGAATTAGACAAGCTTTTGAATGCCAAACACTCTTCATCAAGTTTGAGCAGTGAGAGGCAACATAGCAGAATAAATAAAAACAATTCTCAGATGAGGGGGGAAGGGGAAGAATCCCAGAAATATCAGACAAACAATTAGTAGAAGAAAATAAACTGGTTACTGGGAGAACAAGAGCTTGCAAAAGGGAGGAATTTTTTTTTCCACCTTTCGTGTGTGGGGAGAATTCAGGGATCAGGAAGGTTATAATGAGCTATAAAGCCAATATCGGTGTTAAGTCTTTGGTACTTAGTACCCAGGCAGCTTATGAATTTTTGTTCCCAAGTTTACTTTTAAAGGTGTTGGGTAGATCAGCAGTTCTCAGCCAGGGGTCCATGGCCCCCTGGGGGAACGTGCACGAGTTTCAGGGGATCCGCTCAGCCCAGCATGGCCTGGCTTGGGGAGAAGCCTCCTTGGCCCCCCAGGGCTGAGGTGAGTCCCAAGGAAGGAGCAGGGACAGGCCCTCCCTGCCTGGCCTGGGCTGACCCCACAGCCTCCAGCTTGTGGGAGATGCTGCAGGCAGGTGGGGCGAAACTTTGCGCTGCTGCTGCTCAGGTGAATGGGGCCCCAGGGCTCCCTGCTGCCAAACCTTGCTTGATGCACCTGGGGTGGGGCAGGGGAGCCAGGCAGTTGTTGTGGCGCAGGTGGGCTGTGGAGTTTTTAGAACTTGTTAGGGAGGGCCTCGGGAAGAAAAAGGTGGAGAACCCCTGGGATAGATTTCCCTTGAATACAAGGACAGTGAGGTCAGAAAGGGAGTGGTTGTTCTGTGAGAAATGTGCTTATAATGTGTGACTCTGTTCTTCATATTTTAAATACATTTCTTTTGGATCACTCACTATGTTGGTTCTTCATATGGTGCTATCCCTCCTTGCTTTCTCCCTGTGTTGGTTTCAGTCACAGCTAGCTCAGTGTTTAGGAGGCTGATAACAGCCGATATCACTGTTTAGCCAATGATTATGCTGGCCTTTTCATCATTTTACATCAGTCAGGTTATATATTAGGATTAGGATAGATTCACATTCAGGGTTGGGTGAACCGATAAAGATTTTCTTGGCTGATACTGATAGTCAGTTATTAAGCAACCATATCAGTCAATGCCCATCTGATAACTGATTTACTCCCGTAAAATTGATGGGGTAAGGAGTAGGATGGAGCCACGTGCAGCTCATCCAGGGGATGTGATGGGGAGGTGCCTCCCCACTACTGCACGCACCCCGCAAGGGATGCATGGGGGGCAGGGCCTATACCCCACCAGATTTGTGTGCAGAGTGGATGCAGGCTGCCCTTTGTGGGCTCGGGGCTCTCCACTCTGTTGCCGTTCCCTCGGGAGCTTTGTGCTGGCCGCATGCCCCCCTGCCCTCCCGACAGCAAGTGGGGATGGCAAGTTGTGCCTCCTGCTGCATTATCAGCTAGCTACAACAGCTATTAAAACCCCGATAGCCAATAAGGTAAATTTCCCTTTTATCGGTGCCAATCCTATAGACAACTGATATATCAGTGCACCTCTATTCACATTCCTTTGTGACATATATAGCATTATCAGTATATGGAAAAGCTGCTTAAATATTTTTAAAGTATTTTGATGTTTAATTGATATAAGTTAATCTAAATGTATGTACAAACATAAGAGACCCAAAGTATAATTTAGTTATGCATAATTCTTTTCTCACTGAGATATCCCAGAGTGTGTTATCCTCATCATACATGATGGGAATGTAAGCATTACATTGCTTACACATTTCTAAAAGTATCATTATTTAGTTCTCCAATTTTTAAAGTACATTCAGTTACTTTACATATGTCAAGTAGCCCCTCTCATACTGTTCTTTACAGATAGGGAAGGGGCATATAGTGCCAGAATAAATTTTACAGAGACTTAAATACAATAATTACTCCTTTGACTTTTAACACATGTGCCACAAACACAGGATATTCATACATCCTCAAATTCAAATCCTGTGGTTAAAAAGCTCAGTCCCAAAGTTTATTATGAAGTAGTATACAGTGAATTTGCCATAGAAATGGGAAACAATACTTTCATTAGGTATCTGTGTGGGTCTTAATGAGAGGGTTTTGCTCTTTTGTTTATTTCAAACATCCATTTTCTCCCAAGCTCCCAAGTATGTTAGAAACTTCTGCTAGAAGATATCTTGACTCTCAGTCCCACCATTCAGTTAATTACTATTGCCTCAGTCAATTATTTGATGCATCGGGTAATTAATTACCTGACACAGCAAACCCGTATCAGTGTATTTGTGCACAACACACTATGAAACACATGGTCACACTATAAAACTTTTATGTCTATGTATAAATGTAAAACAATATAAAGCCTGGTATTAATAGGAGGATTATATATGCATCTCAAAATGTGAAGGTGGTTAGGTTATCCAGAAGGACTGAACCCAAACTCTAGGTCCATTGTCATGAACCTTTACTGCCTGAGATAAAGACCTGTTCTCTTAGCTGAGAGGCAGTATCAGAAATCTCTCAGTGCAGTTCAGCTACCACCAGGCGAAGACAGCCTGATGATGTTTATGAAGGTTAAATATAAACTAGAGATGTTTAATCTGTTGATTTATCAGTATCTTCAAATTTGAATATTTTTAATTATTTTTCCTTTCCTTTGACTTCCCTGCCCATATCGTCCTCTTTTCTCTCTCCTTTATTCCCACAGTTTCATGACAAGATAGATTCAAACCTTGAGAGCCTGAAACGCATAGTTGAACGTCTGAGGCAACCTCCTGCCATCTCAGCTGAGGTGGAGAAAATTAAGGAACAGATCAGTGAAAATAAGAATGTGTCAGTAGACCTGGAAAAACTACAGCCAGTGTATGAGACACTCAAACAGCGTGGAGAGGAAATGATTGCTCGCTCAGAGGGAGCTGATAAGGATATATCTGCTAAAGGTAATAGATTATCTGACAGAGAGAAAATTCCTTTGTAGTTGAAATTAACTAAACTAAAGTATTGAGCATCTTTGTTTTTTGGTTGCTAGTGAGCACACCTGGAATTTGTTATTATAGATTGTGGCCTAGAAGTTTAAAAAGGTGACCTTTTTCCTTTATGATGTAGTGTCATAACTTTAACCTTTATTTAAAAGAAAAGGTTTACTTAATTCTTATTGTTCTTTGGGTGTTGTAAAGGGCTAAGTTTAGAAGTTGAATTAAAAAGCGAGCTGGATTTCTCCAGAAGGAGTGTGTGCATGTGATAGTTTTCTGATCTCATTATCAAGGTGTTTATAGGTATTGGTTGCCCCCATAATAATCAAGTCCATTTGCCCATTTAGCTGTTAAAGATAAACTGGACCAAATGGTCTTCATCTGGGAGGACATCCAGACCTTGACTGAGCAAAGGGAGGCCAAGTTGTTGGATGTGATGGAACTGGCTGAGAAGTTCTGGTGTGATCACATGTCCCTTGTAGCCACTATTAAAGATGCTCAAGATTTCATCCGAGAACTGGAGGGACCTGGGGTTGACCCTTCTGTAGTCAAACAGCAACAAGAAGCTGCAGAGGTCAGTAGCCAGTAATTTAGGAGGCTTAAAGAAGTGGGGGTTTCTTTTCAATATACTGAGGGGAGATAAGATTTTGAAATACCAAAAGAGATTTTTTTCCAACAGGATATTTATGTAGACTTTTTCTATAAAAGTACTTCAGGATGTTATGGTAAATAATATATACCTACCTTTATTTTTGCTATTTTTATATTCATTGTGTACCTCAATATAAGTGTGTCTAGATCAGGTATGTCCAACATTTTTGAATGTGGGGCCAGATCATGAACTTTTTATCACCCAGTTGGCCGACAGGAGCAAGTGCTCTCGCGGCCTGTCCAGTCCGGCCACAGCCTGGGGGCGCAGGGGTCAAGGGGTGCTGCCTGACCCCGCTGCATCCTCCCTGCCACCTGGGCGGCCTTAAGGATGTTGCCACACCTGTGTACCTGGGCTCAGCAGCCAGGGGGACATGCGGAGACCCTACAAGGGGGTGCGGGACGTGCAGGGACCCCCTCTGTTCCCTCTCTCCCGGGGCAGCCCGAGCCTGACCGGCAGAGCTCCCTCCCTCCCCGGGGCCCGCGACTCACCACCCCCAGCGTGGTGTCTGTGGGCACCTTCCTGCCCCGACAGCCACAACAGCAGCAGCAGCATCTCCCACGGGCCCGGCCGCAGCATCCCTGTGAGCCGGCATCCGCACCCCCCCCACGCCCACCCGCCCACTGCTGCAGCCCATGCGGCCAGTGGGGACCGGCGCAGGGTGGGGCTGGCATGCAAATGAGGATGGGAGGGGCGGGGCTAGGAAGGGACACCGTGAAATGAGGGGGGAGGGGAGGAGCCGCGCCACGTCGGCAACGTCAAGCTGACATGGTGCATGTGGGAACCTTGTCCCTTCCCCAGCCCTTCAGCAGCCATTAGGAAGCTGCTGAGGGGCTGGGGGAGGGACAAGGGGTGGGGTGGGGTGGGGTGGGAACAAAAGTAAACAGTGTTTACTTTTGCTTCCTGTCGCAACACCTTGGGCCTCAGAAAACGGCTTGGTTGACCGCATGGTGGCCCGCAGGCCATATGTTGGACAAGCCTGGTCTAGATACTTATATGTATCACTGGTTTCATATGTATGTTTTCCTGTGTATGTATGAGTGCCTGTGTGTGTGCATATGACATATATGAATAACTGAAATTGGAGTTAGTCAAAAAAAATTGTGGATTCCATGAACACATTTAAACAAAAAGCTTAGTCTAAGCCTGAAGTCAGTCGCACTGATTATAACATAACAATTTAGAAGTAGAAATAGTGACCCTATAGAAAAAATTCTGGTTGAAGTAGCATAAATCATTATAGTCTCTAGGCTGTTTTTTCGGAGGGGGGAGGGAGGGAGGGTTATGTTATATTTCTACGAAGTAACTTATTCTTTATAAACCTCACTTTTAATTTACAATGAGGCTTTTTTTGCAATGACCTTTCGATATCTGAGTTTTACTTCAAGGTCAGTGATCTTTCCCAGAGAGAGAGAGAAGCAGAGAAATGACATGTCAACAATGTAATGGAAGTGAAATTCTGGGTTTCTAATGTTCTATCTTAAACAAACTGTATCTGCATTCTGGAGTGTTAAAATGTATCCATATTAATGATTTATTATTTTCCTTATTTTAGGCTATCAGAGAAGAAATTGATGGATTGCAAGAAGAACTAGATACAGTTGTAATTCTTGGCTCTGAACTAATTGCTGCTTGTGGAGAACCTGACAAACCCATTGTCAATAAGAGTATAGATGAGGTATGAGAAATGTAAATGTTTAAGGCTGATGTATTATAATGTACTTTAACTATAGAATACATCCTTCACAAAAATAATTTGCAATGATATAAATTAAAGATTTTGGTCCAGAGTCCTATACAAGGTGAAGTGAACAATAAAATTGTGATTATTGAGAGCAGATTTTAATCCTGAAATACCTGAATTATGATTGAAATATTTAATCATTTAAACTGCAGCTGAATTCTGCATGGGATACTCTAAACAAAGCATGGAAAGAACGGGTGGACAAACTTGATGAAGCCATGCAAGCAGCTGTTCAGTACCAAGATGGGCTTCAGGTAAGCTGGTTATGATATACCTAACAGATCTTGAGTAGGAAATATTTTTTGTCTCAGTAAAACAATATATTATTAGGCAGCTGTTATGAAATGTTATCCTGTTTTGAATTTTCTTCAATGTGCCTAGTTTTTCCCAGATTTTATATTTAACAGAATACATATATTGGATAACTTTCTTTGTCGGATTGTTTACATGTCACAGTGGGTTTAGATTTGGAGTTACAGTTTCATTATAGTATTCAAGTCAAAATCTTTGTGTTACCAACACCTACTTCACTGGGAAAATCACAAGAAAGACATCATGGAAACATCTAAGATTGGGGGACCGGCGCCAGTTAGATCTAATCCACCTGTAGGAAAAGTGGTAAAAGGGCTCAATAACCCCCTTGGCTCAATAGGGAACTCATGGACTTCCTACATCTAAAAAAAGAGACTTATAAAGGATGAAAGACAGGAAACACCACTAAGGAGGAGTATTCTGCACTGGTCTGCACCTGCAGGGAGTGAACTAGGGAAGCCAAAACTGCAACTGAACTCCAACTGGCTATATGAATCAAGGACAGTACAAAGTCCTTCTTCAGATATGTGGGGAGTCAAAAGAAAAACAAGGGCAACACTGGACCCCTGCCAAACCAGGTTGAGCAGCTGACTGCCAACACCCAGGAAAAAGCCAATCTGCTTGATTACTTTGTGTCAGTTTTTCACTAGCCCAAAGGCCCAAAGGGACCACCCTGCTTAACATGATGCGGGATGACCAGGTTGAGGATGAATATATGCCCACCATTGGCATGGATCTTGTGAGGGAGCGTCTTGAGAGGCTGGACCCCTACAAATCAGCGGATCTGAATAGATCACACCCAAGAGTGCTAAAGAAACTAACAGACATCATTGTGCAGCCACTGGTAAGGATATTCGAGAACTCGTGACACTCGGGCGAAGTACCTGAAGATTGGAAGAGAGCCAATCTGGTGCCTGTCTTCAAGAAAGGGAGGAAAGAAGACCCGGGAAACTACAGGCCAATCAGTTGGATCTCAATCCCTGGGAAGATCTTGGAAAAAGAGAAACCATTCTTGACAGACTAACAGAAGGCAACATTCTGAGGGATAGCCAGCATGGATTTCTTATGGGTCGGTCTTGCCTGACCAATCTCATTTCCTTCTATGACCAGGTGATGTATCACCTGGACAAAAGGGAAGAGATTGATATAATATATTTGGACTTTAAAAAAGTCTTTGACCTGGTGTCCCATGATGTTCTCATGGAAAAAATGGGCAATTGCAGCCTCGACTACTCCACAGTCTGATGGCTGGGGAACTGGCTCCAAGGTCGTACTCAAAGAGTAGTAGCTGATGGAACCAAATCAACATGGTACTCAGTGACTAGTGGTGTCCTCCAAGGCTCCATTCTCAGACCTGTGCCCTTTAATGTCTTCTTAAACTATCTGGACACTGGTGTCAGAAGTGGACTGGCTAAGTTCACTGATGACACCAAGCTTCGGGGAAGAGTAAGCACACTTGAGGATAGTCTGGTGATCCAGGCTGACCATAATAGGCTTGCAAGGTGGGCAGATGAAAACCTAATGGTATTCAATACAGAGAAATGCAAGGTGTTCCACCTCAGGGAAAAAAACCCACTTCACACTTATAGGCTCAACAATACTATACTTGCTAGCACCATGACTGTAAGAGACTTGGGGGTCATGATTGACCACAAAATGAACATGAGCCACCAATGTAATACCGTAGCTGGCAAAGCAAACAAAACTCTGGCTTGCATCTACCGATGCATCTCAAGCAAGACCCAGGATATCATCCTCCCACTGTACTAGGCCTTGGTGAGGCCGCAGCTGGAATACTGCATCCAATTCTGGGCTCTACAATTCAGGAAGAAGTGGAGAAGCTTGAAAGAGTCCAGAGGAGAGCCACATGCTTAATCAGAGGGCAAGAGAACAGGCCTCATAAAGAGAGGCCGTGAGCTATGGAACTCTTCAGCCTGAAGAAGCACAGACCCAGGGGTGACTTGGTGGCAGCCTATAAATACATAAGGGGTGTGCATCAGGATCTGGGGGAATGCCTGTTCACCAGAGCACTCCAAGGTATGACAAGGTCCAATGGTCACAAACTCCTGCAAGACCATTTTATGCTGGAAATAAGGAAAAACTTCTTTACTGTCCAAGCTCCCAAGGCCTAGAACAGACATCCTCCAGAGGTGGTGCAAGCACCTACTGTAGACACTTTTAAGAAACATTTCAACACTTATCTTGCTGGGATCCTTTGACCTCAGCTGACTTCCTGCCCCTTGGGCAGGGGGCTGGACCCGATGATCTTACACCAGCCCTAATGTCTATGCAATCTATGAATAATACTGCCCAGGTGTAAGCACCTGAAAGAAATCTTGCGGAACAAGATCTTATCATAATGCTGACTGTGAGATTGACTGCACTTTAGTCTGCTGGAAAGTCAGAATTAATGTAAAAAAGATCCTCCATATCAAAACTACCAGTCACTGTCAGACATCAGCCAAACTAAAGAAATAGAAAATACAGACTATTCAATGAAGAAGTTGTGAATGCAATTTTACCTAACAACTTAGCCACTGAGGCTTGAGAAAGCTTAAAAACCAACGTGTACAATGTTGCTATAACAGCACTTGGCAAAAAATACAAGAAAAATGGAGACTGGTTTGAAGAACACTCTGAAATGCTTCTACCACTAGTTGTGAACAAAAGGACAGTGCTAACCAACTATAAGAAATTTTCCAACACCATAACCATAGAAAATCTGAGAAAGGCTCAAAAAAAAGGCAAAAGGAGGCTAAGAGGTGTGCCCAAGATTTTTGGATTAAACTCTGTGATGATATTCAGAAAGCAGTTGACATAGAAGATAGTTGTGTAATGTACAAAAGCATCAAATGAACAGTTGGTCTAATCAAGAAGAAAACAGCTCCACTGGAAGACTTAAGTGGAAATGTCATTACTGATAAACAGCTTGTGTTGCATTGAGCACTATGGAATTATGAACCCCAATTAGACTGAAATCAAACATGAAGAGCTGAAAAGATTATCATAGTTCAACCTTATGATGAATTTATACAACGAGACTACATTAGAAGATTTGCAGAAAGCAATTAAATCAATTCCTGGGAACAAGGCATCCAGCAATGACTGCTTGCCTGCTGAAATCTATAAATGTGCCAGTGACAAATGACTTCGAAATCTTCATGAAGTTATACTGCTCTATTGGAAAGAGGATGTGGTACCACAAGGTTTCATAGATGCTTGGTTTGTACAATTATACAAAAACAAAGGGGACAGAAGCAACTGTGACAAGTATAGAAGTATCTCCCTGTTGAACATTGTCGGAAGAATTGTCACTTGCATCATGCTCCCTAGACTGCAATCTCTAGGTAAAATAATCTGTCCTGAAAGTCAATGCAGTCTTTGCTCAAGATGTTCCACCATTATTATATTTTTAACTCAACTGCAAGAGAAGTTTAGAGAAAAATGAGTACTGCTGTACATACCCTTCATTGATCTGATGAAGGCCTTTGATACAGTCAACAGATAGGGCCTTTTTATTGTTCTGAAGAAACTGGGTCATCCCCCCAAACTGTTGAACATCATTCACTCAATACATGAAGTTATGAAGGCAACTGTAGTGTATGAAAACAAAGAATCAAATACCTTTGACATCAACAGTGGGGTGATACAGGGGTGTATCTTAGCTCCCCCCTGCTTTTTAACATCTACTTTTCATTCCTGCTTCTTCATGCGTTCAAGGTCATCAGTGATGACATTTATCTTTGAACAGACTAGACGGAGGCTTGTTTGACATCACAAGGTTTAGAGTGAAAACGAAGGTGCAAGAACTGATTCTGAGAGATTTCCTGTTTGCGGATGATGTGGCTTTGGTTGCCAACAGTGAATCTTCCCTGCAAAATCTCTTCTGCAGATTTTCTGAATCCTGCAAGAGCTTCAGGATGGCAATTAGTCTTAAGAAGACTGTGATCATGTACCAGGGGGGTAGAAGAACCAATCCCTAGCATCACTCTGGAGGGTAAATTTCTTGGTGTTGTTGAGTTTTTGCTACTTGGATTCTAAGCTCAGCAGAAATCTTGACCTTCAGACTGAGCTGACTAACAGAATCAGAAAAGCAGCTAAGAATTTCAGGTCATTACAGAAGCATACATGGAATAACAGCAAACTGTCAGCTAAAGGTGAAGATATGAATCTATGAGACTTATATGCTGTCTTCCCTGCTTTATGGTTCAGAAATGTGGACTACATATGCTAGGCATATCAAGAGACTGAACAGCTTCCATATGCGATGTGCGCATAAGATCCTGAAATAAAGTGGGAAGATGGAATACCAAACACAGGGGTCTTGGAGCGCACAGGACTGACATACCTAGAAATCACTGTCAAGAAGAAATGGACTTGTAATGGATCAGCCATGTCAGGGGAATGGGATGGAAGACAAACTCAAAGAACTTCTATATTCATACATTTTTATGTAAGTAGTAAATATAAGAGTGTGCATTTTTCATTTTCTAAAATAAAATTCATAATAATATACTGCATAAGAAGTTCCATGCTGGGTCAGATAAGTGATCCAGCTTGCCCAGTATCCTGTCTTTGACAGTGGCAGAAGTAGAGACAGTAGAGGGAGAGCACTGAATTGGATATCTAGAGTGATCTATCCCTTATTAAATACCCTCCCTGCCATCCGCAATTATTGCTTTAAAAAAAACAGAGGAAACATCTCCAACCACTGTTCAATAGCCATTAATAGATCTGCCATCCACAAATGTATCCACTCCCTTTATGAACCTGGCTAAGCTGTCTGCTTCCACCACCTCCTGTGGCAACGCATTCCCCAAGTTAACCATTTGTTGAAATGGCTCTCTTGTTACTTTTAAATCTGTTACTTACTAATTCCAGTGGGTGCCCCCTAGTTCTTGTATTCTGGCACATGGTGAACAACAATTCCCTATTTACTTGGTCCACACCCTTCATGATTTTTATATATATCATAGCTTCCCTCAGCCTTCTCCTTTCCAAAGTGAAGAGTCCTAGCCTTTTTAGTCTCTCCTGGTTTGGCAGTGGGCTGCAGGCCCCTTATCATTTTGGTTGCCCTTCTTTGTACCTTTTCTAATTCTAGTACGTCCTTTTGGAGAGGTGGAGACCAGAACTGCACACAGTATTTGAGATATGGGTGCAGCATGGATTTGTTTATGGCATGATAATCTCTATTTTGTTTTTAATTTCCTCCTTAAAGATGACCAACATTTTATTAGCTTTTTGGGTTGCCACTGCAAATTGAGCTGACAGTTTTAGACAACTATCTACAGTGACTCCAAGGTCTCTTTCCTGAGTTGTAACAGCTAGTTTAGAACTCAACAGTGCATATGTATAGCTGAAGTTTATTTCCCCATGTGCATTACCTTGCACTTGTCAATGTTGCAGTTCATCTGCCATTTTTTTGCCCACTCATTCAGCTTAGTGAGATATTTCAGCAGCTGTTCTCCATCAGTTTGAGACTTGACTACTCAGAATAATTTGGTATCATCTGCAAACTTGGAGATTTCATTGTGTACCTTCATTTCCAGTTTATCTAGTTCTTCATAGTATTATGTAATCCATGCAGAATACTTATTGTTTGAGATATTTCACTTCAGAAATCAACAGATAAACTCTCCATCCCCCTTTTTAAACACTGTTGTCTCTATATAATATATATTGTCTTTATTATTTGAGTTTAAACCATTAACTATATCTCATAATCCTGTCAGAGAAAGGTTGGACAATTGAAAGATACAATGCCTTACCCCATATAAAATTATTTTAAAGTAGATTGGCTCAAAACATATTCTTTTCCTTCACTGGAATTCTTGCGTTTCTTGATTATAAACGTTAAAATGTAACTTCATATGCCCTTATTTCAAGGCAAATGACCATCTTACTTACAAGATGACTTATAACGTGACATACAGAATATTGGCACCAGTTCAGACATTTCACGTTTCCTATGAACACAAGAGTTATTACACAAACCTAAGCACTCACTGCATAAGAATGTTATAAATGTTAATTAAATAGCTGCACTACTTTGTTTATTTGCATACAGTATGATACTTGTGACTTAAATGATTGTGTTCATCTCTACAACAGCAATTTGTGCAGATCAAGCAACACCTTCTGTTAACAATTTGTCTGAGTGTGAATATACCTCACTAAATATTTAGCTCTGAATATTTGATGATGCCTGATATGGTTTATGGTAGCATACATTTACTGTTTGGATGACTTTAGTGTGACATACAGAATATTGGCATCAGTTCAGACATTCCACATTTCCTATGAACACAAGAGCTATTACACCAACCTAAGCACACTGTATAAGAATATCATAAATGGTGATTAAATAGCTACACTACTTTATTTGTTGTGCCATTAAAGAACATAAAAATATTATGGATAGATTTTTATTTGGGATGGATCTGTGGTGTACTCTTGCTGTTGCTAGTGGAAGGTTCTCCTTCATGGAGCAGTAGTTCAGAAGCAAAAAGCTACCACAAGCACACCTAAGCAAAAATTAAAGCATAAGGGCCAATAAAAACAGGACATAGCTGAGGAATTCTTTTGCCGCTGCCACTCTCCAGCTGCTGATATAGATCTAAGGTGTTGTTGATAGCTTGTGTGAAGTGGAGCACTCTTGAGGCTGCTTTGCATTATTTTAGGAATGTACAATAAGGCTTGCATCCTATTACTAGGGTGGCATAAACCAAAAGTGACACTTCCACCCTTCTACTGAACTACACACAGCCAAACATTTTTATCTACGATAAAAAATACAGCAAAGATGGCTTTGTGTTGTTGGTATCAGATGTCCCAAAATAATGTTTAAAATGTGAAACAGTAGAAGAATATTGCTCTTAATAAGGCCCCTGCCACATGTTATGCTTAAGGTGTGATTAACCAGTTAATCACACCTTAATTTATAACCCGGCCACATATTCACTCAATTAATGGTATGATAAAAAGAGGAATAAGCCATACGGTTGTTCCACAAAAACTGTGTAATAACTTTGTGGCTGGTTTCTGTCACGTGATTAATTGAACATGTGGCCAGGTGCACAACTGCAGCTAGGGGCTTTGTCAGATGATGGAGCACCCAACTGCAGCTGGGAGCCCAGGTCAGTTGACAGGGCTCCCAGCTAAGGGAACACATGGTGTACACCCTGTTGGAGCAGTTTACTGCACATTATAGCTGTGACGCAGGTGCTTGCTACTTGGCAGTGCAGGTTCATGAACCCTGGCTCCCCCTGCACTGGTAATAAGTAGGGGTCTACTCAACTCAAGGAAACATCCAGCTGACTTTGAAGGCATATCTTGGGGCTAGCTGCCGTTTTTGTGGGCTGAGTGCAGCTGGCCCCTCCTCCCCACATCTCTGATTGGACAAGGGGCCTCAGCAGTCCTGCTTCTCCCCACAGATTGCCACATGGCCCAAAGCCATGGTTTAATTACCCTGATTAAGCCCTAGAAAGCCATTAACCTACACTTAATAACTCATGGATTAATGGCTTTCCCGGGCTTAATCAGGGTAATTAAGCTGCAGTTTTGAGCCATCCCCAAGTGGTGAGCTCTGCCATTTTGGCGGGCTCACTAAAAAGCAAAAAAACCCAAAAAGTTACTGGCAAGCAGAGAAAAGGCCTGGAAGCCCTGTAGTCTTGGAGCATTGGGGGAAGGCAGAGTAGGGAGGGCTTCTGGTGCAAGCTGCCCTGCCCTGCCCTGCCTCCCTCCTTCTTCCCCTCTCTGCCCCACTCCAACTCTTCCCCTTCTGCCTTCCCCCGTATTTGTTTCCCAGCTTTTTCTCTGCTTGCCAGTAAGTTTATGTTTTTTTGTTTTAGGGGGTTTTTTCCGTTTTGTTTCGGGGGGGTTTTGGCGTTTTTTGTTTTTTTGCAGTGAGCCTGCCAGTTTTCATGGAGTCCGCACTCTTTCACAGAGTCTGTACAAAATTGTGGTTTCTGCAAAAGTCATGTAATCATTTCAGTAGGTCCCTAGTAATAATGTGTCATCAATGGGACCCAACATCCCAGGTGTGGCATGGCAAGAAGTGTGATTGTGTGGATTGTATGATCTAATCTCATCATAGCTACTATGTCTGGAGGGACCTTGTCAGTCAGATCTTTCAGTATTATGCTTGAGTAACTCCTACGTTTGGTGTACTTTGTATAAGTACTATTTACAGACTTGAATTGTCAATAATTTTTTTAATAGTATACTTTTTTTATAAAAAATAATTTTCTTTTGAGGGAAATAATGAAATTATCTACTGCACTAGAAGGACAACATCAGTGTATTATATTTACTTTAATTTACCATAAATTTCCATCTGTCTTATGTTACAATTTTCTACTGTGATTTTTCAGGCAATATTTGATTGGGTGGATATTGCTAGTAGTAAATTAGCTTCAATGTCACCAGTTGGAACAGATCTAGAGACAGTGAAGCAGCAAACTGAGGAACTGAAGGTAGGAACTATCTAACTTTATTTTAAACTCTAACAAAGCATGGTTATAAAAGAAGTTTAAAACATCATAAAGTTTTACTGTAAGCAAAGTTTATGGATGAAATAGTCTGCTTCTGATTTTCCTATGTAGGACTAGATTACCTGCCCCCCCCTCTCCCCCACACAAATAAATAGGTTTTTATAACCAAAAAACCTATAACCCTCTCCCCCACCCTCCAAAGTTACAACATTCATTTCCTTCAAAAGCCTATTTAAGGTTTGTTTTTATTTATCTTTTATTTTTCTCCCTTCATCAGTCATCTTTGGAGCACTTGACCTCTCTCTGGAAAAGTGGGTGGGTAATTGGCTCCAAAGCCCTGGATGCCTGTCACTGTGGGATATACACAATTCAAAATTGCATAATTTCCACCAGATTCCACTGCGGTCTGAAGTAAAAGTCCCAAGTTCCATTCTATGGAAATTTGATTCATTATAGCTGTGACACTAGCAGACCAAGGTGTGCTTTGAATAGGAAACAGGGCTACCTAATGGTGACAGTGGAAGCGGGCAGTGTGGAGTCCTTAATCTTATTCTCACTGGATGCATCTGGACTTGCAGTTGATTTGAAGCAATAAACTCCAGAGCAGTTTGAATCAGAATAAACTACTCCCGGGTGCCGTGTCTACACATGCACCTGAGATAATAGCAATTTGAACAAGGGCAGGGCAGTTTACGCAAAGACCGAGGATATGGAGTATCATCACCAGGTTCCGGTTGGCAGGGGCGGGTGCTGGGGCACGAGAGTGCTGAAAGTATGGATCTGTGTGCCTAAGTGGAAGACAGGAGTCTGGCCCCTTCTACTTGGGCTGACCAGGCACAATTTCATTTGTGGTCAGCTTCTACACGTGCATTTAATACAGTTAATCCTACCATAAGATAGTACTGTCCCCATAAGTACTATCTTACGGTAGCGTTCATTAGTTTACAGCAGCCTAATAGCATTGCATGTGTAGATGGTGACACTTTACTCCGCAACTGATCGATCTACTCCGCAGTTAAGTGCACATGTAGTTGCAACCATTATTATTAACTCACTGAATGGCCTAGCATATGTCCTTTAACATCTTTTTTATTTATTTCGTGAAGTAACTTTCTGTTATGAGTCATAACTAGTTATCATAAGAAGAATGCACATACAGAAGTTGTATTAAGCTTGTTGCTTCAGTTACCCTTTAAAAATGATTCCTTACTAAAGAAAAAAATCATTTCAATAGCTTTCAATAAATGTTTCTGTGTAATCTCAAAGTACCACATTATTTCAACCACAAAAACTGGAAGTTACTCAGCTTACAACGTATGTATCATTTTTGCCACAAAACCCGAGTGATAGAGAAACTTCTTATGTTATGGAATCATAGGAAAGTAGGTCTTGAAGGTCATGTAGTTGTCCAGCCTCCGTCTCAAGCCAGGATCATTCATGACTAAACCATCCCAGTTAAGTGCATCTTCCCACCTTTCTGTGTGCACAGTTAACAAAGGGAAGGGAGATGTTTGGGGGGTGCTGACATTTTTTGTCATTGTTTAGCAGGAATTTTCTGGATTAGCAGTAAATTTCTTTTTAACATTGAATCAGGAAATATATCATGTTATGCCATTTATTGAGACATTTGGAATCGGAAAGTGTTACATAGAATATTTTAAACAACAGCATCCTTACTGCATACAATATGATATTTACTTGTGACTTAATTGTGTTCATCTCTACAACAGCAATTTAAGACAGAGGCCTATCAACAGCAGATAGAAATGGAAAGACTAAACCATCAAGCAGAACTGTTGCTGAAGAAGGTAACAGAGGAAAGTGACAAACACACTGTTCAAGACCCCCTCTCAGAGCTCAAACTGATGTGGAACAGTCTAGAGGAGAAAATTATTAACAGACAGGTAAGTAAAGCTGGGGGTCAGAGATTTATTCTACAGACTTGTCACCAAAGTCCTCTGTTACACACTACGAAGAACTTGGATGCCAAAGAGTGATCATATTTCACTCCTTTTGAGTCCCTGAAAATCAATTTATTCATTTGCTTTTTTAAGACACAGTCATCAGAGCTTTAAGATTACGTCACAAAAAGGAGTGAGCAGGAGGAAGACCCATCCCTTTTATATTAATAGTTTTATGTGGACTTGAACAGGGCAGAATAGGATTCTACTAAGTCCACTTAAGTCCACTTAAGCGCTTGTTAGGTGGAGTACTAGATACAGTAGAATTTAGTCCTGTATTTTTACGAAGCTATATCATTTTTCTTTTTGTTGTAAGGATTTAAAAACACAATTGAGATAATATATATTTCACATTTTCCTTTATTATTAGTACACATTTGGGATATTTATTTCTCATTTCCTCTGTCAAGAAGTTCAAATACGATCCTGTTCATTTCATTTTGTTTTTGATGCAATTGAATTGGCAATTGAAAACGTGTAACATCCATAATGATACAGAAATAGCTGCTGTGCTGAGCACTGCACTTCTTTTCCAAATTGATAAATAAACCATTCCAACATTCCTTCTAAAACACTAACACATCAAAAAGGGAATACGGAAATTTAAAGAAACCATGCTTGAAAAAGTTTTTGTTCCTAACTTGAGAGAGTTCATTGAAAAACAAAAGTTTAAGGAAACTGGAACAAATGTAATTTATGTTCAAATCAGAATGTAAATAATGAATACAGTTGTGTCTTTGAGATAGTCTTATGTCGTATTGGAATATGTAGTGGTAGTTTGAACATAGAATTCAACAGTTTGCAATGGAAGTGTAAATTCAGCTTTAACTATAGATCAGTTGCTTATGCTGGGATAATTCTGGTGCTCTCTGATTTGTATTCAGTCTATTAGTCTCAGGTGTCCCAGTCTATGAACCTGGGATGTGTTGGCACCAAGTTCACCGTAAACCAGTCAGATCATTAGGCCAATGAAACAATTTCATTGTTATTTTTATTTTATTTTAACTCTAGCACAAGCTGGAGGGGGCGTTGTTAGCTTTGGGGCAGTTCCAACATGCTCTGGATGAGTTATTGACATGGCTGACCCATACAGAAGACCTGCTGAATGAACAGAAACCTGTGGGAGGAGACCCCAAGGCTATTGAAATAGAACTTGCCAAACATCATGTATGTAATTATAGCAGTGTTCACAGAGCCATTACTTTTGATGTTAATCTCAGTGCTATTTCTTATGTACAGCTTTGCATTTGTTAAATAACTGTCTTTAGAGATTTTCAAGACATTGCATTAAGATTGTAAGTTCAGATCTAGAAACTGTATTGACTAATGCACATGAATAAGAATCCTCTCGCCTCTTCCTTTCAATATTCTTTACCATAATTCCATATGTTCCAGCCAGATAGTGCAACCTGTCATGTCCTCCTTCTATTTTACAAAGGAACTTAGAAAGAATGGAGAACTACCAAATAGAACTACTAGTATTCACCTTAAGGCAGCATATCCCTATAATGGCCCTTATATGGCCCTTATGGAAACCAGGGTGAAAAAATACACTTATAACCTGAAATAGCTGCGTCTGCCTCACAGATGAAAAGAGAAAGATTATAGTTTTGGAACCTACACAATGTCAATTATTTGTTCAAAGTGACATATAGCCTGCTGCACTTACACATCTGTACAGCTAGAGAGAATATCTATGCCTTCATTTTACTTGTCCACAAAACTACTAATAATTGTTATTTTGTCATATTGCTATATCATTTTGGGGTCCACTGAGGAGTCAGTATTTCATGACATGAGACAAATGTTAAAGAGACTTTACTTTGACGAGTATTACTCAGAAAGAAGAGAGATTTCAGTTTTTCATGTGGCAGGATATTTTGATGGCAGGTATTCATAGGTCACATAGATTTTATATGCAGCACCTAACCTAAATGCTCATCCCTCCTGTTTTCTGAATATTGAAAATAGGCAGCTTGAATTGAGCCTCACAAAAAAAATTGAAAAGGGATTCAATATATGAGTTCATCATCTTCTTCATCACCAGGCAGAATAACTAAGAGTTTTATTAGTGACTTGTCTCAGAATGCTTCCCACTTAAACCATTACAGAATTAGTATTTAATCCATGTGTCTTTCACTTTCTTAGTAAAAGGCGTGTTTTGCTGTCTAAGTAATACCCAGACATTCTTGTTTACTCACTCTTTCTCAAGTGGTCAAGAAGTTCAACAAACACATGGCACAGTCTACTTCCTCTCCATAAAACAGAGCTTATAGGCTAAGGAGTTCACAGTGATGCTTCCCGTTTCAGCTCAGAAAACTATCCATCTCTAGAATAAGAATAGTCCTTGTCCTGGGAGAAGCCTCATCAGGAAGGAAGAGATAAGAGGCATCTGTTTCTGTGAATAACCTTTATATTTTTTCCCTATTGGGGAAATAATTTGAAGTAGCTACCATCCACAGTGCTTGAACTGGCATAAAGAAGGGTGATAGGATACTGTTTCCCCACCTAAGGACCACCTAAGAGTCTTCCTGCTAATCAGTATGTTTAATAGGTCTCTCCGTATAACTTGTTTTAAAGTTCTTTTTCTTTTTTTTTCTTTTTTCCCAGGATCTAACACTTTAGCAGAGATGAGTCTGAACCAGGCCCCCTGGATGTCAATCTCATATTTGAATTTTGCAGATTAGGCTATCATGTATTTTCCTTTATCTTTTCTCCCTCTGCCCATTCTTTTTACTTCAGATACTTAAAACATCAACTTTCAGAATTATTGTCAGTGTTTGAAAATATCCTACCTGTGTGGAATGTATTGCCAGCTCAACATGGTCTCAGTTGAGAGGTATATCCAAGTCCTTGTTATCATGTTGGAGAAGTTCATAGGAAGTTGCATTATGCCCATTCTTCAACTCCCAGGTTAATTTTAAAGCTGGGCTAGTTTGGCATATCATGAAAACTGGTTTGGCCCTGACTCATGTAAAAAGGCAGCCTGGCAATCAAAGGGCTGCAGAGAGAGTTACTACAAGAGTAGTGCTCTGCAGTTATTCAAACACACAAAATCAAACACGTTCACCTCTTCTTGTTGCTCTATGGCTAGGGACAGACATTACATTTGTGCACATGTTGTCTTGGAAGAAAAATATCTCAGGATTGACATGTACATACATTACCCTTCTAATTAGAACTTTGTGAGCAGAATACACTGCGCCTTTTCTGTCATTGATTCAATGATACAGTCTAGGCCAACAGTTCAGATTCACTTCGCAGTGTCCCAGGATAAACTGTTAGTAGTTCTTACACCATGAATCTTTTTAGGATTTATCCTGGGACTGTGAACATGGGTATCTGAATGTCTGCACTTTGTCCTGGGATAAATATAACATTTGTTTGTAGCCCATGAATCATCACCACTACTCCCTTTCCTAGCCACAGGTCTAACCATTCTTTAGCTTTGCCCTCTAGAAACTGTCAAAGAAATGTGCAAGTGGAGGTGTGCAGCAGAATAACATGACAGAATTCAGAAACATAAGCCCTGTTTATACTGCCTTAATTAGGTCCTAAAACCTGCTGTTATTATTACAGTTAACTTTCATTTAAATGATTCCGTCTCTGTGGGTAGTTTTATTAATTATAATTTGAAGACTTGCTTCTTGTGCTTTACCTGTAGGTACTACAAAATGATGTTTTAGCTCATCAGTCTACAGTGGAAGCAGTTAAGAAAGCAGGAAACGACTTGATTGAATCAAGTGCTGTTGAAGAAGCAAGCAATCTACAGAGCAAATTGGAACTTCTGAATCAGCGCTGGCAAAATGTGTTGGAAAAAACAGAACAAAGGAAACAGCAGCTGGAGAGTGCCTTGATCCAGGTGAACAGGAAATGATAACATAAAGGGATAACTAGCAAAAATGGCCATTTGCATTAAGCAAACAGATATGGATATTAGACATGGGCTTTAATCAAAACCATAATGCAGACACCCCTGAGTTTTGAGGACTTTGGGATCCAGCTGTGTGCATGCCACCTGAGTGCTGCCTTTTTATGAACTCTGTCTTTTAGTTTCTTTGAGAATTGTGTAGGCCACCTGCCCGGGGGGGAACTTCCCTTTTCATTTGATTTGGGTATGAGGGTTGGTCTTGGAACTGTTTTTGTGGTCTTCCTTTGTCTGATTCCACAGTGTGTGGAACAGTCCCAGTTCCAGGGCTATGTTTAAGGATACACCATCTATTAGCTTGTATGAACTAATTTTCCATATAATTAAAATTTTTATTTTGGAGTTTCTTTGGTTTATTTTAATTTCTTATTTAATATGCTGCCAGCCTACTTTTGCATACAGGCTAGTATTCCAAATGAAAACATTTAAATAAGCTCTTACCATAAATGATATGGTTTAATTTAGGCCCAAGGTTTCCATGGTGAAGTTGAAGATTTGCAGCAATGGCTGACAGACACTGAACGTCAACTCCTGGCATCAAAACCTGTTGGAGGCTTACCAGAAACAGCAAGAGAGCAGCTCAATATCCATATGGTAAGTATCATAATATTACAATGCTTTGAAAATGGTCTACATTTCAAAACTAACAACCTTTCATGGGCATTTATTCTGAATAAAAAGCATGTTCTCTATATCAGACAGCCTGTACAAGATCATAATAACTTTTAATAGTTTTAAAAGCTAAGCTCTAGTTTTCAGTGTTGAGGAAAAAAATATATCATCCTATGCCCAAAGCTAAATGATCTCAGCAGCATAGCGGCAGAAAGGGAGCTCGGAGTCATAGTTCACTCCAAGATGAATATGAGCCATCAGTGTGATGAAGTAATCATAGATGTTTGGGTCGAAGGGAAATTAGCAGATCAAATCCAACCCCCTGCCCTGGGCAGGAAAGAGCGCTGGGGTTAGATGTCCCCAGCTAGGTACATGACTAGCCTCCTCTTAAGGTAGGACAGAGCACTACCTCCCTTGGAAGCCCATTCTAGATTCTGGCAACCCTTACTGTAAAGAAGTTCTTCCTGACGTCTAACCTAAATCTGCTCTCCATCAGTTTGTGGCCGTTGTTCCTAGTTACTCCAAGGGGTGCCCTGGTAACAGAACATCTCCTATTCCTTGCTGTCCCCCCTGATGAATTTGTAGGTGACCACCTCTCAGCCTTGTCATGCAGACACTGAAGTGATCCAGGGCCCTCAATCTCTCCTCGTAGGGTTTTGCCTGCAGGCCCCTAACCATATGAGTGGCCCTCTGAACCCTCTCGAGGTTGTCCACATCCCTCTTGAAGTGTGGCGCCCAAAACTGGATACAGTATTCCAGCTGCGGCCTGACCAGTGCCGCATAAAGGGGAAGTATCACCTCCTTCTTTGGTGGTGTACCTGCTTGTCATGTATCTGCTAATGCACAATAAAGTGTGGTTAGCTTTACTGATCACTTTGTCACATTGCCGACTCATGTTCATCTCGGAGTCAGCAGTGACTGCAGGTAAGGCCCTACGAGGAGAGACTGAGGAACCTGGATCTCTTCAGCCTTTGCAAGAGAAAGCTGAGAGGGGATCTTGTGGCCATTTACAAATTCACCTGGGGGGTAAGGAGTGGGGCAGCAAGAAATAGAAGGTGCTTTGTTTACCAGGAATAATTACCCTTGGAATAACCAGGAACAACGGCCACAAACTGACAGAGAGCAGATTTAGGTTAGACATCAGGAAGAACTTCTTTACAGTAAGCGTTGCCAGAATCTGGAATGGGCTTCCAAGGAAGGTGGTGCTCTGCTCTACCTTGGGGGTCTTTAAGAGGAGACTGGACAAGCACCTGGCTGGGATCATATGACCCCAGCACTCTTTCCTGCCCAGGGCAGGGGTTTGGATATATTGAGGTCCCTTCCAACCCTAACAACTATGAAACTTAGCATTGTGACAGACAGAAAAAAAGAATTTTGAATTTCTGCTTCTCAGCAATAAAAGTGGAAATGTTTACAATTTTTTACAGTGTTATTAACATTCCTCTTTTCCTCTCTTCTTCCTAAATTACATTTTTAATTATTCTTTAAGAAAACACAAATGATTAAGGTTGGAATCATCTATATTTGTCTTATAGAGCCTTGATCTAATGGACTGAATCCTGTATTATATACCTAGCTAATGTACCAATGTACTAACTGAAATTGGAAGAAGCTGGGATTGAATCACAGCTTTGAATCACAGAGAACCTGCTTGATTTGGAAATGGAAAGTTAGCCAGGATGCTTGAAGTCTTCCTTTCTTTCCTCTTCTAGAAAAATTCTAAGAATGATTTTCTTTCTGTATATAGAGATCCAATAGAATTAGGGTAATGTAATGGCTCTTATAATGCACCATCCACTTGTCCCTGCCTGAACTCTTAGGCTTGGTGTGACAGGGTGTCTCATGGCTGGTCAAATCATTGGCCTGCCCACCTGTCTAGGGCAGTCTGCCCACCTGCCTTTCCTGCCAACCCTTTGATGTATCCAATTAGTTGTTGTTTGTAAGGCGGGGGGCTGCCCATTTACTGCTGGATGCCAAGGGCGTAATACACGGCTCTGAACCTTCCCCTTATACCATGTCCCGTGCCTCCCAGATGGCATCACTGTATGGCTCTGACCCCACGATGGACCTCCTTCTATGTCCACCTGGCGTTCAGACCCGAAATCGATCCCTCCTTCTGAGGCAGTCTACTCTGCCCTCATTCTAGGCTGCTACGTTCCCTGAACCCTTCTCCCTCTCGCCAGTGGCCCCTTCCAGGACCTTTGGCCACATAGGCTCTAGCCTCACCTCTAGGCCAGTTGGAACCCCAGGCCCCTGGCTCTGGCCATCCCTCATGGTGGGATCTTTGGCTCTTTGACCATTCTGGTCCCAGTATTAACCAGTCAAGGGTTTCTCCAGTTAGGTTATTGAGCCTCTCACCCTCTCTCTCTCTCTCTCATATGGGTCTACCTTTTCGGGCCCTCCAAACTCAGCTTACTCAATCTCTAAGGCCAGCCTATGCGCAGTCCTTCAGACCTGCCCATGTGGCCCCTACTCTGTGCAGCCTTCTCACATGCCCTCACTTGGTCCACTACTCTACCCTCTCACTGGGGCCACTAGATTCATAGTTTGTAGAGTCGGAAGGGACCACAATGGATCATCGTGTCGACCCCCTGCCCCTGGGAGGAAAGAGGACCGAGGTCAGATGACCCCAGCCAGGTGACTATCTAGCGTCCTTGTGAAAACCTCCAAGCTTAGGTGATGGCACCACCTCTCTTGGAAGCCCATTCCAGGTCCTGGCCACCCTTACTGTGAAAAATTTATTTCTAATATCTAATCTAAATCCACTCTCAACTTGTTTACACCCATTATTCCTAGTCACTCCCTGGGACACCTTAGTAAACAGCGCTTCCCTTATTCCCCGTTGACCTCCCCTAATAAATTTATAGACGACCACAAGATCTCCCCTCAGCCATCTCTTGTGAAAGCTGAAGAGATTCAGCTCTCTCAACCTCCCCTCGTAGGGTCTATCACGAAGGCCACTAATCATGCGAGTGGCCCTCCTCTGGACCCTTTCGAGATTCCCTGAGTCTCTCTCTTGAAGTGCAGCGCCCAAAACTGGACACAGTACTCCAACTGCGGCCTGACCAGTGCCGCATAGAGGGGGAGCATCACCTTCTTTGATCTATTAGTCATGCACCTGCTAATGCACGACAGGTGCGATTGGCCTTGTTGATGGCCTCGTTACACTGCCGGCTCATGTTCATCTTGGAGTCGATTATGACTCCAAGATCCCTCTCTGCCTCCGAGCTCCTATAGGTGTGCTGGGGGTTCCTCCTTCCCAGGTGGAGCACCTTACGTTTATCTTTATTAAATTGCATCCTATTTCTTTCTGCCCATTGATCCAACCTGTCCAGGTCAGCTGGAATCTGCTCCCTGCCCTCCGGTGTACTAACTTTACCCCATAACTTGATATCATCAGCGAACTTGGAGAGGGTGCTCTCCACGCCCTCGTCCAAATCGCTGATGAAGATATTGAATAATATCAGTCCAAGGACCGAACCTGCAGGACCCCACTGCCCACCTCCCTCCAGGCCGAGAAGGAACCATCCACCACCACTCTCTGGCTGTGGTCCCTAAGCCAGTTGGCCACCCACCTGATTGTGTAGGCATCCACTCCGCAGTCTGCTAGCTTCGCAATGAGGATAGGGTGCAAAATTGTGTCGAAGACCTTCCTAAAGTCCAGGAAGATGACATCAGCCTTGGCTCCCACCACATCCAGGCAGTGTGTGACCTGGTCATAGAAGGCTACAAGGTTTGTCAGGCAGGATCTACCTGTGACAAACCCGTGCTGGTTTCCCCTCAGCATTGTTTCCCCTGCTGGGCCTGCACAAATGTGTTCTTTGATTATTTTCTCTAGCATTTTCCCAGGAATAGAGGTAAGACTGGTCTAAAGTTACCCGGCTCATCCCTTCTCCTTTCTTGAAAATGGGCACCACATTGGCCCTTCTCCAGTCCTCAGGGAGCTGGCCAGAGCGCCACGAGTGCTCAAACAGCTGTGCCAGCGGCTCAGCTATGACACTGGCCAGTTCTTTCAGCAGCCGTGGATGGAGGTCATCCGGACCTGCTGACTTGTACCCATCTAGCTCCTCCAGGAGCTCCTTAATTATTTCAGAACTAACCGTAGGCAGACTGGTGCCATGTGGACATCTGTCAATGATCGAGGTGGGAATTGACTTGGTCGATACATAGAAATATTGAAGCGAAGAACTCATGGAAGAGCTCTGCTTTTTTCCCTGCGTCAACCACCAACTGTCCTGATTTGTCCTGCAGGGGCCCTAAGTTGCCCTGAGTTTTCCTTTTGCCTACTATATACCTGAAGAAGGACTTTTTATTGTCCTTGATTGTTGAAGCCAGCCTGAGCTAAAGCCCTGCCTTGGCCTGTCTAACTGATTCCCTGCAATAGCGCGCCAGGGAGATATAGTCCTCCTTGGTGGCTGCTCCCTGCTTCCATTGCCTATACATCTCTTTCTTTGCCCCCAGACTCTCCTGGAGTTCCCTGTTTAGCCAAGGGGGCTTTTTTGCCCCCTTACCTCCCTTCCTATGTAATGGGATATACTCCTTTTGAGCCCCAGGGATCACTCCCTTGAGATACCTCCAACCCTCTTGGACCCCCAGATGCTCTATGTTCTTGAGTTGCATCCCCTCACTAACTAGCCTTCTAAGCTTGCTGAAGTTGGCCCTTCTGAAGTCCAACACCTTAGCCCCACTAGTTACTTTACCCACCATTCGCTGGATAGTGAACTCAACCAAGTGATGATCACTATCTCCCCAGGCTACCATGAACTCGCATGTTCCCCACGAGATCATCCACTGTTGCTAAGACCAGGTCAAGCAAGGCGCTACCCCTGGTGGGACTAGACACCACCTGGGTTAGGTGGAGATCCTGCACACAGTGTAAGAACCTCCGTGACCGGCTTGTTTTGGCTGTCTGCTCCTCCCAGCAGATATCTGGATAGTTTAGATCTCCCATGACCACCACCTCCCTTGCCTGTGTGGCGTCTGCTAGCTTCCCGGAGAATACATCATCTAGCTCTTGATCCTGATGAGGAGGCCTGTAGTAGACCCCCACAACCAAGTCCTTTTCCCCTGGCCCTCCCTGGATCCTGACCCATAATGCCTCGGTGTTCCCCTCCTCCACCCCTGTCTTAATAGTGGAAGACGTATACTGCTCCTTAACATAGAGTGCTACCCCCCCACCCTTTTTCCCCACTCTGTCACGCCTATACAACCTCTACCCCTCAATACCTACTGCCCAGTCATGTGTAGAATCCCACCATGTCTCAGTTAGTCCAACTAGGTCATACTGGGTGCTAGCAAGCAAGGGTGTGAGCTCCTCCTGCTTGTTCCCCATACTCCTGGCATTTGTATAATTACATTTTAGTCCCGCAAATGGGGCTCTTGGTGCCCCTGTGCCTTGATGGTATGTTCCCTTTGTTACTTACCTGGTGTGGTCTGGTGCCTTGTTTATGGCTTACCAACCCCATAATACTTACCTGGTGTGATCTGGCATCTTGTTTGTGGTTTACCAACCCTGGGCCTAACTCCCCTTGGGTCTCAGTCCTCTGATGACATACCCTGGTGGGTTACCCCTCGCCTGTCCCCTCTACGGGGTAACCCACCAGGTTGTCGGGGCTGAAGCTATAGGGCACCCATACTCACCTTTCACTAGAGAGGCACTGGTGTGGCATTTCCTGGGGACCACCTCACCACAGACAGCCTCACCACACCATCCAACTCTAGTAGGGTGTAGTTTTAGGTCATTCCATCGGACCAGGAACCTCCTCCATCCCCATAGTTTCTACCCTTAACCTCCAGGTGTTGTGGGAGCAGCAGCTCTGGCTGGTGATGTTCTCTCTCTGGTTCCCTGCCACAACTGCCAACTCAGCTCTGAGGTTTATTTTGAGGCTGCTCAGCTCCATCTTCCAATCCAGGAGCTCTCCTGTGGTCATGTGACTGCCTCATTAGGCTGTATCGCACCTGCTGGCTGCTCCACAGCGTGCTCAAACTTCTTAAAAGTGGCAGGCACCAAAGGTGCCTTGCCACAACTGGATAAAAGCCTGAGTCCTTCAAGTCCATGCTCAGATATGAGTGATACCCAATGAACTGCCCTGGCATTTGTGCACATATTCAGGAAGGGGAAGGGGGTTAAAATGCCTGCAGCGTGTTGTGTATTCAGTCTCCCACATTTCAAAATGGTGGCGGAGGTGCATTAAAGCTTGTTCAACAAGCTTTAGTTCAAGCACCCCAGCCGCCATTTTGAAATGCAAGGGTGCTAAATACATGAGGCTGTGCAGCATGCTGGAGCATGCTGATTGGAATGCTCCAGTAGACTTGATTAATTGAGTTCTAATCAGAATGAGTCAGGTTATATGTAAAAGTGCCGTCTTTGACTCTGATCTTCTAACACAGTTTTCATTAGAAAGCCCTGTTGTTTTATAAATTCTGAATTGGGCAGTAACATTTTGGAATAATGAAAAAGATCTTTACCTAGGACTGATGTTTTGCCCTCAGAATTTGGTAATAATTCTGTTTTGTTTCTGAAATGAAAATTAATGGGATTGTTTATTTCTCAAGGATTTATTACTATTATTTTAAAAGTAATTATTTCAGGAGGCTGGAAGACAATATAAATTATGAAAAAAGAAGTTATGAAAATGAAACCAAAACATCCTAGTCATTTTGCTAGTGCCGAAGCAGGGTTTGATCAGAAGCCAGTGGAACTCTCTGTGTTCTGCAGTTTCCTGGATTTTGAATCAAGCATTCAGAGAATAATTCACTTCCTGGATAACTGAAGAGTATGTTTTGTAATAATTTACTGTGCATAGTCAGAAACCTGATTCCTAGAGTCACCTGTCCTAGAGTTTCCTGTGACTGACCAAAAGACCAAATTTATGTAAGGAGAGCTTAACACTAGTTTGAAACACGTGTGAACTTGGCCCTGATTCATAAGATCTGCTTTAAACTATCAATATTTAAGTCAGTTTGCCTATATCCTACCTGCAAAGTGAACAGGTTACCACTTGGAGGCAAAAGAGAAACTGGGTTGTAACTCACAACCCCATCTGGACCAACTGTCCTGGTCTGAAATAATGCTTAAGTTGGATGAGAGGGAATGTAGATGGAAGTGGGAATTAGGGATAAGGTAAGAGCCATACTGCTTCTGGAGTAAATGATATGTTCTGTGGCCATGTGCATATGGTCAACTTACATACCCTAGAAGCTGCACTTTGGGTGAGCTAATTATCACCAATCGGCGATAAGGCTATTTAGCTGGGCTTAAGCTACATCTGTAGCTGGTTTTGGTTTTGGAGGAAGCCTGTACAAACCAGCATGATGTGTCTGAGTGTGACTGCTAAGAATGATAAATTTATTGTTTAGCAAAGGCATAACTGATTTAATTAGGTTCTGCCTTTTTCAAGTGCTGTCGCCAAGGAAGACTTTGCTTCTGCTACACAAATGCTTGCTCCTCTTTATGTCCTTCATTTCATGCTTCTTAAGAGAAAGGAGGAATTGGGAGGGAGCAGTCTGGACGAGTACTCTTTTAATAGGCAGGGGTCAGAGGAGGGGGAAGAATTGAAGCCTGTGAAAATAATTACTCAGGGGTGCTGCATTTCTTCTTTCCCCTTCCTGTAATATTGTAGCAGCTCAGGTTCCTCCCTTTCTTATCCCAGAATAATTGTTGGCTCCTCAGCTCTCTTCATGCTCTTTGGATACAAGGGACACCGAAAATCAGGAAGCCAAGACTTGCCAGAGAAAAATCTCCTCCTCCTTCCTTCCCCACTAGCTATTACTTGTTCTGTAAAACACTGCTTTAGCTTGAGAGTGAGAGTCTGCCCTGCTGGTACATTTTGGGAATATAATTATGATCATTTGTATTTCAGTTCCCGTCAGATTAGGACATGTGTGCTGTTATGTCCTGGATCATACCAATTGCTTGTATGCAGTGGTAAAGCAATCAGACCCAAAGTGTAAATTGGCCAGAAAAGAAGTGAAAGCAGCTAGTAAAAACAGCAGGTACCTGTACACAAATGCTGAGGCTGCTCTGACACACTGTAATTACAGCGTATCGAAACGGACTCCATTAATTGAGTCTGCTGGAGCGTGGTAATTACCGTGCTCCAGCAGCTTCCCATCTCTTGTTGAACAAGCTTTAGTTCAATCTCTTCGAAGGAGCTTTAGTTCAAGTACGACTGCTGCCATTTTTAAGCTCAGGGTTGCTGATACATGAAATGGTGCTTTAATTAGAAGTGGCTCTTAGAGCTGCTCTAATTAAAGTGCCATCACCCCCACCCCCGGAGCATGTGTAAAAGTTGCCAATATTACCTATACTAACCAAGTCAGCATCTGGCACCATGCCTAGCGGGTGAAGGATGATACGCATGGGGTGACAAAGGAGGAGGCATGATTAAGCTGCCTTTGCATACTTTCCCACCCACTTCCAGGAATATGTTGGTAGCTCTTGGCCTGCAGAGGGTGGCAAATGGCTTACTTTACAGAGATTGCCAAGCTTTGTCCTGTGAGTTAAGTACATCTGTCAGATCAGGTTCCATGTCAGGAATATATGTAAGATGTATATGTGCATGCCAGGAACCTTACATACATATATATATTCCAAAAACAAAAATAAAATCCTGAAAAATTATCTAGCATGCCATGAAAGTTTTCCTTTCCTGAATAATTGAGTCCTTTCTTTGTTAATTTGGCCTTTTCTGAACTGCATATGTTTCCTCTACTAATCTATGTGTAAATCCCCCTGAAATACAGTATTTTTAAAAGCTAACATTGTAAAGGCTATTGAATTTTTACCATATTTTTTTTGGCCATTTCTTAATTTAGGAACTGTGTGCTGCCTTTGAAGCCAAAGAAGAGGCATACAAGTGTCTGATGCAGAAAGGCCAGCAGATGCTTGCAAGATGCCCAGAATCCGCTGAGGCAAATGACATAAATAACTTAAAAGAAAAATGGGAATCAGTACAAACAAAACTCAGTGAAAGAAAAGTAGGTGGCTTTGAATAAAAATAGAAATAGGAGCAATGTATTTAAACATTTTATAATGATGAATCATTGTATCTATAGTGCATCTATATTTACTCAGCCTCCAGGATTTAGGATTTTTATTTTGGGGCAAAGATTTATAATTCACCAGTGGACTTGTAAGGGCCGAAGGGTTAAGGCTTTAACATACCATTATTTGCGTGGAAGGGAAATTTGTTCTAAAAATATATGAAGAGACATGTTCATTTTGCGGAGTGAGGGCATTTGTTGTTTTATTACAGAGATTATGGACATAGCGAAAGAGAAAATAGTATTTTCTCATTGCTTTGTCAACACAATTGCTGTATTGATTTTCCTAGCATTTTGGTCAATATAGGTTTAAATATTCCAAACAATTGTGCTTCTACCCATTGTCCTAGAAAACTGTTTTCTACTTTAGTATGTTTTGGCAGCATGATTACCCTGATGCAAAATGTAAATTTTACTGCTTTTAAATTTCATTTTATTTTCACTTTTCCGTGAAGTAGTGCCCTTTTTCTTTGGCCTGAGTCAAGCTGGTGATAATGATGTTATCAATGGGAGTCGGCTGTCAAATGTATGGCAACAGCATATTAAAAAAAAAGTAAAAAGAGTATTATCAATACAAATGTTTGTCTCTTGTAATGTGAATATATAATGAAACAATACCAAAGTGACAAAAACAGCCCCATCACAACGGCCTGTAGGGCTGCAATGTTCAGCAATATGATTGGCTGAACATCTCTAAATGATTTTTTAATATTTCATAAAAATCTGCACGCAACACTAGCCCACATGATCCTGATTCAGGCAATCAAAATTAAACATGAACATTATTATTCATGAATGGCGTAAGTTATTTAAATAATAGAAGGGAAAATAAACTAAATCAGCAGTTCCTAAAGCATGGGATGATCCACAAAGCCATAGTAACTGGTGCATAGCCAGGCCCTATTTGCTTTTATAGCAGCTACTGACAGGTTGGTGATAAAGTGCCTGGCAGTCGGAGAAATTTTGAGGGTTGACAGTGGTCATTAGATAAAAAAACTTGAGAACCACTAAACTAGATGACCTGTCAAACTCCCTTCCACCCCTATACTTTTATAACTGTGCTTATTTATGTCTGTCTTGATCTGACAAGTTGTGTTGTTTCATTATTACCAACCAGTGAGCACCAGAAGGAGAAATGCTCTGATACAGAACAACATACCCCTGAAATTAGCTGCTCTGTTATCTGCTTTTTTTTACTATAATTTTACTGCTGTTTTTCCTTGTATGACTCTGTTTATATTTCGTAGGCTTTTATTTTGAAATGCAGAACGTATAGACATTGAGTTGGAAAATTGTTTAAAAAATAGCAGTTCTTTCTGGGATCCAATCAACTAAAATGATTTATTCAGGTAAAGCATCCATTAAATGCTTTACCTAAATAAATAGTATCTGCTATTAAATGATAATATATCTTTACAGACCAAACTGGAAGAAGCCCTCAGTTTGGCAATGGAGTTCCACAACTCACTTCAAGACTTCATCAACTGGCTTACCCTGGCTGAACAAACTTTGACTGCAGCTTCTCGGCCAAGCCTTATCTTGGATACTGTCTTGTTTCAAATTGATGAACACAAGGTATTTAAAAAAACAAATATGTAGTATAATTCACCCACTCTTTGGCGGTTCTGTGTTAACATCCAAATCAACTTTATGATGCTGTCACTCAGAAAACATTTTTATATCTTTTAAATAGCATTTTATAGCCTTTTCTGCAATCCCATCTTTTTTTTTTCTATTTGTTGAATGAATGAACAGTACAACAGTAAGTACAAATATCTTTCTTTTGCAAGGTGTTTGCCACAGAAGTAAATTCTCACCGTGACCAGATCATAGAGCTAGACAAAACCGGAACCCATCTGAAATATTTCAGCCAGAAACAAGATGTTGTCCTTATTAAGAATCTGCTGATTAGTGTACAGAGTAGATGGGAAAAAGTAGTTCAGCGCTTGGTGGAAAGAGGAAGAGCTTTGGATGATGCAAGGAAACGAGCCAAACAGGTAATCTGACAGTTATTATACAGCTCTTTGAACTTTTCTGTAATTAAATCCAGATTCTCAAAGTATATGATGTTTTAAGGAAGTCTGGGGTTAGTGTAACAGACTGTTGAGTTAGTGAAGCAATTGCTTTGATTCAGTCATAGAGTCCAGTCCACTTCATTTGGAAAGTAAAAACTTCACTTTTAACCCAAATAGTGATTTCTGTCTGCAATACAGTATAGTCTGTAAGGGAAGAGTTAAAGTATAGCATCCAGATGCATATGAGTGCCTTCTCTCTTTCAAAAGAAGTGACATAATCAGCCTTTTGTTTTAAAGAGTGGTATGGACCCATTTCACAAGGATGAGATATAGTCCTGTGGTGCCTTTCTAGAAGGAGGGTTTCAGCAAAATATTTTACTGCTCTTGCCCTAATGGCTGGTCCATACTTCAGTAAATTACAACTTCCTTACTGTTTTGAGCAACCCTTTTACTAATGAGAAATGTAATCAGGAATCTTAGCTGAGTAGAAACTGAATGAAAATGGAGTGTCTACAGAGCACTTGCAGAAAATGCATTCCAACAGAAATTGCCAAGATGTGTTCAAGACTCCATGATTTGAAAGAAGCATATGTGTACAACCTGATGTATAATTGGCAGTTGATTGTGTTAGGAGGTCAGACTAGCTCAAGTGAACACAGGACTGTGACTGGTACCTATTCAGGTGCCATAAAAAGAGGGTCCTCCTCATTCTTCCACATCTGTTAAGCAGCTGTTCACTGTCTGTCTCCAAGCAGACATCAGGATTTGAGAGTATTTTATGTACCAGCATATTTGTACATTTGAGTAAATCAAAATCCCACTTTTCTGCAGTTCCATGAAGCCTGGCACAAACTTATGGAGTGGTTGGAAGAATCAGAAAAGTCATTGGATTCAGAACTTGAGATTGCAAATGATCCAGACAAAATTAAGATGCAGCTTGCTCAGCATAAGGTAGGTCATGAACGATTAATTTGTAGGCTGCCTCGTAAGAAAGTGTGTCAGGCCTGTGCAGAAGGAAATAGATTTATGACACCACTATGATAGAATATTTACCAACATGGAAATAAAATACTTGCTTGTTTCCAGATGGAAAATAAAAAGAAAAGGAGAAGTGGGGAAGTTGGGAGAGGAAGGACTCCTTATGGTACCTGTTCATCAATAATATAACATCTTGGAAAGTTTCAACAAAAGTGAAAATAATAGATCAAAAAGGAAACACTGTCAAGAGTTATATTATAGTCTTGGCATGAAACTCCCAGAGATACTATAAAATAGTTTGGTTTTGAAATTACTTCTCATAGTTCAGTGTTCCCTCAGAAGTGAACTATAACCTGTATTTTGAAGTACAGTGAAATTGTCAGTAGTAAGGGTAAAATCAGGAGAGTGGGTTTTTGGTTGTAGCCAGGTTGGTCTAAGGACATAGGCAGCTAAGGTTATTTGGGTAGATGTGATATCTTTTATTAGACCAACTGAATAGTTGGAAAAAAGTTCTTAGCAAGCTTTGGGGTTCAGTTACCCTTCTTCAGACATACAGAGTCTCTGCTGTTCTGAGACTCCAAAAAACGAGAGAAGCTTAAAAGTGTGGTAGGATGTCAGTGAGAATGTAAATAGGCAGAAATTAGAAAGACAAAAGGTAAAGCAGAGTGGGGAGGGGGAAGAGAGCAAGGGGAAAAAGGCTAAAGGGAGACATTACAGTGATAGAATACAAGGTGGAAAAGAAGCTGTCAGTGAAAATAGTTGGAGATCAGGAAAACAGGAATGAGAGAAGCTGAAAGTGTGAGAGGATGTAGTGAAAATATAAATAGGTAGAAAGGAGAAACAAAAAGTAAAGCATGGGAGGGAGGGGGAAGATAGCAGGGGGGAAAAGGCCAAGGGGAAACATTACAGAGATAATAATACAGGGTAAGAAAGAGGCTCTCAGTGAAGAAGGAAATAGTAGGAAATCAGGGAGACAAAGGACAAAGAAGGAGAGGAGGGGAGAGGAGCGGAGGGGAGGGGAGAAAAGGTCAGGGAAAAAATGTAGGAAGTCAGGTCAAGCAGGTACCTGGTGAATCAGATGTCAGGCAAGCTGTAATGTGTCATAAAACCAAGGTTTATATTGAGTCCATAATTTTTTGTATCCAGTAGAATTATGAAGTGAAGTTCGTAGGCTCGTCTACTGAAGGTGTTTTGTAAGTTCCCATCGAGGATCAAAACTGAGAGCGCGAATTTCTAATGATTGTCCTGTGAGAAGTGTGCCCCCACAGGTAGTTGGGTATTCTTGTCTTTGACAGATTTTCGGTGTACATTCATTCTGGTATGCAGATGTTGTTTGGTTTCTCCAACAGGGCATTTGGTGCATTGAATGAGATGTATAACATTTCTGGAGGTGCAGCTGTAAGATCCAGGAAAGCTGTAATATACAGCCAAGCTCTCTGATAACACAGAATTTGCAGTGATGAGAATACCCGTGACTGCCATCTCATGAATCTCAAAAAGGCCTTCAGCCAACAAGGACACTCCTCCAGAGAGATAGATCGCACTTTTGAAAGAGTCACCTGGATACCACGTGAAGAATTGCTGCAGTACAAAATGAAAATCCCCACAAACCGCACACCCGAAGGGTGACATTTCACCCTTCCCTGGTACCTACATGGAAAATTCTCAGACAATTACAACCCATACTAGAAGACCCCTCTGTTAAAGAGATCTTTGTAGAACCACCTATCCTAACCTTTAAACTGTCACTGAACCCTGCTAACTTCATCACCAGAATCAAACTCCCTATGACTGAAACCACACCAAATGGATCCAGAGAATGCCAGCAGGAGCAATGCAAAACCTGCCAATATATCTCCACCACCTCCATAATAACTACATCCCACAACAGATCCATCAACATACCTGGATCTTACACCTGCACCTCCAGAAATGTAATATATCTCATCCAGTGCACCAAATGCCATGATGGAAAATATGTTGGAGAAACCAAACAACTTTCTCAATGTGAGGATGGAGTTTACCTAGAAAGGTTGTAGATTCTCCATCCCTGGAAGCTTTTAAGACCTGGTTAGACAGTTTTTAGGCAGGAATGTTCTTACCTTGAGCAGGAGCTAGACTAACTGCCCTTCTGAGGTTCATTCCAGCCCTACTTTTCTGTGGAAGAATTTTCTAAGGCATGAAAAAAGATGCAAGTAGAAGACAATGATTTTCTGCTGTGCAGATATAGATGTGCTTTCTGCTCCTCTTAATCAAGTTCATGGTGCTCCACACATTCTTTAGTTCTGCGTCCTGTTCTCAAAAGGTTAGTCTACCAGCTTAGTTCTTTAGGACAAACACTTTCTACCCCTTTAGAGTCTTTCTGCTGAGCCATTGTGTTTGTTTACCTTGACAATAGCCACTATAATTTTTAATCTCTTTCAACTTCCATGATGTTTTAAGGTTTGTGTATCAAAATGGAAAATATTTCCTTTAATTGCAGAAAGCTGGCAGTTTATCATGCAAGACTGACTTTACCTGTGTTTGCTATTAAGATAATTTAATAAACTTTTGTTACCATCGTGTTGTGCTAGTTCTGCATTTTAGTGGGCTCTGGGGATTGCTGTTGCTGCCAATGTTTAAAATCAACTTACGGAATTACAGAAAAATGTTACTGCTAAGATAATCCTTCTTGCCTGTCTGCCTCCATCACCCTTCTATGAATCCTTCCATTCCTCCCCCACACATTTATTCAAACTTTTTATGATTATAGTCAAGGCATTACGTAACTCTACCTCTCAGATTTCCACACTCTAGTGTTTTATCAGCCTGTCTGCTAACCTCCCTTCTTCCCCACCTCAATATCCATTTATCCGTTTCTCTGACAAACCTCATGCAAGTATCTCTCTCATATTTCCATTCTTTCTTAAACTTCCCCTAAACCAGGGGTTCTCAACTGGGGGTATGCGTACCCCTGGGGGTACTTTGAAAGGTCCCAAGGGTACATGGGAGTGGGTGGGCACGGAGCACCGCTGCCTCACTGGAGCAAGCCTGGAGCGAGAGCGGCAGTGTCCTTCTGCGGGCTGCACGGGTACTGTGCTGCTGCCTCTCGCCACCCCTCCACTCTGCTTGTCATTCAGTCGCGCCCCCCTCCCCTCTCCGAGGTTACACTTGTTAAAAAAGGGGCCAAGGGGGTACACTTAGTAAAAAAGGTTAAAAAATCCTACCCTAAATCAGCCTTCCTCAAGCTGACTAGCAAACTCTTTGGCCTTCTCGTTTTAAATGTTCCTCTCATTTCTTTTCTTCCTGCATGAAAAGGTCTGCTGAGGTCTTGTCTTTACAAGTTTTATTTAAATCTCATGAATATGTCTGACAAGGGTTAGGGTGGAAAATGGCATAAGGATATTGGGATTGAATAATTGAATAGAGAATGTCTTTCATCAGTCCCATGGGACACCCATGCCCACTACAGGACAGGGAGGTCTGGGTAAGGGAGATCCCCTGCCCTCCATCAATGCTGACCTTGTGAAGGAACACCTTGAGAGGCTGGACACCTTCAAGTCAGCTGGCCCTAACAATCTACACCCCAGGGTACTCAAGGAGCTGGCAAGCATCATAGTCCAGCCTCTGGCACGGATCTTTGAGAACTCCTGTTGCTCTGGTGTAGTGGCTGAAGACTGGAAGAAGGCCAATGTGGTGCCTGTCTTCAAGAAAGGGAGGAAAGTGGATCCAGCAAACTACAGGCCCATCAGCCTGACCTATCCCGGGGAAGGTCTTAGAAAAGTGTATTAAAGAGGCCATCCTTAATGGACTGGCCAACGCCAACATCCTGAGGGATAACCAGCACGGGTTTGTTGTGGGTAGGTCTTGCTTAACCAATCTCATTTCCTTTTATGACCAGGTGACCTATCACCTGGACAAGGGAGAAGAGATTGATGTTGTACATCTTGACTTCAAAAAAGCCTGCAATCTGGTATCCCATGATCACCTCTTGGCGAAACTGGCCAGTTGTGGCCTTGGGTCCACCACGATCCGCTGTCTGGGCAATTGGCTCCGTGGTCAGACCCAGAGGGTGGTAACTGACGGAAATTGATCGTCATGGTGCCCTGTGACCAGCGGGGTCCCCCAAGGATCTATCCTTGGACCCGTATTGTTCAACATCTTCATTAATGATGTGGACATTGGAGTCAGAAGCGGACTGGCCAAGTTCGCCAATGATACCAAACTTTGGGGTAAAGGATCCACACCTGAAGACAGGAGGATGATCCAGGCTGACCTGGACAGGTTAAGCAAATGGGCGGATGAGAACCTGATGGTGTTTAACACTGAAAAATGCAAGGTTCTCCACCTTGGGAGGGAAATGTTGCAGCATCCTTATAGGCTCGGCAGTGCTACGTTGGTTAGCACTATGGAAGAAAGAGACTTGGGGGTCATCATTGACCACAAGATGAACATGACCCTTCAATGCGATGCTGCGGCTAGTAAAGCGACCAAAACGCTGGCTTGCATCCATAGATGCTTCTCAAGCAAATCCCAGGACGTCATTCTCCCCTTGTACTTGGCCTTGGTGAGGCCACAGCGGTGAGGCCGCTGCATCCAGTTTTGGGCTCCTCAATTCAAAAAGGATGTGGGGAAGCTAGAGAAAAGTCCAGAGAAGAGCCATGCACATGATCAGAGGTCAGGAAAACAGACCTTATGACAGAGCTATGGGACTCTTTAGCCTGGAAAAGCTCAGGCTCAGGGTGATCTGATGGCCACCTATAAGTTTATCAGGGGTGACCACCAGTATCTGGGGGAACATTTGTTCACCAGAGCGCCCCAAGGGATGATGAGGTCGAACGGTTATAAACTACTACAAGACCGTTTCAGGCTGGATATAAGGAAGAATTTTTTTACTGTCAGAGCCCCCAAGGTCTGGAATAACCTGCCATCGGAGGTGGTTCAAGCACCTACATTGAACACCTTCAAGACAAAATTGGATGCTTATCTTGCTGGGATCCTATGACCCCAGCTGACTTCCTGCCCTTCAGGCGGGGGGCTGGACTCGATGATCTTCCGAGGTCCCTTCCAGCCCTAATGTCTATGAAATCTATGAAATGTAGTAAACTTTAAGATGAAATAGGATTTTGCTTGTACATGTCATGGGGGTGCTTGTGCACGTGATGGGGGTTTAGTCCCCTAAATTGAAACAGTAGGTTTCTAATTACAATGATTAAAAACCCACCATTTCAATTTAGGGGATTCTGTCACTGTTACGATGGGGGTCCTGATCCTTTCTTCTTTTTTTTTTCACGTAGCCTGTCCATGCCTACTGCAGCTGGGGGGCAAGCTGCCAGCAGGCTGAGTGGCCCCTGAGCTGCAGGTGGCCCCAGTCCTTCCCTCCTTAGGGGCAGTGCCCCTGGGGCTGCCTGGGTGGGATGGTAGCAGGCAGGTGCTGCCCTGTGCAACTAGCACCCCAACCGCATGGCCCCAGGGGGCGCTGCCTCCATGGAAGGAAGGACCGCCCCCTCCTCCACCCCCTGCAGCTCAGAGGCTGCGTGGCCAGGTGGCAGTTCACGCAGGCAGGCTCCACTGGGGGAAAAAAAAAGCAGCGAGGGGCCTCATCTTTTTTTTTCCCTTGTCGAGCCTGCCTGCCTCTCCCACACTGGAGGGGTGAGTTGTCAGTGGGCCCTGAGCTTCAGGAGGCCCCGGACCTTTCCTCCTCAGTGGTGGGGCCCCCCCAGGGCTGCCTGGGCAGGCTGCTAGCAGGTCAGGTGCTGCCCTGGCTCACAGGCAGCACCCAGCCCAATCCAACTGTTCCCTGAGTGTAAGCTGGGGCAGTACCCACCCACTACCAGCCTGCCTGGGCTGCCCCAGGGGGCATTGTCACTGCAGAAGGAAGGACTGGGGCCCCCTGAAGCTTGGAGGCTGCTCGGCCCACCTGCACCTTGGCCCCTGGCTGTGGGAGATGCGGGCAGGCTCCTCAAAAAAAAGACCCGGCCTCTCGCTGGTTCTGTTTTCAGCCTGCCTCTCCCACGGTGCAGGGGGGATGAGCTGTCAAAAGGCTGCAATGTTACAAATAGCTACATTGCAAACTAAACTACAGGCAGATTTTGTTTACTTTGCAATGTAGCAAACTCATTTATAACTGTAAAAAATCCCTTTACCTGTACAGCATGACGCAATTAAACTATAAAACAAGCAGTTTTTGTCACATGTACAAGTGCCTGTAGACTGAATTTTATTAGTAGATGTTAAGAATTATGAACCAAAAAGATGATAAAGCCAGAAGAGAAATACAGAGTGCCTGAGCAAGGGACCAACATAAGAGGGATGGCAGTGAGAAGGAGAATGCAACTAGGTTACAGGAAATACAATGTTAGCCAGCTAAGCCTAGGGGTGAGGTGAGGGGATGGGGAAAGGGGAGGGAGTGGGGGGTCGCAACCCTGAGATAGAAAAAAGATAGATACACACAAACCCGTACAGTGGTCCGTGATGGTGGAGGAGGTAGGTTGAAGAAAGTTTCTCAGTCAATAGAGTCTTATCGTGGGGGTCCTCTTCAGGTGGAGTAGAGTGGTCTGTCATTGAAGATTCCTCTTGGCATGTATCGGGTGCAGAGGGGGGTTCAGGTGGTCCCCTCTGGGTCTGATCAGCAGTGGTCAATCTGGTGGGGTCGGTGTACTGGCGGTGGCCCGTGATGTGCTCAATGCAGATGTCATGGGACCAGCGGATGGTGTTGGACACCATGAGGCAGCGCATCAGCTTGGTATAGTGGCGGGAGATGCGGCAGGCATGCAGGATGCTCTCATTGCTGTAACATTGTACATCATTCAGATGTAACCTCGTAAGTGCCAAGAATGGCATTTATGCAGCATATGGGTTCTGTTTTCATTTGTGTGGCTGTGCTGGCCCTCGTGGGAAGAACAGGGTAGACAGATAACTCCATGTATGTTCCCAAAAGAGTGAGGGGAGAAGAAGGAAGGGGGAGGCAGGAGCTGGGCTGCAGCCAGAAGCCAAGGTATCTTCCTTACTAGGACAGTGTGTATCATATTGAGCAATTCTCCTTCGGGCTTGTTTTCTTCCTGGTCCTATATACCATCCCCCATTGGCTGTTCTGTGGGCCAGCTTCAAGAGGAGAGCTGAAGGGAGCTTTGGGGAAAGCCTACTGTATACCCTGATTGTTAGAGCACTTTTCTGGAAAGTGGGAGATGTATTTTAAAACCTACTCTGGGTGAAAGAACACTAGAACTGGTTTTCCACTGTCTGGGCAAGGCGATTGGGCTAGAAGGTGGGTGAGCTGCTATCCTCCTCTCAAAAGTTGCTAGTCATGGTGTTTCTTCAACTGCAATTTTGGAAATGTAAATGGAGTTATGCGCCTAACTTCCACAGCCCCAGTGGAGCTTCTGAGTCAGCTCAGAATGGTAAAGACGGGGCAAACATAGCTAAACAGATGAAAATAAAATCTAAAATTTGTGTCAGTGCCAAAATTGATTCTTATGTGACTACATTTGGATGTGTAAGTATTACACAAGGTAGGTAAAGGTAAACTAAGACTTGATCCTTAGTGTGTTGACACGTCAAATCAAGACAGAAATGCTTCTAGTAAAGCTTGGGCTCTTCAGTCCCATAATCTCCATGCTCATATGTTGTGTCCCTTTCCTGAACTGCTTTTGTCTTTTAAGAACAGGAGCTTTTGAGCCAGCATTGAAACTGTCCTTGTTCTGTTTAGTTAATGGTTTTACTATCTGAAATGAGGGTGTGCATTGAAGCTCTGTGTGTGTGTGCTGAGAGCACTCTTTGCCAGGTGGTTATTGCCAAGAAAAAAGTTAAGATAAAATGTTCTCTTGTTCTCTCTCCTATTTGTTGTATGTTGCCAGGGATTTGGGGCTGTTTATCAGTTGTTTTTTCTCATTATATATTATTTTTAGAAATCAGACATGAAAAAATCCTAATGGGTCATCCAGTCCATTCGTGTTCTAGTGCAGGATATTCCTGACAGTGCATTTATGTAGGTTTGGCCAGTGAAGATAAGTACCTATCTATTTTCTTGGGAAGGAGGGCAGATGCTTAATTATTGAAGATTTCATTCATCTCACCTCTGCTATTGACAACTGAGATGACTCAGACAAATGCCCAAAATGATTCTTTACTTATACCCTAGTGAAATCAAGGGAGAGGCAGAGCATGTGCTGACTATGCCTGGAAGAATGAATCAAATAAAGCCTTTTGTTCATCTCCTTTTACTGTATGATCTTTTTTCTGGCAGTTACTTAATTTGGTCTTTCTATGCAAGTCAAACAACACATGTAGGAATGAGTGATTAACAAATCCCATCAAAGAAAAGGGCATTTCAGAGATCGTTCAAATGGTTGTTAAGAAGTTTGTGGGTAAAACAACTTTTCATTCAAAGGTCTGTTTGGAGGGATTTTTTTTCCATTTTAGAAATACTTTGAAAAGCTCTTGGTTTATTGTGAGAAGAAATGCATGTGTGCATGTGTAAATGGGTCCATTTCACATTGTTTTGTGCCTAGCTGGCTACTTCCTTTCCAAGAAAAAAAAGACGTTTTTAAAAAATGTATTAAAAAAGTTAGTATTCAAGGGACTACCAGTAAGAGTGTGACGTTTGAAATCTCAAGGAGTGTGGAGGACTTAAGGGAATGTCTGCACAGCCTCCTTCCTGACTCTGGGACCATCAGTGATACAATAGGCCCTGCCCAGTCATTCTTCTTCCAGTGCACCAGAGACACAATGGACACCTCAGGAGCAGCTTCAAGTGAGCGCTGAGAGTTGCACACAGGCTCTCCTGAAACAGAGTGCTTGGCTGGGAAGGGCAGTGAGGGACACTACTGTGGGTACTCCCAAGCTTTTTATTTCACCTATTTGCTTGTTTTTGGTGTGCCTGAGAGTGAGCGAGCATGGCTTAATTTCTTAGCAGTGACTCAAGATCAGGCAGGAAGCCACGTGCAGGTGACCTAAGTGATACCTACTTTAATATTGCATTTAGCCCAATGCAGTAATGACTGTCCCCATCACCCTCTCCTTTTTGTGTTCTGAGAAGGTACAGGTCATTTCATATTTGCCAGTGATTTCCTAATGAATATAATGTTTTAGCATTGGAGATATGGTTCAGGTCCTCTTTCAACTAGGTTTGTACCAAAACTACTTTGGTCCAAGACTTCAAGACAAATAAAAATGTTTGCATGATTTTCAAAATGTGAGGCTAATTATTTTTCACTGTTTCCCCACATATTTTTACTCACGTATTTCTGAATTATATGTAATTTATTTTAAACATCGGTGTTTTCTGAAGACTTTTACATAAGGCTAGTTTTATCTTTATATAGTCTGCTTTTATTTAATTATTAAGTGTAACTTTTCCTTAGCTTTTTGGGGATGTAAGATGGTGTGTGTTTCATCCTACTTCCTTAGTGGTAGCAAGAAATAACCATTTGCTGAATACAGCTCTGTATACAGTGAAGTCAGAGCAGACCTTTGTGATAGAAGCTTTAATTATTTGTCTTCCCAGTTCATAGAACACATATGTTCCTCCCACCGGATGGCATGTTTCCATCCTAACCTACATGATTGGGATTTCATCTGCTTCTCAAAGGGTCTTATTCTGCCTCCCATTGCAAGCAAGCCCTGCTAGGAATCTATGCATCATGTGAGTGAGAATCAAGCTTTACCCAGCTTTGGTGAGGCTGAGTACTGCATCCAGTTCTGGGCTCTGCATTTTAAAAGGGATTTGGAAAAGCTTTAGAGAGTCCAGAGGAGAGCCACACGCATGATTATTGGTCAAGAGAACAGGTCTTATGAGGAGAGGCTGAGGCATGGAGAAGCGAAGGCTCAGGGGTGACTTGGTGGCAGCCTATCAGTATATAAGGGGTGTGCATCAGGAACTGGGAGAACGTCTGTTCTCCAGAGCACCCCAAGGGAAGACATGGTCTAATGGTCAGAAACTACTGGAAGACTGTTTTAGACTGGATGTAAGAAATAACTTTTTTACCATCCAAGTCCCCAGAGTCTGGAATAGACTCCCCCCAGAAGTGGTGCAAGCACCTACTTTGGACACCTTCAAGAAACACCTGGATGCTTATCTTGCTGGGGTCCTCTGACCCCACCTGACTTCCTGCCCCTTGGGCAGGGGGCTGGACCTGATGATCTCGTGAGGTCCCTTCCAGCTCTCATGTCTATGAAATCTATGAACCCATTAAATAGTAAGAAATTCTCACACCTAGAACCAGATCCTCTCTTCTGGCCAAAGTGTGCTAAGATCAAAACAGAACTATGTTTACATTCAAGGAGTCCTGGGCTCAGACTATGCCAGCCTGGAATCTTACTGCAGAATACAGTGGCCTGAGGACTACTCTGTTTTAATTCATTTCCTTGTGTTTCCCAAAGGGTTGTTCCAATAAGAGGGGGTTAGGTAAATGAGATTCAGGGTGATCTGTGCAAAAAAAAAAGGAAGGGCATCCTGGGCATTTAGTACTATAAGTCTCACCACAGCATTAACAGACTAGAAAATTTTAATTCCACTCAATTCAGTAGGAGTTAGAAAAGTTATTTTGTTTACATGAAAATTCGTAATGATATCATTTGTAATTTATGGGGAAAAATTATCATTTATTGAAAATAGTATGAAAAGATGAATTAGCTAAAGCCCATAAGTACTTAATGCTGTACAGGTTTTTACTTTTCCTTCCATTTATACAGGAGTTCCAGAAATCTCTTGGAGCCAAACATTCTGTATATGACACCACAAATAGGACGGGCCGCTCGTTGAAGGAGAAAACCACTTTGGCTGATGACAATTTAAAGCTGGATGATATGCTAAGTGAGCTCAGGGATAAATGGGATACTATCTGTGGAAAATCTGTGGAAAGGTAATATGAAAACCCAGCTTTGTTATTTTAAAGGTGATTTGCAGGGGTGAATTAGATGAGGGATTGTTGTCTTTGGCTGCTGACATGTGAAAAAGCAAAACCAAACCGTACTTTACTGGAAGAGGCAGCACATTATTTCGACCCGGTTCTGCAGTGCCTGTATAAATCAGGCACTTCAGCAAGGCTCTTTGGCATTTTTATCCAATAGCTGATTCTATCAGCTATTAGATAAAAGTGCCAAAAAAGCCCCATTGAAGCGCCTGATCTATACAGACGTTGGGCAAGCTGGCTCAGACTAATGCGATGCCTCCTCTGGGCATGTGCTGGGCTCTGCACAGGGGTGTGCTCAGTTTAAAGTACAGCGCTGTTTTTGTTTTGTTTTCTTATGGCTATAAGCAGCCTTTGGTCTCCTTCATTGTTGTCACCTTTATGCTGGATGAGGGAAGCTGTTGTTGGTTTGCTTCTCTCTTTAAAAGTGGCAGAATGGTTGGACCAGGGATGGCATCGTCCCAGCTTTTGTAATACTCTCAGAATGGGCACTTCAAAAGTACAGAGTTGGTCTGGGAGGTGGTCCCCACTATTCTCCCCACCAGCCATCACAACAGTGAGAAGTATACTTAAATGAACTCCATGCTTCTGAGAAGTGGAGCAGTGTTAATTTTTCTTGCATGCCAGGGAATTCTGAGAAGCACCTATATCCTTTCTTACTGGCTTCAACCATAATCGCAAGGGGTTTTTAATATTTTTTTCCCACCAACAATTAAAAAAAGTTATTTCTTAGCTTTTGTTGGTGACTGCAATTTTTGTTGCCTCTTTCTTTATTGCATATGAACAATTTTTCACTGGAGTTGCTGTTTTGCTTTGTTTGTTTGTTTTTCCTCAGACAAAACAAATTGGAGGAAGCCCTGTTGTTTTCCGGACAATTTACTGATGCTCTGCAGGCTCTCATTGATTGGTTATATAAAATTGAACCTCAGCTGGCAGAAGATCAGCCAGTACATGGAGACATCGATTTAGTGATGAACTTGATTGATAATCACAAAGTAATTCCAAACTAATTATTCCTTTTTTTCTTTTTTTAATACTAGATTGGATAGAACCATTTTAATATATTTTTGATTATTTTAATTTTTAGGAGCATGATGTTATAATCTCAAAAAAAACATTTAACATAAACATACAGGCACAAAAGAGGTACAGTCTGCAATGCAAAGTTCTATCAAATATGGTTGGAAAAAACCCCCAAATGTTAAATAATTTGGTGGCACTGTGTGTATTGTACAGTGCATTTGTGTGTCATGACAAGGAATCCCAACTTGCATTTTGCAGTTGTGTCCTGTAATTATTGTATGTATCGTTCTTAAGGGGTATCTTACATGGATGTCAGACAAGGTACTTGAACACTGAGACCTACTGTTTTAAGGGCTAGATCATCATTTGGTGCAAACTGGCATGACTCCATTGATTTCCACAGACAAAATCAGTATATTCACCCTAACCATCCATGTATCTATGCTTGCCTAATGTTATATTGGGACCTGCTACATGAAAATCTCGCTGATCATGGGATTATAATTTGTATTAATTGCATCCACTTTAAAGTGTTGTTTAATGACTGGATTTCATAGTACTTCCTCCTCCCTCCTTGCTTTTCTGCATTGCAAGAGAGATTTTTCTTCCTGCTGACAAATGAGCAGCAGATATGTTGTTGGAATTCCTGAGAGGCAGGGAAACGGAGAATCAATAGGGATGATCTGCAGTGCTCTATGCCAACACAACTCCATTCACTGTAAGCATAGAGACAGGTTTCAGGAGACGGTGATTAATTGGAGATCCAGACCAGAATACCACAAATATACTATTCTGTAGGTCCAGTCCAGTACATGTGTAAGATCAACTGTTGTGAAGTTTACCATGCCCAAAAGCTATGCTAGCAAATGCAAAACAGCGTGCAGGGTGGGAATCGGTTTCTTCTCTGCCCCGCTTACCACTGTATCCTATTTTCCATATCCTGTTTAAACAGGCTTTGGGCTGGGAAAAAATATTTGGCCCTCCAGTTAAAAGAATATATCATAAATAGCACAAATGTCCTGGACCCTGTGCTACAGTCACATTGTGCACTGCAAGTAATTAATTGTCAATGACTCAGTATATTGTAAGTGCCATATCATGTTAACAGTTCTTTCATGTAATTGGAGATGGTTCCTTTTTTTAACCTGAACATGCTCTCACATAAATATGTGAAATATGTGGCATGATCTACAGCCTTACCCATCAAACCACCAGATGGAGTTTTATTTATATTTTTACTATTTTAACCCTGCACCCTAATCATTAGCATTTTATTTGACTGCAGTGCCTATTGGGACAGACTTGTTCATTCATCACTTTGTCAGTGGATCAATTGCTTTGAAAGGCAATTGAAGCTTATATGTTAAAATGACCAGATTTTCTATGCATTGTATTGAGACAAGTAGTTCAGAGGTTGCTTACAAACATCTTCCTGTCTTCCAAGGATAGATTAATTTGCTCACAACTGAATGAGCCTTCTAATGTAAGTGTTATAGGGTTGAAGCTGAGAAGGTTCCCAAGGGGAAGATGCCCGCATACACACATAAAATAGAATAATTTCCTCCAAACTGAGAATAAAGGAAAATGTGAACTCAGCTAAATCTCAGTTTCAACTTCTCCAGGCATGTCTACGTGTACTATTAATGTGAAGCAGTAAACTCTGGCACAATTTGTGCTGGAGTTCATTGCTTCTGGGTGCCACATTTGCACATGAGCCTGGGACTGTAGGTGCCAACTTTTATTTTGCCAGGGGCTGGGGAATGGGCCCAAGATGGTGGGGGGTGGGAGGGGGCACAGGCAATGTGGGGGGGCGGTGTGCACAAACCTCCTGAGATTTCTGTACCCGAAGTGGGGTAAAGGGCTACAGCTGGATCAGACCAGCTCTGTGGCCCAATGGGCGGGACCCAGTACAGGAGGGAATGCTGCGCCATCATGGCCACTAAGGTAAGATGTCCCCTGCCTGCCCAGTAGCAGCTGGGACACAAATCCACACCACTACCACTTCCACATTTCACCTTGGTGGCCATGGTGGCGCAGCGCTTCCGCCCGCACTGGGTTCCACCACCAGGCCACGGAGGCAGCTCTTGCCCAGAGCTGGTCTGACCTGGATGCAGCTCTGCACCCCAAGCCACGCTGTGGGCACAGAAATCTCAGAGGGCACATGACCCTCCCCACCCCACGCCACATCCCCTTGGCCTCCCCACCCCTCTCCGCTCATTGCCTGCACTCCTTCACCTCCCTGACACATCGCCTGCGCCCCCACTGCTCCCCTCAACATGTCGCCAGTTCCCCCCTCTTCACGTTGCCTATTCCTATCCCTTCCCCCCACTCCATAGACTTAAATGGATGGAGCTGTGGGAGCTTCTCTCCATCGTTGCTTGCAGGTCACATGCATGCCTCCAATCACCCTCCCTGCCAGCCTGCAAGGGGAAACATGTGGTTTCCTGCCTTTTTCTGCATTAAAGGAGAAAATCAGTGTTTTCCTCAGCAAACAGAAAACTCAGATCCCTGATAATAGCTCAGGGCCTCAGTCATTCTTTCTAAGCACGTTGTCTTACATTCAGCATGCTCAACTTAACAGAATCCATCTTTCACAACATTAAATAATATAGAACTATTGCATAGTATTCTTCAGATTTGGGCCCTGGCAGCCCTCTTACAGAGGGGAACCAGGGCCCTCAGACCCCAACATACTTGGCTCCTATGCCCAGGACTGCCGCATGTTGAGTCGGGGCAGTGCAGCCACAGCTGGCGCAGTCCAGGGGTCAGCTTGCCAGCCTGGAGCTGCTTCGCCCTGACTCACCATGCTGTGTGTGGGGGAGGGGACACTGGCTGAAGCACAAAGACGTTACAGTGTGGGGCTAGCCTTCAGGCAGCCCTACAGTATAGCACCTTCATGCCCAGCCAGCCCCCGTCACTGTCTACACATGTGTTGCGGCGGAGTAAATAACTGCTGTAGAATAGTACTCGGGTTGGGCAGTACTATCATATAGTTTCATAGTAGCTAAGGTCAGAAGGGACCTGAACAGATCATCTAGCCTGACCCCCTGCCACAGGCAGGAATGAATGCTGGGTTCACAAGATTCCAGACAGGTGATCATCCAACCTCCTCTTGAATTTCCCCAAGGTAGGGGCGAGGACCACTTCCCTGGGAAGTTGGTTCCAGATTTTGGTCACTCTAACTGTAAAATATTGCCTTCTGATCTAACCTAAACCTATTCTCCATCAGCTTATTACCATTGTTCCTTGTCACCCCAGCTGGTTCTGGGGAGAAAAGGGCTCTGCCTATTTGCTGTTGATCCCCCCTGATGAGCTTGTAGGCATCCACCAGCTCCCCGCTTAGCCTCCTCTTGCTGAGGCTGAACAGGTTCAGGTCCTTCAGTCTCTCCTCGTAGGGCCTGTCCTGCTGCCCTCTAACCAAGCGGGTGGCCCTTCTCTGAACCCTCTCCAGGCTGGCCACATCCCTTTTGAAGTGTGGCACGCAGTACTGGATGCAGTACTCCAACAGCGGCCAGACCAAAGTCATATAGAGGGGGAATATCACCTCTCTGGACCAGCCTGAGATGCACCTTTGGATGCATGACAAGGTATGGCTGGCCTTGCTGGCTGCGGTCTGGCATTGGCGGCTCATGTTCATCTTGGAGTCAATAATGACTCCAAGATCCCTTTCCGCCTCTGTGCTTTCAAGAAGGGAACTCCCCAGCCTGTATGTATGCTGTGGATTCCTTCTCCCAAGGTGCAGCACCCTGCATTTATCTACGTTGAACCCCATCCTATTCTCATTTGCCCACTTTTGTAGTCTGTCTAAATCTAGTTGCAGCCTCTCTCTCCCTTCAAGTGTGTCCACCTCGCCCCACATCTTAGTGTCATCAGCAAACTTGGACAACGTGCTTTCCACCCCCTCGTCCAAGTTGCTGATGAAGATGTTAAACAGTGCGGGCCCGAGGACCGAGCCCTGGGTACCCCACTGCTCACATCTCGCCAGGTTGAGTACAACCCGTCCACCACTACTCTTTGGGTATGCCCCATCAGCCAATTTTTTACCCATCCAACTGTGTAGGCATCAGTGCTGCAGTCACTTAATTTATTGATGAGGATGGGGTGAGAGACAGTGTCAAAGGCCTTCTTAAAGTCTAGAAAGACTATGTCCACAGCGACACCATCATCCAAGGGTTTAGTTACTTGGTCATAAAAGGCAATGAGGTTGGTCTGGCAGGACCTGCCTTTGATGAACCCATGCTGATTGCCCCTGAGCATGATCTCCCCTGCTGACCCCCCACAGATGTGCTCCTTGATGATTCTCTCCAAGATCTTCCCGAGCACCAAGGTCAGGCTTACAGGCCTATAATTACTTGGGTCCTCCTTACTCCCCTTCTTAAAAATAGGGACCACATTAGCCAGTTTCCAATCCCCTGGCACCTGGCCAGATGACCACGAATGCCCAGACAGCCGGGCCAAGGGCTCTGTGATGACCTCTGCCAGCTCCCTCAACACCCTTGGGTGGAGGGCATCTGGACCTGCAGATTTAAAAATGTCTAGCCCTTCCAGAAGATCCCTAACTACCTCTGCACTGACTGAAGGCTTGATAGAGCTATCCCCAAGATTGTCCCTACCTCTGGTAGGTGCGATATCCTGATCCCTGTTCAGGAAAACAGAGGCAAAGAAACTCTTAAAAATATCAGCTTTCTTGTCTGGCGTGGCCACCAGCTTACCATTTGTGTCTTGCAGGGGCCCTACATTGCCTGGTGCCCTCGTCTTGCTCCCAATGTACTTGAAAAAGGACTTTTCGTTGTCCTTAATCCTGGATGCTAGCCTGAGTTCCATCTCTGTCTTGGCCTTCCTAATAGCCCTCCTACACTCCCGGGCCGAGGAGGAGTACTCCTCCTTGGTGATAGTTCCTCCCTTTCACTGGTTGTACGCCTCCCTTTTAGTCCTCAGGCATTGCTAAATGCCCTTGCTGAGCCAAGGGGGTTTCTGAGCACTCTTACCCCACTTGCTTCTCTCAGGGACTGTTATCCTTTGGGCCTGGAAGATCGCCCCTTTAAGGTATGACCATCCCTCGTGGACTCCCATCTCTTCTACCTTCTGGGCCCTTAGTGCCTCCCCCACTAGTCTCCTAAGCTCACTGAAGTTGGCCCTTCTGAAGTCAAGGGCATTAGCCTTGGTGTGAGCCCTAGATGCCCTGCATTGGATAGTGAAATCCAGCAGGTGATGATCGCTATTGCCCAGGTGGTCCAGGACCTCACCAGGTCATCCCCGGTGGCCAGGACCAGGTCCAGCAAGGCGTTACCCCTAGATAAGGTGAAGGTCCTGTAATACAGCCAGGAACCTATGCGAGCGATCAGACCTGGCTGTCTGCTGCTCCCAGCAAATGTCTGGGTAGTTTAGGTCACCCATGACAATAACATCCCTTGACCTAATCACCTCCATAAGCTGACTGGAGAAGTCCTGGTCTAGCTCTTCCCCCTGGTTGGGTGGTCTGTAGTAAACACCCACCGTAAGGTCCCTTTTACCACGCCCCCCCTTGTAGTTTGACCCATAGTGTCTCTGCCTGACCTTCCTCTAACCCAAAGCTAATCCTTGATGATGTGAGGTGCTCTTTGACATAGAGCACAACCCCCCAACCTTTCCTCTCTGTCCTGTCTCTTCTATATATGACAGAGTTAATTAGTTTAATCCAGCCTAATAACACTGCACATGTAGATAGTGGTGCTTTATTGTGGACCTTTTACTGTAGTCAGCTCTTCAGTAAAGCAACTTGTGTAAGCATACCCTCCTTATGCAAAACAGCTGTTTGTCATATGTGAGACAGCTAAGCCTTGATAAAACTGAGCACATAAGATATATTTGTGTTTCCTAGGTTTTCCAGAAGGAGCTGGGGAAAAGGACAAGCAGTGTCCAGGCTCTGAAACGTTCTGCTCGGGAACTCATAGAAGGCAGTCACGATGACTCTTCCTGGGTAAAGGTCCAAATGCAGGAGCTAAGCACTCGCTGGGAGACTGTCTGTGCCCTGTCAGTATCTAAGCAAACCCGACTGGAACAGGCCCTCCGCCAGGTAAAACAACAAATAATCCCGCCTTTAAAACATCAGGAATAGAGAAAATATGTACATTTACTGGTTGAACTCTTAATTTAAAAAATGTTCAGCAAATAGAGTGCATTCTCAGTAAGTTTGCAGATGACACCAAGCTGGGGGGAGTAATAGGTACGCTGGAGGGTAGGGCTAGGATTCAGAGTGACCTAGACAAATCAGAAGATTGGGCCAAAAGAAATCTCATGAAGTTCAACAAGGACAAATACGAAGTCCTGCATGTAGGCTGGGATAATCCCATGTACCAGTTCAGGCTGGGGGCTGACTGGCTGGGCAGCAGCTCTACAGAAAAAGACATGGGGGTTACAGTGGACAGTAAGGTGCATATGAGCCAGCAGTGTGCCCTTGTTGCCTAATGGCATACTGGAGTGCATTGGTAGATGTGTTGCCAGTAGGTCAAGGGAAGTGATTCTTCCCCTCTATTCAGGCCACATCTGGAGTAGTATGTTCAGTTTTGGGCCCTGTGCTACAGAAAGGATGTGGACAACTTGGAGAGAGTCCAGTGGAGGGTAACAAAAATGGTAAGGGAGATGGGAGACATAACTTCTAAGGAGAAGCTGACTGAACTGGGCTTATTTAGTTCAGAGAAGGCAAGAATAAGGGGGATTTAACTTCCTGAAGTGGGGTTCAAAAGAGGATGGAGCTAGACTGTTCTCAGTGGTGGCAGGTGACAGAACATGGAGAAATGGTCTCCAATTGCAGCAAGGGAAGTTTAGGTTAGATACTGGGAAGAATTTTCTCACTAGAAGGGTGGTAAAACACTGGTTACCCAGAGAGGTGGTGGACTCTCCATCCTTGGAGGTTTTTCAGACCTGGCTAATCAAAGCTTTGGCTGGGGTGATATAATTGAGGCTGGTCCTGATTTGAGCAGGGGGTTGGACTAGATGACCTGCAGTCCCTTTGAACCCTAATTTTCTATGATTCTATGAAATTGTTTTCTCGAATATGTATTCCTCATATCATTCCTAAAACAAGGGTGAGTTCACTCATTAAGTTCTAATATGCACCATTACATTTAGTCAGCATAGCTATATTCACTCGCGGGGATAACCTTTTCACAGGCCCAGGCCACATAGCCATACCATCAAAACCATTGGCGTGTTGTTTGGGAGGTAGTTAAGTCAGCAAAATAAACAAGCCCTCTGCTGTCATAGAATGTGCCTTCTCTAGGGGATTGCCGATATAGCTATGACAGCACAGAATCTTTAGAATATTCGTAGTGTAGCCATTATTTTAATTTTGAGTATTGTACCAAAGGATGGTGTCTGCTTCAGAGACCTTACAATATGAATCAAGTTACTGAGTCACAACCCTGAATGAAAGGCACTGTAGAAGCTGGAGGTGGAGATCACACATTGACATAGTAGGATTCCTGGTTCTCATCTCAAGGGGCTATGCAAACTGCTGCCTCCATAGGGATGGAGTGACTTGTTTCTCATTCCCACTGTGCACAAGAATCCTGTTGGTAATGTGCTCTGCCCCACCAGGACTACTTCAAGCATGTAAACAGTAGTAATGACCAGTCTTTGTATGATGGTACCCCAGGGTAAGGGCTCTTTGTTTCTTCCCCCTGTGAAAGGTCCAGTCCCAGCCTGGCTCTGTTAGTTTTTCTTAAGCAATGCTTACAGCTACACAGAAAATATAGTTCCTGTATGTGCAGCTGGTACATGAAAGTACCTCCTGTGTAATTTGTCACCATGAAGGCATGACATTCTAAACTGAGCTGCACATGTTCTATAAATCAGATTGCTAAAAGCACGAGTAGGCTTTTAGGCTTCCTACAGTTTTTGAGAAGCTTGAGACATTTTTACAATTATGAAAACATACTGCTGTATATCAGTGACTTTTTAATGGAAAGTCAACGTGCCTGCATTGCTCCATGACTGATAACTTCATATCTGGTCTGAGCTTCGTTGTGCAGGGGAGGAATCCAGAGCTGCACTATTTCAGAAATTTTCTAACAGCTATGTTTTTTTCTTGCAGGCTGAGGAATTTCACTCTGTTGTGCATGTTCTTTTGGAGTGGTTGGCTGAGGCTGAGCAGGCCCTTCGTTTCCATGGCATCCTCCCAGATGACGAAGAGGCTCTGCGTACACTAATAGATCAGCACAGGGTATGAAAGATAAATGAAGAAGATCCTGGCTCTTAAGATAGATTTATTGAAGGGTAGAAGTACAGTGAAATACATCAACATATTTCCAGCCCATTCAAATATCTCATCATCTTCAGCAACAAGACATGGTTCACAGCTCTTTTTATAGTTAGATATGAGAGTTTTTAAGGTTGAATAACTAAAACTTGGTTCAACCTATCTCTGACATCAGTGTTAGACCACATGTGCCTTTAAAGACATGTTATCTGACTGTGTAAGTAATGCAAAAAGTATTTTGAAAGGAGTTGTAAACACTTAGAAACTTCGTCAAAAACCTTTTTGAAAGTAAAGTAAATTGGTAACCCCTGATGGCAGGATGTTATAATACCAGTAGCATGTTTGTCCTTTATCCACATTCAGTGAAGCCATTGCCTAGTTTTCTTTCAAGGTCATCCCTAACTATCATTGTAATGATGCCATCATCCTTTAGCCTTCTCTCATGATGAAACACCATGCTGATATGCTTCACTTGCATTAAGCAGTGAAATATTACAGTGACATGGATACTGAAGATATTAGATTACAGACCATCAAACTGGATTTGGAGCAATGAAATGGGAAAATAAAAGGCCATATCAACTCGTTCCATACAGAAAATTACGACCCTCCCCCCCAACCCTTTCATGCAATAGAACTAATGAAAGTAAATTTTGCAATAGCAGTTATAATACCAATACATGTGTAACTGCTTTTAAGAAAGTTTTTATGCAACTGTGACTGTAGAAAAAGCTCACATTTTTATCATGCCTTGTGAACAACATAACTGAGTAAGAATGTGAACAGGGCTTGACCATCTAACTGGCTAGAGCATGGACAGCCTTACTGTATCCTGACTTCAAGTATACACATCAGGACATATGTATGTAATGTTTGACATTTCCAGTCATTAGGGTTCATGGTCCCTGGTTGTACTGCCACTAGTTCCCTCATGCTCGCATGCTGCTTTCCTGTCTGAGGTCCCATAAAGGCAAGAGTGGGGAGAGGTTAAGATTCAACAAGCAATGTTAAGTTGTATAAAAGTTTGCTGTGTAAGTTAAGGACACTAGGAACATAGTGTTGGTCTGCTCAGTAGCTGGCCAAATCTCTCCTGATGGTTCAATTGTATCGTCAGACTCTGTTATCATGAAAATCTACATGAGAGCGTGAACTATGCCTTTTTACTTACTCCAGATGTCACCTTTTATTCTTTTGCTATTCTTTATATAGTATACAAGACTGTGCAATTGAAGTCCTGGCCACAGTTAAATAAATGGAAGAACTCTTATTGACTTTAATAGAACCTGCATTTCATCTTCAATTAATGAACAGCCACACAAAAGCCTCAGCTAAAATTGCAGTTTGTTAATTACCCTCTAATGGAAAATTTAGCATCAGTCTCATTCATATTTTTTAAATGGACAAATTTGATAAATTATGAAAATCAGAATTTAAAAAGAAATAGCTTCCTTGACACCGAAGACACTTCAACAATGAACCAAAAATTTCTCCCTCAATAATATGCTACATTTTTGACAACCGGCAGAATTATTATTCCCCTAATTTGAACGTATAGAAAACGTATGGACACTCTTCTTTGAGAAGTTAGAGACTTAAATAGGAACTGCAATCTTGATTTGGAATTGTCTTCATAATAAAAGAAACTGTAATGATATTGAAACTATGGTCTAGTTGAGTATTATTTTACTGATGTTAGGGTTCAATCTTTTCATTACTTTTTGTGCATGATATAAATTGGAGATTATGTTCATAAATTCTCAAAATTGGTACAGGAATTGTGCCAATTACTTTCATTAATAAGGGACATTAGCACCCTAATTTTGTAATGAAAGGCACCTATTGAAACACCATTAATAATGTATTACTGTTATACGCTGTTAATTTGATAATTAGATATCTGTCACCACGTATATAAATTGTTTAGGGAGGAAACAACAAGAAGATAAGCATGACACATTACATTAATTTAAAAGATTGTGTCCATGTGTCTAATAGTGCTGAGTTTTGCCCCACGCAGTTTATTAGATTACAGTGACTGCATTCAGGTAAAGGTTAAGTGTGTCCTTCATTCATAGCACATTTTATAATTCCTGCAAAATGGTTTTAATACATTTATATTAAGCCACACATTGAAAGCTTTTCAAGTATTTAATCTCAAAGCTCCATTTTTATGCCCCTATACTTAGCATTTCTTGAAGATTGCACATGATTTAATGAAGACTGTATGTCCTAGGCAATTAAGTTTTCAACCACTTATTGTGGTCCCTGGAGACCAAGAGGAACAGTAGGTTAATGTACTGCATTAGATAATAAAGGACATGAATTTGGCCTCAACCTTGTAATATGTCACTAAACTACCACAGAATTCAACAGAGTTAGCAGTCTTTGCTCAGAGAAATCTCAGTGCCCTTACCTGGGCTCTTGCAAATCAGGGTTTTGAGTAATTGACAGAGTATAAGGCATATTGTCTTGTGTCTGCCTGTTTTTCTGCCTGGTGATAGGCAATACTGCCAGTCTCTCAAGTACAATGGATACTAAAATAGTCCTTAACTTTCCAGAAACCAGTTAGTGCTGAAATATTGCCAGAACAGCTCACAAAATTTCAGCATCATTGAACTGGAACCATAACCCTGATTTGGTTCAGACTCAAAAACTAATTTAAATCTAATTCAGATTTTGGAAATTGCCTACTGTCCCCATATCAAGCAAGAGACAGTCTTCATATCAGCATAGGCATTTAAAACAAGAGGCAAGGGAAGCTATTTTTAATTTAAGAATATAATTGCACAGAATAGCAAGTTGTTTTATTTAAACTACACTTTTAGAAGAAATAGTAAGTATGAGCTGTCTTTGAATCAGTATAAATAATATTTGATAACTTTGAACAAACATCCCACTTTTCTTCAAGGAGAAGACAGACTGCTTCTTTGATTTAACTTCTTGAATTTAAGATTATACTCAGTGGGGGTGGAGGGAAAAGGTTATACCAACCTTTCTGAGTTAAGATTTCAGAGATAGTTTTTGTTAACTCCCTCATAAAAGAAACTGAACTATGATGGAAAATTCAGTGCAAAACTAGAAGGATGTTGGCAGTTGAATCCTAATACAGGGTCTGCTAAACCACACACACAGCCCCCCCTACAAAAATGCTTACATGCAATTGTATATAAAATAGATAACATAGATGGAAATTTTAACCCTTTAATCCTAAAATAGTTTTTTAAAAATCTGCAAAAAGAAAAAGAAAACTATAGCAATTCCAAGAATCTGGGCAGTCAAACTCATATTCATAAGTCCACGAATGCCTATATTTTAAGCTTTAGCTTGATCCTGCTATCCTTTCCTCGTCAAAATACCAATGGCAGAAAGACAGAGAACATGGCAATAGAATAATGTTTCTATTTTTTATAAGACTTCCAAGATAGCAGTGCCTGTAACTATCAGGTACTTAACCATGTCTATGAAGCCTTATATTTTTATACCTGAGTCAGATGAATGGTACTGCCCATCAAGTCTGCTTTCTTCTTTTCCATTTGTATTGTCATAGCTGATGCTTTCAGTCTCTGTTCAAGAACCAATTGCTTCATTATACTGAAACTGGTATAAATTATAAAAAGGCTAGATCTTCTGTGCTCTTACTAAATCACATATGAATTACCGTATCTTGTGAAATGCTGTGATTTTTTTATATGGTCACATCTATTAAAAACTACATATAGTACATCACATTACTGAGCTGCAGGGCACATATTTTAAAGCTTAGTTTTGTTCTTCATATGAATTAGGTTTTCTTTTTCTTATAGAAAAAAATTAACTTGCATCTTACTGTTTCCCTTGCTCTTTGAATCAGATCAGTCTTTGAATGTTACAGAAGTGGCCTTTCACCTCCCAGATTTACCCAACTCAAACTAAAGTTACTCAGTTCTCTCTCTTTCAACTGGTGCCAGCACCTAATTGAAATCATTGTTTCTAATTTAGGAATTCATGAAGAAACTGGAAGAAAAAAAAGCAGAACTTAATAAAGCAACAGGTATGGGAGAAGCCATCCTCACTATTTGCCATCCGGATTCCATCACTACCATTAAGCACTGGATAACAATCATCAGAGCCAGATTTGAAGAGGTCAGTAGATCTAAGAAGTTAACAGTCAGTTTTTAAATGCTGGGAACACAGCTGACAATTAACAAGGCAGTTACATTGGAAGGAAATGATCCAGCTGTTGATAGCTAAACAGTTCAAATAAGCAAGCTGGCTTATGTGGAGAAGCCAGACTTTCATAATGGTCTTCTAGAGCGTGTAAAGAATAACTAAAGTAGCTGGTCAGGTTTGCTTTTATGAATCACTTCCCTTCCACACCTCCTTCCCCTTCACAGGTTAATTATCTAAGGTAACATTTCCCAAACTGGAGTATGAAAGGTCCCTAGAAAGTGTGTAAAGGCAGGACAGTGGCCGGGGAAGCAGGGGCAATCAGCAGCAGGTGGAAGCAGCAGCCAATTGGTAGTTAGGGGAAGCGATGGAAAGGGTGCATGAGTGGCCAGCTTTACTGCATAATCCCAAACAGTTTGAAAAATGCTAGTCTAAGGGGACAACTTTAATAGAAAAAAAAAAACAGTTTAGGCTCAAATCAAAGCAGTCCTTGTTTAGTAATAATCATGTTTAGAGAATATTCAAATCCAAAATATTTTTTAAATGCCTCATTGAATTTGGTGGAGTTTTCTAAAATATGCAGTGGGCGTGTACAGACGTGTGTAGATGTTTGGGTCCCCAGGGACAAGTATCAGCGGCGCACCCTATGCCGCTGCTACTTGTCCCTGGGGGAATGCTTGTGCCACTCGTGTTTTGGCACATGGCAAGTTGCCCCAGATGGGGTAAGGGAGGCTGGGGCCAGCACTGTGTTGGTCCCAGCAGCCTTACCTGGGGTCCTGGAGACCTCCTGAGGCTGAAGCCACAGCGATTCTGCTGTGCAGAGCCTGGCCAGCAGCCACAACACAGCTCTGCTTTTCAGGAGCATGCACTGCCTGAGCGTATGCAGCACTGATCAAAAAACCGGTGCAGTGCACGCTCAGACAGTGTGCCCTTGCAGCACGGAGAACACTGGACTGTGCAGTATGTGGTGCTGCAAATGTGCCACACACCCACGCTTGTCTGGACACACCCAATGGATTTTTATGGGCTACAGCAAGTAGTTAATGGGCATGCTGTGTAGACTACAACTCAGCTTCTTAAGCTGAAATGTTGTAGCTGTGTTAGAATTTAAAAAATACAATAGTAGCCAAATACAGCTTCAGCAGGGTCCAAAAGGAGGGCTATTCTATCTAATTTGCTTACTCAAACTAGTATTCCCAGTGACCTCAGTGGGACTGTTAATCTGAGTGATGGTGTGTGGGAATAGGTCCTTAATGTACTGCCAGAAGTCACTGTTGTAAAAGTTTATTAATGTCTGATTATTAAGATTATGACAGAATGTGGTCAAAATGGGAGAGCAGGTGCTCAGGACTTCTGATAATCTGAACACATATGTTTAAGTGTGAAAGGAGGGAGGAAGCTCTGGGTTAAAAGTGAATAGGGTAGTTTTAAAGGCACCTTCAAATACTACCAGATACGGAAGTGTTCACAAATTGACTTTTTTATCAAGGTATTCGCGTGGGCTAAGCAACATCAACAGAGATTGGCAGTAGCCTTGGCTGGACTTATTGCTAATCAGGAATTGTTGGAAGCCTTACTGTCCTGGTTGCAGTGGGCAGAAACTACTTTGAGTGAAAAGGATAAAGAAGTCATCCCCCAGGAGATTGAGGAAGTGAAAGCACTCATTGCTGAACATCAGGTAAGGCACGCAAAAGAACATCAGGCAAGGCATGCAAAAAGCACAATGTGTCCCAAGGATTTCACATGGACCTGCACCTCTTAAATTTGTTTCATAAATGAGCGCAAATTTGTTCTGTTATTTTAGTATATATTTAATATCTGATCCATTTTCCAGATGCACAGTTCTGTATTTGTGTCCCTGTGATTTTTTCCAGCTTCACTCAAGATGGAGCCAAAAAAACCCCACCCCACAACCCTTGAGAACATGCATAGGCTATTTAGGAATAAGAACACTGAACATGAAAAAAAGCAATAGTTTCAAATAGTAATTTCAAAAGCCTTTTTGGTTCCTTAGTCACATTGGGGTGCATCCAGATGAGCATGCATGTGCAGAAGGATGCATTTGCTGCAGCAGAAATAGCAGCAGTATATATTTGTGCCAAATTTTGGCACCATGCTGCAAATTAGTGCGATAAATGGGTGCATGTATGCCACATGCGGTTTGTGCCTCAAACAGCTTTGAGGCATTGTAAACTGCATGTGTGCGCTCATCTGGACATGAATATTTTGTGCAGTGGCAGAGTGGTTCAGGAGTTATCTCACTCTAGCTTCTGAGGCGTAAGTCCAAGCCCTGCTCTAGACTTACACCAGTGTGTAAGTTGACCAAGTTGACCAAGCTGTAAAAGGGTCCTTGGCAATTCAGGAGTCAGCAGCAGCTGGAAATGATTCTGGCCACATCACTCCCATGTGTGCCATTGGCTACAGAAACTAGTATGCCCTGTCCAATGAACTATGCAGCTCAGGTGACCTTTGACCTTGTAATGCAGCAGGGAACTGACAATGTAACAAGCACCATTGTGCAAACTCCTTTGCACATCTGAGCCTGCTTGCTCTTTGTGAGCCAGAGTCTTTTGTTCATCACACCACAGCAGTTCAAACAGCCAGGGAGTACTGCCAAGTTGGCTTCCTTGGATAGCTCTGCCACAGTGTTGGTGGATGTCCATAGGAGCAGTATTTCTTGCCTGCAAAACATTCATTTTATACATAACTCTAATGCTTTGATAATCTCCTATATCTCCAACTTCAGTTTTGTGTTTGCTGCCAATTACTCTTGGCAATTGTTGATTGAGCAGCCACCATTTCATTGCAGACATTCATGGAGGAAATGACCAGAAAACAGCCTGATGTGGATAAAGTTACAAAGACTCACAAAAGGAAGGCAGTTGAGCTCACTGCAGTGCACTCTCATATTCCTGTACTGGATAAAGGGAGAGCAGGAAGTAAGTAATGAAGTCTTTTTGGGAGGTCACGCATAGCACTGCTCTTTCAGTATAAATGATTGATTACTCATAAGATTATACTGTTCGGTGTGATTACCATCAGAAAAGTTCAGTAAAAAGGGTGAACTTCTTGCCCCATTAATTTTTCCAAATAATCTGTCATATGTTTTTCATGGAGAGGACGAGGAACTTGTTTGCTTGGTTCCATGAAGACAAACTTGTTTGCTTAATAACAGAATTAGTAGTTGGCAGTCCCCATAGATAACTGTGGTGCTGCTGCAGCAGCAGCCTGGGCTACCCCCATGCCAGCAGTAGCCAGACACTGTGAGTTGTCAGGGCAGATAACACTGACCTTTCCTCCAGGGTTTAGCCTAAATCTCGGCCCTTCCTTCTTCGCCACACACCCGTAGTGGGGTTTTGCTCAGGCCCAGGTCTTAGCCCTCTTCCTCTTTTCTCCCACCCAACATGGCTCAGCATACACACATCTGGGAGGATTTTGCCTGGGGCTCGGCACTGTCCCCCTTCCCTTTCCATTAGTTATGCCTCTGGTTGTGCTGACGCATAACAAAACATGAACACATCACCAATTAGAATTCCTTTTCCAGACACAGAGGCTACTGTATTTTAGTCAGTCTTCAATGCAACTTGAATATTTATTAATATGACATAAGTCACTGTCACAGATGTGACAATACAATATTTTACCGGCAATATACTCATCAGTAGGGACCTACTTAATTTTCAGGCAGACAAAGAATTTTCATGGCTTGATTGTGGTAGGAAGAGCCAATTTTTGCAGGCATTTCCTGGCAGCCCTGCCTCTTGCCACTGATTAATGGAGAGGCTCCGGGAGAGAGGAGGGATGAGTTGGTGACTGCCATCTTGGCTGCTTGCTGTCCTCATGTCACACTGCCAGCCAGCACCTTCCCCTCCCAGGTAGGCTGTGAAACAGTGAAGATGTCTGGCTCCCACTGGGGAGCCTGCATTTTTATTTTTATTGAGGTTTTATTTTTTCAGTTAATTTTGTGGACAATTGCGGATTTCGCTGTTTCCAAAAAATCCATGAAATCACAAATGAAATAGGTCCCTAATCATCAATATTTCTTTCTGTACTCAAATAGTGGAAACCTATGGTATGCTTCATAAGATCATCATAGAAAAGATGTATCTATTTCTGTTCCATCATATTGACCCTAATTTTCACAATATGGTACTAATTTATACATGCAGCTTTGTGTGTATTATACTTTCATGTTTTTGTTAAAGCAAATCAGGTTCTGAAAATAAATATTATGTGTAGTTTTCAAAGAAGCCCCAGTTCAGCCCTTAATTTTGGCTGCAATCCTGTGCAGTCATACACACTTTCAAGCAGTTGTCTGTTAGCACACGTTTTATACACACGCCTTATAGAATGATAGGCTTTCTAATCACAAATATGGTTTTGACATCTAGAGAGAGTATGCATATGTCAGTCTTGTGCCAACGTGTAATCATTTGTAAGTACACATGACTCTTAACATTAAATTATTCAGGGATCATTAAGGGCTAGACTAGGCCCTTTTGAATACTTTCCTCAAAATGTTTATTTTCATAACATCATTTTATTTTAACAAACCTATTCTGGCAGAAGGGGCCAAGAGCTCTGTAATGGTCTTCAGCTAGCTAGGATTTCTTTCTATTGGGTCATCCAAAAGATAAAATATCCAGTCACACAGTGCAACCCACCACAATCATGACTGACCATGAACACTTCCACTTAATGCTTTCCCAGTGTCCTATTACACACAAAACTTTAGTGGCGTTACTAGGAAGGCTCCTCTACTTTTGAGTTTCATGTAAAAAGAGTCAAGAGATTCATCAAATTTGTTTCTCTTAATGCACACAGACCACACACACACACACACACTCATGTGTAGACAAGTCTTAGATATTTTAACTAATATTTTCTCTTAACCCTCACTTTGCCAAAACTCCAATTAATTAGAATCATACCAAGTTTGGGCTCATTATTTGTTGTTGGAGGGAGCCTTTGCAAGAAGGTTTAGGTGTCCTTTGCATGAGCATTTGTTTCATTTCAGTTGGTTGGGACATGGACAAAAATAAATTAAAGAAACATGTATCCTATTCAATAGGAAAACGTTCTCCAACACCAGGCCTATATCCATCAGGAACACAGGCACAAATTGAAACCAAGAATCCAAGGGTAAACCTATTGGTCAGCAAATGGCAGCAAGTCTGGCTTCTCGCCTTGGAAAGAAGAAGAAAGCTTAATGATGCTTTGGACAGACTAGAAGAGGTTAGTAAATATCAAATATATTATATTCTCTTTATAGTCTTGTTTAACCCTGAATTTCCTGATAAAAATGATTTTAACAAAAGGCTCTTTTTTGCTGAATGATATATGGTTAGGTGGAGACAACCTGATGTGTGTATGAAAAAACCTACTAATTTATTTTAACAGTGAATAGATTCAAAATCTCCCCGTTGAAATGTGATCTTTTTAAGGAACCAATTATTTAAAGGCATTAAGATATGGACTCTGTAATTTAAACTGTTGTTTGTTTATACTTAAAATAATCTCTGTCATCTCTCTTTCACCAAGCTAAGGGAATTTGCAAACTTTGATTTTGATATCTGGAGGAAGAAATACATGAGATGGATGAACCATAAGAAATCTCGTGTAATGGACTTCTTTAGGAGGATCGACAAAGATCAGGATGGAAAGATAACAAGACAAGAATTTATTGATGGAATTCTTTCTTCAAGTAGGTTTAACATTATATTAGCCATTAAATTAGTTGTGTTTTACAATATCTTACTGGCAATATACTCATCCATCATAGCCTTTGGTGTTGTATCAGATATTTGCTTTCCATTTTATAATCACAAGTGACAATAATTTTTTTATTGTGAAATATTTTTAAATTTAGGTATTCTTTTTAAATCAGTCAGATTAAAGAAAGCATATAGGTTCACAAGGGGTGTATACATAACACACTGGCTAAATGCATGTTATCTTTTCTTCATCTAGTATCTGGCCCATATGAAGTAGTAGAGATACCGGCCTTTATGCTGAAGGCTCAGGGTTCAGTTCCTGCTTGATGGCACATGGAGTAGAGCAGTGGGGCCAACCTTTTTGGCAAGCGTGCCACAAACTAGCCCTGCACCCTCCTCAACTGGCAGTCTGATTCCCTTCCCTTACTGATCTGCTACTCAGCTTTCTGCTCCTTGCCCTGCTCCCCCTGACCAAGCTGCTGCTGTGCTTTCTGCCCTGTGTTCACTGCCTGATCTGGTGTTCTGGTCTCTACTCCCTTATCTCCACTGTGCTGCTCATCCCCTCCCCAGTCTGCCTTATGCCACACACAGAGGCTTGTTGTACCACTTGTGGCACCAGTGCTGCAAGTTGATCACTCTTGGTATAAAGCATCCCACATAGTAATAAGAATTCATGTGCATCTGAGATAATCCAAATACCTTTCCCCTGAGGTGGGGAGTCACTCTTACATTGAATACAGGGTAAGTCTTCAAAATGCTTCCAGAATTCCTAGAGTCAGAACATTCACAAGACCTCAGGGCTACACGATCAGTTGGACTGTTTTAATTTATAGGAACTTGGTATGGTCTTCATATGTTTGCTCAAAACCTGTCCATAAATTGTGTAGTTTCAGCTTCATTAAATTTTATATTAATAATTTGTATTAGGAGACATATGCTGATAAAGAAAATCCTTATTGTATACAATGTAACAGTGTAATATACTCTTACATTGTCTATTACTGTGGCTGCCTTGCATGGCTGGCCTGCATTTAAAAATAAAACACTGCTACTACTACCAGCTAAAACTATTACCTGAGATAATCCTGTTCTTGCTAAATGTTAGTTATTTTACAGACATTTCACCAGCTGAGCTGATGATTTACATATTGTAATTCTCTCTGTTTTATAAAAGGTCTGTAAGTGAGCTGTTATTCTGGCTCTGGAGTTCTGAAATGAAGGCTTCAGGATGTATTGTTCCATTTTTAAAACAATGGCACAAGTTTCTAAAGGAGGCAGGTCTTGAATTGCAGAATTTAATTTGCCTTCACATTCTTGTATGATCTTGTTCCACTAACAGCATGACTTGTAGATTTGTGACGTTCTTTGAACTTTAGAAGTCAAGAATGCTGTAGGACTCTAGATCTGTGTGTCACTTGAAAGCTTTTTTTAAAGTTAAATCTGCTGCTAGGCACATTCAGTGTAATGTTTCTCTCCTAAAAACATGCCATTACCTTCATTATTATCCAAACGTGAGTTAGCATTGGAGGTACACTTTTCCTTTCAGAGATGTGTTTATACTTGCTTGGTACTTTAGCATACATTAACTGTTGCTAGTGTCCAAAAATCTTTGAGATTGGTGATCAAGCCAGTCTCTGTAATGGGTTTGAAAAGTCCTAAGTCTTACTTCCTGGTGCTGTTTTTGGATTACAGAATTCCCTACCAGTCGACTAGAAATGAGTGCAGTAGCTGATATCTTTGACAGAGATGGTGATGGTTATATTGACTACTATGAATTTGTAGCAGCACTTCATCCAAACAAAGATGCATATAAGCCTCTTACAGATGCAGACAAAATTGAAGATGAGGTACTTTTCATTTTCTCAGATAGCAGACATATTCTATTAGAATCACATACTTGAATCCATAATGAACTTAATTTATAGCCTTAATAACTTGCAGTTCTGCTAATCATTTAAGGCTTCAGTGATATGATATTAGTAGTAAAACAATTATTCCGATTGTGTTTTTGGCAGGTTACAAGGCAGGTAGCTAAATGTAAATGTGCAAAGCGATTCCAAGTGGAGCAGATTGGGGATAACAAATACAGGGTAAGTCTTCAAAATGCTTCCAGAGTTCCTAGAGTCAGAACATTCACAAGACCTCAGGGCTACACAAACAGTTGCACTGTTTTAATTTATAGGAACTTGGTATGGTCTTCATATGTTTGCTCAAAACCTGTCCATAAAATGGGTAGTTTCAGCTTCATTAAATTTTATATTAATAATTTGTATTAGGAGATAAATGCTGATAAAGAAAATCCCTATTGTATACATTTTTTTCAGTCAAACTACAACAAACAGTTGTATTTTTAGTGATTTTCCTAAACTTACATCAGGACTAATATTTGTGTCCAGATATCCAAAAGACTTAGCCAGTAGTTAATCCTGTACATGTACCGTGAATTTGTTAACTGATATTTTACTTATGAATAATACGAATAATAATACATTTTGCAAACAGATTCAGGTTAAATAGGTGGAACTTCAAAATGTTTGACCAAAGTATATTGTATCATCCTCATTTCCTGTTTTTATTTTACTAGAGCATACTATTCCTTCATCTTAGTAGCTATATAGGAAATGTGCCAGGTATTCTCAAATTAGTTCAACTTGCAGAGAGAAACCTGCAGTGTTGCATAGAAGGTAATTTCTTACTCTCAGGTTCAATAATGAGAACATTTTCAGATGAAGTGCTCAGTATTTGGCTGAGGGAGATTATTGACTGTCTTCAGACTAATTAAAAAACAAAATAAAGCAACAAGAAGGCAACCAAATCTAACAGTGCTCATACTCTGGAAAACTAATTACCTGCACATCTCTAAACCTAGATACTTATTTAGCAGTTCTAGTATGTGTGTTAGTTTGCATGTATTCTAGACTCATGTAGAGAATTTCCTGTAAACTAATCATGTCTTTCTTCCATTTTCCATTTCTTATCAGTTCTTCCTGGGAAATCAGGTATAAACCAGTGGATTGTGTTTTGAATTTCTGTTTTTTTCTTAATGCATAGTCATTCAGCATGCAATGGCCAGTCTTTTTTCATCATTTCATCCTAAACTAATTCAGTGTTGGTTGGCTGTAGTGTTGCTCTAAATGCTCTTAAATGTTTCTTGCTTCAGGGTGCCCTTTCACCCCTACCTTTTTTCCCGTTGTCTCCTTAAGGGTATTACTTTTAAAGGAACCAGATAATAGAGCAGCATTTTTTTAAATTTTAAGTCACTTTGGCATTTCAGCTATAATTTACAAACAGTGAATTTCTGTCATTTTCCTATCATTTTTATATGCTATGTATAACAACTCTATGCTGTAAAATCCCATGTTTTTCTTTTATAAAGTGACTTATTTTATCATCACTATGAAAGATCTAACTGCATTAAACTAGAAATCCAGTTATACTGAGGAAGAATCAGTCTGCAGTGGATTATTGGTATCTTTAATAGGAAACATTGTGGTATTTATTAAATAATCTTTCAGAAGCTGGCAGAAGCTTGAAGTTCAAATATGGACTGTTTTCATTTCCTTCATTCCAAACTGGCTGCATAAATTGCAGAGCAGACCAGTTCCAAGCTTTGGTCTGGCTAAAAGACAGAGAATATGAGAAGTTAAATTGTTGAAAAAGAGGAATTTAAAGAAGAACCTACTCCTGAATAACCAAACGAAGTAATTAATGTTGGTTGGTGAATCATTTATTAGATGTATGCACCTAAGGTCACAGCTGAATGTAAACCTATTTAATAGATCAAAATAAAAACGTCAGGTAAAGTTCATTTAAATTTAAATGTTGGTCATTAGGAATAAAGTCTTCCTTGAATTGATATTTTAAGCTTAGATATTGTTTGGTTCCCAGAAGTAATATTCCTGCAGTCCTCTCTCAATCCAAAGTCTTTTAACAAGCAAGGAGCACATTTGTGTGATTTTTGGCTTTAAAGCATTTCAGGCACTTCACTGGAGCAAATGGGTATGGTTCAACCACAATTAATGGCCCCTCCTGCCCCAGGTGCATTTGGGTCCCATTGACGGCAGGATTTGGCCTGAGTATTGGATATTGATCAGCACATTAAGTGGCATCAGCTAAAAAGTGCGGGATCTGCCTGGTTCAGTTTTGATGACGCTGTAGCTTCCTACAGGGAATTGTGAAAGTTAAGCAACTGAAAATCTGGTGGAAGGTCTGAATCAATAATGCTGTAAAACAAAAACTGTTCTGTTTTAATTCGTACAAGGTACAGCACATTGGTACAGTTGTGGAAGCTTTTCCACAGTAATCCCTTCCTCACCTAAACAAAAGTGCTTCTGGTTTGTTTAGGGTACCAAAGTTTAGTTCATTTGACTCCTTGAATTCTGATGCAAAGATTGGCAGCAGCTGTCCCAGTTATGATGGTGATTGTGTTTCATGTTGACATTAATACAAAATATATCAAAGTAAACAGTTGTTTTCCACAACCCAACAAATAATCAGATAGGAGAATCTTTTAGTCAATGTTCCATCAATCCAAATTTGAACCAAGGACCCACATGCTAACTTTGCTGTGTGCTTTTCAAAATTGAATGATGTGTTAGGAGCAATCCTCAGGTCTAAGGGAAGAAGCATGTAGCACAGGTTAGGTCAGGTGCAGATGTAGGGGTAAATGAATCCTGGGGCTGCTCTTCATGTAATTAATGCCAGACTGTCAGTCTCACTAAGGGGCAGTGTAGAAGCCAAGGATCACTGGTTATCCTAACCTTGTCCCCTTTTCCCAGCAATGGCACCTGTACCCACCCCTTGAGAGGAGGTTGGCATAAATCTGTTACAATGACTCCATGTCCCTGTGCTGGTTTGCTCAGGGGAGCAATGTAAAACATCCCTCATTCACCTGCAATTCTAGGCCAGTGATCTATTATTTACACTGTTTTGCCACACTTTTCAGCTGAAAGCTTCATATCATTGGAAACTGTATCACTACTGTTACAAAGAGAGTTCAGTAAAGGTACTAATAATAAAGTGTTCATTCATTTGCACAAATACAAATCATAACCAATATAATGATTTTATTACAAATTTTTGCTTCTCTTACAAGAATCAGAAAAAATGCAAATTAAACATAAAATTAAGCCTTGCAGCATTTTTTGACAATCTTGCTATATTCCTTTGGGTTAATGCAGTAAAAGCTTAACATTGTAGTTTGCATAAATAAATAAGATTTTTGGCATTTACCAATTATTAAGAATTAAAGCCAGATTTTTTTAAATGGCTGATTTAAGCCTTTCAGAGCTGAAATAATTATGCACAATTTGGAGAATTATTGAAAACCTTAGTGTGTTTCCTCTTGTTCCAGTTTGGTGACTCTCAGCAACTGCGTCTTGTTCGTATCCTACGAAGTACAGTTATGGTTCGTGTTGGAGGTGGCTGGATGGCACTTGATGAGTTCTTAGTGAAAAATGATCCTTGCAGGGGTATGTAAGAAGACAAGACATTTAAGTCATTAATTCAGTGCAATCACTGTCAATATTTTTTTTTGCAGGATAGAACTTGAACTGTATACAGTATTTGCCATTTGTGTAAATGTTGATGCAGTGAAGACTTCACAGGATCCTGTTTTTGCACATTTTAAAATCCTAATGGTTGAATGCTTTTCAGTTACATCTGTGTAAATCAAAAACAATTGCTATGACTTCTATGAAGTTAATCTGGGTTCACTCTGGTGTAATTAGGAATTGACCTTAGCCCAGGACAGTCCAGGCCCAGTAGATCACATCTGAACAGACTGTATGAACTAGCAGCAACAATGAAGAGCAATAAAATCTTCTCAACAAGAAAGAAGTATTTCTTAAGCCATACATTAAAAAGGATAATTCAGCTGAAAACAGTGAGGGATAAAAAAACTGAGCTGGCCTAAAGATGCCCCCAGTTCTCAGACCCTGCCTTTGGAACAACCCTTTTTCATTGGCATTCTCCCAGATGTACTTTGTAAAGCTCTAAGCTTTGTACAAGGGTTGGAGAAAATGAAACGACTCTGGGTACCTTGTGATCAAGAAACTAGAGTTTGTCATGAACCACATGTTATGGAAGTTTTATCTTCAAAGCTGTCAATGGCTTAATAGTCTCTGCAGGAAGTCCCATGCCTCTGATATGAAAACGGGCTTTGGGCAACACTTAGCTACAGTTGATCTTAGGAGACCAAGAAGAGCAAGGAGTAAAACTACTGAAGTAGCTGACAGAAGAGAAAGCCAACAGTAGCAGGAGTGATAAAGTTAGTAAATTGTTAGACTTATGATACATGTTCAGAGGAAAGTAAGTAATTTTATAAAGTTCTTGACCTAAAAATTACAGCAGATAGGACAACATTAGTATAGGAAAACTAAAACAGAAGGAGTTAAGCCTAGGGAGAACAGCTATCCTGCAGTCCTAATAAGGACAAATTATTGGATTTGACTCAGGACTATATAAACACTTCAGTAAAATACCTTAAGGAGGGGTGAAGGCAGATCATAGGTATTTTATAGTTACTATTAGGGTAGAGTAGGGAATTTTAAACAAGAAAAAAATATTGCAAAAGAATCATAAGCACCCTATAATTAGCAAGAGTGGGTGCCATTCACATTCACATTTAGAAGTTCTTAGCCATGATGGTTAAGTTCACCTTTAATATTTCCTATTCTAAGTGCTATAAAGGCACTGTGCTGAGTAGAATTGAAAAGGTCAATATAGGTGTTGTAAATGTCTAGTGGTATTACAAAAATCCTGCTGCCCACCAAGGGAAAGATAATATACTGATTGAAGTGAAATGAGCTGTGTCCAGCTCCAGCTGAGTCTAAGGCTAATTCTTCACTCCCTTGAGCTTGGTACGGTCATTTCATGCCTGCGCTATCAGTTTTATTTGGTAGCATTTACTGTGTCTCTGCACAGGTCACTGTACAAAATGCAAGGCAGTGGGAAATGAGGTTCTATGTGATTTTGCAATTTCCAACAGCATTTAAGCACTAAAATTGCCACCTTTCAAAAATTATTCTCAGGAATCTTGACATGCTATCAACTGTGGTTTCACATTCTGCTTGGGTTGTAATTAATAGCTGGAGTAACTAATAAGCTTTTTATTAAAATTCCTTATTATTGTCCTATTAAATAAAGTCAGATAGACCTTCATTTACTGGTCCTTACCTGTCCTGTTAAAGATTAAGACATGCATTATGTGTCCTCTTCATTGCACTTGAATGCTACAGGTCCTGCTATACCTGGCATCTCATTTAGTGCTTGAGTGCTACAGGTTCTGCACTTCATACCTGGCACCTGCTATATCTGACCCACTAAATGAGGTGCTCAACACATTTAACTAACTCAATGGAACTATGTGAGTACTGAGCTCAGCATAACAACTAAGTTATGCAGCTTAGTTATCTCATTGTCACCTGATGAAGCCACTGACAAAGGTGCCATTGACCTCAGGGGGGTCAGATCATGCCCCTGCTTGAGCACCTCACTATGTCATACCTTCATTTCCAGTAAGGTTTGCTGTCATATTCAATGCAGAATAATTTGCAGTGTTTTTGTTATATGCTTCATACTAAAGGTATGGTAACTCATTGTAAGTTCCAGCTTATAATACCTCCTTGTGATGGCAGATGTATGTTTTTGTGGCCCAAGTGTTCATAGGACTGCAGCTAAGTCTATTCAAGCACTGTTGTCTTTTAGCTTAGGGGAACTTAGAGAGCTTGCCTAGAAGTGCTTAGAGAGACCTTTTGCTCTAAGTTCTGTCTTTCAGCCTAGTGCTCAGAGTCTCTTCTTGCATATGCAACTGCTGTACTTGATTTCTTCTCCTGCTAACGATTTTCTTTAATGTGACCCATATCCTGTGTCATTTTTTCTAGTTCATCATCACGGAAGTAAAATGTTACGTTCGGAATCAAATTCTTCAATTACCACTCAGCCTACTATAGGTTGGCAATCCCCTCTCTTTGTCTCTTCTGCCCTTTCTCTGTCTTCATTCCCTTCCCACTCTTTAATATTTATTTTTCAACAAATGCTTCATTCATTACATTTGGCTTTGCATTTTTTTCACCGTGGGCTGGTGCTTTAGAGGGATTTTTTTTGACACACTTACAGAGTGTTTCAGAAACAGTTGCCACTCATACTAACACAATAAAATGCTAACATATTGTGCATCTTATTCTTGTGAAACAGTCTCTCATCTGTGCCTGTATAAGTGCTTAGCTACCAAGTACCTCATTATAATTTGGATTTTTTGTTCATTATTGCATGTTGCCAAACTGCATTACTATAGTTTAGTGTAAATGGATGTGCTACTTTCTGTTCACTTGTACTTAGCATTTTTCTGTACCATCCAAATGAGTGTTACTATGAGTAGCTGTAATATTAGTGATGCAGGTCATCAGGTTGCATCTCTGCATTAATAGACGATTGATTAACAATGACTTAGCACCTTGAGCATTCCATTCTCATGCTGGCTTCACTTGACAGTGTTCATTTCTGCTGACACAAAGTGTTAGAGTAAGGAAGCTGTGCACATGAACTCACGTGTGTCCAAAATAAATGTATTACAGAGTAATGCATTGCATTTGTTAGGCTGTGTTGGAGCTGGTGGCATGGCAAAAATGGTGATAAACAGGCTTGTGATTGATCTACATATTTGACATCTCAGTACCTTTCTTTGGTGTGCTGCAGCTAAGGGAAGGACAAACGTGGAGCTGCGTGAAAAGTTCATGATGGCAGATGGTGGCAGTCAGAGCATAGCAGCTTTCCGACCAAGGGGTCGTAGATCACGACCTTCTTCAAGAGGTGCCTCTCCCAATAGATCTACTTCTTTATCAAGTCAAGTTGGCCAGGCAGCTGCACCACAGGCTGCTGCTACGAGTACACCCAAGGTATGAATAAGTACATGACTTTGCATTAATCATTGAATAGCATACAGGTACTTCCTAGTTAAATAGGACCCAGAAATTATAAGTCCATGTTTACAGGTCCCATGTTAACAGGACTCAGATTTTATAGGATAGAACAATCGCTGTTTTAATGTCTTTTGAAAGGACACCAATTGTGTCCATTTTTTTTCTCACACTTGCTCCTCTTTTGCAATCCTGAAATAGATGTCTTTACATTTTATGATCCACTTGATCCAATCAGCAAACAGAGAATACAATCTGAAAGAGAAAAAGTACATCAAGAATGTTTGTCATCAACTCTTCCTGCTTTGTTTTTATTTTCTTTCTTATTTTTTTCATTTTTACTGTGAAGTTAGGGATTCCCTTTCCTTGGATATCTATCTCCATGACATTTTTTTCCATCTACTGTCCTTCATATTTTGATTTGCCATTGTTCCATACAGACACCCCATCATTTAATACGCAATTATGATAAACCATGGTTGACAAACAGCAAAACATCAACTCCTCCTAAGCCAGCAGAGTCCTCAGACTATCAAGGGCCATCTGCCGAGGTACAGTAAGGACAGAGATTCTAGTCTAATGAATTTCCTTTGTTAAAACTATCACATCACTAACAGTCATTACAGTTCTTTGCACAGCTGCACTGTCCCTTTGCATATTAATACACTCTCTTTGTTTCAGATCTCTATCCATTTTATTTTCTTTGTTTTCATAAACTTTTAATTGATCTTTTGCTTGATGTGTTAAATAGATTTAACCTTTAAGAAAACTCAACCTGTGGTTCCTGATAAGTAGACTGTAAAGCAATAAAAAATGTAGCTGCAAATTAACAGTGAATAGACCAGCTGTTGGAAAGATCAAATTTAGAATTCTTTCTATGACTTACTCTTTGGTTGCCCATCAGCATTTCACCATTGGATGTACTTTCCTCAAATTATGTCCTCTAGGCTTACAGTGTGCAGGGCACTCATGAGTTACAGATATTATATTAAAACATTATGATCTCCAAAATGAAGCCAGTGAGTGAGGAAATGCCATTTGATAGTGAGTAGGATACCACAGGTACAAAGTAGAAGCATACTGGTGCCCTTTCAGAAACTGAAATTCAGTTTAGGAGAGTAATGGCCAACAATTGCTATGACCAACAAAAGCTATAATCAGGTAGCTTTCTCAGTGACCCAGGGGGGATTAATTTTGATGGTCTCAACAGTGTGCAACGTACACAAAAAACTGTTACTTTTATAAGAATTACTGTCTATGTTGGAAACCAAACGGGAGAGACCAAGGGTTGAATATACTTTGAGTCTAAAGACCTGACCCACTGCTTGATGAAACCAGTGGAAAGCTCCAACTAGATCAGCTCCTAAATTGTCTCCTGCCCTCACAGAAATAGTCTGTCTCAACTGAAGCAGGTAGATTAGCATGAAGGGGCTTGCCCTATGACTGCCTCTGCTGTATTTGTTCTCTACAGAAAGAGAGGATTTCATCCTCCAATTGCTGTCAGTTTGGCACTTCATGTAATTCTGTACATCTTTATTCAAGAACACACAAAATACCTGAGGATCTTTTTTATTCATTACTATTGTGTGTATGTATGTATAAGGTATTACTTTACATATTTAGGATTATTGTTTAAGGTATTGAATATGGTTTAACCATAGCTCAGTTTAAATAAATGTTAATTTCTAATTTACTTGCTTTTTTCTTTTGTCCCTTGGAAACTAAATATCCCTACAAGGTTAATTGATGGTACTTAAAACAACTGTATGAAGAAATTTGCCGTATTGACAGAGCAATAAAATGTCATGCTTTTGCTGAATTTGTTATGAAATGGAAACGACTGCATTCATTTAAGCATTTTCTAATGTGAAGACTGATTGAAGTGTTTGTAGTGGCTGGTAAAATATTGCATTAAAGTATTCTTCTTTTCCCTGGGGACAGGAGCATTGTTCCCTTCCAGCCCCTTAAAATGGCAGTCAGTTAGGCCTTGACACCTAGTCTAAAAGAACCCTGTTGATGTATCCGCAGAAGGTGGTGTGCCTAGAACAGCTCCAATCTGCTTTCAGTCTTTCCCATTGGTTCACTGAATTTAATGAAGACCAGTGGTTTGAGGCTGCATGCTACACAGGTGACTGAAGGAAGTTGTAGGTGCATTTCTCAGGCATCCAGCTGCAGCTTCTGCCCAAAAAAGTGACTGATAGGATACAAGTTTAGCCTGATTTAGGGGGTTAGGGAAATATCCAAAAAACCACATACTTTCTCTCTATATGCTCCAATAAATTTTGAATTCTTTTCTGCCTGGTAGCAGTTTCAACAGGAGGAGTGAAGACCATCCCTGCCCAGAATAGCTTATGGTCTGTTGATTAGGGCACTCTCAATGGAAGTGGATGGGATGAATATGAAACTTCTTTTGGAGAGGAGGGAATTGAGCCCAACTCTCCAGCATCCTTAGTGTATTTTCTAATGATGACATTATTACGCAGACAAGTGGCAGAAGATTAATGACTTTATCCTCCTCTTTGTGCCATCCTTTAAAAGGATAGATTGACTTTCCTAAGGTATCCATTTTTGGTAGAAGTGTTGTAGATGCCTAGTTCAGAAGAAGGTTTGTGTGCAAGACAAGCAGAGCAAGTTGCCTAAGTCCTGGTGGACCGGGGGTCCTGGAATGGAGTTTAAGACGCACCCTTTTGAATTTAGAATTTCCCTATTGCCCAGCGCCACATAGCTGTTGGCTTGATGTACTGGATCTTTTGGATCCCATTCCTGGGCACCTAACTCCCTCTAAGCATTGGAAAAAGTTCAGTGCTTAGCATTGCAGTATTTGAGTTCCTCTTTTGGATAAATCCTTTGTAGTTTTATATGAACTTGGGATGATTGTTTGCTCACACCTAGGGTCTGCTATGGTGTGCAAAGTTGAATAATGAGACTTGAGCATCTTTGGAAGTCCCCTTCCCTGAGCCAATAAATAAACTCATCTTAGGTAGGCTACCAGGTGAGGTCACTAGATTCTGCTAATTCAGAAGCTAGAAAAAAAGGCAGACAAAACTATGGGTGGATGCACCCTGGGTAACATTTTTTTTTTCTATTTATAAAATCAAGACCCTCTGCTTTTGTGCAAGAAAGTCACAAAATATGGGAATTTAGGAGTTGCAAAATTCATAAGTATACTTTTGTCAGGCTACATTCCATGAATGCATTCAATATATATGCCCATGGTCAGAATTATGGCACAAAGGTATAAAAAATAGCTCTGCATCTGTCTGATAGCATTATGATAAGAAGTGTACCCTCAGTTAACCTTGTATGCTCAGCTAATTAAAATATATACATACGTACGTAAAGACTGATAAAAAACTCATGCTAAGTAGACTTTTGACTGATTTTACAGCTGGACCACTTTGGCACTTATGGTTAAATATTTCCATGATAATTGTGGCCAATACTTTGAATTTATCATGTATGTTGTGAAGATTGTAGAATACCAAGTTCAGTCCCAGCCAATCCAAATCTTCATATCGATGATAATAGATGAAGCAATGATATTTGTCTTCTTCAGGGAACACCAATACAAGGGAGTAAACTTAGATTGCCAGGATATCTATCAGGAAAAGGGTTCCAATCTGGAGAAGACAGCAGCCTGATATCAACAGCAGCTACCAGGGTTCGAGCACAGTTTGCAGGTGAGTTTTTTAATTTCAGCACTGATCCCAGCATTCATAACAAGGGTTGTTACCACATGAGGACAGATTGGGGTACCCCAGGGGGATGTGCACATTTGCTCTAACATATTAATTGCAGCCTGCTTGACATCACTGGTTTATAATGATCCTCTGAAACAGCCTTTAAAGAAATGCTTGAGAACAAAGGGAAGATTCTTGACTGTAGAGCAGAACTCAGCTGTAGAGAATTTGAGGGCCTATGAGGAATCTACCTGTGGTTCCCTGAATCTGATTCTGAACATACATAACACTTAGAACAGTTGAAATATAATTAAACCTGAAGCAGACAGACTTACAAGCTTGCTATAAAAGGTTAAAACAGTCTGGAAATGGTTCAAAAGTGTTACTGGAAAATCATATATTATTTAGAACCAGTTCATTATGAACCAGTCCAGTGTTAGATGTGGAAACCAAGCATTCTGTGCCTCCAGGCACCCCACACAGCATCGCTCCTTAAGCTCCTATCTCTCTACTGCTGCAACTGGCTGCTCTGGTACACAGCCAGAAATCTATTGCCCTCTCTTTTTCTTTCCTTTTGTTGGTACTTTTTATCAATGAGCTCCCTTGCACTTCTTGTTTAATAAAAGCTATCTTTCTAACAACGAGCTGTACTCTCTCTTCCTACTTGACCACAGCCCCCCTCATCATTCGAAAGAATGGTTGGGGATGTCTCCTCTGGCATCTCTGAACCAACAATGATGGATGCCAGAGGTAATTAATGGGGGATACATCACTCTCGATATATCCATTTTAACACTGTCCCTAAAGCATCCACCTCTGCCACTGTCAGTGACAGGCTTCTTTGCTAAATGGACATTTGTCTTGACCCAGCATGGCACTTCTTATATTCTTATTATGCCCCTCCAGCCCCTTGGAACCAAAAAAGAATGGGTCCAAGCACTCCTCGCCCAAACCCCCTGTCCTGCCACTTCAGGTTAGCACACTGCAGACTTAGGTCAGGTACATACTATTGAAGTTACAGAATTCATGTTTATGAGAGAAGAGAAATCAGAACAGTGAAAATGCACCCAGCCGTGGGTCACCCACCCTCTAGGACTCTCAAAGCACAGGTGCAAGCACTCATTCCTATCCCCTTACCCACTGAGAGACAGTGGGCTGTTTGCTCACTTCTCCCCCTGGCTGTTGGAGCCTCAGCATCTCACACAGCTGTGAACCAGTCCTAGAATGGTTCAAGTGTTATATGTGTCTGCCTTCCCTGCTGAAAGCGAGAGCTGCAGGGAAGCATCTGCAACACCACTTGTGGAAGGTCACTCAGAGATCGTACATTGGTGGATCACTGGGAGTAGAATCACGGGATTAGAAAATGCACAAATGCAGATATGCTGTTCCTAAACTGTTTCCATCAAATGCTTTTCCAGCCTTCTCCTGAAGGAGATTCCACAACTTCCCTGGGAAGTCTAGCCCACTGCCTTACTCTTCTGACAGTAAGGAAGGTTTTCCTGAGAGTTAATTTAAATCTGCTTTGCTTCAGTTTAAAATCATTGCTTTGTGTCCTACTTTCTGGGGGAAAGGAAGAGCAGCTGTTCTTCCTCTTCTTTATGGCAGCCTTTCAGACATTTGAAAACTGCTATCATGTCCTCCTCTCTTAATCTCCTTTCCTCCAAGCTAATCTACCTAGTTGTCTCATTTTTTCCTGTTATGGCTTGCTTTCCCACTCCTTTATCGTTTTTGTTGCCTACCTCTGGACCTTCTCCAGCTTCTCTATGTCCTTAAAATGTGGAACGGAGAAATGTAGACATTACTCTAGTTGAGGCCTAGCCAACTCTGAGTTGAATGCTACCATCACCTCCCATGTCTTACGCTTAATACTCCTGTTTATGCAGTCCAAAATTAAATTAGCTTTTTTTGTGCCTGTGTCACATTGCTTTCCCATGTTCACTCTCAGTTACCCTTCTCAGCGATGCCACTGCCCAACCAGTTATCTCCCATTTTGTATTTGTTCATTTGGTTAGGTGGAGCACCATATATTTGTCTGGACTGAACTTCATCCCATTGTCTTTAGCCCATTTTGCTAGTCTGTCAGGATCCTTCTGTAGTCTATTCCTGTCCTTCAAAGTGTTTTCAGTCCTCCCCAGTTTTGTGTCATTTGCAGACTTAATGAGACAAATCTATTCTGGCATCTAAATCATTAGTAAACATATTAATCAGCACTAGATGTAGGACAGACCCTTGTGAAACCCCACATGTGGCCCCCTGATATTCTGACATTAATTTATTTGTTATTGCCCTTTGGTTGCACTTATTGAGCCAATTATTGTACCAACTTACAGTAATTTCATCCAGTCTACATTTCTCCATTTTTCTTATGAAAACATCATGTGGGACTGTGTCAAAAACCTTACTAAAGTCTAGGTATATTATGTCCTTCACATTCTCTTCATCCATCCAATTAGATACTTGGTCAAAAAAAGGAGTTCAAGAAAGAGGGTTGTGTCCCATCCTGTGCCCAGAGCAGCTCTAAACAAAGAATGAGGTTGGGTGGCCGGTACAAGAAACCACAGAGCCACCTCTGCCAGCTGTTGTAACTGTCAAGTGTACTAAGAGTGACTGAAAAATCCTGTCCAGCTAGTTCTTATTTTTTAGTTATTACTAATTTTAAGACAAAACTGTCTCATGCTTTGTTTAGATGTGGTTTCTTTGCCATTGGAATATGCCAGACCTATTGAGATAAAATATGTGTCATAAACAATTTGCAGATAATTAAAAATAAAGTTTACCCTGTTTAACTTACATAAGATAGTCACTGTTAACATTTTTCAATGAGGCACATGAACTCAGTTGACATAAAAAAACATCACATAGAATCATAGAAAATTAGGGTTGGAAGGGACCTCAGGAGGCTATCTAATCCACCCCCTGATCAAAGCAGGGCCAGCCCCACCTATATCATCCCAGCCAATGCTTTGTCTAGCTGGGTCTTAAAAACCTCAAGGATGGAAATTCCACAATCTCTCTGGGTAACCTGTTCCAGTGTTTTACTACCCTTCTAGTGAGTAAATTCTTCCTAATACCTAATCAAAACTTCCCTTGCTGCAGTTTAAGACCATTGCTCCTTGTTCTGTCATCTGCCATCACTGAAAACAGCCTGGCTTCATCCTCTTTCAAACCCCGCTTCAGGTAGTTGAAGGCTGTTATTAAAGCCCCTCTCAGTTGCCTCTTCTCTAGACTAAATAAGCCCAGTTCCCTCAGCCTATGCTCATAAGTTATGTGCCCCAGTCCCCTCACCCCCCATTTTTGTTGCCCTCTGCTGGACTCCCTCCAATTTGTCCACATCCTTTCTGTAGTAGGGGGCCCAAAACTGGACACAGTACTCCAGATGTGGCCTCACCAGTGCTGAATAGAAGGGAAGAATTGCTTCCTTTGATCTGCTGGCAACACTCCTACCAGTGCAGCCCAAGATGCCATTAGCCTTGTTGGCAACAAAGTCACACTGTTGGCTCATATTCAGTTTATTGTCCATGTCCACTGTAACCCCCAAGTCCTTTTCTGTAGGGCTGCTATCCAGCCAGTCAGCCCCCAGCCTGCACTGATGCATGAGATTGTTCCATCCTAAGTGCAGGACTTTGAACTTGTCCTTATTGAACCTCATGAGATTTCTTTTGGTCCAGTCACATGTGCATTGACTGTGCAAACTCTACCCCATCTTGTATTTGTTGATTCCTTCATTTAACAACAGTGGGAAGGAGATCATTGTAAATAATATGAAAATATTCCTTAATTGCTTGTTATTTCCTTTATTTCTCTTGAGACTTCCAGTTTTAGGCATTTTGAGTGAAGAAATAATTGAAACTTGTGCAGGTGCTTGCTACAGAGCCCCATATATTTTGAAATGTGGGCATTCATTTGCCCAATCAAACTTGCATGCAAACAATTCCTAAAGTACAAGAAGATGACAGAATCTGAACACATCTAGATATGAAATGACTGTGAGAAAGGGTTTGGTAGATCACTGAATTGCATAAAGCAAGGTCAATGAGTGGATAAACACTACCAGGATAATCAGTTTTTATGAGCAAAGCTAGTGGCTGGGCTAACCATTCAGAACCTCAGCATTTAATCTTGCATTCCCTTCTCTTTATTAGGAGAAATATCATGGCTTTATGTTGTTGTTCAAGATGAGAAGAGACAACAATGAGTGTTACTTGTAACAGATGGAGTTCCAAATATGGCTTGCAGGGCGTTTAAGTTCCTATATTTATAAAAACACCTAAATATCATAATGCTTGTTTAATTCCCATTACTAATGCCAGTAGATGCCTCCCTCATAGAATCATAGAATCCTACACAATTAGGGTTGGAAGGAACCTCAGGAGGTCATCTAGTCCAACCCCCTAATCAAAGCAGGACTGTCCCCAGCTAGATCATCCCAGGAAAGGCTTTTTCTAGGAGAGTCTTAAAATCCTCAAAGGATGGAGATTCCACAACCTCTTTCATCTCCCTACAGAAACTAGAAGAACTCCAAGTAGACCTGGGAGCCGAGCAGGAAGCAAGGCTGGCAGCAGGTCAAGTAGCCGCCGAGGCAGTGATGCATCTGATTTTGACATTTCAGAAATCCAGTCTGTGTGTTCAGATATGTCAGAGACTGTTCCCCCAACAAGCTGGCCAACCCCCCGACGGGGTTCTCGATCAGCCTCAGCCAAGCCTTCCAAAATTCCAACTCCCCAGAGGAGGCCACCAGCCAGTAAATTGGACAAGTCCTTGAAGAGATAATGTGATTGGCTCAGTAAAGGTCTTTTCCTTGTGTATTAAATATTTAAGTTTGTAAGATGTAAAATATTATGTAGAAACTATTGTGAAATATTGCAAGAGGTGGATTTTTAATTCTGCAGATGGCCTTATTTGTGTATTTGTCTTGTTATTTTATGAGTATAATTTTTGTCAGATTTTTTTTTTGTTTATGCCATATCCTATGTGAAAGGGGGAAAGAGTTTTAATGTAAACTAACAGTTGTACTCAGAAATGTGTAGAAAGTACACTAAAAGCAATTACTGAATGTACAGTGTACTGAATGTACAGTTAAGTCTCTGCAACCTGAATAAAATAGGCCTATCAGTATGTTGTTAGCTAACAGGAAAGGATACCTCATGATTTTTCTTTTAAAAAAATATAAAAAGCCAAAAGATACAATTACACATTTTGAGCTAATTAAACAAACACTAAAGGATGTATGGCAGAAATACTAAGAAATACAGAACACATTCTCACACTGGTTATTTATACAGCAACTCTCAGAGAACTCACAGAAAGTTACTTAAGCACTTGCCAGTACTATGATACTCCAATATCTTGCAGCATTTCTGTGCCATTGCTTTCAATGAGGCCAGACACATTCTGGGTATTTGAACTATTATACTGTAAGAATATCAATATGAAGTGCATTCATGTAAATGTGAGGTTTTCTTTTGCTTGAGTGGATGGTAGCACTGTATCATTGAACTCATTTTGTATCAAAGCAATTTTGCTTGCAGAAAGCTCTGAAATAAACATGTCCCTTAACTTTATTGCCAATGTATTTCTTATTTCACAGGACGATCATTTTGTGCATTATATTTTAGGGCATAAATGATTTGAAATGACCAATAATTACCTTAGCACTATAGACTTGAATGTAATTTCCCATTCTCAAGTCAGAGTTTGGTCACCTACTGTATTTGTTTAATAAAACCTTAATTTGTACAGATCAGATATTATGAAAGTATATGTAATTTTTTTGTGTTGACAACTATTGGTCTCATATTAAACTATGGCATTAGTGTGCCATGAATAAAAGACAGGGAGACTATGAGAGTCAAAGAATTGATTTTTGCCTTTCTGTGATAACATTAATAGGAGTAAAACATTAGCTTTTTATGGGAAAAGATGTAACTGCAACTAAACAGGAGTAGACTGGCCAAGTAGATGTTGCTGCAACTATAAACTAAATCCCTAGAAATTCCAGATATTTTTAACCACCAGGGAACTAGCCTGGATTTTCTGGCTAGATAAATAATATATACTGGGGAACTGTTCTTCATGTGTAGAAAACTCTGAGCAATTCAAGTGGGTCTGTAAGGCCAAACAGAACTATGCTTTGTCCTGTCACAATGCCAAACCTGAATCATCTCACAGGTGTGCCTTCTGCTCAAGGATGCAGTTGAGAATTACCTGAACGTATTGATGATGTAATCTGGATTTCCTGATTATCTCCAACCCCTCTGTTCCATCCACTTCTGAAGTGATCTTACTGATTTTTAGCAGAGACAGATATACAATCAAAATCCTTAAAAGATGGGGCTACATTTTAGCCTTACTGAAGTTAAAGACAAAATTCCAGCTGTGCCAGGATTTCACCCAAGGTGCATGCAGACTCATCCAACCAGAACATATACTTGTGGAACAGAGATAGTAAAACAAACCTCCAGCTGAGGACTGGAGGGGAAGTACAGCAAGCATGAGCCCCTGGGGAAGAGGCCAGGGATGCAAGTTCAGAAGAGACTGTCATACTTTCTTGGTGCCTCCGTTAACCACCACAGCAGCTATTGTAGGAGTTAATGAGGCAGTTAAGGAAAAAGGTAGATAGTCAGAGTTGTAGTGAGACAGCTTTCAGAAGAACAGGTGAGCGCATGCCAAATAGATAAAAAGAATGTCCTGCTAAGAGGGTCTGGATTATTGTGCATCTCTTGTGTGTGTATTGAATGAAGCAGAACCCTTATTAAATAAAACAGCATGTAATTGTGGGAGCCCATGTTGTCTAGTGCATAGAGCATAGAACAAAGACTAGAAACTTGAGTCAGTTCCTGAGTCGGCCATTGGTTTTGGTCATACTACTTGATCTTATTACTTGCTCTACTTGTCTCAGTTTCTTTCTCTGTAAAATGGGGGATAATGGCACCAACCTCCCCTATGGAAGTGCTTCATGAGCTACGGATGGAAAGAATGGGGATCATTTTAAAATTTAAGATTCCTGTATTTTGTAACGTATAAGCACCAGATTGATGAAGCTTTCCTTCACCCCTCCTCCTCGCCCCCATGTTATGGATTATGAGACAGCCTTTCATTATGTGATAATATAATCCTACCTTTCATCTGCTTCAACTTGACACATCTTACCTTTCAACTGCTTCACTTTGAAAAAACATGGTTTAGATTACAACCCAGAAATTTCTTTGGGTGTAATTTTCATGTTTTGGAAAAAGGAAGCAAGTAGAAACAAATTCTACTCCATGCAGTGCAAAATACCGTATCGTGCATCATCAGCTACCTTGAACTGTAAGTGAAGTGATACTGTATGTATCACTTCAAAATACATTTCTATCACTTGACCTATAGTAGTAACTGCCCCTTGTAGCAGACCACAGCTGCTTTCCTAGAGAAGGGTCTGCAACACTATTATACAGTGGGTTCAGAGAATGTTTGGAGAGGCCTTGGGACAGCTATCCACACACCCTACTATACAAGTGCTAGAAATGTTGAATGAACTTGTGGGATGATATACCTTTCCAGGGAGGAGAACTGGAGGGGGGAGGGGAGCGGAAGAGAGACCAACCCATCCTCATTCTGGTCATTTCATGATAGCAGCTCTGGTAGCTCCCAGGAGACAAGACAGCAAGTGAATGAATGCAAAATATACAAGACGAAGTGTTTGTATTAGATTGAGCAGCTTGATACATGATGAGGGCAAAGGGAATGGGTAAAATATGTTCTCAGCCCTTTCTGGGAAAGGTAATGGTTCATGTTGAAATGGAAACTAATGGTCTGTCTTGGAATACTTGGAAGAGTCTAAGCAAGAGGCCTGTAGGGCAGTTAGACCAGTAGTTCTCAACCTTTTTAGAGTTGAAGCACCCTCCATAACTTTTGTGAATTGAGTGGTACCCCGTTTCAAAACTAATTTTTATTACAGTACTTACTTTCATGCAGAGGGGCCAGGAGCAGCCAGTTAGAAGATTGCCTGAGTCTGGCTTTACCTGCTTATCTCCTCATACTTCCTAAGGCATCTTTCTAAGGATCTCACAGCACCCTGGAATACCCTGGCACTCTGGTTTTGAATTGCTGAGTTAATCTCTTTTGCTAGAATAAGAATATATTTCACAGTATGAATTAACTTTAAAGGCTGCAGAAGACTTAAATAATGCACTTATGTGGCTTCCTGTATCTGAGCTGGGTTAGGTAGAGAGTGCTGCATTGTGCAGTGTGCAAGTATAGACTTTGAAACCTTCCACATAGACACTGGGACACAGACCCCCTCTGTGGTGATCCTGAGACTGCTGCTGAGGAGCAAGCCCAGCTCACTTGCTCCCCTGCTTGCACATGCCATATGATGAAAAAGTGCCATGCAGTCACCATTAGAGTAGTGTTGGGCTCTCACAAAATCACTCTCAGAGATACAGGCCTGAGTGCATCCCTGGACTTATTCCTAAAAGTGAGCACGCAACACTTTTCTGAGAACAGTGAATGTGAGGAAGGACAAGTGAACGGAGTGTTTTCTCAGCAGTGGGCTTGGGTTACATTGAAGGAGGTATAAAAATCCTAGTAGTGTAAAATGTATCTAGTGAAATGCTGGTTATTTCATGAGAGAAGTGAAAGATATAAAATCCAGATTCATTTCCTAAACATAGTTTATTACCTGTCTAAATATAGCATGGGGCAGGCTGTTTAAGAAGCCTAAAGAAAGACTGAAAGCTAATGGGATGTGAACACCTAAATCACCAAGGCACTGTTTTATCATACTAAATTAATCATAGGGATGTATAAAGCCCTCTTCACATTTAAGCATTCTGTCTTACTGTATTTAGCCAAAATAAACAGTGCAGCATTACAGAGGACTTTTACTTCTAAAGAGGGTATAGGCAGACAAGGTTCCTTGGGTGAATTTGATATCTTTTATTAGACCAGCCAAAATAGTTGGAGAATAGTTATTAAGCAAGCTTTTAAGTTCAAAAACCCTTCGTCAGGCTAAGGACACTGCAGCAGTTGGTGTGTGCTCTTCCTGGATGGAATGAAAAGTAAACAAGCCAGGGGCTGGGCTGGGGAGTCAGTTGCCAGGCAGATTGTAATGTATCAAAAACCCAATGTCTATGTTTAGTCTGTGATCTCTAGTATCCAGGAGGTTGATGAAATGGAGCTCATAGGCTCGTCTCTGGTAAGTTCCCCTTGAGGATCAGGACTGAGAGATTGGAGAGAGAGTGGCCCTCCTGTGAGAAATGTGCCCCCACCGGTAATTGGGTGTTTCTGTCTTTGATGGATTTCTGGTGTGCATTCATTCTGGTGCGCAGTTGTTGTCTGGTCTCTCCTACGTATTTTCCATCAGGGCATTTGGTACATTGGATGAGGTATATTACATTTCTGGAGGTGCAGCTGTAAGATCCTGGGATGCTGATGGCTCTGTTGTGGGGTGTAGTAATAGTGGGGGTGGTGGAGATGTGTGGGCAGGTTTTGCATCTCTTGTCATGGCACGGTCTGGATCCTTTTGGTGTATTCTGGGCTTGAGGCAGTTTGCTTCTGGTGATGAGGTTGGCGAGGTTTGGTGCTTGTCTGAAGGCTAGGATGGGTGGCTCTGGGAAGATCTTTTTAAGAATAGGGTCTCTTTCTAGTATGGGTTGCAATTTTTTGAGGATTTTCTGTACAGGTTCAAGGGAGGGGTGATATGTCATAACCAGCGGTGTGTGATTTGTGGGGGGTTTTCTTCTGTACTGCAGCAGTTCTTCATGTGGTATCCGGGTGGCTCTTTCAAACGAGCGATCTATCTCTCTGGACGAGTGTCCTTGTTGGGTGAAAGCCTTTTTAAGATTGGTGAGGTGGCGATCCCGGGTGTTCTCTTCAGTACAAATGCGGTGGTATCTGAGGGCTTGGCTGTATATAACAGCTTTTTTGGTGTGTTTAGGGTGATTGCTGGTTCTGTGCAGATATTCATAGATTAACTCTATGTTAGGGTCGGAAGGGACCTCAATAGATCATCAAGTCCGACCCCCTGCATAGGCAGGAAAGAGTGCTGGGTCTAGATGACCCCAGCTAGATGCTTATCTAACCTCCTCTTGAAGACCCCCAGGGTAGGGGAGAGCACCACCTCCCTTGGGAGCCCGTTCCAGACCTTGGCCACTCTAACTGTGAAGAAGTTCTTCCTAATGTCCAATCTAAATCTGCTCTCTACTAGCTTGTGGCCATTATTTCTTGTAACCCCCAGGGGTGTCTTGGTGAATAAAAACTCACCAATTCCCTTCTGTGCCCCCGTGATGAATTTATAGGCAGCCACAAGGTCGCCTCTCAACCAATTTATGTTGGTCTGTGGGTTTTTTGTATACTGTGGTCTATATTTTACCCTTCTGGATACTGATCATTGTATCTAAAAAGGAGATGTTGGTGCTGGAGTATTCTAAAGAAAGTCGGATGGAGGGATGATGATTGTTGAATTTCTGATGGAACTCAATCAGAGATTGTAGGTTTTTGGTCCAAATGATGAAGATGTCATCAATGTATCTTAAGTATAGCAAGGGTTTGATGGTGCAATTCTTGAGGAAGTCTTCTTCCAGGTGGCTCATAAAAAGGTTGGCATACTGTGGGGCCATTTTAGTGCCCATAGCTGTTCCCATCATCTGGAGGAATTGTTGATTATTAAAAGTGAAATTGTTGTGTGTGAGGATGAAGTGTATAAGCTCAGTAATATCTTTGGGTCTGTATTCTGAGTTGTAATCTTGTTCCTGTAGATATGCAAGGCAGGCTTGGATGCCATCCTGGTGTGGGATGTTGGTATATAGGCTGGTAACGTCCATGGTGGCTAGGAGTGTGTTGCTGGGAAGGTGGTCTATGTTTTTAAGTTTCCGTAGAAAGTCTGTAGTGTCTTGTACAAAACTTGCTCTGTGGGTGACAAGCGGTTTTAGGATTGATTCAACGAAACCTGATATTTCCTCAGTTAGGGTCCCATGGTTGGATATGATAGGTCTGCCAGGGTTCCCTTGTTTGTGGATTTTAGGGAGCATGTAAAAAGGCCCCAGATTAGGTAGCGGGGGGATCAAGGATCTAAAGAGGGTAGACATTTTGAAAATGTCCCCATTACTTCAGCAGGAAAATCAGTTTGAGTCCTGGCTTCATAGTGCTTCACTTTATACTTGTAGAAAGTGGGTATGAAAATCTGTTCCTTCTCTATTCTGTGTTAGCTTGCACATAGATTGCAAGGCAGGGGACAGCCAGGTCCAGTTATAGGGAACATCTGATGTAGTCAGTGATATAAGCCACTGAAAGGAATATTCTATTCATAGCGCTTCCCTCTTTCCAAATGTCCTATTTACAAAAAGCACAATAAGATAAATGGAACTCCCCAAAGGCTCAAACAATTACTTGCATTTTTTATTTCTGTTGTGTTCTGTTTAAGACGAATTGCACTTGGATTTTTAAAAATGCCAGCAGAGCAAAGCAATCAAGTTATTTGTCCAGTGACTATTTACTGAATATATATATTCCATTAGCCACAGCCCTTTTCTATGAGTGCTTGAAACTAAGCCCGTATATAGTTTATTACTTAGGGGAAGTGGAAATAAATTATTTTAAAATTTGCTTTGCTTTGGATGCAAGCTCATAGATTATGGGAGATGAGATACAAGGAAGGGAACACAGATCTGGCATTGATTCTCCAGTGCCATACACCTTATGTAGTTGTGTACAAAGGCAGCATAAAATGCTGGAAAATCAGAACAGTAGCGTGTCATACTCAGCTTGCTCAGTAGTCAGCAAGTCTCTAAAAGGTAGGGCAGAGGAGAATTGAATCCATTTGTAGCAGATGTAAGCTTTAGTTTTAGTTTAGGTACGGGGAGAACACAGGTTTCTGAGAGTTGGTGGGAATAATGCATACTACTTTTGCTCACTGACTGACTTCATTTTCCTCCCTGAATATATTTTCATCATCTGTTTGTTTCTCATTTTTCAATAAATCTGTGGCATTATGGATGTAAGCAAGAAAGCTGCATTCTCTAACCCAAGTGCTGGTCCGTAACAAAAGCCTAAACGATATTTTCTGCAAACAGATGGCAATTTGGGTGTGTGAGCTCTGTAGTTCCTGAACTCATGCTGAACTTTACAATTCAGAATGACTCCATTGTCTCTGCCAAGGTTGTATTGCACAGCTGCCTGCTATTCGAGGATGCCTGGCAGCATGGAAAGAGTGGCTTTTTCTGAGGTGCTTACTCATTATTTCGATAATACTCTGGAGGACTGTTAGCCTGACCACATTGCTTTCATAATTTGAAAGACCTTCGCAAGTCCACTGATGTGGTTACTTACTGAGATGGACAGAATATTCTGTGCAGTTTCTTTTCATAGCATAATGCTTCCTACTTACTGTATTGCTATCAAAACCTGGAAATGTGATAAAACCAAGATTAATTTGTATTTAATCTCACGTTTTATTTGTGTTGTTCCACTTTGTTGTCTTGTTTTCTGCCAAGCTAATGAAACCCTCTGGCTAATTAACAGGGTGCAATTGATTAAGGGTGAAAGTCTAAATCTTTGAATTAGTTCCTGCTATTCTGTAGCCTTTGCATTTTCCATACAAAGGAGAGCTCACCTTCTCATCTGAGCTCTTACTTTGTGTCAAGTGAAATGAGCTGTAACTCTAAAAATACTGCAGTGATTTCATCTGGTAAAATAAACAAAGGCAATACTGGCCCAAAGTCTCAGTAATCCAGTATATGCTATAAAGACCCATGACTAAAATGTTGGCAGAACTCGTAGCTAATTGCAGGGGATCTGCTAGGAGAAGAATTCCCAAATGTCTAGATCTGCTGAGGATGGAAAATGGTATGTGGTTAAGGACAGAGCTGGTGCTTCTGAAGCAGACCCTGGGTGGCTGAGTGAACCCTCTGCACCATGTTGGCCAAATTTTACATTGAAGAGAGGTCCCATTATCTACCGCTTTGTCCCCTGCAATTAGAGATGGAGCCTGCAAGGTACAAAGTGTGCTGTCCTGCCAACCAATAATTAAGGGCCGTTGGGAGGGCTAAGTATCTGTAGCAACAGACCTTGGTTTCCTGACCCAATTGTCTTGAAATGGAAAGGCCATTTATTTCAGGAGGATGAGATGCACATTGCTCTGGCAGGCTGAGCTCTACTTTATTTGATGGATTGTTATGTGGTAGCAACACAATAGCTCCATAGTTCTGGCAGTTTCTGAGGTCAGCCTGTGACCTCAGACATGGACATAACCCAGTGGACATAACCCAGAAACTTACATCCTTGGCAGAGAATCTGAGTTCATTGTCAGTGTCTGTTGGAGGGCTTTGGCTATGGAAATGTGCTCCACTTTTTTGACATGGCAGCTTAGTGAGAACTTAGCTCCGATTCCTTGTAGGGAGATCAGTTTAAAGAAGTCAAATTAACTTTTTGTGTCTTGCTGGTCCTGTTATTAAAAGTGATGAGGTTGTGCTGTTAATCTTATATCATCTGAGTACCTATCAGACATGTATTAAGTGTTGCAACTAACATCAGTCACAGTGTTCATCCTTTCTCTCATCTTAAAGCTCTGGTCATTTTTGTTTTCGAATCTTCGTTCTGCTATGTGTTTTTGTGTTAGCAAGTGTGCTTTGCACTTGTGGAGAAAGAGGTTTGTGATGGCCCATAGTTCCTATGGATCTCACTTCTGTTGTTTTGGATAAAACCTAAGAAAACTGTCTCTTGTACAGAGCTCTTTACCATTAACACAGGCAGTTCCAATGTACATGAAGGAACACAGCTGTTGGCCATTGGTCCTCATCACATAGCTTAGTTTTGAGTTATATTCACTTTGGCAGAGTGTAAGGAGTGGTATCATACACAAACCTTTCCTTTTGTTTTCATGACTGTTTCTATATTATTGTTTTGCTAAACCTCACATGGTATTAGATTGCAGTGAGGAAATTTATACAGGGATGCCCCACTTAAGATTCTCAATCAAAAGCGCGCAGTTAGAAGTCTTCCCTGGACAAGTGATACACTACGTTGACTATGTTAACACACTGTGTATGACACAGGAAATGCCTTACAACTATGGATAAGAATAAAGGGCCATCAGCTATCCCATCTATTACATATGTAACAATTCTAATCCACCCTGCTTGAGTCACATTCCTATGGTTTGGTGTGAAAGGTAAGATCTCAGTGTGTTACAAAAGTAGATGCATTCATGGGATTTTTATTACTTGAACGAATTTCACTTGGGTGTCTAAGACCGCTTAGCCAATAAAGTATTAGATCAAAATTTCTAAAGTCCACCAAGTGATGGAGCTGTTTGTGTCTGGAGATGGTTCTTTGTGGTGGCAAGTGTTTATCAGGATTTGCAGATTTAAAATATGTTGGGGCTGCCACATGAATGCTTCACATGTACCGTTTCTGTCAGGGCCTCTTGTCAGTCAGGCCTGGCTGGGTTGAATTCTTGAGCTTCCACACCTGGCCTTGATCCCAGACTAATGCAACTTCCCCAGTTCCCTGTAACTGGATAGGCTGCTGAGAGTTCCACTTCTAAGCACACCTGCAGCCTCAGGCTGTAGGCACACCTTGACAACAGCCTCACTCTGCTCCATCAAGCCTCGTATTCACAGTTTCTGGCTTGGCTTTGGCTTTTCCTGACCCTGCTTTTGGATCTTCCCTGGAACTTGGCACCCAACACTCTGATTCTTCTTGTTCTTGACTTGGCTTTGGTTTTGCTATTGCCTGACTCTGGCCTTGTGTAGCAGGGCACTAAGGCACCTGCTGCTTGTAAAGCAGAGATAATTACCCAGGTGCAGGTTGCTAGGGGCAACCAGAGTGAGCTAGTGACCCACACCTGCCAGCAGTCAGCTGACAGGAAAGGGCAGGGCCTAGCTCACATTTAAACCCCAGGGCTGAGGCTAGGCAAGGGGTTCCCTGCCAGCAGCCAAGGGGGGAAAGGAACTCCCAGAGAAGAGGGGAGAGGCCTGACTGCAGGAGCAGCTTCTGTCACTGCTGAGGGACAGAGGATTCCCCGGTATGGTTTGAATTAAGTTTTAGCTGGGGTGGTGCTTGTGTTTCGTTTGCTATTTAAAACCCGGAGGTTTGGGTGAGGATATTAGGGGATGGAGGAGGCCTCATTTTTGGGGACTCACTCCAGAGTGGGAGCCCCGGCACCAGGGAGGGCACAGCTTTTGGGGCACAGACCCCGGCACTAGTGAAGGCATAGCTTTTTGGGGCGTAGACCCCAGCACCAGTAAGGGCGCAACTTTTTTGTGGTGGGGGGCACAACCCCCAGCACCAGTGAGGGCGCAGCTTTTGGGGACATAGACCCTGGAGCCAGTGAGACTGAGGCTGTGGAGAGCCCGAGTACCAGTAAGGGCACAATTTGGGATGACAAAAACCCCGGTTCTCAAGGGACAATCGTAAAAGGCCAAAGAGGCCTGGTGCACCTGGGGGTGCAGGTATATTTTTGTTTTTGTTTGGACTGGTGGTGACATGCCCTGGTTTTGAACTTGTGACCCCCTTGCTGTGGGGCCAGCACCCGTGCCTCTGGGTCAGGGAGTGCCATGCTCCAGAAAGGAGCAGGAAAGGGGGGCCATGAGCCTCCAGGCACTGGAAGGAAAAGCTAGAACCTCAGAGTCGAACCCTGGTTGGTGGGTTTGGATGGGGAGGCCTAGCTAGAGGAAAAAAGGGGTCCAGCCATCCTAGGAGAGACCCTAACATACCCAGTATAATAGGCAGTCTCCTGATCACATAATAATTTCCATCAAGACGTGGCAGGAGAGATTAGGGCGGGACAGAAGGATTCCAAGAGGGCTCCAAGGGCACCCCACACAAGGTACGGATGACCAGGAAGATGGCACCGAAGAGGGCAACCTGTTACACCTTGGATCTTCCCTGGAACTGGACACCTGGCTCTTTGGTTCCCCTGGCTTCTGATCTCAGCCTGCATCCTGGACTATGCTTCTTGGATCTCCCTCTTGGCTCTCCTGGGACCTGTCCCCACATGCTCTGCTCTGTTGATCAAAACTCTGACATGATGACCCAGTAACCTATGCCCCCACCTAGCTGACCTCCTGGTTGTACTTCAGAGGCTACCCACAGGCCCAGCCACCTGTGTCCCAGCTAAACCTTCACAATTTTATGCCTGAAGTGCTGGAAGAAGACATCTGACCCTAAATGTTTCAGGCCAGTATCACTGCTGTGGCAACTCTTCACACTGTACAAACCTCTCTCCATTGGCTGAAAAGCATCTAACCCCAAAGCAAAATAAATTCCATCTAGGCAAATCATGGAAGGGTCATGTGCTGAACTTAACTCAGTATATCAAAGATGGCTTTAAAAGGGTTCTGGTGAAAGGTGCTGCTTTTGTTAACCTGCCAGCAACATATATCACAGTGAACCACTAGAAGTGCTTCACCAAAACCTATATCCTGATGAAAGATCACTATGTACAGCTGATACAATCTCTGGAAGAGAGCTAATATTTTTTCATCAAACTATTCAGAAAACAGCATCAGTTTCGTTAATAGAGAAATTACTTACTACAAGGAACTGTTCTCATGTCAATATTCTTTAACATCTATCCAAATGATCAACCAATCAATCCAAGGACAAGAAGTTATAGCTATGGCACCAACCTATGCCTTGCTGCCAAAATCAAGAATTTTGTCCACATAGAAGTTTCGCTAATATCAGAAATAAGAATCAATTGCGTACCTTACTTACGAAAAAAATCCAAGTGATTGTCTTCACTTGTGAGACCAATAGATAATTTCATTGTCTAAAATGGGGTCTCATTTGACCATTGTTGGACTCACATCTGTACTAAATCACACACTCTCCCTCAGGGCATATATGAAGTGAGGGGAAAGGAAAAGTTAATTATTGAACAATTTAGAATGTGTGTAAACTCAAAATAGAGAGCCAAACTAGCAACACTAGGAGGCACTTCCCTCTCTGTGTTTCCCATGGTACCAAGTTCATCAGTGTGAAGAAATGGGGACAACAGCACCAGCACTAGCTTCTGCATTGACTTCCTCAGAGCTGCTGGCTCTGCAAATATTGCTGGGCCTTGGTTAACATTCTAAGCCTATTTTGATCAGGTGGTCTCTAGTTTTACAGACCTCTTTTGGGGTGGAAAAGGTGGTGGTAGTGGTACATAGGGAGGGGCGCAGAAAATATACTAATGATGAAGAATCTAACAAACCCTTGAGAAAAGGACAAACTTCCAAAGCTAGTTTTTGAAGTCTGAAGGATAACTGTTTAGATCACTTAAATATCACCAGGAACATTACAAAAAAATATTCCTATCCTTTTCCATTGTGGAGATCATCTCCAAAATAGAATATAAACCAACTACTTGCAAGCCTGTCACGGGGCACATCTACACATGCAATTAATGTGCAGCAATAAACTCCAGCGCATATCATGCCAGAGTTTATTGCTCCCAGGCGCCACATTTGAATGTAGCACCTGGGACCACAGCATGTTGAGCCCGGTCAGAAGAGTCCCAGCTGGCAGGGGATCTAGGAGTCCACCTGCCAGCCCAGGGCTGCTCTGACCCAGCTCAATGTGCTGCAGAGGGGCTGGGTAGGGCATGAAGGTGCTTCAGTGTGGGGCTAGCTGGCAGGCAGCTCCTGCATTGAAGCATCCTTGTGCCCTAGCTAGCCCCATCAGCATCTACACATGCATTGCTGCAGAGTAAAAGGTTCCACCATAGGCTAGTACTTGTGTTTAGAAGTACTAAGCTACAGCTGAGTTAATCAGTTTACTCCGCTCTAATAGCACTGCATATGTAGATGCAGAGAGATTTAGTGCAGAGCTAATTAGGCAACTGCAGTAAATGTCTCGTGTAGATGGGCCCACAGTGTTTTTCTCTGCTTGCTCCCAGTCTACACTACAGCAACCAAGTGCCCACTGTCAGTTCTCAAGAAGCTTATAGATAAAATGTGTGGCATTTAGAGAAGCAAAGCTGATGCTGTTGTAGCCTATGGTGATATAGGTGCTGATATTAACTTATTAAGGAAGATAGGTTTGGGCTGTTGACACATAGCAGCAGAGGAGGCAGGGACCTGCTTTTCTTTTCTTTATTTCCTATTGCTGGGAGAATGGAAAAAGAGAAGGTAAAATACAATGAGATAAGGACTGAAGTTTTAGGGAATTGGAGATGCAAAAATGATGAAGAGATGACAGAAGTGCCAGAGAGAGAGGGGAAAGGAAAATAATTTTTTCTTAATTGTATTTCGATTTGGTCAATTAGCGTGTCAATAGAATTTTGGCATTGACTATTGTTTTCAGTATTGTTAATCCCAAGGGTATAAAATGGGAATTATAAATCTAAGTAGAAAAAGGCAATATTAACAGAACAATTGAGAGGGGCTTTCCAACAAAAAGTGTTTGAGTGGGCTTAAATTCAGACATGGTGAGATCACCCATCCTTCCATAAAAAAAATCTCTGGAAAAAATGTCTCAATATATATCATGGTAGATATAACTAGAATAACATATGAGTAACAAAGCACTGACAGATTACAGTGCCAAACATAGAGAAACAATTCTGAACTGTTTAATAGTTTGGCCAGTTACCTTGAATTAGAGAGACCATTTCACATAGGACACTTTGAAGGCTGCAGTTTGTCAGATTTGTTTCTTGAATTAGTCCAAAGATATTCACACAAACCTGAAAAAAAAGATAGGTGGGATAGATGGGTAGGTAAGTGGCCAAGTTTAGAGCAAAGGAACTGTATTAGCTCTTTGAACATGTGAATTAAAGTATATAACCTTTACCTGCAGTACCAAATCTGTCAATAGCTGAGGCTATTTTGTAAAGCCACGTGTATTTCAGAGACAGTATTATGGAATAATTTATTCATAACATTTGTATTTGTAGAAATGAGGCAGAAATACATCTCCTGTAAGTGAAATTCTTCTGTCCTGCTAAGATCCCAGAATGTGCTGTCATAATGATAAAGGAAAAAAAATCTACTTTCCAGCTAAATTTTATATACTTTTACTTGGAAATAGCACCACTGGGATGGATGGTAAGATAGTTTTGTTAACTGTAGTTTTAAAAAGTAATAGCCTAAGTAATAAAAGTGTAACCAGAGAACACACACAACATTGCATTGATTAATTTGACTCTTTCCTCTATGAGAGGCCATAGTGGTTGATTAGATCAGCATGGAGGAAGATAGCCAGCAATCAATAGGGCTAGGTACAGACAAAAGCCAAGGCTGAATCGATTCAGTCTTTGCAGGTTAGTCTAAACTGCACAGATTGAACTGATGAAACAAATGAACAGACATTCACTTTTGAATCAGGAAATGCAGCCGCACGTCTGCAATGGCTCCAGCTAGAAGCCGGGGTGTGCTAGAACACGCCTGCCAGCCATTGCCAAAGGGGAAAGGAGAAAACCGTCCAAAAGGTGCTCATCCCTCCTTGCTGGAGAGGGGGTGGGGGTGGCTAGGCACCAGCCTGGGGCTAGCCCACTGGAGCGCGGGAGTTGAAATCCTCTCCCTGGTCCACATGTGAAGCCAGCTGGGTTGTGGGGGCAACCACTGCCAGACTGAAGAGTAGGGGTGGGGAATAAGTCCTTTCTCTGAAGCAAGCATTTATTGAACAAAGCAATTTGCAACCTCAAGCATACAACAAAGAACAACCAAAAACGGTTGCCTAAGCTAAACACAGCAAAACACAGCTTAGTCTAACTTAAAATGGAATGGAATAAACCAAAGAGAGAAGAGAAAATCTTGGGTAATAAGTCTTACATAATCCTGATGGCTGAGTATATGCTTAGAGCCAGTTATTCAGAAAGGCTTTGCTTAGGTATTCCCTCCTTTTACAAGTTCTGCTTTATAATGTAAATGTAGTTCTCTGCATTCTTTGGTCAAGTTGTCTGCAACCCTCAAGCTGCCTGGGGCCCTAGCTCAAGCTGTCTGCAACCCTTTCCTGTTCCCTTAGGGATGCCATATTTCCAGTTCCAAAAAAGAGGACACCTATCACATAGGGGAGGGGAGGCATATGACTTGGGAGGGGGGAGGGGGGAGGGGGGAGGGCAGTGATATGCCAGTGCCCTGCACCTGCCCATTCTGTTGCCTCTCCTAAGCTACAGTCCCGCCCCTCCTCCCCCTGTAGCCCTGCTGCTTCCTCTCATTCCCAACTCACACACTCCAGTCTTGCCAGTGCCCCTCATTCCCAAACTGCAGTTCCCTGTCCCCCTGGACCATACTGGTGCCCCTCACTCCCAAACCACAGCTACCTCAGCCCTGCCAGTGCCCCTCATTCCTGACCTGCAGCCCCTACTCCCCCCAGCCTTGTCCCTGTGAGCACAGGCACTGGCCCCAGTACTGCTGGGCCAGCCACGCAGCTCCCTGCTGCCCCTGAATGCCCTCCCCCCACCCGCCTGCTTCGCAGATGCAGCTCTGGGTCTCCCACACACACAATCCCTGCCCCCCCTCCCCAGATTTATCTGTATCCAGCTACCAGGCAGCTTCCACCCCCTGCCTGGCTACATGTTGACCATGTATTTTCCTGCCTTGCTGCCAATTGTTCTGTCCCAGCCCCAAGCAACTCCTTGCCAGGGCAAGCTAGGGAAGTGCCAGGAAAAATTTTGAAGCTGAGATGACCAAAATACCAGACATTGGATCATATTTAAAAAACCACCCAGACCGAGATCAGAGAATCTAAAAAGAGGACATGTTTGGGAAAACCTGGATGTATGGTAACCTTAGCTCTATCTCCAGCACATATATGTGATGATTGTGCCAGGTATTTGCCAACACCTCCCACCTCTCAGTCTGGTCCTGTATGGCTTGGCTCTGCACTCACAGGTGGCAGAGGACAAGACTAGTTCTCCATCCTTTTTCCCTGGGCCTGGGGAAACAGAGGGAAATCACACCCTCTCCTCCTCTACCTATCCTTTCCCTTATCAATGCTTGCTTTATTCTCTGCCAGAGGTGGGAGGGGGTGGAGTCTTCTCCTTAAGAAGGACCCTATCTTGTCCCTTCCTCCAATAAATCTCTGGATAGGAAAAAGTAAGCAATGTTCTTTGGGTAGATGTGGTATCTTTTATTAAACCAACTAAATAGTTAGAAAAAAGTTATCTCCAAGCTTTCAGGGACAACTGCCCTTCTTCAGGCAATGGGATATTCTGCTGATGCTAGGAGTTCTCCAAGGTAAAAAAGAAGATAAAAGTGTAACAAGAAGTCTGTGAAGATGCAAATGAGTAGAAGTTTGGAAGACAAAGCGATAGGAAAACACATTCTGCTAGGTCAGTGGGTCAATAATTGAGAAACAATCAAAGTTGTTAGCCCCATATGGCAGTCTTGATGGCTCTTGGATTAACATTGCTGGTTACCTTTGCTGTACATGCAGTCGTTTGACAGGCAGTCATTAAAGAACTGGCTGGGGCTGGTAGCAGGGAAATAAACCCTCTCCCTGCCCCTTTTACCATACAGGAGCTGGCATCTGGCCATATCCCTACCCCTGCTCTGGCTAGAGAGCATGGGGGTGGGGCCAGCCCTGCTCTCTGGAGCAGATAGGAGAGCCCAGCCCAGGCCTGAAAAGCATGCTGGGGTGCTAAAGGACTCTGATCTAACTTAAACCAGGAAGGGATCTAGGACATGTTCCAAAAATCAGTTTGACCCAAATCAGTTAAGTCTGCTGCATTCAACCAGGTTTATTTTGAACCAGTTTCAGCCATTTTGAAACATTTATGTGTACTGAACTTCTGTTCTGTTACAGGTTTAAACCAATTTCTGATCACTTAAACTGGTTTATATGTAACTTCTGTCTCTAGCCTAGATGTTCCTTCTGCACTTAGAAGTTCAGCTGTATAAAATTGTAGCTATTTTTTCTGGCAAGATTTTTTTCCACTCCCATCTTTCATGAGGGGAGACAGGCCAAAAGCCAACAAAGAGGCTTAAATTTAACACTCTATCTTGTAACAGCCATTCTTTGGCATGATCCTAATCTGGCATTTGAACAGTAGTTCTTTTGACTGATATAACATCAGTGGATTCTAGATTCAACAGAGAAACATTGTACTGTAATGTAAAGAGCTAACTAGCATGAATTTCAGGCTGCATGGTACCAGGCCATTTCTTGATCTAATATTTCCAGACAGTTTCTAAGCATGCAAACACAGAACAGTTATATTTTGCTGGTTTTATATTGAAAAAAATGAAGGCATGGCAAATTACTGGAAATCTGGAAAATACAGTGTGCAGTACCCTCCTGAATGGTCTGGATTTGCCTCAAAAATGCTTTGATGACTTCTGCTTCCAGCAAACAAATCCCACCCTGTTTGCATCATTTTTAATGGTGAAGGAATCTTAGTTTTGAATCTCTAAGTTTTCACTGACTGTGTCTAGTGAAGTGGTCATGGCTATCTGCCCACATTTTTTAAAACTAAATTGAAATCTGTATCTACAGAAGAGACTACTAGATTTAGCAGCAACTGGCATCTCTTACTCACAGAGTGCAGGTTTTCTTGTTCCAATATTTCCTGGTTTGGGCTGGGACAATAATAATTGAGACTGTCACTTTTGCTGCTTGTCCTGAATGACACCAAGAAGAGAAGCAGCATGTGAAAATACAAAAATACATACAAATAATGGAATGTTGTTAAACTAACTGCAAGGATTTGGCTGTGGTCTTATTTTAATGCTAGGCAAGTTGCCCATCTGAGCCTTAAGGCTTTTCTGTTTGTGTCTTTCTCAAGCAGGCCACAACTGGGGAGTCTTATGGAAAGAAATGTAAATATACTGAATCGTATTTTGTTTTCATTTGGGTGACTTGCTAGTCAATTCTGAATAGGCTAAGCATTTTTATTGTATTTAACATTGTATTTCTATTTTATTTAATGTGGAATTTACAAGGAAAAGGTGTGGCAGGGAGACCAAATAATTTAAAATTTGATCCAAATGTACATTTAAAATGAAAGAACATTTGGAAGAAGAGGGAAAGAAAAAATATACATATGTAGCTACTTGTAGATGAAGTTGAACCACTTCAGTGAATGCGGCCCCACCAAAAACAATAATAAACTAAAATATGAGCTTGTGTGCTAACAGTGAGCATCTGGGAAAAATATTTAAACCAGTGTTGCTAAAGTTAGGTTCATATATCAGTGCTTGCTACTGGAATACCTAATGGCCTGTTATGTTCGACATCCTGCATATGCAATGTAATAGAACATTCCTACATCAAAAGGCTTATTGTCATTTGTATTAACAAGTCAGGCAAAGACTGGATTAAAGGAACCGTGATTGTGTCTGTTTTACAGATAGAGACCTGAAGCATAGATTAGGCAAGTTGCCCAAGGTCATGCAGAAAATCTGTAAGGAGAACAGGGAACTGAGCCTACATCCTCTGAATCCCAACCTACTTCTTTATCCACAGAATTATCTTTCCTGTCATCTTATATGCAGGGTTGTCTATTTATAGATTTAGGAGTCCACCTTTTAGTACCCAAGTTTGAGCAAGTCATTCTTAATTGCATAAAAATTTTGCTTCTGGTTCTCTTTTGGAAATGTAATGCTATGTTGCGAATTAGCTCAGATCGTTCTATTAGATTTTAGGAAAAGTTGATGTTTTCTAGGTAGGAAAATCATCAGATAGAAAGGAGATTAGCCTGGCTACAGTATAAATGATGCTAACAACACAGCATTCATTAAGATTTTTTGCTATAGAAGACAGGCTAAAAAGAAAACATGAATGCAAATTTATCTTTCTGTTTGAAAACCTGGAATGTCTCTGTTTTGCTAATGTCCTAAAAAAGAATCAAAATGCTAAATGTTTCCCACCACAGCTATAAATAACATCTAGGTGCATCTGTTGTTGTGGAACTCAGCTGTAGAAGGACTGCTGTGTATAAAAGGAAAAAATCCAGTCACAAATGCTAAGAGTATACTTACCATTTCCTCAAATCTACTACAATGTTTTGCAATAAACAGCTTTTATTTTCTCCGTTGTGTTTCTACGTGATTGCTTTTCCTCTGTTTTCTTTTTATTTTTCTGTGTGTGTGTGGTTTTGCAAACTGGTGTTGAAACATCATTTAGCATGTTGTCTGTATCCATGTCCTTCAAGAAACATATGAAAAACTTCATATATTTAGAAGGCACTTTCTGGTCAGCGACTATATTAAATATTCATGGAGTAAAGCACTGTCAGCTCTCAACTCTGCCTGATGAGGAAAGGGAGTGTAAGAAAATTGGTAACACAGCCCAAGCAAAGCAAGTAACAGGAATCTGGATCAGCTTCTCAATCTTCCCATCAGCCCAGAGGTGAACACAATTCAAGGCCTAACTGCCCCGTCCAGCAGAATGGAACTAACTCATTAGCAAGAACAGCCACTTTAGAGATTTGCTCCTGCATTATATCAGCTTAATGTAGCTGTCAATACTTACTCTAGACCATATTCTTCCTCTGGAGTCCTATTATGGATTTATATTACAGCAAAACTCAGAGGCACCAAGCACGGCTGTGAACCTGTGCTAAGTGCCTTACAAACCTAGTCAAAAAGAGTTTCTGCCCCAAGAAGCTGATATAAGCTGAGATAGGACAGCCAAAGGGTGAATGAGGAAATAGATGTACAGAAAAGTGACCTGCCCTTCATGGTCTTGCAGCACATCTGTGAGTAGTTTTCTGATTCCTGTATAATGGCTGTTCAAAAAACCATGCCGCCTCATCAAAATATGTTTTGAGTCTCTAATGAAGATGTTGGAATATGCAGGTTTCATTTGTGACAAGAAAAGTATTTGCATATATAGAACATTGTATATCTATGAACTGCTCCAGCCCTCCTTATCTTATGAGACAAATCTAGCTGAATTAGGTATACGTGAGATTGAGGCCCAATCTGTTGCTGGCCTCCATGCAGGCAGGACTACAAACCACTGCAAAGAAACTGTCATGACCCAGCTTGGATGGTGCTAGCCAATGAAGATGGTTGATAATGGAAGAGAATATGTGCCAACTCTGTAGTGGGGTGGATCCAGAGATGGTGCTGCACCTCCTTTTGGACCATACCACAGGAACTGGAGAATAAGTCCCTGAAGCAGGTAAGAATTCCATCCCCCCACCTTGGCAACATGGGCGACTGGTGCCTCCCAAGTCTTGGGGGGCACCCGCAGGTGCCAACGTTGGCATCAGTGGTGGGGGCGGAGCTGATGAGCTCCCACAGGCACCGGTGGCAGCAGCGGCAGGGTCAGAGCTGGCAAGCTCCCACAGGCACTGCCATCAGTGGTGGCCCTGTCGGGGGGGGGACCATGCACCCTCTTGCCCCCCTCTGCATCACCTATGCTTGGCAACCCCTTCCTTCCCCTCCATACTCAGAGGCACCTCCCATCTCCTCTTTCTTCCCCCCTCCCACCTGTCTATCTCTGTCCCTGGATGACCCTGGGGTGAGGAAGGGGAAGGGAGGGTGGCTCCACAGCTGCTCCTGCCCTGCTGCAGCTAGGCAGGACAAGGAGCTGGGCTTAGCTAGGGAAAGAGGCAGAGGTGGCAGCGGGCAGGTTCCCCTTCCTGCCCAGTCCCTTTGAGTGTTGCTTATCACTCCAGGAGTTCATGTAAGAAAGGGGGAACCTGACCACTGCAACCACTGCCCCAACCAAGCCTGGCCCCTTACGTAGTTGCTCCGTAACTAAGGAGACTCAAGAGCTACAGATTCAAAGCACAAAAACCTCAAGTGCTTACATGCGAGTATATACCAGAGGAAGAGTTTGATGTTGATATAGTGGAATAGAGCAAAACAAATGAAAAGGACTGGATGTGGCTGGTGGAAGTCTATAGAGTAATTACTTAGTTTAAGTTGGATGCTGGAGCTCAGGTTAATATTTTACCAGAGCATGGCTATAAAAATTACAGTTGAGATCAAAAGTGAGCTCCAGCATCAAACAGCAGGCAATTGAGAAACCAATGTACCAGCGAAAAGCAGATTTACTGCTAGCATAGAACGTAGAGTATACAAATTCCCATTCATTGTGCTATTTAAGAATGACACCAATTTTGGGTCTGGAAGCCTCTAAGAAAGTGAATCTCATTAAGTGTGAGCTTGTAGTACAAGAAGTACAACATTCAGGAGTCTTGATGATCCTCTTGGCCATCATAGCCCACTTGTGGATAGTCTTTTCAGGAAGGAAACAATTGTTCAGAATGCAAGAAGCAACCATGTCCATATGGGAAGAAATATACCTACAGACACTGCGCCCCCTCTTCCCCCCCCCTGCTTCTCATCTGGCCCCGCTCTACCCCTACCCCCCTCCCAGCACTTTGGGTCTGACCCTGCTTCTGCCCCCCTGCCACTTCAGGTCCAACCCCACTCCCCCCACACTGCTTTGGTTCTGGCCCCCCCCCCCCGCTTTCGGGTCCAGCCCTGTTTCCCCCCCCCCGCCACACTTTGGGTCTGGCTCCATTCCCCCCTCCCCCCACCACTTCAGCTCTGACCCTGCTCATCCTCCCCGCTCCCTGCTGCTTCAGTCCAGCCTTGCTTCCTTGCTCCCTTCAGTCCAGCCCTGCCCTGCTCTCACTTGCTCCCTTCCTTCCCACTCACCCCCTTCTCTCCTCACTGCTTCAGGTCTGGTCCTGCTCCACCCCACATTGTTTCGGGTGTGCCTGGCCTGGGTCTGCCTGCCTTCCCACTCCCCTCCCTCCATGCCTGCCTGCCACTTCCCCCTCCCTGCCAGCTGTTCTGGGGGTGTCTGGGCTAGATGGCAGGGGGCTGTGATCCTCCCTTCACCTTCAGGCAAGAAGGTGAGGGGAAGCCCTGCTATTTGGATGGCTGGGGTGTGTTCCCCACCACCAAACTTCCCCAGCAGAGGCACAAACTTGGGCCTGCACAGCCTGGCCTGCACAGCCAATCGCTGCCCACCATGTCAGCGTTGCATGTGCAGTTGGCCAGAAGCATTATGGAGAGACAGACAGACAGAAACACAGATAGACAGACTAAGCCTTTTATTTTATTGGAATAATGTAAAATTACTGACAACTATGAATAATACAATCCTTTCTAGAAAAACAATGATTCTACATCAAATTATTTAAGAAAAAAAGCCAATGGCAAAAAACAAAGGAAAGGCCTACTTCAAGGAAGTGTACTTGCACCTATACTATTTAACCTCTACATTGACAATCAACCAATTTACCCCGGCAGAAGGGGTGCCTGTACATGTGCAGGGAGCTAATTAAAGCACCCCCCATCATCCCCAGAGCATATTTAAAAATACCTAAGAAGTTTTATTTATGCAGGCGATTTGTGTATCACTGCCCAAGCTAAGAACTTCACTGACATTGAGATGAGTTTGGCATCAGTGCTCAATGGGTTGACTATTACATAAAAAATTCTACTGTGTTCCAAATCAAATAAAATACAGGTTAGTCTTTTCCACCTTCAAAACTGATATACTAGTAAGCAACTCACCCTAAACTGGAATAGAATAGAATAGCTCTTGCACACTGCCCAAATCCTACCTACTTAGGAGTAACACTAGACCTCACAGTTTCATATAAAACACATGTAGAAAAGATGAAGTGCAAAGTTAGTTCATGGAACAACATAATAAAGAAGCTCTTCAACTCCAAATGGAGGGCCAATCCAAAAATGCTACAAACTACTGCACTTGCACTTTGTTATTTGGCGGCCAAATATTCATGCTCCATTTAGAAAAGATCCACACATGCAAAGCATGTAGACACTGCTGAATGAAAGGTGCAGGGATATTACTAGATGCCTCAAACTAATGAATCTTAATAGTTTACAGTTATTTTCTGGAATTACCCTACCAGACATCAGGAGAGCAGTAGCAAGCCAAATAGAATGCACCTGGCAGATCAAAGATAAGAGTCACCCACACTGTAGCTCTCAAGGCCACCCCATGGAAGTGGGGATCACCTTACAGTTTTGCAAGGAGCAATGAGGGGCCCCTTGCAACACAGAAGGACCCAGGCTCTCTAGCAGTTTCCTGCAGACCAGCGAACCCAAGGAGCAGCTAAAAGGACTCTCCAATGAAGCCCCCACCCCCTCCAGCCCATTGCTGAAGAGCAGGTATAAGGGTGCAAGCCCCTGGAACTGCCTTTTGGGTGAGCTTCAAGTCCCAGACTGCCTGGCATGAGTGAAGCCTCCCCAAGAGGGTGCAATCTATGAACTATGTCTTGTAATTGGTAGTGTTTTAAATTGTATTTAGTATTTTATTTATTTTCTTTGCCTTTGTTTTCTGTAATAAATTTGTTCTCTGTATTTACACTGCTTGCAAGGAGGGGTCTTGTTTATGTGGACTAAAACTACTCTTGCAGAATAGAACTACATCTGTTCTATCCATTTGTGTGTAGGACCCTCAGCAACTGCTTATATGGAGGCAGGTTGCAGCTATGTTTTCATCATGTGACCCATATTGAGATGAGGACACTATAAGAATGCTATCTTCTGTGCTTGCAGCTGATACAGTTGTCCAATAAATGGGTTTAGTGTACATACATTAAGCTTTTTATGTGTAGAATAGGGCTGTGTGAGGCTTTGGACCGCACTTTGGATCTGGAGAAGCTTTGGACACTTCAGTGACCGAAGCAGCATGTCTGGATCAAAGAGCTGGCTTCATTAGGCTTTCCAAAGCAGTTCGGAGCTTCCGAAGCGCTTTGGAAAAGCTTCAGAGCCACTTCACAGATCTGGCCATAGGGTATAATGGGGAAACAATTAAATATCTATAACTTTGTTGTTTTTTGTCTGATTTGGCTGAAATTATCAGAGATTGTACCCTCTGATGAGAGCATGAAGTGTGCCAAGTTTCAAGATGATCGGTGCAGGAGTTCAGGGGGAACTGCACCCCAAATCTTTTAAAGCAAAACTCATGTCACATCTATATGTTACAACACAGGGGGGTGAAAACTGCAGGGTTGGTAGCCCCTGGTGAGGTCACAAAGCCTGCCAAGTTTCAAGAAGAAAGGTGCAGAGGTTTGGGGGGGAACTGCACCTCAAGCTGCGGACAAGCAAAACTTGTGACATGGGTGACACTGTGTGTGTTAAGGTTCAGCAGGGTGAAAGCTGAAGAGATGGTAGCCCTGGTTGTGGCCACAGAGCCTGCCAGCTGTCAAGGAGATTGGTGCAGGGGGGTTGGGCCCTGAACCCCTAGCTGCTGACAAGCAAAACTCGTGACATGGGTGACACTGTGTGTGTTAAGGCGCAGCAGGGTGAAATCTGCAGGCCTGCTAGCCTCTGCTGCGGCCGTGAAGCCTGTCAGCTGTCAAGGAGATAGGCTCAGGGCTTCTGGGGCCCTGCAGCTCTGGCTGCTGACAGGCAAAACTCGTGACATGGGTGCTTGTGCAACTGTGTCTGTCTTGGGGTGGGGAGGGGTGGCGGGGATGGCAAACTACTGCAGGCCTGGCTGGTAAACTACTGTGTTACCAGTTACCAATCAATCATGATTCACTCAGGGACCAGCTCAATAGACAGTTGCTAGCTAATGTGACCAGTTAATTAGCATCATTTAACACCTATAAAACCAGAGACTAAGGAGAGGAAAGAATCAATACAGACAAGCAACTGCCCCAAGACAGAGCCAGTCAGTTGCACAAGCACCCATGTCACAAGTTTTGTCTGTCAGCAGTCAGAAGTGCAGGACCGCAGAACCCAGAAGGCCTGCACCTATCCCCTTCACAGCTGGCAGGCTTAAGGGCCGCAGCTGGGGTTACCATCCCTGCAGCTTTCACCCTGCTGTGCCTTAACACACACAGTGTCACCTATGTCACGAGTTTTGCCTCTCTGCAGCTTGAGGTGCACTTGCCTCCAAGCCCCTGCACCATTCAACTTGAAGCTTGGCAGACTTTGTGGCCTCACTAGGGGCTACCATCCCTGCAGTTTTCACCTCCCTGTGTTGTAATACATACATGTGACATGAGTTTTGCTTTCAGGAATTTGGGGTGCAGTTCTCCCCCAAACCCCTGCACTGATCTTGAAACTTGGAAAGCTTCATGCTCTCCACAGAAGCTACCACTCCTGCAAGTTTCATCCAAATCAGACAAAAAGCAACAAAGTTATAGATATTTCATTGATTCCCCATTATATCCTATGGCCGGATCTCTGAGGCTGGATCTCTGGCTGGATCGAAGCAGAAACCCAGTTTGGAGTTCCGGATCCCCGGCATCCGAAGCAGCCAGATCTGAAGCCAGATCGAATAGCTGCCTACTCGCACAGGCCTAGTGTAAAAAGGCACCACATACAAAAATGACATGAGCACACATGGCTTGGAAAAGAAAAGTGGCATTTTCACAAATTTGTGGAAAGCTCCTTTGGGTGTTTGGCCCAAAAGACTCTCTAGCGTGTACCCTCCATGGCCATTTGACTTCCCAGCATATAGAGTGACATATCACATTTGGCCTTAGCTTTCTTTAGGGCAATTTGTATCATGACATATGCTGGAAGCTGGCAGCAGGAAGGAATCACATTCTCCCATGCACTAGGGAACTCCAGTTCACTAGGTGTTGAATGCTTCATAGGTCATCACCCGCTTTCAGACAGAAACAGGGAGTTTTGTTTCACTCAGCACTTTGCAGGCTTGTCATGTGGTATGTGTTTCATTTCCATTTTCCCTCCCTTGCTAAGGCTGCTGTACTCATGCTTGTCTAATGAAGCAGCTGTTGGTTCACAACTGGGACTGCAAAAGGACCAAGAAGGAAATGAGGCAGGATGGGAATAACTGTCATAGGTGAACTTCCTTCTCATTAAAAAATATAAATCTACTTGAGAAGATGTCATACAGGCTGATTTTCCTTTGCTGTTTTATCTGTATCTCTGCAAACTCCACTCCTCCTTTGTGAAATGGAAGGAACTGATGTAATTGTTCTAAATCTAGTACAATAAAATGCTGTCGGATCACTGCCAGGAGTGCATTTCCTGCCAGTGTCTGCTCCTCAAATCAGTTTAATTATGAGCAATTGTTTGGGTTGTACTGCGAAGAAAAATTAGAGAATGGAAAAAAGAACATACTTCAGGCCATTATTTTGCAACTGATTCATGATTTGGCAGAAACCATTAACTCAATTTTATGCTTTGCAGCCCTGTAATAGTATCAACCTTGCCATATAAGCACATAGAGTACAAATCCCCCATTTATTTTGACAAGGTTCTCGCTGAGGCATTTGAAAAAGCCTGGAGTAACATCAGCCATTACTAGATTTGTGTTTTAATCATGGGCACGTTCTTCTCCAAGGGATCTAAGCCAGCTAATAAAAGCTGGCTATTGCTAATGTCTCCTGTTTAGCTGCCATGTCACATTTTAGAGACAATTTTTCTTATATTTAACACCTGTCTTGCTGCTACATGCTGTAAGAATTAGTAACACAGAAGTACTTTGTAATCATAGGCCAGATAATTACACTTGAAATTCCAGTAAAAATGGTACTTTCCCACTCTCCTTCACCTTTTTGGATGCAAAAGCCTTAAACCAGCCAACTGGATTGCCCAGGAGGAAAAAAAGAGATTCAGTCCTTCTCTGTCAATTTAGTAATTTGAATGCAGGCTAAATAGGCTCAGAAGAACCTGTGACAGCTCATTTTTGGTTATTGCTAAACGAATCCCTGGTGTTAGTTCAGTTCCTCATTGGACAGGACAAAAAACACTACAGCAATTAGCACTAATTGCCACCCTGTTTGGCAGTGGCAGGAGAGATGCTAGTTGGTAGGGATGTGCAAAGCTTTGGGTGCTGATTTGATTTGGAGAAGATTTGTCCTGAATCAGTGGCTGGTAAGTAGGTGGTGGGGGAGAGGGCGCTGGAGGAGGGGGGAGGGGGCCATTGGGGGGAACTCTGCCAGGCCCAATCACCTGTCTGCTCCTCCAGCTCCTCTGAGCATCCCCCGACCCCTGTCCACTGTCCCAGCACCCCCCTCCCTCCCATGGCTGCCCGACCCAGCCTCAGCTCCTGGTTGTTTAAAAAAAAGCTCCTACTCACTGGGTGCTGCCAGGTGGGGGGGCAATCCCCGCTGCCCTCACTCCCCATGCTGCATGGGGGGCTCTGTCATGAGCCTCCTGGCTCCTGACTGCTGTCCCAGCCCCTCCCCTCCACCATGGCTGCCCTGCATGCCGCATCTCCCAGGCATTTAAAAAAAACAACCCCCACCAGACTCACCAGCTCCTGCAGCAGTCTTGGGGTTTCTGGGGGCTCATGGAAGAGCACCCCACACAGCACAGGGCAGTGGGGGGCAGTGGGGATTGCCCTTCATCGGGCAGCAGCCAGTGAGTCTAGGTGTTTTGGTTTTTGTTTTTATTTAAGGGCCAGGAACTGTACCAGGCGGGACAGCCATGCAGGGGCTGAGAGAGTAGGCAGGGGTCGGGGCCTCATCATAGCGCCTCCCCCCACATGGCATGGGGCACTAGGGGGCAGTGGGGATCACCCCCCATCTGGCAGTAGCTGGTAAGTGGGGGCTTTTTTTTCCCCAAAGAGTCAGGAGCTGGGACCAGGCAGGGCAGCCATTGAGAGTGGGTGGGGAATGGGGCATGTATGATTCAGAGATTTGGCTGATTCGGCATAACCAAATCTCCGAATCAGATTTGGCCGAATAGATTTGGGACGGTGATTTGACTCTCTGTCCCCCGAATTGGCCAGATCCAAATCCAAAGCAAATACTAGCTGCTTCACACAGGTCTACTAGTTGCATATGAGAAAAGATCTCATTTGGCATTGGCTTTTGATGGGATGTTGTTAAGAAGCTTGCATAGCCACCGCTGGCGCAATTTTTCTGTGAATAGAGGACTTTAATTTTCAGGGTCGTCAGTTTGTGATGTTACAAACTGGAGGAAAAAATGTTTTGAACACAGAAAAGCCTTATAATAGCTTTAGTTTAGTTTAGCCTTATAATAGGTTTAGTTTAGTTTAGTTTAGGTGTTTACTTTTCACACATTCATGCCTACATCTAATGTATAGCGTGCTCTTACTGCATACTGCATTCAAGCAAAACAGCAGGCAGCAACAAGAGAGAAACAATATAGAATAGTTCCAGCTACTAGTAGGAGTACATAACACTCCATATATATAACATCCCTCTCTCCTAGATAACGTAGTTCTTAAAGTATTTGGGCCAGACAGCGACTTCCCTCAGATGACCCAATTCAGGGGTTGGAGGCATCTTATTCGAAATGACAGCAGCTGTGCTCAAGTTGCTTCATGGAGTTAGAGAATTTGATGGGTCTGAAACAACAGCTGATGGACTTATAAGAATCAGTCCTACTGGCAGTACAGTGTCTTCTAGATCTTTAGACAGCATGTCAGCTGGACCTCAACCTCGTAGCTGATTGACAGGTCTGCAAAGTGTCTTGCCATCTAGACTCTTGGCCTTGTATGACACCATTCCTGTTGCACATCCTGACTATGGCCTGGTTGCATAGATTCAGATTGTTTGGTGTGAAGGTTTGTTTGGTGTGAAGGTTCACACAGGTGAAGCAGCATGTTTGTAGAGAACTGGATCTTGGTTTGCTTGGTACTGAGCTAGCAGGTCTATGTGGAGCTGATCCAAACAAGTCTTCACTAGGTAGTTCATCAGTAGTTCTACAGGGATTTAGGTTGTGGCTTTAAATGCTGTTGTAGTAAAAAAATAGCTAATCATGGGTTCTAATCACTATCAACAATCTGCTTCAGTGTATTTTAGTTTGGACCACCTGCTTGTCCTGGTTATTGGATGATGGATGGAGCAGTGCAGATGTGAAGTATTGGATTTACTACTGCTTCTAGGACATTTTGTTCTACAAAACAATCAATCTCTGCATTACTCTTAGGACAAAGGGTGAATGCAACATGATGAGGCTCCATTCAAATTGGTGCCATGGTTGGCTCCAACATAAATGAAACAGGTGGGCCTTTGTATACATCTAACCCTTCTTAGAAAACAGCTGAATTCCTTTAGGATATTTTGAATGGTGTCTGTCACAATGTTGTATACTCCTTTTAACTTGATGCTCAGTAATCCGAATCATTCTAGAACAGGGGTGTTCATCCTCTGGCCCATAGTCCAGATCCAGCCCATTGCACCATGTCATCTGGCCTGTGGGACTCTGCACAGGTCTGGAAATTTGGCAGCAGGGGAGCAGTGGAACTGCTCCCCTGCTGCCAAATCTCCAGACCCATGGGGAGCCCTGGACCCTGCATGCCCAATCCCAGTGCACAGGGCCAAGTTGGGGCACTTCAAGGCCCCAGGGCCCAGTCCATTGGGGGAGGAGGGGTTGGGCAATGCTGGGCCCCAGGGCACAATATAATCCACAGACAGGCCCCCACCACTCATCTGGCCTGCAGGGCCAAAAGGTTGAGCACCACTGTTGTAGAATCACCAAGCTTGTCAGTTAAGGGCCCTGGCAGATGTGAATGTAATTATGTAACTGGCATCAGATGGATGTTATCACCTGTCCTAGCATGCCAGATGTGCATGGCAGGATATGTTATTTTTGGGATCCCAGTCATGCAGCAGATGGCAAGTGGGAAGCCTGCCATCAGGGACTGGGTTCCTCATGCCTAGACCTTGAAAAGATGTGTTGGCAGCTGGGCTGTAGGCATACCTTTTAAATGTCCAGGAGTCCTGGCAGTCTGGCTTTGTTGACCACAGACATGCTTTTTCAAAATCTGGGTGTGTGGTGAGTTCAGATGTCTAAAAAATGTCCTCACAGCTGGCTGTATATGCACTAGGGCAAAGGCACCTGGGAATCATGGGCTTCCTATGTGCAGACAGATGTGCAGACTTCCACACACTGGGGAACAGGGAGCTGTGGGTTGGGGAACCCCCACATGCTATGCTTGTGTGCTGAGGTGTGGAGAGCTGTAGATTAGGAAGCTTCCTGATCCACAACTCTCTGCACCCTGGACCTGTTAACTCTGCAATGGGCTGCACAGCATGGCTTTAAATGTCCCTGTTGCAGGTGGCAGTCAATGGAGTCCCCATGTGCAAGGACATTTAAAACCATTCCATGCAGCCAGATACCAGGCTTCGTACCACATGTTCAAATTAAGGAATGATAAAAACCAGCCACAGAGATGTTCCACATTAATGTGTTCCAGTTAATGTGGAACATCTCTGGGCCTGGTTTCCATTTTATTTTTGCTATAAATTGGCTGAACATGTGGCCTGTTCCAAAGTATTGTGTGATTAACACATTAATCATGTGATAAATGTAACATCAGATAGGGTCCTAAGTGGAGGAAGGATCCCTTAGTCCTTCCCATAGTGGACATTCTCCTTTTAACTCAACTGTTTAATGTAAATGACAAGTCTTGTTTCAAGAGAACACTAAGTGGACAATTTCAAGGCTGGATCAGTTCATATCTCTCTTCAGAAATTAAAGTGAACTTGGATCCTGAGTCTATACCCATAGGCAGAAATCAGACTGGATTGTCGGGCTCAAAGGGTAGTAATCAATGGCTTGATGTCTAGATGGCAGCTGGTATCAAGTAGAGTGCCCCAGGGGTCGGTCCTGGGGCCAGTTTTGTTCACTGTCTTCATCAATGACCTGGAAGATAGGATGGAGTGCACCCTCAGCAAGTTTGCAGAAGACACCAACCTGGGTGGAGTAGTAGATACGCTGGAGGTAAGTTTAGGATTCAGTTAATGTGGAACATTAATGCTAATAGTATACTGGGCTGCATTAATAGGAGCATTGCTTACAGATTGATGGAAGTTATTCTTCCACTCTATTTGGCAATGATGAGGCCACATCTGGAGTATTTTGTCCAGTTTTGCATTCCCCACTATAGAAAGGATGTGGAAAAATTGGAGAGAGTTCAGTGGAGGGCAAAGAAAATGGTTGGGGGGCTGGGGGGACAAACTTATAAAGAGAGGCTGAGGGAGCTGGGCTTACTTAGTCTGGAGAAGAGAAGACAGAGGGGATTTAATAGCAACCTTCTACTACCTGGAGGGTGGTTCCAAAGAGGATGGTGTTAAATTGTTCTCAGTGGTGGCAGATAACAGAACAAGGAGCAATGGTCTCAAGTTGTAGCAAGGCAAGTTTAGGTTAGATAGTAGGAAAAACTCCCTCACTAATAGGGTAGTAAACTATTGGAACAGGCTACTGTAACAGGAGCGCCTCTTCAGGGTCTGTCTACTGGTGGCCCCGCCCACCTGTTATGGGCTAACCGCCCACCTTCTCGCTTGCCATGCCTTGTTGTAAATTATTTAATAGATGGTCATTAAGCGGGAAGCTGCCCATTTTCTGCCCCGATGCCAGGGGGCGCCATCTGCGGCTCCTTTTCCTCCCCTACACTGCAGCCCAAGCCTCGCTGATGGTACTGATGTTGTTTGGCCCCCTTGTCCTCTCTGGGTTCTCCATGACCTTGTCTCACACTGCGCCTTCCTGGCACTCGGGCTTTCCACAGTCCCAGTCACTCTGCACCTTCTCTGGTGCTCGGGCTCTCTGCAGTCCTGTCTCGCTGTGCACCTTCTCTGGTGCTTGGGCTCTCTGCAGCCCTGTCTCGCTGTGCGCCTTCTCTGGTGCTCGGGCTCTCTGCAGCCCTGTCTCGCTCTGCGTCCTCACTGATGCTTGGGCTCTCCACAGCCCTGCAAAGTGCTGTGCTCTCATTGGCACTGGGTCGGTACATCTCAAAATGCTGTGCCCTCTCTGGTGCTGGGGTTTCCCACGCTACCATGGGCCCCTATGTGGCCTCCTCCATCCCCTAATAGCCTTGCCCAAGACACTGGTCTTAAACAGCAAACAAAACACAAGCCCCTGGGCTATAACATAAATTCAAGCCACCTGGCTAAAACATCATTCAAGCCACCCCAGGATTGCTCCATCTCTCACCAGTATCAGGAGCTGTTCGTGCAGTCAGGCCTCTCCCTTTTGCTCACTCAGGGAGAGTTCCTTCCCCCTTGGCTGCCAGCAGGAAACTGCCCTCTTGGTCTCAGGCCTGGGATTTATATGGGAGCCAGACCCTGCCCCTTCTGGTCAGCTGACTGCTGTCAGGTGTGGGCTGCTAGCCCACTCTGGTTGCCCTGGTAACCAACAGCTGGGGCTCCCTACTCACTGCTAGGGCTCTTTCCCTAGCAGTTTCCACTCTGTATAGGAGCTGGGCACCTAAGTACCCTGCAACACACCTCCCCCTTAAAACTCTCACTCACCAGCGTGGGTCCTCACATTTTCAGGTGTTGCATCTATCCTGGGCTCTCTCTGCCTTTCTTCAGTCACCCGGCAATTCAGGAACAGGAAGCGGAGGTTTTCAGGCGCCTCCTACTTGCCGTTTCCCCAAGGTTGCATCATGTGGGATTTTCTGGGAGTTACCCCACCACAGGTAATCCCCCCCACATTAGCCAGCCTTGGTAGGGTGCCAGTTAGGCCTGTCTTTTCTCTAAAGCCTTTAAATGATCATGAGGATGACCCCAGGCATGGTGTATTCTTCCAACCGAAAACGGCAGGCTCAGTACCATAGTCATTGGGATTCCACCTCTCTGCCGCTTCTCTGTCCTTCTCCACTCACCATTTGTCAGGTCTTGACCTTCCTCTTCTTGTCATCTGACCAGCTGGCAGGGCTTGAGCCTTAACCCCTACTTGACTGGCCGGTCATGACTGGAAGGTTCTGGACTTAGAGGGGCCACCCTGCCTCCTAGTAACAGGGTTAGGGTTCCCTGTTACAGCTACCCAGAGAGGTTGTGGAATCTCTGTCCTTGGAGGTTTTTAAGACCTGGGTAGACAAACCCTTGTTTGGGATGATAGATTTGGGGATGGTCCTTTTTTGATCAGAGGGTTGGACTAGATGACCTCTTAAGGTCCCTTCTATGACTTTGCCTGCTCTGCCTGCCCATCCATTCTGCTCCCAGACGCTGCTCCCTTCCTGCCTGCAGCCCCATCCCATCCTCTTGGCTGAGCATACTCTGCCTGCAGGTGTCCTGGGCTGGTCTCTGTGGAGACCCCACCCAGCTGCCCACTCAGTCCTGTGCCCCTAGTGGTAGGTGTAGAACAGATAGCCTGGGGACAGATAGAGCCAAGTCCCCTCCCCACCACCCCCACCAGGCTAGCACCCACCCCCTAATTTTCTATGATTCTGTGACCTACGGAAGAACTTGTAGCATCACTGTAATGCAGGCTGTCTTCTCCAGGCACCATGTCTTCACACTACTGACAAATCTGATAATGTAGACATGTGTGAGTGTTCCACAGCCTGACATTCCATTCAGATCAGTATTCAGGGGCAGCTGGAGGCATATCCTTCTTGTCTGGCTTCTTTCCAGATGGCTTGAATTTTGATGAAGTACCCATTCAGCGGTGACCCTTTTGCTTGCAATGATGGTATTCAACCTCATGGAAACAGCACATGTGACAGCTGTGGCTGTGGCAGAAGCCAGTTTTCTTAGGATGAAGAATGTATTTTCTTGGCATAAAGAACGTATTTTCTGTTCACTGGTGGTGACTTTGGTGAATTCTTTTTGTATTGCACTTGGTGAGTCTCAGATGATCTCACTTTCTAGACAACACTTGGCTCTCCTTTGAATAGAAAGATGTAGCCTCAGGAGAAAAAGCAAATGTTAAGTTTTGCTGTAAGGCTTCATCTCGAACCCCACACATTAACTGATCCCTCAGTAGAGACTCAAGACTAATACTAAAATTACAGTTTACAGACAGATGGTGGAACTCAGATATGTATGCTACAACCCCTGCATTTCATCCCTCCATCGCTTCACCTGACAGCTGATTGTATTGGTTGAAACTGAACTAACTGTTCCAGGTGGAGTCAGCACATATTGGTGTTTAGTGTTCTCAGGATTTCATCTCATGACTTGTCACGGGGCCTGTCTGGGGACACAGGTGAGCAAAAAATGTTAACCTGTGAGCCAATGACTGTCAGTAGCTCTGTACATTTCTGGTTAGCCTCAGCAGTCTGACTGGCTTCCAGGAAGAAGATTAGCCAGCTGGTATAGAACTCCTTGGACAATGGCCTAGCCACATCAAATCCCTCAGTAGGCCTCAGGTAGTAACACTGAACCCTGGTGAGTGAGTCCTCTTCTCCCTTGTAGCATTTGGCACATACAGTTTAGAATGAAGCAGTAAAAGCATCTTGCTTACAAGGGCCTGTAACTACCCATGTTACTGGAAAGAAGAGTGCAGAGCAGGATGGAGCCACCAAAGCAAGTGCTGTTGGCACAGAACCTAGGACCTGGGGTTGGCAGGTGTGAGTGGTACAGTTAAATGGGCTGCAGGACCTAGCTGGCAGGCAGCAGAATTGGGCTTCTGATTAGAGAGTTAGTAGCACCTGGGCCCTGCTAACAGCGAGCTTGGTCAGGTGACCAGAGAAAAGAGAGGAGCAAGGAGCCCTATAAGCCTGAACTTGGGGCCCCTTGAAGTTCAGAAGTAGCTCTGGAAGTAGCCTCACAAAGATAAGGCTGTAGGGAGGAGAGCTATGGACTGTCAGAGAATAAGGGAGGTACTTTGGAGGCTGGGGGACAAGCCAGCTCCTTAGAGTAGGAGCACCTTAGCAATTAGAGACTCAGGGAGGGGCTTGTAGCTGAGTGGTTTGAGTTTTGTGTTATAGTAGAGTGGAGTTATAATATAGTAGAGTAGACTGGAGTTTTTCTTTAAAGTTTACACTCTGACTGGAGACCAGGTTGTGTCTAAGGCAGTGGTTTGAAATCCATGCAGCAGGGTGCCTAGGGCACTCTGTTTTTTGATCTATTTTGGGTAGGTACATGAGTGACTTAAATCAAAGAGCTGAGGTGTGAGACAGTGGGCTAGGACTGGGAGCTGAAGGAAAAGGGCCACTGCCAGGAAGGATGAATCCTGTACAAGGTTTTGAGACCTGAGAAGCCAAGTTTGTTGGTTAGACCCCATAGAATGACAACTGAGTGACACTCCCCAGGCATGCGCTTGGCTATGGGTGTGGCTAGAGCCCATGGTTATAGCCTCTATGGTGCTACTAAATCCAGGGGTCCATGTGTAGGCTCCATAGGATCCCAGTTATTTGATAAGGTAGAGAAGTGCTGAAGGCTGTGTTAAAGGGGAAGCACACCATAGAGCTAGAAGGTGAGGGAGGCCACAGAATGCAGTAGGCAAGTCTGACCACTGGGGGCATCAGAAACCAGGGTCAGATCCCTGAGCCCACTGCAGTGTCCCAGAGGGGAGGAGGTGGGTAGAGGAGGCAGTTCTGCATCACAGGGAAGTCCTGTGGCTTGGTAGCAGATGTAGGAAGTTGATGAAGTCATGTTACTTGTGGTCATGAACAAGGGTCTGAGGGTTGGTTTATGCTGGTTTGGGGCAGAGTGCCCAAGCTGGGGCCAATGAGGTCAGCTGAACTGACTGGCCTTTGTAGTCTTTGGGGGACTGGTAGCTGAGATCTTCTCCCAGGTAACGGGCTAAACTCAACAGTGAAAATAAGGTTGTTTAACCCTTACCTCATGTTTGTTCATGGTGCTTGTGTCTTCTCGCTTTCCTTGCTCTTAAAGCTCAGATGATTCTTTGGCTTCTGTTTTGGGCTTCTGACTTTGGTTTGCCTCCTGGCCATGGCTTCTAGTGACAGCCAGGACTAGTGAACTGCCTATTCTTGCCTCCAAGGACCTATTAGGTCCTATGGCAGCACAGTTCAAATAAGCACACGGCAGCTAGTCAGTACGAATAAACTTTGCTTGGCTGACAGCAGGGATAGTGCAGGGTTAAACACGCATCCAGAGTGCAATACATTAGAAGTGCTTACATCAAACAGACATCATTACCTATTATTACTTGCTGATTAAGGATGTAAGAAAGATGGTGGGAAGGGGGTGGTATGAAGTGCCGCCACCTAACACCCCATGCTGTTCTGCCTCTTGCAGGGAGCAGGGTGGGGGAGCCAAGGCCAGCAGCACTGGCACGGCTTTGGAATCATGGCGGTGCTCCCCCATGCTTGGAGCACTCCAACTGGCTGTTTTCATCAGCCAATCAGAGTGCGAATAAAGCATTATGGACAGGCAGGCAGACAGACATACTTAGGCTCTTATAATATTAGGATGCTGATTCCATCCACCTCAGGCATTCTTGAACAGATCCCAAACATTTTGATGCACTCTGCTGCTCTTCACAGACCTTAGGGCTTCCAAGCTGTTAACTCTTCCTACCCTACCTTATGGCCTCCATTGCCTCAACCCCAGTGTGTAAATTTGGTTTTGGACACTGGCCATGTCCTGATCAATTGTAGTTGGCCCTGGTCTGTTATAGTTGTCCCTGATCTTAGCTTTAGCCATTGGTTCCATCATACACATCCTAGCCTTTAGTTATTTGACATGTACTAGGAGAGTCAATATCCATTAGAAAATTATATTGAGTATAATGTTGTTTAAATCTCTAAATAACTGGTAATTAAAGGGCTGTTAGTGACAGAGATTCTTTATTGTTAGTCTGCACTTTGCTAATAACACATTTACAGCTAATGTCAAGGCAGGATACAAAACTCTTTGTGACAAAAGCACTTCCACTGCTGGAAAAAGAAGGCAGCCTTCTTTTGGTGTAAGTATTGGTGCAGAAAATAAAGCATTTCTAAAGTTCCATAGTGTCATAGTTGGTAGGGTCGGAAGGGACCTGAGCTGATCATCAAGTCTGACCCCCTGCCATGGCAGGGAAAAGTACTGGGGTCAAACGACCCCAGCAAGGTGTTCGTCTAACCTCCTCTTAAAGACTCTCAGGGTAGGAGCCAGCACCACTTCTCTTGGAAGTTGGTTCCAGATCCTAGCTGCCCTGACTGTAAAGTAGTGCCTCCTGATATCTAGTCTGAATCTACCCTCTGCCAGCTTGTGACCATTATTTCTAGTCACTCCTGGTACTGCTTAGGGGAACAGGGACTCCCCCAATGCCTGCTGGTCCCCTCTGACTATTTTGTAACAGGCCACTAGATCCCCCCTCAGCCTTCTCTTGTGGAGGCTGAACAGGTTCAGGTCCCATAGCCTCTCCTTGTAGGGCCTGCCCTGCTGCCCCCTGATCATGCGAGTGGCCCTCCTCTGGACCTGCTCCAAGTTGTCCACATCCCTCCTGAAGTGTGGCACCCAGAACTGGACGCAGTACTCCAACGGCGGCCTGACCAATGCCGCATAGAGGGGGAGGATCACCTCCTTGGACTTGCTTGAGATGCATCTGTGGATGCATGACAAGGTGTGGTTGGCCTTCCTGACCATGTCCCCACACTGTCGGTCCATGTTCATTTTGGCATCAATAATGACTCCAAGATCCTTTTCTGCCTCTGCACTGACGAGAAGGGAGTTCCCCAGCCTGTAGGTATGCTGCTGGTTCTTGCTCCCCAGGTGCAGCACCTTGCACTTGTCAGTGTTGAAACCCATCCTGTTCTCATCTGCCCACCCCTGTAACCTGTCTAGGTCCAATTGCAGCCTATTCCTCCCTTCTAGCATGCCAACTACTCCCCACAACTTAATGTCATCAGCAAATTTGAACAGGGTGCTTTTTACCCCCTCGTCCAAATCACTGAAGAAGATGTTGAACAGTGCGGGTCCAAGAACCGAGCCCTGAGGGACCCCACCCCTCCAGGTCAAAAATGACCCATCCACCATCACTCTGGCCTTCCAGCCAGTTAGCAACCCATTTGACTGTGTAGGTGTCAGCGCCACAGTCCCCTAGTTTTTTAATGAGAATGGGGTGAGAGACAGTGTCAAAGGCCTTCCTGAAGTCCAGAAAGACTACGTCCACTGCTACCCCTGCATCTAAGGATTTTGTGACCTGGTCATAGAAGGCCACCAGGTTGGTCTGACAGGACCTGCCTCTAATGAACCCATGTTGGTTGCCCCTACGCATAACCTCCCCAGCTGGCCCCTTGTGGACATGCACCAGGATAATTCTCTCAAAAAGCTTACCCAGGGTCGGGGTAAGACTGACTGGCCTATAGTTTCCTGGGTCCTCCTTTCTTCCTTTTTTGAAAATGGGAACCACATTGGCCCTTTTCCAGTCCTCTGGCACCATACCAGAGCACCACAAGTGCTTGTAAAGCCGGGCCAGGGGTCTCGCAATGACCTCTGCTAATTCCCTCAGCACTCTGGGGTGGAGATTGTTAGGACCAGCTGATTAAAATATGTCCAGCCCCTCCAGAAGTTCCCTGACTAGATCCTCACTAACCCTAGGCCTGAGCGCGCCTCCCAGGTTGCTTTACTAAACACAGCCATATAATGAAACAAGGTCCAGGAAACTGAAATAGGAGAAGTGAGACCTGGTGCGAAATAAAAATATGGGCCAGAGGTAACAGGAGAAGAAAGATCACTATTTTGTGTCAGGTCCATGAATCCTCACTCTGAAAAGCCTGATACTAAATAGCAAGAGAGAGGGGTCACATAAGCAGGTAGTTAAAAAATGTCAGTGCTGATGCATTGCATTTTGACAACACAAGCTTTTCTATTTTTAGGTCTGCTTTGTATTTTTAACTTGCATTCTTGAGAAGTAACAAAGTAGCAAGTAATGTCTCAAAGCAAAACTATGGATCATAATAGCCATATTCTACTCTACATTTTCTGGTGTAACTCAGTGATAAATGGTTTAACTGATATAAGAGAGAACAGAACTTGTCTGAGCCTTCTTAGGCCTGCTTTTTATAATTCTACTTCTTAGAATTTGGAGTTAATCACAGATTGTAAGCTCTCTGCTGCATGGATAAGCGCATGGCCATTACGTAAAAAGAAGAATAATTATAATACCAGAAATGTTTAATAAATTTATCTTAAAATGAAATGTTTGCCTAATGGTGGCTTTGGTTCCTTCAAAGAATTGTCTCTATATGGCAGCTCCCAAAAATTCTCTCTGTTATCCTTCCATGCTAACTTACTGTATAGTCAGTCTCTGCCAGATAGAACGTGTGCCTGGCCAGATCCAGGAATATGAAAAAGCAGATCCAGCAGAGATAAGCATTGGCAAGGGGTCTTCCCCAACCAGTGCCCCCACCAGAAGTAGGTGTGGGAAATGGGAACCCCCATGTCCATTGCCTCTGCTGCTGTCACTCTTCTCACCTGAGCCCACCTGGATGACTGGGTTGCAGCTTTGAAGCTCCCCCTGACCCCCAAGACAGCAGGGAAAGCAACAGCAGCAGCAGGCGGGACAGGAAGGGAAGGGAAGGAAAGGGGAAGGAACATGTCTCTGAGCATGGAGGGGAAAGAGAGGGATTGTTACGTGCTTTGGGGACTTTAAAAAGTCCCCAGAAGCTCCCAGGACATAGTCCAATCTGAAATAGGGGTGCAATGGCATGACTGCACCCCCTCTGGATTCATTTCTGAATGTATATGATGACGAGGTTTAGAGCTCCACTGCGATTAATTGTGCTCCATGCCTACCACAGAATTCTTTAGCGTGTGGTGATGTTAGAGTGAAACCATTTTTCTCCTCAAAATATCTGAGAACTCCCAGTCCATGAACCTCATTTGGGTATTCAACATCCTGTAGTTTATTTTGACAGTTTTATTTAAATTTATTTCACAGACTGATTTTTTTTTGTTCATTTGCTAGCAGCTTCTGCTGTGTTGCCGAAAGCCTGCTGCTAAACAGTGTTGTCTCTGTACACCCAGCACCTTCTGTTAGTTGTTGTGTCATTGTGCGCCTGGTGGAAATACTCCTATTCTATATAAGGTGCTCTGTAGTTCCCACGTATGCATGAGGTGTTCCCAGTGTGTGGTCAGCAGATGGTTTAAATTTGCTAGCTGGACTGTTTAGCCTAAACTATGCTTTGGTCAGCTTCATCTCAATGTTCCTAGTTAGTAGTTAGTTCTACCCAGGAAAGCACACAAACACAAACAGACTTTCCCTATGCCTGAAGAAGGACATATGTGCCTGAAAGCTTGCAAAGAACAATTTTTCCAACTATTTAGTTGGTCTAATAAAAGATATCACATCTACCCAAAGAATCTTTTCTTCCTCTGTCCTTAGACCAACACAGCTACAACCAACAACCATAGTTAGTTATGATGCACTGAACTAAACTAAAAATATTCCTGCCCTTTTGTGGTACTTGAAAAGGATTACCTTGTATCAGATTCATTTGAAATTGCCTTATATATTTATCCTATTTTCTATCTATGAAGTGCCACTCAGACCTCATTGTAGATACGAATGTACAAAATCTACAATTTTGCCAGAGGCAAGAGGCTGGATTGGACAACCTCCAGAGATTCCTTCCAGCTCTACTTTCTTATGATTCTATAAAATGCCAGCCCCAGCTCAGCCTGGGCTGTCCCATGAGTTTCCCAGTGGGGGCTCAGGTAACCCGGGGAGACCAATGGCAGCCACAAACCCATAATTGGGGGAATATATGAAGCCCTCCTTCTTCCTGCAGAGTTTGGTTCCAGTGACAGCACTACTGGATACAGCTGCTTAGCATATGTCTGCTCTGACTCTGGTTAAATCTTGTTATTGCCTTAGATCAGGGGGGTGGGAAAATATGGCCCGCCATCTGATTTTATGTGGCCTATGAGTGGGTGGTGTGGGTGGCAGCACTGCACAACAGGCCTTGGGCAAGCCATGCTTGGTCCTTAGCCTCTGCTGGCACTTGGCAGATCCTGGGCAGAAGCAACCTCACTTGCCTGCCCACCTGGCACCATGCAGTGGCCTGGGAGATGGAGTCTGGCCCTCCAGGCCTTGGATGAACCACACTTGGGCCCCAGTCTCTGTTAGGAGGCAGCACCCAGGGCCTTCGGGGCCAGACTCCATCTCCCAGGTCCTGAAGGAGACGCTGGGTGGAAGCAGCTCTGCCCACCTGGCTGGCACCACTGTTATGCCTCAGCTCTGTATTCTTGGGCAACCCTGGCACAGGATGCAGTCTGTCTGACTCACAAAGGACTCTCCCCCCCCCCCCTACCTAAACGAAACTGATTAAGATGCAGTGAGAGAGACACCTAAAACTCTCCAGATAAGGGTGATAAGAGTGAACAACTGCCCTCGGTCTCATTTGCATCTGAGATGGAACCAGATGACCATTCATTTACATGAGAGACGGAAAACAGAAAGCCTGAAGCAGAGACTGTAGTGAATTCTGGGACCAGAGAAGCAGGAGAGCGCTACATGATGGGGAATCTGTGCTTCCAATGTTAATTAACCCATGTTCACACACACCCAGCTCAGCATTTATCAGACCAGTTCTAATCTGGATTTGCTAAGGACTTTCCCCCCCCGACACACACACACAGCTCTAAGTTTAATAGGCATCTCGGGCCGTACATTCCCCGGTCCCACTGTGGGAGGCCTATTTAAACTTGATTGACTAAAACTCGGTTGCCGGGTTAGGGAATGCTGAGGCAAGAAACCGAGTCAGAGGGGGTACGGGCAACATTGGAACAATGGTTAAGGGTTCATCACAGCATCCAGCCTGCTGGAGCCCTAATCCCAGGTGTTGTCGTATCTTTCCTGAGATGACTGGTGGAAGTCCTCTCCACAAAAGGTTATGAGCACCCCAATAATTGCTTTAGATCTGGAAAAGTCATGCTAAGCTGAGGCTTGTGCACAACAAGTAAAAATCCAAAATTCTGATGCTGCAAGCTATCTATTGTTCCTGAAGAAACCATGAGATATCCCATCAGGATATCTGCCATCCATAGGGATCTCAAGCTGGCTCCCAAGTATTTGGGTTACTCCATAATCTTAAGTGTTTCCTGATTATCAATCAGTTTCCTGAGATGGTCCAAACCAGATAACCCCTTGTCAATAGAAAAGACAATGATTTACACTACTGAGGGTGCTTCAAAGCAGCTGAACTGAGGGTATAAAAATCTGTAAGTGTGTGTGCTTAAAAGAGAAAGAAAGAAAAAGAAGAAGCAGGAGGAAAGAGGGAGAAAAGGAAAGAAGAAGAAAACTCCTGTGCTGACACCATCCCCTGTCGTTCTTGGGACACTGGAAGAACAGATCGTCTCTCTCTTCAAGGATTGTGCTACGGACTGTGCCTGTCAGCTTTGCAGCCTGAGTACCGTGGACTAGGTGAGACCCCAGCGTTCTCTCTTCTTTCTAGGTATAAACTTCTGAACCTGAACTGTATCAGTTAAGCTTGAGCTAAGTTTCCCCAAATACTTAGTGAAACTAGGGTAGTATTGTCATTGTTTGTGTTTGTTTTTCTTTTGCATGTCTATTACTACTAGTACTATTATATATTTCATATGCTTAGCAATAAATAACTTTTATAGTCAAACTGGTAGTAATTGGGTATATTTTTCCTTCTCTGCTTCTTTTTCCTCCCATGCTCTGCAGTAACGCTTCTTTTACCTATGCTAAAGATCCCTGTGAAGCCTAAATTATTGTGGGGTCTGCTCATCAAGAGGCCAAAGATTGGGATGTGCTGAGTTTGAAACACATAAGGGGATCAGCTTGTACAGGCTGATTGACCCAGTTTGACTCAGACGTGCCCTTATGAACTGAATGCTGGCCCATCAGGGTGTCAGCTGGACACCCAGCCAGATTCAGAGGGATTCTGTTTACCTGTGTGCTTGTGTCTGACTGCATTTTATTGTTGCTCTTATGAACTGATTCTTGGCATATGAGGGTGTCAGCCTGTCCATGCTGATCAGCCCAGCCAGATCAGGCGTGTCACGTTAATTTGTGTGTGTTTGTGTGTATGACTGATTTGGTGACTGGAGGAACCCAGTCCCATTGAGATTGAGTCCTGCAAGATAGCTCCACTGGGGGTGAGGGCTTGCAGAAGGGAGAAATACAGCTCTGTATAGTAACACAAGCAGCACATTGACAGAATCACCAAGACCCTAGAAACTATCCCTAATAAATGAGCACACCCCAAAGTAATGGGCAAATTTGGTAACACCACATGGAACCAGAAGAGACTTGGGCCTGAATGTGGCTTGCCCAGGGCCTGTCTCATGGAGTGGGACAGGTGGATAAATCAGGCAGCATCCCCCACAGCACCATCAGGGGCCAGAGCCCAAGCATGACTCATTCAGTCTCTGCCCATGGAGAATGGAGCATGGCTGTGGGCTTCTGTGCTGTCCTGTCCCATTCTGCCATCATGGCTAATGGGAGTCTTGAGGTTGGAGGGGCGTATGTGTGTGCATATGCACCAGGAGCCCTGATGGTGGGGCAGGAAAGTGTGGAAGCCCGTAGCCAGGCTCCAAACCCTGAGGGCAGTGGCTGGACTTGGCTGGGAGTGGCCTCTGTATGGCAGCCACCTGACCTCTGGCAGCCCCTGCTGCATGGCCACATGGCACTTCTCCCCCGCCACCAGTAGCTGCCTGAGCCATCTACCTGAAGTAACAAGTAACTGCTGGGTGCTCCAGTAGGTTCTGGGGATTGGAGACACTTGAGCCACAGATGGTGCTGGGGGAAGGCTTCACCCAGTCCAGGCATGTCCCAGTCCAGGCTTGGCCCAGTCCAGGTTGGAGGAAGGCTTGGCCCAGTCTACACTTACCGGCTTAATCAAATCCAGGCATGTGCTTCTGCTGCAGATGCAGTCAGAAGGTGCTGGCCCTGGGCTCTGGGTGGACTGGAGCATGCTATAGCCTCAGGCAGGCTCATTCTTCTGCTCCTGCTCTGGCACCAGCCCTAGTCCTGCTGTGGGGAGCTCCTGTGCCTGCACGTGTGTAGTGTGTGTGCGTGCACACATGCATGCATATTTGCAGCCCTCAACAGCTCACTGAAACTGGTTAAGCAGCCCTCCTGTCCAAATAATTGCCCACCTTTGCCTTAGATCAGTGGTTCCCAACGCTGTGCCCTTGGGCACCATGGTGCCCCCCGAGTTTTATGCAGGTGCCCATGTTCATTTTCACGATCAGTAAAAATCATTATGCCAGCAAAAAATGCTGTGATGTTGGCACCTGCTGCTTTTACTTTAAATTCAAATATGCCCTTGGGAAATAAATGTTGGGAACCCCTGCCTTAGATCTTCTGGCCTGTATTGAACTCTTGTTCTTACCATGACCCTGTCTTGATGTTCCTGAACTTGAACTGATAGCCAGGTTTGGGTTCTGCTCTGGTAAACCCCAGAATTAGTGTGAACCATTAAGGCTAACTGCCTATGCCTCATTTAGCCTATACTTTATGTACAGGTGAAAAATTATTCCCTATAAATGCAACCTTAATATAAATGTAATAAATGATTTCAGTCTATATCTTTTCCTCATTCAAAATCTCATTCCTATGAAGCTTATCAATTTCTTCCAGAGGTTCACAAATTAATTTAATTAACTCACTGTCTGCCTATAAGCCTCGGGGCAGGAACTATTGACCATTGTATTTTGTTCATTTTCAGGGCTTAAAAAGGCCATGGTTATTCACAGCAGCACTTTTACACAATGTGAAAATCCAGGTAAATGCAGGTAAATCAGGTAATGCTACTTCATAACCAGTAGAAAGCAGAACATTACTTTCCCACTACAGAAAAAAATGTTTACTAACTAAAGTAGCTAAGTAGTAATTAAATGCTAAGTTGTATAGTCATTGTCCATTCTCCACCTGTGACCAAGTCACTGAAGTTTACACTGACTGAAGAGAATGGAGTCTGGAATGATTGCATGTTCCAAGACCTCCATGTAGACACTGAAATTTCTAGCATGCTGTGAAAGTAACGTAAGTGAAAGCTGTTGAAGCACTTGTCTTAAGCAGAGTATATGGTTCCGGATTTGCTGTCCTATAAAAGTGTTGGCAATGTATGCATAATATACTTTGACCTTGGTCTTAACAGTCAGTCTGTTATTGTTCCACACTTGTTTGCTCAATATACTCATGATACCTGTGATAAGTTGTTGGTAACAATGGAGCCAAGATACGTATATTTACCTACAACATCCAATATGTTTTCACCTATTGTGATCACTGGTGGTGAATCAGTTTTCTGGACAATAACCAGTTGGTTTTCTTGATGCTGATTTTAAGACTAAGCTCTTGGCAGGTATGAGTGAAGTGACTGATGAGACTTTGAAAGTCACTGTTTATGTAGGCTATCTGTACAGCATCAGCAGCAAACAGCAGCTTACAAATTAAACCTTTCTACACTTTAGTCTTTGCTTTAAAGTATGTGAAGTTGAATAATTTTCCATCTGACACATATGCAAATCAACTCCATTAGTGGCAGTCCCAAAAGTGTACATCAGAAGAAGAGAAAAGGAAAATTATATACAGGGCCTGTGTCCTTGACTACTTGACTCTGCTTTGAATCTCAAAGCCTCCGATGTTGATCCATCACAGCTCACTGTCCCCACCCCCATTCCATTATGGAAAGGATGGATTATGCTGAAGAGTTTTGGTGGACAGCCAATTCTTTCCACTAATTTGAAGAGGCCTCTGCTGATGACAAGGTTGAAGGTGTTGGTCAGATCAATGGAGGCAATATAGAGGAGTCTCCTTTGTTTCTTACATTTTTCTTGAATTTGTTGGAGTGAGACGATTAAATCTGTAGTGAACCTACTAGTTCTGAAGCTGCACTGTTACTCAGGATAAACAGTCACCAAGGATTTGAAATCTTCTGATCCTTGTTATAGCTGTGTAACACATATGAAAATTGTATCTGAGTTTTATTAGTGAAATAATCTTGAATACTAAGGCATTTGCCTGAATGCACTCGTGTCTGTTGCATAGTTATTTTTTGTTTGCATTATTTCCTCTTCAAAGATTATACAAAGGGAAAAGGTGCCAAGAAGTGGTTTAATGAAAGGCAAGATATAACTGCTCACAAGAGGGATTTTATACATGCAGGTGCAAAGACATTTTATTTGTTGTGCAGTGTAACAGGTCACCCTCCCCAGTGCCATCTTTTGTGTTATCCTTAAGTGGGATGCCCTTGGAGTCCCCTTTAAGGTTTCTTGTGTCCCGCTGTCTACTCGTCTGCCACGGCTTGATGGAAATTTTATGCCGATGTTTTTGTAAGTGGGAGACTACCTATTTTTTTGGTATGTCGGGATCCTCTGCCACCACTGGCCTTAACCCCAGTCTCTCTCTATCTAGGCCTCCATGTCTGAACCCACTAGATAGGGTTTGACTCTGAGGCTCTAGCTCTTTAGTCTGGGTCTCATGACCCTCCTTTTTGCTTCAGTCTAGAGCACCACCTCCCTGGCCCAGAGGCCCATCCATCAGCCCCACAACCAGGCGGTCACAAGTTTGAAGCCAAGCAATGGCTCTGGAACTCTACTGCACTAGTTCCTCCCCCCTGAAAAACAGTCGTCACACCCTGGGTGCACCTGGCCTTTTAGGCTTGCCCTCTTTGGCGCCAGGCCTGTGCCCCCAAATACTGCACCTATGCAGGAGCTGGAGTTCCCATGCTATAGAGGGACTCCAATGAGGCCGCCTCCTCCTTCCCCAAATAGCCTCACCCAAACCACCAGTTTTATTCAATAACAAAAAAAAATATGAACAGTCCTGTCCATGGGCATTAATTGTCACCAAGACAAATGTGATTAAAGAAGGCAGCATGCCAGCTTACATTTACGCAGGGGTTCGTGCTTCTGCTCCCTACCGTTGGCTACAGTTCTTCTTCTGGGCTTGCTGCTACTTCTCCGGGGTCCTCCATAGTTCCCCTCCTCCAGTCTTTGAGCCACTCACCAAGCCTCTCCGTGGAGCTCTTATATACCCTCCTTCCCCTTCGGCTGCTGGCCCCTTACTGCTGCCCAGCCCAGGGTTTTTATAGTCCTGGCCTGCCCCCTTCTGGTCACCTGACTGGCTGGCCTGGCTCAGCTTTTAACCCCCACCTTACCATCACACTGTGCCCAGAAAGTTCTGGTTTTAAAGGGACTGACCTGCCTTCTGGTAGCAGGGCTAGGGTTCCCTGTTACACGTAGCATGTGATAAAAACATTTCACATTACTTTTTTTCCTTTAAAAAAATTCCCTGTTACATCAAAGAGCCCTTAGTCTCTTGGCTGGACAGGGCCAACTATGTTATCACAGTTGACAATTTTATTGCCATAGTTACTGTGTAAGCTCTGCCCTTAGACCCACTTTAGTATCTATCAAGTGACCTGCCTAGTTTCCTGAACTTTGGTATAGGTAGAAGCAGAAGGTTCATCTAAGTCTCTTATTTCCCAAGCACACCTTGGGTCCTTTTCTTAGGTTATCTAATAACATTCTCTTTTGACATCTCTTTTGGAAAACAGCTGTTACCAGGATTGAGATTCCCTGTCAAGGCATTTTGCTGTTAAGGAGATGAACTGGTTTTGAAGTTAGTGTTATTTTTGAGCATAACATTCTAATTTATGTCTTCCTGCACCATCATATGAAGAGTTCCTGATGCTTGCTGTGCCTGTACAAAAGTCTGTACTGCAAATGATTGTCGAACCGTCTGAAACTTTCATCCAGATAATATGGTTTTTCAGCCTATGATGTGGTTTCACTACCTGAGGTTTGATTATAGCTGGAATGCCTAGCTGTCCTATCATTCCAGCAATGTCTCTCTATTAAACTGCCACTGTTTTGAGATGGGGTTGTACCATGAGAATATTACATCACATCAGCAATTGTTTGGGGTGAAAGCTTATCTGTTAGAGTTGGCCATGGAAATCCTTTCTTCTAAAAGCCCACACAATAAACTCCAAAAGCTTGACCTTCAGGTATACACTTCAGATGAGCTGGCATGCAATTATCTTTTCAGTTCAGTAACTTTTTCCAGGCTCTAAGCTATGGGCAGTCTGCAGTGGCGTACCAATGGTGGGGGAGAGGTGCAAAACTGGAAGTGCCGCCAGCATTTCCGGGTTCAGTGATCACCCACCAGGGGAACCCCCCTGCCCAGCTCAGCAATTGGCTGTAGATGGGACCAGGGCAAATGCAGGCATTGGCCCCCGGGACGCTGCTGGCAGTCTGCTTACTTTCCTCACAGATAAAATCCCTCCATTCTTTGGGACTCTATGTGGGAGATAGCATAGCAGGACTACTCCCCTTGGCTTGGGTTTAACCACTTCCCACTTCTGGAAACTTCCTGGGTGACTCCTCTCCTGACATCTGTGCAGACCAGTCCTTTTTGGACCTTCTTTCAAGAGCTGTTTTATGGAAGAACTCTTGGTATCTTATTCACTAAGGATGCTTCGAGGTCAGAAAGATGTACCTCATCCAAGTTTTCCAATAGGAAATACAATCACATAAGAGAATGACCCCAGGGGATTGACCCCTGAACCTTTGTCCCAATTGTGGACAGGGGTAGCCCCCCAACTGGAAGGACATATCTGTTTTACTTCCCTTTTACCTTAGCAGTGTTTGAAATCTTTTCCCAGAAGCTTCAGGAATCAGCTCAAATTTAAGGAGTAAAGTTTTCTTATGTTTTTATAGTGCCTACCTTTGCCCAAGCCATCTAACTGCATGGCTTTTGGCCTCAGCAGTGGACTAAACAAAAAGCCATCCTGTAGTAGGAACCTCATTCAAATCACAAGCTTTTCCAAAGGTAGTTCAGTAAGTATCTATGGGTGCCTATACATGAGCCCGCAAGCTGCTGCCATGCGCTGTAATTTCAGTGCATCAGAGAAGACTCGATTAATTGAGTCTGCTGGATGGTGGTAAATACCACACTCCAGCCAAGCTCCGCGTCTCATGTATCAGTGTCCCCGCACTTCAAAGTGGCAGTGGGGGGCACTTTACAGCTCATTCTATGACCTTTAGATAAAGTGCTCCCTCCACCATTTTGAAGTGCAGGGACACTGATACATGAGACACTGTGGGCACTTTAATTAGAGCAGCTTCAAGAGCCACTCTAATTAAAGTGTTAGGGGCCAAAATCTATTTAACTTTTAATCCAATGTTAACGATCCCATGAACAATGGGCAGTGAAGAGCTATAGAGTGGACCCAAGATCTGACATTTGCCAACTAGATACCTGGACCCTTCCTAAATAAGGGACCACACACGCTATTTAAGAATAAATTAATCAAATAGTTTATTTAAGATCTAACAACCAGTTACTATAAAATAACAATACTGTATCTTAAAAGAACCCTATACTATATAATATATATATATAATTGAATTATTTACAACACTATATAACACATGGGTACATACAGGCATAAAACACAGGGAAAAGGGGTGGTAGTTACCTATTGGGACTGTGGGGTCATGCTACTGGGGGGAATGTAGGGACAGATAAACTAGGGCAACTGTCATGCAGTTTCCCTCTCTGTAGCATGGATGTGAGCTAGTAGTGGCAAACTATTCAGTATCAGTGGTGGGAGACTTTGGCTTCAGGGAAGTATCCTTTTGTTTCTCTGCCTCACAGGCTCCACCTCTCAGGCACAAATCCACTTGAAACAACCTTCCAAGCACTCTTCCAAATAGAAATCCACTCAATCTACCACCTCCCAGGTGCGCCAGACTCACTGGCACTCCCAACCACCTCCCAGGCACTCTCTCACTCTCAGGCACACCCCAATTAAACACTCACTGTGAGGGGAAATTTACTTTTATACTCCTTCTGCACACAGCACTCACTTGCACCCGGCACTTATACAGGTAACTTCCACACAGCACCCAGGTATTTTCCACATGTCACACTAGATTTCTTCACATGGCACCTTCTCTTTGCCACATGGCCCTTTACTCTCCTGTACCTGTTGGCCGCAGGGTCACCTAAAGTTCAACTAGGTCTTCAGCCTTACAAAAGTATCCCTGCCCTCTCAACTGCCTTCTCTCTCTCTCTCTCTCTCTCATAAGTTCAAAATATCTGCATAAATTTGTATGCATCCTACATGCAGAGTTAGCATAAGAGACTGGTGCCTCCTGAGTCTGGCAGGGGCATCAGTGGGGCACAACTGTGGGGGGTCCCCCAAGGGCCAGCCAGTGACTGAGGGGGAGGGGGAGTCACCAAGTGCACTGGTGGCACAGCGGCAGCAGAAGTGCTGGCACTTCCACTGCTGACAAGCCACTGGTGCAGCCAAATTCAGGGGAGGCATGAGTGCTCTCTGTGCCCCCCTACCAGCTGGAGCACTCACTGTTGGGGGACACGTGCCTCCCCCCCATGAATCACCTATGAGAGCTGGTATTCTGTGGTCTCTCCCTGCTTACCATTTCATGAGTCCTCTAATTCCTCAGCTGCTTGATTTCTAGTGAATGCTTTCATTATTTGTCCTGGTGTACAAAGTATCTCTCTCTGTTGCTTAAGAAATGTGTTTGAAGTTGGAGGGCTGCCTGTAAGCCAAGTTTGTCATCATAACAGGGTGCCATCCCCAGAGGCAGTCAAGAACCCCTAGATGCACCCCAGAGTTTCTTTTATTTGAATTTGGTTTTGGGAATAGTCTCCCCTTCACTCGCCTGTCATGTCTTGATGTTTCTTTGGGTTCACAAAAGGGAGGCTGCCCCAGGGCTTCCCAGGTCTGGTCTTCACTCCCAAACACCCAGAGGTGAGGAGCTCCTGCCTTAAGGCCTAATAGCACAGCTCCATACCACCCCTTTGCTGTGCCTCATGCCTTGCAGGTGTTATATGCATATTGTTCCCTCTGTTGGGATCTCAGCCAACTTGGCATCTGCCCCTTTTATGTAGCTAGGCCATGTAACAGACCCACTGTGTTGGGCCTGGCCTTGAGGCACTAGCTCCAATCAGTACCATGGCAAGGAAGTTTCATGACCAGGGCAAAGCCTACAGTGGCAGCTTGCCCTGGCCCAAGGCATAGATCTAGGGGGCACACACCCGCTCCCCATGCTTGCCTGGGGGTGCATGTAGTGGCGGAAGTCACCCCCCCAACCCATCCCCAAGCCCCTAAATGAGCCACTGGCATCCCAAAGTATTAGAGGTATCCCAAACATAATGGACAGGCTGCAGCTATGAATATATATAGACTTGGACCATATAGACTAAATAAATGTAGTTTTTATATACCTACAAATTTTGTATATATATACACATTTATTTAGTCTATATGGTCCAAGTCCACCCAGCTTTCTGTATACACTTCAGATACATCCTTGTCTTCTGCTAAGATTCTGTCTTCCTCAGACCCTGGCCTCTGTTTCTGCTGACTAATGCAGGTAAGGCATGTCTTCCCCTGAATTCCTTTTAATTTCTCTCTTGTCAGCCTTTGTTAAAAGCAACAATGTCACCTGGATCACTGTTAAGGTGTCACCTTTTCATAGTTGCAGCCTGTCCATTGTGTTTGGGATACCCTTATTACTGGTGTCCCAGGGATGCCAGGGTTAGAAGGGTACCCTGGGGCCGAACCAGGGGGAAGTAACCATTTACTTACCCCATGCAGAGGCCGGGACAGGCAGGGACATGCGTGCGACGAAACCGCCAGCGCGGTTTGTAAGCCGCGCTTATATACAGCTGGGGCCGGGTGACGCCAGCGGGAGACGTTGCCCGGCAGAGGTAAAAGGCGGCCCCGGAAGCAGGGCCAGAAGGGAAGTGGGGAAAGCCCGCAGGGAACCCCGAGAGCGGGACCCATGCCCACGGGGCCCGTGTACCCAGCCTGACGGGGGAAGTCATGGCAATGGCAGCGACGTCGGCAACGGCAGCTGCAGCAGCGAGAGCCACGCCGTTAAAGGGGCTGGCGAAGAAAGCTGCAGCTACAGCAGCGAGAGCTGCGTTCTTAAAGGAGCCAACGGAGAAGGTGGAGATGACATCGGCAGCAAGACGAGAGATGGAACCAGCTACGGATCCGGTAAAGGAGCGGGCAGCGTAGCCGGTGAGGAAACCGGCAGTGAACTCAGCGAGAGAGCTGACAGATGAGCCAGTGGAGGAACCGGCAGTGGGACCGGTGAGGGAGTGAACGCCAGATACGAGGCTCCCAGAGAGCTGGAGCCACGGTCTTGGAGAGTAGACTCTCAGGGGAGTCGGTGGCCTTAAGCCACCCGATGGACTCTGAGCCAGGGCAGCCCGTCATTCAGGGCTTAGGCACCCAGGTCAGATTCCGGGCTAGGCGTGATAGAAGGGCTCGACTTTCTGTTTTGTTGTTTGCTTTCCTTTAGGCTCTCTCATTTTGTGTTGCGGTGGCCTCGGGTCAGTATAGGCTAGGGGCAGCAGGGAATCAGGGGGTGTGAAACCCTCAAGGCGGATTCCAGCCTGGGAAGCTTGGTTCTCCGGATTGGGGACCACCGGGAGGCACAGGACCGGAAACACACCGGGGCCGCCTGAGGAAGGCCACTAGAAGACCAGCAGCAGCAGGTGGTGATTGGCCGGGGTGTAGGGGAGGTCGGAGCCCCATGAGTGCCCGCCGAAGGCGCAACGACCCCGGGAGGCAGCATTAACGGAGACCCCCACCACTGAGATTACATTCAAAGTCATGGCAGGTGAGGTTAGGGGGCCTCCCTTCACCACCCGAGGCACCTCCTGGGGCCCTCTCGTGAGCTCGTGGCCAGTGAGAACGGCCACCTGGGCTAGAGCAGCCCGGGAGCGCCTGGTCAAGCAGAGGCGGGCACAACATGGTGCATTGGCCGGGAACATGGAGGACCCCAACGTGGATCCCTAAGCCAACATGCAACCTGTGGCTACAGGCCCCATCGATGTTCTGGGGCAGAACCTACAGGTTCTGGCTCAGATCCTTTTCCTATATTCCACCTTCCAAAAACAAGGTGTATGTCTTATATGGGGGGGGGGAGGGAGGGGTGACATATAAGAAAACAGGTAGACAGACAGACCTATATAACACATGGTACATAATCAAGATGTGTCTGTAATCAGTCAGGTCAGCATTTCTTTTGGTACAGTTCCCATTACTTTGTAAACTGGTGGGGTATCCATCCAGTTTAAAATAAAAATTACAGTCTTATAAAGTCAAAGGTCAGCTCAGAAATGTCTGAAGATTCCTTATCAACAAAAGTATTCCCAGAATAAAACTACATGAAGCAAGTCACCTGTGCCTTGGCTTGGCTGTTGTCCCTGGGACATGGTTGATCCAGATGCTAGCTCCTTCTGATAGCTTGATTCAGGAAGAAGCTTTGCCTGTCTAAATGAGTCAGCGTAATTAACCTGCAAAACAAGGTCACAGGAGAATCCCACCAATTTGCTGGGTTTGAGATATTGTCTCTCCTCAGAGACTGCATTTTCATTTGTTTTTTTTCATGTTTTTACTACCTCCATTTCTGTTAATACCAACAGCTGCCAATATTACTCATCTAAACCTAAAAATTATTGATCTAAGCCTAAAAATTATCTTGTACTTGTGGACTGGCTGCTAGGTTTATGTCCACTGTATTTTCAGGAGCTGTAAATGATGGTGTTTTCATTTATTCTTTTTAGTAGAACAATTTTTATACTAGATGGATTGCTAAACTGTGTTCTCTAATGCATGGTATGACCCAGTGGCTCTTTGCTATTGATTCCTTAGAATTAATGGTTTTCAACTATAGCCTGGAAAAATCCTGTGCTTCCTCTACATCAAATAAGTATGCAAGTGAACCAAATTTTTTTTCAGATTTAAAAAAAAAAATTTCTTAGTAACATTCCCCCATGCACAATTCAAAATCAAAGCTGAGGAGATCTCCTAATTAGGCCTTGAAGTCACCCTTTAAACTCAGAAATAAGGGCAGTATTCTCATCATCCTTGGGATTATGACATCTGCTCCCCTCCCTTGCCAATTTGAATTCCACTATTGTAACCTTTATGAGGAATATGCATAAAGGCCGTCTCAGCATAAAGAATGAACAGATGTTCTGGTATAATACAGCCCTGTTTTACTCCTTTCCTGACTCTAAACCATTTTGTTGTAGTTCTCTGTTCTGCATACTGCTTTGTCATTGTAGAAATGTGTAGGGACTCTCATTTCCAGGAAAGTGACCCAAAATATTTGTTAAAAAGATTTTTTTAAATTTAACAGACTATAAAACACAGTCCTTGATAAGGGATTGCCATAATTTACACTGAGAAAGAAGCATTGATCTTGTATTCTCTCCCTAACTACTTCATTTCACTCATTTTCTTTTTTTGTGGGTGGCCATTAGCTGTACTTTTTATGAGCTGTGATATTAATTTTTTTTCCAACAGAGCGATGTAAAAAATTAGCATATACCCAGCTTCTAATGTAGAACCTAGGTACAGATTCCAAAGTGTGTCATTACTGTTACTTTTAAAATGTTCTCCCTTTATATTAAACTAAATGATAAGATAATACATCTCCATAACAGATGGATGATGAAAGTTATCAGTGTGTCAATGTAGCTGTGCTAGAGGCACATATATTGATCTAAAACACTATTCAATTAAAAGAAAGATTTCATCGGGAGAACACAACAAATGACTGGTAGGTAGCACTTTCCTTTTGTCCATTTCAACTGTTATATTGATGCCATTTAACTATGAGAAGAGGAGACTGTTAAAAAATTGTTTACATAAAAAGTATTGTTTATTTTAAAAGGTAATTTCTGTATGTGAAAAATGGCTTCAACTATCCTAAAAATGTATTTCTAATATTAAAAACAAAATACATACACAAAGTCTCATAAACCAAACAAAAGTGTTCAATTCTTCCAAGTTTTTGGCATTTGTTGAGGTAACTCAGTACAAAGTCTTTGAAACAAGGAAATGTTTAGTAAAATGCTTTAGTGCCCTCTAACGGTCCATGTTTAGATGACATTGTGAAGAAAAGTGATCTGAGCAATAAGACACATTTCCTGTTAGGATATTCAAGATGTTATCTTTAAACTGAAGTAGGAATGAGACTGTATTTTTGAACACTAAAAAATGCCAAATCACTATTTGGAAGGGAGGAATACTACTTACTGTTGACAAAAGGGTTCTGTAGATTTTGTATGTTCATGCCAAGGACAAAGTTCCTCTTTGTTTATCCTACAGAACTGTAAGTACATGGAAGTCCTGCTGTAACAATGAAAGAGATACCTCAGACCAGGGAGGCCTAAAAGCCTGTCTCCATTCTGTAATTACATCCCTATATATGAGGAAATTGTGCATCTGTGGCTTTTTGAGCCCAATCAAATGTTAGGTGAAATTCAAACTGCTGTAATGTCACAACTGTTAACAGCTGTACTGAAGTGTATGTGACTCCTTGTCATAGAATCATAGAGGTAGGGTTGGAAGGGACCTTGTAGATCTTCAAGTCCGATCCCCTGCCTGGACAGGAGGAAAACTGGGCTCAAATGACCCCAGCCAGGTAGGCGTCAAGCCGCTTCTTAATGACCCCCAGGGTAGGAGCCAGCACCACTTCCCTTGGAAGTTGGTTCCAGATCCTAGCCGCCCTAACTGTGAAGTAGTTCCTACAGATGTCTAATCTAAACCTACTCTCCAACAACTTGTGGCTGCTATTCCTTGTTATCCCAGGGGGCGCTAGGGGAAACAAGGTCTCCCCCAAACCCTTCTGCTCCCCCCTAATTAGTTTATAGATGGTCACAAGGTCCCCCTCAGCCTTCTCTTGTGAAGGCTGAACAGGTTCAGGTCCCGTAGCCTCTCATTGTAGGGTCTGCCCTGCTCTCCCTGGATCATGTGGGTGGCCCTCTTCTAGACCCTCTCAATGTTGTCCACATCCCTCTTGAAGTGGGGTGCCCAGAACTGGACACAGTACTCCAGCTGTGGCCTGACCAGTGTCGTGTAGAGGGGGAGGATCACCTCCTTGGCCCTACTTGTGATGCACCTGTGGATGCACGATAATGTCCGGTTAGCCCTGCCGACCATGACCTCGCACTGTTGGCCCATGTTCATCTTGGAGTCAATGATGACTCCAAGATCCCTTTCTGCCTCTGTGCTCTCAAGAAGGAAGTTTCTCATCTTATAAGTGTGCTGCTGGTTACTACTGCCCAAGTGCAGCACCCTGCACTTGTCCGTATTGAAACACATCCTGTTTTTGTTAGCCCACCCCTGCAACCTATCCAGGTCTTGCTGCAGTCTTTTCCTCCGTACCAGCGTGCCCACCTCACCCCAAATTTTGATATCATCAGCAAATTTAAACAGGTTGCTTTTCACCCTGTTGTCCAAATTGCTGATAAAGAAATTGAACAGTGCGGGCCCAAGGACCGAGCCCTGGGGGACTCCGCTGCCCACTTCCCTCCAGGTTGAATATGACCTGTCCACCACCACCCCCTGAGTACAACCCTTCAGCCCATTTGCAATCCATCTGACCGTGTAGACATCAATGCCACAGTCGCCTAGTTTTTTAATGAGGATGGGGTGGGAGACAGTGTCAAAGGCCTTCCTGAAGTCCAGAAAGACTACGTCCACTGCTACCCCTGCATCCAATGCTTTTGTGACCTGATTGTAAAAGGCAGTCAGGTTGGTCTGACATGACCTGTCCCTAATGAAACCGTGCTGGTTGCCCTTGAGCATCATCCCCGATGCCGGCCCATCACAGATGTGCTCTTTGATGATCTTTTCAAAGAGTTTCCTCAGGATTGAGGTAAGACTGATGGGCCTATAGTTGCCTGGGTCCTCCCTCCTCCCTTTTTTAAAGATGGGGACCATATTGGCTATCTTCCAATCATTTGGTACCTGGCTCAATCACCACAAGTGCTCATAAGCTGTGCCAAGGGCCCTGCAATAACTTCTGCTAGCTCCCTCAACACCCTGAGGTGGAGAGCATCTGGACCTGCTGATTTGAACATATCCAGCCCCTCCAGAAGCACTCTAACCCAGTCCTCCTCAACCTTAGGTCTGTAGGCGTTCCCCTTGAGTCTGTCTTGAATCACGGTGGGGGAGTCCCGGTCCCTGCACAAGAAAACCGAGGTGAAGAATTTGTTAAAGAGATCTGTTTTCTCCTCTGGCGCAACCACCAGATTGCCCAGCGTATCTTGCAGCGTATCTCCCACGATTCCTGGTGCCTTCTTCATCCTCCCTATATATTTGAAAAAGGACTTTTTATTATCTTTGATCTTGGACGCTAGTCCTAGCTCTATGTCCGCCTTAGCTTTCCTAACAGCCCACCTACAGGCCCGAGCAGTGGAGGTATACTCCTCTTTGGAGATAGCCCCCACCCTTGCACTGGGTGTACGCCACCTTTTTAGCAACCAGGCATTCCCAGATGTCCTTGGTGAGCCAGGGAGGCCTTTTGGGCACTCTTGCCCCCCCTTGCTTCTTGTTGGGATCATCACCCCTTTGGCCCTGAGTATCGTCTCTTTAAGTAACGACCACTTATCTTGGGCACTAAGTTCCCCTCCCCTTGAAAACCTCAGCGCCTCTCCCACCCATCTCCTTAACTCATTGAAGTTGGCCCTCTTGAAGTCTAGGGCTACTGCCTTGCTGCAGGCCCTTGACACCCTGTGCTGGATGAAGAATTCCAGCAAGTGATGATCACTATCATCCAGGTGGTCAAGGACCTGGAGCCCCCTTACCAGATCATCACCTGTGGCCAGGACCAGGTCCAACAGGGCATTTCCTCTGGTGGGACTGTGCACCTCCTGGGTTAAGTGGAGGTCCTGTATCTCAGCCAAGAACCTCCTGGAACAGTCTGACCTGGCTGACTGCTCCTCCCAGCAGATGTTCGGGTAATTTAGATCACCCATGACAACTACATCCCTTGCCTTAAGTGCCTCTGAAAGCTGGCTCAAAAATTCCCAGTCCAGCTCCTCCTCTTGGTTGGGGGGTCTGTAGTAGACCCCTACTGTTAAATCCCTCTCCCCATGACCCCCTTGTATCTTGACCCAGAGCACTTCAGCTTGCCCCTCCTCTGATCCCATTTTGGTGGCAGAGGATGTGTATTGCTTTTTGACATAGAGTGCCACACCCCCTCCCTTCCCTTTTGCTGCTGCCTGGGTGTTTGTGGGTATGCATTTCAGGAGGACCTTGCTAAGCCTATCTGCAGGACGAAGAAGTTCCAAAGTATGATACGGTGGAAGGTCCAAAGTGTAAACATATCCCTGTCACTCCCTTTGATTCAGTTGTGTTAGGAAAAACGGGAGGGAAAGCACAGCTGGAGGAGGTTATGGGGGAAATTATCTATTCCTACTCATGCCCTCTAGAAATTGTTAATCTGAAGCAGGGGAGAATGGAGATAAACTGGCTGTGGTTCCATGCCAGGCATCTGCCCACAGTCCAGCCAGCTGTAGAAGTGGCTCTCTGTAGATTCACTATAAGACTAGGGAAGTGCAACAGCAACCAAAGACAGAGGTATGAGCGAGAGTGTGGAGAATTAGCAAAAGGTAGAAGAACAGGTGGAACAGCTACCAGTGACCAAAGTGGGATAAGGATCACAGAAATTATTAGGAATGAGAGGTGACATTGGACAGACTATTTTATTTGAGTAGGAGGAAGGACACAGAGATTGGCAAACTTAGAGGAAAGGGGGCAGTTTATGATGTTTGCTTTGTTGTCACCATGACTTCGATGAAGGGAAATTCCATCTAATATGTTCCTACTATAGCAAGTAGGAACATAGTTAGCATGTTCCTCTAATATGTAAGCCACTATAGCAAAAAAACCCATTGATTCAGGTAGTTGATGAACTTGTTTACAAGTATCTTCACTAATGATCTTGTCCTGCTTGATATGAAGCACCTGATTAAAAAGTTGGTCTGCCTCCAGCCTTCTTCAGCACCAGGGATCCTGGTTTATTTGTTTAAAAATTTCAAATTATCTGATAAAAAAATTGTGAATTCTCTGATTAAAAAAACCCAAATCCACAATTAAAATGAAACACCACTATATATATATACATATATATATATATATATATATATATAGGTATTGGTTGAACACACTGTTTTATTGATATAGTTACAATTTTAAAGCAATTTTAAAGCCTTCCAGTGCCTCAATTACTATAATAAACTAAATGATAAGCAACTATACATTTTGGTATTTGATTTTAGCTTTTTAACATGGAAAATCAGAGCTCACCCTGCACCCATAGCTCACCAGGATGCAGGTCCAGGCCCCTCATTCCCCACCTCACAGCCTTTCCACCCCTGGTGGTGGCCCTCACCCCACCCCCACCAGCCTCCTTACCCCCAGCCCTGCCAGAGGGAGCCCCTAGCTACCAGGGCTATGGGGCCAGGGACCTGGGTCTGCAGCCTCCTGCCCCTGCCAGCAGTCCCCAAGCCCTGGCTGCTGCCCATGGGAGGCGGTGGCTGCTGGAGCTGAGTGGAGCGTGGAGCCTGGTTCACCCTCCCCCATGGGCATTGGGCAACATGGCCAGAACAAAGCCTGTGTTGACGTTTTGTATTTTGTGCCTTTTATATTTCACCAGCCAGTATTGTTCACTCTGCTGTTTGTGTTTTATATTTTGTTAACCCTGTCTTTTGTCAACTGGATGAATATGTCTATGATTGTAAGTGTCTAACCTTTATTGAATCCTGCCCCCTTGGGGTGTTGTAGTGTCCCCTATACCCTTTGGTTTATACCTGCTATGTTCCCAGTACTGTTGTCTCATTAAAATGTATATGGTTAAGTTCCCATTGGTGATCTGGCTTTGCTCTATAGGGGAAGGAGAGTCCCTATACCTCCCACAGTGCTTGTGCAGCTGCTCTGATCCCTTCAATTGGAGAGGGGGTACATCTTGGAGTATCACCTGGGTTACATGGAGATTTCTGTTTTTCGTGGTTTCTACAAAAATCAGAAAACCACAATTTAAGTAGGTCTTTATTTATGAGGTCTTGATAGAGGCAAAACCTCTGGTGGCAGCAGTTACAGTGTGAGTGTCCACAGTTTTACAAGAATTTAGCAATTGGCATCATCAGATACGGTGGCGGAATTGGAAGTTGCCTTGCTACAGCCCCAAAGGCATGATTCTGAGCCTTGTCGTGAACTTGTATATATGACTGTCCCCCATCAACCCAGATGTTAATGGGTACCTGCTCATTGGGGCTAGGGAACAAAAAGCAGCTTGATGGGACACTAGTCACTTAGTGCCCGTGTGAGCTATTGACTACAGAAATTGGTATGCTTTGACCACCTGGGCTCGGGTAGACTCCAGCCCTTTTATTTTTTGATCTTGTCATAGACAGAACATTTTACCAAGTTGATTATAAACTGGCATTGAAGGCTGTTTTATAGTTATGCTTATGAATTTAGTTTTGTCAAGACAGATTACCTGGCCAATGCATTGTGCTTTTAACCTGAAAAAGTGTTTACTTGATTGTCATCTAAACTGTATTAACCTTTGCTTTTTCAAGGGCCTAAATGTCCCATATGAGTTGCATGTTCCAATAAAGCTATTGATTTTTTGATTTTTTTCTTAATGGATTTCTGCTCAAACTTATCACTAAATTGAAATCAAATATAGATTTGTGTCAAAGTATCAGTAAAGCTTTCAGATTATCTCTATGTGTTTATTTTTTGAAGTATCTGTTACTCAACAAAGTGGTTTGGGGGACAAAATATAATTTCAAATCTATGGACAGATAATTATCCAATGTACTTCAAAATAAGACAATCTCCCAATTATTAGAGTCTACATATGGAACATTTATACATTTTTATAATTTTCCAGGTATAGAATCTAATTATTTGTTCCCCTCCCACTGCTACAAAAAGAAAAATAAATCTGGGAGGGTCAAGTGGCCCCCCCCCCCCCCAACTTCTTCACCCTGCAGCCCTTTTCATCCTCCCCACTCCCCCTTAGTGTTAGATTCTGCACACCCTAAGCCCATGGAAGTAAGGCCAATTTGAAAACACTGACTTTGAAATAAACATGCCTGTAGTAATTTAGTTCATCCAGAACTGTTGCATTTTACCTTTTTTGAAACTGCTGCAAATTCTTGCATAGGCACTCCATTAATACAGTTCTAAGTAGCACTTTTGTATCTATTTATATAATATACAAACTATTCATGAAATTAGTTCAACCATAAAAGGCGCATGATTTACCATATAGTTAATTGGGCTGGGGCCCACCAGATTCAACAGCATGGTGACCCCACAACTCAGCAGTTATCAGTAGGGATCCTGGTTTTCTCTGATAAAAAAAAATCCCCAATTCTGGGGTTAAAAAAGTAACCAAAATGCCACATTTTTCCGTGATTAAAATGAAATGTCACACACACACACACACACACACATATATAGTGGTGCTTCATTTTGATCATGGAAAAATGTGGATTTTGGGTTACTTTCTAAACCTGAAAAGTGGTTGTTTTTTTTTAATCAGAGAAAACCAGGATCCCTGCTGATCAGTATGTGTATATCCAGATACCACCCCCCCCACCCCCCCCACAAAGGAGCCATGTGCTAATTAGCCCCCCATCATGACTGGAACCAGGTGTTCTTGTTGCAAGTCCTGGGATCCTCCAAAAATGTATATGCAGATGAGGCATATGGCGACCTTGTCTGGCTTCACCTTATGGGTGCAGGGCAACACTAATCATATGTGACTGACTGAGGTGTGAGGGCAAAAGAGAGATTCTAGGTGAACTGTTTGGGGGCCCCCTTTGGTGATGTTTACCAGACATTTCAGGCTGGTGAGGAAATAGGAATAATTGGAAATGGGAAAGAAAGACCAAGCTCAGCTGTTGGAGTGAAGATGAAGTTGAAATGTATGTATTCAAAGTAGTGACTGACACAGACTTGAAAAAGAGTTGGCACTGAGGGGGTTTGAGCACAACAGACACTATGATATATCTTATTCAGGCTGCATTAACCTGTCTTTGTGGTGTGTTCCCATCAGCATCTCAACCTTTTTGGCTAAGATCAAACATAGCATTTTTGGCATCACAGGGAGAGTGTCAGGGCTGGATATAGCCCTCCCAGTGCTGGCCTGGTATTGCAGTACCTCCAGGCCTGGTGCCAGCTCTCTGAAGAGGGAATATGCATTGGGTTTTTTTAGAGGCCCCACGTGTGTGTGTGTGTGTGCGTGCGTGTGTGCACGTGTGCGTGTGTGCTCACACACAAAAGGCTCCTATCAGTATGTTTGCCCAATATGGGCCACATGTTTTATAGTCATGCTCAGTGTTGGTTGCATTTCATCAGGTGCATAGTTGGTTTCTATTACTGAGCACCTGCTGCTTTTTGTAGCAGTTTAATGACAGGCAATTTATTTAATGTGGTATCTTTGTATGCAATTAAAAGCTTAGGGGTTCTTTCCTTCGTGCTGTTTGGAGGGTGGGGGAAAGCATCTTGTATTCAGCTAAATATGGTAGTTATTCTGGGAAAGCCATTTTTTGTTTTTAATTTGAAACATTACAATTCAAGAGACTAATGTAAGTCATACTGCAATTGTCAAATAGCAAAAGGTTATAAAGTGCAAGGCAGGCATTCAAAATGCAAACTCATAAATAAAGAGCCTCAAAATCATGTGGGATTAATTTCTTTAGCATAATAACTTTCTCTTCCCTCAGTTTCATGTTCCTTGGTTTTTGATATAGATAACATGCAATAATAAATGAACTGTAATATTAATTTCTTTATGAGAGAGGTAAACTGAGGTCTAACTTGAGAAAAGTGACTTAGAAGATAAATGAGAGATCAGAAATATTAGAAAATACAGAAGCCAGTGCTAATTAATTGCATAGTAACAGAAGATGCTAGTGACTCACATAATGCAGGGGAAGTGTGCACTGTTGTCACAGAAGCAATCGTTTTAGAAGCCACATACTAAAGAATCTGCTTTCCCAGAAAGAAAGTGTGTGGACTGAAAAGAAGTTAGTTTTCACTATTTAAATTTTGATGGAAGGGTACACTAATTACTACCACATGCATTGTGCCCTTTAAATAGTTTAGTAAAGGATCAAAGCCAGAAATACAAAAAATTTTTGCAGTTGATTATTCTTTGACTTTCTGGAAGTTGTTATAAATGAATTTTTGAACTTATGGAAACAAGATGCCAGCTAGTATTATACCTTCAATTGATGCTATAGCTATCACACAACCAAAGCTAAAGTATGATACAATCCAGTATACGTTCAGAAAGCAGGTGTTCTGCCTGAATAGAGAAAGTTCCTTTTCACATATCCATATTTCTGTAAACAAGGCAAGAATGATAGTCATGGGGCAATCCTCTTTGGATGGCACGTGGCTGATATAGGTTCTATTCTTGGCTTTGGAACAGACTTACAGACTGAGTGGGAGTCTGGGGAAGCACAACCTCTGTAATGCTTCAATGGTTTGTTTAAAAAGCTTTAATGGCCCTGCTTTCTCACATAGATACTATGTGGCTAAACCATGCTAAAGATTTAGGTGTTCAATTCTTCGAGTGATCGGGGCTATCTTGGTACCTAGGCAGATCACTGAAATACAGAACAGATACGTATATCCTGATCTTTGAGACAACTGGATTGTCCCTCTCATCTGCTGATAGGAAGTCTGTCTTACAAATATAAGGTGCCTGCCACCAGGGTTTGTCATCTGAATGCAACAATTTAAGAAGCAATCTGATAATAAACCTCTGATCCTGCTTCTAAGCTATTCCTACTAGCTGTCTTCTCACTGAAGGAGGGGCTGGAGAAAAGCCCTTTTTAGCTGGACACAACTGGCTGGACAACATGGGCCTTAGAAGGAGAGGGAGTGGAAGAATGCGGGAGAATTCTTTGACCAAACTGAAGTGGGATGGCCTCTAGGGAATGAACAATGTAAAAGTGATTAGAAGGGGATAGCTTAGGGCTGGGGTGTCAGACTCACCTCGTGCCCTGGATCAGATCTGTTCTGTGGGGCTTCCTGTGGGCCAGATGAGCCCAACGTACATGAAGGTTCTGGCCTGGGGCATGTGGGCCTTGGCAGTGGCTCCAACTCCAGCTCCAGCATGGGGCTGTGGTGGTGCCAGCAGTGGAGGAGGTTGGGCAAGAAGGCAGGCCAAATGGCTGCCTGTCATGGTGGCAGCCATGTAGATGGACTACACAGCCACAGGGCAGCTGGGGATATATCAGCCCTTACTTGCCCTCCTGCCACTGATCATCATGTTCGTTGAGGCCTGAGGGCCCCAGATTTTGCAGAAGGCCACCCCCCAGCCACCCCCTCAACTTCTGGTTGTCCACCAGTAGCCTGGCAGTTCCCACAGGCCATATGCTTTACATCCCTGGCTTAGAGAATGGGGAAAACAATAGAGCTAACTAAAGAGGATCAATCATAATCAAGAAATGTGTGATTTTTAGAATTTAAATTACAGTGAGGTCCTAATAATTGTACAGCTAAAAAAGATAACTTAACCCAGCAGTTCCCAAACTCTGACAGACTGCGCTTCACCAATGTAACCACCTTACATTAACCACCAGCATTACATTACGTTACATTAGCCACCTTACCTTAACCACCAGCAAAGTTTTCAGTTCAACCTTAAGTACCACCAACAAATTTTTGTCATATAAAGTAATTATAATAAATCTGTCAACGCATACTGCTGACAGGATGTCTGCGTACCATTGGTGGTACTCATACCACAGATTGGGAACTGCTAAAATCTTAACCAATATAGCAGCCTTATCCTACTCCTTTCCCTGCCTTTAGCATGGAGACAAAGCAGGTGAAGCCTGAGTGAGTGAGTTTCAAGAAGGCCAAACATTAAATTGTCCTGTGGGGCATACAGCTGAGTACAACTTAGGGGAACTGCAATTGCATTGGGGGCTAAATGAACTTGTTCTTGTTCTGGTTCTGAAGGCATACAAAGCCATCTTTTTGCCTCACTCTGTCAGTACTGAACACATCTTGATTAGAAAAGACAAGCTGGACTAAAAAGTTTAAATGAGAGGTCAGAATGGCCCTTTGGCTATCTGCCACTTGCTCTTAAAAATGCATATACTATATAATGAAATGCTTGGAGTATCTCCCAGAAAATGTTTCTATACTGTATATGATGCTCTATTTACAGATCAACCATGATCTGATCTATTTACAGATATGATCTATTTACAGATCAAGCATGTTATCTTGGAGAAGAGATAACTTCTCTTGCTCCTGTCTGGCCAGGAAGCAATGGCAGCACCTCCAGTTTTGAACCTGGAGATGCCACTTCTTCAACCACAGCTTTCTGGCTGGGTGGGGTCATAGTGAGCATGTGCTCTGAGGCCGGAGCTGAAGCCACACCTGGAGCCATGACTCAAGCCACTGGTGGACAGGAGGAGGCAGGGGAGGGGGCAGCATTTTATCATGTAAACTTTTCAGTCCAGCTTGTCTTTTCTAATCAAGGTATATTCCGTGTTGGGAGCGGCAGGCGGCGGGGGGGCAGGGGCGGGATGTAGGTGTGGGGGAGGCACAGGTACCACATGGAGGTGGGGAGGCATTTGGGATGCACACCAGGGAGAGCAGGGGATTGTGTGTGGGGGGGGTGCCATAGGGCACAGGCTTGGCTCTCCTTGCTTCCTGCCCCTCTGCTGCTGCTTTACCTGTCACAGACGTAGGGGCGGGGGATTAATTTAAGGTGGCCTTCCAATAATTAGATTCTATACATGGACAATTATAATCAATTTATAAATTTTCCATTGGTAGAATCTTACTATTGGGGAGACGTTTTAAATTCAGTGTCATCCCGGATTTGGGTAAACATGGTATTCTACAATTCTTCCATGTTAACAAACACTTCTTTATTTATCTGCACCAACAAGTTCTCACATATTTGAGAGGTCTGATGGCAGGAGTTTGAGAGAAGACTGGAATCCAGACACTTTTCAGCCTTTGGGGGAACCTTCACACGTGAAGTGACCTTCCAACCAGGGGCCAAGACCTGTGCGTTGTACTGTGTGACGAGAGAGCCTGTAGCCACGATAGAGATAAGCAAGGAGGTAGCTGAAAGAAATGGTTGAATCTGAAAAAAAATAACGTGAAGAATGTTTAATTCTGTTTTGTCTTTATCTTGTATGTGTTTTTTTGTTCCAGGAGTGCTCTTAAGCTTTCTGCTGTCCCCCAGCTGCACTTCTCTACATCTACATTTGTTACAAAAAGTATGTAAGTTCTCTTTTTATGCTATACTTGGAATTTGACTTCCCTTTGTTGGAATGAAACACTTTATCCATCATACTGCATCTGTTGTATTTGGATACTCAGTTCCAACTGAGATAAATAAAAGCACAGTATGCTTTATTTAAAGAAGTGCTTACTAACAAATCTTGTCATGGGTTAGCTATGAAAGTATCAGAGTTTTCTTCTGTTATTAAAAACATGATTCAGAATGTCGGGGGTGGGAAGAAAGCAGCTCTCTGAAATGCTTTATGTGGAAAAGCTTCTTTTAAAATGTGGCCACATAGGCATTTTAAGAATACAGTATCTAATAATCAGTGAGTAAATACATAGGCCACTTTTTAAATGAAAAAATATTTATAATTTTAAAAAGATCAAATGAAATGTGCAGAATGTGTTCTCTTCTATTTATATCTAGTTATAACAACATTCCAGTATGTTGAGAATATTGTAAAGAATGCTATGTAGAACAGTCTTTCAGTACTTATTGGTACCAATTTCACTGACTTCAGTGGTGCTACTTGCATAAAAAATAATTACTTACATGTGTAAAAGTTACAGGATTTAGGTGATACATTTATCTTATTATTGCTATTGAGCTCTTCTAAAAATATATGCTTCTTGTTATTTTCTCTTTGGCCTTTTATTGTCATCAGTACTTATACATGCATGTACTCTTTTGTCTTTTAAGAAATAAAAGTAGAGCTCTGAGGGAAATGATAGTAGTTCATTAGTTTGACTTGATCATTGCAAACCTAACTGTATGAATAGATAGAACTACCACTTTAAAAAAGTATGTGATGAATTGAGCTGCAAAATTTTCATTTCAATATAGAAATGAAACTTCCTAAGATTTCTAGACTTTGGAAAAGGAACCCATATCATCTGTAGGAAGATTTTTATTGATCTGACAGTAACTAGAATGACTGATCAATGAATCTTGGGAATTGGAACAAGGCCCCTTGTTAGCCTTTCTGAAGGTCTTCAGAATATTAACTGAAAGTTTTACCATTAAATTCAGTGCAGCAGGATTGGGCTGCAGATTTAATAAACTGACTCTTTATTTCCCTCTGTGTAATTTGAATCTTATCTTGCTTCAGGTGAGGTCAAGGACAAAACTGCAGCCTCATCAATTACTATAAAATGGCCCCTTTTATAAAAGATGATAAAAAGAAAATGTATTTATTGTGATAGCACATAGAAAATGTACTTACACAGAAGAATAAGCAGATTCTTAAAACATCAAAGAAAAAACAGACTGTGAAAAATAAAAATATATAATTGAAAAACTTGTAATCCTTACTATGTACAAGTCTGCTTTTAAGTGAAAAGCTGCATTCTTTAGGTAGCTTTCACAGCACATTGTAAGTGGTAGGTTCAATATTTAACTTTGTCACAAGGGAAAGGATAGATGAACTGCACCGCTGTTATATGAATCTTTGAATGCAGTAGTGTCAAATAATCAAAACATTTTTTGTTATTTTTAACAGCTAAACATCCATAATTCCTATTCTACAAGAAAATTCCTATACTACTACTATATAAATTCTTTATATAGGGTGGGTTTTTTGGCTATATTTGATACTTTTTAAATCTGAGGTAATTATTAAATGAAATGCTTGCAATTCATATTTTAAATTCAGGATTTTGCAGCTCAGCTTTTTTGTATGCCGTGTATTTATTTATAGGTATTTCATAAATGTACACACATATGTGCTTCTTACACGCTGTGAGTACTGTCCATCACTGCAACCCTTTGGAGACTTTTAATAGATGGTAACAGATTAGCACTGATAATCAGGATCCTGGTTTTCCCTGATTTAAAAAAATCACAAATTCTCTGATACCCCCCCCCCAAATCCTTGATTAAAATGAATGGCAACCCCCACAGACCCCTGGCCCTGCTGGTATCCCTCACTCTCCCCCACAGCCCCCTGGCATTGTTCTTGCCCTCATTCCATCTCCACAGCTGCCCAGGTATGCTCATGCCCCTTACTCTCCCTCAACTACCTCCCTGCCCCCACAGACTTCCCAGTGGGGGCCCCCAGAGGCCAGGGCTATGAGGCCAGGGACCCAGGTCCACAGCCCCTTCCCCCAGCAGAAGGTGGCAGCTGCTGCAGTGGAGCAGAGCCCGGCTCTCCCCTGCTGGCTGCCTGCTGTGGGCTTGGGTGGGGAGGGGCTGGCTCCCTGCTGCTGTGTACACTCTGGGGGGGCAGGGAGGACCTGTGCCCCCCAGAACTGTCTGTGGGGTGGGGATGGGGGACGATTGCCTGCTGCAGGCTTGGGATCCCACCCGGTTGCTGTCCACTGGGGCCTCTGCAGCCCAGGGGTACAACCTGGTGTGGCAGGGAACAGTGGAGCAACACAGGGAAGCAGCTTCTGCTGCGAGCTGTCTGCTGCCCTGGCAAGGCATCCCTTGCCCGTGCAGCAGCAAAGGACAAAACCCCATGCCACTGCCCCCACTGTTGCCATGCAAGCAAGGGATGCCTTGTCAGGGCAGTGCAGAGCTTGCCGTGGCAAGCAGCTTTCCTGTGTGGCCCCGCTCTGCCCTGCAGCACCAGTTTGTTCCTGCTGGGCAGCAGGGTGGGAGCCCAAGCCCGCAGTGGGCAGCCCATGCACACAGATCCGGGGGGCCTGTGTACCCCCTGCTTTCCAGGAGTGCACAGTGCAGCGGGGAGCTGCCCCACACCCCTTCCCCCCAGATGAGCCACCTGTGGTCCTGTTTCACTCCCTGTCAGGGCCCTGTGGCTTCGCATTGCAGGCTCAGGCCCCAAACCCCATGCATGGCCTGGCTGCACAGCAGCCCCAGCCCCAACTCCAGCCCTAGCCCCAGCCCCAGCCCCCAGTCCTGCCCAACTCCCTCCCTCCCTCCCTGTAGGGGCCTCAATTCCCATCCCCCCACTTACCTATGGGAGCTGCTCTCCAGGCTGCCTGGCAGTCATGTCCATATACATGCACACGGTGCAGGGTCCCTGCCTGACCGTGCTTCTCCCCACTCCCCCCAGCCCCTTACAGGATGGAACTCCACTAAAATGAGAAATTTGTGCTTTCCTCTGGAAAAGGGGGAAATCCACGTTTTACTCCATTTTTCCTTGGGAAACAGAATACCTGGATCCCTGCTGATAATGATTATAATGAACCATTATATATTCTTTCCTAGGTGCATGCATTCACAAAGTTGCACAATGACATTTCCTGTACTGACAGTCTTCGTGGTGACTCTCTTCAGTATTTCACTATGTCAAGATATAACAAATACTACAGGTATGTGAACAGTCCTCTTTAAATAATTAGTGAATTCATATTTAAATGTTTAAAAATAGTTTTAATTATACCAACTGATTCTTTAGAAACGATATGAAACTTTTTTCCTGTATTTATGAAAAAGTTTCCGAAGGAAATATTCTAATGAATATTAATAGACAATACATTTCTTAAAAGAGAATTTTTTTTTGCAAAGAATGAAGGATGATTCCTTCAGACCTTTTAGTTGTTCCACTGATTTTTACTAAATTGTAAAGCGTGATTCCCCATGCTTATAGGTAACACTTGAAAACTAACCTTCATCTCTGTGATGTAATTTAATTTCAGACTTATCTTACGTCACGTTTGCATGCAAGAGTCTAGAAACAATTTATGCCGTGTATTTAACAATGTAGTATAACTCATTGAACATGCACTGTTACATGGAATATAACTTGTTGCCTCTACAAGCTTAGCGAGATACTTCAATTTGTTCCTAGATATTAAATAATTTTAGTTGAAAGAACATTTTGGATATCCTATATATTGAACATTTCACTTTGGTAACACATTCCTCCAGGAGATTCAATGGTGTTAAAATACACAGTTGAAACCTGACATTCAATAAGTTCTATCAAGGCTTGGGAAAACGAAACTATGCAGCAGCAAGGCATTTTAACTGAGCCTGCAAAAATGAAGTCTATTTGCTAAGTAAACAAGTTAATTTAAATAGTTGAGCAAGAAACACATTTCATGACAAACCATTTTCAATTGACTCTGGAATAAGCAATTGTGGGGGTTGGGGATAGTGTGTTGGGGGGCAGCAGGGAAGGAACGGGACAGGAAGATATTGTTAAAACTGGGGAAGGAAATGTTCCATAGTTACTGACTAATCTTTTGACATTTAATGTAGAACACATCCTGTAGAAAAACTAAATAAAAAAAATGACATTAAACTTCTCCAATGGAGAGGATCCGTATATATTTAGGAATGGGTTCAGAATCTCTGTGTTTCTGGAACGACATTAAGTACACTAAAATGCTCAACTGAAGGTGCTTCTGGCACAAAGTGGGATTTCACTGTATGGGTGAATTCCTTCACTTTTCTTCACTTAGAGGAACTACTGTTAATGCCAAGGGATCTAGTCCTCTGACTCATGAGCAGTAAAGGTCAACAGCATACATACTCCATCCAATATTGCATCACTTCCATGGCCTAGCACTTAGCTGGTGGATATCAGGATAAGAGAAGAACTCGTTGTCAGGGCAGCAAGTTCAGCACTTCTCTTTGGCTTGAGGCAGGACACTCAGGACTTCATAGATTTCATAGATTTCATAGACATTTGGGCTGGAAGCGACCCCAGAGGATCATTGAGTCCAGCCCCCTGGCCAGGGGCAGGAAGTCAGCAGGGATCATAGGATCCCAGCAAGATAAACATCCAAATATCTCTTGAAAGTGTTCAAAGTGGGTGCTTGAACCACCTCCGGCAGCAGTCTATTCCAAACCTTGGGGGTTCAGACAGTAAAGAAGTTCTTCTTTATGTCCAGCCTGAAACAGCTGCAGAGGAGTTTGTGACCATTCGATCTTATTATCCCTTGGGGCGCTCTGGTGAACAGACGTTCCCCCAGATCCTGGTGAACACCCCTAATAAACTTTTAAATGGCCACCAGATCGCCCCTGAGCCTGCACTTTTCCAGGCTGAAGAGTCCCATGGCTCTCAGCCTCTCATCATAAGGTCTGTTTCCCTGACCTCTGATCATGTGCGTGGCTGTCCTCTGGACTCTCTCAAGCTTCTCCACATCCTTTTTGAATTGTGGAGCCCAAAACTGGACGCAGTACTCCAGCTACGGCCTCACCAAGGCCGAGTACAAGGGAAGAATGACATCCTGGGATTTGCTTGAGAAGCATCTATGGATGCAAGCCAGCGTTTTGCTCACTTTACTAGCTGCAGCATCACATTGAAGGCTCATGTTCATCTTGTGGTCAATCATGACCCCCAAGTCCCTTTCATCCATGCTGCTAGCCAGTGTAGCACTGCCAAGCCTATAAGCATGCTGCAGGTTTTTCCTCCCAAGGTGGAGAACCTTGTATTTTTTGGTCTTAAACACCATCAGGTTCTCGTCTGCCCATTTCATGAGCCTGTCAAGATCTGCCTGGATCACCCTTCTGTCCTCAGGTGTGGATGCTTTACCCCGAAGTTTGGTGTCATTGGCAAACTTGGACAGCCCGCTACTGACACCAATCTCAACATCATTGATGAAGATATTAAAAAGTAAAGGGCCTAGGTCAGAGCCTTGAGGGACCCCACTGGTCACAGGGCACCATGACGATTGACTTCGGTCAACCACCACCCTCTGGATGCTGCCATGGAGCCAATTTCTCAGCCAGCAGATCGTGGTGAGGTCGAGGCCACAGTTAGCCAGTTTTGCCAAAAGGTGATCATGGGATACCAGGTCAAAGGCTTTTTTAAAGTCAAGATATATGACATCAATATCTTCTCCCTTAACCAGCTGAAAGGTCACCTGGTCATAAAAGGAAATGAGATTGGTCAAGCAAGACCTACCCACAACAAACCCATGCTGGGTATCCCTCAGGATATTGCCATCAGCTAGCCTGTATAGGATGGCCTCTTTGATAATATTTTACAAGACCTTCCCCAGGATAGAGGTTAGGCTGATGGGTCTGTAGTTTGCTGGATCCACATTCCTCCCTTTCTTGAAGATAGGCAAAACATTGGCCTTCTTCCAATCTTCAGGCACTTCACCAGAGTGCCAGGAGTTCTCAAAGATCTGTGCCAGGGGCTGAGCTATGATGCTTGCCAGCTCTTTAAGTACACTTGGATGTAAACCTTCAGGGCTGGCTGACTTGAAGGTATCCAGCCTGTCAAGGTGTTCCTTCACAAGGTCAGCTTTGATGGAGGGTAAGGAATCTCCCTAACCTGGGCCTCCCTGACCCATAGTGGGCAGGGGCATCCCATGGGACTGGTGAAAAACTGACTCGAAGTACCCATTTAGCAAGTTTGCTTTTTCCTGGGCATCGGTTGTCAGTTGTCCCATCTGGTTTAGCAGGGGTCCAATGTTGCCCTTGCTTTTCCTCTGGCTCCCCACATATCTAAAAAAGGACTTTTTATTGTCCTTGATATTTGTAGCTAGCTGGAATTCCATCACAGCCTTGGCTTTCCTGTTTTGCTCTCTGCAGGTCCAGAGCAGAGCAGAGTATTTCTGCTTGGTTGTGGATCCTGTCCTCTATCCTTTGTAGGTCTTCCTTTTAAGATGCAGGAGGTCCACCAGTTCCCTGGAGAGCCAAGGGGGCTGTTGTGCCCTTTTGCTGCCTGTCCTCCAAGACAGGATGGACTTAGCTTGTGCATCCAGGATTGCTCCCTTGAGGAGCAACCACTCATTCTGAACTCCCCTCCCCTTTGGGTTGTGGCCCTTTAGGGCCTCACTGACAAGCCTCCTGAGCTTGTCAAAGTCAGCTTTCCTGAGTCGAGGACTTCTGTATTACTGACTGACTTGCCAGCTTTACAGCAGATGGTGAAGGTGATCAGCTCGTGATCACTGTCACCCAGCTTCCCTTCAATCATTAGGTCACTGATTAGGTCATCCCCAGTTGCTAGAACCAGGTCGAGCAGCGCTTTACTTCTTGTCGGCCTGTAGATTTCCTGTGTCAGATAGAGGTCATCTACGCATGAGAAAGAGCTTTGTGCCCGCTTGGATTTGGCTGAGCACTCCTCCCACGAGATGTCTGGGTAATTGAAGTCTCCCATGACAATCATACACTGGGAGTGCACGGCCTCAGCCAATTCCCTGGCAAACTCCTGATCAAGATCTTGACTCTGGGTAGGGGGTCTGTAGCAGACTCCCACCATAGTATCCCCTGTGCCATGTTCCCCACGGATTTTAACCCAGAGGGTCTCAAGTCCACCATGGGTGCCAATGTCAGCTTGCAGGGATGCGTAGCTTTCCTTGACACAGAGAGCTACGCCCCTGCCCCTTTTGTTCACTCGATCCCTCCGGGAGCAGGTATGGCCATCTATACCTGTGGCCCAGTCATGGGTGGAGTCCCACTAGGTCTCTGTTATCCTATGACATCATTGTTATTTGCATTTAGCAGGAGGACAAGTTCCTCCTGTTTGTTTTCCAAGCTCATGGCCTTTGTATAGGCACACAAGTGTCCCCGTGGGGGCCCTTGCCTTGCCTATAGTTCATTCCAGGGCTGGGGCAGGGGTGGGATCTCTTGTGTGCCTTGGTCTGCTGGCTTTGCAAGGGTTGCTCAGCGGGCCAGCAGTGGTGGTAGTCCCCCTGTTCCCCGGTGGGCTTAGTTTAAAGCCCGGTGGAGCAGGTCATCCAGTCGGGCTGAGAAGAGCCTCCTCCCCAGTGGACTTTGGTTCACTACCTGGATTGTCCTCTTCCTCCTCAGCCTGTAGCCTGAGACTGGAGAATCGAGAAAAACACCACCTGCGCCCCCAGACCCTTTACCCCGCTCCCAAATCCCTGTAGTGCTTCATGACCTGGCTGGGAGTGCTCTGAGCCGTGTCATTTGTGCTCACATGGATGAGGAGCATGGGATAGTGGTCAGTGGGCTGGAGGAGCTTAGGGATCTTCTCCGCAATGTCTTGGATTCTGGCTTCTGGAAAGCAGCAAACTTCCTGGGCGAAGGGGTTGGGGCAGCAGATTACTTCCTCAGTTGTCCCTACCACAAACACATTTGGTACCTGGCATTTGACTTGTCCCTACCACAAACACATTTGGCACCATCATTAAAGCCAGTATCTCCATGGGTGCAATTTGTCAATGACTCACTGAGGTCAATAATTTGTGCAGATTTCCAGCAATGGAGGTGTTTTCTAAACTAATGAAAGATTGTTTTTAAACTGCAGTGCTCGATCTTCTTCAGGAATTCAAACTGTCCACAGCATCAGATAAACACATAATAGAAGGATCAAACCCAGGATCTATAGCCTATCGCATAAGTCCTAACATACAGCTCAGGAAAAATACAAGGTATGCTATAAATCAGAGGTTTTCAAACTGAGGTTTTGTGATAGGCCCTCAGGGGTTCCACAAAGAGACTGAGGATAATGGGGGAGCAGGCCATAAGGCCAAGTTCCTTGGCTCTGTCTCAGGTCACATGGCTGGCAGAGCCAGGGGGAGGGGTTGTGCAGCAGAAGAAGTGATATAAAACGGTTCCATGATTTTAATTTAATAATCACTACTATAAATGAAGCTCTATAGGACAGACATTTCTGAACAAAAATTCATTTGTTAAATATAGAAGGTAAGATTTCAGAGCTATATTGCGACTATATGAGGGAAGTACTACATAGCCCTCAGGCAAAAACCAGGCTTAACTGCAGCCACTGTTCTCTCTTCTGCATGTGGATTGACTTCTTTAACACTCCTGGGAGACAAGGCACCCCAAAGGGAGCCATACATCATAGAAAAGTGAGAAACATGCTGTGCTGATTGTATGGCTTGTGTCCACTGATGTTTTCAGTAAGAATTTGCTTGAGGTCAGAATGCAGAATCTGGCTTTTTTGTTCATCACCTCTGGGAATAGCACTGCAATCTCAGGTGTCCAGTAACTAATTAAGCAGCTTCTTTGCCACCTTACAGCACCATTAGAGTAATATAATTTAAATACATTAGAAATTAAACATTTTAAATGGACATTCGTTTACTTGGTTGATGGGTAGATTTTTTAAAATCAGACCATATGTGTTTTTGTTTTAGTGCTGGTTTTCCAGATGGCTTCCCTTCCGAATACTCTATCATTGCTACTTTTAAAATGCTGGAAGACACTTCACAAAATATGTGGCATTTATGGCAAGTTAGTGATTCTGATGGCAAAGACAAAGTTGGAATTCAGGTTCTGAGAGACAACAAAAATCTGGATTTCTTTTATGCCAGTTCATATAAAATAATCCTGTTCAGGACATTCAACAACATGGACAAAATTTTTGATAGCTCCTGGCACAAGTTAGCATTAAGTGTGAAAGGGAGTAATGTAAAATTGCTGATTGATTGTCAGGAGGTCAGTGCAGTTCCCACAAATGAACACGGAGACATTTACAGAAATTTGCACACTTCCCTAGTAAAAAGATCAGTCGAAAAGTCTTCTGTTTTGGTAAGTATCTCTCAACATACTGGTATGTACCAGTCCTTGTTATTACATTGTCCTTTGTTGGAAATATTTAACAGAAGAAAGCCATTTGGTTCAGTTAGTGGGGGGGGGGGGGGGGGGGGGGGAGGGTTTTCAAAGCATCTAATTTATTCTTTTACTAAATACATGTTTTAAATGGCCCATAGTGTTGCCTTTAGGATTCCATTCCTGGCATTCACTATCCTTTGCATGCACTCATAAGGAACTTTTTTCTTGGGTACAATTTGTATTGTTTTGCTTGGGAATCTCTCAAAGGGATTCATTACATCTCTATATTCTGTCTCTCAGAATTCAGTATAACTCAAAAAGCTTACCTTTTCTCTTTCTTTGTTCCTGCTGAAATCAATCATAAAACTCTTGATAATATTTAAAGGTTCAGAATCAGGCTTTTGATGGATGCAAACTAGGTTTTCTAATATTTTAATACAGCTCTCTCTTAAGAGGCATTTGCAGCTATTCAGTATTTTTTCTGTAGGGTGCATGAAACCATCTTTTATTACTTAAGCACAAGCACCCTCTAGTGGTCATCGTGGGGATCTGAATCTAGTTCTAATTTTTGTGAAGCTCTCCGATAAATATTCGTAGTTCTTAGAATTCAGAATAAAAGGTGTGTGTGCATGTAAAATAATCTACAAATATAATTACTACACAGAGATTTTGTGCTAGAGGTCACTGTACTTGGTTTAACATTTCTGCACAGCCTGTCTTTCAAACATAAGACAGAACAGCCAGTAAATTTTATGGTTTTATATCCCATGGGAGTTTTATTAGTGAATATTCAGCAAGTGGTTAACTTTCAATTTTTCTTTATAGAAGGAAAGCAATCACATTTTCTTAATCTGGAATTAAAACAGAAAAGTAAGAAGAGACATGATATGCTTTTGTAGTGACAGTATTCTACAATTAGCCAATCCTACTGGTATCACTGGTCATAGGGAGAGTGGTGAGGTGGGAAGGAAGAGTTGATCAGTGTGGGTGAATTACTTGGTAGAGGAAAACACTGTGTATCTGTATTGCGGAGTGCAGAGTGAGGAAATGGGTGAGTGGGGTTCTGATTCTATAGAGAAGAGGTCAATTAGCCCATATTTATTAAAGCTGTTATATATGGTTTCAAGAAGTTGTTTTATATGTTTGCCAGGTGGACTTGCAGCAACTTGAAATGCATTGTGATGCAGATAAAGCATACTCAGAAGGATGCTGTGAACTTTCTGATACTGTGAGTAGAGCGTATGGTTTCTCCCATGAGCTCCTTCACTTATGATAACTCAATGTTAACTTAACTGACTCTTGCATAGCTCTATATGCTATCCACTGCCAGTAAAATCTATCTTCACTGTCAGGTCTGCAAGTTTTGCAGAGCTGTATGTGGAGAGGAAGGCTTCTGCAAATCACATGACATCTAGGGGAAAAAATGTTTGGTAATTTGGAGCCGGATATTTTCTTTAAGGGGCTGAGAGTGTGGTTCAGTGTGTTTTGCCATTATTGTGGGGTTGCAGTTGAAACTGAAGAGTTTCAGTAGCTGGAAATGGGAAGGGCAGGATGTTAGTAGCTGAGATTGAGACTGGGCCCCTGTAGCTTGATTTAAAAGTATGTATAGGATTTCCAGCAGGGCACTAACTGAATATAGCTGTACAGCTGGAACCCCAAAAAGCACGTGTAGCCTTTTTGGTCCTTGCCTGTAACCAGCTCTACCATAAGAATCAGAAAATTTCTTTTTCTACAATTTAAGGACAAGTCTTGGAATTCCCCCTGTAGTCCAGTAGGAGATATTATCTTGCAACTTGCTTTTTGCAGCACAAAAATAAGGCTACAGACAGATGTAACATTTAAAATGTTTCAAATAGCTTTGAAATGTTTAAAAAGATGAATGTACAGGTGTGCACATCTGATAAAATGCTCCCAAAGTGACCAAAGCATGGCAAACATATATCTGGAAGGAGTGGGCACTATTTTGTACCATTTTGTCTCATGTGTTTACATTGGGTTGATCCTCCAGACCAGTAGTATGACAAAAGGGGGTGGGGAAGGGGGGTGGCCAGGGCACCAGTCCCAGGTGCTGTCCCTGAAGGGGCCACAAAATAGCATCCACCATGCCACCACACCTCCAGCAGTGCAGCTACTGCTGCTGCCCTGTGCATGACTGTTCTAGACAGTCTAGCACCCAGTTGTACTTCTGGTCCAGGCATCCCACAGTACAACACTGCCTTTACTCTGACTCCTGGTGCCCAGGGTGCTGGAAGCACCCTCGGACTCTTTGCTCCCCCTTCTCCCCCTGGTTGATGGAGTGGGGGGAGGAAGTGGAACACAGGAGGGAGCAACCTTCTACCATATGCCCTGACTGGAGAGTAGCATCACTACATGCTGTTATGGCAGTTTTGAAGTGCTAGGGGAGAGGCACAAGGCTACACATGTGTCCACAGTTGAAACACTCCATTTTTAAAACATTTTGCGTGTTATGTCTGTATGCTCCCTAGGTAACCTATGTCTTCATTTTTAGTGTGAAAGAAGTTGTAAATGTGCCCATGGAAGATCACAAGATCAAGGAACAACAGGCCCCAAGGTATAATTTAAAACGAAACTTTCTAGTTTTGATAATTTCCCATGGTTTTGTCAAAATCATGCTCAGCCCTTATTTTATGATTTTTAGGGGCAAAAAGGAGACAAAGGAGCACAGGGAGAGTCTGGCAGAGCTGGAAATATGGCAATTATCATAGGCTTTACCTCCTAATATTAGACATGACCTTTGTTTGCATAGGTTATCTAAAGAAAAAATCAACCTTAAACATGTGTAGCTCTGGTGAACATGCTGGAGAGAAGTGGGTAGCATGGCACTGGCACTAGGGAGAGGCAATGGATGAAGTGTTCCTTCCCTCTCCTAAGGGAAGGATAGGCTCTTGTTGAGGGCTAGAAGATCCAGTGACTGATGCTTACTTAGCTAACCATCACTTTAGGGTTTTATCATAAGTAAACTTAATACTGGCATAAAGGCACTTAAAATTCACCCATCTAAGACAGGGGTTGTCAACTGGGGGTATGCATGCCCCTGGGGGTACTTGAGACGGCCCTAGGGGGTATGTGCAGGCGGGCAGGGACAGAGCGCTGTCATGAGGTGCTGGCCACCCGGCTGAACACAGGGTGTGGGGGAACCTTGCATGCAGTGGCTGCCGCCACTCCACGTCCAGCCACTCACTCCCCCAGCCTTCAGATTGGTGGCTGGGCATACACTGCTCCATGTCTGGCCACTGTGGGGTACAATAATGCAAAAGGTTGAAAACCCCTTATCTAAGAGTGTGAAACCATAATAAGTATCCTTTAAAGTCTAAATATTTTAAAGATAAGCTACTCAAAAGGAGGTTTATCTTGGAAATGCTTTCCCCATGTTGTCTGAATGGTCAGGGGAGGTAAAACACTTTATGTTCATTCCTCCAGCATCCTGGGATGCACAGCTCCCAGCTACTCTACTTCTGCCCACCCTCCAAAACTCTAGTGGTCCCCCTGCCCCTGCCCCTTTTTCCCACTGAGAGCAACTGCTCTGAGACATGTAACTGAAGAGAGACCATGGAGTCTGCCCTAACTTTATGACAGCACAATAGTCCATAGATTTCTGGTGTTATACAGGAAATCTGGGACAGAGCCCTTAGGCATCTGTGTGATTCTTCACCTTCATACTATGATCGCATGTTACAACAGATACAAATTTCAGCTATTAAAAAAGGGACTTGGACTGCAGAACACTGGATTTGTTGGAGATGCCCCTGGGGATCACAACCCAGGGACCAGTTAACTTAGGTTCTATGAGAAATGAGATTTAGTATACTTAGGCCAGGTACAGACATTACACTTTTACCAGTATGAATGATTGGAAACCATAACAGAATAGAAGTTTGGTATACATAGACTGGTTTAAAAATGGCAGAACTGGGTCTAAGATTTGTCCTCCCCCCTCTCCCCACCACCAACATCAAAGGGCGAATGTGTGTTCTGTTCACAACTGTTCTAAACTATGTCACTTACAGAAAACTGCATAATTAGATCAATTCTGTCTCAGGCTTTTTGAATATCTGTACTTAGCTTTAAAGAGTAGATGTGCATGTAACAGTGCAGAAAAAAATCTTGTTCAATACTATTATGTAAACTGCTATTATGGGCTCAACCCAGGAGAGCTGGCTTTTTAGGTACCAATCTCAAGGAGAAGGCTGATGGTGTGCTCACTTATGTCAGCAAAAGGGTGAATCCTGGTGAGATTGTTTTCCATTGTTTTCTTATGCAGCATGAAGATATTCTCACAAGTGGTATCAGGTTCCCCAACTTTGCAGATACCAGTATAAATTCGTCTACTGCTTATCCCAGATTACAGCAATCATAAGATGCTGTTGCAAGATGCCTTAAAGTCTAGGGACAGAAATTACAGGTAAACCAATATAAATGATCAGAAACAGGTACAAATCTGTAACACAACAGAACTTCAGTGCACATAAATCACTTTCAAAATGGCCAAAACTGGTTGAAGATAAACCTGGATGGATGTAGTATCAGACTTAACTGATTTAGGTAAAGTTGGTTTACTGAACTTCTGTCCCAGATTCCCTCCAGATTCCAGTTAACTCAGTCCTCCAGCATCCCAGGAAGCTTTGCATCTCCCCTGCAAACACCCTCTTGGAGGGTGGGCGGGCTAGCTTTGGCCTAAGCTATCTGCTCCAACCACACAGGGAGGCATGCTTTAGCACCCCCTGGTTCTGGCCTTAGCCACTGCAGGCATGTGGCTGCATTTCTGGAATCAAAAGTGAATGTCTGTTCACTTGCTTATTGGTTCAATCTATGAAGCGTACACTAACCTCTGAAGAGTGAATCAGTTTAGACTTGGGCTTTTGACTATCTGTACTTAGCCAAAAAGGCTAAAGACTGAATGGATTCAGAGAGCAGTATCTGTCTAGCTGTGAAAATAAGTTCTTCTAGTGAAGTGGATAAGTGGGGAAAACTTGCACTGACTCTGCTCATGATGGAACTTCAATGACATTCACCAGCACTAAATTCACTTAAAAACTAAGTAATTCAATGTTTTTCTTGTTAATAGGGAATACATGGCCACCTAGGAGATTATGGAAACACTGGAAATCCTGGTCCAAAAGTATGATTATAATTATTTTGTTTTTTACTGTATAATAATATCTGAATTTTGTTTTGTTTGGCTTTATACTGTTACAACCATAAACACTTTTCCCTTTTATTTCAAGGGTCTAGTGGGCACTAAAGGTGAAAAAGCAATGAAAGGATTACTTGATGAACAGATATATACTTATCTTATATTGTGCATATGTCCAATTTTTGAACTTTATAGGAAATATATCAAGCTGTATATTTTTTCTATGCCTTTTGTGTTACATATAAAATAATGAGTATGAGAAATAAACAAAAGCAATGACGGTGCCTTTTCTTTATCTCCACCACATTGTGGGTATTTTGATTAGTGCTTTGTAGCCATGATAAGTGATAGTGGTTAGCAAGGCCATTTTTGTAGATCATTTTGGAAAAAGGGTTGCCTTTGAATGTAAGTGATTGCACTGAGAAACCCTTCTGTTCCTATGTTGTGATTTGAAATATCTGCGAGGAAGACATTCATTGCCAAATACTTCATCTGTATATGTGAAATCATGAAGATAAATCCACTATCAGAAATAATTTATGGCCAGGTCTTCAGCTGCTGTAAATTGGCATAAGTCCATTAAAGTCAACAGAGTTGCAATGATTTACTTCGGCACAAGGTTCTAACGTATATAATTTGCTTTTGGTTTGAGGTAATACAATCTATTAGAAAATGGTAAGCAATGTGTGTTGTTTCAAGTGCAAAGAGTCATTAAACTGTGTGTTCATCATGTATATTAACATAGGTGGTCTGATGGATGTTGCAATTAAAAGATGTGAAAATTTATTTTCCTTGTGATAAATCACTTTTCTTTTAAAGGGTGATACAGGTCCTCCAGGTCTCAAAGGATTACCAGGAGTAAAAGGTTTTAAAGTGAGTACCCTTCCAAATGTTGGAAAACTTCATGGCAATGCATTCATCTGGAATATCTTTTAGTGTAATGAGCAGTATAACAACTTGTGTTGGAATATCATAGAAATATATATGACATCATGGCAGTGTCTGGAGTTGTCATCATAGCTGCAAGTTTGAAATGACTGAGAAGCAGCTAATACTACTAAATACTTACTTTTTTGTCTTAGGGGGTATCTGGATCACCTGGAAACAGAGGAGGACTTGGAGCAAAAGGATATAAGGTATTTACTGTGTTTTTTTAGTTTAGCTGAACTCTTCAAAAAGTTAAGCTTGTAATGTTTTCTGTCTATGCACTGGCTCTTACCTTGGCTATGATCTGAACACTAAAAGAAATAAGTCAAAACCTTGTCAGCAACTAGGCCAAGAGAACTTCATGAAAATCCCAGAGTGCTGGAGGAAGTGGTATTGGTGATTAGGATGGCATTCTTGTCTCTGAGTTACTCCTTAACCTCTCTGTATAGGTTCCACCTTTTTGATGATTTTTGGAAGGGTGTATCTGACTCTTTCTGACTTCTAGTGTGTTTTTATAAGATCCCATGGTGCTCTAGCCAAATTCTAACTTGAGCATGCACTATAGCCCACCTATATTCCATATTTTTATTTCCTTGCTTAACAGTTACCATATTTTCTTGCATATAATGTGCCCCAGAATAAGATACACACCTTTTTTTGAAAGGCAGAATGAAGGAAATCTTTTCTTGTAAGTAATTTAGTTACAGCAGCTAGGAACCTGAGACTGCTCATTGTTCTGCTCACTGTGAATCACATGCAGATTTTACTTTTGTTTGTCACTGGTAAGTGGCTGAAACTGCTTTTGCCGTATTTCTTACATGTAATATGCACTCCAGTTTCCAACAGCTATGTTTTGGTGAAAAGACATGCAATTTATGTGGGAAAATATGGTACTATGTTGTCACTGGTCCAGAATCATTGTTATGTTCCATCTTAGAAGTGGCTGTATTTCATAGGCAACTGAATGATCATTTTATGGAGAATAATACATGAAGTGCTATTACTAGATGGTTCTTGAATAAATAACCTGTAAAATTCATTGAACTAATTTGTTACTCATGACATTTTATGTAGGTTTCGGTGGGATACTAAACACAGTAAAGACTTTATTTCACATTTGTGTCCATCACTGAATTAGTCGTCTTTTTTAACACTTCAGGGAGAACAAGGAGAACCAGGCATTGTAGGAATCATGGGATTCCAAGGAGTGAAGGTAAAAATGTGCACAAAGGTAAATAAAATGTGGTAAAAATTACCTTGCCGTACTCAAATTGATCATGTAGTGTGAAGACAGGCAGAAGGTAAGGCAAGATGGCACTTCAGAGACTAGCTGGTTCAAAGGGGCATGGGCTTTTATACGTTTCCTCAGATGCACCCTGGCCTTCCTTCTGCCTGTAGTATGTGCCTGTAGAAGGTACCTGTAGATGTGCAGGGATGCTGCTCCGTCACACTGTAATTACAACATGTCAGAACAGACTTGATTAATTGAGCCTGCTGGAGTGTGCTGATTCTCATGTTCCAGCAGCTTCCGTGTCTTGTATACCCAGTGTCCCAGTGCTACAAAATGGCAGTTAAAGCATCCCACCACCATTTTGAAGCATGGGATGCTGAATACACAAAATGCTGCAGGTGCTTTCACAAGAGTGGCTCTCAGAGCTGCTCTAATTAAAACCCCCTCCCCCCCAGCCTCTGGAGCACGTGTAAAGATGCATTGAGTGTTTATAAGGACGTCTATATAACATATTCCTATGCACAAGCAGCAACCATCTATTGACACCCTAAAATAACTTTAATTTATGATAAAGTTTACCAATAAAAATAAGTTTTAACAAAATCTCGGGTAAAAGAGTATCTCTTGTGCAATGGGTTGCAAAAATGCTGGTGGAAAAATTATTCTTGCGTACATGTAGGAGGTGCTCCAAAAATGTAAAGGTGCAGTTCATAGAAAACAAATGCATAGTTTTGGGCCTTCGCATACCAAAAGGCAATAGGCTTGCATGCTGAGTATATGGCCACATATATCTGTTATGTTTCTAGTGGGGAAAATCACCACTCTCCCAGTAGAAACTAAAAGTGTACAAGTATTCATTCAGTTTCTCCCAAAGGACCCATACCCTTCTGGGATAAAGGTGATACCTAGAATTCTCCTGTGATAGAGTTTCTCTTGTAAAAATGAACACCTGTACACTTCTCCTCCATGATCCACAGGAGCTGAATAGCATGTTACCCTGTGCTTTTCCCCAGACCAGGAACTCTACTCTGGGGTGGGGGGTGGGCAATTCCTCATAGCTTGACTCCTGTGGAGGATTTGGGTTGCTGGTACTCCCTGAGCCTTCCATTAAATTGGGGGCACCCACTGCCCTACTACTCCACTCTTCCCATCCACTGTGGCTAGGTACAGACATTTAAAAAGCCCAAGGTGGAATCAATCAAAGTTACGTGGTTTCCTGTAAGTGGCATAGTTTAGATCAGTAGTGAAGTGAACACACGTTCGCCCTTTGGTGGGGGAGGGGGGGGCCCCCAAACCTTAGACCAAGTTCCGCCATTTTTAAACCAGTCTGTGTGTTCCAAACTTCTGTTCTGTTACAGGTGGACCGGTTTTGTGTGCTGACCTGTTCTGTTCTGGGTATAGACTGGTTTCCAATCACTTATACCAGTAAAAGTGTAATGTCTGTACCTGACCTGTAGGACTGCTGACACTAGCTTCGAACATGCTGCACAGGGGGAAGCCCATTGGCCCCCTCCCCCATGTGGCATTTGAAAAGCAATGCTTCCAAAAGGACACCTCAATCTGGGGAATGGGTGAGGGGTATTGCCTTTCTCTCCCAGTTCTGTCTATGGGGGGAGTGGCGCAGTGTGGAAGGACTCTCTGCCTGTTGCCCTGACTGAGGTGTCCAGAGTCTTGGGGAACATGGGGAGATTTTCTCTGTTACTCCACTTTTGCCAGAAACAAAAGTAGAGCAGGCACTGCTTCTCATGCCTTCCCCAGACTGGGATAACACTGATATTAGGAAAGCACAGAGACCGGGGAGAGGGGGCAGCTTCAGGCTGAAACTTTCTGAAAAAAATGTATAGCTATAAATGAACTCCTGATCATAGCCTGTAACTATGTGCACAACTTCTGTTGTTGTACTTCTAGGGTGATAAAGGCTTGTCTGGAGCTGATGGTTTACCAGGCCAGCAAGGACCTAGGGTAAGTTTAACTAAAGCACAAACTTTTACTTAAGTGTAGTAGTCATTTTTAACTGTAAAGTTAATTACTGGGTCAACGTATCAAAGGATTACTGGATCCTCTGTAATTTTGTCTTTCTAAAGATGTTACTGAGCCAGAAGCTATTGCAATGTGTAAAATTACTGAGGGTAGGAGCTCAGACTAGGTGAGCATAATGATAATTTTTGGCTTTAAAATCTATGGATCTTTTTTATTTTCATAATCGTCAAACCATGCTAGGTATAGAATCATAATATTAAATGCTGGTGAGGCATTTTTATTTTTATTACTACTTTAAAAAAAATTCCATTTAATCACTTTCATTAGTTTTAGAGCATTATTCTTTTAAATTAGTGAAATATATTTTATGGATCTTTGTCTACCCTAGGACATCCTGGCTGACTTCCTTCTTATGGATGCTCAGCTGGCAAACTTTGGATTGTAGAGACTTTTAATATTACCGAGTCTGAGCAGTGTGGAGACAGTTTGTGTGCCTAGAATTCCAGGCACTCTCTCAGAATGCAGACTTCAAGACTGAGACCCCTTATCAGGATGTGGAACCCCCTGTCTAGCCTCCTTGTACCCTAAGATCAGAGCTGACCCCACATTTTTACCTGCAACTTATACAAGTCCCATCCAGAACTCTGTCTTCCTAGGCACTGTGGATTATTGTTTCTCTACTCAGCTGCAATGTGACAGCTACAGAAAATTACAAATAAACTGGGAAAGGCTCATCTAACTATATCCGTTGCTCATAGACACATCACAAGATATACACAGATCTATAGAAAAATAAAATGTACCTGCAGACCAACTGGACCCTATTTTATTTTTCCCATATACCTTCTGAGACTCCTTTGGGCTTCACTTAGTATCTTCCAGGGTGTATAGATTCTTCTGTGGATCCTTTTGCCCTATAGATTTCAGAGACATTAGGGGCTGGATGGGACCTCATGAGATCATCAGGTCCAGCACCCCCATCATAGGTCAGAAGTCAAGTGGGATCATGTGACCCCAGCAAGAAATAAATCCACCTGTTTTTTGAAGGAGTCCAGAGTAGGTGCTTGCACCACCTCTGTGTAGAGTTTGTTCCAGACTCTGGACACATGTACCATAAAGAACTTTTTTCTTATATCCAGTCTAAATTGGCCTTCCTGGAGTTTATGGCTGTTAAACCTTGTTATCCTTTGGAGAGCTCTGGTGAACAGATGTTCTCCCAGGTCCTGATGTATCCTTCTTATGAAGTTGTAGGCTGCCACCAAGTCTCCCCTGACCCTTCTCTTCTCCAGACTGAAGAGTCCCAAGTCCCTCAGCCTCTCCTTGTATGGCCTGCCCTCCAGGCATTGGATCATATGAGTGGCTCTCCTCTGGACTCTCTCAAGCTTCTCCACATCCTTCCTGAAGTGGGGGGGGCTGAATACTGGATGCAGTACTCCAGCTGCAGTCCTACCGGAGCCAAATAAAGTGGGAGGATGACTTCCCTCATTGTGCTTGAGATGCATTGGTGGATGCAAACCAGAGTTTGGTTAGCTTTGCCCGCCACCGCATCACATTGGTGGCTCATATTCATTTTGTGGTCAATCAAGACCCTTTTGGTCATGGTGCTAGCAAGTGTAGCACTGCTGAGCCTATAAGTATGCTGAGGGTTCTTCCTACTGAGGTGCAGCACCTTGTACTTCTTTGCATTGAAGGCCATCCGGTTTTGGTCGGCCTACCTTGAGAGTGTGTCCAAGTCGACCTGTATTCCCAGCCTGTCCTGTGGCATGACGGCCCTCACCTATAATTTGGTATTGTCTGCGAACTTGGCCAGTTCACATCTGACTCCTGAATCTAGATCATTGATGAAAATGTTAGAGTAGTGGCCCGAGTACCGAGTCCTGAGGGACTCCACTGGTAACCCTGTGCCATGTTGATTTGCTTCCTTCAACTAGTACTCTTTGGGTCTGACCCTGTAGCCAGTTGCCTAGCCATCAGAGTGTATGATGATCAAGGCCACAGTTCCCCAGCTAACCCATGAGGACATCATGGGGAACTAGGTCAAAGGCCTTCTTGAAGTCCAGATAATAACATCCACATCATCTCCCTTCTCCAGGGCATATGTTACCTGGTCATAGAAGGAGATGAGGTTGGTTAGGCAAGACCTGCCAGTCACAAAGCCATGTTGGCTGGCATTCAGAAGCTTGCCTTCTGTTAGTCTGGCATTGATGGATCCCTTGACAGTTTTCTTCAGGATTTTTCCAGGGACAGAAAAATAGACTGATTGGTCTATAGTTCCCCGGGTCATCCCTTTTCCCTTTCTTGTAGATAGGGACAATGTTGGCTCTTTTCCCGTCATCCAGGACCTCGCCTGAGTAACACAATTTTTCAAATATCCCTGCCAAGCGGGATGCAATGATGTCTGCCAGCTCTTTCAAGACTCTCAGGTGCATTCCATCTGGGCCCATGTACTTGTGAATGTCCAGTTTCTCAAGGTGTTCCCTCACCTGATCCACATTGATTTTGGGCCTGTCACCCATTCCCAAATTGGTTTGTGCTGTTCCTGGCAGTGTGATCCTTGTGGGAGGGTAAAAAACTGATGTAAAATATCATTTAGGAGATTGGCTTTTTCTTGGGCATCTGATGTAAATTGCCCCATTAGATACGTCACGGGCCCAATCCTGTCCTTGTTCTTTTTCCTACTTCCCACATATCTAAAGTAGGAGTTTTTGTTGTCCTTGATCCCCGTAGCTAGTCTAAGCTCAGTTTGTGCCCTGGCTTTTCTGGACTGCTCTCTGTAGGTGCGGATGAGTGCAGAGTAATCCTCTTTGGTAATGCTTCTTGTTTTCCAGCTGATGTAGGCTACTCTTTTGAGCTTAATGAGGTCCAACAGTTCCTTACTCAGCCATAGGGGCTTCCTTGCTCATTGACTGCATTTCTTGTGAAAAGGGAGGGCTTTGCCCTGTGCTTCAAGTATTATGTTTTTGAACGATGACCATTCCTCATGTACTTCCTTTTCTGGGGGGGTATGGCCTGTGATTGCCTGACTGACCAGTTCTCTCAGTTTGCAGAAGTTGGCCTTCCCAAAGTTAAGGACTTCTGTTTTACTGACGTGTTTGCCTGCTCTTCGGTGAACTAAGAAGGTGACCAATTCATGGCCGCTGTCACCAAGCTTCCCCTCTATCCACAAATCGCTCACCAGGTCCTCCCCTTTGCCCAGGACCAGATCCAGCAATGCCTCTCCCCTAGTCAGTCCATAGACCTCCTGGGCTAGGTAGAGGTCATTGATGCACATGAGAAAGCTACGTGACCTGTCAGATTTGGCTGTGCGCTCATCCCAGGAGATGTCAGGGAAGCTGAAGTCCCCCATGACGATCAAGCATCGGGAGCATGTGGTTTCAACCAGTTCCCTAATGAATTCCCGATCTAGGTCTTCTTCTTGGTGGGGGGGAGTTTAGAGTAGACTTCTACAAGTAAGTCACCCTCCCTATGTTTTCTTCATATCTTGACCCACAGGGTCTCAAGACTCCCTTCCTGGTTTGGAAACTCAATCTGCAGGGAGGTGAGCTGATCTTTGACATAGAGCGCAACACCCCCACCCCTCTTCCCCACACGGTCTTTCCTATGCAAGGTGTAACCCTCTACTGCCAATGACCAATCATAGGTGGAGTTCCACCATGTCTACATAATTCCTACAAGGTCATAGTCATTATCACATAGGAGAAGGGCCAGTTCCTCACGCTTGTTTCCCAAGATCCTGGCATTTGTGTACAGGCAGTTAAGTCTGCCTTGTGAACCCCAATGCTTCCCTGAGGGGTTAAGAGGGACCTTTCCTTGGGATGTCGCAAAGCAGGATCCCATAGGCTGCCCAAGTTATTGGTAGTGCGGCTGACACGACCTGGGCTAGAACTGGTAGTAGACTGCCTGTCCCCCAGCAGTCTTAGATTGACTTCAGACTGGACTATGCTTGCTGCAGAGAGACTTTTTTCTAATAGAAGGAATACGTTTGTCTCTTTTTGTCCCTTGTATTATTTAGTTCAGTGTCTGTGATCAGGCTGCCTGCACACATTTTCTGCCATCCTGTAGAGAAATAATTTTCTAAGTCAAAGAAAACTTTGTGCTCATGTGGCAGACCTCAAGTTAGTACAGCAGTTCCCAACCCTGGGTCATGACCCAAATGAGAGTTGCGGGGGCAATGCTGGTGGCACTGCACACAAAAGATGAGCCATGTCGTGTGATGGGAGTGCCCTCGCCCCCACCGCTGCATCTAGGCTGCCATCGCCGCTGCTGCCACACTCTGCTCCCAGAAGTGGGTCACAAAAAAAGGTTGGGAACCACTGAGTTAGTAAGTTATAAAAACAGAGGTACATATGATCATAAAAAATACAGTTACATCCTGGCCATGTCTACGTGAGCAAGGGACCGTGCAGTTGTTATCGTGTGGTCATTTAGTACTTGCTTATGCAAGTGTGGAAGGACTCACTTATGCAAGCAGTAAATGACTGCACAGTAATAATGTCTCATGTAGATGTGCCCCCTGTGTCCTAACCAACCCTAGTATCCCAGGTACTGGTAGCAGTTTAATTATGGCAGCTTTTGGCTTTGTTGGCAAATATTTAGAATCTCTGTTGCTGTGTTAGAATGCTATTAGTACCTGTGCTAACTAGTTTAAAGATAGCTTGAGTATATCAATATGTTACTCATTTGTATTTGTAACATAGACATACCTGTATACATCTGATCCTGAAGGGATCCGTTACCTTCAGATACAATAACATTTCCGAAACTATTCTCAGCTGTGGCATACAAGTCGCTGAGGAGTAACACATGTTGTTCTTTACAATAACAATGCAAATGTCCCAAATTTATGGTGAATAACTCATTGTTTCACCATTTCCAGCTTAGTTTCAAGATGGAATCCATGTAGTCCTATGTCTTTCTTGTATGTGGCAATCCTGTATATCTTACAGTATTGATAACAATTTATAGAACAAAGTAGTTGTGAAGATTGTACATCTTTTTTCTGTATCTATGTCTGTTTAATTTCAGGGCCCAGTTGGTGATCAAGGGGATTATGGTCTACTAGGTCCGAAAGGAGCTCTAGTAAGCTTTGTTTCTGCCTTACAAGTACTAACTTCTCTACTACATATGAAACTAGAATGGCACAGAGAAAGAGCATATGGTTTAGATGACTAGTAATGAGAAACTGGAGCCTTTCACCTCCTTGTCACAGATTCCCAGGCTGTTAGTGTTTGGCACGCACAAGTCATTTCCAACGTATGCTAATTCACTGGTTTCTCTAAAATGAGATGGTCTCAACTCAGAATTTGAATAATCAATTTATGGTGTCCCTCTGCAATCACACTGATTTATTTTGGCATAAAAATTTACAAACACTCCTGCTGAGGAGAGCTTACTTACCTTTATCCCAATAGTACAGCTGTTAGAACACTTGCTCAGGGATCAGATAACCTAGGATCTAGGCCTCTTCACCCAAAGGTGAGCTCTAACAAAGTGCTCTAACTACCTACTTCTGTGTACATCTTACAGTAAGCTGTCATTGGTTAGCATATTTTAAAAGGTTGTGTTTAAAACTACATTTTGTTGGGACCCTGGTCTCGTCAGTGGGTTAGGAGAGTATTTACAAGATTGAGCCCTTCAGGAAACTTAGGGAGAGAAATGTCTAATTTCTAGACCTTGACTTCAGGTAGGTATGAGCTAGGGACTGAGCACCTGACATGCCCAAACTAAAGCACTTCTATGTGTTTGTCAGGGTAGAAACTTCAGGTAACAAGTACACTCAAAAAGGTTGCAAACTGCAGGTGGAGTTTAGGTGTCTCCAGGGCTAGGCAGCAGCTGAGTAAAGGGTTTCAGGTCTATTGCTTTGAAGTGAAGCATCTAAATTTAGTCTAAATCTCACTTTAGACGCCTGATTTCAAATCTGGCCTTTAGGATAAAATAGCTATGCCACCAGAACGTCACTGTTTTCTGATGCTAGATTCTCTCTGAATATACTCTCTGAGTTATATAGACCACAGTTAACCTGCACTATTCATTTAATTAAAAGTGATTCATTAGTTGTTTATCTAGGGTTTTACTGGACCTCCTGGAAGGAAAGGTACACTTGGTCAAAAGGTAATGCAGGAATAAGTATCATTTTTCTCTTTTGTAAAATTGCACAGTAGGTTTTAATTTTGCATGTTTACTTAGTCTGCTTTTGTTCATTAACAGGGAATAAGTGGAGACCTTGGACTGCCTGGGAGAGAGGGGGATCCTGGTATAGAGGTATATGGGCTGTGGAATTGTGAAGCAAACAGTATTTTGCTTTTGTGTTCTTGAAAATTAACTTTTTATTTTTAATTACTGTGATTACTTTAGGCCTATCAAGGATTTCAAGGGCCAGAAGGTAGAAAAGGTATTTCAGGATTAAAGGTAAAGATTTTAGATGTTAATGTGTACCTACAAGATATGATTTTTAGTGTTCTTACTTTTCAGTGCAGATTAAAATAATTTGTTTTCTGAATGTCTAGGGGGAGAAAGGATTTCTAGGAGAGGCAGGTCCTGAAGGGCTTAGGGGAACAACAGTAAGTATCATTCTATTCATGAAGGCTTTCAGCATGGCTTTCTGGGAACAAGAAGGCCTGAGACTAACCTGTTATATAGACAGGTTGGTGACCAATAGGCCTGTGGGAAGCAGCAAGTATTCGCTTTGGATTCAGCTGATTTGGAAGGACAGTGATTCAATTTGGACATTGGAGGGGAGAGGAAAGGGGCATCGGGGAGGGAGGCTTGGGGCTGGGACAAGCTGCCCAGCCGGGGTGTGGGGCACGGGACTCAGGGAAGGGGTGAAGGGGGTGTGAGATGTGGGTGTGGCAGTGCTGGGAGCAGGGGCTCTGTCCTGCTGCTGCTTGCTCAGCCAGGGCGATGGGGTGCAGGGTGTGGGATGCGGGCGCTGCCACTGCTTGCCTAGCCAGTGTGGGAGTGGGGTGGAATGCGGGCACGGCACTGCTGGGACCAGAGGTTAAGCCCTGCTACCTCTTGCCCCCTTCCACGCAAAGCGAGCCGCACCTGCATTGCACCCCATCCCTGCCCTGGCTGGGCAAACAGCAGCAGGGCGTAGCCGCCGCTCCCAGCACCGCTGTGCCTGCATCCCACCCCCGCCCCCCTGCCCTGGCTAGGCAAGTGGCAGCAGGGCAGAGCCCCCACTCCCAGTGCTGATGTAGGCATGACAGCACTGGGAGTGGGGGCTATGCCCTGCTGCCGCTTGCTCAGCCGGAGCCAGGGAAGGGGATGCAATGCAGCCATGGTTCACTCCGGATGGAAGGGGGCAAGTAGCAGCAGGGCATAGCCTCTGTTCCCAAGGCAGCTGCACCCACATCCTGCCCCCCCCACCCTGGCTGGCCAAGCAGTGGCAGTGCCTGCATCCCATGCCCCCCCCCGCCCCAGCTGGGCAAGCAGCGGTCTATGCCCTGGTGTCGCTTGCCCCCTTCTGCCCAGAGTGAGCCGTGCCTGCATTATGCCCCCTCCCCCCCAGCTGGGCAAGCAGCAGCAGGACATATCCCCTGCTTGAAGTGCTACCGTGCCTATATCCCATGCCCCCCCCCAAGTCCCCTGCCTCCCCGCCCCAGGTGGGCAGCTTGTCCCAGCCCCAACCTCTCCCCCCCACCTGTGCCCACCACAACAGACTAACCAGCTGGAGGCAGCTGTGTCTAGTGTGGTGAGGACTGCTGCCTGTTTGGCCTATGGCCAAATCTCTGAAGCAGAGCCAAATCTTTTAATTGGTCTCCAGATTCAATTGGTCTATCAGATTTGGAGATTCAGTTGCTGAATCAGGCCAAATCTCCTCCAAATCAAATTGACTACCAAAGCTTCACACAGTACTAGTGACCCAGCCCAAATTTAGTTTATCCAGAACAGTGCTGGTCAACCTTTTTGGCAGACATGACACAAATAAGCCCGGCACACTCCCTAAGTGCCATTCTGATCACCTTCCTCTGCTGGATCTGCTGCTTTGCTTTCTGCTCCCAGCTTTCTGCTCCTTGCCTGATCTGCTGTTCTGTTTTCTGCTTCCTTCCCTGTACTCCCTGTACTCCCTGTAGATTTGCTTTCTGTTCCATGCTGTATCTGTTATGATACTGCCTGTTCCCTTCCTGATAAACTGTGCGCCACACACAAAGTCTGCATCTTTATCTCTGTCCCAACTCTTGGAGTGATGCAGGTGACCAAAATTGCCCCAATTTTACTTCTTTCAGTTGGAAGGAAGAGAGAAAAAGATACAATTACCTTCCTAGCTAATCCATTTGCTAAAGTAACAAGAACTTCAAGTCCTTTTGTGGTTTGGGCTAGAGGTCTCTCAGGCTAGGGACAGAAATTATACATAAACTGGTTTAAGTGGCCAGAAACTGGTTTGAACCTGTAACAGAAAAGGCATTCAGTGTACATAAACCAGATTGAAAATGGCTGAAACCAGTTTGAGATAAACCTGGTTGAATGTAGTATCAGACTTAACTGATGTGGGTCAAACTCATTTATGCAATGTCTGTCCCAGACTCCTTCCTGTTTAAATTAAGCCAGAGTCCCCCAGCATCCCAGATGCTTTGCAGCCCTGGGTGGGGCTCTCAGCTCCACAGCAGAGATGGCTCCACCCTCTGCTCCCTGGCAGGAGCTCCGGCAGAGACTTGCAGGCACAGCAGCATCTTCCTGGCTTCCCCCTGCCCCATCCTTCCCTGTCACCACTTGTTGCTCAAGCAGGGATCCCTCCCTCCTCTCTCCCACAGCACCAACCATAGTCAGTAAGTGGTATGCTAGCTAATGCTGAGAGGTTTCTGAGTAAGGCAGGCAGGACAAGGGCAGGCAGGACAGTGTCGGCTTAGGGCTTTTTGGAACTAATCAACAGGTAGCTGGTAAAGTCCCTCTGTTTCTTCCTTGAAAAAAGTTGTTTAAGAGGAGCTTGAATTTATGAGAGAGGCTTTTGTTTTGCTGATGGACTGATAAATGCTGTGTAACTCTGGGGTGTGTAAGTAAATGCTGTGTTACTCCCCGCTGGCTCCCTCACTGGTCAAAGGAGCAGCAAGGGAGGGGGACATCTCCCTAATCAGAACGTCCTGTCGGGGCCTGGCCACACCCCCAGTCAGCTCAGCTCTGTAGAAGGGAAGGGAGTGCTGCTATAGCACCTCTGGCTTCTAGTCTGAGCCATTGCATGCATGTGCTTGCATTTTCACAGTTTGGAGGGGATGTCTGTGAGGTTACAAACCAGTTCAGTCTAGCCAGATTAGACTAACCTGCAAAGATTGAATCAGTTCAGGCTCAGGCTTTTTGAATGTTTGTCCCTAGCCTGAATGGAAAAAGGATTCCTGTTACTGTGCTACCAGAAAATAAGGTCTGCAGTGAAGAATAGAAATTGTTTCTCAGCCTGATAGCAGGATCCTTTCCTTTGTCAGACTGAGAGATTTCTCTGGAAGGGTACAATTAAATAGGAGTTAAACTGCAGCCTACATACACTGTCTAAAATACTCAGATGATTATTAGTTAGCTAGGAAAGAACTGAACTCTACTTGGACAGACAAACTTCTTCTCAGAAGAGTTCCAGCCCAATCAAAGGAGGTTTAGATAAACTTAGAAAAATCTTAGATTCACACATTTCACAGGTTAAATTAAGCATTACTCAAAGGCTGAAGTTCTTGAACGTCATCTATTGCTAGATTGATATGGTTTCAATAGTCTATTTTGAAAATAGAAATTTGTGCTAAATCAGTGAATGTACAGAAGAAGAAAACTGAATTGTCATCTGATAACTTGTGTAAACAGGAGAGCTATCTTAACTATGTAGGCCACCTTAGCTTCTACCCTACAAAGGCAGTGAAAAGGGCAAGATTCTCAGCTTGTAGAAATTCTCTTAATTGAATTAAATGAAGCAATAATGATTTAAATCAGCAGAGGATCTATCCTAAAATAGCTAAACCGAAGACACATGTAATAGAACACATTGGGGTGGCATAGGAAAGTAATTTTCTTCCTGTTGGTGACAGTGAAAAGCATGCATGGAATGCCTGTGGTAGATTTGGCTGCCTATCTATCATTGAGACAGAAGCAAATGTCTTAATGTAAGAACTTTATATATTCAAGTGATGAGGACCAGATAGTTCTCAACAGGCTTTCAAGATGAAGGCTTTAAAATGTATTAAAGGAATACTATGACAGCAGAGGACTGGGTTAGATTATATAGGAAGTCCTTTCCAGTACTGTATTTTCTAGTCCTGTAGGGGTAAGTGCTTGAGGGAAAAACAAAGCTAGAGAATTATTTTCAGTTGGCATTTGTGGTGGTTAGTGCTGGTGATTATGGTCGTTGTTGATTGCTGTATGCACAGGCTGAACAGATTGTAACATTTCTACAAATTTTCTAACATTCCAAAAAAGAAACAGCCATAATTAGCTACTTATGTGCTTTAATTCTTCTTGGAGTCCTCTGTCCAGTATGTAATTTGCCCCTCTGAAATAATATTTAATTGTTAAACAACAGACCAAAATCATTGCAGCTGTCATTTTCCTGATTCATGTGCTAATGTAATAGTTAGTCTTTAATATTTAACATCATTCAACATAGACAATGTATTGAAATAAATCTTGTTTGGAAGAAGACATAAATAGGAGATACATTAGTCTTCAATCTAATTAAATATGACTGAACATTAACTCTCCATTGTTTATGAAAGTGAAAATGCTACAACAATAACTATGTGTAGTTCCAAGCTTGTTAATTGTAATTGGTATAAGAACTAGAAAGACTATGGGGACATATTATGTAGCAAATGAATTGTTACTTGTGAGGTTTAAGATAGATATGGCCAAATTCTGTATGTTATGGTTTAAGGGTGTGGGTGAACATACAACATATGTTCACAGATATACGTACACACTTTCCAACTATATTTACTTGGAGGTCCTTCTGAGAAACTCCACATACTTTAGGTTAATAGGGTATTTCAAGGGGTAGCCATCATTGAATACTGAAAAACAATACTCTGGGATACGTCTTTTAGGAGACTGTACTTTGGAAAGCCCAAAGAGAAGAAAAATATGCGTAGATTATGCAGACTGATTGGAATAGTAATGAGTACCATAAACACCTCTATACATAATCAAGCAATTAGTTCCTGGGAGAAAGTGACAATTTCAGTTTCTCTTTAGCCTTATTAGAATCCATAAGCATGCAATAAGTGCTGATGAATTAGTTGTCAGTGATTCAATGTTTTCTGCACAGGGTGTAACTGGTCCAAAAGGTATTGCAGGGATTCCTGGTAGACCTGGTTTTCCTGGTCCCCCTGGAGCTGCTGTAAGTAGATTTTAACATGATCCACCATCCATTGAAGATGTTGAATCTTTACTTGAATGGATGCTGGATTCAGACCCTAATTTTAATTGTCAAGTAGTGTATATACAGGTAACAATCTTCATTTTTCCCTCTCCTCCTCTTTTCAGGGTCATGTAGGGCTGCCAGGACCTCATGGATTGAAGGTACCTTAAGATGTTTTGTCATTAAGGTTAAGTACAAGCATTTGGAGGTGTTAGGGGGGGGTTAAATTGATTTAAAATGACTGCTGAAATAAGGTAAATCAGGATGGGATGGCCTAGCTAGGGGACTGAAGGTCCAGCAGGCTGGAGGGGATCACAAGTCCATTGGGAAATGCGGGGAGGTATGACCCATGAGTAGGGTAGAGAGGCAGGCATGACCCCTGGGTAGAGTTTAAATTGGGTGGACATTTGAACCTGATTTTACCTGCCGAACATCTGTATTTAGTCTTGGAAATCTTATTTTAAATGTAAGATTAAACATTTCTGTTTTGATTGTTAAAATCGTAAGGTCGCCTCTGGGCAGATTAGGATTACAGTGAAAGGGAACTATATTTCAATGAGGTAAACAGATGTGGAGTAAAATTAGAAGCTACATGGAAACTTGTAAAAATTCCAATTTTAAACATGTGTGGGTGTAGCAACAAATGCAACTTGTAAGTATGCAAAACACTGTAGCTTTTTAAAATTTGAAACACATTCTGGTATTGTTGGAAAAGCATGATCTGAATCTGAACATAGAAAAAAGGCTATATTGTAGTATTTAGGAATAGCCTATAGGAAAATGTTGCCATGGTGGTATTGGGATGCATCCTGTGGCAAGGAGAAAGAAGACTAGGAATTTGGACACTTAGTTGACCAGGAAGGGAATAGAATGTCATTCTAAGTCAAAAATGCCACTTACACCTAGATAGGAATTCTATTTCTGGCTATGCAAGCCTGTGCATATACATAGTGGTCTACATGTGCAGACTGGGAATGTGCATTGGCAATAAAATGAGTTAGAAAGCCTTCCCATCTTTTCCTTCAGTAGACGAATGGCTAGTGTGCTTACCTGGGAAACTAGAGGACTTGGGTTGTTGGTCCCCCTCACCCAAAGGGGCTTTGAAGGTGGGTGTTTCTGACTTCCCAGGAGAGCACAGCACTACCATAGCACAAATTAACTGTCCCTCTCTGGCACTCCTTCTGAAGCTGAAGTGGATCCCTTGGGAAGCTACAAGAGGGAAATATGTGGAGGATTTATTGTATCAGGAGGAAGGGAGTGAGTCATAGGGTATGTGGTTCGGTGAAGTGCCTAGCAGGGAAGGAGAACCCTAGGTTCTACCCTGAGCTCTTGTCCTGGTGAAGTGGACTCTTCCCTCTGCCAACCTTCCTTCTTTTTCTAATGATTAGATTAAATGCCAGGGATACTGGCCCAGCTTCAGAAAGAGTGCCAGAGAAAGTACAAAGAATGATGGCTGACCTGGGGTAGTGATTTGCATGCTATGCTGAGAAGTTAGAGAGATGCAGGTACAAATCCTGTTCTGGAAGGAGTGGGGAGAGGGCCAGAATCCAGGAGGGAAGCCATTCTCATTTTTAAGTCTGGAAGTCACGGGTTTTGACTGACTAGTTTTCAGGCATCTAGAGCAGGGGTGGGCAAAATGCGATCCAGGGGCCAGATGTGGCCTGCCAGGCCATTCTATCCGGCCTGTGCGGCCCCTAAAAATTTTAGAAAATTAATATTAATCTGCCCTGGGCTGCCTGTCATGTAGCCCTCAATGGCTTGCCATAACTCAGTAAGCATCCCTCCACCCCAAATAATTGCCTGCCCCTGATCTAGAGGCCACTGTGCATCCACAAGGGGTGCATGGGCATGCTTGTCTATGTATACAGCCAGTAGGCATGTCCAGTCTGTGCATGTGGATGACTACATACTCATCTGGCCTTATATGGCCAGGAATACAATCACTGCCTACATGTAAGTGGCATCTTTGGTACTTAGATGACCAGAAAAGCCACATAGATGACCAAATCTAGATACTTGGATGACCAGGAAGGGATCACATCACCTGTAACGTTTACTGAAGCACCAATGTGTGCCTGCTACCACTCTTCTTTGTGAGGTCTAGCATACTTAGCCCCTGCATCATGTCAGTTTTACTAACTGGTGCATGGAGATGATATATTTGGTGCTCTACAACTTTCTTGTTCGTTCTACCTACTTTGGGGTGTTGTTTGTTCCCTGCAGAGTAGAAGAGTTGCTCCAAGTGGTTGCAATTTATTTTGCTCTTTACATGAAAGTGATGTCTTGCTGAATGGATCTGTAACAGCCAAGCAGAACTTGACACTAAAACTGGCAGATCCATTTATTTAATTCCAATATGATGTTAAAGAGAGGTAAAGGTTCTGTTTCTGAAATAGCCTTGATGCTGTGCATATGGAAGATTATATTTACCTCACAGCAAATCTGGTAATTGAATGTGAAACAGTTGCACACAGAACTTGTAAAATGTAAGATTATTTTTTGCATGCTTGTGAAAATCTTATTTTAGCAGTGGGTAAAAGTTAGTTGACAACTAGCTCAAAAAAGGAGTAGGGGAAGAGTAGGTACAGCATGCGAGTCAGTGGCTCAAACAGGAAATCTTTGAATAGAACAACATAATGAAGCTTTTAAATGGGGAGAAACTGAGATACAAAGTTGCAAGTCATTTTATAAAATTTCCTTTTCAATAAATATTAGATGTTAATTGCCTTAGATTAGCAATAACATTTAGGTTAACTATTTAGGATCTGATTCTACCACACTTATGCTGAGTAATATGTTTACTCTTAAACAGTTCAGTCCCTGAGATTTTAGTTGGCCTCATGGCTGCTAGTGTTTGTACTGCACTGGAATAGAGAATACACCCAGTAGTGTAACCAAGACGGTGGGGAGGTGACAAGAGCAACAGCTTCACATTCTGACTTGTGAGGGACGTAGGGTGCACAAAAGTAGGTGTCGCTATACTGTTGACTTGGCAGCTACTGCTGCCCTGTGCACCACCACTGCTCAGGGGGGCAAAACTGCCCAATTATACTTGTTATCCAAGTCTGGAAAATCTCGCTCTGCCAGCAGACTTCTGGATGTCCTCAGGCAAGTTGCTTCATCATTCTGTGGCTGTTTCTCCATCCATTCAATGGAGATAATGATACTGACTTCCTTTGTAAAGTTGCTGTGAGTTGTACTGACAAAATCCACTGGATAAGAGCTAGGTATCAGAATTTATTGAGATGCTATGTATTATTCCCGGCACGAGGATTAAATAAATGTATCTGAGACAAGTGATATAAAAGCTGCTTATCAGCAAAGATCATGATGAAGAAACACAGTTCACAAATGGCATGATAAGTGGTGAGAGTACTAAGATTTTGATAATATCACAAAAATGTGTATAAGAATTGAATCTTATTGTACCATTCTTAAAAATAAAATGTTAATATATTAGAGTTGTTTTTTTAAGGGGAATGATGGTGTTCCAGGTGCTAAGGGTAAAAAAGGCGAAAAGGTATAGTATTAAATACAAAGCATAATTGAATGAACTGCTCAATTATGCAAACTCTTTGCACCGTTATTTTTAAAAATATTTTCTTCAAACATACTGTTTTCTTGAAGTTCTTAGCAACACAGTAGCTTTGACATTTACTGTCTTTGCAGTATGTGGAATTTTTTACTGGAAAGAAAATAAAGCAAGGCTCTTGTTAGTAAGGCATATTATATTTACTGATGTACTTGTTTGCTTTGACTTCTGAGAGATGGAGTATTCAGACTCCCTGAATCAGCATTCATCTGAATACTGAAAAGAAAATTCTGTAGATGTTAATTCAAATTAGAAAACAAATTGTGATTCAGAAATGGGAGAAATGTTATAATAGGAGGGGCCTCAGGAAGTCATCTAGTGCATCGCTTTGCTCTAGTGCAGAATCAAATATGTGTATGCAAGGGGCCAATCCAGAGCAGGTGAAGTGGCATGGTTGTACCCCCCTCCCCACTTGGATCATGGTGATCCCTTTTGGATCATAGGAGCAGCAGCCTGGTGTCTTTAAGTCTGAGAAGGAGGTAAAAATCCCCTTCCACCCCCTGCTCTCATGCCTTTCCTTGCCCTCCATGAACAGGGCACCTACCTCCTGTTCCCATCTACCTTGCCTACCACTATTTCTGGCTGACCCAGGGGCAGGGGGAGCTCTAGAGCTGCTGCTGCCCTGCTCCAGCTGGGCTACTTGGAGCTGGGCTCAGCAGGGACAGCAGCAGGAGGCAGGTCCCTGTTCCCTACCCCTTGCCCCACTGGTGTTCCCCAACAGCTCAGGAACAGGGACAGAAAGAGGACGTAGCTCCCCATACAGCTCTTTCCCTCAGCCCTGGCTGGAGTGGGGTAGGAACACCTGGGACAGTGGCAGCAGCAGGAAGATCTCCCTGATCCCTTCCTGTGCCCAGAAGAGTAAGTGGAGATGGTAAGGGAGGAATGGGAGGGGACGGGACATGCTGTGAAAAGAGACAGGAAAAGAGGGGTGCCAAGAGCAGGGGATGGCAGAGATGCTTATTTGATTCAAAGAACTTAGTGTTGGATACCTTGAAGCTGCTATCACTTCCCAGCCGAAAGGGTGCGTTTTTTGTATGCATTACAATATGGATCATTCAAAATGCATCCACTTTGAAATTTGAAGCTGTTTTATGGTCTGGAAAAGCTGATTTATTTAAAGCACAGGGAACCAAAAAATACTGACTTTGAAATAGTGTAAATGGGTTAAAAAACATATTAATAGTAATTTTCGTGTATCCAAATTACTATGGGTATGTGCAAACTTAGTTCACCCATGTTTATTGACTGATAAGAACAAAGTGAAGAATTATTCCAGTGTCTAATTCAGCAGATTTTATGGGATGGAGCACAAGGAGTTCCTAATTTCATCCAGGGACAATGATCTAGGGCAGGGGTGGGCAATTATTTCAGGCGAAGGGCCGCTTACTGAGTTTTGGTAAGCTATCGAGGGCCAAATGACAGGCTGCTAGGGACAGATAAATGTTAATTTTCTAAATTTTTTAGGGTGTCTGCGGACCAGTTGTAATGGCCCAGCGGGCCACATACAGCCTGCTGGCTGCATTTTGCTCACCCCTGATCTAGGGGCCCTTTTTCTTCTGCTTAGATTAATTTAAATTCAGAACTGTCCAGCCAACTTTCCCCTCCCTGCTTCAATCCTAATAACCCCTCCACAGACCCTAATCCCTGATCCCAAGAAACCACCCCGGATCCCACCAACCCCCGATTATACCCCTGATTATGCATGTAGCTGGGGCTGCTGCCCCCACCTTCCATCCTTGCAGACTCCCCTGCATCCTGGCACTTGCTGGATGGGTTGGTGGGTCCATGGTAGGTTTGGTGGGATCAGGAGGGGGTTGGTGGGACAATTCTACACTTAGATTGATCTAAGCAGAAGAAGAGGATCCCTAGATCATTTTTGCTGACCTGTATTAGGAACTTCTTGTGCTATATCCTATGAAATCAGCTTAATTAGTCATTGGGATAACTTTTCACTTTGTTCTTGTCAATTAGTAAGGTCTGCATGTGTGTGAACTAAGTCTATAGGTACCCATATAATTTGCATACATACAAATTACTATTGACATGTTATTTCAAACCCATTTATTTCAAAGTTGGTATTTTTTAGTCCAGTGTATTTTAAATTAATCAGGTTTTACTGTAATTGGAAAAAGTGACAGAAATAAACTGGAGGAAGTTCAGCCAGAGCAAGTAAAAACTACACCTAGAAAGGATCATCAAAAGACCAGATATAAAATGGAGAATAACTACTAGACTGCAGTGCTACATATAAGAACCTGGTTATATTATACCACAAGTTGAATATGAGTCAACAGTGTAATATTGTTGTAAAAAATAATAGACAACTGAGGTGTATTAAGAAAGTTCATATGAAAATCAGAGTAACTGGTTTTGGTATTTTCACTGTAATCAGCACTGGTGTGGCCTCACCTGTAATCGTGTGTTTGATTTGGGCACAGCAGTTCAAGAAAGATGTGGACAAACTGGAAAGCATCTAGAGGAGAACCATAAAAAGAATTAAAAATCTAAAATCAAGACATGAGAAAAGGTTACAGGAATTGGGATTATTTGTGCTGGAGAAAACAGGACAAAGGGAGGGGGATTTGATAACAGTCTTCAAATACAAGATGCCAATCTGGAGACAGGGCTAGAAGTAGTGGGTTTAAATTTCAACAAGGGTGATTTAGGTTAGACATTAGGAAGAATTTCTAACTATGAAGTTGGTCCATGGAACAGACCCCATTGAGAGGTTGTGGAATTTCATTCAGTAGATGTTTTTAAATGCAGGTTAGTTGTTTTGGATAGTTTAGGCAGGGATGTACCTGCCTTTAGCCAGGGGTTCAACTAGATAACCCCTTGAGGTCTCTTCCAGTTCTAATTTTCTTTGCTTCTGTATTAGAGTCTAATTTTTACTATTTATAGCATGTTGTGTTAATCAGAAGGTATTTCTGCTTTTTAAATGTGTAGCCTTTTTCCTGAGCCAGTACAGTACAGATTGGCAATATTAAATCCAAATACATGTAATATATATCAGACATTGGGTAGAAATAATCTCAGGGTGTGTCTACATGTGCCTATTAAAATGCAGTAATACGCTCTGGAGCTTATTGCTGCTGGGTGTGCACCTGCACGTGCACTCAGACCACAGCACATTGAGCTAGGCTGCAGAAGCCCCAGCTGGCAGTAGGTTCAGGGTGGGGGGAAGCCTTCCAACCTGCCAGCCCACCAGCCTGGGGCTGCTCCAACCAGGATCAATGTGCTATGGAGGGGGCTGGCTGGGGCATGAGGGTGTTTCATGGTGGGTCTAGTAGGCAGGCAGCTCCCAAACTGATGCGCCCTCATGCCCCAGCCAGCTGTGTCAACGTATGCACATGTGCTGGTGTGCACAAAAAAACTCCAGAGCAGAGTAGTACTTGTATTTACTTGTACTCCCTGCTGCAGAGTTTATTAGTTTCATGAGCCCTAATAGGAGTGCAAGTGTAGATGTTGAGACATTTACTGCCCAGTTAATTAAGCAGCTGTGTAGTAAACGTCTCATATAGATGTGCCTTCAGTGTCTCAACAGCCATTATGCAGGCTTAAGGCAAAGATGGGTCTGGGGTGCTTTGAAGATAATTTGGTCCTGAATGAATAAATATACACTTTCTGAACCAAGTTTTGAATATTTTTCATCATAACCACATATAAAACTTGCAAATTCTTTTGAAATCTACATGCAAGATTCCACAAAACTGTAAGATATTAATATGAACTACTAATCTACAAAGATGACAAATTAAACATTAGGAAATAATTACAGTATAAAATTCAGTGCGAAAACAGTATGTATGTTTGTCTTTAAAAGGGAGAAAAAGGAATTAAAGGACCAAAAGGAAATGTAAGTAAGACAGTCTTTAAACTTGCTCTTTCTACTTTTCACTCTTCTACTTATATTGGTATTAAATGTTAGCTCCTTACAAGAAATAACCAACTCAATAAAGCTGACAAAATAAACATACTTGCTCAAATAATATTCTTGAAAGGCTTCACTTACCAAGTATGACCAAGAGTAAAATATTTTGTTTTAGGTTGGAGAGAAAGGTGTACTTGGACCAGAAGGAATTGTGGGTAGAAAAGGGTTAGCAGGAATGATTGGACCACGAGGCCAACCTGGAGAACAGGGTGTTCCTGGAAATGATGGCTTACCTGGGAATGTTGGATCAGTTGGACCCCGTGTAAGACACTCTGTTCTTTTGAGCTAAAATATCCTCCAAGAAATTCTTAGAGTACTGAGATGGTGGTTTGGATATTGCTCACATTTACATGTGTGCAGCACCATTTAAGTATTTGCATATGTGTCTGAAAGAATGGAATTGGAGCAAACAAAGCCAAATTAATTCCTGGTGTCAGTGGAATATAAACCTGGAATTAATTTGAATCAGTAGATCTAGATTTTACTGAGAAGAATAAAGAAATTAGACCAAAGTAATAAGCCATTAGCAGGGATCCTGGTTTTCTCTGATAAAAAATCCTCAATTTTTGGGTTAGAAACAAGTAACCCCAAATCCACATTTTTCCATGATCAAAATGAAACATCACTATACACACACACAGATGCACACACATATATATGTATGTATATGTATATATATGTGTGTATATATATGTGTGTGTTTGTATGTATATATATGTGTGTATATGTATATATATATGTGTGTATATGTGTGTGTGTGTGTATATATATACATATATGTAGAGATATATAGATATACATGTATATCAGGTATATATGTATTATATATAATAACTTTTACTATCAGTCATGTTAGCTGGATACTGGCAGAGAAGTGCATTTCCAAACATTGTTCCATACATAATTATAGGAAATTCAGGAGATGCTTCAGTGAGCTACGTTATTAATAGGACTGTTTGGCATATTTTATTTCTCAGATTGTTCTAACAATCTTTTTTATGTAGGGGCTCCCCTTTCCAGAAACTCGTGTGATAGAGGTATGCAAAAGGATTGCTTTAGAACAAATGTCCACCTTTGCAAACAATGTGATGAGGAAATGTGCTAGCACATGCCCACTATATGGAGATGTGCCTATGGGGTCCCCAGGACCTGTTGGTTTGACTGGACCTCCTGGAAAAGAGGTAAGCATGGAAAGAAAGTAAAACACATCTCTGTTTACACTGCTTCTGTTACTGAAACATTGAAAACAATGCTAAGAGACAATAATACATGGACATCAACAACCTGGAGATCTTGCTGTCACTGAAATCAAGTCAATGAGAGTTTTTGATTGATGTCAATGGGATGCATTTTCCTGCAAGGGAAGACAAGTATATCAATTTACCATACTATGGCAGCAGTTAACAGATTACATATAATGTTCTGAGACCTCTGCTATGTTGTTTTAAGCTTAAAGACATGTATAGTAAGACTGTCACAAAAGGCTGAATAAATATACTTCGTTCAATTATATAATTAAAAAACCTTTCAAGACACAAGTGATATGAAACAGGTTTTTAGTTAATTCTTGCATGATGTTCAACATCTCTAAAGGCAACCTCTGACTCATAGTCTTGGCATTCATCATCCACTAATCTAGGAAATCTCGATGTTTTTGAGGGCTATAACTGCATTTTGAACAGCACAGAAGTGTTTTCTGGTACCTACAGCAAGTAATATAAGAAATGACTAACAACTTAATTAGTTCTTTTATCAGTTATCACATTCATTATTGTGCTAGAGCCAAAATCTAATCACATAACCTAATTAAAATTACCATGAAATCTTGAATAGTTTAGGGCTAATTGATTTTCATAGATACTTATTTTATTACAAATAAGTGCCTGCAACATGATGCGCTATGAATAAAGAGTGATTTTTCTTTTGATTATAAAAAATAAATACCAAGACCGTAGAACAACATTAGATTTGATGGAATTTTCCACAGGTTTATAAAATAATTTTTTTGAGCACAAAGTGGTACATTACTGCGTGCAACATTCCAATAGTAGAGCAAAAATGGGTTTGCTTCCATGTGAAAGTTTTAGGTTAATATAAAGGCTAATATTACCTACAGAAAAACAGACCATAAATAAAAGATTTTACTGGTGGCCTCACATATCCCTGCCATCTGTAAACACTGGCTTCATACTTGCTCACCTCCTTTTAAACACATTTCAGCATGTCCAGAGTTCTGTGCCAAGCTGACAGCATGCAGCATTGTCTTTTTATTTATTATCTCCTCTATTCCACAGTGTATAACAAAATTGCTGTCTAATGTATTTTAAATTTTTAATAGCCTTTTTCTACCTTATTTCTTTGACCCAATCAGCCCTTGTTCTCCCACTTTATTCAGCTGTATCTGGGAATACTTTCAGGTTTACCACGTTTAACCTTCATTATTACATGGTCACTTTTTTGCTCCTTAAATATGGAACAGCCTCGCTTTTCCTATTCCAATGTCCATCCTCACTTTTTCAAACTGCATTGGTGGGTAAAGTGTTCCTTCTTTCCTTGCTTCCCTCCATCCCTTCTCTATGACTTTTGTATTGTCTTCATTAGGAAACATAATGCAGTTTAAAGATTATTTTTAACAACTGAGTTAGGTAAGGTGATACAGACAATTGATGACTTGTTTGTCTATGTTCAGCATTCAGTTAATTAGATTTTAAACATTGCAATAATCTAGTGAAACTCAGGATTTTTTTAACTGTTATCCAGGAACTTCAATTTTTTTTTCTTTTTAACTCTAAAATGAGTTCATAAACAAAGAAAGGACTAAATGTTTTATTGTTGTGGAGGGAGGGGGGGAGGTTACTATTTAACTTTTGATTTTTAAGTTAACATCAGATGATTTTTGTTTTCTCCATAGTGTAGCTAATCCTCTAATTCTTTTATTGATACATCTCTCTCCTTTTATTTGCTGGTATTGTCTAGAATTTAACTATGAAAGAGAAAAATGTATTTTGTTGTCATATCATATCATATCATATCATATATCATATATCATATAATATAATTTATTTAACATTTTTATAGGGCAACCCTGGGTTGAATGGAGTTGATGGGGAACATGGCCCTGAAGGGTTTTACGGAGATTTTGGGAATCCTGGAAAAAAAGGCTCAATAGGTAGAATATTTTTTAAATACTAGAATAAAAAAGAATATTCTATGCTATAAATTACAGCAGCCACATATGTGAGTAATCTCTAAGATATGTTTTAAAAATTATTTTTAGGTGAACGTGGTGACAAAGGCCATAAAGGTGCCAAAGGTTTTGGGTTGGTTGGCTCTGAGGGCAACCAAGGTCGAAGAGGTACCTATTTACTCTGTTTTTGAAATCTTGCTTGCTATAAACATATGTCTGTGGGGAAATTTCTATATTATGTACTATTGTAGCATGTTACATTTATGTCTTAAGGATGTATGAGATGATTCTGCAAACTGGTGCTAGATGATTCTGTATCTGTGCATTCTGTCAAATAGGACCAGCATCAATTTTGTTGTCCAAAATGTGAAATAGGCTAGGTTCAAAGACCAGACTCTGAGGTATACCACTAGTAACTATTCTCCAGTCAGATAACTCACCTTTCAACATAACCCAGGGTTTTCAACCTTTTTTAACAAGTGTACCCCTTCTGTCTCAAAGTTTCAGCCTATGTACCCCTTTATATTTTTTTCTTCTTTTTAATGTTTTTCCTATTTTTAATGTGCCATGCCCCCATGGCAGGAGCACACAGAGCCCCCTCAGTGTGGGGCAGCCACATGGGCCCACTGGGGTAATAATGCTGTGACACCCTTGGCTGCCCCTAGACACGGCCGGCTGCACGCATCAGATGGGGCTGAATCGTGCCCTGTGTCATGAGGGCTGCATGGCTGCTGACCACAGCGCTCTCAGAAGCAGGGCCACCACCACCCACCAGCATCACCATCAGCAGCCACTGCCCTGCGCCGCTGCCTCCACCACTCCCACCCCACTTGGCCGTGTGCTGCACCCCGTGCCACTTTCCTATGGCCAGCCATGCATGCAGCTCTGCGGACTGCTGACAGCCTTCCTGCCTGGCCAATCATGCACTGCTGGGGGTGGGCACAGAATACACCCCCTCACCACCATTCGGACTCTTGCGACCATGCAGGAAGTGGGTTGCTGTGGTGCCTCCTCGCTGTCAGCTATTAGCTTAGGGCGGCAGCCTGGTGGCCAATCAGAAGAGCGAGCTGGGTGGGAGGCGGCGAGGCACCATGATGTGCTGTGTGGGACTGGCAGCACCTGGCGTGCCCCTCCCCCAGGTAAGAAGTGAAGCGTGGGAATGCGTCGGGGGAGACGCCACTGCCACGCCCTGGGACGTGCTCTGTTCCTGCCTGCCTGTGCAGCCCCAGCTCCAGCCCCAGCTCCCCATGGCTGAAGCAGGCTGCGTACCCCCTACAACCTTTTTAAGTACCCATATGGGTACACATGCCCCAGGTTGACAACCACTGATAATCCAATGTAGTCTTCCTTTAAGCAAAATCCTTATCCACCTCAAGATAGTAGTATCGATACCTGTTGTCTGGCTTGGCCAGTTATTTCCCATGAGGTACAGTATCAAAAACTTTTTTAAAGTTAAAAATTAAGTCCACTGCTCTGCTCTTATTTAAAAGCAAAGGATACTAATACTGAAGCAGTCTGAATCTGTGTTCCTTGGCTAAAACCATGTTATATTTTTGGTTTTGTAGTTTCAGGTCACTCTTTGTACCTTTTTAAAGCAGATACAAAGCATCTTCTTATAGTACCTGAACAATTTAGGGCCAGACTTTCTATTGCTGGTCCCTAAAAGATTTTTCTGCCCTTCCTGTTCTGAGACAACTGCCATTTTAGTTTGTGAGCACCAGCACTTTATAGAGATGAGTAGTAGAGTCAACAGCATTATTGGATTACCAGCTGGGCCAAGGGGATGGGCTTAAATGATCTAAAGATCCTTTTAATCTCTAACATGTATGACTCTAAATATGCTGGTAACATAAATATGCTTTCTGACTATTTCTAGGTGAACATGGAAGAGATGGACTAGTGTTTGATGGACTGCCAGGTCAGCCTGGTTCACGGGGACATATGGGGCAACCAGGACTGAGAGGCTATCCAGGATTTAGAGGACCTTCAGGCATATGCAAAATAGGATGTGAGCCAAATCTTATGAATGAAGTTCATCATCAAAGTGAACAAATAGTTCAGGGTGAATCACTGTGAAATCTTTTGGTGTAAACAAAAAATGGTAGGGGAAAACGTACCCATTCTCTCTCTTTTTAAAATGAAAATAATTGGAAAAATATTGGTAAATTCCTATGTAATATAAAATACGCTTACATTGTGAAATTATTACAGTTGATAGTGGCAAATAATTTCACTTATACCTTTTGCATAGAGAATACCTGTTCTAAATATACTGCACTTAGCATAGATCATATTAATTATGTTACATAAAAGAGAACTAGTTTTTTTAATTGGATGAGCTAATTCTTTTCTGAATATACCTAGGAAATGTTCTTTACAATAAAAGCTGAAAAACTTACAAATTTATATTAATTTTACGGCTGTCCCTTGCTTCTGCTACCAGTCCAGACTAGGTAAAGAAGGACCATGGACATACTGTATGGGGGTCTATAAATATTTAAATATTCCTCATGAGAGAACTGCTGACAAAGGAAATTATTAATCAGTTTGTCCCGTATCATGTTTTCATGATATGATCCTGCTTGAAAATAAGCCAGTCCCTACCCAAGGCACATCACAGGGGGAAAAAAAAGGATTACACATTAACTTTAGTGTTAAGGCAGCCCAGTTCTTGCAGGAAAGATTATATCCAGTGCTCCAATGCACTGAATTGGGGTAACTGAGTTTTTGCTTGCTCAGACAGGAGAAGGGAGAGTGTCAGGACCTACCACTACATACTTTCCTCAAATGCTATACTCAGTAGGGCAAATGGGGTACTAGCTCTCTTCCTCTCCAAGTGCTCAGCATTCCCATCCCTCCTTGCTCTCTGGCATGTGGTATATATTCATTTATTAGTTTTATATGATACCCTTCCCCAGAAAGCCAATGCATTTGTGTGTGTGTGTGTATGTGCTAGTTCCCATCACATCAGGACTGTCTAACTGGTGGCCTGCAGGCTACATATGGCCCACAAGGAGTTAGTTTGCAGGCCCAGGGTTCCCACTTGGCTGCCATGCCCCCATTGCTTGGAACTGGAGGATCCCCGGGGTTCGGGGGGCGGGCATGCTGTGGGGTGGGGAAAGCTGCTAAGGAGTACTGTGGTGGTGGTGGCAGCATGGAGGAGTCTGGCCTCCTCTGAGCCCCGATGCTGCTGCATACAGTCCACTGCAGCTCTGTCCACCCTGTATCAGGGCCCCCACACCAGGAAGGGGCCTGCGCTCCCTGACATTATGACAGGGGCTGCTGCCTCTATCGAGGGTCCTGCCCCCCGCTGCTGCAGTGGCTGGGTGGGGACATGGCCAGATGCCAGCTGGCAGCACCTCTTAGGTTGGGGGGCAGGGATGGGTGTTATTCCCCCTCTTTCTGGTATCCAGCAGTTGGGGCTTATTTTGCTGCTTGCCCCAAGTGGGGAGCAAGTGTTGGTGGTGGTGGTCGGGGTGGGCAGACCCAGCTTGGTCTCTGGGGGCAGTGGGGTAGAGTGGGAAATAACTCCCCTCCCTTCCCCCTCTGCTTCAGGGGCCATGCTGCCCTGCTGCTGCAGCAGCAAGGGAGGAGTGCCTGGCAGACCCACTTTGGGTCCCTGCCAGTGGGACAGAGAGCGGGGAATTAAACCCCTCACTGGCCAATTCAGCCCAGGCTAGCCATGCCTCCTTTTCCCCCACCCCCCAGCACAGCTTTCCTGTAGCCAAGGAAGTGCTCCAGTGCCCCCTGGTGCCTGGTGTGAGCAACTGCATGCATGTGCCCACAGTTCCTCAGTCCAGAAGGAATGTCTGTGCTGTTACACTTTGGTTCAACCTAGGCGGGTTAGACTTTCCAGCAAAGGTTGAATCAATTCAAGCTCTGGCTTTTTGAATGTCTATCCCTAGCCCTGGTGACTGGAAGGGGTGAAAGCCTGACTCCTGGGCCATAGGGCTCTGTCTGGTCCTGTGATAGAGCATCTGTGAACCCATGCTGCTGGAGAGAGGGGTGCAAGCAAAGTCATGCCCCCTGGAGAGCTGGAAGGGCTAGGTGGGAGAAGGAGTGGGAGTTTGCTGGTTTACAGAGACCCAAAAGGGTTCAAGTATTTTGTCTGGGAACAGGAGCAGCTTAAAGCTGAAAGGAAGGAGGCCATAGTGGGAGATGCCAGGGAAGGCACTCTGTGTTGGGATTAGCAGGTTTAGACCCCAGGTGGGGTCACTGATCTGGAAAGTGGAAGGGCTAGTGTGGGAGAGACCTAATGTGACTAGTGAGGGCATGCCACAAGAGCACAGTAGGTGCTGAAAAGAGCATTTCTAGGTGCAGACCTGGAGCCCTGGATCAAGGTAGAGCTGGATGTCCAGGGGGTATAAGCATTAGGGCTGTGTCAAGCTTCAGGTGCTGATTTGATTTGGAGGAGATTCAGCTCAATTTGGTGGCCGAATCTCCAAATCCGAATCAAATCAGGGGACTAATTAAAAGGTCTGAATCAATTCGAAGCTCTCTGAATCAATTTGGAAAAGATTTGGAGAGGTTTGTTGATTCAGGCAGTCCCATCTGGCTGCACCAGGGACCTGGACCTGGACTCCATGCTGGAATGTAGGGGGCAGGGGAGGGGAGGCTGCAGCAGTAGGGAGGGGACCATGGGAGGACACCTGCTAGGCCCCATGCCCTGCCTGCTCCCCCAGCCCCCCTGAGCGCCCCTGCCCCCTGCCTGCTCTCTTAGCCCCCACATGGCTGCCCTGCCCGACCCCAGTTCCTGTTTGTTTAAAAAAAAGCCCCCACTCATCGGCTGCTGCCAGATGGGGGGGGGGGGGTGTGATCCCCACTGCCTACCACTTTTCCATGCTGCATGGTGGGCTCTGCCATGAGCCCCCTGACCCCTGCCCACTCTCCCAGCCCTTCCTTCCCAGCTCCCGGCCCTTTAAAAAAAAGAAGCCCACACTCGCTGTCTGCTGCAGTAGCCTCAGGGCTTCTGGGAGCTCATGGCAGAGCCCCCAGTGCAGTGCGGGGCAGCGGGGATTGCCCCCCAGCCTGGCAGCAGCTGGTGAGTGTAGGCTTTTTTTCCCCAAAGAGCTGGGAGCTGGGGCCGGGCAGGGGATGGGGCCTGTGTGATTTGGAGATTCAGCTGATTTGGCAGCAGCCAAATCAGATTCAACCAAATTGATTCAGGACAGTGATTTGAATCACTGAATCGAATCACTGTCCCCCGAATTGGCCGAATTCAAATCCGAAGTGAATTCTAGTCGCTTTGCACAGGCCTAATAAACATATGCAAGTAGCTAAAAGGGAGGTAAAAAGCCTTGGAGGTCAGGCAGGGGGTGGGGGGAAGCATGTGGTGGGGGGGCATGGGGGAAGGGGAAGGAGGGGCATGGTAATGAGTCACTTTGCATTTTGGACTGCAGGCTTGGGGCGTGGTGGAACAAGGTAGGGCCAGTGGCCTGATGCAGAGAGTGGAGACTGGGCTCGGGCCCAGAGAGAGACTGGATGGAGGGGCTAGAGCCCAGTGAAACAAACAGGTGATTTGACTGAAGCTGAGAATAAGAATAGGTACCCTTCTCAGGGCATGGGGATGAGAGCCCAATGTTGAACAGGGCAGGGTGAAGCACCCAATGCTTACTTGTGTATTCTGAGGGTCAACTTCCCAAATGTGTATCTATTTTCTACCATCAAGGTGTGACAGGCAGGGTGCTACCTTGGAAGGCCTGAGTGAGAGGAAACAGAACAAGTGCACTTGGAAAGGGGTGTCACCACTGCCCAGAGGTGGGTCCTGTTACACCACAGTTCTTAATTGGGACTCTGGGTATTAAAACAATACAAATAACACTAATGGACTGATAGCATTCTCCGTGGTAAAACTGAGAACTTTGAGATTAAATGTTTGGAGATTTTGGTGCTCCCCTGGCAGACAAGTCTTAAGAGGTTGCATTAAAAATGTTATGAGTCTCATGGCATCCATAGGACTTACTTAGGCCAGGGCTTGGCAACATATGGAGAAGTGGCGGTGGTACAGTGCAGCTTGCAGCTGTGTGCCTCAACATGAGTGCAGGGAAAGCCCTACCTTCTCCCTCCCACTCACCAATATGCCACAAAAACTACCCTTCCTACCTTGGACCCAATCTGGGTTGTTCAAGCCCGTGGTTTATGAAAGGTTGCTAACCACTGATTTAGGCTATATCCAGACAAGACTGAAAGTGCACAGAGGTCACGCTTGTGCCCCTAGACCTACTATTTACGTTCTCTACTTTGAAGTCAGGCAACAGCTAAATTTTTGGAACACAGGAGCTGTTTAAATGGTCTGCCCCCAAAGACTGATGGATACAGATTTTCAGAAGGATTTTAGAACTGATACTGTTGTGGTAAGAGTGCTCTTTAATTACCCTCATAGGACACGATACCCATCTTTTATCTTTAACTCTTCACCAATTTTAAACTTACTAAATACTTTTTCTTCCTTTTCTTGATATGTAACCAAAGTGAGAAGGCAAGAGCACTCATAGTGGATGTCTTGTTCTGTGTACAATAGATTGCCGAATAAAGGATTTCTGAAATGATATATATTATCTGTGTAAAAAGTGAGAAAAGCTCTTCCTTTTCCACAGCATCTGCTAAAAACCAGCAGAACCCTTCTAGGTGCCAAACAATTTGATAAATCCAGATTGTTTGCAACTAGTAACTAGACTGAGTGCTCTTTCTGTGATGCATTCTATTCTAATATTATTTTTGGATAGAATTAATTCAGTGGATTTGCCTATCATTGTTCATGGTAGAGAAATATTACTTTCTCAGAATAAATCCCTGCAGCTTTTATTGTTTACATTTCAATAATGAGACAGCTGCAGTGACCTAGAAGTTAGATCCATATCCCTTTGGGTGGGTTCTTCATAGAATCATAGAATCATAGAAGTAGGGTCAGAAGGGACCTTGTAGATCTTCAGGTCCGACACCCTGCCTGGGCAGGAAGAAAACTGGGCTCAAATGACCGCAGGCAGGTAGGCATCAAGCTGCTTCTTAAAGACCCCCAGGGTAGAAGCCAGCACCACTTCCCTTGGAAGTTGGTTCCAGATCCTAGCCGCCCCGACTGTGAAGTAGTTCTTATGGATGTCTAATCTAAACCTACTCTCCAACAACTTGTGGCCGTTATTCCTTGTTATCCCGGGGGGCGCTAGGGGAAACAGGGTATCCTCCAAACCCTTCTGGTCCCTCCTAGTGAGTTTATAGATGGTCACCAGGTCCCCCTCAGCCTTCTCTTGTGAAGGCTGAACAGGTTCAGGAACCGTAGCCTCTCATTGTAGGGTCTGCCCTGCTGTCCCTGGATCATGCGGGTGGCCCTCCTCTGGACCCTCTCAATATTGTCCACATCCCTCTTGAAGTGGGGTGCCCAGAACTGGACACAGTACTCCAGCTGTGGCCTGACCAGTGTTGCATAGAGGTGGAGGATCACCTCCTTGCACCTACTTGAGATGCACCTGTGGATGCATGATAGGGTCCGGTTAGCCCTGCTGACCGTGACCTCGCATTGTCGGCTCATGTTCATCTTGGAATCAATGATGAATCCAAGATCCCTTTCTGCCTCCATGCTCTCAAGAAGGGAGTTCCCTTCTTATAAGCGTGCTGCTGGTTACTACTACCCAAGTGCAGCACCCTGCACTTGTCCATATTGAAACGCATCCTGTTTTTGTTAGCCCACCCTTGCAACCTATCCAGGTCTTTCTGCAGTCTTTCCCTCCCTGCTAACATGCCCACCTCACCCCAAATTTTGGTATCATCAGCAAATTTGAACAGGTTGCTTTTCACCCCATCGTCCAAATCGCTGATAAAGAAATTGAACAGCGTGGGCCCAAGGACCGAGCCCTGGGGGACTCCGCTGCCCACTTCCCCCCAGTTCGAATATGACCCGTCCACCACCACACTCTGAGTACGACCTTTCACCCAATTCACAATCCATCTGACCGTGTAGGCATCGATGCCACAGTTGCCTAGTTTTTTAATGAGGATGGGGTGGTCAACAGTGTCAAAGGCCTTGCTGAAGTCCAGAAACACTACATCCACAGCAACACCTGCATCCAATGCTTTTGTGACCTGATCGTAAAAGGCAATCAGGTTGGTCTGACATGACCTGCCCCTAATGAAACCATGCTGGTTGCCCCTCAGCATCATCCCCGATGCCGGCCCATCACAGATGTGCTCCTTGATGATCTTCTCAAAGAGTTTCCCCAGGATTGAGGTAAGACTGACGGGCCTATAGTTGCCTGGGCGTTCCCCTTGAGTCCGTCTTGAATCATGGTGGGGGAGTCCCGGTCCCTGCACAAGAAAACCGAGGTGAAGAATTTGTTAAAGAGGTCTGCCTTCTCCTCTGGCACAACCACCAGATTGCCCAGCATATCTTGCAGGGGCCCCATGTTTCCCAGCGCCTTCTTCATCCTCCCTATATATTTGAAAAAGGACTTTTTATTATCTTTGATCTTGGATGCTAGTCCTAGCTCTATGTCCACCTTAGCTTTCCTAACAGCCCCCCTACAGGCCTGAGCATTGGAGGTATACTCCTCTTTGGAGATCGCCCCCCCCCCTTCCACCGGGTGTACGCTGCCTTTTTGGCAACCGGGCATTCCTGGACGTCCTTGGTGAGCCAGGGAGGCTTTTGGGCACTCTTGCCCCTCTTGCTTCTTGTTGGGATCGTCACCCCTTGGGTCCTGAGTATTGTCTCCTTAAAGAATGACCACTCATCTTGGGCACTGAGTTCCCCTACCCTTGAGAACCCCAGCGCCTCTCCCACCAATCGCCTCAACTCTTTGAAATTGGCCCTCTTGAAGTCTAGGGCTACCACCTTGCTGCAGGCCTTTGTCACCCTGCGCTGGATGATGAATTCCAGCAAGCGATAATCGCTATCACCCAGGTGGTCAAGGACCTGGAGCCCCCTTACCAGATCATCACCTGTGGCCAGGACCAGGTCCAACAGGGCATTTCCTCTGGTGGGACTGTGCACCTCCTGGGTTAAGTGGAGGTCCTGTATCTCAGCCAAGAACCTCCTGGAACAGTCCGACCTGGCTGACTGCTCCTCCCAGCAGATGTTCGGGTAATTTAGATCACCCATGACAACTACATCCTTTGCCTTAAGTGCCTCTGCAAGCTGGCCCGAAAATTCCCGGTCCAGCTCCTCCCCTTTGTTGGGGGTTCTGTAGCAGACCCCCACCGTTAAATCTGTCTCCCCATGACTCCCTTGTATCTTGACCCAGAGCACTTCAGCTTGCCCCTCCTCTGATCCCATTTTGCTGGCAGAGGACATGTATTGCTCTTTGACATAGAGCTCCACACCCCCTCCCTTCCTTCCTTCTCTATCCCGCCTGTAGAGCTTATAGCCCCTAATGCTAACTGCCTAGTCGTGGGATAAATCCCACCACATTTCTGTAATCCCTACTATGTCTGGGTTTGAACTGGCTATTCTGAGGATGAGTTCCTGCTGTTTGTTCCCTGTTTGTTCTTACTAGGCCACAGCCTGTTTGCTTATTTGTAAAATGAAGATGATATATTTTTACTTATGTAAAGTGCTTAGAAATCTTTAGACAAGATGTGTTATATAAGTGCAGAACATTATTCTTGCCTTATGTCAATACTGATATAAAAAAACCCTTCTGTCCTCAGTTACATTGTTTTAAGGTGAGAACAAAAATCCAGGAAAATGTATTTTTATGTAATGCAGTATAATAATATCTGCAGAATGACTAAACTTCCCTCTCCCAAGCTCTTGGTGGTGTTAACTGCTAGGATTCTCCTTTCTGAACCTCTTGTGTATCTGGCTGATTTTTTTTTTTTTTTGAAGAAGAAGACTGCATATTTAGGACTAATTCTAAGATTTTACAAGCTGTTATTTCCAATGCCTTTCTGTAGACTGAACAGTCTGACTGTAGTGATCCTGGGATGCAATGGAACTGTTGACGAAAAGAAAAGGTCATTTCTTGGGTGTGATGAATAAAGAGCTTTCCCCACCCTCCCAGACATCTCCTGCCAAGCAATAACAGAGCAATGAGATATGGTTCTGGGGCACTGGTGGGAACATAACATTAAACCAAAAGCAATACCAGCCAGAAAAATGGGTCATGAGATGTGGAGGCCACTGAGTAGACAAAGGGCCATTATTTATTCCACATACTAAGGGTCTAAATAGATTTAGGAACCTAAGCGCAAACTTGTTCTAATCCCTGAAAAGCCAGGAATGTATCTACTTTTGTAATACGCTGTCTTTTGTTAAACACTTTTGTTAACATTTACTTTTGTTAAAGCAATAAGGAGGACAATATGGAGGACAAAGACCCAACCACCTTTGAACAAATGGTTTTGCAGGAATTTGAGCGACGTGGAATAGAATGTGTGTCTCAATCCACTTATGTGACTAAGAGGTGGAATAGAATCTGGCCTTAAGTGTGTACAGATCAGAGAAACTATTTTATTAATTCACTTTGTGTTTCGCTTCTCAGGTCTGTTGTGGTTGTGGAGGGATAGTAAGGGATGCCACCATTTAAAGGTATCTTTCAGCTTTGTAGAGCAGAATTTTTCCTGAAAATGCCCTAAATGTTGTGCCACTGAAGGAAGAGGAACTGATTCTTAGAATCCCCACCATCCTTCTGTTTCGCTCCTGCCTTCTTGTTGGCTTTTCCCTGGCTCTGTCCTCTCATTACAGAAAAAAAGAAAGCAAGTAGGAATAACAGCCACTCCCAATCATGTTCTGTGACAGGAAACACAAAATATGGGAGGTAAGGGGACAGAGTACGTGTGTGAGGGGAGAGAATCTGTGTATAAGCAGCATGGAGGAGTAACTAATGAGGGTGGGAGGGAATAACAAGGAAGCAGTTGGGTCTGAATATCTGTGGGAGAGGTAACAGGCTGTTGGTAGTCAAAAGGCTAAAAAAAGGTAAATGAAATGGGAGCCCTGAATTGGAGCGGTGGGCTTTTAAAAACTCTGCTTCAATTTAGGGCTGATTACACCCCCGTGTCATGCACACACCCCGCTGACTTACCTGCCTCTCTGGTGGGGAGGGGAGGGCAAGCTGCCAGCGGGCACAGTGGTCCCAGGGTTGCAGGGGTGGGGCTGGTGCTTCTCTCCCAGCTTGGGTGGTCCGAGGGGGAACTGCAGCTGCGGAGGGAAGCACCGGGCCCCTGCACAGCTCAGGCAGGAAGGCAGGCTTGGGATTGGGGTGGAGATCAGGCTCACTGCTTTTCTTGGGCAGAGCTGCTTTCCTGGGCTGCTGTCAGGCTGCCTGCAGGGCTTCCTACAGAACCATGGAGCTGCATGGAGTCCGGTGCTTTGCTCCGAGGCTATAGGGGCAGCAAACAAAAACTCCCCAAAGGAGTTTGTTTGCTGTGTCCCAAGTCATTTAAGGTGCATTACACCACCGAATTTCCTACAGCGGCTGGAATTAATGTGTAATACGCCACCACCATTAAAGTGGTCCAAAAGCATTTAGCCTGCTTTAAAGTGGCGTGCATACACGCCTCTCGTTTCATCTACACATGGCCAAAGGTTCTAAATAGAGGCGCAACTATCAGAATCTGCACCATGGGAGCAGCGGCAGGGCCTGGCTGGCTGCACCAGTAATGGCTGCTATTCTCATTTCCCCTCTAAGTGGATGCCTGGTGCCCCAGTTACCTGTCATTCTCACACAATTGGTTCTAAAGCTGCCTTAGGAAACTTCATTTTCCTAACTTATCTCAAGTGGTGTTTTGGGCTTCCAATTACCATATTTCCAGGTCCATGCCCTGCCCCTCACTCCCAAGCCACAGACCCCTCCAGCACTGCTGCTGCCCCTCACTGTCAACCTGCAGCCCCCTGTCCCTGATGATACTCCTCACTCTGGCCCTGCCTTGTGCCCTGTGCTCCCGACCACAGCCCCAGCCCCAACCCTGCCCGTGCCCTTCATTCCCAAGCCACAACCCACCTCCCCGCCCCCAGCCCATTCAGTGCCCCTCACTCCCAACCTGCAGCTCCCTGGCCCCCAGCCCAGCTGCCCACACAGCTCCATGCTGTACCCGAAATAAATCCCCTATCTCCTTCCCCTGCCTCCCCACCCTGCTGCAGCCCCAGTGCTGGTAGGCCTCTGCCCCCCTCGCACACTGATAACTGCCCCTCCCCCCCCCCCCCCCCCCCGGCATACAGCTCTTTGTTGGGGCAAGCTGGGAAGTGCTTGGAAAGTGAGGACCCAAAAAAAGGACATGTCCAGGAAATCGTAGACATCTGGTAACCCTAACTTAGAGGCATCTTTGCTTTCTCACAAAGATACACTGAATACAAACTCAATACAACTCAGGACTGTGCCTAAAACATCCAGCAGCAGTATATTGGAACATCCTTAACTCATCCCAGCAATGCTGGTGATGATGCATCTTAGATGTACTGATCATGACATCTATAAGTAGGTGAGAAGCATATATCAGATCTGTGGGTGGGTGGTTTCAGAAAAGAAGCAATTAGGTGGGCAAGAGAAAATTTTGTTCTACAAATTTGTTTTAGAGAAGAACTTAAAGCTGTGCTACAGTGCTACAGATGTGGAAAACTATCAGGGCCAATAGAGCTAATTAGAGAGCATAGTTAGGGTTAAACTAGCTGTACTAATTTGGAGAGAAGTTAGTAAACTCGGTCCAGCATGCAGGGAGATCAAGGGGAGATGTCAGCCAACACTTCCAGCTGCTTAAATTTCCCAGGAAAGAGCAGATCTGGATTCAAGCTGGAAAAAATCTGTTGCCCAGATACTCAGAACAACTGAGAGTATTATCTGTGTAAAAAAAAGAAAAGTAATATTCCAGGCTATATGGTAAATGTGTCAGTGGATGTGGTGATCTGAGTGACCTCAGATTAAATTGCATTGCACTTCCCATCAGGAGTGATGCCTGGAGGGATGAATGAAACAAAGTAAACTGAATTGCCCCAGGGGCACATGGAGAAGCAGCAGATGGGTAGAGAACAATACAATAGATTTGCTAGTCTGAGATGAGGGGAGCAGGCCTGTCCTGCAAGGCAAGGTGTGGGATATGAACTGTCCTCTAGCCAGTACTATCAATCTGTGTTATAAACTTTTTTATATGTAGGTTTTAACAGCAGAAGCCACTGGATGATGCCTTTAAATGTACTTTTACGGGTTCTTTTTCCTTGGAGTACAGAAAAAAGTCTGCATAGAGTTTTTTGGTACAGTGCTTCTTCTGAAGGCCTGTGATGAAATTTATTCTTTGCATTAGTATCTATAGCATGATTCAGTTCTTGAGTTGGACACCTTGGGAATAGGGTCTGGAGTATGGCTGAGATTCTGGAAAGAGATTCCCATTTTTTGACTGTTTCCATTTCAGGGCTGATGTAATTTATTTATTAATATACTGAAACACTGATTTCCACCCTCGCCTCCTCCCTCACATAAGTGACTCATAGGGAGGGCATATTGCCTATTGGAGGGCAGTTGTTGCTTGCCACTCCTGCTGCTGACAACACTACCAGTGCTGCGCGTGGTCCCCGTTTGCCACTCCCTTCCCCCCCACCATCAACGTTGGCATCTGTGGGCAGTCCCTGCTCGCCACAACTCCCCATCTCACCGCCGATGCTGGTGTCCACAGACAGTTCCTGCTCACTGCTTGCTGCTGACACTGCCACCTATAAATGGTGCCCCCCCTGGTCTTGGGAGGCACTAGTTGTTCATGCTTCCCCCCTCACAAGCAGAAAACGAATCTTAAGGCTCTGATATCTGCTACAGTTCAGTAGAAGGGTAACTGGCATGAATTGCTATAGTATCTGATAACTGTATTTAAGGACTAGTTGAGGCTCTGTGGTTTTGTCATTATAGTGAAGGACAAGTGGATTTATGGCATGGAAAGTTCCTCTAGTCCCACTTCTGCCACCTTGAGAGATGTGCTGGCTGGGCATTTGTGGTTTATTGAGTTAAAAGCTTATTCTGCCAGTAGTGTAACTTGGGGAGAGGGGTGGGGTAACTGGGAGAGCAACCCCAGGTATTGCCTTTGTAGGGGGAGAAGGGGGCACAAAAATAGCTGCCCCTGCAGCTGGCAGTTAGTGTTGCCAAGGGTGCCTGTTACACCTCTGTATCTACTCTTGGGTCCCCATTAAAACTGACACTTACTTATTTTAACTCTGACTGCAAAGACTTCTCACATTTAATGGGACCATTCACTTAAGGGTATTTAAAAGTACAGATCTTTTGGATTGGGGTTGTGATCTGCCAGAGCCTTGATTTATTAGTCCTCAGGGTCTTTTGCAATGTGCAACTTTTTTCCTCTGGCATATGTAATCAAAGTGAATTAAAGATTAAGGTTCTTTGGGTGGAACAAGTTTTAGGTATTTTTTGTGTAGTAGATGAATCTGTCTTATATTTTGGGCAACCCTTTACAAATTTAAGGGAGATTTTAGTATAAATTTTACACATACAAACAAAGTAAACTAAAACAACAAAATTACTGTTGCGAAGTCAAGCACTCAAACAGTAAAAAATACCAGCAATAAAATTCCTTATGAAATATTCATTCAGGCCCCCTTGTGCATATGCATTATGATAAAAATGTTGTTACAAGATTGCCAACTGCCTCATTTAGCACCAAGGATGAGCAGTGCTATGTCAATATTGTTTTCTTCTCATTCTTCCAAGTGTGTCCCTGGTATTTAAACTCTACTTAAGAGTACACTTTTATTGAGTTCACTCATGGTATCTTTGGTACTTCAGAAGTCACAATTTTTTTTATAGATCTACTGAGTGGTGTGGAGGGCATTTTTTTTTCTGCTTTATGCATGGAGGCACAAAAAGTTTAAGGTAAAAATTACTGAGTTATTTTGGGTTTTTACTTTGAGTCTCTTAAAACCTGAATCTTTCAGAGTACTTGGCATTATGCCATGCATCATATGTTCAAAGAATAGCGTGACTGTTTCAGCTGTGAATGATTAACATGTCACATCAGGAGTTTCAAGTGCAGCACCAAGGGTTTGGGGGGAAAGAACAGGCATTTATGGAGTAATTATACTGTGATGGCAGCTTACTCTGATTATAATGGCCTCAAGACACCCCACCTGCTTACTCCTACATGCATGCTTTAGGCTATTCTTGGCCTTGATTCTGATGTGCTTGAGAGTAACCTGCGGGATACAAATCAGCAGTTTCACCAGCATGTTTCTGAATCTGGAGTTGAGTAGAGTGGGTGGAGCATACTTGGGAATGCCCTACCAAGAGCATGCTACTGCCAACATGAGGATATGCCCTTAAAGGCCAGTTATGGAAACTCTGGTTTAAATTACCTACTCAGCAGTACATCCCTAAAAGTCTCTGGCCATGTGTGGACTGCAGTCTTTCCAAAAGCTTCCAATTTGGACAAACTAAACAGATTTTCATAGAGACAGGAAAAGGCACATCCCTCACACAGAGCTCGCCTATGACAAGTTTCCAGTTCCTCCTTCACAATATATGCAAGAAAAAAGGTCACTTTTGTTTTTAGTACGGACAAAACAACATGCTATTTTTCCCCCAAGTGTAATTTCAGAAATGACTGTATTGTTTTGGTTGAAATTAAGCAAGCAAACAAACAGAAAAATGCCTCCTTTTTATTCCTCTTCTTCACCCAAGAAAATCCCTGCCACAGTGTGAGAGAGTTACTGAAGGTAGAAAAGTTCAGCCCAAATTGTTAAAGCATAACAAAGATACAAGCAACGAGGACATCATTTTGCAATGGGAAGTGCTGTCACTTATATTACTGTAAGGCTACTGACCCCACTTGAAACTTGAAATTATTCATGTTGTCTAGAGCCTAGGATAGGCTCCTAACCAGCAAAAGCAGCTTAATTAAAAGAAAAATAAATGAACTTTTCAGGGATGAAAACATTTCCACTTTATAGCAGAGCATGCTAAAGAACATGCAGCAGCTAATAGTTACAAGAGACTTGTACAATATAAAACTGTCAAAGCACAGAAGGAAATGTTTTCGAATGAACTAGCCACTGGGTGGCAGAAACATAACAGAAAAATTAACTTTTTATATGTAAAAAATGTAACTGTGCTACATAAACCTTTCAATTATTTAAGCTGTTTCTTAACAGCTTTGCTTAAATCTTCCACTGGGTGGTGGATATATTCTAAACTAAACATTACCAATTCAAATCCATGCATATTAGATTAATGTACTAAACTGTAGATTTATTCTTTACACTCTTTTCGTATCCTGTCTCTCAATTTTTCAAGTGAACAGCAGTATACCTCCCTCCTGGACACCTCATACTGCCTCCTTTCTTTTATTTAGGAATCCGGGTAATGCTAAGTTTGAGAGCTGGAGCGGGTCTGGATTGGCTCCTCTTCTCCTCAGGCATCTTCTGGTCTGAGGCTGAAGGAGAGATGTTCCGTCTAGTTCTGCCACCACTTATCCTTTCACTTCTTCCTTTCCTTCTTTCCTCTTCCCCGCAGCATGTACTTTATGATTTTGAGTGGCAGTAGGTTCATCCTTACCTTCCTTCTCCCTCTGAGGTTGTCTTATCCAAGAAAGTCAGTAATACCATTATTATGGACGGATGGATCAGAGTCTCTTCTTTTGCCATCTTGTATACTGGGTGGCAGCAGCTGAGCCAGCTTCTTTATTTGGTTGTTTCCTTTTGTGCTGCTGGCTCTTCCTCTCTGCTGTGACTAGGGGCATATTTGGCAAATTAACGGTGGCAGTCAGCCCAGCTAACTGACCAGATGGTCAGCAGCTGGGAAGGAGATGGCAATTGTTTTAATAACAACATGATTTGTCCCCCAAACACTTGCTACTTCTGGGCCTAATCCTGTTCCCATTGAGGTCAACCACTGAACCTTTTTGCCATTGATTTCATGCTTGTGAGAGATACAAACATTCTGTAGAAACATGACTTAACCAGGCAGAATACAATGGGAACATCTGCAATTATACCCTAAATGTAATGCATTACAGATCTATGGACTCAGTGTGTCTTTGGTTTATTTCCTGGACTCCTAGGTTGCCTCCCAATCTTACATTTAGAATTTGTTCCTCTTAGAACAAAGCATGCCACATAATAACAATTAAAATTAGATTGCATATCAGCCCTAAGCTATTTTACGTCACCTATTAAAATGTGTGCTGTGAAGTGCCTAATAGCTCTGAGCAGCTGAATCTTGTTTTGGCATAGCTCTTAGTTCTTCTCTTTAATTACTGGTGCTTGTAGCAGTATTATTCCATTTTGGAACACTGTTGTTGGACACACAGAATATTTTGAATGTTAAAATTTGTGGTCTGCTTTCATGAAACACAGCGTATAAATTGTTAGAGGAATCTGTTTATTGCTATATTTCCTCTAAATTGGATTCAAAATTTAAAGACATCATAAAATTGAAAGTGAAAAACTCCCTCCCCTTGCACACAGTGGCTCAGTTGAATATTTTGTATCTTATTTATACTCATGAAAAAAGATGCTATATTCCTTTTTTGAGAGAGAGTAGCAGAAATCATCAACCAAAATGTAGTTTGAAAGGCTACAATGCTATGTGCAATGGTTAAATAGTTAAAAAAACCCATTATCTTGGAACTAAATGAGATAAGCTAATGAGTCTATATATACTGTAAGAACACATGGATGGTATGGGGGAAGCATATTTAACTCCTGAAGTGAGCAGGAGAATTTATATGTTTGTGCAGATAACTTGTGCAGGCATAATCCAGATTGATATTTAGAACCAGAATGGCATAAGTAATACTTAATAAATAATGAAATTAAGTGTGTATGTGGGGAGGGGATTATGAGGGTGGGAGTAAAATTGAACGGGGCTTCAAGTGCTCTTTGAATATTGGGTTGCAGATGTAGTTTAGTTTGCAATGATGCAAATTAATTTAAAACCCCCAAAGTCTTGCACGTATACAATATGATGCCATTAAACCACACAAAGTGACATTTCCTCACATGTACATGTTAATGGCATCACGTGTACAAGCACCCTATGGTTCTACAAACCTGATTTAGTCTAAAAATATTGTTCCTCATACATTCATATGAAAATAATAATCAGCTATGGCCCTACCTTGCTCACAAAGAACATTAAATCATGAAAACGCTGTACATACTTTCAAAGGCATATTAAAAAGTTTTGGAAAACATTTTACTTCCACAAAACCAGCCTAGGTTTGGTCACTATCTATCTTGGATATAATTTGGATAATCCCATTTAAAAAGATAAACTATGTTGTGACTAGGGTTTTACTAAAAATCTTCATAAAAAATCATACTGAGCAAATAAGAAATAGGATTATGTCTTTAGAAATAAGATGTTTTTGGTACTTAATGATGTAGAAAAAGTAAATGTTACATTTTTCTTAGGTAAGAGAGAATTCTAAGTTTTGTATAGATTTGAAAAAAAGGGATGTTCCATCTATTGATTAACTGGAGATTGATCTGAGACTTTTGTTTTTGACTCAGAACATATGGCCAGAAATATTTGGAACATCCTGCTGGATTTAAGTACTGTCATGTGGTCAAATGTGACTACCCTTGTTCTTTATAGTGAGGAAAATCTACTTTAAGATGAACCACATTCTGTTATTGGATGGAAAAATTTTTTTTTATGAGATGCACACATGGGGAAATACAGTCAACTCTGGTTAATTTCTCATCCCAAGGGAAATACAAATAACAGCAAGTTAAGTAGTAATGACCAATTGACAGGAGTTAATAAATAGGAGAAACTGCTAGGGAGTTGGAACAGCAGCATATTAAACTATAGTGGCAATGTATCCTATAAGAGAATAAACAAGAATTTATGGCATCTCTATGTTCCGTTGTTCTGTAACTACTCTTAAATTCCCTTTGAATATTTAGAGAAATAGTGACTGTAAACAGGCAACTATGTTGGAGCTTCAGTAACTTACCCCCCAAAATGTAAATTAATGTGCCAACCATGTGAATCCTTTTAACAAATCCTAGAGTTAATTATTTTGTACTGTACCTTGGACAAAGTTTATGAGAATGGGCTAATACATGTAAAGCAAATAATTGCATCTGCTTGTAACAATACACATATGCTGTATTGGAATACTCATCTTGTATTTACAATTAGAATTCATGTGTATCCTTAATAAAGTGTGCCTTTTTCAGTTTGTTACATTCAAAATGTTTGCTGAGCAGCTTCAGTCACAAACATACTTCAACTGTCATTGCAGTGTTGTCCTGCTTTTTATATGTATTCATAACTTTCACTCTTCTTTTCTTACATTAAAATTCACTGAATTATATTCTAATTTAATTGTAATTTAAAATTTCTAAGCTTATGAGACAGAGCGAGAGAGAGAGAGAGAAGAATCAGTTGAGGTCACACATTTTTTTGAAAATCTTAGGCAACCTCTTTTTGAGGCGCTCATCTCTCACTCTTAAAATACAATTAACTCTTGTCCCCAGTGATTGTACCCATACAAATATGTATCATGAACCAGAGCAAAGCAGTGCCAGCATCCTAAAATGGAAAATAATTTATCTGCTTTTAAAACAGGGCAGACTTGGGTGTCCATTCTGAGAACATTAAAAACATTTGATCTTTGAGAAGTGTTGTTACTGATTTTCTTAGTTTCCAGAAACATGGGTTTCCCTGGTTTCAAAATCTTTGAGGCAGAATCTAGAGGCAGAATTCTATTACAGGATTGACTTGATTATTTCTGGAGTCGTAGAATTCAGATTGCTGAGCTGAAGAGAGAATAAGGGCCTGTTCTCAGGGCCTGCCAGGGTCAAGAACTGAGTCACAGCAGAGAGTTCCACACAAGCATAAAATAATCATGTATTGCAAGTTATTATCACATAATGAGACAAAGATTACAACACAATGTCAGAATGGCATTACAGGATTATTTGTAGCTCTCTGTGATTTAATTCAATGCTAACAACTCTCTTTTTCTTCTACTTCCTCCTCTAGCCCCATGCATACTGGCTTTTGAGAGAGATGTGGGTATTAGACGGAGTGAATGGGGCACTGTTCAGTCTTCAGGATTCTACAAGTTCAAGATAGTTGGCTAATTCAAGATATATGGCTTGAATATTGCTTCAGGTAACATTGACTCCTAACTCTCAAGTCTAGCCTTAAGGATTTTTAGTGAAGGAAAATCAACACTCTCCTCTGGCAACAGGGTCCATTGTCTAATCTTTCTCATTCAACACTGCCTGTTCTTTATACCTCATTCTTTTCCCTCGATACTTTCATGTTCATTCCATTAGTCCAGGCCAGATAGAAAATAGATTGCCTTTACTTTACTTCAGAAATGGAAATAGTGACCATAAAGTTAATTTATAGTGAATATTTGTAGCAACTGGCAAGAGAACTGTAAAAAGAAATATATTCATGAATATGTGCTTATATAAATGCACTCTAAAAAGCAGCTTTACAGTGAATTCATGTTAAAGAATTCTCTTTGAATGTATAGCAAAATTAGCTTCTATTACTATATATATCTATGTATTCTGCATAAGAAGATGGATGTATCATATCTTCAAAACACAAAGTATTCTACTGTAAATGTGGTGGGAACTTTTTTGATATGCTTGGAGATATAAAACCTTATATAAATGGCAAGATTGTGAGCTAGACAAATTTACATATGAAATACTGTGCTTGTATTTAATTTTGCTTTATCTTTATCTTTCCTAGCTCTTTCATCTGAGCTTAATTTTAATTTTCAAGGTGAAAGAAGAGAAATGATGTACATGAGCAATATGGACTTCCTGAAAAATTAAATTCTATATGTTCTTTTCATTTTTGCAATTAATCTGGTTGCTTTTATAAAGTCAACAGAAAAGAATGTAAATAGAACATAGCCTGTTAAATCAACTATGTGGAGATAGCTACACAATGAAATCTTGAACCTTTAAAGTCAATGGGAATTTTGCTGTCAATGATGATAGGATCAGGACTTTATCTAACCATTAAATCTGATTATTTGATATTCACTTGTTTATGATCAGATGCCTGATGTGCTTCTTAGATGTAGAAGCACAAATAGATAACTTACTTAATTTTAATCATCCATGATGTGTAAATTCAGGATTTTGTTTGAATTTTGATATATTATTGTGTAGGTTGAGATGATTTCTAATATTATATATAAATATTCTACATATTTATTAGTCCTTCTCAACATGGCATCTGTGTTTTTCTAAGGGTTGAAATAATGTGGCAGATACACTAACAGAACTTTCAAAAGGGAGTTTTCAGGATTAGCCCCCTATATAACTTTTCTAAATTTAGCAGCACCCCAGGTGAGAATCACTGAGCTAGAATCTAGCTGGTGCCAGGTGAGGGCAGCAGGGGCAGAATTTCACATTGCTGTGTACTGCTTCCTCTAACACCCCAGTTTGTACCTGAGGGGGCAAGTGAAGCTCCCGCTACTGCTGCTGCTCCTCTTTGGTTTTGCACACAGGCAACAAGAGGCACATGCCCTTGTGTCTCTCACCTTCCACTGGCTCCTGGAGGAGGAGTTTGGCAGCGGAGGAATGAACCAAGCTGAACAGCAACAAATACAACAAGGTTGAACGGCAAAGTGCACTGCTCAAAATATGGGGGCAGCTGGCTAAGGGCCTGCCCGGGGAGTGTGTGGGGGGGCAGACAAGAAAGTGCCCAGAGGAGCAGCCATGGGTGCTGCTTGTCTGTCAGGTGCTGGGGCAGGTATGGGGTTTTGGACAAGGGATAGAAGAGTTCTTACCTCCTTGTGCAGAGGCCACCTGCTGCATTACCCCTGGGTGAGAATCATGGTGCCATTGACAAATGTCTTTACCCCTGTAATAGAGAGCCAGAGGCCAGAGGCCCCTGTTAGTGTAAGGAGAGTGGGCAGTAGGCCAGGCTTGCTGGGTGGACAGGTATTTGGGCACCAAGGACCAGAAGGAACAAGGACAGGAGCTACTACAGGGGCATGATTATTTTGTAGCTAGCTGCACTGCAGTAAGTAGCCAACGGATGTATCTCCAGGTAGCCAGGGAGTAAAGGCTGCAAGCAGCTGGTTTAGGTGGCAGCAGAAGAGGACAGGCTAGCCATTAGGCAAAAGTGTGTGGCTGGGTAGCCACATGACCTGGAGGGGTGGTGGTTTGGGGCATATAAGCCCAGTGCCTGAAGCAAGGTGGGTAGTCTGGCTTTGCATGCTGCAAGGAGAGGAGCTCCTGAGAGGGAGAGGCTTCAGGAAACAGGCCCATAAAACACCCAAGCTACCAACAGCTGGATGGAGAGGGCTAAGAGGGAAGTATGGCTTGTGGTGTGGTATTCACCCAGAATGGGCAAAAGTTTCATATAAGCAGATCTATATGTATTATGTTCTAAGTTTAACTGGAGGACCGGGTTGTGGTTATGGAGAGTGATGTGGAGGCCACAGGGGTGCCTGAGGGTCACCCAGTATAAAGCCCTGCAAGGGTCAGTGACCCCAAGGGGGCTATGCAGTATGAGAGCAGTTTGCCCGGATTAGGGTCCTGAGAGGGCTGTACAGTGTGAGAGCGGTCTTGCCTTGGTTAGGGACCCCAGGGAGCTGTCTCGGAAACAGGGTGCAGCCTTGTGTAGGGTTGGGAAAGCAGCAGGCTAGAATAGAGAGGGAGACAGGGCCAGGGGGTCCAAGAGCGAGACAGTGGACCTGGGCTGATGGATGCAGCCTTCCCAAGGCCAGGAAGGCTGAAGCCCAGACAGAGGTTTGAGAGGCCAAGTGTGGGTTGGGGGCCCGCTCTAAAATGCTACTGAATAATACCTGTGAGGCCTGGGCACAGCTATAGGGGTGACAGGAGGCCACATCCATAAGATGACTTATGCCCTGGGGCATGGATGAAGTCTCATACCAGTCAGGCATGAGAGGTATTAGCCAGCTAAGGCAAACTGAGGCTTACTCTAGAACCCTGGGGATGCCTCCTTAAGTACTAGAATATTCATCTAGATGTGGCAGGTGAGGTAGAAAAGAGGGCACAGCAAGGGGCCAGAGTGTGGCTGGAATACCTTGGCAATCAGGGGGTGTCATGGCTGCCCTCAGGGCTAGTCCTGCTACAAACACCTTTTAAAAATTGGTTGGAGCTCTCATTTCAAGTATAGTAACTCACATTTATACGTTGTTCACCAGCCACTGTAATATTTGCTTGGACAAGCATATTGATTATTTCAACACAGCAAGTAAGAGATCCAGAAATACAAAAAGGATTTCATTTCCTGATCAGAGATGAACAACATAATAATGTAAAACTGGATAACAACATTCAGATGCATCACCTCTTAATAGCAGAGCTACTATCTACACATATTATTATACTTCAGTATTTACCTGAATCCAAAATAAGTTTTAGAATTTAAGGAAACCCCTCAATAATTAGATTGTATACATGGAAAATTATATGGTTGTTATAATTTTCCATGAATACAATCTAATTATCAGAGGGTCATCTTAAATTTGTCCCTACAAGCAGCATGGGGAGCAAGGGGCCAGACCTCTGCCCCTTGCCTCTTGTGCCTGCCTCCATGCTGCCTGTTCCCTCTGCCACTTGCCCTCCAAGATACCTGCCCCCGCACATGCTCCCACCCACCCCTGTGCGCCTGTGCCTGCCTCCTGCTGTGGCATGTCCCCACCCCTGCTCCTCCACCCGCTGCCTGGGCCAGTACTTAGATCTAAATCAAGGCTTTCTTTTCCCCATGGTGATCAGGGGAAAAATTACTGCTGATATTGGATTTGAGTAAATATGATACTTATACTTCTAGTTTAATGAGAATTTGAAAATAATAGTTTTATTATTATTGTAACCCTTAGGAATCCAAGCAGTCTTCCATCCATGCAGGCTTCTGTTTCATCTGTCCACTTGAGTACTGTATTCAGTCATGAGGACTACTTATGTAGTTCATATAGATTTAGGTTATCAGTCAGTACTATAGGCACAAACTCTGTGGGTGCTCTGGGGCTCAAGCACCCACCAAAAAAAAATCAGTGGATGCTCAGCACCCACAGAGCTGCTTGCAAATGTTAAAAACAAAGAAGCGCTTTACCAGAAGAAGCAGCGTGTGACTTCAACCCGACTCTGTAGCATCTGTAAAAATCAGGCACTTCAGTGGGGCTAAAAGCTAAAGTTGTTTCATTCAGCTATTAGGTAAGTGGCTAAAAAGCCCCACTAAAGTGCCCAATCTTTATAGACCTTGCAGAGCTGGGTAAAAGCAACATGCTGCCTGTTCTGGGCACATGCAAGTCTTGGCATGGGAATGCACCAAGTTAAAAGTAAAGTGGTGGTGGTGGGGTGTTTTTAATGCTTTTTTTTTTCAAGCACCCACTAGCAAAAAAAAAAGTCAGCACCTATGGTCAATACATAGTTTGTTTTTCAGGTCAGGTCCATCTGTTGGCAGAACATAGTTTGTTGAGGTCTACAGGGCATGCCAGTAATTTTTCTTCCATGACTTTAACATCCACATAACTTCCATAACTTTAACTCCCATAACTTTCTTCCACAACTTGAACAGCCACATCCAGTTGAAAAATCTTTTAGATATTTGGTTCAGTGTCTTTTTCTTATCCCAGGTGGCCTGTTGCTTCTTTAACACAAAAACACTATAGTGCTGCTTTTGGTAAGTGTCATACTTAGACAGTCTGTTACCTTCTCACAATAGGAGTTTGTACCTGGATCAAATAATGATCATTCCACCTCCTCAGCCTGGCAGATCAAGTGGTACAACAAAATTAACTTAGGGTCTGTTCTTTCCCCAGGTGAGGTAATTTTTGCTGCCTTCACCCAACTGAGAGGATTTACACCAGCACTTTGCTGTCCAGGTTTGTGGTGAACTTTGAATATGTATTTGAGCAGATTGCAAGTCTGTCTCTGAAGGTGTTTTGCCGGATTGTGCTTCATAAGGAGCCAATGAAGAGCACTGTGGTTCATGTTTGTTGTGAATTTTGCACCTAGTAAACATGGGTGATTGGCTTTGAGGGCCTCTAACACTCCATTTCCCTAGCTGAGTAAATTGGTTTTGATCTCATTTCATCTGCAAAATTGTCAGCTACTACACATATGGGATGGATCTGAAGTCAACCTGTTTTGGTGTTCTGTCCAGATGCAGTCACTCTTAAATAGGTCCTATAGATGCTGCCTATTTAGTGAAATTTTACACAAATATTCTGTACAAACTGTACAGGTCTACAAATCTCTGAGCAAGGGAACTTGCTCCAGCCCCAATCCGAACTGGGGCACAGTAGCTACAGCCCTGGCCAGACCATGCACCAGCGGTTGCAGTGGTGGCAGTTCCAGCCCTGGGTTGCCACAGTTGCTACCACTGGTATTGCTGGCACATGGCCATGCCAGGGCTGGAGCTACCATGTGCTCCATGTCCCTGGCCAGAATGGGGCTGGAACTGCAACTAATGGTAAGTGGCAGGCAGTAGATACTGTGGAGGGCAGGCAGGGGTGGGGTACAGGGTGGGGACAGACATTGTGGGAAGCAGATGGATGCAGGTGCCAGAAGGGCAGAGGTGGCTGGGGGCAGGCAGCTGGTGTGGCTCCAGCTCTGCCCCCTGCCCCCAAATCCAAGACAAGGGGATCCCCTTGTACTGAATGGGGGCTGGGGGGGAACCTCATCTTGGATTTCAGTAAATACAATAACTGGCTCATGGGAGAGGCATGAGCTTTTGGGCAAGTTTGCAGGCAGGAACTTGCTGCATCAGACACTAGTACTTGGACTTCAGAGTAACATGACTAACTACAACTCTGCTCATATAACAAATGAGATCAGGCATGGGACTTGGAGTCTTTGCAGTGTGCATCATCAATATCTTATACACTACTGCACTGTAAACAGCTTTCATATATTGTGGGGTAAGACCAATGCACGAGTGATGATTACCATGGAGTCACTGCTACACTGTAAATCTGCACCATCATGGACGTTGTGGTAACTCTTTCAGGTGTCCATGCCAGATTTGAATTTGGCTCACAGAATTCATATTCAGTAATGCATACTGCAAAGATTCAATGAAAAGTAAGATAGTCTGACTACATAATTAACAGTAAATAGACTGTTTGAAGAAAGGGCACGTGGGTTGACAAATTTCCTAGCCGTTACTCTGTGTATCCAACTGATGGAATTTTTTCTGCGTAGGCTTCTACCTGAGATAAAGCTATTCTTCTTTTTCTCTTTTTTTTCCTTTAGTCTAAAAGGTAATTTGAGGTTTGACTATAGCTGGAAGGATTTGACTCAGATCTTCACAACATTTATAGAAAATATTTATGGCCTTACTCATGAGTTTCATTCTCTAATACACTCCCTATTTGAACTGAGACCTACTCTAGGCTACAGTTGTTGTAGATGCCCTTACTGAGATGTTAGGTATTCAGCAGCAGTTCTTATCTGTTACTCTCTGGTGTATGTATTTATCACAGTTTGAGAACATCACTTGTGCTGCCACCAACAGATTTAAGATAGTGTCTGCACTATCACTGCTATATGTTAACAATTTACTTGTTATGGCAGTATGACTTTCCAAGCCCAATGTTTCAGATGACAGCTGTGGATGCTTCTATTTTTGCAAATCCTTGTCTTTAACTCCTTTTTTTCTTTTATCAATTTCTATCTTGGCCATAGGCAACACGTAGGGAGGTTATGGGGGGCATGTGCCCCCTCTGAGAGTACTGGTGCCCCCCCTCTGACAGTGAGTGCTCCAGAGTGCCCTCCCTGAAATTGGACCCCCCTGGTTGCTGGCTGGCCCCTGGGGGACCCCCCCCCAGTCATGCCCTGCTGGTGCCCCCCAGACTCAGGAGGCACCAGTGGCCCATGATCTCTGCTTTGTCTCTTCCCAACCTCAACCAGTGCCACAGTCATGATAATTCAAAGCTTTTGGATATGCCAATTTGGCAATACATATTATTTGCGTATCCAGAATGATGACAGCATGACTGGTCATGCTGAAATGTAATAAAATAATAGAATTCCACAGTGCCCTTAAAATCAGATTTCATTGAAATGATTTAGAATGTGGCATGGTTGATGACAGCCAAATGTATTGCCGGATTGTGTATACTGTTAATTTAAAATGACACAAATGACTGCATTTTTTTATCTGTTGGGGTTTCATACATGGTAAATCAAAATCTTCCAAATAGAAGATTAATTTGTCCTTGATTAGATTCTTAGAGTATTATTGAATGTGGGTGGGTTTCCTACATATCCAAGGCCTCCATTGACTATTCACATTATCAGGTAATTCTACAGAGATACTATAGGAACACTAAACTTGTAAATTGCATTGTTCTTCTTGGTCATTACAAAGTCAATAGAAGTTTTGCTATTGACTTTGTTTAGAATTGCCTATCACACTTAGAGCCAAATGCAACTCTACTTTTGGACAGGCAAGAAGCATTTATGTAGGTAACTTTAGCAACATAAATGGCATTTTATGCCACTTAAATGGATCTTAAATCCTACTCCCCCCAGAAAAGTACATAATTTCATGTATATAGGCTACCCTTGATTCTCTGGCTGATGATATATGCGTAAAAGGTCTAGTCAGGTGCCTGTTGAATCTGCTTGTGGCAGACAAGCCCAATTCAAGACTGACACAGCTTCTTACAAGTTTTTGCATCATTTTATTTTGGCCAGGATAGATTGGGTTAGAGCATGGCTTTTTTGGCCCACCTTTTCTAGGGCCTTCCTCAAGAGGCAAGCAGGTTACCCCTGAATAGGGCTGCTTGAATATCTTGGTAGCTGCCTCAGGTTCCTTATGCACCTTGTGCTGAAAGTCTTGAGATCATCACACCAAGACCTTCAATGCATATGCTTAGGCAAGAGAATGGAGGAGTGGAGGCTGCCCTAGACCTACCACTCCCCCTTTAGACCATCGAGACAGAGTCCAAAAGCATTCCAAAAGTCAGACTGAGTCCAGATGCTCAGTGCCTCAGTGGTTCAGTGTTTCTTCTGTCAGAGAGCAACAGATAAGAACTGCTGCTGAGTGCCTAACATCTCAGTGAGGGAATATTTCTGTCAGGGTGATGTTCCTTAGCCTGACTTCAACCAAGGAATACACACAAAGCTGTGGAATCTAGGGTTTTGCGGTGCTCTAGACTCACCTTGCAACATTGTGATAATTTATAGAAGCTACCCCTCCATAAACAGCTGCAGCAGATCTGGACAGGTTGGACAAGTGGGCAGAAAACAACAGAATGCAGTTCAACAAGGAGAAATGCAAAGTGCTGCACCTAGGGAGGAAAAATGTCCAGCACACCTACAGCCTAGGGAATGACCTGCTGGGTGGCACGGAAGTGGAAAGGGATCTTGGAGTCCTAGTGACTCCAAGATGAACATAAGTTGGCAGTGTGACGAAGCCATCAGAAAAGCCAATGGCACTTTATCATGCATCAGCAGATGCATGACGAATAGGTCCAAGGAGGTGATACTTCCCTTCTATCAGGCGCTGGTCAGACTGCAGTTGGAGTACTGTGTGCAATTCTGGGCGCCGCAATTCAAGAGGGATGTGGATAACCTGGAGAGGGTCCAGAGAAGGGCCACTCGTATGGTTAAGGGCCTGCAGACCAAGCCCTACGAGGAGAGACTAGAGAAACTGGATCTTTTCAGCCTCAGCAAGAGAAGGTTGAGAGGCGACCTTGTGGCTGCCTATAAGTTCATCACGGGGGCACAGAAGGGAATTGGTGAGTATTTATTCACCAAGGCGCCCCCAGGGGTTACAAGAAATAATGGCCATAAGCTAGCAGAGAGCAGATTTAGATTGGACATTAGGAAGAACTTCTTCACAGTTAGAGTGGCCAGGGTCTGGAACGGGCTCCCAAGGGAGGTGGTGCTCTCCCCTACCCTGGGGGTCTTCAAGAGAAGGTTAGATGAGCATCTAGCTGGGGTCATCTAGACCCAGCACTCTTTCCTGCTAATGCAGGGGGTCGGACTCGATGATCTATTGAGGTCCCTTCCGACCCTAACATCTATGAATCTATGAATCTATGAGTAGCCCCACCATGTTCCCCACCAGGCCCTCTAATAAGATGAAATTTACAGTCATACCTAGGACCCATAATATCACATAGGTTGCAGAAAAACTGAAGTAACATTTTTTTCCATTGCTTAATAGCCTTATGCTACAAGCATTTGTCCAGGGTCTTAGGCCACACTCTGCTACTATGTATTTGAATTGGGATATTTGAATCTAAACCTCTCAATAGCCAGAAATGAGCTCTAACTACTAGGCCATGGACTAGGATTACCACGATGACCCACACATTGAGGCTGGTTCATTGTACATCAAGAGAAGAAGAAATGCAGGGCCAGAAAAAGGGTAAGGCAAAGGGAGATGGTGGTGTAATTCAGTGAGGTGGACACTGCCCTACATGGGCGACTGGTGCCTCCTAATACTGGGACCAGCAGTCGATCGCCGACTGGGGGCGGTCCCCCAGCGGCTGATCGCCCCTGCTGGTGGAAGTGCTGGCAGTAAAACTGGAAGTGCCACCAGTGCTTCTTTCAGGGGGGCCACAGCCAATCTCAGGGGGTGCACGTGCACCCATGTGCACCCTCTATACATCTCCAATGCTTCCCTGAAAGGGACAGGATTTCAGGTTCTGCCTCCTGCTCTAATGTCATCTATTCATACTGTCTAATGCTGATTACATGTGGAAACAACCTGATGGAGATAGGAGCAGGGCGGGAACCATGAAGTAGGGCTTGGTGGTTAGGATCATCATAGAACCTAACAAAGATAAATGGAATTCTCAGAAGGGCATGACAAGTTGTATCGCGATGGAAGTTAGGATCTAAAATCTAAGTAAGTGGCCCAAAGTGCCCCTTATGCTAATTTTAGCTATATAAGTGCTACCTAAATAAAAGTGGAGCTGGACTGGACTTTAGTGACCAGATCAGAATCAAGTGGAAGCCCGAGTACACCTAACACTATTTAGCTTAAATACATTATGTCAATGGCCTTTTTCAATAAACTTAGTATTAGCATTTCACATTTGAATACCTGTAGCAAATATATTACCTAATATCTACTAGAGCCAAATTAAAAAAAAAAAATCATCCATTTGAAAGGCTTAAATAAAAATATTTTGTAAAAAATAATGAATCAAGATGGCTACTTGAAATATTTACTCAAGTTTTCTCTTTGTCTCTTGCATGTAGTTTGTTATAGATTTAATACTAAAGGGCATGGGAGAGGGCTACTGTTCTGTTGATTTGACAGAGGAGTGGAAAAGGCATCAGAGTTTGTGGCCAATGGAATGTGCCTGAGAAGAATTGAATCCTCGTTAGGTTCCACAACTAATGAGTCACGTTGTCTCTGTTACTTATTCCATAGGGATTGTTTTCTGCAGACAGTAACCCACTTCATTTAATTCAGTGACAATGCTTAACGTTTGTCATGTGCAAGTCTTTATGAGATGGGGCCCGCAGTGGGGACACTAAACATTAATACTATGCTTTCTTTTTATCATTTTCTGTATAGTTAGAAAACATCTGTATATAAATAAAACAAAGCATCTGTCTCCCTCTCTTTCTAATGGCCAAATCCATCAGGCTGAGGAAAATATTTGCAGCAACGTTGACATAAATTTTACTTGACTAAGGAAGAATAAGGATGGAAAAACTTGCTCCTCTAATTCAGAAAAAAACCCCCAACATAAGAAAACTGTTAAAAATTTTAAACATCAGTTGCTGAACTAGAATCCACTATATTTGACTAAAACTGATATAACTCCTATGTAACTTCTGATACAACCAATTTTATATAACTGCTAACTCTCTTCACCATGGAATTTTGCATCCACATAGACTTAGCTATTAAAATATATTTATAGGATAAATAAAGTCATCAAATAAAACTACAGTATTTAGATGTATCAACAAGTCTGTAAAATATTGCAGTAAAAAGATTACATGATTTGCTTGGTGGGACGGTGTAACTGAACTTTGTCTTGAATGCTTAGAGAGATAAGGGAGGCTTGAATGCTTAGAGGGATAAGGGAGGGCTCAGTGGGGTGTGAGGAGAGTGGCGAAGGGTCAGGGGGCTGGAGCTTGATGGGGATGAGACTACACAGGTTACAGTGGATTCATGGGGGCTGTGAGGTTCCAGGGTAGGACTCAGTGTGCTGTGAGGGGGATGATGGGGTCTCATGGGTTTGGGGCACAATGACGTGGGGTTGAGCATTAGGATATGTGGGACAATGGGAGACAGAGTGGAGCCTGTGGGCATTTGAGGTGGCAGGGGCTATGCATAAAGGAGCCATGGTGGAGTGCTGATTCGTGTGTGTGAGTGCAGGGAGAAGTTTTGTTCATGGTCAGGCTGAGGTTAGCAGCTGTGTCCCTCAAACAGGTACCTGTCAGACCTCTACAGACTCAGTTATATTTGCTTTTGCTTGGATCATAAACTGAATAATATAGTTATGGGCCCCTAATACATTAGTAAAGCTTCCAGTTTCTTTTTAATTGGAGAAAAAGGTGTGGTGTATTATGGGATGCTGGACCACACCACCCACACCCCTTTTTTAAGATCCTAGATATGCCTCTGTGGTGCAGGTTAGGGTGCTATGCCTTGTGGTTATGTGAAAGGATTGGTCGTGTAATTTCAGTAATATGTTAGATAAGGATTTGTGTAGGATGATTTGGATAGGGATGATCTTGCTTCATGTGGGGAGTTGGAGTAGCCCTCCAGATGTCTCTTCCGTTCCTACTTTTCTGTAAGTCTGTGCTTAGGACTTGTAGTTTGCCACCCTTGCTTTTCAAAAGCTGTATGAACTGATCTTATTTAAGCAGAGTTTCTTCTTCCAAGCACTTTGCTAATCATCTCAAATATGTTTTCAAGTAGATCCTTAAATTGATAACATGCTTTATAATTATAGACCTTTTAAAATAGAAGTATGATCATACCTCTTGTAAATGATTCATGCATGGGGCTTTCACTGATGCAACTCTATTTTCCTTGTGGGCAGAATGGAAATAACTTGATGATGTTAAAAGATAAAAGGTATATTTTCTCCATGTGAATAATGACCTAAAGGTGCTGAGTATTGAAGGAGGTGGGAAATGTTGCATGTGAAATATGCTATTTAAGTTGAACAGTATGTTCTATTAACTTGGCCTTGAGGGAGGGGACAGTTGATAAAGATAGTGAGTCAACTATATATTTTTGTTTAACTCCACTGAAGGGAAGAATATAATCTTTTAAAGGAGAAAGATTTGGGCAGAGATTGAAGACAAAATATGGGTAACAGTATGCAATGCCTTAATAAGTACAATCACTCCATGCAACTCAGGGCCTTTCAAAATAATACAGTATTTGGGCATTACAATTCAGCAATTGTAATGTCTCAACAACTTCCCTTGTGTGGGTGCATTTACTGACAAAACAATTCTGGCAATTTCTCAAGTCTTTATGGCCATTGATGTCTGTCAGTCTGGTTGCATGAGTTTGAGCTGTTTTTTAAGACCTACACAGAAGGCTGCGCACTACTGTCCCAGGTGTCAGTGGGCATGGATGGATCCAGGATTTTGAAAGGAGTGGAGCAAATGGCATGGTACATCATTACATCTAATGCAACACTCATTTTTCTCCAGTTAAAAAGAAACGAGAAGCTTTACTAATATCAAGGGTCCCAGGGCTATAGTATTGAGTTTAAGTTTAAAGAAAAAACAAATATAACTTTCTGGGAGTGTGCATTAATATTGCTATATAATATATTATGTATAAAAACACAAACTAGGCAAAAATTAATCAAAGCAGATTAGTCCTGCTTTGTTTCATTAGTCCTGTCATTGTTAGAATTAAATGTGCATTTTTTTCAGATTCATAAAACAATACTTAGCCTTTTGGGGCATCTTGGCAGTGCATCTAATGCTTCACTGAAAGTTATTTCCACACCTGAGTTAATGTTCACTTAAGTTAAGGTTTCCACACCTTAATTAATGTTTTTAACTAGAGTTTAAAAAGTCTGCAGAGCTGTGAAATAGGAGCTATGTTACCAGGAACAGCTAACAGGCAGCAGAATTACAAAAGGAAGGATAACTTGGAACATCCAGACCATTAAAAGGGAGAGAAGGTCATTAACACATATGGAATGAAGAGTAGAAGGAAGGAATCAGTTAGATTGAGCCACGAAGTCAATTGACTCCCTCACTGCTGCCTGAATAGAAATGCTGCTGCCACAGTCAGGCAGTTGGTTTTCAATTTTGGGTGGAGCAAAAATCAAAGTGGGGAGTGCAGTGCAACCCTACCACTGTACCCCCTCCAGATCTGCCTCTGTCAGTAGGTACCTCGTCATTCAGACTGGAAATCAAATGTGTTGCATGTGATGCTTGCCAACTTACTTTCTTGAGTGTTGTAGGCTATAGAAACGGGCGTACCTTAACTATGCTTTAATGGCCTATTGTGCTTAAGTGGATTTTTCACTTGAGTCTGACTTTCTAGTAAGGAGCTGGTATGGGTAGTCTTGTTGATCATAACCATTTCCAGTGATGAACAAAGACCAGGTGTCCATACTGATTCTCTTAATCTAATATCAGCTTCTTTTGTTGCCACATGTAAATTAAGGTGTCAATCTTAATCTTTTAAGGAAAGTGAGGATTTTTGGGTGCTATCTTTTATTGGACCAACTGTATTAATTGTGAGAGATCTTAGATAAGGTCTTGGGTACAAAGTATTTTGGGTCTTGGGTAGCTAAAGAATTGTTGCTCTGTTTTCCTAACATTTGTGGACATTCAAGCTTAGAGATTTGTATATCATGAGCTGAAACCCAGATCTACTCATTTAGGAGCCTTTAATCCTGAATTTATCTTCACAGTATTGCTTGTACCATATATATTATGCACCAAGGGTGATGAACTATGATCCTGAACATCAGGGACGTTCCATATATGGGCAATAGCATTAGAGCTGACAACCGCTAAAAAGGTACAAAAGCAAGGTGACTTTACTATGGCTTATTTCCATTACTGCCCTCCATTACCCTCAAGTTCAAGTGCATCCTACCTATAGTCTGGAGAATACATATTTCTGTCATATAACCTGGACAACCCCCAGGTTGCTGTTTGTTTCTAAGTGCATTAAGCATGTGTGGTCCTAAGTGCCTGTTTGTTAAGTAAACTGGCACAGTGGGCTTGCATACTCTCAGCCTGCTGGAATTTAACTGTATATAGAGCTCTACCTTTTTTGACACTCTGAATTTATAGTTCACTTCTTCTAGCACACTGAGGTGAAAGACAGCAAAGGCAATCAGATACACTGTGTGCTGACAGACATGCCGGCCCCCTTACATAAAGCACGATGAGTTAGAGCACCCTTTCTTCCCCCTGACCCAACCAATGTTCGCTGTTGGGTTGGGGGAGGACAGGGGGGAATCAAGCTTGCCTGCAGCTGAGGAACCACCCCTGTCCCTCAGCCCTGTCCCCCACACCTCCATGGCTCTCTGCAAGAGGGGAGTGGGGATGGGGAGGGAGAGTGAGCTGCTGGCTGGGGTTTGCCCAGCCTGAGCTGGAGGCAGCAGGGTGGGAGAAGTCTCCAATCCACCTGCCCCCATCCAGCTTAGGCTGCCTCCCTTCCTGTGGACAGGCCCAGAGGCAGGGCTGGGCTGCATCAACCTAGTCCCAATCATGCAACAGATTAACCCTAGACCCTAGGGAACACAAGTTTCCTAAGGTTCTTTGAAGTGGAGTACTTTTATCTGAGCCCTCACTTGATGAGGGTTAATCGATTGCGCGATTGGCCATTTAAAAAATGCTCTGAAGCTCTGTGTGTGTGTCACGGCATGCTTGTAGAACGCTTTCAGGGGGCTGACTGAGCAACATATGTGACTTTGGTCTGCATTCTATAAAAAGGAGCATCATTTGTTCCCTTTCTTGCTCAAGCTTCCTTTATCTGCAAGTCCTTCTCAGTTCTTCTGAGCTTCTAAGGCAGTTGTGATCAACCTTTGGACTGTTGACTGAATCTGGCCTGCAGGGCTGTGTCATCCAGCCTGCATGGCTTTCCACGTGCCTGGAAATTTGGCAACAGGGAAGTGGTGGCAGTGTTAATTGCCATGGCTTTCAGAGTGGTGGCAATTAATGTTGCCACTGCTCCCCTGCCACCAAATTTCCAGGCGTGTGGGGAGCCCTGCAGGCTGGATGACATGGTCTTGCCTGCTTACGTTTTTCTGGATCTGGCCAGAGACCAGCCCTGTTTGAGACCAGAAGGTGGAGCACCACTGCTCTAAGACCTACTCTAAGCTACAGTTGGTGCATTTGAATATTTGCGGTCATATTCCTTGTTTCACCAACATAATTTAATGTGTGCACACTTGAAGTCCCTTTGCTGAAACAGAACCCTCCAATCTACCAGTGAAGTTACTCCACTACTTTTGCTGCTCAGTGGCTGGCTGAAGATGCTTTCAGCTGGCTGCTACAATACAGAGTACACTTCAAGCTCTGGCCACACAGTTGTGATAGAAGAGACACGCAGAGCTATTAGAAGCACATGGGTGAGCATGTGCTTGGGTCTCTGGGCAATGGCAGAAAAATCTAAGGGAAAGAAATAACTCAGGGCTTTGTGGCTTTTAAAATCCAGTGTTGACATCTGACTACTTTTATCTGTTTACTTGACCTCTTTGATTTGCTTGCCGATTTTATCCACTTCAGTTGTTAGCTTCTTCAGACAAACTCAGTACTACTGCTTTCCCTAGGCTTCAGCTATCTCATTGTTCCCTATGCTGCCTTTTGAATGGGAACCATTGAAATGTAATGAGCCCATATTGTTCCTCATCTCAGAGATATGGACTCAGTTTTATAGCAAATAGTGGCTTTCATACATTGTGGTGCTGTGAGGTGTAAGATATAGCAGTTCTTTCACATCAACTAGATATTCCCAAATTATCTAGTTGCCTTTTTAAACATATTTAATGTCTTCCATTCCTACATTGGCTATGCAGTCAGGAGACAGATCACGCACTGCCTCTCCCTGCTATACCTCAGGACATCCAGGCAACAAGTCAAGGGTATTCTCCAAGCCCTAACCTACCCACATCTGGGCATGGCATCCAGGACAGCTAGTTTGATGGGCACTGCAACCTGTAAATGGAAATGCAACTAACACTCTGTATATCATTATCTTTAAATATATAAAAGGTAGGAAAGTTACTATCATGTTTGTAACTTTTGTTACATTTCTGTTAGTCTTAATAGCATTGAGTGAACTAATGTAAACTGAGATAATGTTTTTCTCTTTGTGTTTTCCTCTAGATACCATCCAGATACCATCTATGACAATGAATAAGGGTTTGGCTTGGACAAGAAAATATTTCAGTAAGCCTGCTGCCCAACAGCTTTGCTTCATATCCTTTGCTCACTTCCTTTCACTCAGGTTCTCTGGAATTACACTACTCCCTTGTGGCAAAAGGGCAGTTAGTGAATTAGAGGCAAACAGAGATTAAATACATCCTTTAGGGGTGGTTAATTATGCATGTTTTTGTTGATGGCCCTTGTTTTTCATTGTTAGTTCAGCATCAAGGACAGATGAAAATGCACTTTTGACTAGGACTGGCCCCAGTAATTGAAGTACATTTTGGCCCATTTTCTATTGTCTTTTTGTCATAGATAGATGCATGAGTGCCTATAGTTGTGATACAGGAAGGGACAGATGGTGAAGCCATGCATCTGTGTATACTGTTTTTCACAGGCCTGTACAGGTAAAAGCCAGAGAGGGCAACAGGTAAAACCAGAGATGCCACCTTTCTCCTCTGGAATTTGATGTGCCTTACGCAGACTTCCTGTTTTTCTAACAGCCTCAGTTTCTAGATGTGCGCAGTTAGGAAGGCCTCTGCTCTCATTTAAAAAGAAAACAAGTCCCTTGCATCCCTTGCCCTCGCCTAATAAAAACTTGAAAGTGAACAAGCTGCACTCGAGAGACTTCAAAACAAGATGGTAAAAGGCTCTCACGATATTTAAATCAAGCCTCTGGTTTCGAGGGGCTACAGCTACACTTACGAGCTGGCAGTCCTGACAAAACAGTCACGCTGTCTCCTCGCCCTCCAGGCAGGACCTTTCACCATCCTGTCTAGAAGTCCCTCACCTGTAGCACCTGTTTGCTTTCAAGCCCAGGAGCGCCTCAGCTGCAAGTCAAGCCCCTGTCTGGCCCTAGGGTGTGGTAACCAGAGCCATCCGGGGGCTTGACTGACTAAGGATTTCCCTCCTCCAGCTTGCAAGGCTTTTAGAGCAAAGCTGTTGGCACACCTGGGCCAGACCCCTACCCCTGCCCTCCAGACAGCAAAGCCAACTCTCCCTGGAGCTGGCTGCTCTTTGCTGTCCATGTGGCAGGGCTCCTCGGGGGGTCTTCCCCCGAATCCAGTCTGAGGAGCGATTTGGGTAATGGGTAGTGCATGGGGAACCCCCCCCCCCGCCCCTTCACGGGTCCCCGCCCCGTCCCCCCTCGAGCCAATGGCGGTGCCGCGCCGGGGCTGAGGGGTGGCCCCGCCCCGCCCCGCCCCGCCCCGCGCGGAGCCCGAGCGCACTCATCTGGGCGCGGGAGCGGAGTGCCCTCCGCAGCCTGCCCGGGAGCACTCGCCTAACCCGGCCCGCACCAGGTGAGCGGGGATGCCCTACGGCTGCCGCCTCGCTGGGGCCGGGCTGTGGGGCATCCCCAAATGCCAAGCTCGGCTTTAGCTGCTTCCTTTTTTATGCGGGGATTCGGCTTTGGCCAGTGTAATAAGAGGGAAGTGCAGGAGGGAAGAGGAGCCTCTCTGTTCCGACTTTCATCGTGGGGCGAGAGCCGGGGGGGGAGTTTGTCTGTGAAAGGCAGGTGCAGGCTTCAGGACCGGCCTGTACCCGAGTCTGTGGATCCTAGAAACTCCTACACGTGCAGCCAGTTTTCTTCTTTAGAGCCTCATGAGGAAGGTGGCAGGGATAGGGCACTGGTCTTCTGTGAGGAAAGCTGTGGATTTGTATTGATTTATTTTAGCAGAGAATTGGGAACAGAATGCCTTAGGCATAGGTTTTTTCCAGCCGCAGCAGCTACACGTGCGCTTGGGTCAGGCAAGCATAATGTATTGGGCCACGAGGAAACGGTGGCTAGAGACAGCATCATGTAAAAGAAGGACTCTGTCTGAGCTGTCACAGTTAAATGCTTGTTCTTGTGAGTGCTGCTTCCTGTCCTGGAGGTGAAAGCAATTTCCACTTCTGTGCAAACATAACAATGACGCTTCTTTGGTGGGTAGCTGCTGAGCACAGGAATGCAGAAACTGCACTGGTATTCCGGTGGCAAATTTGCATCCTCAAAGCACTGTAGGATGTAAACTCCTGGAAGAGCGTTTTAGGCTCAACATTAGGAAAACTTTTCTTCACAGCCAGGGTGACTGGACTGTGGAATAAGTTCCCTTCAGAGGTGGTGTAATCGCCTACCTTGGAAATCTTGAAGAGGAAACTGGTCAGTCACCTTGCTGGGGTCACCTGGCTCCAGTTTATCTTTCCTGCCTGGTGGAGGGGGCTGGACCCAATGATCTTCTGAGGTCCCTTCCAGCCTTACAATCTGTGAACTTTGCTCCTCTTGCTCTGCAAACTATTCAGTATGAGAGAGTGTTTCCGCTGGCTACATCTGGTTTGTAGTGCCTAAGTGTACTTGATAGTGCTTTACAGACTGAAAAAAAAAATCTAGTCCCTTAACCAGATGGCTTGTTGGGAGAACTCCCAGCAGACCTGCTCCTTTGTTCTTACAAGGTGTAGTTTTTCAATCAACCCAGGGTTTAAGAGATCAATCACCACTTTACTAGGAGTTCTTGGGACCTGGGGTTTGATATACTTGCTTTGAGGTCTTGCCAAAAATTTCATTTGTTTCTTTTCTGTTAAGTATAAAAATAGAAACAGGCAAATGGTTTAAGTCTGTGCTCAGATGTGTGACACTAAATTAAAGAACAGGCATGCATCCAATGATAACAGATTGAGCTGCAGAGAGCAGTTAAATATGCAGTGCTAAATATTCTTTTATGAAAGGTAAGGTATGATTTTTTTTTTTTAATGTACATATAAACTGGATTTAGAGGCTTACAGAAGCCCAGGTTATGACATCCTTGGTACTCATGATGAATGTCATCCTGCCTTCTGACCTTATTCCAGGAATATTTCTATTGATTTGAATGGGAACACTCCACAAGGGAGGTATTCTTTAGTGCAAGGGAGGTTATTTTGCCTTCAAGTCTTTAGTTACTTCATTTTTATGCTAGTTTATGTGATGGGATGTGACTTCTCCTCTTTGCAAGTGCAAATGCATATAAAGTCTAAGCACTGTGATAGAAAACCTCATGGAGAACATCTGATTTTTGCAGCATCTGGACTATACAGCCCAGTCTGTATACCAGACCAGTAAATTATCTTTTTAGATGCATCTTAGAAATCTGAATTGTGCTTTTGAAGGAACTGTGTTAAGTACATCCAGTGTAGTTCTCTTTACTGCAAAGGCATTGTCCTGTCAAAATGAGAACTATCATGTCTGTAATGTACAGCAGTAACTAGGAGGACAAGAAGCATTGCCTTACTGTTAAACCAGCGAGTGGCTTGTTCAGCCCTGCATTCTGTTGGAAACAGTAGCCAGGAACAGATGTTTCAGAAAAGGGTGCAATAAACCTGGAAGTGGGAAGTTATGACCCTTTCAATGGGGAGAGTGTTCTTTCTGTGTAACTCCTTGCCTCCAGTAATATCCTGTGACAATAAGTCCCCAGGTCATGGAATGTAGAGGCCATTCCTATCTCTCTCTTTTTTTTTTTTTTTCTTCGCCTTAAACTCAAAAAATTAAGTTTTAATTGAGTGTCCTCATTCTTTTTGTGTTCTAAGACCACATTCAGGCACTTCCTTACCCTACCTGCTATGTACCATTTATCATGTTGTATATATGACTGTGTCATCTCTTATTCACCCTTTACTTTGAAGTAAATAACAATGTCTCTTTCTCCTTAGATTTTCCATACTTTTCATCATTCAGGCACCAGCTTCCACAAACCTTCTTTGTGTTGTATCTTTTTTGTTGGGAGCAACAAGAGCTGAACACAGTATTCCAGAGATGAAATATCACTTACATATTCTGATGTTTTCCATGTGCTCCATCTCATTCCATACATGCATCTTAGTATTTTGTTTGTTTTTTACCTTTGTAACATACCATTTAAAAATTTCTTCACCACACTGTCTGTAGCAGGGGAGGGCAATTAGTTTGGGTGGTGGGCTGCTTATCAAATGTTGGCAAGCTACATGGGTAGTCCTGCCCCTTGACAGCTGCCCCGCCCCCTGGTTGCCACCTTGGGACCAGAAGTCCTGCCCCTTAACCTCTGACCTTCAGCACCAGGAGTCCCTCCCCTTGCTGCTCTCTCCCCCCCACCCCCCATTCCCCTTTTGGGAGGGGGGTTGTCATAACGAGAGAGAACCTGAATCATACACTAGAAGTCAAACACCTACTATAATATATTTTAATTTTATTATAAAAAAATTTGTCATGACTTGTGATTGTGTACTGTATATAGAAGGGATTGCATAATAACTCAAAAATAAAGTTTCATTTTTTATAGTGTGTGTGTGTAGGGTGGGGTTGGGTGTGGGAGTGGGGGGAGTTGTGAGAGGGTGTGGCTGTGTAGGGAGCATAGGGTATGTTGGGTGTATGTATATGTGGATGAGGGTTGTGAGGGAGAGTGGGGGTATAGGGACTCACAGTGGGGAAGCCCCATGCTGGACTCTGCAGGGAAGCAGGGGGCAGGTCTCCCTCCGCTCCCCACAGAGTATAGGGACCTGCGCAGCAGGGAGCGGGGGAAGCAGCAGGCTCCAGTGCGGGGCTTCCTCCACTGTGAGTCCTGGACTGCAGGTGCACGGTGCGTGGCACAGAGCCCTGGCAATGGAGGCAGCCAGGCAGGTTCCGCTTCCTCCCCCTGTGCAGCACTGGCCAGAGCCAGGCCTGGGCTGGGGACAAGTACTCTGACCTCCCTGCCTGCTGATGCTACCAGGCAGTGGGGGTTGCATACTATGAGGGGAGTGTGTGTCCCACCTTCACACCCATGCCCTGCCCATCTGAGCTCAGTGCTTCCACTGCCCCTCTGGGTGCAGGCTCCATGCTATGCTCCTGCTTCTGTCCAGCTGCAACTCCAGCCCCACCACTTCCCTACCTGCTGCCCCAAGTGCACAGGTTCCAGGTGCAGCAGGAGCCCTGCCCAGAAGCTGGCTGGCTGGGCAGAGCCATTCTGTCCAAGAGGTTGGGAATGATGCCAAATACAGTATGTTGGGGGGTTGTACATGTGGGCACCTTGCTCCCACCCTTGTGGGTGGAAGGACTGGGCGGGGTGCAATTTATTGTGGGGTGCCATGGGCCAGATGAAAGTGCCCGGTGAGCCAGATCCAGCCTGCAGGCTGTATTTTGCCCACTTCTGGTCTACAGTGATGTCCAGGCTTTAATCTTAGCTCATTAATTTAGAGCCCATTAGAAGGAATAATTTGAAATATTCCTATATCCTAAAGTCCATTGCTTTCATTTGGTCACATTGATTTCAGTCTGTCCTCATGTTGCTTGTTCATCTAACTCAGGGGTGGGCAATTATTTCAGGCGGAGGGCCGCTTACTGAGTTTTGGCAAGCCATCGAGGGCCGCATGACAGGCAGCCAGGGGCAGATAAATATTAATTTTCTAAATTTTTTTAGTGTCCCTGCGGGCCGGATAGAATGGCCTGGCGGGCCGCATTTTGCCCACCTCTGATCTAACTTTGAAGTTCCCTTAAGTTTTCTTAAGTTTGAGACTTAAATTAATTGTATTGGTTAAGAATGAAATCTGCTTAACTTACATAACACTTAGGCGTATAAGTTCTACAAAGGTAGACTTATGAGAAATCAAGAGTGAAGGCAAATCGAAGATCAAATTTCCAGGCAGCATGCAATGCAGCAAGTTTATACTGGTTGCACAGTTTGGAGACCACAGAAAGTATAAATATGAATCTATGGCCTAACTTGCAGTTGCAGACCATTGAAGTAGCTTGATGTTGGACTGGATGACCTGTTGAGGTTTGAAGTGGTGGCCATTGCTGTTCAACCACAATAAAACCTAGGATGGGGGGAAAGGTCACTTAAGTACTTACTGTCCTGTGACAGGAGCATGTGATGTGTTTTAAATAGCTTCAGTTGGAGCTGAACCCTGGGAGATATATGTGCAGTTTCATTTCGAAACTGGTCTGGTCTTGGCACTGAGCAATATATTTTACCAAGCAAAACTGCACTGGCAGGGGTGTGGACAAAATGATCTATTGCAGGGGTAGGCAACACGTGACTCATGGGCTGGATCCAGGTGATCAAAAGATTGTATCTAACTTGGGGTGGGTCTCTTGGCCATGCCTGACCCAGGTGTTGGGGGCAGCCCAGGCTGTGGTGTGTGCCCAGGCTGGGGCCATGTGGCAGTTGGACTCCACTTCCCAGCAGCCCTGGCAGTGGTAGCTCCTTTCAGCTGCTGTTGCTAGTGCTGCTGCTGCCAGAGCCAGCCCACTGCCCAGGCACCCTGGACCCTCTGCCCTACACCCACCACTGTGGGGCACTGGGTGTAGTGGGTGAGTGGACAGACAGGGTTTCCATGGAGACTGGCCTGAGACCGGTGTGGGAAGGGCATGCTTGGCTGGGTGGATGGGATGGAGGTGTGGGCAGGTGGGGAGGAGCAGGATGGGGAGGCGGGGCCAGGGCCTGGATGGCAGGGCAGTGACAGCATGGGGCTGGGGTCTGGGGCAGAGCCACAGTCTGCTGCTGACACATCACTATGGCAGGCGCCATTCCACGGGCCATGGCATGTGGGGAGCAGATCACAGCTCTGCCCCATTCCTTGGCCCTGCGCTGTCACCACCTCCATGATACTGGCCCCACCCCCAGCCCCAGCTCCATCCTCCTGTCCTGCTGCTCCCCACCCACCCGCAGCCCTATCCCACATACCTACACGAGCGCACCCTGTCCACAGGGTTCCCGGGCCAGTTTCCATGGAGACCTCAGGCCTGGGACTGGTATTGATGGGTGGTAAGCATGAGGGGCTGCGGCATGGGGCAGAGCCATAATCTGCTCTCAGGTCTAGTAATCTACCACTTGGGGATGGGTGCTGACCTTGTCTGGTGTGGTGCTGGTGGGGGTGCTGATCTGGCCCTCAACAGCACACCAAAACTCCCTAAGTGGCCCTTCAGTCCAAATAATTGTCCACCCTGATCTACAGTTCTTCCATCTCTAATTCCTATGAAACAGGACTGCTGTGAGAGATGCACAGGAAACCTTTCTTTCTAAGTAAGTAAGTATTAATCTGCATAGGTATTGGCATAAAGTATGTTGATTGGTCTAGCTTTCCAGGGTTGATGTCAAGCACCCTGTTGGTGACTAATGACCAATTAGAAATGAAAGAGCTGAGCTGTGTTGATGGTATTGAGTAATCAAATGAGTGGAAATAAAATGTTACAAAACAAATAAATGTCAACTTTCTGGAGTTTTATGCAATTTTAAATCCTTAAAATGCACAAGCTCATTGTGGGTTATTCTGTAATAAGACAAGTTTTAAATCATGTAAAAATATTAAAGGACAGTTAAAAAAAAATGTTTTGGCATTGGAGTGGTCTTGGCACTTAACTATAAATCTCATACAATTTAAAACAGACACAGAATGCAGGGAAATTATTTCTGTGGTCTCATAAGAAATTTAACTCATGTTAATGTGAGTCCTAGTTTTAAAATTTTACTTTGAATTTTCTCTTGGTTGGAAAAATGAACGCCATTATTAGTAACTAGAAAAATTGTGTTTCTGCTATTCAACAGGATTTTTTTGATAAGGTGACCCTGAGTATCTCTGAGGTTACAGTTATACAGCTGTATTGTGACAGTTCCAAGAAGCCACTTGACTATGATGATTTGGCTCTGTCTGTATGTTAACATGCAGCAAGCAAGTCTTGTTTGCTAATATCTTTTACTGGACCACTTGTATTGTTGGGAGAGAGATTAGGTATACTTCTGGGTAGAAAAAGGCCCTTCTTTAGGTCTGGGAAAGAAACAGAGATAACCTAAGCTAAATCCAGTTACGTTGTCATGAGCCATAAAACTGTATTAACTCCATGGCTTTTAGTGTCCAGTAAAATAATGTAATTTTGTTCCCAGGCTTGTCTTCTGAAAGCAGTGTGGTGGCTTCCATTCAGTATGAGAAGGGTGAAGTCAGAGATGAAGTGGTTGTTCTGTGAAAAGTGTACTTCACATGATTGGCTACTTCTGTCCTTTATCGTTTTTCTGTGAGAATTCATTTTGGAGTGTTGTGGTGCTTTCATTTCACTCGTGTAACTTCCATGAGGACATCTAGTGTAATGGATGCGATGTATCATGCTTCGTGATCGATACATGTTGGATCCACAGATTTTATGTTTTTGCTGTGGGTTATGTTGACAATGGAGATGTGTCATAGTTTCATAGTTGGTAGGGTCAGAAGGGACCTGAGCTGATCATCAAGTCTGACCCCCTGCCATGGCAGGAAAAAGTACTGGGGTCAAATGACCCCAGCAAGGTGTTCGTCTAACCTCCTCTTAAAGACGCCCAGGGTAGGAGCCACCACTTTGCTTGGAATTTGGTTCCATATCCTAGCCTCCCTGACTGAAGTAGCTCCTCCTGATGTCTAGTCCAAATCTACCCTCTGCCAGCTTGTGACCGTTATTTCTAGTCACTCCTGGTAGTGCTCGGGGGAACAGGGACTCCCCCAATGCCTGCTGGTCCCCTCTGACTAGTTTGTAACAGGCCACTAGATCCCCACTCAGCCTTCTCTTGGGGAGGCTGAACAGGTTCAGGTCCCTTAGCCTCTCCTCGTAGGGCCTGCCCTGCTGGCCCCTGATCATGTGAGTGGCCCTCCTCTGGACCCGCTCCAAGTTGTCCACATCCCTCCTGAAGTGCGGCGCCCAGAACTGGACGCAGTACTCCAACTGCGGCCTGACCAGTGCTGCACAGAAGGGGAGGATCACCTCCTTGGACCTGCTTGAGATGCATCTGTGGATGCGTGACAAGGTGTAGTTGGCCTTCCTGACTGAGTCCCCACACTGCCGGCCCATGTTCATTTTGGCATCAATAATGATTCCAAGATCCTTTTCTTCCTCTGCGCTGACGAGAAGGGAGTTTCCTGAGCCTGTAGGTATGCTGCTGGTTCTTCCTCCCCAGGTGCAGCACCTTGCACTTGTCAGTGTTGTAACCCATCCTGTTCTCATCTGCCCACCCTTGTACCCTGTCTAGGTCCGATTGCAGCCTATTCCTCCCTTCTAGCATGCCTACTTCTCCCCACATCTTAGTGTCAGCAGCAAATTTGAACAAGGTGCTTTTTACCCCCTTGTCCAAGTCACTGATGAAGATGTTGAACAGTGAGGGACCGAGGCCTGGGGGACCCCACCCCTCCAGGTTGAAAATGACCCATCCACCACCACTCTCTGGGTGTGGCCCTCCAGCCAGTTAGTGACCCATTTGACTGTGTAGGTGTCGACGCCACAGTCCCCTAGTTTTTTAATGAGAACGAGGTGAGAGACAGTGTCGAAGGCCTTCCTAAATTCCAGAAAGACTATGTCCACTGCTACACCTGCATCTAAGGACTTTGTGACCTGGTCATAGAAGGACACCAGGTTGGTGCAACAAGACCTGCCTCTAATGAACCCATGTTGGTTGCCCCTAAGCATAACCTCCCCTGCTGGCCCCTCGTGGACATGCACCAGGATAATTCTCTCAAAAAACTTACCCAGGATTGAGGTAAGACTGACTGGCCTATAGTTTCCTGGGTCCTCCTTTCTCCCTTTTTTGAAAATGGGAACCACATTGGTCCTTTTCCAGTCCTCTGGCATCACACCAGAGCACCACGAGTGCTCATAAAGCCATGTCAAGGGTTCTGCAGTGACCTCTGCTAATTCCCTCAGCACTCTGGGGTGGAGATCGTCAGGACCAGCTGATTTAAATATGTCCAGTCCATCAAGAAGTTCCCTGACTAGATCCTCACTGACCCTAGGCCGGAGTGCATGTCCCCTGGGGCCTGAGGGGGTCCCAGTGGGCGGGCTGATCTGGTCCCTGCTCAGGAAAATGGAGGCAAAAAAATTGTGTCAGCAGATTTTGTATTTGCTTAGGCAGGGTCTTGCTCTGTTTGGTGTCTGTTGTACAACAGGGAGTTGGCTCCTGGTGCCAAGCTTGGCAAAGCTGGGGGTTGTCTGAAAGCTGTGAACTTGGAATGGAATATTTAGGAATGTTTTTGTCTTAAGTGTAAACCTCTTTAATTATAGCTTGTAAGTATTTGACCCTTTTTATATTTGGCATGGTAAAAGATAATATGAAATCAATCTTTGCTACTTGCCTAAGTCCTGTATAAGTGGTGCTATCCTACAGACCTACAGGTGTTGGATAATGCAAGCCAGATGATACGGCCCTGCCCTTAGGGTTGGGCTGGCACATGGCTTGATTGGGCTGGTGTGTGGCTGGATTCGGTGCACTGGCCTTGTGCTGGATCCAGCCCCATGCTGGATTGACCCACAGACTGACCTTGCACACGGGATCCTGCCTGCAACCCCAATGGCTGAGTACCACTGTACAGCTGGCTACAGCATCAGTGCAACTTTTATTTTGACCTGCAACTTGATTTTAACTTGGAAGTTGACTATATAATTCAGGGATGACAGATGAATTAATAACTTAAACAGAACAGTCAAGAGTTGTATCATCTGGCATTATAAACCAATGATGGTGAATTTCAGGGAGGGTAAAGAACAGGGGGTAGATCACTCTGGATTAGTGATTCTCAACCAGGGTTTTCAAAAGTGCCAAGCAACGTTAACAATGTTAGGTGTGCAAATATGAATTGCAAGATAAACCCAGAGATTCTGTGTAGAAATCCTACACCGCTAGTACAGGACATATTCTGACTTCTTGTGTTCTTTCTGAGTTCTTTACAACAGGAGAAGTTTCTCTATTATATTTCTGTAGTCAAAAAATGAATGGAAATAAGAGCTGGCATCTTCCGAAGAATGAAGAGTGCCTTGTCTAAAGAGGGTGAGAACAACTGGTTTAGGCATACCCTGTTTAATGTTTTCCCTCTAAAGTATCCACCTCTACCACTGTCAGAGAGAGGATACTAGGTTAGATGGACCATTGTTCTGACCTAATATGGCACTTAGGTCCTTGACATTTGTTGATGTCTCTGGATGTGTGTGAGCATAAGGCCTTTTTGGTAGAGGGGCGCAGACTAGGCCAAATGCTTGAACTGGACTTTTTTCCTTCAGAAAATATTCTTCTTCTTTCCTTTAGATTACCTAAGGTCCCCTTTAGATCTTCTGGTGTGATATGGCAGGAGGTGTGATTGTGTGAATCATGCTTCAGATCCTATCCCACCTTTATTGCCAATATAGAGGGAGTCTGGGGATTGCCAATTTGGGTTCCCCCTGAACTCTCAAATAAAAAGCTCCTGCAGCTGTGAGTCCCATAGTTGATTGGGACTTCTAGCCATGCCAGCACCTAATGCCTGTTGGGACCGAGAGTCCTGAAGCTGTGGACTCTCGGTCCTAGTGGCAGCCCCAAGGACTCTAGGTCCTGGCAGCTGTGGGACTCTTGGTCTTGGCATCTGTGGAGTGCTGCCCAAAAGGAAAGTCCAAAGCTGCAGGAGTCTTGGTCCTGGTGGTTGTGGGATGCCACCAGGAGGCAGAGCTCACAGCTGTGGGACTCTTGTTGCCAGCAGCTGTGGGGCACCACTGGGAGGGAGAGTCCCATCACCTATGAGACTCCCAGGCCCAGCTGGACATGGTGCACCCTGTGGCTGGGAGTTCAGTCAGCTGATGGAGCTCCCAGATACAGAAGCAGATCCTGCTACATGGGCAAATTTAAAGTTGAATAGCAACCAGCTATAACGTTTACACATTTTCAAGGTCTACATAGCTGGTTGAGCCTCTTAATGGCATGATAAGTACTTTGAATGTGTAGCTGGTCTCAACTAAAGGCTCAATTAACTAGCTAATTGCACAATACTTGTAACATGTACAGGGGCCCCTAGATAACCATTGTTTATTCAGGCTTTTTTATAAAGGTTCACCAATACATCGGTCCATATTGGATCAACACTGATTAAAAGGAAAAATGACATTATCGGCAGTTGGCTTTTTTTGGCTGATATGGCTGATAATGTTGCTGATAAATACTGCATCCATGTGCATAGCCACAGCATGAACGTGGCCAGCCCAGCAGCTTTGAGAGCAGTGTCCGGCAGGTAAGTCTTTTTGGGTGGAAGGGCCACGGGGTGTACATAGTACTCCAGTTGGTGGGACCAAGAGTTCCAGATGTGACCTCACCAGTGCTGAATAGAGGATAGTAATTACTTCCCTTGATCTGCTGCCAGCGATATCCATAAAATCTCAAGGCGTTGTGATTAAAAATTGTTCTAGCTTGCTTAATGATCATTATACACAATGCACTAGATACGTTAAAAAATTCTGAATGGTCTTGAAGGCATGGTAACAATTCTTAAAGCTTTCCTTCATTTATTTTCCAAATTACTTTGATAACAATTTGTACTTTCTTTCCTAACTCTGAAACAGAGTTATTTCCAAAAGTTTTATCTTAAATCTCTAGTTTTGCGTGGTTTTTACTTTGTATTCTTCAGATGCATATGTGAAGACTGTTTGACACGCGTTGTTGTGTTTTTATAGCTGGCAAAACAACAGAGAAGCTCTTAATTCTTTAGTGAGCATTGGTAAGTTTTAGTAGAAAATGGAAGAGGCAGCAAAAGTCCTACTAATTGGGGGTACTAAGCACCTATTAGCTTCTATTGCCCTCAGTAGACATTGTAAAAGCTTTGCCCCTTGTGATTTTAATTTCATAGTTTTACATCATCTAATGAGAAGAGATCAGCATTTCATGTTCTAGTTACAAAAAATAGATACAAATCAAATATTCAGGATCAGCATAAAGTCTTGCACGTGGACCTGTTGGACAAGTTGAGTAGCACAAAGATAACTGCATACTATTTCACCCTACTGATAGAGATAGCTGAGATCACGCCACTTGACCACATAGTAGCATGATAACTTCAAGCAAGGCCTGTAGTGTGTATTATAGTGATAACATGCTTCCTGGGTAAGATGTAGGTAGTGATTTGTTTAAAACTAATTAGCTTTTTGAAGTTGAATTTCTAAAACATATCTAGCAGCATACCAGTTATTTAGGCTTTCCACACATTAGCAGTTCTTTTTCACAGCCCTTAACTGCAGGTACCTTGCAGTCTCCTGGGTCATTCACCTACAGCTACCGCCCTGCCCTGAGGTATGAGTAACTTGTCTTCTTAGCTGTGGCTAAGTGTAGTTGTTTGGAGACATAAAATGACTGTCCTTAATATCAGCTGTCTCTTCAGTTCACCGTGTTCTGTCCTATTTGCTTTTATGAATATAACACCAGTAATATCCCTTATCCCCATCTTAAGGAGAGAAAACAGAGTTAAAAAAGAGTTGGGAGATAACAGCTTTTAAAATGCAACTATAATATTTGAAGTCAAAGATTGTATATGGGTGTGCCAATTCATATAGTGGGTGGGTAATTTATGCAAAGCCTGAGGTGTTTATGTATGCTGTATACATACATTCAGATAATCTTGGAGAATTCTCCCAGGTTCTTTTCCTGATAGAAAAAAATTATCTGGAGATGCCTGAACAAACATTTGAATGCTGAGCCCCTGTAGAGTAGACAGCTTGCAGTGCTGATGCCGAAGAGTCGGGGCATCTCTGTGCACATATCTCAACCTGCTCTGCAGACTCTCTCAGTCTCCCTGGAGACAGAATACAGCAATGCATAGGGAAGCCCTGATTCATAGATTCATAGATGTTAGGGTTGGAACGGACCTCAATAAATCATCGAGTCCGACCCCCTGCATAGGCAGGAAAGAGTGCTGGGTTTAGATGACTCCAGCTAGATGCCTATCTAACCTTCTCTTGAAGACCCCCAGGGTAGGGGAGAGCATTACCTCCCTTGGGAGCCCATTCCAGACTTTGGCCACTCTAACTGTGAAGAAGTTCTTCCTAATGTCTAGTCTAAATCTGCTCTCTGCTAGCTTATGGCCATTATTTCCTGTAACCCCCTGGGGCACCTTGGTGAGTAAAACCTCACCAATTCCCTTCTGTGCCCCCATGATGAACTTATAGGCAGCCGCAAGGTCGCCTCTCAACCTTCTCTTGTGGAGGCTGAAGAGGTCCAGGTGCCCTAGTCTCTTCTCGTAGTGCTTGGCCTGCAAGCCCTTAACCATACGAGTGGCCCTTCTCTGGACCCTCTGCAGGTGATCCACATCCCTCTTGAAGTGCAGCGCCCAAAATTGCACGCAGTATTCCAACTGTGGTCTGACCAGCGCCCAATAGAGGGGAAGTATCACCTCCTTGGATCTGTTCGTCATGCATCTGCTGATGCATGATAAAGTGCCATTAGCTTTTCTGATGACTTTGTCACACTGCCGACTCATGTTCATCTTGGAGTCCACTAGGACTCCAAGATGCCTTTCCGCTTCCGTGCCACCAAGCAGGCCATTTCCTAGGCAGTAGGTATGCTGGACATTTTTCCTCCCTAGGTGCAGCACTTTGCATTTCTCCTTGTTGAACTGCATTCTGTTGTTTTCTGCCCACTTGTCCAACCTGTCCAGGTCTGCTAGTAGTTGTTCCCTGCCCTCCGGTGTGTCCACTTCTCCCCATAGCTTTGTGTCATCCGCAAACTTGAACAGAGTACACTTCACTCCCTCGTCCAAGTCACTGATGAAGATATTGAAGAGTATCGGTCCAAGGACCGAGCCCTGCGGGACCCCACTGCCCACACCCTTCCAGGTCGATACTGACCCATCCACTACGACTTTCTGGGTATGACCCTCTAGCCAATTCGCCACCCACCGGACTGTGTAGTCATCCAAGTCACAGCCTCTTAACTTGTTTACCAGTATGGTGTGGGATACCGTATCGAAGGGCTTCCTGAAGTCTAAGTAAATGATGTCAACCCCTACTCCTGCGTCCAGGTGTTTTGTAACCTGGTCATAAAAAGAGACTAGATTAGTCAGGCATGATCTACCTGCTACAAACCCGTGCTGGTTTCCCCTCAGCATAATTTTTCTTGCCGGGCTCTCACAAATGTGAGCGTTGATAATTTTTCCAAAGACTTTGCCAAGGATGGAGGTGAGACTGACTGGCCTATAGTTGCCTGGGTCCTCCTTCCTCCCCTTCTTGAAAATGGGGACCACATTGGCCCTTTTCCAGTCCTCCGGGACCTGGCCCGTGCACCACGAGTGTTCAAATATTCCCGCCAGTGGCTGTGCAATGACATCAGCCAGTGCCTTCAGTATCCTCGGTTGGAGCTCATCCAGGCCTGCCGACTTAAACACATCCGGTTCCTCCAAGTGACTCTGCACCATCTCGGGGTCTATGCTTGGTAGTCTGGCGCCCTGCTGCTGCCTCTCTACAATCCCAGTGAGAGACTTGTCATGCCCCTCACTTAGGAACACTGAGGCAAAGAACTCATTGAGGAGTTCAGCCTTGTCCCCCCCTGTCTGTCACCAATTGCTTATGCCCATTTAGTAGAGGTCCTATTCCACCTTGGGCCTTCCTTTTACTCCCTATATATCTAAAAAACAATCTTTTGTTATCCTTAACTTGGGATGCCATCCTCAGCTCCATGGTAGCTTTGGCCTGTCTAACTGCTTCCCTACAAGCACGAGCAGGGGAGGTATACTCCTCTTTAGTAATCTCTCTCCATTTCCACTTTTTATATGCTCCCCTTTTAGCCCATAGGCTGCTCTGGATTTCTCTGGTCAGCCAAGTAAGCCTCTTGGCTTCTTTTCCCCCTTTTTCCCCGCATCGGGATTGTCTCCCTCTGTGCCCGAAGGATCATTTCCTTAAGGCACAGCCACCCTTCCTGGGCTCCCAGTTTTGTTCAATATTTTCATCAATGACCTGGAAGATAGGACGGAGTGCACCCTCAGCAAGTTTGCAAATAACACCAAGCTGAGGAGAGTAGTGGATATTCTGGAGGGTAGGCCTAGGATTCAGAGAGACCTCAACAAATTGCAAAGATTGGACAAAAAGTAATCTCATGAAGTCAATAAGGACAAGTGCAAAGTGCTCCACTTAGGATGGAACAATCTCCTGCACCAGTACAGACTGGGGACTGACTGGCTAAACAGCAGTTGTGCAGAAAAGGACCTGTGGGTTACAGCGGACAATAAGCTGAATATAGCTTTGGCCTGTCTAACTGCCTCCCTACAGGCACGAGTAGAGGAGGTATACTCCTCTTTGGTAATCTCTCCCCGTTTCCACTTTTTATATGCCCCCCTTTTAGCCCGTAGGCTGCTCTGGATTTCTCTGGTCAGCCAAGGAAGCCTCTTGGTTGACCTAGACTGCTCAGGGTCAGCCTATGACTCCCTACAGCACAATGTGGGATTGTGAAGCGAGGATTATGCAGCAATTTGCTCACCTGGAGCAGCAGAGTGCAGCAAGCACCATGCTGACTCCTTGGGCGGTGCGGCAGGGGGTGAGGAGGGAGGAAGCAAAGCAGCCTGGTATACTGAAGGACTGTGCTATGGCTTCTTGTAGAATACTGAGACCTGTAAAGGGAGATTATCAAAGAAATATGTTCAAGTTAGATGCTCACATTTCATTGAAAAAAAGTTTTCTTAACTTTTCAGTGGGTGTTGGACTCCTGTGCTATACTTGTAAGTGAGATATGGAAAATCTCTTTCTTGGAGAGAGTGAGAATCCAGTGGCAAACCTAGACAAAAAAAAAATGGAAACAGCTGTTGTGAAAGTGTTGTTTTCTCTATTGTCAGCTCACAACAAGAAAAGAAAAAGCAAAACTAGAAAGATAAGTACATCCTGATTTCTGTACAGAGTCAGTTAAAGACACCAAGGAAAAAAAATCTAGACGCCAAACTAAATGCATCCTTCCTGGAATAAAGTTTCACAAATCACTGAAAGTTATAGAACTCTGATAAAATGTTTCCAGATCCAAGATTTATTAGTACCATGTGACAGTTGGGACCTTACAGTAAAACTGAAAATAGGTAGATAAGTAGCCTCTTGCTTTTTAATCACAAGGGGGGAAAAATGAAGAAAGTTTGCTGAATAGTGATAATCATTTTTTAAGAAGCAAACAGTAGAGTTTTATGTTTTGCTCCCTAATGAATTTGCAGTGAATAGACAGAGGAATGTAATTGTCTGTTTCTTCTTATTCTGAGCCCAATGTGAAAAGCATTCCCCCCCACCCCGGTCTTGGTGTGTTCATGACTCAGCTTCTGAAACAAGAGTTGCAATCTGTGCCAGAGTAGGAAGTTGGGGTGCAGATGATTTAATTAAGGAGATCAGAACATGGAGGACAGCTGAACCTAATTTTTAGAAGTGCGTGGCTGTCTCCTAGGATGGCTGTTTGTTTTAGGAAAGACCTATTCTCTATTTCCTGAGTAATTCCTGCAAATGGATGTCTTTTTGTGGGCTTCAAATGCAAAACTAACCGTTGTTTAAATAAGCAGCCAAGAAGAACCAAGGTCCTAAATCTACTCTTGCATCGCCTTGTTTCTTCTCTGAATAAGTCATCTTTCCTTATGAGAGATTTCCTTTGTAAAGGAAAGTCGAGTCTCCTGCTTTGAAAAGGACATTCAGAATTGAGTTTTGGCAGTGCTGCATTTTTATACAATGCCTGTTAGAGACTACATTAGACTACTGCTGCTGGTGATAAAATACTGTTTTTAGCCTGTGCCTGTGGAAACACTCCTGTTTCCTTTAACTAAACACTATATAGTAGTGAGTACTTGGTTGTCATTTTTCATATACCTAGCTCTATATAGAAAAGGCACCAAACACAACTGACCTGGAAGCTGTCCAGTATAATGCATTGCAGAGCATCATGAGCCAATTTTTCAAAGAATCACTCCTCTTCCTGGAGCCTTGCTTAAAACTAGATAAAGTTCACTATTGGAGTTTCTAGGGAAGTGATTCTCAACTGGGTTGCTATGGCAGCCTGGGGTGCCATGAGAGCCTTCTAAGGATTTGACAGTGCTGGTGCCACTGCTGCTGTCACTGCTGCTGCTGCTTCTGCTCTTGCTGTGGCCACCAGGGCTAGGGACAGAAGTTACATACAAACTGCTTTACGTGATCGGAAACCAGTTTAAGCCTGTAACAGAACAGAAATTTGGTGCACATAAACCACTTTCAAAATGGCTGAAACTAGTTTAAGATAAATCTGACTGTATGTAGTATCAGACTTAACTGTTGTAGGTCAAACTGGTTTATGGAACTTTTGTCCCCTTCCTGGTTTAACTTAAATCACAGTCCCCCAGTATTTCAGGATGCTTTGTAGCCCTAAGCTGGCCTGTGCTATCTGTTCCAGCAGAGCAAGGTTGGCTCTGCCCCTCTGCTCCATAACTGGAGCACTACCACTGCTCTGGCTAGCTGAGATGGGGTAGGGAAGGGAAACCTGGCTGCCAACCACATCCAGGGTCTGCCTGGTGGGAGCAGAGAAGATGGCATGGCCAGACCGTGGGGTGATGGGGGTTTAAGCCTACTCCTTGGCCTGCATGGGACCCTTACTGGGGTTTGCCTGGCAGAGGTAGAAGAGCCCCTGCCTGGCTTTTCCCTGCTTGCCACTGGAGTGGAGTGGGTGTGGGTATGGCCAGACACCAGCCTGGGCTGGAACGTGGAAGGGAGGGAGAGGGGTTTAAGCTAGAAGTGCACTGATACATCGGTCCCTTATTGGATTGGCACTGATATAAGGAAAATTGATAGTATTGGCAATTGGCATTTTTTTTTTTGGCTGATGTGGCAGATATTATCACTAATAAATGCCCCACAGGTGGCCAGGAGTGCAGCTTAGCAGCGTGGGGGGCAGCCAGGTCTGGCTGGTAAGTCTGTTGTGAGTGAAGTGGCAGGGGGCAGAGGGGGCAGATCAAGGCCCCCATGGTGCAGGAGGGAGTGGGACTGGGGCAGGTGCTGCACTGCAGGGGTGGGGTGAGGGATGGAGCTGTGAGTGGCTCTTCCTGGTGGGAAGTTAACCGTGAGTACAGAACATGTATAAAGCGTATCATATGAATAGAGAATATAATTACCCATGTTTAAAATAAAGTTCAAAATGATATAAGCATTTTCAGTCAAAGTAAGGATAAGGTAAGTTTTTTGTTTTTCGTTTTTTTGTTTGTTTTTTCAAAAGGTAACTTGAACATTTAGTGTCACACATCCCATTTATTTCAAGTACAGTTGTATAATTAAATTCCCAACTTGTCTTGGGTATGCTCCAGTCTGCCTTTAACCTGGATTATATTGATAGTGAAGGTTAAGCAACCTAGTTGGGATTAGCACATAGTTTGGATTTAAATTCATGTAACCTGGGTACACCCAAGGGTGTGCATTATTCTCAATTGGATGGGATGGGTAGGCAGGAGGGGGTGCTGTGAAAGGGATGCCAGAATTTCAAGCGGATCCCTTTTTCCTCTAGAGTTAGCCCAAGCCCAAAGTTCTTAACTATATACAATTTGTTGAGTCAACATACATAATTATAAAAATCAATATCATACATATATTTACATAGTGAACATTACCCAATAACCAAGGTCAAACCCTAAATAACACTATTTACCCATCACAATAAAGCAATTTCAGCAGCATCAACACAATACAACAGTTCAATTACAAAATATAAGGCGCAAACAGAAACGATCTTAATAACACCTATTTCTTAATATAGTTCCTGACCCATGGCAAGAAATAGTCCTCCTTTCAATGGGGTCCCTTAAGGGGTGTCCAGGAAGCACCAGGGGCCTCTTCCCTTAGGGCCTTGACTAGGCGGGGGGGCTGCTCACCCAGCCCCTTCTCTGGGTTTGCCCGCTCCAAACATCTTTCCCTTGTGGGACCCAAGGGTCCAATAACTCACACTTCCCCAGGTGGTGGAGGTCAGGGTGCAGCTTGATGGGGTCTCCTCTGCTGGAGTGCCTCTCCCATGCTGCTGGGCTTCTCTCCACCCTGTGCCCCACTGGGCACTGAGGGCTCAGCTCCTCTCAGCTGCTGCACCATGGCTGGTGGGTTCTGGGTGCTGGGCCTCATGCTCCAACACTACTATTTCCCCGAGCCCTGGCTTCGGCACCAAGGGGTCTTTTAGCACAGGCCGGGCCATTCAGGCTCTGCCCATCTGTCCTCATGCCGGGTGGATACCCCAAACAGCTTCCACTGCTCCCTGGCTCCCAAGGCTTGGGCCCATGTGTTGCCCTGAACACCGTGGGACCTGGCCACTTTTTGGGAGATGGAGTCTGAGCCACCTCGCTGCGGCCCCCAAGATCCTTGCCCTGTGCGCTGCCCCACGCACTGTGTGGTCCGCTGGCCCTGCTGCGGTTGCAGGCTCAAGCTGCTGCCTGCAGCTCCCAGAGCCTGGGCTCTGTGCACCGTGATGGGCCAAAGCAGTCTCACACCATTCCCAGGGCCGGGTCTATGTGCACTGTCCCTGTGTGCCATCAACAGCTCGAGCGGTCTTGCACCGCTCCCAAGGCTGGGCCTATTGCCCACTGAGGGAGAGCTCCCTAGCTTTTCTTGGCTCCACTCTTTTCACTCCTATTTTACCCCAAGATGGCTAAAAAGCATTTGCAAAGAACATGTATTTTAAGCACTATTTATGCATTCACAGAAGTGCATGAATAAAAACCAATTAGCTCAAGTAGTGGTAGAATTTTACCTACAACAGCACACAGCTCAGCATAGGATGCTGTAATCTGCTGATCAGGCTCTGGCGAGAGCTCTGTTTTCATACAGTTTTGGAGCCCAGTAACGAACACTATTAATGGCAACACTGATTTTCTTCAAGAGCCTGGGGGGTTAGCCTGCTAGCCTGGAGCTGCTCCAACCCAGCTCACTATGCTGTGGAGGGACTGGCTGGGGCATGAGGGTGCTACAGTGTGTGGCTAACTGGCAGCGCAGGGCTTGTGTTGGGCAGTACTATTCTATGGCATAGTTAATTAGTTTACTGCACCCTAATAATGCTGCATGTATAGAGAGTGATGCTTTACTGTGGAGCTAATTAGTCAACTCTTCAGTAAAGCACTTGTGTAGATGCTCCCTCTCTGACTTGCAGATTGAACCACTGATGACTACCCTTTGAGCAGGATGATACAGCAATTTATGTATTCTCCTGTGATTTTTAAATCTAGACTGCATTTCCTTAGTTTGCCAATAAGAATGCCATGTTTATACGGAGCAGCAGAGTGCAGCAAGCACCATGCTGACTCCTTGGGTGGTGCGGCAGGGGGTGAGGAGGGAGGAAGCAAAGCAGCCTGGGATACTGAAGGACTGTGCTGTGGCTTCTTGTAGAATACTGAGACCTGTAAAGGGAGAAATGGGATCCATTGCTGTCTTCCATCTGCAAAACTATTGACCTTGTTATTGAAGGAAAGTGAATTTTGTTACTAACTACAGTTGCCTTGGGTCTAAAGACTGAGAATCACTGCTTTAGTTGAACCCTGTTCAGTGCTCTTATTGAGCTTTCCTTCCTTTATCTTACCTTTGAGGTAGATTAGGAGTATATTCCCAAAATAAGTGGTTAAAGATCTAATTTGTGTAGTCTAAGGGGAAAAGGTTTGAACATGTAGAAGGTTTCAGTGTTCTCAGGACTTCTGTGAACCAGTTCAAACCAGTTTTTTAGTTGTCTTTGGAAGTTGTCAATGAAACAATATTTAATACTTGGAGAAGAATTGGGTTCCTAGGAAGAAAGCATCTTGGGTCTTGGTAATTTGGGGCAGCTCCTGGAGCTCTTAAACCCTGGCTTGTCCGTGCATTAACACCTTTAAAGTGGTTTTAAGTACTTGTTATGTGGCTCAAAATTATGCTACTCCAGGGCAGGATTATCTCTGCTCCACACTACCCAGCTCCTGTTCTGTTAAGGTGTGTGGCAACTGCCTACAGATGTGCCGTCCAAGTTGAAGTCCTCCAGTATCCCAGGATTTCTCCCACAGAGCAGGGCTCGCCAGTCCTGTAGTGGCATCTCACAGCTACAGCTCTTAGTTCTGCCCCTGTTCACCAGGCCTTTAGTAGAAAGCTGTGTAGGTGGGGGACATTTGAAAAAGATTTCTAGACTATGGGTATGACTGCTCTAAACTTCAAGCTAGCACTAGCACTGATCAATATTTGTATGGCTCATGGTATAAGTTGTAAAAAGTCCCTTTTGGTTTCACATGAACTATTAATTGGTCATTTCAGATTTGGCCCATAGATTCACTTCTTTCCCTGTATAACATTTTCACACTAACAAGATGTTACCATGTTCATTTGTATTTTGGCTCATTTTTTCTTGCCACACAGGCTTCTGGGAAGTGACCAGATCAATTACAATACAAAGCATATCAAGCTACATTATGGCTGTCCAACTAGCATCCTGTAGGCTACATGTGGCCTGTGAGTGGGTAGTATGTGGCCTGAAGGCCCCAACAGCGATCTCTCTCACTGCTGCACTTTGGGGCAGGGCCTAGGGGAGATTTGAAGTGGTGGGAGCTGCTAGTGAAACCTGTATGGCAGGAGGTGAGTAGGCCTTGAGCTGTGGGCTCTGAACATGGTAAGAGGCTGCCAGCAGAGACCACACTGGGTTGGGTGCCCTCTGCAGCATGTGGCCCATGGTGGGTGGCTGAGAGGCCTTGCACCAGCACTGCGTGTGGCCCCTGGCCATGGCGAAGTTGGACAGCACTGAGTTGCATGAAGTGCTAAACAACAACTATAACAAACAATATAAAATTATGGTGGTATATATGTCTGCAACAGGATACTTTACCTGGTGGCCCAGTGATTAGGGAATTCACTTAAGTTGCGAGAGACCTAGGCTCAGTTTCTCCCTCTATCTGAGGGGACCTGAACCTAGAAGCCCAGCCTTCCAAGTTTATGCTTTAACCCCAAGGTCATGGGAAACTTTAAGGTAGGTTCCCTCTTAAACCTTCCTACTGAAGCTGTTCCATTTTGTACAGAATCCTTAATAGTTATTGGGCCATTGAGGAAAATGCTGCTTCCTGTGCCACCACTCCCATCAGGACCACCTCTTCCCCTCATATTTTGTGATAAATGTATAGTGGCAAGTTACCTTTTAAAATAAGGTGTTGCCATACTTATTGTTGAATTGTTTTTTCTGGACTTATCTCAAAGTATTTACCAGAACTCCAAATTAATACAAACCTGCCAGAGAGACTTGGAGGTTAGTTGCGGGTAGGGGACTGAACTAAGACTTTTGGAATTGTGACACTGTGGGTGCATCTACATGTGCATATTAATGCAATGCAATAAACTGCAATGCTTATCGTGCTGGAGTTTATTGGTCCTGGGTGTTGCATGTACATGGGCGCCTGAGACTGCAGCACGTTGAGCTGGGTTGGAGCAGCCCCAGCTGGCAGGGAACCCTGGGGGAAAACCTCCTAGCTCAGAGCTGCTCTGACCCCAGCTCAGTATGCTGCAGAAGGACTAACTGGGGCATGAGGATGCTCCAGTGTGGGGCTAGCTGGTAGGCAGCCCTGCACTGAAGCACCCTTGTGACCCAGCCAGCTGGGTCAGCATCTGCATGTGCACTGCGTTGGAGTAAAAAAACCCACAGCAAGATAGTACTTGTATTTAAAAGTTCTATCCTATCCTATTCTGGAGTTTAGTTTCCTGCAGCCTAATAGGGCCGCATGTATAGACACCGAGATGTTTACTGTGGAGCTAATTGGGCAACTACAATAAACGTCCCATGTAGATGTGCCTAGTAAATCCACCCTTGCAGAGAGCCACACCTAGAGTTTAACCAGAAATGAGATCTCAAGAGAGAAATTGTGGCGCATGATGAAAAGCCACGTGGATAAAAATTCTTTTAAATGAGGGGTGGCCAACCTGCAGCGCACATGCCAGAAGTGGCATGGGCAGTCTCTGTGTCCTGTGCAGCAGATCAGGGAGTAGAGCAAAAGATGCAGAGAGCACAGGGTAAGGAACAGAAAGCAAAGCAACAGATCAGGCAGCTGAAGCAGATTTCAGTAGCCCTTGGGGAGGGTTCAGAGCTTGTTCTTGGACAGAAATAGCATCATAGAATATATGACAATTCTTTTTCACATATTCACCCGTCTACTCACATCTACACACACTGTTTAAAAAGGAACTGTATCAATGTTTCTAAGAGTGTTGCCCTGACATTTTAAAATAATTTCAGAGTTTATTTAAGCTTAGGTATATGACTGAAAATGCACTTGGCATTTCAGAAATGTCAGATTTCTGGCATGAACAATGTATTTTTTTTACAACATTGTGTACTGGAATCTATGATGGAATAATTTCTAATTTTTGAGAAACCTCTCACAAAGTGCTGTAGCCATGTCATGGACCTGCTTGTGGACCTTAGGTTATAGACAGACATAGCACTTATAGAGGGGCAAATTGTCACAGGGTTTGACATGGATCAATAGTAGAGTACAAAGTGTGGACAGACACGTTGCTGAGCATACCTTATAATGTGCTAGCCCAAGATAGCAGTATAGGCAACCACTCACAGGCTGTGGAAAATGGGAAATTACCTTCTTGGTAACAATAAACATCACTTCTTGGTGCCTACAGATATGGAGCTACAGGAACTTACACATTTTGAGATGTGTGACTTTTTGGAAAACATAACTTTATCCTGGCTAACGTGGAAAAGTTTAGGTTTCCCTGCTTTGCCCATAGACTCTAACTGAGGTCCAGTATAATGAGCCAGCCATGCCATATGCACCTGGATTGTGTAACTTTTGAAGAGTGATTCTAGAAAATAGGGCTGGAAGGGACCTTAGGCTTTCATCTATTTCATTCCTCTGACCCAAAACAGGATCACATATATCTAGACAAACATATGGCAGGAATGGCCTAACCTACTGCTAAAAACTTTTGAGATTCCCATCAACTATCTAGGTAACTTATTTCTCTGTGGAACTATTGTTAAAGTTAAACATGCTTTTTTCCTGATGTCTTAAATTGCATCAAAGGAGACTTGGTTAAGCCCATTACGTTTTGTCCTAGCATCAGTAGACATGGAGCACAGTTTATTACCTTCCTCTTTACAACCATCCTTAACATATTTGTAGACTGTTATCATGTCTCCCTTCAATTTTCTCTAGACTAAACAAACCTAGATCTTTAAATCTTTCTTCATAGTAGTTCTTTAGACCTCTGATCATTTTGTTACTGCCCTCTGTACTTTTGCCAGCTAGTCCACATCTTTCTTGAAGTACCCAAAACTGATCACAGTAATGCAGCTAAGGTCTTACCATTGCTGAATAGAACAGAAGGAAATTACCTCACGTGCCTCAAATGTTTATTCACTTCAGTGTAACATTTGCTTTTTTTCACAACAGTATGCATTCTTGACTCATGGTCTGTTAGTGATCCACCATGACTTCCAAATCCTTTTCAGCAGAACGGCTTCCTAGCCAGCAGGATTTTGTTTAGTGGATGGTTCCTACCTAGCTGTAATTATTTATTTTTATTGAACTGCATGATTTCTGTTTCAGATCATTTTCCCAATTTGTCTAGATCATTTTCAATTCTAATTCTGTCCTCAGAAGTTCTTGTAACTCCTTCTCTGCCATCTTGGTAGGATTATAACTTCAGTATTCATACTTCAGATGCAATGGTTCAGAGTTCAGTCCCACACCAACTGCACTGGGTTAAAATGTAATTAAAAATAGTTTTTGGTAGATTTTGTAACTTTTATTTTGATGGAATGTAATTCTGGCAGCTTGGTGTGCATAAGGATGAACCCAAAACTTACAGCTGGAAAGCTTTGTTCTCTCACCCCTCTTACATATACAGTTAGTAGAGAGGCTGCTCACAGGTCTTTTGACTGTGCATTCAGAGGTGAGGCTGATATAGCTCAGGTGTGGTTCACGCATTTGAATATATATGCCACTTGATCTGGCAGTGACCACTATGATCTGGCAAGATTTCCTTCCTGCTTAAATAATCTGGACAGCAAGCAGTGCTTGTGGTTGTTAGTGTTGGAATTCGAATGCAGTGTGTATAGTTGTGGGTCTTTTTTCACTCCTGCATTGTACCCATGCGGCTTTTCTGTGACTGCCTTTTGGTATTTTGAAAGTTTACACTTGCCAGTTTCACTTGTCAGTCTATTAAAGACCCTTGATTTGCAGTTCTGGAGATTGAAAAAGACAGCCCAAATGAACTGAACCTTTTAAAAAAAGATAGATGTTTATTGTATATGTTAGTTTATCTGTCTTTGTCAGATGTTTCATACCATAACTGCAGTAATTTATTTTATTTTTTATTGTGACTTGGCTTTTGTGAAATTTTTGTTACTAAGGCAGAACTAGAAAAATACTCTTTCCATCTTTTAACAAGGAATTTAGGCACAACAGGCATTTAGGAGGAATTTTATCATGGAAGTTGCCAGATAATATTATTACAAATAGTCCCACAAGTTCTGCTTGACTGAAGATAAGCGCAGTTGGGTCTTGGAGAAATGCTCGTTGTAGCTTGTGGAGCTGCTCTTTTAGAAGCCATTTCATGTTTAAGTAAAAGTTTACTTGGAGGTCTCTGAATATACCATTCTTGGGTGTGGAGATGTTGCCTACAGTTTTACTCTTAAAAGTAAACCCACACTTTGGTGTCAGCATTATAAAGCTTTCCTTAAACAGCATTTTTGTGCAAACTGCTGAAGATCTCACCCCAGAACTATTAAAGAAGAAAATGTTGCAAAAATTCATCCTGGGGTGTCTGGAATAACAGTGGTTCTCAACCAGGGTTTACATGAGAATCTCGGCTTCCTTCCTTACTTCTCCCCATGGTTGCCCAGAGAAGACTATAAATGCATGACCTCAAAGCACCTTAAAAAGAAGGAGCTGCCTTCATATTATTACAGGAAGTAATGTGAGGGCTTGGGAGGAAAAACTTTTGGAGGATCTAAGGATTTCTTCTGTAGGAAATTTTGCTAAATTTAGTTGCCGTTTTGATGCGGTTTTTTCCACTTCAGAAGTGAAAATTGCTGCTCGGGAACATTTTTTATGAGCTCTAGGGATAAATGATCTTTGTCTTAATTGGCAGCATATGTAGAAAAGTTTATCTCTGTCAGAAGCTGGAGACCAGCCTCATGCTTCCCTTCTGTTTGGTGAAACTTTAGCAAGGTTTCTCAAAAAGCTATAGGAACTGACAAGTATCCTTTCCAGCACAACACTGAAGGATTGCTCCGCAGAAACCACCTAAAGCTCCTAATGGCTATTAGAATTTTTACCCAAACAGTTACATCCGCTGAACCCTTTAAAGCATGGGTGCTCAACCTCCAGCCTGCGGGCCAAAGGTGGCCCAGAGAGTCATTGGATCTGGCTGGAGGGACTCCCCATGGGTCAGGAAATTTGGTGGCAGGGTGTGGTGACCATTAATATGGCCATAGTCCCCCTTGCCAAATTCATAGATTCATAGATGTTAGGGTCGGAAGGGACCTCAATAGATCATCAAGTCCGACCCCCTGCATAAGCAGGAAAGAGTGCTGGGTCTAGATGACCCCAGCTAGATACTCGTCTAACCTCCTCTTGAAGACCCCCAGGGTAGGGGAGAGCACCACCTCCCTTGGGAGCCCGTTCCAGACCTTGGCCACTCGAACTGTGAAGAAGTTCTTCCTAATGTCCAATCTCAATTTGCTCTCTGCTAGCTTGTGGCCATTGTTTCTTGTAACCCCTGGGGACGCCTTGGTGAATAAATACTCACCAATTCCCTTCTGTGCCCCCGTGATGAACTTATAGGCAGCCACAAGGTCGCCTCTCAACCTTCTCTTGCGGAGGCTGAAAAGGTCCAGTTTCTCTAGTCTCTCCTCGTAGGGCTTGGTCTGCAGGCCCTTGACCATACGAGTTGCCCTTCTCTGGACCCTCTCCAGGTTATCTGCATCCTTTTTGAAGTGTGGCGCCCAGAATTGCACGCAGTACTCCAACTGCGGTCTGACCAGCGCCCTATAGAGGGGAAGTATCACCTCCTTGGACCTATTCGTCATGCATCTGCTGATGCACGATAAAGTGCCATTGGCTTTTCTGATGGCTTCGTCACACTGCCGGCTCATGTTCATCTTGGAGTCCACTAGGACTCCAAGATCCCTTTCCACCTCTGTGCCACCCAGCAGGTCATTCCCTAGGCTGTAGGTGTGCTGGACATTTTTCCTCCCTAGGTGCAGCACTTGGCATTTCTCCTTGTTGAACTGCATCCTGTTGTTTTCTGCCCACTTGTCCAACCTATCCAGGTCTGCCTACAGCTGTTCCCTGCCCTCCGGCGTGTCCACTTCTCCCCATAGCTTTGTGTCATCTGCAAACTTGGACAGAGTACATTTGACTCCCTCGTCCAAGTCGCTGATGAAGACAATAAAGAGTATCGGTCCAAGGACCGAGCCCTGCGGGACCCCACTGCCCACACCCTTCCAGGTTGAGACCGACCCATCTACCACGACTCTTTGGGTGCGACCCTCTAGCCAATTCGCCACCCACCGGACTGTGCAGTCATCCACGTCACAGCCTCTTCACTTGTTCACCAGTATGGGGTGGGATACCGTATCGAAGGCCTTCCTGAAGTCTAAGTATACGACATCCACCCCTCCTCCTGTGTCCCGGCGTTTCGTAACCTGGTCATAGAAAGAGACTAGATTGGTCAGGCACGATCTGCCCGCCACAAACCCGTGCTGGTTTTCCCTCAGCATAATCTGCCCTGCTGGGCTCTCACAAATGTGAGCCTTGATAATTTTTTCAAAGACTTTACCAAGGATGGAGGTGAGACTGACTGGCCTATAGTTGCCCGGGTCCTCCTTCCTCCCCTTTTTGAAAATGGGGACCACGTTAGCCCTTTTCCAGTCCTCTGGGACTTGGCCCGTGCGCCACGAGCGTTCGAATATTCCCGCCAGTGGCTCTGTAATGATGTCGGCCAGTGCCTTCAGCACCCTCGGATGGAGCCCATCCGGGCCTGCCGACTTAAAGGCATCCAGTTCTTCCAAGTGACTCTGCACCACCTCAGGATCTACGTATGGAAGTCTGGCGCCTTGCTGCTGCCTCTCTACAACCCCAGTGAGAGACTTGTCGTGCCCCTCACTTAGGAACACTGAGGCAAAGAACTCGTTGAGGAGTTCAGCCTTGTCCCCCCTATCTGTCACCAATTGTTTCTGCCCATTTAGCAGGGGTCCTATTCCTCCCTGGGCCTTCCTTTTACTCCCAATATATCTAAAAAACAATTTCTTGTTGTCTTTTACTTGGGTTGCCATCCTCAGCTCCATGGTAGCTTTGGCCCGCCTAACTGCCTCCCTACAAGCACGAGCAGAGGAGGTATATTCATCTTTAGTGATCTCACCTTGTTTCCACTTTTTATGTGCTCCCCTTTTGGCCCTTAGGCTGCCCTGGATTTCTCTGGTCAGCCATGGAAGCCTTCTGGCCCCTTTCCCTTTTTTGCCTCACTCGGGGATCGTCTTGCTTTGTGCCCGAAGGATCATTTCCTTTAGGCACAGCCACCCTTCTTGGGCTCCCATCCCTTCAAAACTCCTACTCTGCAGTGCTTCCTTGACTAATCGCCTGAGTGCATTGAGATCAGCTTTCCTAAAGTCTAGCACTTTCACCCTACTAGTTACCTTACCCACTCGACGTCTTATGTTGAATTCTATTATTCCCAAACCCCAAGCCCTGCTTGCCTGGTATGAGCCAAGGCATGCCCCATCCCTGCCCACCACAGGGCTGGGTCACACCCCCTTACACCCTGTGAAGCTAGGCCAGTCCCTCTTTTTCCCCCCCCCCACATGAGACTGGGTTGGTGCCAGGGCATGCTTCCTTCCCTTTGTGGGGCTGGGTCAAGCCCCTTCCCCCCTGCCACCTCGGGGCTGGGTTGCATCTGTACCCCTGCCCTCTCCCATGTGGCTGGATGGTGCCCACTATGCTGGCCCCAGGTGCTGGATCTGAATTATAATCTGGCCTGTGGTCAGACTAGATGCAACCTGTCTGGCTTGCTGGGGAAAAAGATTGAGCACTACTGCATCTCTGCTCTTAAGTTTAAAGCATAGGTCACCATTCTGATAGCAAAGATACTTTTGAATTTCTGAGCTGAAATTTATCTTTAAACATAACTTCTCAAATGAAATATAATTTTACTATTCACTAGCTCAAGTTTCCTTAGTGTCAAAAGTAGCCAAGGACAAAATAGGTCATTTTTCCCCTTCTGAACTGAGAAGGGGAGAAGATAGTAGAATGACAGTGGTAGAACTGTAGGTTCCTTAGTCATTTCTACAAAGAGGAATGTTTGAGGGTGCCTTTGGGGAGTGTGGCTTGTGGTGCTTTCAGTTACTGATTTGAATGATAACTGCTTTCTACCACCTGCTGGCCTGTAGCAGTAAGCATACAGGCACAGGAAGATATCTCTGGGATCATTGATGTATAGGACGGGACCTTGTCCCTAAGGCACAACATACATATGTTGGCATGTTTCTGCCTAGGTTGTGATGGAATGGGGAGGAAAGAAGTTTTCCTGCCTTATTTATTTATTTTTTTTTTCATGTTATGCCCTCACAAAGTGAAGCAGAATTTTTGCCTCAGTTTAGAGTATTTTTATCAATCTGATTTGCTGTATAAAGAAATGTTTGTAAATGTTGAGGGAAAACTCTCATGCTACATTCACTGCAGTTGAATTCTGTGGGTCTCTGACGTGTTCTACCCAGAGGCATAACTAACGACTTTTATGCCCTGGGCAAAGAAGCCAGAATGGGGTGGGAGGGTGGTTTTTGTGTGCATGTGCCAAGTACTGGAGAGTGAAGATAAGGGCTGCTGAGCATACTTGACCCTGGCTGCTGCTGCTGCTGTGGTGTGGCTCCCTTAGGGCTGCCATTCTGCTGTCCTCTGTAAATCAGTATCCAGGGCTGATGGCTTGCTTGCCCACCTCTAGTTACAGTACTAGTTTTACCTAAGATGGTTACTGCCATATCTGAACCCTATAATCTTTCATTTTATTCTTCTCATTACAGTGGTGTGAAATGGGGAAAATACATTTTACACATGAGGAGCTGAAATGCAAAGAAGCCAAGTGGCCAGTGATTAGTTGAATTCAAGTACCTCAGGAAGTCCACAGTGGAGTTCTCTTGAGCAAGAGAAGAATGAGGCAGGAGATCATGGTAGTAAACAGTTGGATAGGTTAGTGATGTGTGGGGGAAAGTTATGGACTACTAGGGTGCCTGCTATGGAGAGAGGGGTTCTGATTGTCTTCAGCTTAGTAGTAGGGGGCTCTAATGGTTTCCATCTCAGCAGTAGGAGCAACAGTCTCCTGTGGGATAGACTAGCTAGGATAGTTAGAAAGGGTTTAAACTTGCCAAAAAGGAGATGGGCGATTATTGGATTATTGGATTATCGCAGTACAAACACTTAAATGTGCAACTACACATTGTGCATATAAAGTATGAGCATATAACGAAAGTTCTTTAAATTGTTGACAGAAATGTTAGCAGGCTAGGGTAGGGTTTGGTGATGTTTTATGGTGTGAGGGGCTAGAATGGAAAAATAAGGTTGGAAGGGACTTCAGGAGGTCATCTAGTGCAAAGCCCTGCTCAAAGCAGGACCATCCCCAGCTAGATCATTCTGGCCAGGGCTCTATCAAGCTGGGCCTTAAAAACCTCCAAGGATGAAGATTCCACCACATCTCTAGGTTACCTGTTCTAGTGCTTCACCATCTTCCTAGTGAGAGTTTTTTTCCTAATATCCAATTTAAACCTCCCTTGCTGAAACTTGACACCATTGCTCCTTGTTCTGTCATCTGCCACTACTGAGAATGGTCCAGCTCCATCCTCTTTGGAACCACCTTTCAAGTAGTTAAAGACTGCTATAAAATCCCCCCTCAGTCTTCTCTTCTTCAGACTAAATAAGCCCAGTTCCCTCAGCCTCTCCTCATCAGCCATGTCCCCCAGCCCCCAAACCATTTTTGCTGACCTCCACGGGACTCTCTCCAACTTGTCCACATCCTTTCTGAAGTTGGGGGCTCAAAACTGGACACGGTACTCCAGATGTGGCCTTACTACTGCCAAATAGAGGAGAATAATTACTACCCTCAACCTGCTGGCAGTGCCCCTTCTAATGCAGCCCAGTATGCTGTTAGCCTTCTTGGCAACAAGCACACACTGTTGACTCATATCTAGCTTATTGTCTACTGTAACCCCCAGGTCCTCTTCTGCACAGCTGCTTTTGAGCCAGTCAGTCCCCAGGCTGTAGCAGCACATGGGATTTTTCTGTCCTAAGTGTAGAACTCTGTACGTGTCCTTGTTGAACCTCACGAGAACCCCATTTCGCCCAATCCTCCAATTTGTCTAGGTCACTCTGAATCCTAGACCTACCCTTTAGTGTGTCTACTACACCCTTTCTCTCCTGCCAGCTTGGTGTCATCCACAAACCTGCTTAGGGTGCAATCCATCCCATCTTCCAGATTGTTAATGAAGATACTGAACAAAATTGGCCCCAGGACCAAACTCTGGGGCACTCCACTTGGTACCAGCTGCCAACTAGACATTGAGCCATTGACTACTACACTCTGAGCCCTATGATCCAGCCAGTTTTCTATCCATCTTACAGTCCATAGTTTCATAGTTAGTAGGGTTGGAAGGGACCTGAGCAGATCATCAAGTCCGACCCCCTGCAACAGGCAGGAAAGAATGCTGGGGTCAGATGACCCCAGCAAGGTGATTATCTAGCCTCCTTTTGAAGACCTCCAGGGTAGGAGCGAGGACCACTTCCCTTGGAATTTGGTTCCAGAGCCTAGCTGCCCTGACTGTGAAATAGTGCCTCTTGATATCCAGCCGTAATCTGCTCTGTCAGCTTATGGCCATTGTTCCTTGTTACTTCCGGTAGTGCTCGGGGGAACAGGGACTCTCCCATTGCCTGCTGGTCTCCCTTGGCCAGTTTATAGATGGCCACCAGATCCCCTCTCAGCCTTCTCTTGTGGAGGCTGAGCAGGTTCAGATCCCATAGCCTATCCTCATAGGACCTGCCCTGCTGCCCCCTGATCATGTGAGTGGCCCTCCTCCGGACCCTCTCGATCTTGTCCACATCCCTCCTGAAGTGTGGCGCCCAGAACTGGATGCAGTACTCCAACTGGGACCTGACCAAGGTCGCATAGAAGGGGAGGATCACCTCCTTGGATCTGCTCATGATGCATCTGTGGATGCATGATAAGGTGCAGTTAGCCTTTCTGACTGCGTCTCCACATTGGCGGCCCATGTTCATCTTGGAGTCAATAGTGACTCCAAGATCCTTTCCTACCTCTGTGCTAGCGAGAGGGGAGTTCCCCAGCCTGTAGGTGTGCTGCTGGTTCTTCCTCCCCAGGTGCAGTGCCTTGCACTTTGTCAGTGTTGAAACTCATCCTATTTTCATCTGCCCACCTCTGTAACCTGTCCAGATCTGATTGCAGCTTGTCCCTCCCCTCTAGCGTGCCCACCTCCCCCCACATCTTAGTGTCGTCAGACCGAGCCCTGCGGAACCCCACTGCCCACACCCTTCCAGGTCGAAAAAGACCTGTCCACCACCACTCTGGGTATGGCCCTCCACCCATCTGACCTTGTAGGGATCGACACCGCCGTCGCCTAATTTTTTAATGAGAATGGGGTGAGAATCGGTGTCGAAGGCTTTTCTAAAGTCCAGAAAGACTACGTCCACTGCGACACCTGCGTCCAAGGATTTAGTGACCTGATCATAGAAGGCCACCAGGTTGGTTTGACAGGACCTGCCTCTGATGAACCCATGTTGGTTGCCCTTAAAGCATACACTCTCCTGCTGGTCCCTCTCAGATGTGCTACTGGATAATTTTCTCGAAGAGCTTCCCCAGGACCGAGGTAAGACTAACAGGCCTATAATTTCCTGGGTCCTCCCTCCTCCCTTTTTTGAAAATGGGGACCACATTGGCCCTCTTCCAGTCCTCCAGCACCTTGCCAGAGCACCACGAGTGCTTGTAAAGCTGTGCCAGGGGACCTGCAATGACCTCTGCTAATTTTCTCAGCACTCTGGTGTGGAGATCATCAGGACCTGCTGATTTGGATGCGTCCAGTCCCACCAGGAGGTCCCTGACTAGGTCCATTTATCCAACCCATACTTCCTTAGCTTACCTGGGAGACAGTTGTGGGAGATCATATCAGAAGCCTTACGAAGGTCAAGGTATATGATATCCACTGTTCTCCCCACATTCGCAGAGCTAGTCATCTCATCGCAGAAGGCAATCAGGCTGGTCAGGCATGACTTGTGCTTGGTGTATCCATGCTGACTCTTTCTAATCACCTTTTCCTCCACGTGTTTAGAAATGGATTCCTTGAGGACTTGATCCATGACTTTTCCAGGAACTGAGATCAGGCTGACAAGTCTGTAGTTCCCTGCATCTTCCTTTTTTCCTTTCTTAAAGATGGGCACCATATTTGCCCTTTTCCAATCATTCAGGACCTCTCCCCTGTCATGAGTTTTCAATGATGATGGTCACTGGCTTTGCAATCACACTGGCCCTTAGCGCCCTCGAGTACATCCCATCTGGCTCCATTGATTTATGTATGTCCAGCTTTTTAAAATAGTCCCTAACCTGTTCTTTTACCACTGAAGGCTGCTCACCTTTTCCCAAACTTGTGCTGCCCAGTGCAGTAGCCCAGGAGCTGACCTTGCCTGTGAAGACTGAGGCAAAAAAGACATTCAGTACTTCAGCCTCTTTCTCTTCATCTGTCACTAGGTTGCCTCCCCCATTCAGTAAGGGACCCACACTTTCCCTGACCTTCCTCTTGTTGCTAACATACTTGTAGAAACCCTTCTTGTTACCATTCATGGCCCTTGCTAGCTGCAATTCCTGTTGCTCTTTGGCCTTCCTGATTTTTTCATCACTGTATGCCTGAGTAATATTTTTATACTCCTCCCTAGTTGTTTGTCCAAGCTTCCACTTCTTATAAGCTTCCTTCTTGTGTTTAAACTCACTGAAGAGTTTTCTGCTAAGCCAAGCTGGTTGTCTGCCACATTTGCTGTTGTTCCTATACATCGGGATAATTTATTTCTGTGTCCTCAGTAAGATTTATTTAAAATAGAATGGCTCTCCTGGACTCCTTACCCTCTCAGACGAGCCTCCGAGGGGATCCTTCCTATCAGTTCCCTGAGGGAGTCAGTCTGCTTTTCTGAAATCCAGGTTCAATACTCTGTTCCTCTCACTTCTTCCTTTTTTCAGGATCCTGAACTCGATCATCTTGTGGTCAGTGCTGCCCAAGATGCCATCTACTATTACATTCCCCACCATTTTTTCCTTGTTTGTGAGCAGCAGGTCAGGGAGAGGACAGCCCTTAGTTAGTTTCTCCAACACTTGTCCAGGAAGTTGTCTCCAGGGCTAGGGACAGAAGTTACAGATAAACCGGTTTAAGTGATCAGAAACTGGTTTAAATCTGTAACAGAACAGAAGCTCAGTGTGCATGTCAAAGTGGCTGAAACTGGTTTAAGATAAACCTGGTTGAAATGAGTATCAAACTTAACTGATTTGTGTCAAACCGGTTTATGAAACTTGTCCCAGACCGCTTCCTAGTTCAAGTTAAATCACAGTCCCCCAGCATGCTTTCCAGCCCTGGACTGGACTGGACTGGGCTGTGCTGTCTGCTCCAGAGAGCAGGGCTGGGCCCGCCCCTCTTCTCCCCAGCTGGAGCAGTGAGTGTTGGCTGATGAGGAGGTGGGGTGGGCAAGCCCAGCTGGGGATGCAGCCCAGTCTACAGGGGTGGTGGTGGTGGGGAGGGGAGAGACTGCCTCCCTCAGCAAACCCAGGCTGGAATCTGGAGCCAGGGTAGGAGGTTTAATGCTCCTTCCCCTGCTCAAACTTTACTGCTGGCTGCAACTGTGGACTACAAATCCCAGAGGCACCTGGAAGCAGGAAGAGGAAGTGATGAGCAATGCTACAGAGTCCTACTATTGTAATTGTGAGCTGCAAATCCCAGAGACCTCAGGGGCAGCAGGAAGAAGAAGTGAACATAGCCACAGAGCCATGCTGTAGCACCCCCCAGATTGTAGCCTGAGCCACTGTAGGCATGTGGCTGCATTTCCTGAATCTAAAGTAAATGTCTGTTCACTTCTGTTTCAACTTAATCTGTGAATCTTAGACTAATCAGCAAAGACTGAATTGATTCAGTCTTGGGCTTTTTGACTGTCTGTACCTAGCCCAGCACGCTGCAGAAACTTCCTGGATTGCCTGCACACTGCTTTGTTGCCTTCCCCTGCTGTATTGCCCTCCTAGCAGATGTCAGGGTGATTTGAAGTCCCCCAAGAGAACTAGGGCCTGTGATATGTAAACTTCTACAACTTATCTGAAGAAAGTCTCATCCTCCTGCACTGGTAGTCTATAGTAGACCCCCACCATGACACCATCTTTTGTTGGTCTCTTTGAAAATCCCTGGGTTAGGGTCAACAGACCTATCTCCAGTTTCATACCAGAGCCCTGAGCAATCATCCAGCTCTTTTACATACAGCACAGCTCCTCTTTCTTTTCTCCCCTGCCTGTCCTTGGTGAGTAGTTTGTACCCATCCTTGACAATGCTCCAGTCATGCAAGTTATTCCATCAAGGCTCTGTTATTCCAATCATGCATAATTCCTTGACTGTGAAAGGACTTCCAGTTCTTCCTGCTTGTTTTCCAGACTCCGTGCATTCAATTACAGACACCTGAGGTGACTAAGCAATTGCCCTACTTTCTCAAGAAGAATGAGAAGGCCACTCCTGTTACCCACTCCTTCTTGTGCTTGTTGGCTTCTGCACTTACCTCAGGGCTCAGAATAACCTAGCTTGGGTCAGAGTTAGGTTTTAGGACCTGGATTCCACCATTGTTTCTTTCTGCTTTTCAGTTGCATCATGGCACTGAGAGAATGTCTCTGTGGGCCAGATGTGCTTGTGGGCAGTTGCCAATCCTTAGTCTAGGGTAATGAAGAGAGGTGAGACATGTATGAGGGGGAAACAGAGTTGTTAAAGTTGATAGAATGTGTTATATGGAACATCAAATGCATCTTTTATCTTCTTTCATATGGTTACTTTAGAGGAGAAAGGGATAAAAACATGGAACTTTACATAACGGACATTACCTGTTACAAAATAATAGTTGGTTAAAAATTGTAGAACCTTGAATGCTTATGGATAAAGATTCTCAGTAGCAAATTTCAAGATGGAGGAATCTGTTTAAAAAATGACCAAAGCTCTCTCAAGAACAGTGTGAAGTGCTCCTTGCGCATTTGTCTGTAGTGGGTAGAAGGAAAAACTGTTACCATGGGTGACTTCAAGCTGAAGGATGTTTGATGATCATCTCATGTAGCTAGTAACAAAGTTACTGTAGAAGATATTCTAAATGTAATAGACAATGTATTACAGGGTCCTACATCCAACATGAGGTAACTCAGGATTAGACTTCTAAGAAGTTAGTCATTGACATAAATTCACCATTGCCATTTCATGTTTTTGCAATTAAGGAACTTTTAAAAATAAGGGATAAAAAGAATGCTTGGTAAGATTTATGTCCATTGAGAGATGTAGAAAGAAAAAATCATAAATAGTCTTACAGAAAAGGTGAAAGTGTTCTATAGATATTTCTCTCTTGTATTTGGAATGAAACAGAAGGACATACCTAACAGATATTAGAGATGGAATATAAAGTTTATTGTTTATAACTAAAGACAATAAGGCAACATTTTCTAAAAGTAAACATCTTCACATAAATATGCTTGGGCAATTTATACATGCACAAAGATATAACTGTGGAGTTCTCTGAACCTTTAGTGTTAATTTGTAACATGTTGCAGAAAACTGGAGAAATGCCAGAAGAGTGAAGAACTCCCAAACTCTAATATTTTTAAAAGGGTACCTGGGATAATCCAGGAAATATTAGTAATATTGATAGCAATCCTGGACAAAATAATAGAATGGCAATTTGGGATTTTATCAACAAATAATTAGAACTTAAAAATATACTGCCAGTCATCATACTTTCATGGAAAGTAGGTCTCGTCAAAGAAACCTGTTACCTAATGAAGTGATCTTAGGCTCATGAAATCTTAAGCGTCTGTGATTTAGTCTGTAAGGTGCATCTCTGACAATGTTGCAGGTGGATGGTCAATAAAGGTGACTGTTTTGTTGTAGTATACTTGTAGTTTTCAAAAGTTGATTTAGGACATCTTTATTATTAAAAAGGTACAGAACATGGAATAATCATGGAACACATTAAATAGATTTAAAACTGGTATCTCAAAATGTAGTTGTTAATGGAGGGACATCAATGAATGACATCATTATTAGGGATTGGCTCCTAATTAGGGATTGATGCTTCCTCAACTTGAGAGGCATCAATGAACAGGGTTGCATTAATGGGGTTTCCCTAGCAAATAGATTTTGGTTCACTGCTATTCCGTATTTTTTTTTCTCACTATGTCTACACCATATCATTAAATGTTTGCTGATCAATTTTGCAGATGATATTAAAATTGTTGTAGCAATAAATAGTGCAGATGATAAGTTAGTGGTGCAGGGATATTTGAATTGCCTGGTTACATGGTTAGAATAAAGTAAAATGCAATTTAGTACAGCAAAATGTGGGGTAATACATTTGGGAACAGAGAATGTATGCTATACCTACAGGATGTCAAACGCAGCCTGAAAGCAGTGATTCAGAAAAGGATGAATGGGATCATCCTATAGAAATGTCTCAACGTGAATGCTTGGTGCACTGCTGTGGTATCTCTGACTTGGGCAACCATTAGATGAATAAAAAGGGGTATAACTAACTAGAAGTGGGGAAATGGCCTTCTTTTTATACCCAGCATTGATATGACTACTGCTAGATGTGTCTCTACTTCAGGAAGGATCATCAGATCATAGGAAAGTAGAACTGTAAGGGACCTGAAAGGGCTGGTTAAGGTCATCTAGTTCAGTCCCCTGCTCAAGGCAGGATACTGTGGGTGCTGACAGACATGTAAAAACAAACAAAAAAACCAGTGCTTTACTGAAAGAGGCATTGTGTCAGTTTTACCTGTCTCCCCATCATCTGTATAACTCGTGTGTTTCAGTGGGGATTTTTGGCATTTTTATTTAATAGCTAAGTTAAAACAGATGCTGGGCGAGCTGGGTCAAACTGGTCCAATTCCATCTCTTTTGGGCATGCACTGCGCTCAGTATGGGGATGCACCAACCTGAAAGTAAAACACTGAAGCACTGATTTACAAGCCCCCACCCCCCCTCCATGTCTGTAAGCACCTCTCAACTAAACCATGTTTTGAAAATGTGTGTCCAGCCTGGTACTGAAATTTTTCCAAGGATGGAGATTTCACAACTTCTCTAGGCAGCCTGTTCCAATGTTGAACCGCCCTCATAATCAGAAAGCTCCTCCTACCCTCCAACCTAAATTTCCTCTGCTATAGCTTGAGGCCACTGCTTCTAGTCCCATCCCACAGAAGAAAATGCATCTCCACCCTCTCTATAATTGCACTTCAGATATTTGAAGACTATTATCAGATTTCCACCCACAATCCTTTTCTTCAGACTAAATAAACCCTAGTTTTTTCAGTCTTTCCTTAAGTCTTGCTTCGCAGGCCCCTAATCATTTTTGTTGCCTTGAGATGAACTCTTTTTAAACTGTCCTTATTTTTCTTGAAGTGTAGGGCCCGAAACTGGACACAGTACTCCAGGTGAGGCCTCATCGGTGCTAAATAGAGTGGAATAATCACTTCCCTTGATTTGCAAGGGGCACTCCTGTTAATTCAACCCAGTGAGCTGTTAGCTTTTTTTGCAACAAGAACAACACACTGTTGGGTCATTTACTTATGGTATACTGTGACCTGTAGGTCCTTCTCTGCAGTACTGTAACCTAGTCAGTCATTCTCCTGTCTATATTTTTGCAGGTAATTATTCTGTCCCAAGTCCATGTAAAAGCAAAACAAAATATCCAAGACTTTTCTGAGAATAGGCTACCCAGAAAGAAAAAGATTGAATACATGTTGCTGAAGGGCAGTGACCCCCTGCTCTTTTACCCCCTTTGAAAATTTGCAGAACTTTTCCTGTATTAATGATAAGCATTTCTACCTGTCTAACACTAATATTTTGGGGTACTTAACACAATAACGTAGTCCATTGGTCAGTGGGCTAAGTTAAACTTGAGGGGCTTGGGGAGAGTTATATTTTGGATAATAAAATATCTTTTTGGAGGGGAAAAAAAATGTAAGGTGAATTATACTTTTGAGAAATTGATCTCAGATGCTTGTTGCAAGGGCTATCCTCCTGTGTGGTGGGAGCAGCTCAGTATTATGTTATCCTAGTCTTGGATCGTATGAAGTATGAAACTGCCAAAGTTTCTCTAAACAACAAATGCTGGCTATATTTAAAACAATGAATGCACTGTTTATGCTGTAAAGATGGTTCCCCTGTAAGCATGAATGTGCTAATTTCCTTGTTCTTACCTCCAAAAAAAATCAATGTAAGAAACAAAAGGGTCTGATTCGGTTGACGTGCAGACAGTCTTCTCACTGATTTCACTATGGACTGAATGAAGCCATAAGTTCAAGAGCAACTACCCTCTATTCTGAATCCATTGGGCCTTTTGAACAGCATATCATTTCTTTCAGTAATGATAATACAGTGTGTCACAGAGTGCCCTCCAAAGGGGTTGCTTGCTCAGGAGTGCTATGGCCTTGATTGGCCTCTGAGAATATTCCTTGAAACCAGCCCAGGTTTGGCTTCTATAGCAAGGGGGGAGCCTGAGCTCCTTCCCACTCTGAGAACCCTAGCCTTTCAGTCTCTCACCTTTCCTAGTTTTCCAGGTCTTGACTCAAGTAGCTATCATTCCAGTTCTGTTTTTGGGAGTGGGACTTCATGTCCTCTTGGGGTGACCCAAAGCAACCCACAGTCCCAAGCAGCACAAACTGCTTGGGACAATCCCTTCAGTAAAAGCACTTACTGGGGCAAAGGTCAACCATCCGGAGGTTTTATTCCCCCTCCAAAGGGGTTAAGTAATTCTACTAGCCCAAACTGCCAAGAGCATCCACAGAGATCCTGAGCACCTCCACTTCTTTCTCATCCTTAGGATTTCTTTTCTCCAGACCTACCAGGCTGTTTTTTTTTCAGACTGCTCTCCCTTGCTGTGTGTAGACAAAATGAGGGGCACGTGTGCATGACACTTTAAAGCAGGTTAAATGCTTTTACACTGCTTTAATGGTGTTGGTGTTTGCACGTGTTGGTGGTGTAATTCCAGCCGCTGAGGCAAATTCAGTAGTGTAATGTGCCTTAAATGACTTGGGGCGCAGCAAACTAAAACTCCTCAGAGAAGCACTGGGCTCTGTCCAGCTCAGGGGCTCTGCAGGAAGCCTGTGCAAGGCAGCCTGGCAGCAGCCCAGGAAGGCAGGCTCCACCCAAGGGGAAAAAAAAAAAGTGGCAATTTTTTTTTTCTTCCCTTGGAGCCTACCTAAGCTGTGTGGGGGCCCAGTGCTTTTCTCCATGGCTGTGGTGCCCCCCACCCCGTACTGCCTGAGCTGGGTGCCTGCGGGCGGGTGCCGCCTGGTGGGGGGGTGCCACTGCTGCGGAGGGAGGCAACAGTGCAAAGCTTAACATTGCAAAATCTCATTTACTCATTTACTCCCATTTCCCTGAGGTAATTCATTTTTTGCATTGGAGACTACAGGCAAGCATATCATCAATCAAAGTATTATGTTAATCATTATAAGTGATGAGTCATTGTTGTGAGATATTCAGTTGTCATGATGGTTTTGATATGATTATCTAAAAGTTGTTATGTTAATGCTGATGGAAGAAATGGGTCAAGAGCATCAAAGGCATTAACATGTACAACATTAAACAAGGTTTAGGGTTTTGAGTACATAGATCTTGGTCTTGTCACAAACTACTCCATTAAAAATCTGTTTAACCTTTCATACAGCAGAAAAACAGTAAAACATAAAAGAAAAAAAGTATTAAGTAAGGTTTTCAGCCTAAAAGCATTCCTCTTTGCATTTTTCTTTTGCTGTAGAGAGCTTCAGAAGAAAAATCATTTGTTTAGATTACTTGAATTTAGTAATAACTATTCATTTGGGGGGAAAAAAAGAGCAAGAGTGAGTTGAGACGAGCCAGAGCAGTTGATATTGCTTTAGTTGTCGGAGTCCAATTCAGTTTCCTTGCAGACAAGGTGAAATGAAACAACCATACAGAAAGGGAGAGGAAGGATCAGCAAAGATAGAAACTTCTGCTTCAGTTTTTGGCCCTGACTCTTACTTGAAATGTGTCTGCTGGAGGAAGATGTGCACAATATATGTCTGTAAGGAACTCTGAGACCTGGCAAGCTTGTACTAGCATCAAGCTCTTTGACATGGCTGCCTCTGACTCTGGGTGTGCAGCAGTATTGCAAGAGATGCTGTCTCATTAGCTAAGCCAGAGTCTTTCAAACAGGAAGTCAAAGGGAAGAAGCAAGGGAAGACATAAGGGTATTGGCATACAAGAAAAAGGATTACAAAAGAGGAAGGGATAGCAGAAAAGCAAGATCCACATTCCAGGGCCAGGGAGAGAAGTTATACCGGTTTGTGTGTAAGTGATCAGAAAGTGGTTCAAATCTGTAATGCAACAGAAGTTTAGTATACATAAACTGCTTTCAAAATAGCCAAAACTGGTTTAAGATAAACCTGGACAGATGTAGGATCAGATGCAACTGATTTAGGTTAAATTGTTATATTGAACTTGTGTCCCAGATCTCCCTCATTTCCACCCCCAGATTCAGGTTAACTCCCATCCCCTGGCACCCCAGGATGCTATACACCTCCTGCACAAACCTGCCCCTGGCAGGGTGGGTGGGTGCACTAGCCTTTGCCCATGCTGTCTGCTGCAAGTAGGGAGACATGCTGTATCACCCTGGCTTCTGGCCAGGGCCACTGCAGGCATGTGGCTGCATTTCTGGAATCAAAAGTATCTGTTTGCTTGTTTATTGGTTCAGTCTACACAGTTTAGATTAACCTGTGAAGACTAAATTGATTCAGCCTTGGGCTTTTGGACTGTTTGTATTTGGCCCAGATTGTTATCAGGATTTAGCTCAAGCCAGTGGGAGGAGTGATCATGTCCCCCTTTGACTCTGTCTAGGTAGATCATCCCTTGGAATCGAGTAGTGATGGCCCAATGGTGTCATCATGGATACTCGTGCCACAGAAGATATTGGGGGTAGCAATCATGATCCTAAAATCTGGATGGATTAAGAGGATCATTCCTTCAGACATTAGTATCACTTTATGTAACCCTTAAAGCTCATTCTCTTAATATTTTATTCATTTGGTATGCCAGCTTTGGCCCACAAGTTTTGATCAGTTAATTTCCAGTATTAAATTCATCTTGTTTGCAAGACATGACCCTATCATAGTTCTTACATTGCATTAAGATTCCCCTTATTTCTACTAATCCAATATCTTTGTCTCCATTACATTGTGTCTCTTTTTCTATTGACATTCCCTGTCACAAGTTAGAATAACATTTTCTGAACTTTCACCTACTTTATCACAGTTGAGTGTGAAATTGGGGTAGAGTTGCATGTCCGAGTTAATAGAACAAATCTTCCCAAAGTGCTATTTTTATGGGTTCTGTCCAAGCTCTGCACTGCAGAGTACAGACAACATGGTAGCTCAAGGTATTGCTCATGTAAAAGCTTCAATTAGAATATTTTGTTACCTTTTAGGATCAAATTAGTTACTAAAATTTATAACTTTGGTTTTTATAGAAGGAGTCCTTTTAAATCTGTTTGTTACTTGGTATCCTATTGGGAGATGCAAGTTAACTTTCAGCTATTCTGAGAGTCAAATTTTGTCCCATTGATTAGCTGTTTTGTTTTCCTTGGATCAGTCAATGACAGGAAAACTCTGTGGAATCTCAAATTCCTTGATAAAGGCAGAAATAACATGGGCTTTTCATAGATTGGATGAAATCATGGTTTCCAGGGAGACCTTAATTTCATTCGTAGCAGCCAGAAACTTGAACTGGCAACTGTGGCAGGTTACATAAATTGCCTATCCTGTACAGTATGTTGCTTTCCAATCATTCATGCATATCAGTCCAGACTCTCAAATGCTGTGGCAAGGCAGCACTTTCTCTCTTAACTAATTACCTTCACCTGGCACAGTGTCCTCTTAAAGTGGGACAAATCCAACAAACTGTGTAAAATGCCAAAATAAACCGTACTTAAAAAAACAGGCCTTCTGTGACTCTTCAGATGTTGGAGCATGCATACGAACTTCCTGTATTGTAGACTAGAGGAGTCTGTGGGTTTGGTGGCCTTTGCTGGATCCTATCAAAAATAAGCAGTGAGTACACCCCACCCAAGAGATTTCTTTTGGTTTCAGATTTTTTTTTTTTAAACTTGTGCTTATGCATTTGAACTGCCTAAGTTGTTCTTCCATGTATGACATTATTGAGCAATGTGAAAAATTATAAGGGCTCATCTATTCTCTCGTTGTGCAGATTTTTCAGATCCTTGCTAATATAAAAATAATTGGTCATGAAGAGCCGGGTGGTGCTAAGCCTCTTTTCCCCCCTCCCCCCGCCCCCCCGGACTTCTAAGCAATATTTTACTGTTCTTTTAAAATATATTATGTAATGATTCTAGCTGATCTATAGATGCAGAATTAAAACGTGTCATGTATACAGTGCACTTGTGTGTCCTTTTCTCTCCTCCTTTTACCCATGGTATCTCATTGGGTGTTCCTAGTGTTTCAGGTACTGTGCCTTGTAGTTGTGTCTGTGGTACTTTTGGGGATACTTGGGAATAAATGAGTGCCTCTGAACCCGGGGGACTGAACTTTGTAGCTCAGGAGAAGTCTTCCTGTCCTATGTTCCTCCCAACCGCACCAAGTATGGCAATTATATACTGTTGTACTTCTACCAAGATGGTGTGTTTATACCAGGATAGCTTAATCCCGTATAGGAAGGGGCATGATTTGTGTACTAGAGTGCATGCTAGTACAATAACCCTGGTACCTCATGTTTAAAAAGTGAGGGGGGCAGAAGGGTAAAAAAAAGACTTAAATAGATTATATTTGTCACATTAGTAACCCTTTTATAGAGTATTATTGTGGTCTTTGAGAATCTTAGTAATTGACTTTAGCTCTTGATACAGCTCTTGGCAGTGCCATTGTAAAAGGCACTGTATAGACCCAGACAAAAACTGTTCCTGTCTCCAGAGCTTGCAGTCCAAATATGTGTTAAGTTTACCTATCAACGTTGAATATATGTACATAGCCAGTATCCAGTTTCTACTGGGAGAATTGCCATTCTCCAGGTAGAAACTGAAGTGTATAAACATTCAAGCTTTTTCTCTAGGAGCAAAAAATGCTGATCAAGAAGAACCATCCTGCCCTGGTAACAACCCAGCTTAAATCGCTCCTGGGAGAGTTTCCTCCAGGTGGCTGAATGTCTATACAATTTCTCCTGGCTTAACTCCTCCTGGGTCCCAGGAGAACTGGATCTAGGGAAACGCCACCTGTCTTCCTGACACATCAAAACCAAGGTGACTTTGAAGGCATGGGGGTCAGCTGCTCTCCCACTCCCATAGACCAGGAGCCATGGGGATCAGCAATCACTACTTCCTACCTCTTCCAGAAACTGGGCAGTTCCTGGTTTTAGGAAGAGGCAGGGGGCTTCTCTGGCTCCTGCTGGCTTCACTTTACTGCCCTTGCCACCCCACTGAGTGTTGGAGGGGTGATTTAAAAGCTAGAGACTGGGAGTGGGGATTAGGGATCCTGCTTCCAGAGGGGCCGGGAGCAGGATGTGTGCAGGCTTTACCCAGCCCAGTTCTGGGTTCCAGGCCCCTCCAGCTTCCCTTTACTACCTGCGCCACCCACCTGACCTATATCAGTATGGGGTGAGGTGGGTAGCTGTGCCCTGCACAGCTGATTGGTGAGATGGAGGGGGTGGGAACCCTTCTGGGGTTGCTTCTGGCAGTTGGATCCGGTGCTTTGCCCCGTACTGATCTCAAGCAGCCCACAGCAAGGCAGGCTGCAAGGTTCCTGGAGCCTTGCCACAATAGTCGAGTCCACTCCTGACCTCCCTGCACTCCTGGTCAGCACAGTGGAATTCAAGGAGCAAGGGCTATTTTCCTATGCAGTGGGACCAGGAGGCTTTCTACATTGTGAGAATGCCCCCCACTTCTGCCAGTCAGCTGATTGATGGGATGGGGAAGGGACATTCTTCTAGGACAGAAACCACCCAGGGCTGTCTGTGGCAGCTGCTGATTTTCAGTAGCTGACAGCTGCCGCTTGACAGCCTTTCCTTCTTTGCAGGCAGGGGAGAGGACCAGCTTTAATTAATAGGCTCCCATAAGGACAGGGGTGCCCATGGGAACAGTCCTCTAGTGCCCCCTGGCTAGAGAACGTTTACAGTTTAGCTCCTGGATTATTTTCCTACCAGAAGAATATTCTTCTGTTAGAAAAGACTATCTGTATGCAGCTACTGTTCTATGCTAATTATGCATGTTCTGCCATTTAAGGTTGCACAACTACAAAAAGGTCAGGAAGTTCATGTTCCTACAGGTAAACTAACTTCTGTGTGTTGTAGATTCTGTATAACTCTTGCATGTTTAACAAAATAAGCAAATATTGTGAAATATACATTTGGCCAAACCTGTATAACATAATGCTGTTGGAAATGTAGTATTTGCTTTCTTTAATTTCTAATGCTTTCTCTAAAATCTGAGTGTTTCACTAACACAAATCTTTTCGCATTTTTTTTATTTTTTCCCCCCATTAGTATTGGTATTTTTTTTGGTTTTTTGTTCAGCATTTCAACTTCTGCAGTTGTGTGGCTATCCTAGTCTTTGTCTAAAAAGATCAGCATTTTTGTTAGCTTAAATAACTTAAAAGAAAAGCTAGAAAATATGACCCATAAATGATCAAAATCCAAAAGACAAATTAAAAAAAAAGAAATCAAAGGTGCCATTTTTTTTCTCTTTACTTGAATGAAATCTCAATTTTTTTGAGGTATGGCTGATTGATTTTGAAAGATTTAGGATTAAAAGTACCAATACAACCCTTAGGATCATGGATGAACTTTTGAATAAATCTAAATAATTAAATTCCTCTAGTACATATTCCCAAAAGAAAATACATTTTCTAAACTAATTTTCTCCATTTTATTTTCTCATTTTTAATTGAGAGAAAGGAGTGAGAAGAGAACATAAGGAAGTGATGTGTGTAATTTTGCAGGACTTTTCCATGCTGTTTTAGGTGATTACAAATTAGATTTTTTGATTGCTTTTCTTTGTTGTATAATTTCTGTATTATTTTCATCTTAATAGGAAATCAGTTATAAACCTAGAACAAGTGATATAAAGGGACTCAGCATGTCTTTTCAATCATTTATGATAACAAGATTTGTTCATGTGTAGGCCAAACTCAGTGTCCTCAGCTTTGATGAGAGGTTGTTTTATAAAGTGATGCAACATGAGAGCCGTGTTAATTTATACTTGGACGCTAGGATAATCTGAATGACCTTTCAGTACAGTTGGTTTTGGAATGGTGGAAAAGGTTAAAAGCAGACTGTTTTAAAAAGAGGTTGATAGGAGTGAGTAAATAGGAAAAAGAGTTGGAAGAAACAAATGTAGTTTTATGGAACTAATCAGTGTGTTTTTTGAACTTGACATGTATTAATTATGCCTCAGTGGGAAGCCTGTGACTAAATGGCAAAAGGGAATTTCTTTGTCTCTCTCAAAGTTAATTTTTCAATTTGTATAGTGATGAGCTGCAGTAAAGAGCAGACATTTTCTTTTGATATATTCAAAATTGTACTGTATGGAGATCATCAAAAACATCCCCACGGGGGGTGCAATGTGATATATTTGTCTGGGATCTTGAAAGCAATAGAAAGCTAGACTGTGCCAGCCCATTAAAAATGAAGGTGTCAAAACCTGATTTTTCTGCTTTTCAGTATGCAGGGGTTTGCAAGTGGACAGGGGAAAGGTTAAGTTGTCAAGGGCTCATTTTCCTTCGAATCTTCCTCATTCCTGTTGTTGCCCAGCCATGTAATTAGCAGGTGGGAAGAAGGCATAAAACCTGCTTTTTTCTGAGCGGGGTGGGAGGGGCTTTGTGTGGGGAGTGCAAAAAAAAAAAAAAAAAAAAAAGCCACTGCCACAGGACAACTTACTGGGTTGCCCTGGGTGCAGAGCTGCTCTGCTATGCCTCTGTTATTAATACTTAAGAGTGATCTCTGCTTCATTCTTTGAAAGGGCCATCTTCAGGATAGCAATCTGGGCCTTGGAGCTAAGAATATAGCGGCACTTTTATATAACCTTTGGGGAAGAGCCTAAGCCCCAGAGAGGGTTGCTCAATGTTTTCCTATAAGCTAGTTTTAGACAGTCTTCTGTTTAGTGTGCTGGTGGTTTTGAATCCCGTTCTGAGATGCCTGTACCTTGGCATGCATTTAAGGACCTTAAGTCCCTAAAACAGGGTTCTGGATTCAACTCAGGGGCCAGGTATATAAGAATTTTGTCATTGTTAGGTCTAACATTTAGCTGCATAAATCCTTTATGGAAATAGGCCTATGCAAGCTAAACAGAATTGTGGTTCCTGTTTACACCTCAGAAAGAAAGGGAGCACTTTTAATTTGGACTTTTGTATGCCCTTGAAAAGATAACTGGATTATTTACATAGGTGATATTCTTACTACAGAAGCATATGATTAGAAAAAAATTGGGCCTGAAGGGATCTTAGGAAGTCATCTGCTCAGTCAGAAATCACCCCAGACAAATATTTGTCTAATATCCATTTGAAACTAATGTGAATTCTAATTTACATTTGAAACCAATTAGTGAGGTTCTACATACTCTGAAGGTAATCTGTTCTAGTGCATAACTACCCTCAACGAAAGTTCTTCCTGATACCCAGTTTATATCTCACTTGTTTAAACTCATTAGTATTATGCCCTGTCCTCTGTGGGCACAGAAAAGTTGATCACCATCCTCTTTGTAATAACTCCTTTCTGTATTCTGAAGACTATTATCAGGTCCCCGCCCCCTCCCCCGTTCTTCCTACCATCTTTTCGAGATTTCTAGTCCTTTTTGTTGCTCTCTGCTGTATTCTTCAATTTGTCCTCACCTTTTTTGAAGAGCAGTGCTCAAAATTGGGCAGTGCCAGAGAAAAATGCATTCCAGGGGAGGCCTTACCAGTGCTGAACAGAAGAATCCATTCCCCAGACTTGCCTAAAGCACTTCTTTTAATACATCCAGTACAGTATTGCTTTTTCTTCTTTTTTGGCATCAGTATTACACTATTGACTCATGTTTAGTTAGCTGTCCACTATACCCCCCCAATCCTTTTTTTTTGAAGTACTGTAGCCTAGCCAGTTGTCTCTTTGTAATTGTGCCTGTGATTGCTCCATCTTAAATGAAGTACTTTGTGCTTCTTTTTATTCATTTCCATCCAATTAGTTTCTTACCATTTACCTAAGTTATCAAGATCATTTGAGTCCTAATCCTTTTCTTAAAGTGTGTCACTCAATTCCATTCTCCAAGCCCTTAAATAAAATGTTGAACAGTATCAGACCCAGGGCAGAACCTTATTGGTATGTCCTCCTTGTTAGATGTATAGCCATTGCTTATTTTGCTTTGAACATTATAAACCAACCAGCTATCCAGTCACCTGATAATAGTTCATTTAGATCCTACGTCCTTAGCTTACTTATAAGGATATCATCTATCATGAAGCCCATCATTTTGCCTGAGAGTTCCCATTGTTTGAGGGGAGCCTGCAGATTTCCTATAAGGCTTTTATTGATTTTTTTTCCAAAGTGAAAATGAGGATGGGAAATGGAAAAGGTGGAAGCAGATACTGAGATGATAAAACAAAAAATTGCTAGATGATCTTAGCTAGGGTTCTATTTCCTGGACTCAAGTGATTCAATCAGAAATTTGCCTTGCATCTCTTACTTTGTTTAATGAAAGTTTCTAGGTCTCATGTCAGGAAACACTGAAACATTCTGGCTCTTGCCCTAGTGGATAGAATTTATCTCACTGCCATCTATCAATTTTATCCAATGACTATGCAAAATCTATCATACATGACAGTGTATTCAACATTCTCTATCTACAATATCTTATCAATCTATGGCACATTATTAAGTCAGCGGTCTCTGTACTGAGGCCAAGGAGTTTGTGGCCTCATCAGTGACCTAGAAGATAAGATGGAGTTTACTCAGCAAGTTTTGCAGATGGCACCAAGCTTGGTGGGGAGGGGCTGTAGATACACTGGAGAGTAAAGCTAAGATTCGGAGAGACCTAGACAAATTGGAGGATTGGACCAAAAGAAATCTCATGAGATTCAATAAAAAGTGCCATGTCGTGCACTTGGGACAGAACAATCCCGTGCAACAGTGTAGGCTGGGGACTGACTGGCTAAGCATCAGCTCTGTAGAAAAGGACCTGGGGGTTACAGTGGACAAAAAACTGAATATGAGCCAACAGTGTGCCCTTGTTGCAAAGAACGCTAACAGTATGCTAGACTGCATTAGTAGGAGTATTGCCAGCAGATCGAGGAAGGTGATTCTTCCCTCTGTTTGGTACTCGTGAGGCCATCTGGAGTGGTGTGTCCAGTTTTGGGCCCTCCACTACAGAAAGGATGTGAACAACTTGGAGAGAGTCCAACAAAAAAGGTTAGAGGTTTAGAGCACATGAGTGATGAGGAGAAGCTGAGGGAACTGGGCTTATTTAGTGTGGAGAAGAGAAGTCTGAGGGACGGAAGGGATTTAATAGCAGCCTTCAACTACCTGAAATGGGGTTTCAAAGAGGATGGAGCTAGACTGTTCTCAGTGGTGGCACATGACAGAATAAGGAGCAATGGTGTCAAGTTGCAGCAAGGGAAGTTTAGGTTAAATAATAGAAAAAACACTCTCACTAGAAGGGTGTCATGACCCAAAGGGTATGATTTTGTGTGCGCTTCAGCACTGCAGAATTATTTCCTGCCACATGGAGCTTTCTTTGCACGGTGCAGTTCTCAGTTGCATAGAGAAAACCCCGGTGCAAAGGAGTTCCCGCCACCCGTATGTAAATTTGTTTCCCACTATTGGCTGTTTCTAAATTATTCCCACGTGGCGGCTAGCGATTAGCTTGCTAGCCGTATAAGAGGCTTGAGCGGTTTCCGCCCAAATTGGAGGACTTCACATCCATCTCATGAAGAACTCTAAGCACGCTGTGGAGCCTAACAAACTCCGCGTGTGCCTTAGAGGAGGATACAGGGGCCTGATCAACCTCTAGCCTCTCCCCGTCACCGCACGATCCCTCGACGTACCCTACCCTGCGCACTCGTGGAGAGTCACCTTTCGGACTCTCATTTCGGACGGTCCAGGGAGCCTAGCAAACTCCGTGAGTGGTATCCAGAGCTCTGTTCGTGTTCGTTTAAGCGGAGCCTAGCAAACTCCGCTTGCGTGTGTTTTTTGTAACTGCAACTCGAGCAAGTTTTCTTGCCTGCACCACGACCATCTACGGTGTAAGTAAAATAATCTTTAATCAACCTCTATGCGTCAGTGGCTAATTCTAGTTCGCTGTGCCGACCCTTTTCCCCGGCCCACGTGCCCGGGCTGCTGGCCACAGCCCCTCGGCCCCGACAAAGGGTAGTAAGGCACTGGAACAGGCTACTCAGAGAGGCTGTAATTTTCTGATTCTGTTTTAGTGATCTTTCCAAGGAAGTAATGAAGAACTTTAGCAAGTCATTTCAGAGAAGTCACATTGCTGCTGCCTGTGCTATATAAATAATAAAAAAGACTTTTGGTTTCCAGGGCTGTTGGTTTGGCATCTATCATGACTAATAAAAGCTTACTTCTTAATTATTATTTTCATTAAATTTAAAATAAAGCTGGAGCCCTTTTAATTCCTGGAATCATAGTGATGGAGAAATCTTTTGGAGGTTTGGGCATTTTCCTTTTAATTTTGGTTTCTGTTGACAAATCCAATATGCAGTATTAAATAACTTCTTGGCTTCATAGCTGTTGTTAGATTTTTTTTCAAACCCCTTATTTTTTCTATCTTTTGTGGTTTTATAGGGTAGTATATTAAATGCAGAGGAACTCTTTAAAATTTTGTTGGGGGAAATAGATTTGTTGAGAATAGTTTTTCTTCACCAAATAAAACTAGACATACTGTGCAATTAAATACTTTTTTTATTTCAAGAATAACCTGCTTTAAAATAGTCCTTTTTGTCTCAAAGAGCCCTAGGTTAGCGAAGTATGATTTTAATTGGCAAACTTGTCCTATCATATTTGCTTATTTACATATAAGTTTCCCCCCAAATACTTTATTGGTATTTATATAAGGTTCATTGATCTGCAGTTCCCATGGTCATGTCTTTTAAAAGTCAAGGCTTTTTACTATGCAGTATATGAGAGTACAGTGTAAGACTATTAAAAAACTAAAGCTAATGCAGAACTGAAATTGCTTGCTTAATTGCACTTCCATACCGAAAGCATGATTACATGTCTGCTTAGTGATTGCCCAGTATTTGCCAGATTATATTAAGGTGGAGCTACAAATAGTTTGAGATCCACTTATCTTTCTGTACTGCTGTGTCTATGATCAAAAGAAACACTTGAGTGGAGATTGTTTCAGTTTACACATGTAGGCACCACTATTATAAGTAGTACTTTTCAGAGGCTCTTTGACTTTTGTCATCTTTGCTGCCCTCTTTCTGGCTTGTTTATAAAGGCCATCTGTTTTGCCATGTTTTTAGGCAGAGGACAGCTAGAATAATGTTAATTAGTGGATGTGAGTGATTTCCAAATCAATAAAGTGTTGGGCATCTATGCCTAGAACATTCTCTGGAACTTTAGAGTTGATCAGATGCAACATTCAAAATTTACCATTTTCAGATAAAGAATGCTGAGTGTATAACACTTGGCAAAAAAAAAATTACACCATTTTGGGTTAAACCCTCAGATTGTGGTGTTTTATATTGCATATCTTGCCTAATTAATCCTAGAGCTGGAGCGCTATGTCTGAGCCCAAAAATTAAATCCTCACAATTTCTCCCCAGCTCTTGTCTAAAGTTCATAGGTGCCTAAGTTTTTTATATATATATATATATATATATATATATATATATATATATATATATATATATTTTTTTTTTTTTTTTTTTTGGTTGGATGCTGACTGGTGTGCTTCTGGACATGCCCAAAGATGCATCAATCTTCAGAGTTGTGTGAAGTGCCTGTCTCATGACAGCCCCATCAGGATCCATAAACTGGGTATTCCTCCACCCGTCTCTCCTGAAAGAGAATACATTTATCAGATTTAGGCTCTCTATAGCAAGTGTTTGGGGGAACTGAGAGACGGACTTTATGCCTAATAGGGCACTTACTAAGCCCTGGAGAAACTAGGGGTATGTGTAGATAAAACGGGGGTCCTAAACTGAAGCAGTGGGTTTTAAAAAACACTGCTTCAATTTAGGGTTGTTTAAACTCCCCTATTGTGCACACACCCTGCTGATTTACCTGCCTCTCCATCAGGGAGGGGAGGGCTGAGCTGCCAGTGGGCGGAGCAGTCCCTGGGCTGCAGGGAGCGGGGGGGGGGGGGGGGGGTGTGGCTGGTGCTTCCCTCCACAGCAGCTGCAGAGGGAAGCACCAGGCCCTGCTGTAGCTCAGGCAGGCAAGCTCCAGGGGTGGGAGGGGAGATCAGGCTTGGCTCTCTTCTTGGGTGGAGCCTGTTTTCCCAGGCTGCTGTCAGGCTGCCTGTAGGACTTCCTGTAGAGCCATGCCGGTGCTTCACTCCATGGCTGTAGGGGCAGCAAAGGAGTTTTATTTTGCTGTACCCCAAGTCATTTAAGGTGCATTACACCACCGAATTTCCTACAGTGGCTGGAATTAACGCGCAATATGCCACCGATGCATTCAAACACCGACACTATTAAAGCGGTGCAAAAGCATTTAGCCCACTTTAAAGTGTCATGCACACATGCCTCTCATTTTGTCTATACCCTGCGTAGGCTTCCAGTTCTCATTCTAATGAGCACTTAATAATTATACAGTATATTAAAGCAGCCTACCCTTTCCTCACAAGACAAATTCCTTAGTCATTTGGCTGTAGGGTCTTGCTTTCCCTTTGTGTGTCTGTGTATGGTGTTATTCCATGCAAGGTGGAACAGTTTTAAACGAGTCACTTCAGAATATTCCCAGAAGTGCATGGTAGACAAAACTACTACAAGGTGGATAGAAGGCTGGCTTAATAGCCCTAAGCACAGGGTGTATCTATGTCAGAATGGCAGAAGTCTTTGAGTGAGATCCCACAGGGATCTGTTCTGGGTCCAGTGCTGTTTGAAATGTTTATTAATGATTTGGTTGCCAGAATAGAGAGCTTCCTGAGCAAATTTGCAGATGTCCTAAAACTGGAAAGGACTGCAGACCTACAGAGGATAGGAGTAGAATTCAGAAGGATCTTAAAATTAGTAACAGGGTGGATTGATTTAAATCACCAAGAGAAAACCCTGATTTAAACCACTGATTTAAATCAAGTTTCCCACTGATACTTCTTCACACATTTCTTAAACAAATAGCGCAAATGCAATCACTAAAACATGTTAATTTATAACTCAATGCAGCATTTTACATCTGTCCTTGAACTCCATTATTTTAATTTTCAAATTTTATTAACTCTAACAGACAAGTCATCACAACACTAGACGCATGCTGTCCTTAAAACTTCTACAACTAGATCTCATCTTCCCCACTCCCACTGTCATTTTTATTCATAGATTGAAACAAATATGAGTTTTCCTGCTTTTTCAACTCTTGGTCGATTTTTTTCTTAGCTTTGAGTGAATAATACCAAACAATTAAAATATTCTCTCTGTACCTGCAGAGGATGCTACTGCTGTGAAAAGCTGGCTTGAAACAGAGTTCCTTCATCTGCTAAGGTGCCTGGCTAAAGATTTCCACCAATTCAGGGGAGTAACTGTTCAAAACATCATCAGTAAACATGTACTGTTTAAATGGTTCCCCTCCAGCCCTGATATTTATTATGACACGTAACTGAGGAGTGATTTTGAGATGCCCCTGCCATGGCAGCATCATCTTCAGAAGTTAGGCATCTGTCTTTTATATCCGGGGTTGAGAATGTTCTCAAGAAAATGAGGTGGAGTTAGTACTTGATTCATTCGCTTCTTTATTGCCTGCAGTTTAACTTTCTGGTTAGGTATGTCTTTTTCCAGTGTCTCTTGAAGTGTCTTCCAAATTTCAACAGCATGAGCAATGCAGCAACAATCTCTCAAGTTTGTTTAAGGCTATGGATATAGGCTTCAGTATACTGAGCATATCCTCTACATTCCTTTTTAATCCAGTGTTAGATACTTTGGATGAGATGCTTCCATCTATTTAATCACGGTTTTCTTCACAAATTTTTATGAGAATAGGCCAGTTCTTAATAAATTGTTCAAAACCATTGACCACAGAATTCCATCGAGCATCTTGAGGGAGAATTAGTTTGGATCCTCCTGCTCTCTTCAGTGAAGCTGAAGCAAAATGGTTGTTATGGAAGTATTTTGTGACTTCAACAACATTGTCTTCCATAACCTTAGTGCTGTAACTACTGTTGAACAAAAGATAGAAACAGTAGTTTTATGTAAGAAGTTTAATGTAGGCCTGTGACTGTGGGAGAGGGTTCAGTGAAAGAAGAGTGGGGCTTAAGATTCATCTTTCTTTTCAGCAATTCCTCCTGTCTAGTTTGGTGATTCCCTTCTTCAGTGCTGGCTCTTCTGTTTTTCATTCTTGCATCTATCTATGCATTGTAGCTTCAGGGTGATCTAGTTTTTCCTGGTCATCTAAGTGCCAAAATGCCAATTGTACACAGATGTGTATCTATATCTGAGAACCACTACATAAGCATCTAGACTGGGTATATGGACTGGCAACAAAATAAGGTGGAGACTGAGCACGTTCCTATCTTTTTTTTTTCTCCCATATAGTTAAGTGAGCTAACTCAGCTAGAAATCTGGAGTTCTGAGCTCCCCTCATCCAGAGGGGTATGAATTTGGTTTCCCAGGTGAGTGCCGTAGCCACTGAACTATGGGGTTGAAAGAGCTGTTGTGGGGGATTTTTTTAAGTGCCCAAATCGGATAAGAATTCCGTTTTCCCTATTGGCACCCTCACATTTCCCTCCTGGTCTTATCAGCAGATCCCCATGTCTGTCTGCTGCTGCTGCCACCTCTGGCTAACCCAGGGGCAGGGGCTGCTCCTGTGTCATTCTTGCCCCACTCCAAGAGTGGGGAGCAGAGCTCAACCAACAGCAATGGCAATAGCATTCCCCTTCCCTGAGCCTGCTCCCAGACTAACGGGGAACAGCCACGGGAAAGGAAGAGGAAACCCTTCTGCTGCTGCCGGAGTCCCCAGCTGAGCTGGGCCCTGCACTGCCCAGCTGGAATGGGGCAGGAGAAGTTCTAGAGCTCCCCTTACCCCCTGGGTCAGTAGGTAACAGTGGCAGTAGTGGGTGGGAGAGGGACAGAATGGTTGGTTGGGGAACAGATGTGGAGTACAGAGGGGAGTGGGGAATACTTACCTGCTTTGAGCACTTCAAAAAGCCCCTGGCTGCTGCTTCTGTGGCATGGTCTGAAAGGGGGAGGGGTCTAATCATACTACTGAATCCTCTCTGAATGCACCCTTTATGTGCAACTATGTAGTCATGCATAGTCATCCATGTGCACAATGCTACACGTCCAGGAATAAAATGCCAGTCTCTGTCAGTGTCATTTTTCTCACTTAGATGACCAGAAATACTCTGTAGATTACCAAATCTGGATGCTTAGATGCCTAGAAATGTAATCCTAAGAACCTAGCTTAATTTACTCAAGACTCTTGAGTCCACTGTGAAAACTACAGTTAGGCTTTGAGAACTGGACCATCTTATGGATCTAGTCCTGTGTTATCCATCTACAGAACTTTCAGGGAAATACTGCTTAACCATGACAACTTCTTGTAGTATTGAAATATGCATGAAATTCAATGTTTCCCTGTTTGACACCTCAATTTGTGAAAGTGACTTATGGTCAATGATTTTTTTTTTTTTAATGGTAATATTAAGATAAGATCTCCTTTGTAGGCTAAAAGCAGATGTTGTTTTTGTTGTGGATGTGTCCTGGCACAGCTTATCTGAGGTCCCTCTATATGTTATGGGTATTTTGCAGTGATCTGGAGACAAGTTACATGTGCAAAGTAGCTATTACACAAAAAGCTTCACCCAGCTATTAAGTTAGACCTTGAAAATGTGAACTAACTTTATAGCTACTTTATACTGAGCTTTAATTTGCGAGTGTAGCAGGGTCTCCTCTGCAGTAGGGACCCCTGTCAGCTGATGGACCTCGTAGCCTTAAGGGTACATCATGCCCAGTGTAAAAACTGAAGAGATTCCCAGGGCTTGGGAGTGTGGGAAGCCCTTGGACCCTGAGGATCACAGCTGCCATGATCCCTAGGGCTTGCAGGTATGGGAAAGCCCTGGACCTTGGGGATAATGGCTTTTGCAATCCTTAGGGCTCAGGTGTGCAGGAAGCCCTCAGGGCTGGACGATCATGGTCCATGGGGTTTCCAGCTGCAGGAACTTGCTGCTGCAGGGGGAGCTAGGATTGGGCTACCCCTGCACCGGTAATAAGGTATAATGTGGTCTAATGCACGATTTCACAGTTGTGCCTCCTGCTGCGCACATCATGGCAGGAGGCGTGATTGCGTGCATCAGGTACCTATTAGATCCTATCATGCCTTTAGCTTCATGTGTAGAGGGAGCCTGATTGATCAGCAAAAAGAGATGTCCCTGTTGTCCTGCAGGATTGGGCCCCTGAAGCCCTGGGAGCAGGACAGTGGCTCCAGGTGCTGTGCAAACCACTTGAACGTGTGCCCTGGGAATCCTCTGTAAGAGATTCCTGGGCTCGCATGTCATGTTGCCACATCCCAACGTGGAACATACAGACCATGCCCTGTATTGTACAAGTGGTAGAAATGGGCCTAGGGGTCAGTACAGTCAAGGTCTTGGAATGTATCCCTATTTGTTAGATTGTAAAGTAGGTTCCCTTTATGCAAATTCGAGTTGTGTGCCATTTTCCTGGAACATATGTACAGCATAAAGTGAAGGGAAACCTGTACTTACACTTAGGTGTTTAAATGCCTAAAATGTAGGCATATTGCACCATTAGGGTGATCCAGGTTTAAGTGCCTAGAAAATCCACAGAGTTGCTGGAGAGTCATCTAAGGGCTGATTAACTTCCGAATTCCCACTCCTTTCATGAGCTTATTTACTTGATTTGTACAAACTTTCATAGGCAACAGCATGCTTTGTCCAGATGTTATGACAAAAGCCTATGTATTTCTTAAATGAGTGCTACCCTGTTTTGCCACCCTCCCTTGCCTCTTCCAATTTAAGAAAACTCCGAAACTGTTACAAGCTGCACTTAGGTCATTCCGTAGGTGAAGTAGAATTCTGCCTATAGTTTGCCAGTCTGACCAGGTGCTGATTTTGGTAATTTTCTACTTGCCTAGCAGCAGAGAGTAGATGTTTGGTAGAAATTTAGGTGGCTAAAGAATTCTAGTTGCCTCCAAGCTGAAAAAGATTTTTGAGCATCTAAATGTTGGGTTTAGGTGTCTCAAGAGACAGTTATGTGCTGAGTTCCACTTTGAATCAAATCTTAGGACTACTCGTGTGAATAAATGGACATTGCTGGGCATGGTCCAAAGTAATTTTTGATGCACAAGTGGCAAAGTATAATAGTTTAGATATATTTTTTCTTTTAATTTTAACTGTGCTGTTTTTTTCCCTAGTTTAATTTGGGAGTCAAGGCATTGGAAATACAGTATACATGGCACAGATCATAAAGTTTGTTCAGGCAGTTTTAATTCTGCTACTTCAGGATTACATCACTGCTGAAGATGGTGAAACAAGAGCAAGTAAGAGATGCTCCTTCTTTCTTATTATGGCTAGTTAAAAGCAACCATTGCATTCAGGTCCACCTACATTTTTTTGCATGTAATTTTCACTGATCAAACATCCCTGATACATGATTGCCTACCATTTAAAGATCTTTTTCTTTGAAGAGATAAAATATTAGGTGTCTAATGATGGAGCTGTAATTTAACAGAAAATTTCTAAGGGATATGGACTCTCTAAGGGCCAAATCCAACATAAGTAGCACTAATTTGTGTAAAGTGAGCCATGCAAATGGCATTTTGGGCAATTTATGTCTATTTTTAGACTACTCTTCTGTGATGGCATGAAACTGTGAATATTACAGGTACCTATTAGATCCTATCATGCCTTTTAACTTCATGTGTAGAGGGGGCTTGACTGATCAGCAAAAACAGATGTCCCTGTTGTCCTCCAGGATTGAGCCCCTGAAGCCCTGGGAGTGGGACAGTGGTCCCAGGTGCTGCGCATAACTGGGGCACAGCATCTTGAAAGAGTGCCACAGAAAAACTGTGATTAGGAAGGAACCCCTAGTTACGCTCCAAGTGTTTTTTCTGCATTTTGCATTTAATTGTTACTGGATAGAATGGATATAGCAGTGGGGCCATAGTCAGGGTGAGAGACTCTTTCCTACTTCTAGTGCAGTGCCCCTCTCATTGATCACCAGAGTCAGATAACCTCTGGCTTGCTCTTCTTTAGGCTTCAAATTTCTCTCTCTCATGGTTGCCAAGTGCACAAGCTTGAACAGAGCAAGTAGAAGGTGCTCTTAGCCCTGCTAAAAGCATGGCATGCTGGTCGGGCTCCTGTGGAAGTAGAAAATATAGGTTCCAACCCTTCTGGATGAAGGAGACCTAGAACTTGGGTCTACCCATCTGTTGGGCAAGTACCCAACCACTAATTTAAAAGAGAAGGCTCTTTCTTTTCTTTTAATATCAAACTGTCTCTAGCCATGACTTTCCTGTGAATGACATTTCAGGGATTTACATGGAGGTTTGTGTTGTCCTGGGTGGAACAAGATTGCAACAGAGGACAATTGACTTGAGTAGATCCCTTTTGAGCACATTCAGAAGGGCAAATCAAGTTGTTCAGGATGCACTGGATGTAAAATCTGTGTAAAGTGGCTCAATATACCCTTTTCAGCTAACTTTAGTCACTTAAGTCCTATTTACCCAATTACAAGAGATTTGGGCCTAAGTGTGCAAAGCAGTAGTGCTTTTGCTTTCTGATTATTCTGAAATTGTCCCCTGCATTGTCTCTTCTCCAAAAATCACAGTATTTAGAAAACTTTAGGAGAACCTTTTACATAACAGAATTTAGTATCTTAGTGCTGAAATGTTTATGCAACTGTCATTATGCGGTGGCAATACACTCTATAAGATTAAAACATCCTCCTTTAACTCCTGTTCTCATGAACACAAGATTTATTGTTCTCTTATACAGCATGTGTCATCTGCTAAGAATATAATACACTGTCAGTAACACTTGATTGAGGTTGAATGCTTTTAAATAACTACTGCTATATATGCATAATGTCTATAGCTAACCAATACATTTTAAAATATGGTTGTGATTCTGGAAATATAACATTGTTGCTGAATGTAAGTGTGTATTATTATTGTCGTCACTGAAGACAAATACATGTTTAGAAAATAAAGATGCATTCTTTTTGTCCCATGCATCAAATGCAGTTGCTAGCTGCATTTCTGATTTCCAGAATTTTTGTTTGTTATGACTGGTGATGTACAAAATGGAGCACAGAATGATTATCAAATACTAATGTAAGTCTGCAGGACCAACAGCAAAAATCATGTTCTCTCTAATAAGTTTAGTTGATTTTGATATGAGAATTATAAATAAAGAACAGGTAGTATGTTTGGGCCTGTTGGTTATATTACAGACAATTACTGCTATATATCATTTTTAAATGTAGTGGAAAAGAAGACTGCTAAAATTACTGTTATAATTTCTGTTTTTAGGTTGCAGAACTGCTCCAGTGGATTTAGTCTTCATCTTGGATGGCTCCTACAGTGTTGGCCCAGAAAACTTTGAAATAATCAAAAAATGGCTTGTAAATATTACAAGTAATTTTGATATAGGGCCAAAATTCATAGAAGTTGGAGTAGTCCAGTACAGTGATTACCCTATACTTGAAATCCCTCTAGGAAGTCATGTATCCAGTGAAAACCTAATCCGCGAAATGGAATCCATACACTATTTAGGTGGAAATACAAGAACAGGAAGAGCTATCCAGTTTGCGATTGACCATCTTTTTGCCAAATCCTCAAGATTTCTAACTAAAATAGCTGTTGTTCTCACTGATGGCAAATCCCAAGATGAAGTCAAAGATGCAGCAGCAGAGGCAAGAAAAAACAAAATCACTTTGTTTGCTATTGGTGTTGGCTCAGAAATTGAGGAGGAAGAACTTAGAGCTATTGCCAATAAACCCTCATCAACTTATGTATTCTACGTTGAAGATTATATTGCAATTTCTAGAATAAGAGAAGTAATAAAACAGAAGCTCTGTGAAGGTAAATGTTAATGAATCTTTGGTACTCATAATTTTTTAAATGTTGTCATGTGCACTCCAATATGCATATTATAGTGTTTGTTTTTTTCTAGTAGTTCTTTTGGTAAGTGTACAGCTCAGCCACTTGTGAAATACAATCTTGGTTAGCTCCTTAACAGACTTTCAAGAATTTGATCTAGAATGGTGAGATCTAAATATTTTTTTCCCCATTCAAAAAAAGAAGTAAGTTTGAGAAGAGACAGTGTGCTAACATGTTGTATATGCAATTTTATATGTAATCCCCCTCGCTGCCCCTGGTGTAAGAAAAAAATTGTAATATAAATGACTGGAGCTCTTCAATAATGCTTAAAGTTTTTTGCTCATTTTATGTTGACATAAATGATATTTATGTTCCCTTTTTTTTTTTTTTTTTTTTTAAAGAACATTTTTCAGAAGAATTAGGCAAAACAATACTTGGTAGTGTCTTTTTTGCACTTGAATGAATTTTTTGTATAATAACTTTGAAAAACAGTGATGTTTCTATTAAAAGAAAAAAAAGAAAGAAAATTGCTTCCAAAATCCATTGCTCAGATGGACTCAGTTTTACAACAGATATGGTATACATCAATGGTACATTTATTGAACTTGTTATAATATCAAATGTTACTGAAAGATGTACTTCCAATATTTCTTCACTCAGCAAGAGAAAAAATAAGTTTCCTTTTTTAAATTTGAAAATGTGGTCTTCATTGAAAAAAGTACAAACTTTTAACTTCAATTATAAATATTGTCTCTTGGTACATGTATGATAATTACAATAGTCCAGCATATGTAATAGGCTATAACTAAGCTACTGAAGCAAGCCAGCTGAAAACTAGTCAGCTGAAACAAAGTATCTTTAATTTAAAACTTCAAGCATGGAGAAGTTTTTCAAAATATTGATGTATAGGTTATTTTAATTGCATAAATTTGCAAGAAATGTTATAGAGTGATGTAGCCATGACCATTCAGGAATTGAGAGGCAGGGATTTTTGGGGGTAATACCTTTTGTTGGATCAACTTCATGATTTGAGATAGATAAACTTTTGAATGCATTTATTCGTCCCCTGGTCCTGCTTTCAATAACTAAGATTAGGTTTTTGTCTTAATTCTTTTATCAGAGTTAACGGGTGCATCTATACATGCAATTAGCATGTAGCAGTAAACTTTGGTGCAGTTTGTGCTGGAGTAATTTGGTTCCAGGCACAGCGTCTTCACGTGTGCTTGGGATTGCAGCTGTTTGAGCCAGAGCAGAGCAGCCCTGTGATGGCAGGAGATCCAGTGGGGAGCAGGGAGAGTGGTCAGCTCTGGCCTCTGTGCGGTGCTGTCATGTGGCAGAGGTTCTGGCTGGGGCATGAGGTTGCTACAGTGTGAGGCTAGCCAGCAGGCAGCCCCCACATTGTAGCACTCTTATACCCCAGCCAGCCCTAGTCAGTCTACATGTGCATTTGAGTGCATGTAATTACTCTGTCGTAGGATAGTACTTATCTCAGACAGTATTATCCTACAGTAGAGTTAATTTACCGTGCCCTAATTCAGATGCGCATGTAGACTGTGAAGCTTTACTGTGGAGGTAATTAGTCAGCTCTGAAATAAAGCACACATGTAGATGCACCCAGTGAGTAGCTCCTGTTTGCATTACTTATAGACACCTTCAGCATAACTGCATTGGGACAAGTGGCTCACAGATTTTGTTGTGTGTGCATATTTGAAGTATTCTAAATGCCCAGCTGGAAAAAAAGTATAAAGTATCAGATCAGAACTGCATTGACTAAAGCATGCATCTGTGTTTTGATAAGAAAGAGTTAAAACTGTATTGGACCTAACTGTAGAGACTTTATTTTCAGTTTTCGAAGATTTGGTTTGGGGCTTTGGTCCATTTGACATCACCCACGGAATAAATGGGGACTTGATTCTGGAATCTATGTATATGATGCCATAAGGACCGATACTGTTTATCTATGACAGGGGGCCATCCCCCAGGCGAGTCACAGTATTGGCCTGCCCACCTGTCTAGGGTAGTCTGCTCATCTGACTTGCCTGCCACGGCTTTTTTGTAAAATAAATAGATCTTTCTAGGCAGGAGGCTGCCCATTTTAATGCCCTGATGCCAAGGGTGCAATTCATGGCTCTGACCTCCCATATCTCACAGATAGTATCCAAAGTACTCCCAACTTGCCTGGCCCCATAGCTGGCTTACAGCAGGCTACTGGCCCAAACCATCCACTATTACTGCCCCGGATTCATTGCTGAGCCACACTTGGCCTCTGGCCCAAACTCAGCCTCAGGTGTCTGACGACTTAACTTGGCCTCATGCACCATTACTGGGACCTCAGTTAATGCTCTGGGCTCTATGCCTCTCAACAGGCTTCTATCCCCTCACACTTTACCCCTCAGTAGGGTCACTACTCCAGCCCCTCACTGGGGCTACAGGGCCTTATGCCCTCATGCCTCTGGTGTCTGCTGATGTGCCTGGATCTCACTCTTGGCCTATGGCCCACTTGGCCCTCAGGGTCTATAGATGTACCTGTGTTACTTTAAAATATTAATTGCCAAATCAGGAGCAAGACCTTATAAAGGGGTATAAGGCAGAATGCTGTGTTTATTGATGACATTAATTAGACGTAGAGGTTTGGACACGCCACTCACATAAAGCATGCAGAAATCATCATACATGTTATATATCACATGCACATAAACAAAATACAACCATTCTGTTCAGACATTATATAGTTACCAGCAGCAGTTGTTCCATAATGGCACTGGGTGGCCAGCCCAGGACTTATTGAGAGGAAGAGATCTTAGAGATAGCAGCTTGGAGTGGGATGAACAGACATGCCTGTGCTCCTAGAGAACAGCAGTGGAGAGAGAGATTCACCCAACTTGGTATTTTTAAAGTCGTCTTCTATAGGGATTGGCATCTTTTGTTTCAGTGTTTTGGGGTTTTTCCATACCCAGCTTCTGTTGTTGCAATTGTTTCTCATTCGTTCTCTTCTCATCTCAGCCCTGGAGTGTCCTTGCTGCCCATCTGGCAGGATGTGTGCCTCTCTCCTCCCTGTTATCTCCTCTTGTGTCTTAGGCCTCAAAGGGATTCTTCAGCCATCCATTAATTAGTTTACTGATTGGTAACTTACATTTGGCGCTTTGTTGCTTACATAAACAGTTAAATCTTCTCCCGTTTCTATGCCATTTTCTCACCATTCACATCCACTCATTCAAAAAGGGCATACAGAGTTCATTTATTTATGTCAAGCAAAAGAGTACAAAAATGGAATTTTCAAATTACTTACAGGACAAAACTAACATGGTTACATTTCATTACTATTACACTCTATGTTAACATAGACCTAAGGTTGAGGAGGACCGGGTTAGAGTGCTTCTGGAGGGGCTGGACATGTTCAAATCAGTAAGTCCAGATGCTCTCCACCCCAGGGTGTTGAGGGAGCTAGCAGGGGTTATTGCTGGGCCCTTGGCATGGCTTTACGAGCACTTGTGGTGCTCGGGCATGGTGCCAGATGATTGGAAGATAGCCAATGTGGTCCCCATCTTTAAAAAAGGGAGGAGGGAGGACCCAGGCAACTATAGGCCCGTCAGTCTTACCTCAATCCTAGGGAAACTCTTTGAGAAGATCATCAAAGAGCACATCTGTGATGGGCCGGCATCGGGGATGATGCTCAAGGGCAACCAGCACGGTTTCATTAGGGACAGGTCATGTCAGACCAACCTGACTGCCTTTTACGATCAGGTCACAAGAGCATTGGATGCAGGTGTCACCATGGATGTAGTCTTTCTGGACTTCAGCAAGGCCTTTGACACTGTCGACCACCCCATCCTCATTAAAAAACTAGGCGACTGTGGCATCGATGCCTACACAGTCAAATGGATTGCAAATTGACTGAAGGGTCGTACTCAGAGGGTGGTGGTGGACAGGTCATATTCGACCTGGGGGGAAGTGGGCAGCAGAGTCCCCCAGGGCTCGGTCCTTGGGCCCGCACTGTTCAATTTCTTTATCAGTGATTTGGACGACGGGGTGAAAAGCAACCTGTTCAAATTTGTTGATGATGCCAAAATTTGGGGTGAGGTGGACACACTAGTAGGGAGGGAAAGACTGCAGCAAGATCTGGATAGGTTGCAGGGGTGGGCTAACAAAAACAGGATGCGTTTCAATACTGACAAGTGCAGGGTGCTGCACTTGGGTAGTAGTAACCAGCAGCACACTTATAAGATGGGAAACTCCCTCCTTGAGAGCACGGAGGTAGAAAGGGATCTTGGAGTCATTATTGACTCCAAGATGAACATAGGCCGACAATGCGAGGTCACGGTCGGCAGGACCAACTGGACCTTATCGTGCATCCACAGGCGCATCTCAAGTAGAGCCAAGGAGGTGATCCTCCCCCTCTACGCGACACTGGTCAGGCCACAGCTGGAGTACTGTGTCCAGTTCTGGGCACCCCACTTCAAGAGGGATGTGGACAACATTGAGAGGGTCCAGAGGAGGGCCCACCCGCATGATCTGGGGACAGCAGGGCAGACCCTACAATGAGAGGCTACGGGACCTGAACCTGTTCAGCCTTCACAAGAGAAGGCTGAGGGGGGACCTGGTGACCTTCTATAAACTCACTAGGGGGGACCAGAAGGGTTTGGGGTGTGCAGGCCGGGAGCAGTCCGAGGTTCTCGGGGGCGTGTGGCGGGCTGTGGCCAGCAGCCCTGGCATGCGGGTCGGGGAATGCAGGCTGGAGGACTAGAATTAGGCACGGACGCTTAGCGGTTGATTAAAGATTATTTTACTTACACCGAAGATGGTCACGGTGCAGGCAGGAAAACTTGCTTGAGTTGCGGTTACAGACAGAAAAGAAGAGAAGTGGACAAGAGTTCCTTCCACGCGAACCTCTAGCCCAATCCGGTTGAAGGCTCTAAACACGCGAGCCCGTCATGTCAACCGAAGAAAACAACTCGGAGAAAGAGCTCTGGATACACTCACACGAAGTTTGCTAGGCTCTGTGGAACTTGCACGCAGGGAAGGGGTTCGTCGAGGGATCGTTCGGCGACGGGGAGAGGCCAGAGGTTGATCAGACCCCTATAGCCTTCTCAAGGTATACGCTGGGTCCGATAGTCTCTGCAGCGCTTAGAGATCTTCACGGGACGTGAAGTTCTCCTCCTCCCGATGGTTGTGGAGTCCTCCAACTTGGGCGGAAACCGCTCAAGCCTCTTATACGGCTAGCAAGCCAATCACTAGCCGCCACGTGGGAATAATTTAGAACTGGCCAATAGTGGGACACAAATTTGCATGCGGGTGGCGGGAACTCCTTTGCACCGTGCATTTCTCTTTGCAACTAAGAAATGAACCCTGCAAAGAAAGCTCCTCGTGGCGGGAAATAATTTAGCAGTGCCGAAGCGCGCACACACAAAATCACACACTTGGGTTGTGACATCCCCCCTTGCTGAAGGCACAGCTGAATTATGCTGCACGCTCGTCACTCGGGTGATCGAGAGCTCTTACCACGGGTCGTCAAACTGAATGGATAAACACAAAATTCGCTAACATAAGTTCATCCTCTAGGGATCGAATCAAATAACGAGCACAAATACATATACACATAATCAGATTCATAACAAAGAACTGCACGATCAGGGCTTCAGTGGGCGTCATGGCGAAGTCGCGCATCAGGCCCTCACTTCTTTTGATGATGTTATCCTTCTTGGGGCTTCTGTCCGCCACGCACTCTGAATTCCGGATCTGTAAACAAAACTCTCAAAAAATAAGTTAACGTATAACAAAATATTTACAAAGTTTCCATGGAACTACACTATCATTTCTAAAACATATAATACAGGTGTTTGCTACTTTAAACTACCCTCTCTTGCACACTCAACTAGATGAAATTGTCGAGGAGCTGTCGTCTAGTTCTTCTAGGTAATGGAAACCTAACTCATAGGCCAGTTGCCATTGGCCTGCGTCCCCTAAAATCTGAAGCTGCCGCTTATTGAGTCCAGAACGCTGTAGGAAAAATCCAAACATGTATCGCTCCTCTGGTGTTCTCTGTGGCAATGATGGAAGATCGGATTCGCGATGTCTTGCGCCTTGAGTCTCGGTCGGGTGTTGATGTTCCCGATCACTAGATAATCTTGGCTCCATCAGGATACGCAGTCATGACAACTGACGAAGGAGGTTACTCACGGGTTGGTTCACCATTGGGTTAAGCAGAATCCGGAGGACGACGATGTTCTTTTGCCCATAAACCTCAAGACAACTATCTATGCTGTGAATGGTTACTGGAACGGTTCCAGGATCTCGTAGATGACGGTGAGGCCATGGTCTTATTCGCTGGAGTGATGTCAGTCCCAGCGCGCATGCTCTGGGGTTCCAGGCATAGTACGAGACTCCGATGATCACTAGCATGAGTTGCTCTGCGCCGGTATGTTCTGGCCGTCTGTCATACCATGCGTGGGCTTTCTGACCGATCAGTCCTGCAACAAGCGCTGGCAGTGGAATAGGCCAGTGAAGGTTGAACGCCACCATGTCGATGTCAGTGACATGTCCTCTACTCCACGAAGCTTGTCTGACCAAGAAGCTTGCTTCCTGGTTTAGCAGGTCGGATCCAAGTTCCACGACCAAACGTCCCAACCACACAGCTAGAGTTTCTTCAGGTTGGATTCTTGATTCTCTGCACAAATCCTGTAGTTCAGTTCTGGTGCATAGTAGGCAGTAGCAACTCGGTTAGTTGTTGTTACATGCTGAACTACTGCTGCGGGAGTCATTGCTGTTATTACTTCAGGCAGGAGGGGTGGATGCACTCCTCCGCTCGATTCTCCCTTCCGTCGGCAGGAAGGCGTGGTCGCCGGAAGTGACTCTGCGTCGGTGGGCGGAGTCGCTGACCAAACTCTCGCGGGTTCCTCCGAAGCTCCACCCTTCTCTTCCAGTTCTTCCACACGGTCTCCCTCTTGCTCGGCGCCATCTTGTCGTGGCGTCTCAGGATTCTCTTTCGCAACCGCTTCTTTGACCGCTTGAATGGCCACACGCAGCTGGGCTTTTAAACTTAAATTCTTCTGCATTAAATCAGTTATTGTACGAAAAGTTGCAGTCAGTACTCCCCCCTTGTCGTATTGTGGGGCCACCCTCTCATCCGCGGCGCGTTCCTCCGTCTCCAGATCTTCGCGGAGCTCGGATGGAAGCTCGCAACCCCTTAATCTAGACGCCAGCATAAAGGGGGCGAACCGGTCTATCGGCACCGGTTCTTCACTCTCCCGAGCACATCTTAGGCAACGGGCACACTCCCAGGTGAGGGTTGGGTTTACTGCGCCCGCCAGGTTGACTCTGGTGAGGGACACAGTGTCGAGGGGCCTGAACAGGACCCGCTCATCACCTGTTATACACCCGAATGCTGCGGGGTGCAGATACACTTCCCTCTCTTTCGGGGCTCCGTCTTTGGAAGCTCCCTCTTCTCCCTTCAGCGAAAGATGTCCGCTGATAAACCTCTCACCCGTTCCGCCCGCCTGGTGGTAAGCGATATGCGCCTCCAGTTCCATAAAGCTTTCTACTTGGCATTTTTCACTGCGCCAAGGGCAGTTCTTAACTAATTCTAGCTCCAGCGTGCCTTCCTCTGATCCCATGCTCGTCGCCATGTGCAGGCCGGGAGCTGTCCGAGGTTCTCGGGAGCTCACGGCAGGCTGCGGCCAGCAGCCCTGGCATGCGGGTCGGGGAATGCAGGCCAGTGGACTAGAATTAGGCACGGACGCTTAGCGGTTGATTAAAGATTATTTTACTTACACCGAAGATGGTCGCGGTGCAGGCAGGAAAACTTGCTCGAGTTGCGGTTACAGACAGAAAAGAAGAGAAGCGGACAAGAGTTCCTTCCACGCGAGCCTCTAGCCCAATCCGGTTGAAGGCTCTAAACACGCGAGCCTGTCATGTCAACCGAAGAAAACAACTCGGAGAAAGAGCTCTGGATACACTCACACGAAGTTTGCTAGGCTCTGTGGAACTTGCACGCAGGGAAGGGGTTCGTCGAGGGATTGTTCGGCAATGGGGAGAGGCCAGAGGTTGATCAGACCCCTATAGCCTTCTCAAGGTATACGCTGGGTCCGATAGGCTCCGCAGCGCTTAGAGAGCTTCACGAGACGTGAAGTTCTCCTCCTCCTGATGGTTGTGGAGACCTCCAACTTGGGCGGAAACCGCTCAAGCCTCTTATACGGCTAGCAAGCCAATCACTAGCTGCCACGTGGGAATAATTTAGAACTGGCCAATAGTGGGACACAAATTTGCATTCAGGTGGTGGGAACTCCTTTGCACCGTGCATTTCTCTTTGCAACTAAGAAATGCACCCTGCAAAGAAAGCTCCTCGTGGTGGAAAATAATTTAGCAGTGCCGAAGCGCGCGCACACAAAATCACACCCTTAGGTTGTGACATGGGGGAGACCTTGTTTCCCCTAGTGCCCCCCGGGATAACAAGGAATAATGGCCACAAGTTGTTGGAGAGTAGGTTTAGATTAGACATCCGTAAGAACTACTTGACAGTTAGGGCAGCTAGGATCTGGAACCAACTTCGAAGGGAAGTGGTGCTGGCTTGTACCCTGGGGGTCTTTAAGAAGAGGCTTGATGCCTACTTCACTGGGGTCATTTGAGCCCAGTTTTCTTTCTGCCCAGGCAGGGGGTCGAACTTGAAGATCTGCAAGGTCCCTTCCAAACCTACTTCTATGATTCTATGAACATCAGCTACATTTGTTCAGTTCATGCTACACCTGGACCTCTCTCTCCTTCAAGCCTCTCACTAGGCCTCATTTTCTTCAGGCCTTGGACCCTCCTGGCTTTCATAATCTTGCCTAAGCCTGGTGCTTTTCTGTCAGGGTGTGCTCCCTTAGCCTCAGTCCCTACTGCCTTGTGGGTACCCCGTGGAGAGGAAAGGCTTCCTGGAGCCCCATGCTTGCCCTTGACTTGGGAGGCACAAGTGTGGCATTTCCTGGAAGCTGCCCTGCCACAAGTAGCCCTACCACACCATCCAACCCCAGTGGGGTGTAGTTTTAAGTCATTCCCCAGGACCAATTCAGGCCTTCCTGCCTTAATCTTTCTTTGCTCCTATGGGCTCCTGGGTGTTCTCTCTTGGCAAACCCATCTCCTGGCCAGTTGAGGTACCAGATAGCTCTCTGCAGCCCTGGCCTGCCCCTCACTGTGGGCATGCTTGCCCTTCTCTCCTCAGGTCCAGGTTCTAGCCTGGACTAGTCAGGATACCCTGGCATCAGTGCAGCAACAGCTCACCCTCTTATTCCACCAAGGTCCCTCTCTGGGTTCCACCATAAATTGCTGTCTCTTACTGGGCTTATCTAGAGCCCCAGAGAACTTATAGGAGGCAGCTGTCCACTCAACTGGGCTCACCTGAATAGAGGGCTACCTTCTATAAAAACAGCACCCTACCAGTTTTAAAGAGGGGTTTGCCTATCCTCTGTGTAGATCTGCAAGCTATAAGCCCCTTCTAGGCTAGGTCTTGCTCTCTCTAGGCCCAAAGCCTTCTCCCTGGGGCTTGGGACCTCACTGGGTCCCTAGGGACCTCCTTCATCCCTGTAGTTCCTATCCTAGACCTCCAGATGTACCTGGAAGCAGCAGATCTTAGGTCAGTGATGTTACCTCCGTGGCATCCCTGAAGTAACTGCTGGCTTTGCCTCTCAGGGCCTGCTCTTACACTGAGGCTCTGCAGCCCAGCTCCGATTAGGTAGCCTGCTGGCTGTTATGTGACCACCTGATTGGCTCTGCAGTCACCGGCAGGCTGCCTCACAGCCTGTGCAGGCCCTTAAAGTAGCAGGAACCAAGCCCTGCCACAGTATCTATGTCTGCTCTGAGTTGCTTCTGCCTCTCTAGCAGTAAGAGTCAAGAAAGAACCTTGGGCTGCATTGGCAGGATCTGTGTTTTGACCTGTTGTGGTCTTTCTGAGAATAATTCTGAGTTTTTTCTGTGCTCCAAAAAGTGAGTGAAAGGTAAAAGCCAGCAATTTCCAAAGGGTGTCTTGAGTCTAACAAAGGGTGCCTTGGGTCTAAAAAAGTTGAGATTCACTGGTTTAGAGGATTCATTTGGTACTGCTTTCTTGGCTGGGGAGAGATTTTTAGGGATGGATATCTCTCAGAGGGTGTTATCATGGAGTCAGAAAAATGCAGTGTTTTCAATTACAGCTTGCCTCCGAGAAAATGCACTCTCTGTCCGCTAAAGGAAAAGGCTCTGTATATTCTCCTGTTCTCTTGATATTGGAGCAAGGACTAGTCACAGTCTAGACCTCAGTTGATAATTTTCTGGCACTGAAACATGATTTTTCCTTCATAGCACCTGGCTCAAAACCATGGCTGGTCCAGATGGAGATCTGAGAACCCTCCACCCCTCCTTTTGGAATTTATTCCTAACTTTTTTTCCTTTCTATGAACTGAGTTTTTCCTATATAACAGTGAAAAATTAATAATGAAAAATATATTTAAAGTAAATAGTTTCAATCATAATAAAAGGAAATTATTTGGTTTTTTTTCTCTTCATTGATAAAAGTTGGCTTTAGCTCCTAATTTCTTTTTTTATAAGCATTTTAGGTCTACTGCCCAGTATTGTTTTTGTGTGAACAGAAAAAAGTGAGGTAACAATCAGCCAACTTTAATTTCCTCAGAAAATGTATCAGACCACTTTTGTCCAGTGAAAATAGTTTAAAAATCGATTTTGCTATAGGCCATAGCAAACATGTTAAGTGCAAAGAAGTCAAAACACAAGCCTTGTAAATGGAAAAGAGGTATATATGTAGGTCTTGTTTTGGAGTGAAAACATATTTTACAGTAAGAAGGCTGAATTAATTAAAATCATTAGTTCACAAAGGAAACAAACACTCAAGCTTGTTACCAGTAAAGGTTCTCAAAATTAGTTACTGTTTTTGTTTCCAGTCAAAATCATTACACTCTTTGCTTACACCCCCCTTTTATATTTCACAAGTTTTTGCATACCATTACCATATTTTGATTAGCATATTGGCAGCTGCTAAGGTAAATGAACAACTGCTTTAAAGGAAAAGAAAGAATTTCAAAGAATATATTTATACAAGTAGGAACCATGCTTTTGATTTTCTGCACCTCTTTCACACATCTAAGTATTTGCTTTCCTGTTATAGCATATTCAGAATTTCTTAAATTATTTTTAACTAGCAAATTGCCCATCATGAATGACGGGGGGAGGGGGGAGGAACAGAGCACTGCCACACAGCGCCCCGTGGTGCCGCTGCTCCACCTCCAGCTTGGTGCGTCCCCGCCCCCCCACCACGTCCCCCGTCGACGGGCAAAATCCCCCCCCCCGCCTCCTCTCTTCCCTCCCTCCCTCCCCGCCGCCTCCCCCTGTCTGCTGGCTATTGGCGGTGCCAGGTGGCAGTGGCAGCAGAGGGGGTGTGGGGCACAGCAGTGGCGGGAGGGTGTTACCGCCGGAAATGAGGGGTGGTTCCCCTTTCCTCTCCCCTCCCTTTCTCCTCTCTTCCCTGCCACCTCCCCCACCCTGCTGGCTGTTGTTGGGGGTGGGGGGGGGTGCAGCATCTCCATCACCCCATCTGTCCTTAATAGTCCAGACCCTTGCAGCCAATCGGCATGCATCCTCTCGGCGGCACATACACAGTTGGCCCAGAGCATTACAGACAGACAGACTAAGGCTTTTATTATATTACAATACTATGCTGTTGAACTCCCTTTTGGATGGAATAGCTTCTGCACTGTAAAATATTACTTATCTGTGATTCTTCTATTTGGCCCTTCTCCAAGGCCCCTCTTTTTTTATAAAATCCCAAGGTTTGTTCAGAGCTCTGTACTCTCTGGCAGAGAGAGAGGAAAGCTGATCACACATTAATTACACGAATAAGTTAAATGAAGCTGTTGGTCTCTCTCGCTCTTACTGTCCTTTATTTTATAATTTTTTTTTCATGTAGCTGGACTTTTTAATATCAGTCATCAGAGTTGGATGGTGAAGCACCTGGATCATTCCTGTAGTGGGAAAAGGACACCATCTATCTATGGTGTTCCTGGAACACCATGTTGGGAAAGACACAAAATTTCTTGGAGTAATGCCAGAATTCCTGGTTATGCATGCACTTGCATCAAGAGGCATTTTTAGGACATCAGTCCCATGAATTTGAGAAGGAACTGGTGTTGGCTAGTTATTTAATGATTAAAATAGCAATTTACTAGACATATATGCCCCTTGAAACAGAGAATAGTGTCTGCTTCTAGTTATCTAGAGTGGCTGGTATGCTGCCAAAAATAGCTGATAGAGTTGAGCCCTAAATGTAAATTTTACACATGTACCAAAATCACTATGCTTCATATTACATATCTGTAATGGGATGATATGTTCTTTTAAGAGGCAACATTCAGCCCTGTTGGGAAAGCCCAGCTGTGGGACATTTTGACAGTGTCCCTCCAAGACCTTAAAAGCTCCCAGAAGAATAAGCAGAAGAGGAGGAAGAAGGCTGTGAGCAAAACCTCTTTTTATAAGGAGGGGCCAGGCTTCTGTGGTGGGGCCAGAGCCAAGGAGTTCCTGGGACAGGGCAGAAGGGTTTGGTTCCCCTGCTTTGCCTGTGGCAGGTTAGGGTGTCAGGTCTGTGTTGTCAGGGTTGAGGATAGTCTTATGTAGAGTTTACAATACGGTTGTATGGGATTGTTGGATAGGACTGATTCTGCCTCAGGCTGGGGGTTGCACTAGATGACCTCTGGAAGTCCCTTCGAGCCCTGCTTCTCTATGACTGTGATTGTGAAAACAGCTTGCTACAAGTAGGTTGTTTGGTTGTTGGCTTACTTATTATTGCTTGTTGCTTCAAGATTGTGTTTTATTTGGGAGAACTGGCTGAGGAGCTCCTGAGGGAGCAAAACCTGCCTGCAGTAGGCAAATTGAGCTCAAGTAGCCTTGCTGATAGAGCTGACACATCCACCAGGTCCCCAAGAGCACACACATCCACCTGCTCCAATGTCCACCTGTGCTGTAAAGCATCACCATCTACACATGTGCTGCAATTAAGGTGCAGTAGACGAATTTACTCCAGATAGGATAGTCCTGTCAGACACAGGTACTATCCAACAGTGGAATAAATTACTGCGCTTAAACATACTTGTAGATGGTGGTGTTGGGATTAATTTTACTTCAGCACAAATTGCACTGGAGATTATTCAGTCACATTAATTGCATGTGTATATGTGCCCACAGAGCCTCAGAATTCCAAAATGTTTAGTGCTGTATGAACGCACTTTAGGGGGACTCCTGGGAAAGGGGAACATGATGGAACTTCCATTTCCTTCCATTCTTGGACTCTTTTTATTTACTTATGGTTTCATTTATTATTCATTCTCCTCTGAAATATTCCAAGAAAGAAAATAAAATATTTGACACAGAAAATTGTCTTCCCCCTCCATAGTGGTTTGGCTTTCAAATGGAAAAGATGAACTTTTGAATAAAAACTTATATAATTTATCAAACAAATGCTTGTTGAATAGTAGTTTAGAGTATTTAGAATTGATTGCCTAAGTCCACGTAGTAGAGTTGTTGTTACATATTTCCTCTGAATTGTATTTTGAACCACACGTTAACTGCTCTGTATGTTTATTACTTCACAGAATCTGTTTGTCCAACAAGAATTCCAGTGGCATCTCGAGATGAAAAAGGATTTGATATTCTCACAGGATTGGGTGTGAAGAAGAAGGTTAAAAAGAGAATTCAGATTCCATCTTCTAATGCAAAAGCTTATGAAATAACATCACGTATTGACTTAACGGAATTTACAAGGTGCTTAATTTTAGGAAGCTGTTAGGAAAAAAAAGGCGAGACACAATACTTTGTTTGAAATAAGGGCAATTTTGTTTCAGAATTCATCCATTTAGAATCTTTCCCTCCCCAGGAATGTGTTTCCAGAAGGCCTTCCTCCATCATATGTGTTTGTCTCCACTCAGAGGTTTAAGGTCGGGAAAACATGGGATTTATGGAGGATTCTAAGCCTGGATGGGAAGCCACAAATAGCAGTTACTGTAAATGGGGAAGATAAAACATTATCATTTACTACTACAAGCTTAATAAATGGCACTCAGGTTATTACTTTTACTGCACCTCGTGTTAAGGTAAATATTCGAATTCGTACTATATCCAGAAAAATGCAACTGATTGTTTTGGTTTTGAGATGTATTTTGTTTACTCTTGCCTGTGTGAGAAGTCAAGAACATATCAAAATAGCCAGGTGAACTCCTTAAAAGCTGTATGGGGCTTGATGATACCTAGATAGGCTGAGAATCCACAACTTCCAGTAATATATATGGGAGTTGTGCTCCTGTATATATTACTGGAATATGTATATTATATATACATGTGCTACCCATTTAGACATGGCTAATTGCAGATTCTCACAAAGATGACACATAATATGGACGTTTGGAATACACTTCAACTTTCTACAGATTAACAATAGTTGAAAAATGTATTCTCTATTATAGTGCTAGATTTCCATGTTATTACATGTCCCTTAAATTTAAAAAAATCCAGTTTTAGAGATGGACTTCGATACTGTAGAAGTTGTTAGAATCTCTGTTTATCCAGTGTCCCAGATGCAATTTTATTTAAAAAAAATACTGTAAGTTACTTTTAGCATAGTTTTATTCATATGTAAGCCTCTTGCCATCAGAAAAATATTTAGTTATATATTCGATTTTTATCGTGCCCCTTCCCAACAGAGGCTCAAGATGTCTTACGTAAGAGACTAGGATGATTTGCAAAACAGAAGAATGAACAAAAGAACAAAACAAATTAAAAGGCAGTGTTATATTTCATATTGTATAGGAGCCTGTGAGTTTTATCATGTCATGTACAATGATTTATTCTTCTAAGCATTAAGCTATAGTGTTCCTAAAATATTGGGTAACTATATAAATTCTTTTACTTAATGAGAGAATTGATGGTTTATGTCATGTTTTCAACTTATTGTTGCAATGGATAAACACTAACTAGTGGTAAAAATCTATAAAAACATGGGACTGAATCATCCCCTCCAAGAATTATTTCAGGTAGAGGACTGGTAGTGAACTTGCAGATCCATGAGAGACAATGGAAGTGAGATCTTATCATTTCTGTATTTATCTCACAACTGTGCCTTTTGGCTAATTCTTTGCTGGTGACCAGGTTATACTTTTCAGGAAAGGTGTATTTGAAGAGTTTTATATTACAGACAGACAATGATGACAGCTCCATACATTTTGTTGTAACTGGTGGCCTGTGTGCTGGGGCTGCATGTGGCTTGTGAGGTGCTAAGTTGTGTCTCCTTGGCTTCAGATGGGCCACAGGTCGTTACCCCCCTCCCCTCCCCCCCCCAACTAGTGGCACAGCATAGCATGGAGCACTCGGGGTGACTTCAGGGCTACACAAACCAGAGTGAAGGACGGGTGCCCACAGATGGGCATGCTGCAGTGGTGGGTTGCATAGTGCACCTATAGGGGAGAGGGAATGCCTGGCTGCATGGGACTGCTGCAGCTGTGAGGGTGGTTGCCCACATGGGCATGTGCTGCAGCAGGGGGAAGGTGTGGGCTCGTGGTGCAATGTGGGGGGATCATCCCAGTACAGTCTGTGGGGTGCACCTACTGTTGTGGCATGCAGTGCATGTGGCCCCCAGCTGCTGAGAAGTTGGACAGTCCTGCTCTAGTGAATCGGCCCTGTGGGATTGTGCATGGGAATCGTAGCCTTGAGCTTTGCTGTCCCCCATGAAATCCAACTTCCCTTTAGGTGTGACCCACCTTTTCTTGATCACAGTTACTCGTGTCCATGATCTTCCTGTGGACAAGCATCCAAGGAATTGTGGGAAGAGAAAGACAATGCATACTGATAGTCTTTTCCATTTGGTCTTTATATATACTGTTAAGATCCATTGGGTTTGCATCCCCTCATTTGGCTGGGTCATAGTGGAGGGGAATGACTTTGCCGATAACATGGTAGTTATAACGTAGGGATAACTTGGACAAAATGAGATGAAACAGTCCAAAATGATGAATGTTCTTATTTTAATGGGGTTTTGTCTACTATAAACTAGAATTGTTCATTTTTTAAGTTTAGGAATAGAAGAAAATTCAATATAATCTTTTTCCTTTAGTTGAAAGTGTCCCAAGATGTTATCATCATATTACTGGGAGAATAAGTGGTTGCTGTTAAATATTTGTTTAAATGTAAAAGTTGTAACTTTCTGGAAAAGAAATGGAAACATAATAGTCATGAAGGCCCCTCCTCCATCCAAAAGGAAGTCTTTAAACATGCTTTTTTCTGAGAAGCCACAGAGAGTAGCCCAAGGGATTAGTTGTAAGAATAGAGTGGACAGTGTTATAAACTTTCTTTCTGACATCTCTCATTTTATCATTGACCATGAAATGATTGCTTGGGGTGATTGACTAACGCTAGGTATATGCCATCAGCCCATTATGTAATATCAACAGCTCTTAACAGAATTGTAGTGCTTAACTAGTCTTTTCAGATTATACTTGTTACCAGGGTTTTTAGAGATTTTTTTTTTCCACAAGTAAAGGTGTAATATTTCCCAAAGTACCCAAGTTGCATCTTTCCCCTGAGATTTAGAGTCCAAAGCGAAAGTGGGACTTGGGCAAATTTGTTGTTTCCTATAACTGGTTTAGCATAAGGTTAGATGTAAAACAGAGGTTCATGTGCTCAATATATAGTGCCTTTGTGATATTTTAATATTTTTTATACACTTGTGGTTCTGTACATTTTGCTGTGACAGACCTGGGATACAGTTTACCATGACAAACAATCAGCTTCATTTACTATGAAAAGTTAGAATCAAATGCTGTATTTCTTTAAATTTAGGAAATCCTATTTTTAAGCTTCTCTTTTTATTTTCTCTCTTTTCTTAGACATTGTTTGATGAAGGCTGGCATCAGATTCGTCTCCTGGTAACAGAAGAGTATGTAACTTTGTACATGGATGATCAAGAAATTGAAATGAAGCCATTACATCCTGTTTTGGGTATATATATCAGCGGATTAACCCAAATAGGAAAGTACACTGGGAAAGAGGAAACTGTGCAAGTAAGTATAAAATACTGTATGACGCCAACTTGTTTATAACCTTTTCGATTATTTCCACAGGAATATTCCACAAGAATATTTATTAATATTTAAATTAATATTTTTCCTGAGACTTTCTACTGGAGCCTTCTTTTTCCATGGACTTGTACACTCTCCATACTATTATAAACTCTTTCTGGCTTTAAATTTAGCATAAAAATAGCCTGGCAATTACTGGGTAGAGAAAATTATTTGTAGAAAAATAGGAAAATATATATTTAAGAGCCCAGATATTGTCAGGGAGAATAAGGATGGGGTACTGCCTGATTGTGAGTAGATAACATTTCAAGTTAATGTTTCTATTAGTACTAATTCTGAATAGAGTTTGCTTGGCCATAGCATTTTGTGTGGTGATCTTGTGGACAGCTTAAAACACATGTCCATTCTTGCCATAAGGGCACCCCAGAAGTCCATAAGGGTGTTTAAAAAGAGTATTTTGTTCAAGTTATATTTTTGTAGTAGTGTGTATTTAAAACTAATGTGTGGGAGGGTGAAAAACATTTTTGATGCCTCAAAAAAATCAAACCCCACACAAGTGATATAAGCAAGCCCCTCCCCCAACTTCTAACTTCAGTAATTAATTATTTTAAATCTGAGCTCTGCCTCTGAGGGCCTTGATGCATGTTGCACTTTGAGCTGCTCAAATGTTGATCAGTGTTAGTGCTAGCTTAAGTTTGGAGCAGTCACACCTTAAGGCTAAAGACCTTATCTGACTGTCCCCCAGTTGTATCAGGACTTTAAATACCATTTTCAAGGTTTCCTTTTTGGGAATTGGCTTATTGGCGCATGTGTGTGTGCCTGTATGTACATGTATGCACAACCCCCCCACCGCCCCCCAAATCCTAGGACTGTCCCTGTCTCCATTCTGTGGGAGGGGTCCCCAAGGCCACCATAGATAGAGGGCACACCACAAGCCTGTCTTATCCACCACACTGTGGGGGCTCAGCATCTCACCTTCAGGCTGCTGACATCTGACACATAAGTGAGAGCCTTCAGAGTGAAGCCTGTGTCCTGGCCTGTCATTTTTTGACTCTGATGACAGCCCTAGGATTGGTAATATATAGAATGTCTTGACTGTGTATTGTTTCTTTTCTGTTACAACTGTATCAATAAATTTGCCTATTATTGAATGGAAAGATTTTGGTTGGTCTGAGGGTTGGGTTGGATCCCCCCTGGAACAAGGCATCTGGGTCCTAAATCCAAAGCCAACACTGCACGTTTGTGACTTGCCACTAGAGGGCTGGCAAACTGGGGCCTGACTTGGAGCTACAATTGTCAGTTGCCACTACAGGACTTGTGAGCCAAGACAGGCTCCTATCCCTGCTCTACTTGGAGGTGTGTGAGATGGGGTGCGTGGGAACATGAAGCTGGGAGGTGGAGAGTTAACAGGATGGGGGTGGGTAATGAAGTGGGATGTGGAAAGGAAATGGTGGTGGGGAAGGGTGGTGAAATGAAGAAAGTCAGACACTGAAGGATAAGATAAAAAGGAAAAGAATTTAAAAAATAAAGATGAAGTAAATTCAAGACGGTCACATATTTTAATAAATTGGGATTTGGGACTAGGGTGTGTGGGGTTCTGGGAGCGGTGAGGGAAGGCACTGTTCCTACTTTCTTCCCCCTTGCCCACAGTAGACCATAATCCTGGACCTGTCTGTGCCCAGTGACCTGGTTAGCTGGCATGTGCTCTGCAGGCTGTTTGTATGTGGTTGCAACCCTGGGGATGGGAAGGTGACACCTTGGGGCAGGAGGGGGAGTTGGCTGGGTGTCAGAACTGCCTCCTGTAGAGTTCAAGGGCTTGAAAGTTTGTCCACACAGAACAGGAGGATGGGGAAGGGGACACTATCCTGTAATGCTGGAGAACTGCAAGTTGGGCAGCTCATCTATGTGGAGTGGCCACTCATTTAATGGAACACAAGTTGCATAACATGCATGTGACGACTGTTGGTGTAGTAGGACTCACTGCCACTATCCTGAGCTCATTTCCCTACAGGCAGTGACAGGGTGGACATCGACTTTGGATCACCTGGTCTGCCAGGAAGTTGTTCTTATGTTTCTCACCTGTCATGACTTTGATATATTGCTAGGAGGCAAATGCCCAAGGTGATCCTACCAGGTCTCAATCCCTGTTTTTTTCTGTGGCGCTCCAACCTCCCTTTACCCCACCCTAGCCTCTCCAGATGGTATTCATAGTTCTCTGCAGCCAGATCTTAATGCTGCCTATTGGTCTACTGTTCCGCTGTCAGCCACCAGGGTGAATGTCAGCATTAGTTAGGCACACACCTTTTTAGGGGCTGGCCTTGGCCTGTACTCAAATATCCAAAAGAAAGTCAAACCCGACTGCTCTTAGTCTCTTTGTCAGACTCAGTCCATATGTCCCCATCACCTGGGGTCAGGCTCTCATGTCCAAATAATAACAGAGAAAAAACCCAGTCACTGCTCAGCACAGGCCTGCCCCAGCTTACTCGTGAACATTCAGAGTCTGGGTGGGATCTCTCCCAGGTGCAGCGAGGCTCTAACCTGAAAACAGCAATTCCTTCTGGCCTCCCTCCTGTATCCTCAGCTGTCACTCCTCACCAGGGATTATCAGAAGCCTTGTGTGGACAGTCCTGCACCTGCTGCCTCCTCTGGGGCACACCTGCAGCGTTTCTCTGGCAGGTTTGCAACACTTGCCTGCCGGGACACTCAGCCGCTCCTCTCTCTGCAGCTCGCAGGGAATCGACCCCGCTCTGCCCCTCTCTGGGACTGAAAATACCTCTCAGCAGCCTCCCTTCTCCAATCGGGAGTGCAATGCTGTCCCAGAAGTGTGGTGATTTGCTTCTCTTCCCTTCTGGTCTCCAGCTGTAGCCCCGCCAGCCATCCATGCTGTCAGCGTTGCCTGCTTTCACTTTTCTCTGTCTGTCGCTGCCGGCTGCTTTTCCTCTCCTGACCTCCCCTGCCCAGCACGTAAGGCACCTCGGGGCTTTTGTTTACTTTTTCTCATTCCTTCAGAGCGCATCGGAGAGAAACCTGCCCTCGAGTGGTATAACTTTAAGCCACCTACGGTTTGGTTAAAATTTAGTTTCAAGTGTTAATGTGGGGACAATCCTGGGTTTAAGCGCTCCAGGAACTGCCTAAAATTAACATGGAAGAAAGCCGTGGGAGTGTATCCAATATTGGCGACAAGCTCTTTGCCTTCTCCTTACCTTCTACTACTGCCTGAAGGCATCCTGAGGGGGAAGTCTGAATCTTTTTTTCTCACAGTTAAGAAATGTCATGTGAAAATACACAACAACACTTGTTATATCCTTACTTATGCAAAAGGAAAGTAGTTGCCACTGAAACAGCTGAGATACTGAATTGCTAAAATCTTCTTCCAATTTTAGAAAACCTTTTTGTAAAAGAGGGTGCTGCTTCTGGTAAAGTGTGTTTGTTGTTTTTTTTCCCCTACGCCTGTCAGCACCCATAATGTATGCTGCTCTGATCCTACTTTAAAGATAGCAAATGTTGTAGTCTAGTCTGCACGTAAGGCACTAGTCACCTTTTGCATTCCCTGTGAAATGTTACAGAAAAGTAGTACTGCGTGGGATTTATAAAATAATTGAAGCAATCAGCATTCCAAATGATTATGAAATAAATTAGTAGCACATTTTAATGTCCAATGATTGCTTTATAACAATGTGGTAACTGGCATTAGTAATTAGACTGAGAAGGTCAGAGGCAGTTCTGAAAAATATGGAGTTATTTACAATAGAACAATTTTATTTTGATTACTTTGAAATGTACATTTCCCTTTTTTCTCCGTACTCTTGATTAAAATCTTCAGTGCTGATTAAATCTAATGCTGATTTAAATCTTCAGTAGTGCTTTATTAAAATATATACTGTATTTTTCATCTTCTCAGTTGTTCATATCCAGGATTCCTCTGGAATTTTGACTACTGAGTTCTTCCTAAGTACTCTGCATTTGGCTTATTTATGGTAATTCTACAATTAGAATATGCATTTTATAACATATTAAGAAAATCCGGTTGATGGTATGATTTGTGTGACTGAGAGTGGCTGTCACCAAATAAAGTCAATCAGCTGTGCCAGGATGTGTTCTGGCTCAGCTGATCTGCTTTGAATGAAAGGGATACTGTCCACTGTCCCACAGGATTGGGCCTCTGCTGCTCCCACGGCTTCAGGGGCCTGATCTTGCAGGGCAACACTCAGAAGGTGTGCCTGTGCAAGCAAGGAAAGCCCGGGTGTTCCTGGTGGAAAAGGTGTGCCTGGTGATTCTGACTTGACGCATGCCACTGCAAATGGGGGAAAACCAGTCAGGCACTTATAGGGCTTCAATGTCTTGATCCTGTGCTCCCCAGGAATTCTCTCTGCGGGGGAATTCTGAATAAAGAAATAATTTGTACCATGCAGAACTGAGCCCAGGGCAGCTGGGGAGCTTGAGTAGCTTTGGGCTGCCCATACTTTTCTGCCACAAACAAATATCTGCTGCAAAATAGTGGCACAAATGAATACTATCTTTTGTTGCAGCCAGAATTTTTGGTATTTGTGGTGTGATAAAGGGCTTGAAAGTCTGTTTGCTTTTACTTTGTGCTGCTGTAAAAGATTTTTACGGCGGCACAAAGGAGAGGGGGCTCTTTGCAGCCTGTGTTACTCTGTTCCCAGTGAGGTTTTATGCTGCAAAATGTTTCTGTGTAAGTGAATGGCTTATGTTGCAAATGTCTAGTATAATGTCAGGCATTTATTTCACAGAAATCAGGGATGCAAGAGATTTAATAGGTCATTTCATGTGCTCTTTTTGCCAATACAGAATTATTCCATATACAACATTTTTATACCCTTGTGCAATCCTAATTTTTTTCAATAGCTTCAATAACAGGTCCTTCATAATTTCCTAGGAAGGGAGTTCCTTCGTTTAATAGATCTCACCGCCAGGAAATTTTGCCTAAAATTAAGAAAAGTAGAATTTAAGAATGTAGTATTTTGTAAGACTTAGCTCTCAAGATAGTTAAACTAGACTGGTAGAAACAATGAAAGTGCAAATCAGGGAAAAAAGTTTCTTCATTTCTAGGGAAATGCCCCTTTATTACTTGAAATGAACCCCTCCCCCCCTCCAGTATCTGTGATTCAGTCTCTCAACATCATGGCATATCCTAATATGCAGTAACCATCCTGATATGCTAAATGGGTACTTTGTGTCAGTCTTGCAAAAGTCCCATGGGACGCCCCTGCCCATTACGGGACAGGGACGCCTAAGTGAGGGTGGTTTCTTGCCCTCCATCAATGCTGACCTTGTGAAGGAACATCTTGAGAGGCTGGAAACCTTCAAGTCAGCTGGCCCTGACAGTTTACACCCCAGGGTACTCAAGGAGCTGGCTAGCATCATAGCTCAGCCCCTGGCATGGATCTTTGAGAGCTCCTGGTGCTCTGTTGAAGTGTCCAATGATTCAAAGAAGGCTAATGTGGTGCCTGCCATCAAGAAAGGGAGGAAAGTGGATCTAGCAAACTACAGACCCATCAGCCTGACCTCTAACCTGGGGAAAGTCTTAGAAAAAATCATCAAGGAGGCCCTTCTAACAGACTGACTGATGGCAACTCCCTGAGGGATAGCCAGCCTTCGATCTGTTATCCCATGATCACCTTTTGGCAAAACTGGCCAACTGCGACCTTGGGTCCACCATGATCCGCTGGCTGGGGAATTGGCTCGGTGGTTGATGGAAGTCAATCATCATGGTGCCCTGTGACCAGTGGGGTCCCTCAAGGCCTTGGACCTATTTTGTTCAACATCTTCATTAATGATGTGGACATTGGAGTCAGAAGCGGACTGGCCAAGTTCACTGATGATACGAAACTTTGAGGTAAAGCATCCACACCTGAGGACAGGGGTGTAATCCAGGCTGACCTTGGCAGGCTCAGGAAATGGGTGGACGAGAACCTGATGGTGTTTAACACTGAAAAATGCAAGGTTCTCCACCTTGGGAGGAAAAACCTGCAACAAGTCTATAGGCTCGGCAGTGCTACACTGCCTTGCATCCATAGATGTTTCTCAAGCAAATCCCAGGACGTCATTCTCCCATTATACTTGGCCTTGGTGAGGCTGCAGCTGGAGTACTGCGTCCAGTTTTGGGCTCCACAATTCAAAAAGGATGTAGAGAAGCTTGAGAGAGTCCAGAGAAGAGCCACGCGGACAATCAGAGGTCAGGAAAACAGACCTTATGATGAGAGGCTGAGAGCCATGGGACTTTTCAGCTTGGAAAAGCGCAGGCTCAGGGGCGACCTGATGGCCACCTATAAATTTATAAGGGGTGTTCACCAGAACCTGGGGGAACGTTTGTTCACCAGAGCGCCCCAAGGGATTACAAGGTTGAATGGTTATAAACTCCTGCAAGACTGTTTCAGGCTGGACATAAGGAAGAACTTCTTTACTGTCTGAGCCCCCAAGATCTGGAATGGCCTGCTGCCAGAGGTGGTTCAAGCACCTACTTTGAACACCTTTAAGAGAAACCTGGATGTTTTTCTTGCTGGGATCCTATGACCCCAGCTGACTTCCTGCTCCTGGGGCAGGGGGCTGGACTCGATCTTCTGATGTCCCTTCCAGCCCTAATGTCTATGAAATCTATTAAATCAATTCATGTTTGGAATAATAAAATTCTGAAAACTGATTATGGCTGAGTATTTTAGAGCCAGATCCAAATTGTTCAGTTAGCATCTAAATTAGTGTTATGGGATAGATGGATCTAACCTTTGGAAGTTATACAATTCAGGGTGATATAAGCTGTTATGAAGTACTTGTTAATAGCTGCATAATTCTGCATTAATATAAGTGTAGCAAAACCCCTGCAACTTTAACTCTGTATCATTAAGGCAGAATTTAAACATAAGTCAGTATAAGTGATCAGAAACCGGTTCAAATCTGTAACACAACAGAAGTTCAGTGCACATAAGTTGCTTTCAAAATGGCTGATACAGGTTTAAGATAAACCTGGATGATATAGTATCGGATTTAGCTGATTTAAGTTAAATCGGTTTATTGAACTTCTGTCCCAGATCCCATCCAGGTTCAAGTTAATTCACAATCCCCCAGAATTCCAGAATGCTTTGCACCTCTCCTGCAAATTCCCTTCCCAGGGTGGGTGGATTTGCTTTGGCCCAAGCTGTTTGCTGTCCAGCTGAGCAAGGAGGCATGCTTTAATACTCCCAGTTTCTCACCTGAGCCACTGCAGACATATGGCTGCATTTCTGTAATCTACACAGTTTAGACCAGGGGTAGGCAATGTTTTTTGGCCTGAGTGCCGAAAAACACCACAATGCCTACCTCGGAAGGTGCTGGAGTACTGGCATGACAGAAAAACAAAATAAGAGCAAGGGGTACATGGCAGGATGTCCTGCTTGTGCCCCTGCTCCCCCAGCCCTGCTGCCCCTGCCTCACAGCCTGGGATAGCCTGGGCTGCTCCCAGCAGTGCTTGCAGCATCCCAGTTGCCTGCTGGGAGCAGCCTGGGGTCCTGCCTGGCACCAGCTCCCCAGAGCCAGGAGGCTCCAAACAGCTGCACCGGGCTCTGGCATCAGCTCTGCACCAGTGTGTGCAGGTGCTCCTTGGAGCGGGCGGTAGGGGAGGGGCCTGAGGCAGCACAGCCCTTGTCTCTCCCCCGCTTCTGGCATGGAGGTGATGAGCCCAGTGCAGCTGTTTGTAGCCAGTTCAGGCTCTGGGCAGCTGCAGTAAGCAGCGGGCAGGCTGCAAACAGCTGCACTGGGCTGAACAGCTCTGTCATCAGTTCCGTGCTGGTGGTGACTGCACGGGCACCTCGGGGTGGACAGCGGGGCAGCTCAGGCTGCCCTGAGGTGCACTTGCAGTCACCACCAGCATAGAGCTGATGACGGAGCTGTTCAGCCCAGTGCAGCTGTTTGCAGCCTGCCCGCTGCTTGCTGCAGCTGCCCAGGGCCCGAACTGGCTACAAACAGCTGCGCCGGGGTCATCACCTCCGTGCCAGAAGTGGGGGAGAGACGAGGGCTGTGCTGCCTCAGGCCCTTCCCCCACAGCCTGCGAGGCGCGCCTGCATGTGCCGGTGCGGAGCTGATGCCAGAGCCCAGCACAGCTGTTTGGAGCCTCCTGGCTCTGGGCAGCTGCTGCCAGCCGGGATCTTGGGCTGCTCCCAGCAGGCAGCTGGGACATTGAAAGCCCTGCTGGGAGTAGCCCGGGCACCATGGCTGGCAGCAGCTACCTGGAGCCGGGGCTGGCTGCGGCATGCCAAGCAAAATGTCCTCATGTACTGTGCTCGGCACGTGTGCCAGGGGTTGCGGACCCCTGGTTTAGACTAACCTGAGAAGAGTGTATTGATTCAGCCTCGGGCTTTTGGACAGTTTACTTTGCCTCAGGGTCAATGCTACGGCAATGTGGAGGACTTGTACATGCATTACTTTGTAACAATATAACAATTACACTCTAACACCTAATGCATGTTCCTAAGTTCCCGCTTACCCAGTAAAGTGGGTAAGTAGTCAATTTGTAGACTTGTAAGTGGAATTTAAGGGCTTATGTTACCAAAACTGATCTAGACTGGATCCTTTCCAGCAGATGCAAGACTTCATACAAACCTACATTCATGAAGTGTTTACACTTCACATTGTCTGTACAGGTCTGTAGGCACCTATATTTAGGCTTCTGAGTATGTTCAGAAGTGATCCAATTTCAGCAGCTAGGTGCCTAACTCTGTCCTAAGCTCCATTGTGATCCAGATCAGAGCTGAGGCATTGAAAACCGGGTAAGTCCAGGAGTCTTTTTGTATCTACAGTGAACAGCCAACTCCAACCATTATTCTGATCAAAATTTGAGATAAGCTTTCACAGTACATTAGTCATGAATGGGATTGGCATTCTACAGAGGCAGAAGTACCACGACTGGGCGGTACATATTGAGGGCTATAGATTGTACAGAAAGGACAGGTCGGGGAAGAAAGGGGTGGGGGTTGCACTCTATGTCAGTGAGCAATATACATCAACCCTCATCAAGACAGAATCCAAGGTTGAGGAAGTAGAAGGATTGTGGGTTAGGCTACATGGGGGGCAAGGAGAAAGGGATTTGGTGGTAGGGGTCTGCTACAGACCCCCACACCAAGGGGAAGAAATAGATGCGGGGCTCCTGAGGCAACTCTCGGAGACCATAAAAACTAAAGAGGCGGTAGTCATGGGGGACCTAAACTACCCGGACATCTGCTGGGAGACGCAGACAGCAAGGTCCCATCGCTCACGCAGGTTTCTAACTTGTGTACAGGACCTCCACCTGACACAGGAGGTGCATGGTCCCACTAGGGGGAATGCCATACTGGATCTGGTATTGGCAACAGGGGATGACATGATAGGGGACCTCCAGATAGGTAGCCATTTGGGAGACAGTGATCACCTAATAATAGAATTCAACATAAGACGTCGAGTGGGTAAGGTAACTAGTAGGGTGAAAGTGCTAGACTTTAGGAAAGCTGATCTCAATGCACTCAGGCGATTAGTCAAGGACGCACTGCAGAGTAGGAGTTTTGAAGGGATGGGAGCCCAAGAAGGGTGGCTGTGCCTTATGGAAACGATCCTTCAGGCACAAAGCAAGACGATCCCCGAGTGAGGCAAAAAAGGGAAAGGGGCCAGGAGGCTTCCATGGCTGACCAGAGAAATCCAGGGCAGCCTAAGGGCCAAAAGGGGAGCACATAAAAAGTGGAAACAGGGTGAGATCACTAAAGATGAATATACCTCCTCTGCTCGTGCTTGTAGGGAGGCAGTTAGGCGGGCCAAAGCTACCATGGAGCTGAGGATGGCAACCCAAGTAAAAGACAACAAGAAATTGTTTTTTAGATATATTGGGAGTAAAAGGAAAGCCCAGGGAGGAATAGGACCCCTGCTAAATGGGCAGAAACAATTGGTGACAGATAGGGGGGACAAGGCTGAACTCCTCAACGAGTTCTTTGCCTCAGTGTTCCTAAGTGAGGGGCACGACAAGTCTCTCACTGGGGTTGTAGAGAGGCAGCAGCAAGGCGCCAGACTTCCATACGTAGATCCTGAGGTGGTGCAGAGTCACTTGGAAGAACTGGATGCCTTTAAGTCGGCAGGCCCGGATGAGCTCCATCCGAGGGTGCTGAAGGCACTGGCCGACGTCATTGCAGAGCCACTGGCGGGAATATTCGAACGCTCGTGGCGCACGGGCCAAGTCCCGGAGGACTGGAAAAGGGCTAACGTGGTCCCCATTTTCAAAAAGGGGAGGAAGGAGGACCCGGGCAACTATAGGCCAGTCAGTCTCACCTCCATCCTTGGTAAAGTCTTTGAAAAAATTATCAAGGCTCACATTTGTTAGAGCCCGGCAGGGCAAATTATGCTGAGGGGAAACCAGCACGGGTTTGCGGCGGGCAGATCGTGCCTGACCAATCTAGTCTCTTTCTATGACCAGGTTATGAAACGCCTGGACACAGGAGGAGGGGTGGATGTCGTATACTTAAACTTCAGGAAGGCCTTCGATACGGTATCCCACCCCATACTGGTGAACAAGTTAAGAGGCTGTGACGTGGATGACTACACAGTCCGGTGGGTGGCGAATTGGCTAGAGGGTCGCACCCAAAGAGTCGTGGTGGATGGGTCGGTCTCGACCTGGAAGGGTGTGGGCAGTGGGGTCCCGCAGGGCTCGGTCCTTTGACCGATACTCTTTAATGTCTTCGTCAGTGACTTGGACGAGGGACTGAAATGTACTCTGTCCAAGTTTGCAGATGACACAAAGCTATGGGGAGAAGTGGACACGCCGGAGGGCAGGGAACAGCTGCAGGCAGACCTGGATAGGTTGGACAAGTGGGCAGAAAACAACAGGATGCAGTTCAACAAGGAGAAATGCAAAGTGCTGCACCTAGGGAGGAAAAATGTCCAGCACACCTACAGCCTAGGGAATGACCTGCTGGGTGGCACAGAGGTGGAAAGGGATCTTGGAGTCCTAGTGGGCTCCAAGTGCCTTTAAGTTCATCACGGGGGCACAGAAGGGAATTGGTGAGTATTTATTCACCAAAGCGCCCCCGGGGGTTACAAGAAGCAATGGCCACAAGCTAGCAGAGAGCAGATTGAGATTGGACATTAGGAAGAACTTCTTCACAGTTCGAGTGTCCATGGTCTGGAACGGGCTCCCAAGGGAGGTGGTGCTCTCCCCTACCCTGGGGGTCTTCAAGAGGAGGTTAGATAGGCATCTAGCTGGGGTCATCTAGACCCAGCACTCTTTCCTGTTTATGCAGGGGGTCGGACTCGATGATCTATTGAGGTCCCTTCCGACCCTAACATCTATGAATCTATGAAAGTAAGAAAAACCATACAAAAGCCCAACCAGCCAAACAAGCAAGCAAAACAACCCCAACCAAACAAAACAAAAAACAAAAACATAAGATAAAGCATTAAGAGTTTAGGGAAGCTTCATTCTTTTTCCTCTGTGCTTTTAATTGTACACATGAGTTGACAGGAACAGCAAGGCTATATCCTATAAGTACAGCCTCACATGACATATAGAATCTATGGCTTTAAAGATCTTTTTGTTTGCTTATGTTGTCAACTGAGACTATTTAAGAAAACTACATCTAAGGTAATGTCATCTCCAGTGATCAATATTTAAAATTTTCTGAACAATTTTCTTTATGTTTTGAATTATAGTTTGATATACAGAAGCTAAGAATCTATTGTGACCCAGAACAAAATAATCGAGAAACTGCTTGTGAAATCCCAGGATTTGTGAGTATAATGGATAAGCTTTCAAAGATCGTTTGACTTTTTTTTCTAAATGATTAATAGAGTTATCTTAATTATGGCCTTTTGAAAGAAACATTTCTTCATTTATACCACTATTGTAAGAAACTTGCCTCTGGACTTGGAGGAACATCTGCTAGAATATTCATATAGGTGTTGCATTTTTAAAACAGTATTGCTTACTGTAAGATGCAAATATCAAGTAATTGCAAAGAGATCTGAGTCTTGTGTGACAAGTGCTTTGAGATGTACATTGCCTTAAGTTCTTCCTGTCATATGAGCTATACATTTTAAGTGCACAGTATTTTTTACTATTGCATGCATCGGTAACTCCCTTTGTCAAATCCATTATCTGTCTAACAGAACTGTATTTTTAGTCTTCTCATTTAGAATTTCCCATAAGTAATGCCACTTGAGGAGGGGATTGACTCCATTAAGTCCAGGCTTTCATACAATCCGTTCTGAGCAAAACACAATTGAAATCCATGCCATATTATAATCAGGATTAATACAGGGCAGGGAGCAATGGAGTTCCTGCAGACCTCTCTTTGCTCAGTTGCTTAAGGCATATCATCATCCTGTTTGAGTGAGCTAGGGAGGTCACTAGCCTCATGTTGGAAACATGCCAGAGCTACTTGCTACTGGTCCGTGTGGACTATGGGTAAATACAGGCATTACATTTTCATCACCCGAACCTAGCTTAGGGTGATCTAAATGACTGTGTGTGCAATCATTCATAGGGTTTTGGTTAAAATGGTACACCTGATATAAAGTTAGTTCTCATCTAATGAGAACTGTAGATCAGCATGGGTTAATTTGATCTAAACTGGGTTAACCCAGCCCAACAAATATCTTCAAGTGTCCTCAGTACAGCCCTGAAGATGGGAAAGCCCAGCTGCTCCAGAGCCCTGAAACTGTGCTGTTTTAACACCTCCTGACCCTGACTGGGCTATTTTTACCTCATCCCAAGATCCTGTAGTTATTTTTTGGTGCAGACATAGGATGTGTTCGTCATCTCCCCAATAGCAGCTCCATGCCATTCTTTAGCATTTAATCTGGTCTGACAGTGTAGATAGGCCCTTAAAATTCATTATAAATTGAAATGTTGGTTGTTTATGTATGTAAGTCTAAAAACCTAGGCCACATCCGGATGTGCAGGGGTGTGCACTTGCAGCAGTAAAAATAGTAGTGGCACAAATATGTGCTGCTAATTTTTGCAAGTTTATGCTCCTGCATGTATGTTTTGGTGAGGGACAGATTGTCCCGCTTCAGGCAAACTGCCCTTGCCTGGCTCTTCCTGGCTCCTGGTGTGCTGGAGGAGCTGGGGTACAACTGCAGGAGTGTCTCACTGAAGGATAGAGCCTCTGTGTCTTCTGTTGCATGCTTCTGTCACACATGCCACCCTGCTTTCTTTTGGATTTCCTGGTAGCAAATGTTGGCTCCATGCTGCACATTTGCAGCATTGGGCACATTTTAATGTCCCCTGCATGTGGTTTGTGACACCACAAAGAGGTTTGCGGCACCACAAACTGCATATTCCTGCATATTTGGATGCATCCATAGGGGCTATGTTGTCTAAAGCACTCAGAACCCATGGTTAGGGCCAGATTTGCAAAACAGTTCAGCTCCTATTTTTGAAAATCAGGTAAGGGCTTGATTTACAGAAGTCCTCACTACCAAGAAGCTCCTGGTATGACATACGTGGACAGATTTTCAAATTAACTAAACACCCAAATGCCGAGTTTTCTTTTTCAAAATATGACAGCTAATTTGGTGCCCAAACTGATCTGAATTAGAGTTAAGGAGCTGCCCTTGTCTGTATTTTAAAAACTATATTTTCCATGTTTTGGTGCTGAAGAGAATACTGAGGAAAATGTGATGCTGTAGCCAGTTTGGAACAAACTAGAAAGGTGCAGATTTTCAGTATCCAGATATTAGATTTTTTTGTTTCCTCCTTTGTAACCCCACAACTGATTCAGTTAAGGTCAGTTTTCAATAGCATGCACATTGGAGGCAGAAGGACTTAATTTATCAATAGATACCAAATAAGTGGTTGGGTATGGACCTGTTTTGAAAATGTTTAGCCATATGCATCATAATGGGAGCTGCTGGGTTTTGAATGCTTTTGTAAATGTTGGCACTGAGGTTTACAACATGTTTAAATTTAGATGAAATCATTGAAGGAGTATTTAATATTAACAGCTCATTAATGGGATATAGAAAATAAACAAATGAAAACTATCACATTTACGTTATCAGTAGTTTGGCAAGAATGCAGAGGAAAATACTGTTTTTTGCCAGTCAGTTTCGCATGCTTTTGGCATAAATTAACTTTAGACTTCACCTGTGAAACTTCAGCCCTGAAACCTTGTTGAAAACAAAAATATTGGGTCACATCTGAAGGTACAATTAAAGGTTAAAGGGTAGATGGATTTTGACCATATTCCCTTGGTTTCTAATTGTGTCGGAATTCATAAATTGAGCCAGGTTGCTCAGTACTTGCATGGGAAATCTGTTGTAAGCAATGCTGATTAATGATGTTGGTTATTCACTAAGTGAGGTTACACCATAATTCTCAGCTAAAATAGCTCAGGACACATCATTCTCTAATATTGCAAGTCCTGGAGATTTCTTTTAACTCATGCAAGCCTTAAAATTATGGATGGGCCCTATGCAGTCAGATGGGAATGAATGAGAAAACAAACTCCCTTGCAGGTGTAGAGGATTTACGCAGACTTCGAGTCCTGTAGGATCTGTGATGCCACACAATGATACATTGTGGGGATATCTTTATTGAATGAGGAAAAATCAAGGTAGTTTATTTTATTGACACCTTAAGTCCTTGAAGAACATCCTACATGAACTGTGCATTGACTGTATAAAACTGAGTTGGTTACCTCATTTTTAATTTTAACTTTGTAGTTTGCTTTAAAATTCCCACTGATCATTGTTTGAAAAGTTCCCAGAGGTACATTGATTCATGTGCTTTAGTAGTAGCTTCACATACATTGAATGATATGGGAAATCTTGCGTTAAGGCATCTATTAGCTACAGGCCAGAATTTATGAAGTATTTTTAGCACTTGTTAGAAAAATGTAGATTTTTTTTTGCTTCTCACATATTCCTATACTCTTATACTGTGTTTCTTTTATTTCAGAATGGAGAGGTAGGCTTGATCACAAACCACTCAAATTGAATTTAAGGTAGTATTTATCTTTTTGTAAACTCTATTATTCTACCGTTTGGGAATATGCAGCTTATTCTGAGAAATGGAAAAAGGTTTGAAAAACGTAAAAGCATTATAATTTGATTAATCAGAACTGTATTATTAGTGAACAAAACTGTCAGTGCTGGGTGTGTAAAAGGAAGCATCTTCTCCTAAACTCTCATTTAGGTATTAGGAAAAGTGACCTTATTTTGGCAGGGGTAGGAAAGAATAGCTGCCAGTAACTCCAGTTCAGCTACAGATTATCACTATTTTTGAGGCAAATAAAACATATTTCAGTTATGGAATCCATCAATATTACTCTAAGAATTCTTTTTTGAAATCCTCTTTTTAAAGCCAGTATTATTCCAGATCAAGGTGTAGAAGTTCAGTACTAAAATATAAATATGAAGTGTCAAATTAAATACAAAATCTACTAGTTTATATCTGAGAATCTAAATTTTCAGGTTTTTTTAATAACTTTGACATCTGCTGTGTGGAAGATCATTCATTCATTTATCATAAGGGATAATACGCCTGGTTTTTATCCAAGTTAACCCAGTTTTATACTGGTGTAACTAAGTTTACTTTGTATACTTCTGACATTTACCAGTGTAAATTTGGGGAAACCGAGGCCCAACATTTTTAAGTAAAGTATATTTTATAAGTTATTTTAGATCCTTCACTGAAGCAAGCAATCGCACAGATTACTTGTTTTATAGTAACTACAAATGAATCACAAATGCTAGCTAGTGTGATGTATTTAATGGATGTTTTGGATGTTAATTTAAATTATTTTAAAGATGACTATTAGATTAGTCATACATTTTGTGAGGATTTAGTCATAAGTCTTGTCTAGAGATGGAAAAGGGGAAATCTTATTATAGATGCCTGGAGCAAAGCCATCACAACTTAAAACGTAAACTTGACTAATCTGATCAGATAATTGGAGTTTCAAGTGCTTTGAGATATCATAAGTGAAAGCCACAGTGATAACAGGTAAATTCTTTGTTGTTATTTTACATAGCCAGGTCTGGATGAATGCTGCAAAAATATTCGCAAAAGTTCATTTCCAGTCTCTAAGGCAAAAGGTGAATTTAATATTTGTGTGTTTATATTGATGATTGATTTTATTTCTGGTAGTGCAAGAATGGCCCTAGTGATGTGGGTTCCACTCCAGCTCCATGTGTATGTCCTCCAGGAAAACAGGGGCCTCCTGGTGCCAAAGTAAGTAAACATCTTTTTTTTGGTCTTTTATTTTGCCTTTTCATGTTGCATGGTTACTATGTGAAGGTGCCAATCACACTGGGCTCAGTTCTGCTCTCACTGGAGCTAGTGGGAGCGGATAAGCAGATAAGGCAGTCAGGCTATGACAGGTTACCAGCAGCTGGTAAAATAACTTTCTGATACTGTATTTACCTGACTCCAAGCTTATTTCAAATTAAAGTCGATCCCCCCTCCCCCATTAGATTCTATACATTTGACTCTGTAAATTTGTTATAACTTTCCATGTATAAAATCTAATATTTGGAGGGTTTTCCTAAACTTGACTCTCTCCACCCCCGCCCCCTTATACAGGGGAGCAGGTGGCATGGGCAAGTGGCAGGGGGGGCAAGTGGCCTGACCGTCACACCTTGCCAACTGTCTCCCTATTGCCTGCACCCCCAGCATCTGCCTCCATCGTTTGTGATGCCTGTGCCCCCTGCTGCCTGCACCCCCGGTGCCTGTCCCCCCTCCCGTTGCTTACTGTCATTCATGGTTCTGGCCTCATTCCATATTGGGGCAGAGAGAACATGGTATCTCTGGCCACAGCCTCACCACCCAGCAGTGGTTGCAGCAGCAGCTGCAGCAATTCTGGAACACTAGAACTACTGCCACTGCTGCTGTGTGGCTGGGTGGAAGAAAGGCCCAGAGCCAGTGAGGACCTAGTCACGGAACTTCTCGTGGGACTAGACGTGTTTAAATCAGCAAGTCCTGACGATCTCCACCCCAGAGTGCTGAGGGAATTAGCAGAGGTCATTGCGGAACCCCTGGCGCAGCTTTACGAGCACTTGTGCTCTGACGAGGTGCTGGAGGACTGGAAAAGGGCCAATGTGGTCCCCATTTTCCAAAAACGGAGGAAGGAGGACCCAGGAAACTACGGGCCCATTAGTTTTACCTCAGTCCTGGGGAAGCTCCTTTGAGAAAATTATCCAGGAGCACATCTGCGAGGGACCAGCAGGGGAGATTATGCTTAGGGGCAACCAACATGGGTTTATTTGAGGCAGGTCCTGTCAGACCAACCTGGTGACCTTCTACGACCAGGTCACACAATCCTTGGACACAGGTGTCACAGTGGACATAGTCTTTCTGGACTTTAAGAAGGCCTTTGACACTGTCTCTCACCCCATTCTCATTAAGAAATTAGGTAACTGCGGCACTGATGCCTACACAGTCAGATGGGTTGCAAATTGGCTGGAGGGCTGCACCCACAGAGTGGTGGTGGATGGGTCTTATTCGACCTGGAGGGATGTGGGCAGTGGGGACCCCCAGGACTCGGTCCTTGGGCCTGTACTGTTCAAACATCTTCATCAGCGACTTGGGCGAGGGGGGTGAAAAGTACCTTGTTCAAATTTGCAGATGACACTAAGATGTGGGGAGAAGTGGGCACGCTGGAGGAGAGGGACAGGCTGCAACTAGATCTGGACAGGTTACAGGGGTGGGTGGATGAGAACAGGATGGGCTTCAATACTGGCAAGTGCAAAGTACTGCACCTGGGGAGGAAGAACGAGGAGCATACCTACAGGCTGGGGAACTCCCTTCTTGTCAGTGCAGAGGCAGAAAAGGATCTTGGTGTCATTATTGATTCCAAAATGAACATGGGCCGCCAATGTAGGGACGCGGTCAGGAAGGCTACCCACACCTTGTTATGCATCCACAGATGCATGACAAGCAGGTGCAAGGAGGTGATCCTCTCCCTCTATGCGACACTGGTCAGGCCGCAGTTGGAGCACTGCATCCAGTTCTGGGCGCTGTACTTCAGGAGAGATGTGGCCAGCATCAAAAGGGTCTAGAGGAGGGCCACTCGTTTGATCAGGGCGCAGCAAGGCAGTCCCTTTGAGCAGAGGCTACGGGACCTGAACCTGTTCAGCCTCTACAAGAGAAGGCTGAGAGGAATCTGGTGGCTGTCTGTAAACTGGCCAAGGGGTACCAGCAGGCTGTGGGAGAGTCCCTGTTGCCCTGAGCACTACTGGGAGTAACGAGGAATAATGGCCATAAGCTGACAGAGAGTAGATTCAGGCTAGATATCAGGAGGCACTACTTCACAGTCAGGGCGGCTAAGATATGGAACCAACTTCCAAGATAAGTGGTGCTCACTTCTACCCAGGGGGTCTTCAAAAGGAGGCTAGATAATCACCTAGCTGGGGTCGTTTGACCCCAGCATTCTTACCTGCCCGTGGCAGGGGGTTGGACTTGATGATCTACTTAGGTCCCTTCTGACCCTACCAACTATGAAACTATGAAGAGCTACCATGTGCTCTGTGCCCTGGGTTGGAGTGAGGTCAGAGTTGTGACTGATTGTAAGCAGTGGGGGAGACAAGCATGGAGGCAGAGGCTACAGATGGTAGGTGAGGGGGTGGGCAGAGGCAGCAGCTGTATCTGACTCTGACTCCAACATTGAGCCCCTGCTGTGGCCAAAGCCAGAGCTGCAGCAGCTGTCTGCCACCCCTACCCCCATCTTGAATCTAGGGTAAGATATTGAATGGGAAGAAAAAACTTTGTATTGATTTTGAGTAAATATGATAAATATATATTTTATTTTTTAATAGGCAAATGTTTGTACCTTTGCAGATTTCCTAGTTTGTATCTAACAAATAATCTCACACCCTGAAGTTCATTGTTTATCAAGGGAATACTTAAGATTAAAAAAAAATCTGCTCATAATGATTTCTCAATGTTTTCCTTAATTTTATTTTAATTAAAAAATAGTTACTTGGGGGAGTTCATTTTGAGCCCTTGTAACTTCTGTGTTCCCTGTCAAGTCCTGGAGATATAGTGAGGACTGGAATCTGCTCCAGTGTCACTAATAGGATAGGCTCAAATTTTGGCTGCTTAGCCATGCTGCCTTTCAGCATGAACATACTGCAAATGCTAGCCTACCTCTTCCAAACCAATAAGAAAATCTGAATTGCTAGTGACTCTGTACAAAATGATATAATGGTATTCTGTTAATCACTGAGTTTGTTATTGCATTTTCTCGCTCTGTGTCAAAAGATGACTTTCACAGTCAAACTAAGTTTTAGATCACCATTTGTGATATAATCTCAATCTTCATCAGCTGTACTGATTCTTTAATTGGAACAGAATTTATAATATGTGAAGCTGAACAAAATCCAGTTTACTGTTGATCCAAAGTTCCTGAAAAAGTAAATGTGTTAGGGCCATTCATAATTCTTTTAAGGTCAATGGAATTTCTGCAGGGACTAGGATGTTTTTTTTCTCTCTTACTTTACAAAAACAAACAAAAAACCCCCACAGAAGATGAAAATACAGTGAATAAGAAGGTGTTTTTTGCTTTCTCATCGTAAACATGACCTTTGAGGAACGGTAACTTTGTTTTCCTTTATGAGCATGATTCAAAAACTCCCCCAGTGGAATCACTGGGAAAAAAAACCTTGGCCCTGTGTAAGCATTGGACCAAGCCCTTAAGAGGAGGTATAAAGGAGAATCTCCTTTGATTAAAAGGCTTTAAATATGTCCATAGTGCTTCTTACTTTTATTGAGTTTTGGCTTTTAAAAGCAAGCATCTGTCAAATCCTGGCTCAGGGTGGTATTGCTACATTAGTACCTTTTAATGGAAGTTTTGTCATATGTTTTGTTTTCATGCTTTATAAATTAAATATAGGATACAATATGTGGGACCAGTCTTCCGAGCCCTACATATAAGTCAATGGCAGTTTCCCCATGGAGAGATTATTGGACCAGGCACTTTGCCTCATAGGAACTTCCATAAAATTTGTCTGGGCTTGCAGCCAGTGGTTTATGGAACATTGTCCCTTGAAGGCCTAGTTTCCCAAGTAGAAATGTGCTAGGGTAAAGGTTCCTTTATGCTAATTATAAACTTCTGTTTCTTATATCTTTGTGCACTGATGCATAACTATTCTGCTACAGGGGGATCCTGGACAACCTGGGAACCATGGTTATCCTGGACAACCTGGTCCAGATGGTAAGCCTGTGAGTACTAAAAACTTAGTCATATACTGTTTGCATACTGTAAATGCAAAACTAACATGAAAGGGGGAAAACGGTACCAAAATCTTAAGTTAAAATAATGGGTTTTGATGCTAGGCCGATCAATTGTAGGCCAAGTTGCATCAGAACTTAGTGAAAATATTTTGATTGTGGTAGTCTAAATGTCATAGAAATTATACCATGAAACACTGCTCTGAACTGAAACTCGATATATATAAGCACAATTGCCTTTGGGAGAAGGTTGAATCTAGAACTCAGATTTTGAAGTGATCTCTCTGTATTTAATTTGAGAAAATCTGTTCCTCTTTCTTGTTCATTGTGATAATAATATGGCTTTTTGTTCTTCTGCAGAAAAGTTTGAGATTTCTTGTATAAGTATCTGAGATTTAAGAAAAACGGTATTGCTCTGTGTCATTTTTCATATGTAGGCTTGTCACAAGTCCTCCTTTCAAGTGACTGGTTTATGTCTCTACCTCTTTTAAAGGTGGGAACCTGTGATCCAGTCACTCTGGGCTGCAGACAAGTTGCCAGCTATTGAACCAATCATCACTGGCATTTGTTGAAAGATGTTGGTGCCATGGGCTTAGAGTGAGGACCTCTAGTATTATACAGTGAAACACAAGCAGATTCTTCAGAAGGCAGGGTGGCACTTTAGGAGATTCTAGAATTGACCAGACCATTGATGCCAAATTGATGTTTGTTCATTTTTTTTTCATGTAGGGATTGCCCCTTCCTGCCAGTGTAGAGAGCAGAGGGGCACTGTAAGCAGGTGATAGCTTATATGGTGTTGATGAATAGGGCTTCCTATACTTACAATGCAATCTTAAAATTGCAACCACTCAAATTAGCAGTCTTACTTGGACTTTGCTGCAAGACTAACCGTGACGAGGACAACATAATTCCTCTGGTCATTCCTTAATGCCCCCAGCTTGAACAGATCAGATGGATCATTAATGATCTCCAATTCCTCCTGGAAAATGACAACCATCTCAAGGTAGCCAGGAGAGAAGGGTGGGGGGAGAAGGATGAAAACTAGATCTTCCAGGCGTTCTTTCCAAACTCAAATGACATCTGTCCAGCAAGACTACCTAATTCCATTTCTCATCAAGCCCTCAGACCCAGATACCTTTCTACAGATACAGGTGTCAACTGTACCCGCACATTGGTACAAACCATATCATCACTAAACATACAAATTGTATCATCCAGAGCTCATTTACCTGCTCTACTATCAGTGCCATTATCTGTTTACAGTTCCCCTCTGTTGTCTACACTGGAGAGAAGGGACAATCCCGATATACAAAAATGAATGGATATTGATCTGACATCAGTTCCAGAAACCCACAAAAGCCTGTGACAGAACACTTGAGCCTCCTTGGACATTTCCATCACTGGCCTCAGGGAAGCTGTCTTTAAACAGCAATGCTTTAAAAATTGACTTGAATGTGAAATTGCGAAACAAGAAATCATCCACAGGCTGGATTGTGTTAAGCATGGTCTCAACAATGACTAGGTAATGCTATCTCATTATCTAGTCTAGCTGTTAACTCCAGCTGTTTACCACTAAGTCCTTCTATTGGTTAACTGCCTTGTTTATCCAATATCGATCTATTCGGCCCCCTTTTTTCCTCTCTCAACAGTGCCTCCACCCTCTGTCCCTTTTCTTTGTATTTAAATTCCTTTCTACTAAAAATGCAAGAGGCACTAACTTTTGTGGATGATACCAGCTGCATTGTTAGTACATAGACACTTTTGGGCATCACAGTACCCTTCCTTATTTCTCTTGGCTCTTCACAACAGTATCACTTGATCCCTGCTTTCTACTAAAATACCTTTCTGCATGTATATTCATAGTGTCTGAAGGAGTAGATTTCTGTCACCTACATAATCTCATGCCTTTCTGAACCAGTCACTCTTCAATGTATCGCCGTGCCCTACCTTCTGCCCACCACATCTAACTACCAGTCTTCAGAACAAAGTGATTAACTTTTGCCCAAAGGTAGAAAGTACATAAAGAAATGAGACCTATGCTTATCATACTTTCAAGCTGGTAGGTAGAAGTGGCTTAGTTTTGGTACCCTTGTTCCCTTTTTGCAGCCTGCTTCTTGCAGCCCTGATTCTCAATTAGTGTCTGCATCAGCTTGTTTCCTCTCTTTAGGGAAAGATCATCACCCCACGATAGTGGCTTACCTCTCTAGATTCTTCTAGGCAAGCAGCCTAGTTGTCTTTGGTGCTGAGGAGTCCATTTATTTCATAGCTATAAACCGATATTTTGTGTTTGAGGGATGTTTTACCAAGGCTATAGTTTTACCTTCCTGCTTGCTTTCTTAGTAACCCCTTTTCATCTAACTCTCTGGCAAATGATCAATCAAAAACATGCTCACAGAAGAATGCAAACTGTTAATAGAAAATAATACAGATATTTCCAAGTTTTCCACTCATGCTTTTAAAATACACGTGGTGGAAAAATCCTGTATATCATCCCTCTCTCCTTCCCCAACACGCCAATTTGCTTTCAAGCCTACTGTTAGAAATACAGGGTAAGAATTGGAAGAAAGTGAATGAATAGCAGATGTTCCTAAACTGAAAATGACAAATTTGGCAATGGTCAATTTGGTCTTTAGCTTTAGAATGGTCTTAAAATTATAATAAGAAATTTTTAAAAATCCCAAAAGAAAAGTAGTCTTAAATTACAGATCTCTGAATCTAATTGGAAGCTTCCGAGAGGTTGTCACTCAAGTTCCTGATTTTCATAAGAGCAGGATTTTGACTGTTAATAGATTTAGGTCTTTGGCTATTGCTGAACCATTGATTGTAGTGTGCACCCCAGGTGTATTGAAAGAATGAAGGTCAGAGGCTAAGAGATTTTGACCACCCAAATGCCTGGCACAGGAATACAAAACCTGATGTAGCTTGTTGTAAAAAAATGTGAAAGCCAGTTGGGAACATTAAAATGGTTTAATTTTGAAAAGATAAGTACTTTGCCTGCCATTTTGAACTGAAAAAAATATTAAAGAAAAGGAAGAAATCACTGTGCACACCTATGTGTGCAGGCACATAGGCTAAATTCAATGGTGTTTAAGTCTTTACTCTGTGTGTGTGTGTGTGTGTGTGTGTGTGTGTGTGTGTGTGTTGGGGGGGAGCAGCATATAATATTATATTACATATTATGTATATATTATACATAAAAGACAAACCCACCAAATTATATCTGATAACCTTTTCACTGGGGAGGAGTAATAATGTCAGTTGTGATGGGCTCCTTACAGGAATCAAGAGACCTTAATGCATGCTAATTGCAACTTGTTGATGATAATGATGGTGATATTGTTATTCATGATGATAATAAACAACTTGTATATGCTGCCACTAAAGCAGGAGTTGTCTGAAACAAATCTTTAATTTCTGATGCAAATTGAAATATGTAATTAACAGAAATTGCTGATGTATTGGAAACTAATGAAGACATCACAAATTAAGAATAAGGCTATAATGCAATGAACTGAATAAATGGAAGGTATTTATCAGGACCCTACAAGTCCAGTCTTACCTCAATTCATCAGTGACCATGTGGAACAGGAGACAAACACCATGTTCTTAAAATATGCAGAATGAAAATCTACAAACTTGGTGGCATTTCAAATACTATTGAGGATAAAAATAGAAAGAGAATTGGAAACATGAGTGAAAAGTTGCATAGAGGAAAAAGATTACTTTAGAAAAGACAACACAATTCATGCAGAGGTATTGTCATGGAGTAGGATGATGACTTTTATGGTTCTAGTTATACTTCAAGCAGGAATGTTGTATTAATTCTGGGCCATTTTGCTACCAGAAATGCACAAACTAGAATTAATTCAGAGGAAGTCTTTTAGCTCTGCAGTATGTATGGAGCTGTAATTCTTCTGAGAAGGAACTGAGTCGGACTTGCTATGAATTGTTTCCCAAATTGCAAACAGCTTTGGAGGAAAAATGCAAAAAGACTGCAAAATTCAGTGCATGAGAGACTGCTAATGGAATATTAGTATGGTGGAAGAGGTGGTTCTTCTTATTTTCAAATATTGATAATTTACCAACCTTTAGAAATTGTATCAAACCAAAACTGTTTTTACAACTCAAATTTTATAGAAATTCATGTCTGAATCCAAATCTTGCTTTTTTTCCCCATATGCTGTTGAACTAAAAGATAAGTAATTGTATTATTCAAAAAGCTACTGATTAAGTAAATCTCCTGCAAGTTTACTGTGGCTATAGTAAGTGACTTGGCTTTTATTTTTATTACTTTTAGTATTACCTGAGAATTTTTTTTGTTTTGTTTTGCCTGAAAGGGCAGTCATTTTTATGGATTAATTAAATAACTTAAATTTGTATTTTTGCTAAGAGTTTTTTAACAGTGATGGTAGTAAATTTGATGTCCATGTCAGCTATATATGGAAAGAGTGAAATTTATACTTGTTTGGAACTGCACACTGTGCTGCTTATGACTTTTGCCAATTACATAGAAAAGGCTCCATGCAGCACTTCATAAAATGTCCAAATTTTTTCTTCGGTTTCTTAGTAACATTTTGGCCATAGGGGTAACAGATGGTTGATATAATTATGGTGATTCCTTTTGGATGCAGTGTTACTGTGAAGAAAAAATTATAAAATAAAAGATACTTATTTTCAGGAATTGAAATATAAACTGGTCTAAAATATAACACTTGATATATTAAGTCCCAAAGGAATCTGATAATAGGAATGGCAATCCATTATAACTTCAAGTTTTCAGCATCTCTAAAAGCTGAGATTCTCATGTCTCCTGTGGTCTATAATATGAACCTCCTTGATTTGAAGGAAACTTCAGTTTACATCCTTGTGGGCAGCCCTTTTACCTCAATGCAACCAAATTTCAGTGGTCATTATCTTGAAAAATGGTGGAGCAAGATCTAATTATTATAGTCACTGAAACCCTGGAATCCCAAATTTTAATAGTTATAAAGCATTACTTTAATTCTAGAAGTGCATAAGCATATTGCCTACTGAAACTGGAATCAATGGAAATAGGGTGAAAAAATTCATGGGACATGAGAATTTCAGCCTTTGGAGCTGCTGGAAACCTGAGGTCTCATTGATTTCCTGGGCTCTTATTCCTATTGTAGTACTCCTTCTGGACTTAATTGGAATAATTTATTTTTTAAATCGTAGATATCCCCTATGCATCCCTGTAGTGTTTTTAACATAGCCCTTAGCAAAGGGTGGCATTTCCAGTGCCTCCCACTTTACTCCAAGGGTGATGCAGCTTTTGAATATCCCAAAGTCAACATGGCTTTTGGGAGAAGGGGCTGCAGCATGTGCGATTTTCCAGGGTTAGGTTTAATATAGCTAACTCACATACCAATAGCAGTGAGGCTGTGGCATCTCATGGCATTTATAGACTTGCTCTGGGACTGGGGGAGGGAGGGCACTTTAATTAGATTGGTTCCAAGAGCCCCTCTAAGTAAAGTTCCTGGAGTGTCACATGTATCAGTATCCCTACTCTGAAAAATGGCAGCAAGGTCACTTTAACAAAAGCTCATAGAAAGAACTTCAGTTGAAGTGACCTTGCTGCCACTTTTCAGCATGGGGGCATTGATGCACATGACCTGGGAGTCTGCTGGAGCATGGTAATTACCACGCTCAATTAATCGAGTCCGCTATGATGTGCTGTACATGTATAGGTGCCCTCAAGGCAGGCCGTATGAAAGCCTAGGATCCTGGATACTTAGTTGAAGCCCAAACTGCCACAGTTATACTTATCACTTCCTAAACAAGCTACATTTAAGCAACTATCTCAAAGCCTGTATGGGCTGCTGTCACACTTAGACTGACAAGTAGGCATAGGTTCAAATCTAGCTACCCTTACTGGGCGATAGTTATCTGTGAAAGTGGCAGGTCATGTCACTTGTGTACTGTAGATCCTGTTTCTCCCTCTGCTTCCTGGGAAGGTATGTAACTCCATGGGGAGACCTTTCCCTGTTAAAGTTCCATTACAGACTAGCCTCACTGGCCACATCCACGTAAGAGCACACGTTTGTTTCCGTGGGGGCAAGTAGCAATAGCATACCTTGTGCTACTGCTACTTGTCTTTGGGGAACGCCAATGCCACGTGTGCTGTGGTGCACAGCAAGTTACCCTGGGTGGGGTGGAGGAGGCTGTGGCCAGCAACTAGGCCTGGGGTCCTGGGGGCCATGGCTCCAGGCAGCTGGGCTCTGGTTTTGGGGGGCACACAGATCTCCCAGGGTCAGAAAACTCCCACATGCTACAAGGTAGCAGTGTGGGGAATGCCTTACTGTGTAATGTGTGGCACTGCAGATGTGTCTGCGGTGCCATGTACTTCACATCCATGCTTGTGTGAACGTGGCCTTCGATGCCATTTTGCTTCAAGCTTCTGATGAAAGATATTCTAATATGAGTGTCCACTCAGTGGGTGCCAGAATTTGAGCCCATATAATGTATTCATAGAATACTAATGACGTATTATGTAACTAGATTTCCAGAAATTGAATGTTTGTGTAAAAGCATCAGTTTTGAGACATTTTGTTTTTTAAAGTATTAAATGTCTTATTGCACTTTTTTTGAAGCAGTTGTTGCGTTTTGCAGTCCCTTTCCCGTTTCTTGATTTCCACTTCAATGCTATATATCCACCCAAGACCATCATCACTTGTACCATAATGAATCACGGAAGAAAAATAAATTGCCTCTGTAATCCTTCTGTGACCCTGCAATTTGGCAGTCATGGTTTTCTCTCTCTGTGTACATGAGTCACAATTACAAAGATGAGCATTCTCTGAACATGGAAAATATTTGCAAAAATATGTTGGAAAAAATCAGAGGAAAATTGAAAATCGCCTATAATGAAGAAAAAGAAACCCCTACAACATGAAGCACTTCATTGAATTTGATATTTTTACCTTAAGTGAAGTAATTTTGATTAAATCTTCACTTTTCTGAACTAATTTTGTGAAAAATTAATTATTGTTATTTGCACTTCTTTGTAAGAACAAATTGCGGACCTATTAGGTCATCTCTAGTTCTAGCCAGCGCATTTTTGTTCCTTATGGTAGATTCTTGATAGCTTTCCAGTGTAGTTTTTAGACTTAAAAGAAAGAAGACTCTGTAGGAGACCTCTGTATAATCCAATAGACATATCTGTCTGTCTGAGGATTTTTAGTTGCTCTTCTCTCTAGTATTTGAGCCTCGTTAGGAATTTTTTTTTCTTATTCAGGATAGCTTTTGCTCTGCTTATGTTAGTTACATTATACTTAGCTGTATCTCTTTGGAACACTGTAATGCTTTTTTTGCATGCATATTGTAGCATAGGAGCCAGATTGTTATCATGTCCCATGTTTGTTGTTGAAGTAAAATGTACTTTTATGAAAAATGTCAAGTTACAATATGGTGCTTCATACACTTTTTCTGAAAAATCAATCCTCCTGTTACCAAACCTCTTTCCGTACTTTTTTTCCAATATCCTTCTTTTTCACCTATCTTTTCCTAACTTTCATTGGTGCAGAACTGTATGGTTGACCAATGGATTTTCGCCTTTTTCTCAGCTTGGTAATTGCTCACAAGAAATTCACTCATTAATATTTTTATGTTTATTTGCTTTTTAAATAGCTATTTATCAAATAATTTCAGTGATTCATTTCTTGTCTGAGGATCATATATATTTCATTACTGTCAAGCATTCGCAATTAAGCTGTGTTTATTTTGTTGAGTCTGAAAATCATGTTGCATATTTGTTTTCAGATTAAATGGTTGTAAGGTTTAGTATTAGGTTTCTTGTGTTGAACAAATTGAGAGTTTGCTTTCTATGAATATTCTCCAAAATTAACTTGAAACCTTTCCCTTTCTTTTCTAACATGTTCCATCAGTAAAATTGTTTCCTAGACTATTAATGGAAAAAGAGCATAGATGGGATCTAAAGTCAAAGTTCTGAAGACTTATTTTTTTGGATGCACCCACTCCACTTCAGTCTGCATACTACTGTGATTTTAAAATAGTTATTTAAATAGCTAAAGCATGACTGGGTCTATTAGTATAGTTCTTATTCATATGTGTATCCTCACTTATAAGGTTAGTTCAGTATCTCTGAAGTCAGTGGGACTAAAGTGTTAACACCTACACAGTCAAATGGGTTGCTAACTGGCTGGAGGGCCGCACCCAGAGAGCGGTGGTGGATGGGTCATTTTTTACCTGGAGAGATGTGGGCAGTGGTGTCCCCCAGGGCTCGGTCCTCGGACCTGCGCTGTTCAACATCTTCATCAGTGACTTGGATGAGGGGGTAAAAAGCACCCTAATCAAATTTGCTGATGGCACTAAGATGAGTTTCAACACTGACAAGTGCAAGGTGCTGCACCTGGGGAGGAAGAATCAGCAACATACCTACAGGCTGGGGAATTCCTTTCTTGTCAGTGCAGGCAGAAAAGGATCTTGGAATCATTATTGATGCCAAGTGAACATGGGCTGACAGTGTGAGGATGTGGTCAGGAAGGCCCAACCACACCTTGTCATGCATCCACAGATGCATCTCAAGCAGGTCCAAGGAGGTGATCCTCCCCCTCTGTGCAGCACTGGTCAGGCCGCAGTTGGAGTACTGTGTCCAGTTCTGGGTGCTGCACTTCAAGAGGGATGTGGATAGCATTGAGAGGGTTCGGAGGGGGGCCACTCGCATGATCAGGAGTCAGCAGGGCAGGCCCTGCGAGGAGAGGCTACGGGACCTGAACCTGTTCAGCCTCCACAAGAGAAGGCTGAGGGGGGATCTAGTGGCCTGTTACAAACTAGTCAGAGGGGACCAGCAGGTATTGGGGGAGTCCCTGTTCCCCCGAGCACTCCCAGGAGTGACAAGAAATAATGGTCACAAGCTGGCAGAGGGTAGATTCAGACTAGACATCCGGAAGCGCTACTTCACAGTCAGGGTGGCTAGGACCTGAACCAACTTCCAAGTGAAGTGGTGCTGGCTCCTACCCTGGGAGTCTTTAAGAGGAGGTTAGACGAACGCCTTGCTGGGGTCGTTTGACCCCAGTACTTTTTCCTGCCATGGCAGGGGGTCCGACTTGATGATCTGCTCAGGTCCCTTCTGACCCTACCAACTATGAAACTATGAAGAGCATAATAAAATGAGAACATAAAATATCTTTTTCTTATTCAAAATATTTTGATCTGAAATGATGAAATGGTCCTATCAGTAGAAAAAGCTTCAGTAAGTAAGTATGAGATCAATAATATTATTTAGATCTAACTGGAATTAATTTAGTGGACCCTTACACAGCACAGAATGTAGCTGGAGTAGAATACTCATGAATCTCCCTGGGTAGGCAGTCGCAAGGGCCATTCTCTGTTCTAAGGGATATTTGTGTTAAAAATAAATAAATAAAAAATATTCTCAAAAAGAGAAGCAAAGCCCTTGCACAGAGGCCACTTAAGGATAATAAAGGAGGTGATTGACTCCTTGTCAAAGTGGTCTTTAATATACTATCTTATTAATTTGAATGCTAGACATGTGGTTGAAAAAACTGGACTGTTCTCCAGTCTCGTATCTAGCTTCATTCATAGAATTTTATAAACCACTTGGTCTCCATTTATGATGTTCAGGAAGTGGTGAGTAGCTTAAAAATAATCTGGTGAATTTGACTTTACTGAGACCTCCATGCAAACGCCATACAAATATTAGTATTCCTGAAATTATTAAAACTATTAACATTCTCATCTAATAAAGCACCTCCTGATAGTTCCAGCACTTCCTTTTCCACCAAACTGAAGGACAGTGTTATAGGCTTACTGATCAGTATTTAATGATATTTATTGATCGACTCAGGAGTAAACGTTAAATAGTGAACTTTCTATAGTGTCTTAATGCATCATATTATTAATAGTTTTAAGGGTTATGACCCAGCCTGTCAGTTGCTTGTGGTCATGTGAATGGGACCTCTACTCAGCCTGTATAGCAGATGTCCTATGCCAGTTCTATTAAGGGTACATGGAAATGTGAGAAAATGAAATAAAAGTTAACATACAGGAGAAGATATTGAAGTATAAAATCTAATCAATGACAAAATAATTGACATCTTATTTCCTGGGAAACCTGTTGTGGCGGGCCAGTAGGGGGTGCTCCTGCATTGAGCCACCATGTCACTGCTCCCGACCAGGCTCCGAGTGCCTCCGTGGGGCCACCTCGCGTCTGGCTGACCCCCTTCCTGGAGCACACCCACTAGCCTGGGGTTAAAACTGCCACCACCCAGGGATGAGTTTGATTCTGGCTGTGCGCCCCATGGGAAACACAGGCCTAGTAATCCTTGAAGGTACTTGATTCACTTTAAGAACTTGGAATGCTTCCCCCAGTTGGAAGCACAAGTAGTGGTCTCCCTTAGTCAGCAGAACCAAGGGGACCCCAAGGCATGATCTAGCCCCACTCCCAATAAGTCTCCCATCCTAGGTACAAAGGAGAACTTTATTGGTTACAAGGGGTAGGGTTGGAATAGGGTACAGGGTAGAGCAATATCAGAGAAATCCTATAGAGCAAACTGGCATGGCTAGGTAGCCTTTGATCATTCATCTTCGTTACTGCAAGCTATATATCTAGTTAGATCTGAGGTAGGTTACTCACAAGTATCATCCAGAGGCAGGTGGAGATTCCCTCTGGAGGCAGGCAGTTCCTTGATCATGAGTTTTGAGAGAGAGAGTGCAAGTTTCAGATGATCCAGGTCTTCTCTCTCTCTCTCTGAGTCTTCTTCATGGCTGCTGCCCCTCCTCCTGGGCAGTCCTTAACTTATAGCCTTTATGACCTCATTTACCAGGTCCAATGGAGGTCAGCACCTGTTGGCTATCAGTCAACGAATTTGAAATGCATCACTAGTTGCTGGGCAGACTGGTAGTTCCTAGCTCCCCAGGCAGCCCAAGCCCCTCACCTAGGTATGTGATGCCAGGCACATAGGCAGAGGGAGCAGATTTTTCCCCTTCCCTCAAGAGTGTACCCAGCTCAGGTTACCTAAAGAGATAGGGTAAGGTGTGTATACTTTGCTGGGCCCATCCTAACCAAATTGTCACAAGCAGAGTTTTTTTGGGGAGAAACAGAGGTGGCCTTCTGCCACACCTGTCAATATACAAAACATATAGACATACACTCCAAATGACAGCACATCTTGAAGATATTATTGGATCTTATGAATGGCTTGAAGAGATGGACCACCAAGCAGTATCAACTTTGTGACAGGGCACTTGAGTTTTACTGCTATAATTAATTACCTTGTCATCACAACATCATCTTCACCTAACATCATAGACATGTATGCTCATAAAGATATGACAAATCAGCTATATAATAATATAGCAATGTTGGATATTGAGCTTTCAGTGGACAAAGATTTTTCCAGTTACAGGCTTAGGGCCCTTCTACATATACTGGTCAAGGAACAGTGGGATCTAATGCTTGATCTACACAATCATGTAGTGGATCCCATTGTGCCTTATCTCCAATGCAGGGGGAGCCTGGGACGAGGATCCCAGGCTACCTCTGCAGTGACTCCCCGAGATGTGAGCCCCTCAGTTTATGGGGCTTGGGGTTGGGGCAGCGTTCCTTGTAGTGCAGGTAAGCAGGGGCCCATGGAGGGAGGGACCTAGTCAGCTGGGAGTGGGCTAAGTGGGCTGAGGAGGGTCACACTCCCCTCCCCCCCCCCGGCTCCAACTTCACCCAGCCCCCTAGGGAGCCGCGCGACCAGGCCGTACAAACAGGTGCGCTCCTCGCAAATAGGCCCAGCGCACGAGTTAGCACGGGAGTTTGTGCAGGAGGGTACACGGGAGGGCCTGAGGTCCTGCCTGTGGGCCCCCCAGAGTACAGTCCCAGCCATAGCCAGCCCACCAGTGGCATGACATGGATGGGCATGCGCCGCGGGTCCCCTCGGGGTCTGCGCCCCCCCCCCCCCGGCACTTTTGAGACCTCCACCCAGGTGGAGCCCATGGTTCCAAGCTCCACGTAGATGGAGCCCCTGGCTCTCAGCTGCGGGGGCTGCCTGTCGCTTTTTCAGGCTCTGGGTCCTGGGAGCATGGCCACCTCCCCTTGTGGGGTCTGTTCCCTACTGGGGTCTCTGGTGCACCAGCTGAAGGAGCTCCAGGCTGCAGTCCAGAGACTGTGTGCTGTTAGGGACTATGAGCAGGAGATAGACTCCTACTGCCAGGCCCTTCTCCCCTGGGAGGTGGAGGGTAGACCACAGTCTCCCACCAGGCCAAGGGAGGACTCGGGGACCTCCCTCACTGTCCAGCCCAAGGCTTGGACCAAGGTGGCAAAGGGCCCCAAGGCCCACTGCACCAAGGCCCCTGCCCCACCGGAGCTTTGCAGTAGGTATGAACTTCTTGCAGCCCCAGCAGAGCCTGCTGAGTTGCCAGCTCCTGGAGGCAACACAGATGACACTATAGCTACCACCCCCACTCTCCCTAAGACCAAATGCAAAGTGTTTGTCGTGGGAGACTCCCATCCTGAGGGGGACTGAGCGGGTAATCTGCCCCTTAGCTTGGGAAGTTTGCTGCTTCCCGGGAGCCCGCATCTGAGACATTGTGGAGAAGATCCCTAAGCTCCTCCAGCCCACTGACCAGTATCCCATGCTCCTCATCCATGTGGGCACCAATGATATAGCTTGGAGTGCTCCCAGCTAGGTCATGAAGTGCTACAGGGATTTGGGTATGGGGCTAGAGGGTCTGGAGATACAGGTGTTGTTTTCTTTGATCCTCCCAGTCTCAGGCTATGGGCTGAGGAGGGAGAGGAGGATCCAGGTAGTCAACCAAAGACTGCGGCGCTGGTGTCATCGGGAAGGCTTTGGCTTCCATGACCACAGTCCACTCTCTGGAGAGAGAGGCAGTGAGCTGCTGGGAAGGGACAGCATCTACCTCTCTCCACTGGGGAGGAGGCCCTTTTCAGCCAGCCTGGTTGGCCTGCTCCACCGGGCTTTAAACTAAACCCGCTGGGGAATGGGGGGACTACTGCCACTGCTGGCCCACTGAGCAGCCCTTGCAAAGCCAGCACGCCAAGGCACATAAGGGATCCCACCCCGGCCCCAGCCCTGGAACAAAATGTAGGCAGGGCAAGGGCCCCCAAGGGGATACTTGCGTGTCTATACACAAATGCCAGGAGCCTGGGGAATAAACAGGAGGACCTTGTTCTCCTGCTAAATGCAAATACCTATGATGTCACTGGGGTAATGGACACCTGGTGGGACTCCACCCATGACTGGACCATGGGTATAGATGGCTATACCATGTACAGGAGGGATTGAGTGGACAAAAGGGGCAGGGGCATAGCTCTCTATGTCAAGCAAAGCTACACATCCCTGCAAGCCGACATTGGCACCCATGGTGGACTTGAGACCCTCTGGGTTATAATCTGTGGGGAACACGGCACAGGGGATACTATGGTGGGGGTCAACTACAGACCCCCTACCCAGGGTCAAGACCTTGACCAGGAGTTCAGGGAATTGGCTGAGACTGCATGATCCCGGTGTATGGTTGTCATGGGAGACTTTAACTACCCAGACATCTTGTGGGAGGAGCGCTCAGCCAAATCCGAGCAGTTGCAAAGCCTTCTCTCATGTGGATGACCTCTATCTGATGTAGGAAGTCTGTGGGCCAACAACAAGTAAAGCGCTGCTTGACCTCGTATTGGCAACTGGGCACGACCTAATCAGCGGCCTAATGATTGAAAGGAAGCTGGGGGACAGTGACCATGAGCTGATCACCTTCACCATCTGCTGTAAAGCTGGCAAGTCAGTCAGTAATACAGAAGTCCTCGACTCAGGAAAACTGACCTTGACAAGCTAAAGAGGCTTGTCAGAGAGGCCCTAAAAGGCCACAACCCAAAAGGGAGGGGAGTTCAGGACGAGTGGTTGTTCTTCCGGGGAGCAATCCTAGATGCTCAAGCTAAGTCCATCCCGTCTCGGAGGACAGGCAGCAAAAGGGCACAACAGCCCCCTTGGCTCTCCAGGGAACTGGTGGACCTCCTTTGTCTTAAAAGGAAGACCTACAAAGGATGGAGGACAGGATCCACCACCAAGGAGGAATACTCTGCTCTGGTCCGGACCTGCAGAGAGTCTACCAGGAAAGCCAAGGCTGCAACTGAACTCCAGCTAGCTACAAATATCAAGAACAATAAAAAGTCCTTTTTTAGATATGTGAGGAGCCGGAGGAAAAGCAAGGGCAACATTGGACCCCTGCTAGACCAGATGGGACAACTGACAACTGATGCCCAGGAAAAAGCAAACTTGCTAAATGGGTACTTTTGAGTCGGTTTTTCACCAGTCCCATAGGATGGCCCTGCCCACTATGGGTCAGGGAGGCCCAGGTGAAGGAGATTCCTTGCCATCCACTGAAGCTGACTTTGTGAAGGAACACCTTGACAGGCTGGATACCTTCAAGTCATCCAGCCCTGATGGGTTATACCCAAGGGTACTCAGGGAGCTGGTGAGCATCATAGCTCAGCCCCTGGCACAGATCTTTGAGAGCTCTTGGCACTCTGGTGAAGTGCCCGATGATTGGAAGAGGGCCAATGTCATGCCCATCTTCAAGAAAGGGAGGAAAGTAGATCCAGCAAACTACAGGCCTGTCAACCTGACCTCTATCCTGGGGAAGGTCTTGGAAAAGATTATCAAAGAGGCCATCCTTAACAGACTAACTGAAGTCAATATCCTGAGGGATACCCAGCATGGGTTTGTTGCAGGTAGGTCTTGCTTGACCAATCTTATTTCCTTTTATGACCAGGTGACTTATCACCTGGACAAGGGGGAAGAGATTGATGTTGTATATCTTGACTTCAAAAAAACCTTCAATCTGGTATCCCACAATCACTTCTTGGCTAAACTGGCTAATTGCGGCTTTGACCTTACCACGATCTGCTGGCTGGGGAGTTGGCTCCATGGTAGGACCCAGAGGGTGGTGATCGACGGGAGCCAATCGTCTTGGTGCACTGTGACCAGTGGGATCCCTCAAAGATCTGTTCTAGGGCCTATACTATTTAACATCTTCATCAGTGATGTGGACATTGGTGTCAGAAGCAGACTGGCCAAGTTTGCCAATGACACCAAACTCTGGGGTAAAGCATCCACACCTGAGGACAGGAGGGTGATCCAGGCAGATCTTGACAGGCTTATGAAATGGGTGGATGAGAACCTGATGGTGTTCAACACCAAAAAATGCAAGGTTATCCACCTTGGGAGGAAAAACCTGTAGCACGCTTATAGGCTCGGTAGTGCTACGCTGATTAGCACTGCAGATGAAAAGGACTTGGGGGTCAGGGTTGACCACAAGATGAACATGAGCCTTCAGTGTGATGCTGCTGCTAGTAAAGCGGGCAAAACACTGGATTGCATCCATAGATGCTTCTCAAGCAAATCCCAGGGTGTCATTCTCCCGTTGTACTCGGCCTTGGTGAGGCTGCAGCTGGAGTACTGTGTCCAGTTTTGGGCTCCACAATTCAAAAAGGATGTGGAGAAGCTTGAGAGGGTACAGAGGAGAGCCGCACACATGATCAGAGGTCAGGAAGACAGACCTTATGACGAGAGCCTGAGAGCTATGGGACTCTTCAGCCTGGAAAAGTGCAGGCTCAGGGGTGATCTGGTGGTCACCTATAAGTTTATCAGGGGTGCTCATCAGAATCTGGGGGAAAGTCTGTTCACCAGAGTGCCCCAAGGGATGACAAGATTGAACGGTCACAAACTTCGCCATGACTGATTGATTCAGGCTGGACATAAGAAAGAACTTCACTGTCCAAGCCCCCAAGGTTTGGAATAGACTGCCGTCGGAAGCGGTTCAAGCACCTACTTTGAATGCCTTCATGACACATTCGGGTGCTTATCTTGCTGGGATCCTATGATCCCTGCTGACTTGCTGCCCCTGGGGCAGGGGGCTGGACTCGATGATCCTCCGGGGTCCCTTCCAGCCCAAATGTCTATGAAATCTATGAAACTGTGGACTATGAAGAAAATGATTATGCCGGAAGCCACAACTTTAAACATTCTAGTAAATCTGTTCCCTGGCCTTTTCAACCAAATTGTTTTATAATTTATTTTGAAAGAAGCTCTGAAAGGATCTGAGGAAGTAGTAAGTGCTGGGATTTCCATTGGTTGGTATCTAGGGTACTTCTAGATACCAGGACCCACTATTGTGTAAGAGGAGGATATGGAGATAGAAGTGGAAATGGGAGCTGTCTTTCTCAGGTCAGCAGTGGAGATAGAATTTGCAAGAGAACATGCAAGAAAGGAATGAGACAGATGACTGTGAAGAGGCTAACGGCACCTCTTCATGTGGGCCTGATGGCCCTAGCCGCGACTTACCTTAAAAGAAGGTCACCACACTGTGGAGGGAACTCCCAGTGCATCCAGAACCAGCGTTAGCAACCTGATAGGTGTGCTGGATTGGCTCTCCCGGCACTCCGGGAGCTATTTTCAGCTGGGCTGTTCAGGCAAGAGTGGAGGAGAGTGAGGGAATGCAGGCTGGGTGGAACCGCTGACCACGCAGCTCAAAGAAACTGCACTCCAGGAACAGGGCAGCAGATCAGTAGGTCTGAGAGCTTGGAGAAGCTCATGTATCAAAGCGGGAATTAATTGCTGCCACAATCCAGCAATTATTGTGGCGGCACTTCAGTTAGCCGAACGAGCTGCAAAGGCGGCGCGGCAGCAGTCCCAAGTGCTGGCAAGTTGCAGGCAAAGGAAGAGCGAAGCCTGCCAGACAGTTTTCTGTTTCTTTTTTTAAATTTTATTATTCTTGTTCTTTTTTCTGGAAGCAGTGTCCCACAGGAGACAGCTACAGTAAAGGTCAAACTGGGTGAACACTATCCCTCCCGGCATTAAGTGAAACATCAAAGTCATGGCAGGAGAGACTAGGAGGAACCCCAGTCTGACTGAGTGGCCAGGGCTTTTTAGTGAGGATGGGCAGGCGAATGTCATCGGGGCACAGAGGGCCATGCCCCTATGCAGTGATTCCCCTGACAATGACCAAGTAAGTCTTGGTGAAAGGGCCAGATGGCTGAGGAAGATATTTGAAATTGATAAGTAGAATGAGGAAGAAGTGGTAGATAAGCAGATAAAGGAGGATCAGGTGATAGTCATGGGGAAGACTGCGTGTTTAACACAGGAGGAGGAATGAAACTGAAGAGAAGCAAGTGCAGGGAGGAAATGCAGAAACATTTAAGCAAAAAGAAAGAACATATATTCAACACAGTTAAAACTCATCAAATACTTTCAGATATTTCTTCAGCATTGAAACAATTATTTTAGTTGCCATAGAATGTTGTGAATGAAGGAGATGATATCCCCATGACTGAGGGTGTGAGTGTGAATGGAAGGCAGAGACTCTGCTCCGATCGGCTACGCCAGCCCCATGGAGTGCAGCCCGGTGGCAGGAGACGGGGAGAGCGAGGACTGTGCTCCCTGCCGGGTTGAGCCACATGGGGCTGCGGAGCCACTCAGAGTGCAGCCCTGGTTCTCCCCTGCCTCTCACCACCCGGCTGCTGCTCCAAAACTCAAAACACTTCAAGACTTTTGAAATGTTTCGACTGGCCTTGTTTCATTTCAAGGCTATTTTGAAGCCCTTCGTTTTGTTGAGATTTCGCTGTTTTGAACTCAAAATGAGTCGAAACAGCATTGAAATCAATCAGGTGAAGCTTTGCACAGCCCTACTGAGGAGTACATCCTCTGCTATTGCTCTCAAGATCTGTTCCTCTGACATACTTTTTGAAAAAAAACTGAGAACCTCTGTTCTACTGTTTCCTCTAGTCTTGTCTTTTGAGCATTGTTTCCCTCTGAGATATACTACTTCACAGTCTAATTCGGTAGATCTTGCTCTTAGGATGTTTTCTTCACATCCAGTTTAAATTTTCTTTTGGAGTTAAATTCCATTACTCTTAAATGTACCACCCTAAATAATTCTGTTTTATTAGCATTAACCAGCCTTTAAACATTTTTAGGCTGGCTATGTCTACTCTTAGCTACTGCATAACCAACTTTTCTTATTTAACTCCTTTAGTTTTCCCTCATATCTCTTTCCCAAATAATCAGTCATTTGCCACTCCCTAAATATTTTTCTGGTTCTCAGAACAGCATATTTGGAGTAGCCAAGTCCCTAGTACTGATTCAGTGTTTCCCAATATAGTCTCATCAGTACCTCCCATATTTTAATATCCTTTCTTTCTAACGTGGCTGCAGTGCAGATGGGCACCAGATGCACCACAAATTTGTATCTGAAGGGTAACCCTCTTACCCCTAGCCTCTTACTCCTTTGGAAACATTTATTTCACATTCAAGGTATTTTTTTTAGCTTGCAGATAAACTATTTTGCCTATTTTAAACTTGGATCTCCATAGTGTATGACATTGTTGCTAATTTTTCCAGGTCCTTTTGTATGGTTGCTCTGGCTTAATAAGGCTATGTAATTCCTTTCTATTTAGAATAATCTGTGATTTTAACACTTTTTATTTTTTTTATTCACTGCTAAATAAAATGGTACTATGAGAAACAAAGCTAACCATCTCCTTATGTTTCATTGTTGCCTCCTATTCTTCTTCAGTTACTTGTCGGTTCATGTAATGTTGATCCTTCATAGAAGATTTCATAAAACATGAAGCTGGATTCTGATTTCAGTTGCACTGGTGTGAATCTGGAGAGAGTCTGATAGATAGATAGATAGATGGCACTGGAAAGTGTTTTCTTTCCACCTGTGAGAGAGAATGAATAAGAATAACTTGTTTGTACAGAAAGCATTGCATTTGTTCATGTGAAGAATTTTGTATGGGGAAACAATTTTCTTTTTAATTCTGAATGTGGTAAGGATAGTGATAGTGTATGCCTCTGAGAGTGATTCTGTAGTCCAGATCCAGCTCCTGTTCTTGTTCATGAGGTGCTCTCTAATATTTAACACCTTTGGGTTTCTAATGGAAGACTGTTTTCTGGGTCAGCCCTGGGTATATAGAGAGACAGGATCTGTCAGAAAGCTAAGTGTAATTTCTGTGAAGGTTTGAGCATCAGGGAAAGATCTTTATTTGAAACTACTATATTCAGCCTGGAACTAATGGCTAACATTGAGCTAATAGTAATAATGGTCACCTGTTAACTGTGTTAACACTGAGTATTGTGCTAATGGACACCTGGGTTGCAAAGTGAGGCAGTTGCTGCATTTCTTGCCCATCTCTATCTGTTATTAGACTCATCCTACCATTATGATCAGCATTACTATTATGTCTATTTCTTCTATTTTTATTTATAACTTATAAATTCTGTGTGCATTGTTAGCTTTCTTTTTTTGTGTGACAAAAATGAGGTCCACATCATTATCTTTGTGTGCTTTGGGGTTTTGTTTATTCGGGAGCTTTTGGCTGTCAGAGACGTTACCAGGGATCACTACGTGGAAGTGGCTTTCATCGATTTCCCCCTCATCCCCCTTGTAGCTTAACAAAAGTGAAATATTTTAGGCAGTGCTGGGTACACCTGCATGTACAATTAGCATATACCACTAAACTCCAGCACAGTTTGCACCAGAGTCAGCTACTCCTGGGTGCAGTGTCTTCACATGTGCGTTGGACTGCAGTTGTTTGAGCTGTGGCGGAGCAGTTCTGGGCTGGCAGGTGGCCCTGGGGGTTAGCCCCAGGCTCCAGGTGGTAGCGTAGGGTGGTTCAGGGCTGGCTGAGGCTTGAGGGTGCTACAGTGAAGGTCTAGCCAGAAGGCAGCCTCTACACTGTAGCACCCTCAAGCCCTAACCAGCCTTTTGTTACTGTCATTTCAGTGCATGAAATGACTCCACTGTAAGATAGTATTTGCCCTGGATAGTATTATCCTACAGTGGCGTAATTTCCAGCGTCCTAATATGGGCACACATGTAGACATTGATGCTTTACTGTGGAGCCTATTATTCAGCTCCATAGTAAAGCGCATGTGTAGATGCACCCACTGTTTCTAGAAGATATTGTAGCCCAGTGAGGTTGGTATAAAAAGAGTAACAGTTCATTAAAGTAGTGGTAATTCTGTTTCCTGAGGTGTCTGTAGTTCGTCAAACTAATGTTAAGGGTTTTTTTTCTCTCCTAAGGGCTGCTACTTATCTTTTTGACGTTGGTTAAACTTCCTTTTGAATCTCTTGCATGTAGTTTCCTTGTTCCATCTTTCTGTTAGGCCAGCCTTTTCAATAGCTGTTGTCTTGTTTCTAGCTGAACACACTACAACGTTCATCTCTGAGCTAATTATGCCTTTCTTCACACTGGACACGTCTACATATGCAATTAATGCACATGAATTTTCTGCGTGGAAAATTCAGGCTCATTAATGTGCCCCTGTTGGGAGCAAAATGCTTAGCATACCTTGTGTTGTGCCCAACAGGAGCAGCTCAATCCAGGGCTGCTTGTGCCCTGCTTTGTCCCCCTGCAGCAGCCAGGGGGAGCTCCAGGCTCCCCCGGGGCTGGCAAGAGGCATGGTGGCTGGTTCCAATCTCCATCAGGCAGGGTGAGAGCTGTGCTGGCTGCAGGGGCAGCTGTCTTCCTGGCCATATGAGGATTGGGAAGGGTCCTGTTGCCCACATGGCCAGGAGACCTATGCCAACAACAGAGGTAAAAGGGGGTCGGGGCAGGTCCTGATCCCCATGCAGTTGGGAGAGGTGTGCCAGCTGCAGAGGCAGCTGTTTCCCCACTATGTGGGCATTGGGACCTGCCCTGACCCCCATGTAGCAGGGAGACAGCTGCCCCTGTAGCTGTCACAGCTCTACCTACATTGGGGCTTAGCCAGGCAGCAGTGTGCCCCCTTGTGTCTAGGCTGACTCAGAGCAAATTGCTCTTGGCCACACTCTACATGCTCTACGGTGCGTTAGCTAATGCACTAGTTATATAGTACCTGTATGTGTTGGTACTAGCAAATGGCGCATTAGACTAATCTAATATGAAGTAAGTCCCATGCACATATAGATGGTGATGCTTTACTGCACATTAGACTAGTCTAATGCATAGTAAATCATCTTGTGGAGATGTACTCACTAAGAATTGTTGTGCTATCTCCCAATTATAAAACTCATCATATAATGATTCTTAACTTTGGTTAAGTTCTCTTCTTCTGCCATTTCTCAATAAGGAGGGAAAGGGTAAAGGTGTTTTTGAGAACTGAAATATAGTTTGTTTATACAGGACTGTATTTTCCAAAAAGGGAAGCTTTTTGAGCAGAAATAAAGGAACAGTGCATTAAGGATATCCTTAGGTAGGTGAATTATTTGAGCTATCCAGGAGGCTTATAAGCAAGTTCAGAATGTGCCTTCATTTTTCATTAAAGTCATTTTGCCAGAACTATCTGGAGGACTAAAAGCAAAATGCTTGATATAAGATACACAGATGGCAGGGATCTAGAGTTCTGTTTACTCCTTTGTTAAACATTACCAGCTGGAGGTTTGGGCATCTGCTCAAGCTGCTTTTAGGAAGAGGGTACAGCAAGCATTGTCTTGTAACTGACCCAGCCAGTGATTTTTGGATCTGTCTGTTGTTCCCAAGAGTCCTGACTGGTATAACAAACAAATCAGATACAGAATTTGTCTGTCTATAAAATTGTTCAGATAGTTCCTCTGCACTAGTCTGAAAATGCTCCCATTAAATATTGTATATATTGATTTTTCCTTTATGATGAAAGCTCAATTAAAAATGCAGTGTTTTGTTTTTTTTTAGTATTTTAATTTTTTAAAATTGGAGGCATCATTTTCAAACTGAGCAACAAACTAAGGTCAGTTCAGTTTGGATATTTCCAACTGATGGTTGAAAGATGATACAGTAATGAAGATTATACAATCTGAATTTTAGAAAGCAAAAATTCTACTTAGCCTTTGCATTCTGACATAGGACAACTTCTCCTTCTGTCTTTTTCTGATAGAAGCCTGTGTTATGTGACCTAACTGAAAAACTCCTATTAATTTAACTTCCTCTGTTAAAGCACTGTCAGTTTTGAACATTGTTTCCCTGCCATGATCCTTCCCAGTTTTGAGTTTTTGCTTCCTTTTTTCCATCTCCTTTTCTCATATCACTTGTGCCCTCCTTAGTATGCTTTGTTACATATCTACAAATGCATAACCAGCAGCTTAATGCCCAGTGTTTTTTTATTATTCAGAACTGTTGTTATAAAACCATGCTTGTAAGTTATAAAACATCTGACAAGATCTTGCTCATTACTGTCCAAAAAGATTACCTTGACTAAAGAAGAAGAAAGGTGAAAATTCCATTAGTTGAGACATGAGTCTCAGGGCTTTGTTATACATTAGAATTTGAGAAGCTTAAAGTATAATCAGTAGTAGTGTTAGCTCAAGTTTAGAGCAGTCACTTGTTCAGGCTAAAAACCATCTCTGACTGTACCCAACTTACACAGCTGTGGCTTGCCACTAGAGGTCTGGAGAACAGGGGTCTGGCTAGAAGCTACAGCTGTGAGTTGCTACTGGAGGGTTGGTGAGTCAGGACAGGGTTTTATCCCTGCTGTGGGTGGGGATCATGGGCAACTGGTGGCTCCTGATTCTGGGGGTCCCCTACTGGTCAATGGCCAACCCTGGAAATGCCCGAGGCAAAACTAGAAGTGCTGCTGTCACTTCTCTCGGTGCCCCAACTCCCTGACCGGTGAGGGCCAATCTCAGGGGGGGCACATGCACCACCCCATGCTCCTCCTATGCATCACCTATGGAAGGGATGGATTATAAAGATAGGTTGATGAGGGTGGGAGCATGGGGCTGAAAGGGGGAGAGTTTAATGATGGAGACTGGGGAGAGCAATGGGAGGTGGAGCAATGGGAGTTAATGGTGGCTGGGGGCAGGGTGGTAAAATGAAGTCAGTCAGCTACTGAAGCCACTAAAGGATAAAATAAAATGAAGTAAAAAAAGTAATAAGAAATAAAGAAAGTCTCATATTTTAATAAATTGGGATTATGATTGGAATGGAATTGGAACTCAGCAGCCCTAGCTCATCGGGATAGTGCCCCTGCCCCAGGAGAGAAACCCCAGCTCACAGACACTCTGATATGGCTCCTTAACTTGCTTCCCTCTCCACCCCCATTAGCCCTCCTTCTTGAACCAGTCTGTGGCCCTTCAAGTTACCTGGCTAGGTCACATTCTCACAAGTGGAAGGGGAGGCTGTCTTGGTGCCAGTGCCACTTTGTGGACAGTAGAGTTCAGGGGGTGGAAAATGTATCCACACAGAATAGGAGTGTAAGGGGTGGGGACACTGCAGCCTGGGATGTTGGAGGACTGAAACTTGGGCGTTTTTTATCTCTAAGGAGTGGCCCCATTTTTTGAACACGAGCTGGGAAGCACTGATCAGAAATAAACCTGCCCTGCTGTGGCGTAACTCATTTATATGTCTTAATTTGTAGACAATACAGGGGTTAATAGCTTTTTGAGCCACCTAAAATTTATGTGTAACAAGGCCCTCATGTGAGATTTCTAATGGAAATTGTGACAGTTTTATAATCTGGATGATTAGTGCCATCATTATGATTATGCAGCCAGGTCTGTTTGCTGAAACTAAGAGGATTGTGTGCAAACCTCTAAGTACAGTTTATTATACTGTCTTGATTTCTTTTCATAGGGGTATCAAGGAACAGCAGGAACTCCAGGAATCCCAGGAAACCCAGGGATTCAAGTAAGTTCCTGTGTCTCTTTCTGCAATATTAACATCTGAGCCAAATCCTGTAAGAAATCCTCCAGTTTTCATTTATTGCAATGAGAGTTCACTGTGGGGAGCACTTACACATTCTGAACCTTTTCTGTTAAAGACCTGAGTAAAAATATTTAAATGCATGTTTTTATTTTTTCTTTCTCAGGGACAACGTGGCATACCAGGAAGCAAGGGTGAGCCAGGGAAAGATGGTGCAAAGGTAAATGGGTGATTTAAAAACTCATAGTTCTTGATTAATGCAGTTTAACATTATCACTATTTCCATTATCAGTATGCAACGTGAAGGCTGTTTACTAGCAAAATAGTAAAGTCAGTACTTGCATTTTATGCTTAGAATGATATTTCCATTATGAATAAGATCTACAGTCTTTAACTTAACTGCCTGTACACAAACTCCAAGAGCTTGGGAAACAAGCAGGAGGAACTGGCCCTTCTCCTATGTAATGATTACTATACCTTGGAGGAACTATGGAGACCTGGCGGGACTCCACCTATGATTTGTCAGTGGCAGTACAGGGTTACACCTTGTATAGGAGAGACCATGTGGGGAAGAGGGGTGGGGGTGTTGCTCTCGACGTCAAAGATCAGCTCACCTCCCTGCAGATTTGGGTTTCCAAACCAGGAAGGGCATCTTGAGACCCTCTGAGTCAAGATACAAGAAGAACATGGGGAGGGTGACTTACTTGTTAGAAGTCTACTATAGACGCTCCCACCAAGAGGAAGACGTAGATTGGGAATTCATTAGGGAACTGGTCAAAGCTGCATGCTCCCAGTGCTTGATCATTGTGGGGGACTTCAACTTCCCTGACATCTCTTGGGATGAGCACACGGCCAAATCTGACAGGTCACGTAGCTTTCTCCCATACATCTATGGCCTCTACCTAACCAAGGAGGTCTGTGGACCAACTAGAGGAGAGGCATTGCTGGATCTGGTCCTGGCCAAAGGTGGGGACTTGGTAAGTGATCTGCGGATCGAGGGGAAGCTTGGTGATAGTGACCATGAGTTGGTCACCTTCTTAGTTCACCGAAGAGCAGGCAAATCCCTCAACAGAATGGAAGTCATTAACTTTAGGAAGGCCGACTGCTGCAAACTGAGAGAGAATTGGAGGCCTTGCCCCCCCCCCCCCCGAAAAGGGAGTACAGGAGTACGTACATGAGGAATGGTCATTGCTCAAAAGCATAATCCTTGAAGCACAGGGCAAAGCCCTCCCTTCTTGCAAGAAATGCGGTCAATAAGCAAGGAAGCCCCTATGGCTGAATAAGGAATTGTTGGATCTCATTAAGCTAAAAAAAGTAGCCTACATCAGCTGAAAAACAGGAAGTATTGTCATAGAGGGTTGCCCTGCCCTCGACCACACCTCCAGAGAGTGGTTGAGAAAAGTCAAGGCACAAACCAAACTTAGGCTAGCTATGGGGATTGAGGACAACAAAAAGTCCTTATTTAGATATGTGGGAAGTAGGAAAAAGAACAAGGACAGTATTGTGCCCCTGAGAGATCCAACAGGGCAACTGACATCAGATGCCCAAGAAAAGGTCAATCTCCTAAATGACTTTTTTCATCGATTTTCCTACCTTCCATGAGGATCACACTGCCAGAAACGGCACAAACCAATTTAGGAGCAGGTGATGGGCCCAAAATCAATGTGGATCAGGTGAGGGAACACCTTGAGAAACTGGATTTTCACAAGTCCACAGGCCCAGATGGAATTTACCAGAGGGTCTTGAAAGAGCTGGCAGACATCATTGCATCCCCCTTGGCAGCGATATTTGAAAAAATTGTGGCACTCAGGCAAGGTCCCAGATGATTGGGAAAGAGCCAACATGGTCCCTATCTTCAAGAAAGGGCAGAGGGTTGAGCCGGGGAACTATAGACCAATCGGTCTGACATCCATCCGTGGAAAAATCCTGGAGAAAATTTGTCAAGGGATCCATCAGTGCCAGACTCATGGAAGGCAAGTTTCTGAATGCCAGCCAACATGGCTTTGTGACTGGCAGTACTTGCCTGACCAAGCTCATCTCCTTCTATGACCAGGTAACATGTGCCCTGGAAGAGGAGATGATGTGGATGTCATTTATCTGGACTTCAAGAAGGCCTTTGACCTAATTCCCCATGATGTCCTCATGGTTAAGTTGGGGAACTGTGGCCTTGATCATCATATGGTCCAATGGCTAGGCAGCTGGCTACGGGGTCAGACCCAAAGAGTACAAATTGAAGGGAGCAAATCAACATGGTGCAGGGTTACCAGTGGAGTCCTTCAGGGCTCAGTACTTGGGCCAGTACTCTTTAACGTTTTCATCAATGATCTAGCTTCGGGAGTCGGATGTGAATTGGCCAAGTTCGTGGACAATACCAAATTATGGGGGAGGGCCATCACACTGTAGGACAGGCTGGGAATACAGGTCGACTTGGACACACTCTCAAGGTGGGCAAACCAAAACCGGATGGCCTTTAATACAGAGAAGTGCAAGGTGCTGCACCTCGGTATAAAGAACCCTCAGTATACTTATAGGCAGTGCTATGTTCGCTAGTGCCAGGACCAAAGGGGACTTGGAGGTCTTGATTGAACACAAGATGAATATGAGTCACCAGCGTAATGCGGTGGCAGGCAAAGCTAACCAAACTCTGGTGTGTATCTACCGATGCATCTCAAGCAAAAACTGGGGAAGTCATCCTCACACTTTATTTGGCCCTGGTGAGACTGCAGCTGGAGTACTGCATCCGGTATTGTCCCCCCACCCCGCTTCAAGAAGGATATGGAGAAACGTGAAAGAGTCCAGAGGAGAGCCACTCATATGATCTAGGGCCTGGAGGGACGGCTATAGGAAGAGAGGCTGAGGGACTTGGCACTGTTCAGTCTGGAGAAGAGAAGGGTCAGGGGGGACTTGGTGGCAGTCTACAACTTCATAAGCAGAGTACATTAGGACCTGGGAGAATATCTGTTCAACAGAGCTCCCAAAGGGATAACAAGGTCTAACGGCCATAAATTCCAGGAAGCCCAATTTTAGACTGGATTGAAGAAAAAAGTTCTTTATGGTGTGTGTGTCCAGGGTCTTGAACAAACTCCCCCAGAGGTGGTGCAAGCACCTACTCTGGACTCCTTCAAAAAACAGCTGGATTTATTTCTTGCTGGGGTCACTTGATCCCAGCTGACTTCCTGCCTTACGGTGGGTGGGCTGGACTCAATGATTTCATGAGGTCCCTTCCATCCTCTATGTCTGTGAAATCTATGAAATATTACTGGTAACACTTATATAAGAATAACTTTGAGACGGCTAATTTTAGTTTCAGAAAATGTTTTTGAAAGGTAACAGATGTCAAGATATATAGACATTTGTTTGTATGGCAGTACCTCTCATTAAACAAACCATGCCTTTTTTTCTCAAAACTGTATCCCTGAAGACAGCCTCCAGAGAAATTGACAGCCCCCAGTTGGAATTTTTTTTGACAGTATTTACATCATGGAAACCAAAACTTTTTTTTGTGGAAATGTATTGAAAGTTTCAGTAGAAAGTTTATTTCTGGTCCAAAATGGAGAGAATGAGGCCATCCAAAAATAGGCATTAATCTGCTGTTTAAGACAGATACAGGAAACCCATTTTCAGATCATTGCTTTGAATTTGACTAAATTTGATCCTGGATCTTCAGCATGTCTGGTAAGTTACCCCTAACCACTGGCAATCCTGATTAGTGCAGATTTTAATATGTCAGTCTCCGCCTCCCCCTTTCTCTCTCTTTGTCTCTTTCTCTCTCCTCCTCCTCCTTCACAAGAGAAGGCTGAGGGGGGACCTAGTGACCGTCTATAAACTCACTAGGGGGGACCAGAAGGGTTTGGGGGAGACCTTGTTTCCCTGAGCGCCCCCCAGGATAATAAGGAATAACGGCCACAAGTTGTTGGAGAGTGGGTTTAGATTAGACATCCGTAGGAACTACTTCACAGTTAGGGCCGCTAGGATCTGGAACCAACTTCCAAGGGTAGTGGTGCTGGCTCCTACCCTGGGGGTCTTTAAGAAGCGGCTTGATGCCTACCTGACTGGGGTCAGTTGAGCCCAGTTTCCCTCCTGCCCAGGCAGGGGGTCAGACTTGAAGATCTACAAGGTCCCTTTCGACCCTACTTCTATGATTCTATGATTCTCCTCCTCCTCTCTCTCTCTTTCTCTGTCTCTTGTTCTTTTGTAAAAAGTGTTAAAACAATTATTCTGATGCAAAAAGGAATCAAAACTTTTCATTTTGAAAAAAAAAAAATTTTTTCCAGCCAGTTCTTAGAGGGTGTCCTTCACTTGTTAGTGTTTCCAATTTATCAAATCAGATGCCAAAAATACCATGATTCAATAAAGCACATAAACATATACTTAAAATACGTGCATATGCACTTTGATGGTTTTGCACATTTATGTTAAACTGATTGGCTGATAACTAGCTATGTGCAATAGTGATTTTTGCCCCCTTTTACTTCACTTTTTCAAAGTTTTGTTTTCCCCTAGTTTTGAAGTGTTAGATGGTAAAACTGAAAAACCATTTCTTAGGTCATTCAGTCTATTCCCCTGCTGTTGCAGGATTGTGCAGCTGTGTCATATAGTTTGTTTTCCAGTGCTCTATCCAGGCTAATTTTTTAAATATGCCAGGAAATAGGGCTTCCACCAATTTCCTTAGAAATTTTTTTTCCACTGTTGTATAGTTTATCACCATTAGGACATTTTCCCTGATATTCAGACTAAATCTTTGTTTCTTAATTTCATCCCATTACTTACAGGCATTTCCATGTCAGGAAAGTAGGTGTTTCCACTGCTGACTGTTCTAGTTTATTCCATAATTAAATTGCCCGTTATGAGCAAAAATTAAGGTTCTGTTCATTTTTAATCAAGAACAATGGAAGTATGAAGATGTTCTACAAGTTCTTCATATATTTTTATGACTTGCATTGCATTTGTAATTGTGGAAGGGTACTTCATATACCAGAAAACTTGTCTATATCCTTCTCAACTATACATTTGGCCCAATAAAATATATCAGCCACAAAAATCCTACCCTGTTGTCAACACTGATTTATATGTTGGAAGATACAATTGATAGGACTAATTTTCTAATTGTCATTACTTCATCAGGATTCTGCAGGCTGCAGGAGTTGTAAACCAGTGTACAGCCCCAATGACTCCACTAGGGCTTCATAAGCCTAGGAGTTTGTCAACATGCAACAGGTTGTAGGTCAGAGGGTCCATGTACAACTATGATAAATATTGGACATTCGATGTTCATTATTTCATTTCCCTCTGATTTGTTTGTATTTTGTTTTTTAGCTAATAGTATCCAATCCTGAATACTACTGAGTGGTTTAAATATTTTTCAGCCTCTCCAGTTTGGAACCTTCTTAACATGCACTTGATAAATTATGGGCACTTACACAGGTTCCTTTTTTCATGTGATAAGCCCCCTGAAAGTGCTTGACAGCCATGAGATAAGACGCAAGCAAAACTGTAGAGCACTTTTCAAAAGACCCATCATGTGAAAGATTAACCCTTGTTAAATCAGCTATTAGCTGAAGGCACTCTAGAGCAGAGTGCCTTAGGGAACTGTTGTTCAGCTTCCCTGCGAGGCTTAAGTATGGGTGATTCCATCTGCATCCCATGCACCTTTGCAAGACTGGGATGGTGTTTGCACCCGCTCAGCCAGGCCTCTGGGGCTATCATAGAGAGAAGAGTGGGAGGAGGGGGGAAGGTATCCCTGCGGCCATCTGAAGGGGAGCTAAGCAAGGTGAGGGGACTCTGTTCCCTCCACCCTCCTCCCCAGCTCTGGCTATGGTAAAGGTAAGTCAGAAGCTGCGTGATGCCAGTCAAAACGCTTGGCCACAGGGTGGGGGAAGGGATCTCCCCCCACCTCGTGGGCCGAGCCTGGATCCCCCAATACTCCAGCCAGGGTAATGGGGAGGGGGGCATGATGTCGGGGGGCTCCCTTCTCCCACCCCTGCCTGAGTCTCTTGACAAGGGGCAGCACATAGCTGCTGACTTGGCTTTGGCATGGCTGGAGCTTGGGGGTGGGGTTGGGCTGGTGAGAGGGGCATTTTGACAGCCTCCTTGAATCCTGATGGAGGGGTGGAGCTGAGGAGTGGGGCATTTTGGCAGTCCGTTAGAGGCTGATGGAACATCTTCTCTTGGTAACCAGGGCCAGTGCACGCAGGCTTGTCCCCCTCCCGCTCCCTCTTACCCAGCAGGTGAATGCTTGTTGGGGTCAATGGTGCTCTAACTCATGGTGCTTTGTGTAAAGTGCCATGAGTTAGAAAGCATCCCTGACAGACTGGCTAAATGTCTGTAGGCACCCTATGTTACTCAGTAAGTTATATAATGTAAACCAGTTTTCTGGGGGTTTTTTTGTCTGAATATAATTTTAAATAGTGCATCTGAGTAGACATAAGATATGTTAACCAGAAAATACATGGTAAACAACTGTCTTACCCAATTTTTAAATTAAAATCTATCTACCAAAGCAAACTGACAGCTTTTTCTGGTCTAGTCAGGTAGTGGGAAGTTTTAATTAAGCCTTCCCTTGAAATTGTTCAAGAAAGCTTCATAATAAATCATCAAGTAAAGAGCTCCATAATCAATGACAAAAACTTAGGGAATCCTGACATCTGGCAATTGTAATGTGACTCGGAAGGCCAAGAATATAAACAAAGCTATGCTAATGAAATTCCCTGACAGAAATGTGGGAGGATTTTTTAAAGTGTCTTTTATTGCCAACTGTATTCATCAAGATGTTTTTCTTATGGAGAAAAAAAAAACTATTTATTCAAACTGTTTTAAATTATGCTGTAAATTTTACTGCTTAAAAATATTTTAAATACTAACACATTATCTTCCAATGTAATGGGATGAAGTGCATTGGATGAATGAACAGAAAAAATGGATAGCCAACTTTTGAAAGTTCAAGGAAGCACGTTGTGGAAGTATCCCTTCGTTAGGACATTTCTCTGTTTCTCACAGAATAGAACTGAACTGTTCCAGAGGGCCATGGTAGGCTTTTTATATAAAAGCACAGATTGTCCCTTCCTTCCTGCCCTCCATGGAGGGAGGACCAGAATATATAACTGTTTCAGATGTGTGTACATAATTGATGTACTTAATATAATGCATTATATCAGGGGTTCTCATACTTTGTGATACCACGACCCCATAAAATAATATATACATTTATGTGACCCCCTCATTATTAAAGCTATTGATTTCATTAGGATTTAGGTAGGAGATAAAGCACATTTCCCTTTTGTATTGTAGATGAAATATATTTGTCAAAAAACACTTTATACAGTTTTTATCAAATTTAGAAATGTTTCACTGAAAAAAAAAGTCAAATTTAAAAGTGTCAATAGTTTTTACTGAGAAGGATGAGCGTGCTCGGTACTACTTAGTTTTCAAACCTGGGCTTTATTTTTGAGACTGCCAGTCTCATTTCGTGCCTCCCATTTATTTTTGATTGCTATTTGCTCTTTATAGTGACAACTGCTGAAAACCCTAATTCACAACATCCTACTTGTGTGAAGGGAAATCTTGCACTCAATCACATGCGGTCAGTCGAACTGTTGACAGTTAAATACCGATCTTAATTAACCCATATACGCCCAGATTAGAAAACAAAGGAGACACATCCAATGTGGGCGAGTCCAAGAACACATGCGTTGCTGCTGGGGGAGGGAAGCAGGTAGAGCATTTGCATGTTGGGGAGGGAAGAGAAGTTTGCGACCTCCTTTTAAAATGCTTGTGACCCCCTGGGGGTTCGCAACCCCCAGTTTGAGAACCATTGCATTATATTATCCATTTTATATTTATACAGAGTGCCAGATTTCAACAAATGCCTCTCAGTATTTTTCTTTTAGCTAATGTAGGGTGATCTTGATTGGAAAGTACAGTAACATTTTTATCACGAATTGTCATATACCCTTGATATTTCCACTGCTAGCAGTGCGTCTTTTACCCACAGCCTACTGAAGTCAACATGACTCTTTGGGTTGTCTTCAGTGAGATTCAGATGAGCTGGTTTATTTTAAGTCTTTTGATTATTTGTTAATCACCTTTTGTTTATGAATGGGTTATTATTTTAATATATTATTAGATGTCAGGATATATAATATATTTGTTGTTCTAGGGTGAACGTGGACTTCCTGGTTTTCCTGGATTACATGGGATGCCAGCACCAAAGGTTGAAACTAAATCTTTCTTTTACTATTACCCATGCAGCAGGGATTATTCAATATCTACTTTCTAACAGCTAATGATAAAACTATAAGATGTATATAAATGTTTTTAAATGTATGTATAAACACACAATAAGTAAGGCTAATATTGGTGATGATCTGTTGTGATTATGGGAATTGTGTGGATGGCGCACATTATGGTCCTTATCACAACCCATGAACTCAACATAAAAACTTCCTTTGATTCTTTGAGCTTTAAATCAGAATCTATATTGAATAGCTTTACATTTTCATTATATCTTTCTTTGTAAATAGTATGTCAGAGTAATGGAATCATTATTTATATTGCATTTTGCACTGCATTACATTGCATTTCGCATTATTTTTATTAGATTTGCATACTCCAGTGTGACCCTCAGGTTCTTGAAGGACTTTGCTATGCTAATCCTATGTATGTCCTATCTAATACATTCTTGAATAACTACAGAGTAGATCCCTCAATTACATCTCCAATTTATTAATTGCCTTATTGATTTTTATTTCTTAAGTTCTTCCTAATATATATTTTTTTAACTCGGGTTTTCAAAAATATACAGCTCACAATAGGGGTTAGATTTTCAAAGAGCTAAACTTCCATTTAGGCACTTATGGAAGTAGGGCTTCTATTGAAAACAAAGGCGTGAGGCCTTCAAGTTGATGAGTATTTCTTAAGAGGTAGCAAACATTTTCTATTTTTTCTCAGAGGTACCTCTCCATCAAGGCATTCATTAACTTGCACAGTTGTGCCTTTTGTTTGTGAGAGTTTGTACTGTGAAGTCTGTATTTTGGTTATTCGCAACTGTATCTCTTGATCTGACTGTATTTCAGATATTAATCTATTCAGTTGCATCTGTGCTATGTATTTCCTTGTATTTGGGATATAACTTTACACACTGAGTTTCCTTGTATTTGGCTACTCTGTTCCTTGCTTCCACCATAACATTGAATGCTTCAGTTCATATTGTGGAATTAGTTAACTTCCCTGTTCACAGAATATTATTATTTTCTGATATAGCAAGTTTCAGTAGTATATCAAATGTACTCAATAGCAAATGTGAGTTAAACTATAGTTCCAACCTAAGGAATATGATTCTGTTTTATATGCCTTATCTTTATCTTCAGCAATTCCTCACAATCGAGGTTGATTGCCTGCCACGATTGTCTTATCTGTGTGTTCAAAGATGGCTGATGAGGCCAATCTGGGACCAACAGACTCTTGCAACCGGGAATGCAACCCCATTCATGTGGGGTGGGTGGCTCCGGATTCTTGATTCAGTCTGCAACAAACTGTTTCTGCCTCTCCCACTTTTTTTATATTCTATTGTTGTTGTAGGATTTCAAAGTACTGAGATCCTTGCAGCAGACTTCCCCCATTTGGGGTAGTCCTGGGCAATAGTCTGCCACGAGTTGACGTTGATATTTTTGTACCCCAAAGCTTGCAAAAGATACATTTTCCAAGTATTTTAGTTGGTTTGATAAAAGATACCGGATTTATCCGAAGAATCTTATCTGCCTATGTCGATATGTGATGCTTTTCCATCAGTCAGTCAGTCAGTTGGAATACTTAATGTTTATAATGGTGTATAATTAGTTGGCTCCATTTTTAAAAGTAAAATAACTTCTTTATATGTATTTTTATTTAGGGTGAGAGGGGCCCTAAAGGAGATCAAGGACCACCAGGAGTTTATGGGAAAAAGGCAAGTTTAAAGTAAAGGACATACGAAATTACAAGCATTGTATTGATATACTAATATTTCAAAATAGCTTTTATTTATATGAGTGTGAATCCTTTGATCCGTACTCATGCAGACATTTTCACCTGTATTCAGTGCATCTAAGTTGCCCAATGTGTCATCAAATATAAGTACAATCTTATTTCACCCTGCTGAAGTCCGTGATAAACCATCAATGGCCACGTCCAGATGAGCATGGCCATGTGGTATGTGGCAATGCAGACATGTCTGTGGTGCCACATGTCACACATTCAGCTGTTCTCTGCACTACAAGGGAGCAGTGCGCTGGTTTGGTTTTTTTGGACCCCTGAATATCCAGGGGCCAAAAACCCTGCACAAAAAAAAAAAAAAAAAAGCAGAGCGGTGTATGTGGGGACAGTGCACGTCACTCAAAATTAGAGACTGCCTAGGAAGAAGAGAAGCCTGGGTTATGACACCATGCTGGTTATGTATGATATTCTTTTACATTCAATATAAAATGCATAAATATCATCTTTGCCTTCTTTGGGAGCAGAGGCTTACTAAAAAAGTGAACCCATTGGCCCCATCCACACAAGGGTAGATAGTTGGTTCCCTGGAGACAACTAGCAGCAGGATAACTTGTGCTGCTGCTAGGTGTCCCCAGGGAACACCTGTGCCACATGCCCTCTGCATGTGGTAGGTTACCCCAGGTGAGGTAGGAGACGCTGAGACTAGCACCGGGCTGACCCCAGCAGCCTTATCTGGGGTCCTGGGGACCTCAGAGAGGTTCTCCTCTGAGTTCTCGTCACTCAGCTGCAGTCAAGTTTTTTTGCATTCACTCCTTCTGCCCTTTCATTTCTGTTTACCCTATTGCCCAGCTTCAATAGAAAGAATAGAGAGGATGCTCCCAGACCTGCCTGCCTAGGCCAGTGGTTAACTCACTTCCTAAGAAAAGGGAGAGAGAGGCTCAAATCTTCTCAAGCTGAGCAAGGCCTAGAGCCCAAGTTTCCAGCCTCTTAGGTTAGTGACCTAACTACTAAGGTCACTAAGATAGTCAGGGGAATGGATATCTTTTTATGATAGAATATTAAAGAAACTGGATTTATTTAGTTCAGGTAAATGGAGATTGAGAGGGGATATGATCACTCTTTATAAATATGTATATGGTGTGAATATAAGGGAATGTTAAGAGCATTTTAGGCTGAAGATCACATGGCCACAAACTGGCTAGTTATACATTTAGATGGAAAATGAGAACATTTCTAACTATCAGAAAAAATAAACTTTTGAATTTTCTTCCAAACAAAGTAACGGAGACAAAGAATTTCTTTAAGCTTAAATGAGATGGGCATGCACACATGAGAATGTAAGTGGTTTGCTGGTATCAAAAAACAAAAAAAGAAGGGTGCACCAAAAAAAGTGGGGTGGAACAGATGGTAGCACGTGTGTCATGAAACTGATGCCTGGCCAGCTACAGCCACACTCCAGCTGCTGGCCAGGCTCCATGCACCCAGATTGCTGTTGCTGTAGCCCCAGGAGGCCCCCAGGACCCCAGGAAATGCTGCTGGGGCTAGCCAAGGTGCTGGCCCTAACCTCGCCTACCCCATCTGGGACAATTTGCCCGGTGCCAGAGCACATGTGTGGAGTGTTCCCCAGGGACAAGTAGCAGCAGCACAAATATGCATACTCGTTTGAACACTCCCAATAACTTTATGAAAGGGGTGGATAATAGTATCTGACAAGGAGCTCTAGCTTAACATTTAGCGTGTTTGATGTGAAGTTGTATTTGTGATCTCCAGATTGGGGTATAAGTTCGCTCTGTAGTGTGGAAGAGATCTAGTAATCCTATGTCTCAAGGCTTTTGCTGGTCTCTTGTGGGACCCAGAAATAATTTTTTTCTAATTTCCTTCCCAGACCAGATTGGGAGGGGAGGGAAGCAGCCACTGCTGCTCCCAGCTTCTCCCCCAAACCAGGGACTGCAAGGTGGGCAACAGGGGCAGCAGTGGCAGGTTGTGAACTGGGATCTGGAGTCTGTCCCCAAACCTAGGTACCAGTCTTGCTGGCTTCCTCTTATCATTCCGACTGCTCAGCTGGGCACAGGACAATGATTTAAAACCCAGCAGGGGCAGAAGCAGGCTTGCAGAGAGCTTCCCTGAGCCCCATGATTTCCATTGCCACTGCCATTCATAGTTTCATAGTAGCTAGGGTCAGGAGGGACCTGAACAGATCATCTAGCCTGACCCCTTGCCACAGGCAGGAATGAATGCTGGCTTCACAAGACCCCAGACAGGTGATCATCCAACCTCCTCTTGAGTTTGCCCAAGGTAGGGGCGAGGACCACTTCCCTGGGAAGTTGGTTCCAGATTTTGGCCACCCTAACTGTCAAATATTGCCTTCTGATCTCTAACCTAAACCTATTCTCCATCAGCTTATTATCATTTTTTCTTGTCACCCCAGGTGGTGCTGGGGAGAAAAGGGTTCTGCCTACTTGTTGTTGATCTCCCCTGATGCGCTTGTAGGCAGCCACCAGGTCCCCCCTCAGCCTCCTCTTGCTGAGGCTGAACAGGTTCAGGTCCTTCAGTCTCTCCTTGTAGGGCCTGTCCTGCTGCCCTCTCACCAAGCGGGTGGCCCTCCTCTGAACCCTCTCCAGGCTGGCCACATCCCTTTTGAAGTGCGGCACCCAGTACTAGACGCAGTACTCCAATTGCGGCCTGACCAATGTCGCATAGAGGGGGAGTATCACTTCTCTGGACCAGCTTGAGATGCACCTTTGGATGCATGACAAGGTATGGTTGGCCTTGCTGGCTGCTGTCTGGCATTGGCGGCTAATGTTCATCTTGGGGTCAGTAATGACTCCAAAATCCCTTTCCGCCTCTGTGCTTTCAAGAAGGGAACTCCCCAGCCTGTATGTATGCTGTGGATTCCTTCTCCCCAGGTGCAGCACCCTGCATTTATCTACGTTGAACCCCATCCTATTCTCATCTGCCCACTTCTGTAGTCTGTCTAAATCTAGTTGCAGCCTCTTTCTCCCTTCAAGTGTGTCCACCTCACCCCACATCTTAGTGTCATCAGCAAACTTGGACAGCGTGCTTTCCACCCCCTCGTCCAAGTTGCTGATGAAGATGTTAAACAGTGCGGGCCCGAGGACCAAGCCCTGGGGTACCCCACTGCTCTCATCTTGCCAGGTTGAGTACAACCTGTCCACCACTACTCTTTGGGTGCACCCCATCAGCCAATTTTTTACCCATCCAACTGTGCAGGCAGGCAGTCACTTAATTTATTGATGAGAATGGGGTGAGAGACAATGTCAAAGGCCTTCTTAAAGTCTAGAAAGACTACGTCCACAGTGACACCGCCATCCAAGGATTTAGTTACTTGGTCATAAAAGGCAATCGGGTTGGTCTGGCAGGACCTGCCTTTGATGAACCCATGCTGATTGCCCCTGAGCATGATCTCTCCTGCAGGCCCTCCACAAATGTACTCCTTGATGATTCTCTCCAAGATCTTCCTGAGCACTGAGGTGAGGCTTACAGGCTTATAATTACTTGGGTCTTCCTTACTCCCCTTCTTGAAAATTGAGACCACAGTAGCCAGTTTCCAATCCCCCAGCACCTGGCCAGATGACCACAGATGCTCATACAGCCGGGCCAAGGGCTCCGCGATGACCCCTGCCAGCTCCCTCGACACCCTTGGGTGGAGGGCATCTGGACCTGCAGATTTAAAAATGTCTGATCCTTCCAGAAGATCCCTAACTACATCTACGCTGACTGAAGGCTTGATAGAGCTATCCCCCAGCTGGATGGCAGGGTAGAGATTTGAAAGTTAGAGGGAAGGCAGAGTGGACTTGCAGAGGGTTTTATCACTCTGGTTCCTGCCCCCACAGTCTTTAAATGCCATGTATGCTGTGTGCATCATCTGGGAACTGCCTGAACTAGCTGTGGGCTTTGCTCTGCTAGCCACTTCCCTCTCAGATTGATTGTTCCCCATCATGGGAAGGGTGGGGAGCCTTTTTCATAGATTTCATAGACATTAGGGGCTGGAAGGGACCTTGTGAAATCATAGAGTGCAGCCTCCCTGCCAGAGGCAGGAACTCTGCAGGGATCAGATGATTGCAGCACAATAAACATTCATTTTCCCTGCAGCTTTACTCTTCCCTGGGAATAGAAGTGGAGCAGCCACTTCTCCCCATACTGTCCCTGTATTGGGGTCACTCTAGTCTTGAAGAGGCTTGAAGAACAGGGAAGAGGGAGGAGTTGCAGGCTGAACACCTGCACTGCTGCCTTGTCTGGAAACATTTCTAGAGGTGAAAATTTCCCAGAAATTTCTTCTGCTAGAAATAAATCTATAACATGTAGACCTGAACTGGACATATAAGGGGTGTGATTCACCCCTCTTCTTGTGACTTGCATTGAATTTTGTATTCTGTCTTGCCTGCCTGTAGATGGCTGTGTGCTTAGTGCATGTGTGTTTTGGAGTTACATAAGTTACCCAACCCAGTGAGAGAGAGAGAGCTATCTGACTCCGTGGGTAGATTAGGTTCACTCTCCTGAGGCAAGATGCATGCTATTTGGATGTCCAGTAGGCAGAATAAAACCTGAGCTTCTCTTTTTATTCATACACTCTTCAGCCATCACATTTTCTTTTCAATGGAATACAATGATTACATATATGTGTGTACGTATGTGCGTACATACATGTATGTGTGTATGCACATACATACATATGAAATGCATGTACATATGAATGTAACTACAGAGTGTGTTACCAAGAAATAATCTCACATGTTGTGATTTGTCATGTTGAAATAGAATAGAATTGGACTTCTTCAAGAAGAGTTGTCAGCTGATGTCTGAATAAACAAAATGTAAAAACCTGAAGCACTGGGAGAGATGCAATATTGACTTTATAAAAACACAAGTATACTATAAATCCCTGGCAGTTGTTATGGTTATGGCATGATTAATGCGTTAATCACACCATACATACCAACGTGCCACATATTCAGCCAATTTTATATTAAATGGCAAACTAGCCATAAAAATATTCCACATATATACAAAATCATAGAAAATAATAGTTGCAAAAGACCTCACAAGGTCATCTAGTCCAACCCCCTGCTCAAAGCAGGCTCATCCCCAAATATATCATTCCAGCCAGGGCTTTGTCAAACTGGACCTTAAAAACTTAGAAGGATGGAGATTCCACAACCTCTCTAGGTAACCTGTTCCAATATTCTGCCTCCCTCCTAGTAAGAAAGTTTTTTATAATATCCAACCTAAACCTCCCTTGCTGCAAATTGAGACCATTGCTCCTTGTTTTGTCACCGCTGAGAACAGTCTAGCTCTAGTATCTTTGGAACCACCCTTTAGGTAGTTAAAGGCTTCTACCAAATCCCCACTCGGTCTTCTCTTCTGCAACTTAAATAAGCCCAGTTTCCTCAGCCTCTCTTCGTTGGTCATGTGCCCCAGCTCCTGAACCATTTTTGTTGCCCTCTGCTGGACTTTCTCCAATTTGTCCAGAGGGGGCCCAAAACTGAACACAGTACTCCAGATGTTGCCTCACCAGTGCTCAATAGAGGGGAATAATTACTTCCCTCAATCTGCTGGCAGTGCTCCTGCTAATGCAGCCCAGTATGCTGTTATCCTTCTTGGCAACAAGGGCACACTCTTGACTCATATCTAGCTTATTGCCTACTGTAACCCCTAGGTCCTCTTCTGCACAGCTGCTTTTGAGCCAGTCAGTCCCCAGTCTGTACCAATGTATGGGATTATTCTGTCCTAAGTGTAGGACTGCATTTGTCCTTATTGAACATTGTGGGATTTCTTTTGGTCCAATCTTCCAGTTTTTCTAGGTCACTGAATCCTTGACCTACCCTCCAGCATATGTACTACACCCCCCAGCTTGGTGTCATCTGTGAACTTGCAGAGGATGTAATCCATCCTATCTTCCAGATTGTTAATGAAGATATTGAACAAAACTGGCCCGAGGATAAATCCCTGGGGCACTCTACTTGATCCCGGTTGCCAATTAAACATTGAGCTATTGATTACTACCTGTTGAGCCTGACAATCCAGCCAGCTTTCTATCCACCTTACAGTCCATTGATCCAACCCATACTTCCTCAGGTTGCTTGCAAGAATGCTGTTGGGGATGGTATCAAAAGCTTTGCTAAAGTTAAGGTATACCACATCCACTGCTTTCTCTACATCCACAGAGCCAGTTATCTCATCATAGAAGGCAATCAGGTTGGTCAGGCATGACTTGCCCGTGGTGAATCCATGCTGACTGGTCCTAATGACCATCTTCTCCTCCATGTGCTTAGAAATGGAATCTTTGAAGATTCTTTGACCTCCTCCATGATTTTTCCAGGGACTTAGGTGCGGCTGACTGCTCTGTAGTTCCCTGAATCCTTCTTCTTCTCTTTCTTAAAGATGGGCACTATACCCTTTTTCAATCATCTGGGACCTCCCCCGATCACCACGAATTTTCAGAGATAATCTAGAATGTTCTTGTGGCTAGTTTTTATGACCTCTCAGATTGTATATGTACCATGCCCAGTCCTCATGCCAACAATCAGCTGATGGTCAGCATTGTGAAAAGGGCCCTTCCTGCTTTCTGGTGATGAGGTGCCCTCCTCCCAGTTGTTGGCATCCAAGGCTGCTTGAGGTTCTCCATGTGCTAGGAGGAGCTAATTAGCTCCCCAAATTTAGCAGGGTCAAAACTGGGTGCCTGGCTTAGATCTTGTAGTGGGTGGGAGCCAATTAACTCCCTTCATATAAAGCTGGCCACCTAGTAGCCTTGTACGCAGCCCTGCCAGGCACCTGGCTTTGAAATTGAAGAGCAGAGGAAGCTGATTTGATTCCCTTGTTTGGGGTGCACTGTACCCAATTTTCAACTTGCCAGTGTACATGGAACCTGGGATCTTGTGCTCTACATATGCTGGCCAGCTGTGCCAGTGGAGGGTGATTTAGTATCTGATCTTTGTGTCCTGCCTTGTACATACGGCATGACAGGAGACGCGATTGTTAGGATTGGGGATCAGATCTCTTTGTGCCATTAAATTTAATGTCTCCTAGGGTCCATGCATATGCATTCTTGCCCACTGTTACATTTTCTAGTATGTTTAAATTCATAGATTCATAGATGTTGGGGTCGGAAGGGACCTCAATAGATCATCGAGTCCGAGCCCCTGCATAGGCAGGAAAGAGTGCTGGGTTTAGATGACCCCGGCTAGATGCCTATCTATTGTAGCTACTTGACTCAAGGACTGTTGTTATATTTCTGTATTTTACTACTGTGTAAATGGCATGGCAACACTTCAGTTTTGCAAAATATGGTATATTGTTTCGTATGTATATATATATATATATATATATATATATCATTCTAAAGCAATCTTTCATAGAAAATGAAAGCAAGCAGTATATGACTTATAGACTAAGTGTGCTGAAATCGTGTGTGATTGATTTTTTTGTTTAGATACTATTTGAATAGTATTTCCCTTAATGATTGTTGCTGACTTAATTATATTTTCCAGGGTGCAAAAGGAGAAAAAGGTGATTCAGGTTTTCCAGGGATACATGGACGACCTGTAAGTTCTGTAAGGGTGATTTATGTGTTTTGATTTTATGTTGTTAAAACAGCTAATAATATGACGTTAACTGTTACCACAGGGAGAACCTGGGAGAAATGGGAAGGATGGATTACCTGGAAGTCCTGGTTTCAAGGTATGATCTATACATTACTTTTCCAAGTCTTATATAAATGTTGCTCTTAATCTCTTTATTTGTATACTTCATTCTTTGGATTATTACCAGATATGGTAAAGTTTGTTACTGATTTGGTATTAGCCAAAGCCTTGATCTGAGGCTTATCAAAGGCAATGGAAACACATGTCCTTCTCATAACTAAACTCAATGCAATGATTTTCAAAGGATGTTCCTGACAGAGAAATATTGTCATTTATATTTCTTTAAATGTGTGGTCTCTTAAGACATTTGATGCACATGCAGAGAGAGAGGTGTATAATGTGCAAGCACTTCCTCCCCTGCCCCCCACATTCCTAAAATATTTTGCAACTTGAATTATTTCAATGGCTAAGGGAAATGAAGAAGTGCAAGGGAAAAATAGCCCACTGTACTGCATGTACTTTAGAGGATAGAATCTAGCCCTAAATGTGCATTATACCTCTGTTTGATACAAAGAATTCACCTTCATCTATAAGCAGTATATGAAATGAAGCTGTTTAGTGCCAACTAAACTACTTGATAATAGTTTTGTTCTCCTAAATAATTCATTTAATATTGGAAAAATCACTGAACTTCAAAGTTATCTCTAGGAGTGTGGAAATAAACGGTTTCTCTGCCTCTTCAGTATTTTAAATATGTGACGTTTCAAAACTCATAAGAACCAAATGAAGTCTAAACTCAGAATTTTTTAGTTCTGTTCAAAATCTGCCAAATGACTACTGTCATCTCTGGTATTCTAAAATCCTAGAGTTTTTGGTTCCATTTAAAAAACTTAATTTGAGGTAGAACTTTTTGCAGAATTCCTAACAAATTAATAGGGAGCTGGTTAGCTGTACTATTCTGCCTAAAAATGCATAGGTTCCATGGCCTATATCTGTGTAACGCAACATAATGCAACACAACACAACACTTATTTTGAAAGTATATAGATCTGTCTTTATCCTTACAGTAAACAAACTATGCATGATTTAATACATTTTGTAAATTTCTAAATTCAAACTAAAACACATGTTAATGATCCTTTGTCATTTACTTAACTATTCTACTATAAGAGTATGATGGACTTGAGTCACTATTTCTTTTTTTTGTTCTATATGCATTTCAAAAAGTAGTTTGAGAAATCATTTTCTCTTGTTTACATGAGTGTTAATCTGCTATTGAACATATGAGAGATCACTTGCACCTTTTTTGTTTCATAATACGATAGCTAATACAAGACACATTTCTGCTTCATTCTAACATTTTGTCAGCTTGCCTTTAACATCTGCTTACTATAAAACATCATTTTATTTTGGGTTTGCTGTAATCAAAATCAGAGCGGTAACATGCAGGCTTTGTTTGAAAGAGATTTCTGCTGAAGTTTTCCCTGCCCTCTTCCAAAATTTCTTAAACGTATTTGTTCTGAGAGAATGTTAAATAAATCATTGCTTCCAGTCTAGGAGCTGTCTATTGTGCCTTCTATTTATCTTTTTTAATTTAAATCCATTGATGCCATCTTGCTACATATTAATCGGTTGAGTAACAATTTTTATAATACTTTCTGGATTTTTTTTGTTTCTTTTTTGCATTTTTGATAACAAAGAGCATGTTTGAGTGATTTGACTTCTGAATGGTGTGGTTGTTCTAAAGTGCTTTGAAATTTTTCAGAGATCTACATTTCTTACTCATAGAATCATGTTTTTGGAAGAGAGTTAAGGTTCATCCAGTTGAGTCTCCTGAACAAATGCAGGATTTGCTGTTCCTAAGGTCTTTCCTAAGGCTGGATGCCTATCCAGCTTTCTTGCAAAAAAAACTTCAGCTTTCCTAGGCATCTTTGCTGCTCACAGACATGGGGAAATTCAGTGTGCTCCTGAATTCACCCCAGCACATACCCAGAAGAGGCAGCACCTTAGTTGCATCCAGTTTTCCCAACAACTGTAGAGATTGGGTGCTTTAGTGGGGCTTTTTTGGCACTTCTATCTAATAACTGATTGAATCAACCTTAGCTAAAAGCGCCAAAAAGCCCCACTGAAGTGCCCAATCTATGCACTGAGGAGTCAGGTTGAAGTAATATGCTGCTGCTTCTGGTTGAGCACATCCCCCCCACCCCCTTGTGTTTCAGTGTCCCTTGTTATTGTCTGACTGGTCTTACAGTTAAAAGATTTTTTTCCTGAGATGTGATCTAAATTTGCTTAACTGCAGTTTAAACACATTGCCATATATATCAGTGGAAGAGGAAATGAGTCTCCATTTTTGGGGGGGCAGTCTTTTGAATATTTTAAAACTTCTGTCATGTCCTGCCTCATCTCTTTTTCTCTCAATCAAACATACTTAATTCTTTTTAACTTTTCCTTATATGGTACATTTTCCAACCCCTTTATCATCTTAGTCAGTCACTTCTGCCCTCTCTAGTTCTTTTACATCAGGGCTCGGCAATTATTTGGGCTTGTGAGCCAGACAGGAAGTTTTGGTGAGCTGCTGCAGGCCAAATCAGCACCCCCTCCTCACCCAACAGGTCACCAAAACTCCCTAAGCAACCCAATCCCATACACCTAGCCATGCCCTGTCGCCAGGGATCCTAGCTGGTCTCCATGGAGACCCCGGGATCGTGGGCTGGTGAGCAAGGCAGAGCTGTGATCTGCCCTCCACATGCCTTTGCCCAGAGAGCTGGTTCCTGTTGTAGGAGCGTGTGGGCAGTGAATCACACCTCTGCTCCATGCGTGGCCCAGATGGGGCCAGGGGCGGGCGGGGAGTGGCATTTGGGAATGGGATTGGCAGGGCAAAGGCAAGGATCTTGGGCCCTGGCCCCACGCTGTCACTTCTGCTGTTGCTCCTCGCCCACCTGCAGCCCCATCCCAGCCAAATGTGGAGCTGGGCTGCCTTGGCAGTGGAACCCAGTCCAGTGGCAGTTGGAAGCTGCTGCTGCTGCCGGGGCTGCCAGGAAGCGAGTCCAGCCGCCATGTCACTACAGCCTCACTGCATACCTAGGGGGCAGCAGGACTGGCTGCTTGCACCATAGCCTGGGCTGCCATCTGTGCTTGGGTTGGGCAGGGCCAAGGGACTGGCCACAGGCTAGACAATATCCCTCAGTGGGCTGTCCACCCTTTCTCTACATCGTTCCTCTAATGTGGTGCCCCAAATAATTCCCAAGCTAAGGCTAGACTATTAGACCAGTATGCTCTATAGAATCACAGGTTGCTAGAGTCATACAGGGTGATAAGCGTAGTTTGGGGTTTTTTTGTTTTTGCTTTGTTTTTTTTAAAGTACTAACATGGTTCTTGGCACAGTAGAAAACACAGAAAACAATATCATGATCCCTATTCTGAAGAATTTACAATTTAAAATGTAGACACAAACTCCATACATCCTTTTATGAATCCAAAGGATTTATGTCTGGAAGCAGAATTTTCCTTTTAGAAGATGTTGCTGCATTTGATCTGGACCAAACAGTCACAGCTGGGCCTCTATCTCTCGATTAAAAAAAATTCTGAAGACTGTTTATTTCCATACAGATGTATCCAGGTTAGAAACCAGAATAACCTGAACTTGTTATTGGTGTAAACTTTTACATAGATCTGTCCTTCCAGAAGAAGTCATAGTATTCCGATAGACTTTAACATGAATTAATGTATAGGACTTGAGAACTCCACACAAAACTGCCTTATTCTTTCACATCTTGTAATTGTAAAGATAATTTGGACTTGGAATGATAATTGTTGATGAGCCATCCTTTTGTTTCAAAAGAATATTCAGGAGTTGCTTGGAATTAATCTTAAACTCATGTATAAAATCCAAATTAAACACAATTCATTCCCGAAATACGTTGGGTAGCCAAACTGCACTATAAATGGTTTGTTGTAAACCCATTTAAATACTTTTATAAGCAAAAAATTCTTTGGCTTAGAGGAGAAGGAAGGACCAGCAGCTTGCTTTTTCTGAGAACTAAATCTCCAGGTTTGATTTCAAGAATGTTAATGCTTTTGTTTTTCTCATACAGGCATGCTTAAACCAAATGCCAAAATTGAAGAGGCAAAAATTTTCTTTAGCCTCCTTAAAAACATAAGGGAAATAAATATGAAATGGTCACTAGTTTGGTTCATTTGATAACAGTTTTAAAATCCTATTGCTTGCCCTGCAGAGCTTCCATATTTTCTCCTAAGTAATAATGCTTTATTATTATTAATTGCCCTTTTGCAGTCAGTAATCACTCCTCACACTTCAGAAGAAAATTTCCTTATTTCTCTCTTATTGTTCTCACAAACTCTTTGAAAGCTTCTGCTTATTTATCTGATCACAATAATAAAATTTAACTTCTTTGGATCTATCATTGTCCTAACATTTGGATTTTTTTCTCTGTTTTTAGCCTATTCATCCTCCTCCCTTTTCAGTATGGCTTCTAGTATGATGATTAATTCTGTAATTCTGAAGAGGTTTAAAAATGATGTTTCCAACTCTCTCCTCATCTTTTGAATCCTTATTTCTAGTCAGTCATTTCTCAATTTGAATTTAGTGGAGATCCTTAGCAACAAAGGAGGCTGGTGGGATTCAGGCTGTAAGTGGAGGTCTTGGATCCAGAGAGAGAATATGGAATATTTTTTTCACAGGCAGGATCAAAGTCATTTTATCTTTCATTAATTTGATGATATGAGTCTCAAACTAGTTTTTTGGTATTTAAATATAGCATTTATTATATTAGTCCAAACAAATTACTCCACATTTTAGTGTTTAAATGCATATTTATGCCTTCAATAATAAACCCCCATACTATTTTTTGTTACTAATAGGGCATCTGAGTATTATTATCAATAATATGAACAGCCATCAAACAATTTATGTAAAAAAGCTGAAATGTAGTGAAGATGCTTGGGAATTCCTTAACACAGTAAACCTAATTTTTAATAGCTTATTTGGCAATGAAATGTATTTCAGACTGAAACTAGATACACATGTACATGTAAGCAGTGTTTTTCACACTGAAATGTAGTACACATGTCTACTTTTCTGGACTTTAGTAAAGCATACTTAACAAGCTTAGGGAGCTGGTAGACTGAACACCCTAGAGGCAAGTCTGAGGAGAAAGGGAGTCCAGGAGAGCTAATTGCACTTTAAGGAGGCCTTATTAAGTTTGCTGGAGCTGGAGCAAATTATTCCAGTGCAAAGAATGAATAGGAAATGCAGCACGAGGCTATCCTGGCTAAACTGTGAACTGACATTGGAAACTTGGTCATATTTAGCTAGGGAAGAGTAGTGAGCAAATATGCAGGGAGAAAATCACAGTAGCTTGGAGTGACTGGCTACACTGCAATCTTGCAGAAAAGGACTGGAGGTTACATTAAACAACAAACTGAATATATGTCAGTAATTTGCTCCTATAGTGAAAAGGTCAGTAGCATAGTTTCATAGTAGCTAGGGTCAGGAGGGACCTGAACAGATCATCTAGCCTGACCCCCTGCCACAGGCAGGAATGAATGCTGGCTTCACAAAACCCCAGACAGGTGATCATCCAACCTCCTCTTGAGTTTGCCCAAGGTAGGGGCGAGGACCACTTCCCTGGGAAGTTGGTTCCAGATTTTGGCCACCCTAACTGTAAAATATTGCCTTCTGATCTCTAACCTAAACCTATTCTCCATCAGCTTATTATCATTTTTTCTTGTCATCCCAGGTGGTGCTGGGGAGAAAAGGGCTCTGCCTGCTTGTTGTTGATCTCCCCTGATGCGCTTGTAGGCAGCCACCAGGTCCCCCCTCAGCCTCCTCTTGCTGAGGCTGAACAGGTTCAGGTCCTTCAGTCTCTCCTCGTAGGGCCTGTCCTGCTGTCCTCTCACCAAGCAGGTGGCCCTCCTCTGAACCCTCTCCAGGTTGGCTGCATCCCTTTTGAAGTGCGGCGCCCAGTACTGGACGCAGTACTCCAATTGCGGCCTGACCAAAGTCGCAAAAAGGGGGAGTATCACCTCTCTGGACTGGCTTGAGATGCACCTTTGGATGCATGACAAGGTATGGCTGGCCTTGCTGGCTGCTGTCTGTCATTGGCAGCTCATGTTCATCTTGGAGTCAATGACTCTAAGATCCCTTTTCGCCTCTGTGCTTTCAAAAAGGGAACTCCCCAGCCTGTATGTATGCTGTGGATTCCTTCTCCCCAGGTGCAGCACCCTGCATTTATCTACGTTGAACCCCATCCTATTCTCATCTGCCCACTTCTGTAGTCTGTCTAAATCTAGTTGCAGCCTCTTTCTCCCTTCAAGTGTGTTCACCTCACCCCACATCTTAGTGTCATCAGCAAACTTGGGTATGTTAATGGAAGTGTCACTTGCAAATCAAGAATGTCACTAGCAAATTCTCGTGCTCTTTTTGCGCTAGTGAGGACTTGCTTGGAGTACTTTGCTTAGTTTTGGCACTGTCACTTCAAGGAAGATGTTGATTAATTATGGAGAGTCCAGTGGGGAGTGACACAAACAAGTAGAGATCTGGAAAAAAAACATGACTTGTGAGGAAAGGCTGAAAGTACTGGGTTTATGTAGTTTGGAGAAGAGAAGACTTGGAGGTTGGTGAGGAAATTTGTTATACCTGAAGGGTTTGTTAAATGGATGATGGACTCTTCTCTGTAGCTGCAGGGGTCAGAACAAGAATGCCGGGGTCAGAACAAAACTGAAGTACTTAAATTTCAGAAGGAAAAATTATGTTGGCTATTAGGGAATACTTTCTCACTGTGGCTGCGTCCACATGTGGTGTGGACATTTGGTTGGACCTTGTGCTGCCATTAGTTGTCCCCAGGGAATGCCTGTGCCACATGCGCTCTGGCACGTGGCAAGTTACCCGGGGGTAGGAGAGCTTAGGGCCAGCACTTGGCTGGCCCCAGCAGCCTTGCATGGGGCCCTGGGGGCCTCCCAGGGCTGCAGCAGGGTTGATCCTGCTGCGTAGAGCCTGGCCTGCAGCCACAGCGCGGCTCTGGGTGTCCTGACTCAGCTTTTTGTGCGGCGCGCACTGGTCTTGTGTGCTGCTCTGCTACTTTTCTCTGTGGGTTTTTTTGACCCCTGGATATCCAGGAGTAAAAAAAAAAATCCTCCACGCCACTCTTGCAGCACAGAGAACATCTGAACATACTACATGGCTGTACTCATCTGGACGCAACCTATGAGGGTAGCTAAACATTGGAACAGCCTTCCAGCTTCATTAGTCTTTTATTCTATGTAACTAACTATGGGATAAAATTGATGCTAGTATCATGCAAACTAATAACTTATGTAATGGTATAGTGAGCAGAACAGGGCAAGGTGGTCCGGGATCCATATCTTATGGGCACAATAACTTTAATATATTTTGAATCTGGAGGGGCGTTAGCTATATTTTAGCCTAGGAGTTGCAACAGTAACAGCTTGGGTAATAAGGAGAAGTTTTGTCACTCCATCCCTAGTTCAGGGCATTTTATGAAGTTTTGATGTTGAAAAGCTAGTTGTGTTATTAACTGCTATTGGGAGTAGTTTCACTTGTGCATACATTGTACACATATTTTATCTAGAGCACTTACATGTTTATATGGCAGAATGCATATATAAATAGTAAGTATTCTACGCTCTTTATGGAAATAAAGAAAAAAATTGTGGGTTGACAATTCATTCTCCGTTTCAGAATGTCTTTTAAAGACATTTGTTTTATAGGTTTTGGGAGAGGGGCAGGGGTAAACTTCCTATAATATGAAGGGACCATAAAGGGAGTTGCTATAAGTGTCTGGCTGGCTGAGTTCCTGTTAATGTTTACTTTTATGTTGCTAGTATGTGATGTTAATGCTGTTAGGAGGTCTACATTTATGGATTTGATGTATTTTTATTGTTTTACAGCTGACTAAAACATTAATATGTTGCCATTTGAATTCACTGGCGGGGTGGGGGGCGGGTTGCAGAGAGAGAACGATTTTTTGCTTGAGTTTCCTTTTTAGCACTATTTTTCCTTTTAAAGGGCGAAGCTGGACAGCCTGGTTCTCCTGGCCCAGAAGGACATCAGGGTGAACCTGTAAGTGTTTTAATTTCTTAAGTACTTTTTTTCCCTTAATAATACTGATATTCTTTGTTTCACAATATTTTGTCATATTGTGATATTTAAGTGTTGTGTTTGGGGTTTTTTTAAATTAATTTACCAATGTTTATTTAATATGCACCAAATTCTCATTTAAAGCAAGAAGTAGGAGATATATTAAAAAAGGTATGTTGGGGATGGGGGGCTCTGTATTTTCCAAACTATGCAGAAGTTCTTTATATATAGTATCTTCTTGACCATCCTCCCTCTCACATTGCTCCCTCCCATTCAGAGTCAGGCTTGACTATTCATAATGGCAACAGCAGCAGTTGCTTACATAGCAACTATTTTGTGTATTTATAATTGTCCTCATAACCAATGTAGACTTGGTCTATTTTGAAACTTGTTAATCATTTACTGTCTTGCTTGTCATTTCTCTTTTTCCTCTCATCCTTTTTTCCTCACCTTTTGTCACCTGTCCGCTGTTTTTAAAATTGTTTTCTTCTGTCTTATTATTTCTTCTTTTCTTCCACCATCCTCATTTTGCTTGCTCCTACTCTTCCCTGCACCTTTGTTGTCATGCAGACACTGACTTTCTCTTTCCCAACTTGCTGTCCTGGTGGACTCTCTGATCACTGGCTCATCATTGTTGCACTTTTTTCCCCAGAAAATTCTTCATCTGTTGGTGGCTGGCAACTCCAGTCCCTGAGGGTAGCTCCTATTTTTTTCTTCATTTAGCAGCTGGCCAGGGTAGAGACAGTTATACTGTCTCCTTGTTTCCAGCTGTTTTGGGTTTTTTTAAGTTACCAGGCTCAGCTCATATGATGAGCCAAGAAGCCTGTAGAAGCAGCTGAAAGCTAGAAGCAGAGAATGAGCCAGCTGTCTGCAGACCTCCACTAATTACTCTACCGAGTATAGGCTATAGTTAGAGTTGATGATCCAGGTTGTATTAAATTCTATATTGAAAAATATGACAACACAACTTTACAACTTCATAAACTTGGGTGGTACCACACCTGAAAGCAAAGCCAATGGACTGGTTATTAGTACTGGAACAGAAATAGCACTTCAAGTCTAAGTTCTTTTAAAGCTTTTCCTTGGACATGTATTTACTATTCACCAAACAATCATAAAAACCAATCAGCTGAACTACAAAATATTGGACCCGTAATGTCCCAGAATTTCTCCCCTTGAGCCAACCAAGTCTTTGTTTTCTTTTCCTCCTAAGCAACCACATGATTTGCAGGATGTGTTTAATCCTTTCCAGGTTATACTGCCATTACCTTATCACCCATTTTTATTAAGATAACTCACTGTGAATGTTAACTAAAATGATAAAATATAAGTAGACTTCTTGAGGATAATGCTTTTCACAGAAGCTTGAATGTTCAGTCTGTTTTATTTCCTAACTTAAGTTAGTCTCCCTTTTCTAAAAATGTTGTTCAATTTTAGATTTATCATGGCAGATATGGCAGAAGGAAAAGGCATTTTTGAGTTGGGACCCATTAAAAGCCAACTTTGACAAGCTTAGAACGCTTGTCAGTGAGGCCCTAAGGGGCCATGACCCCAGGGGGAGGGGAGTTTAGGAAGCGTGGTTGCTCCTCAAGGGAGCGATCCTCAATGCACAAGCTAATTCTATTCCAACTTGGAGGAAAGGCAGCAAGAGGGCACAGCAGCCTCCCTGGCTCTCCAGGGATCGAGCAGACTTCCTGAGGCTAAAAAGAAGGGCTTACAAAGGATGGAGGATGGGATTCACCTCCAAGGAGGAATATTCTGCACTGGTCCGGTCCTGCAGGGAGCAAACCAGAAACGCCAAGGCTGCAAGTGAACTCCAACTAGCTTGAAATATCAAGGACAATAAAAAGTCCTTTTTCAGATATGTGGGGAGCCGGAGGAAAAGCAAGGGCAACATTGGACCCCTGCTAAACGAGATGGGACAACTGACAACTGACACCCAGGAAAAAGCCAACCTATTAATTGGGTACTTTGCATCAGTCTTTCATCAGTCCCATGGGACGCCCATGCCCACTACGGAACAGGGAGGTCCGGGTGAGGGAGATCCCCTGCCTTCCATCAATGCTGACCTCGTGAAAGAACACCTTGAGAGGCTGGATACCTTCAAGTCAGCTGGCCCTGACAATCTACACCCCAGGGTGCTCAAGGAGTTGGCGAGCATCATAGCCCAGCCCCTGGCACGGATCTTTGAGAACTCCTGGCACTCTGGTGTAGTGCCCGAAGAATGGAAGAAGGCCAATGTGGTGCTTATCTTCAAGAAAGGGAGGAAAGTGAATCTGGCAAACTATAGGCCCATCAGCCTGACCTCTATCCCAGGGAAGGTCTTAGAAAAGTTTATTAAAGAGGCTATCCTTAATGAACTGGCCGACGCCAACATCCTGAGGTATAGCCAGCATGGGCTTGTTGCGGGTAGGTCTTGCTTGACTAATCTCATTTCGTTTTATGACCAGGTGACCTATCACCTGGACAAGGGAGAAGAGATTGTTGTCATATATCTTGACTTGAAAAAAGCCTTCTATCTGGTATCCCGTGATCACCTCTTGGCAAAACTGGCCAATTGTGGCCTTGGGTCCACCATGATCCGCTAGGTGGGAAATTGGCTCAGTGGTCAGACCCAGAGGGTGGTAATTGATGGAAGTCAATCGTCATGGTGCCCTGTGACCAGTGGGGTCCCCCAAGGCTCTGTCCTTGCACCCATATTGTTCAACATCTTCATTAATGATGTGGACATTGGAGTCAGAAGCAGACTGGCCAAGTTCGCCGATGACACCAAACTTTGGGGCAAAGCATCCACACCTGAAGATAGGAGGGTAATCCAGGCTGACCTGGACAGGCTCAGCAAATGAGCGGACAAGAACCTGATGGTGTTTAACACTGAAAAATGCAAGGTTCTCCACCTTGGGAGGGAAAGCCTGCTGCATCCTTATAGGCTCGGCAGTGCTATGCTGGCTAGTACTACGGAAGAAAGAGACTTCCTATGACCCTAGCTGACTTCCTGCCCATTGGGCGGGGGGCTGGATTCGATCTTCCAAGGTCCCTTCCAACCCTAATGTCTATGAAATCTATGAAAAGAAACTCGCTAAATGCATTTAGCATTTGTTTAGAAATAAACAAAATGCCTTGGTTTAACAAGGAACTTTTTTCTACAAAAAGGAGCAAGCTTGTATTTTAATAACTATGTTAACTTTAAAAATTGTAAACTAAAATATCAGTTATAACTTGCAGAATCTTTGTTCAGGAGGTAAACCAAATTTTGGATATGAGTGATTTGAAGATTTCAGCCTTCAAAATAATATAAATTTGAATAGCACGTTCTCAGTTAAAGTTTTGCCATTAATACTTTAGTATTGGTCTGTCATGTACTACATAGATTTCTTTGGGTTTGTCCATTTTATGTGCATAGCCTATAGAAATATGTGTGAAGATGAATCAAACCAAGGGGAACTTGATGGTTCAGAAAGGACCTTTGGTTTTACTGGAGGTTTGTAGAAGATAATTTCTTACGGCTATTTAAAAGTAGTCCGTGCCCTTTCATTTCCAGTCAGCCAATGACCTCCACAGGTAAAAGTGTTCAGGTGAGGAGCTTATTCCTTCATTGACTTCAACCAAATGTAATCGTGACTGAACCTTTAGGCAGCTATGCAAACAGGGTGTGTGTGTGTGTGTGTGTGTGTGTGTGTGTGTGTGTGTGTGTGTGTGTGTACACACGTGTGTTTGAGTAAATGTGCTCTATGATTCTGAAGATGTTTAAAGATGATGTTGTCAACTCTCATCTTTTGAATCCATTTTTTTAGTCAGTCATTTCTCAGTTTGAATGCCTGTGCGTAGCTTCTAGGGCTGTGTGAAGCGTGAGTCGCTGATTTGATTCGGCCCGATTTTGGTGGCCAGATCTCCAAATCCTAATCAAATCGGAAAACCCTTTAATCTCTCCGAATGGAATCGGAACCCTCCAAATCAATTCAGAGAGATTTGATGATTCAGACATAGACACAGCTTTAAATGTTTTTTCTACATACTTCAAGGTACCAGTTGGCTTGTGAATGCTGAGATGCTGGGGTGGATGGAGCATCCCATGGGAGCACAGGGGGTCCCCAGTGCACTCGGCAGCATACCTGGAAGTGGACCAGAAGCACTTCTCATCCACTTCTGGGTCCGCCAGGGAGTGCACTGGGTCTGTTGGGGCACCCAGGGTCCCCTTGCAGCCAATTGTCGAGCTAGAGGAGCACAAGTGGGGGGAGGGGCAGTCCCCTACGCACACAGCGGTGGACCAGAAGTGGGTCTGCCAACATGGAGGCCTTTCCCCCTCCATGCTCCTGTGGGACACTCCATCTGCCCCACCTTGCAGCATTCATGAGCCACGCCTGGTACCTCAAGGTATGTAGAAAAAACATTTAAACTGTGTCTGTAGCCGAATTGTTGATTCACTGAATCAGCATTGAATCTTCAGATTCAGATTTGGCCAAATTGAATTGGGACAGTGATCCAAATCAACGAATCAAATCACTGTCCCTGATGCAGGCCAAATCTGAATAGAATATGTCCCGTTTTGCACACCCCTAATAGTTTCACTGAATTTAGTGGAGTTCTTTAGAGACAAAGGAGGCTGGCAGGATTTGGGCTGTAAGCAGAGGTTGTGGATCCAGAGAGATAATATGGAATATTTTGTAGCACAGAAAGGATCAAAGTCATTTTATCTTTCACTAATTTGATGGTGTGAGTCTCAAACATATTTTTTTGTTATTTACATGTAGCACTTATTGTATGAGTCAAAACAATTACTCCACATTTTAGTGTTTAAATGCATATGTACTCCTCCTGCTCACTGTTTTTTCTTCCTGTCCCTTCTGTTCAGCTATTTCATTGGTAGAATTGCAGTGTAGTCTGTTTTTGTAAGATAGTCTCACCATTCTCTTTTGCTATGGGGAATAACTGCAGAACCCATTTGAAAAAATGGACACTTTCAGGCATATGGCTGCATTTCTAAATCAAAAATGAACTTCTGTTTACTTGCTTCTTGATTCAATCTACGCCACTTAGACTAAGTTGTGAAGACTGAATTGATTCAGCCTTGGGCTTTTTGACCGGCTGTACTTAGCCTTTGTGTTTGTAATCTGGAATTGCATTAGCTTTCAGCCTTGGTGCCTATTGTTGTCAGGATATTTTTAACTCTGTTCTGGGTGTGGTATATACTCTACTGCTATTAGCTGATTATCTAAGGAGTGACACAAGCTGCAAGTAGCATATTTCCCATGAACATACATTTCTAGCTGAAAACATTAGAAAACCTCTCTGAAGTTTGTATTTGATATTTAGGTCATGTTACAAGGTCTTGATATGAACTTTTGTTTATATACAACAGTAGCACTATAACCAAGCACTTTTATTTTGGCTTGACTTCTACTGCTTACCTGTTAACTTGTTTCTCCACAATGATGATCATTGTGTTAGGATGTCAGGTTTATTCCTTCTTTTAATCATTTAAAAAGCAACAAAAGGTAAAATCATTCTCAAATCTAGTTAAATATTTTTTTTTGCTTGAAAGACTCATTTGAGTTATGCAAATTATAAAAACAATTTCATGTAGCATGAGTGACAATATTCATTTTCAAAGAGTAGAAACTCTTGATAAGATTATGTATAATAACATCAGCTGTAGGTCCTGGCACCTCCTCCTGGATCGCAACCATGTTGTGGTGGAGAGGCTTGCATGTTCTCATGATCCTGAGAGCAATGGCATCTGGAAACTTTTCCTGGTAGGGTCCCTCATGGTGATATTGTCAAAGATGAGGTTCCAAACAAATAGCGATCCAACCCAAATAACAAGGGTAGGTGGAACTCCTTATCCCTGGTTCGGGAGTCCACCTAGGAGAAGGATACTAAACCTACAGCTTGGAGATCTCTGCTGCTGTAGTAGTTCGCTAGGCCACAGCACATGTGTTTCAGGCCTAAAGAGTGGGGATAGTCAGCACAAACTGTACTCCACTTGAAAGCTCTATGTGCAGGCAGGAACGAAACAAAGACCCCATGTCCTACAGTGCTGGAAGTGGCTAAAAACAGCAGGTGTAAGATGCCACTGAATGCCTCAGTCCCAATCCTGCATGCAGGCGGCTCAGGGCCATGGGTCGTTTCAATGATGACCTGGAGACTATGTCATTACTCGGCAGCACCCCAAGCACCTAGTAGCTATTTTGAAGGATATCACTGCTCGTTCCTAAATGGGAGAAGGTCCTAGAAAAGGTGACCTAAAGAAATGCTCATCTCCCTACCACTCAGCTGGCTCACCGCTGTCAGTGGACATCTTCAAAGTGGCTGAATTATAACAAAAACAAAAATGAAAACTCCAACCTCCACCTCAAAAAATGGGGAAAATAAAGAAAACCTCTGCACCTTGCATGTTGGGATATCCATACAATGCTGGACTCTGAAGATAGTAGCCGCCCTCAGTGACACTCAGCCTTAGTTGCCCATGAGTTAGCTAGGCTTGACATTGACATAGCAACCCTGAGTGAGGTATGCCTCCCAGAACAAGGCAGTCTAATAGAACACAGTGCTAGTTACACCCTCTACTGGTCGGGTAAATTGCAGGTGCAGAGGTGCCTCTTGGGTATTGTCTTCATGATAAAGAACTCCATTGCCTCAAGGCTACAAAACTTGCCAATCGGCCTTTCTGATGGCAGCATGTCCCTCTGCATTCCTTTGCATGACCAGAAGCATGTCACCATTATTTGTGTGTATGCCCCAGCCATTCAGGCAGACACAGTCAACAAACTTAAGTTCTATACTGACCTCTGTGATCTCATCCAGTAAGCACCACTCAAAGAGAAGATTGTCATCATGGGCGATTTTAACACAAGAGTTGGCGGTGACTATCTGGCATGGAAAGGCATGTTTGGAAGACATGATTGGGAAATTGTAATGATAATGGATGCTTGCTTCTGGAATTCTGTGCAGAATGCAGATGGCAATAACCAACACCCAACTTCTGCAGAAAAACTGCTACAAGACCACTTGGATGCATCCCCACTTCAGACATTGGCACCTGATAGATTACATCTTGGTGCATTAGTGTGATCTTGGGGATGTCCTGCACGCCATAATTATGCTTAATGCTGACTGCTATACTGACCACTGACTTGTTCACTCAAAGTTGTCCTTCCACTTCAAGTCTTAGCCCAAGCACAGAGGAAACCCCTTAAGGAAATTTGATGTTTTCAAGCTGCAGAATCAGTTGTGCAAACAAAAATTTAAAAAACCACTTCAGTCACAGTTTGAAAGCCAGGGCACCTCACTGTAGGCACTTCACCTGATGGACTCTGGGAACACATCAAGTCAGTAGTCTTGGAGACTGCCAAGAGATTGTTGGGCTCAGTAGCAAGAGAAACCAAGACTGGTTTGATAAAAATGACAAAGACATCCAAGCCCTGCTCACAAAAAAGAGGACTACTTATTAAGTCCTTCTAGAATAGCCAACTAGCTGAGAGAAAGAGGCAGCTTACCACCAGGCATGTAGCACCCTTCAACATCCAAAATGAATGGTGGATTACTCTTGCAGAAAGAACGCAACTGTATGCTGACAACGGAGACACCAGAAGATTCTACAAAGTACTGAAATCTGCCTACGGCCCCTCCTTTCTGATCCAAAGTCCACTGAGGAGCTCTGACAGCCAGACTTGATACATTGACATTGACTCTGTCATGGACTGATGGTCTGAGCACTTTCAAACTCTCTTTAGTGCTGAACGCACAGTATGTGAGTCTGCCATCAACAGAATCAAGCAACTCCCTGTCAAACTAGATGAGCACCCTACACTGGAAGAAAACTTCACTACTATCTACCAGATAAAAAGCAACAAAGCCCCTGGAATTGATGGAATTCCACCCAAAGCCCTGAAATATGGAGGTCCTGCTCTGCACTCTAAGCTCCATGAACTCTTCATAGCCTTCTGGGAGCAGGGAAAAATTCCAGAGGATCTGCATGACACTGTAATCATCACACTGTATAAGACTAAAGGTGACAAGTGGGAGTGTTCCAACTAATGAGGGATCACCCTTCTGTCCATCACCAGGAAGATCCTAGCTAGAATCCTCCTTCACAGACTGTTGCCTGCCATAGCAGAAGAGGTCCTCCTGGAGAGCCAGTGTGGCTTCAGAGCAAATAGAAGCATGATAGATATGATATTTGTGCTCATACAAAAACAGGAAAAGTTCCGGGAGCAGAACAAGGGGTTGTACATCACTTTCATCGACCTCGCTAAGGTGTTTGACACCATAAGCTGAGATGGCCTCTGGAAGCTTTTCAAAGCTTGGGTGCCCTAAGTTTCTTATCATAGTCAGGCAATTCCATGACAGTCAGTGAGAAGTCAAGTACAGCAAAGCCTCTTGGGTCCTTTCGTGATCTCCAGTGCAGTTAAGCAATGCTGTGTAGTCACGTCTACCTTGTTCACCATTTTTTTCACCATGATGTTGGAGCAAGCATTGGACAATCTTGGGGAAAGTGAGGAGTGTGTCTACATCCACTTCCAGGCAGATGGAAATCTCTTCAATCTCATATGGCTACAGGCCTACACAAAAACATTGCAACAGCTCATCCATGAACTTCTGTTTGCAGATGACTCTGCCCTGGTGGCCCACACTCAGCATTATCTGCAGCACATGACTATTTGCTTTGCTACTGCAGCACAACTCTTTGGATTCACGATCAGCCTGAGGAAGACTGAATTTCTTCATCAGCTAGCTCCATGCCAAGCTTATGTGCCACTGCTGATTACTCTCAAAGGAATTAAGCTAAATGCTGTCAAGCAGTTCACCTGCCTGAGGAATGTCATGTCATATGATGCCACAATCAAGAAGGAGGTAGACAACAGACTTTCAAAAGCCAGTAGTGCCTTTGGCACACTCTTCAAGCAGGTCAGGAACAGTTGCAGCCTACAAGCACAGACCAAAGTTAAGGTGTAAAGAGCTGTTGTTATCTCCACCCTACTGTATGGTGCTGACTCATGGGTCTTGTATCACCATCATGTACACCTCCTTGAGTGTTTTCATCAGCACTGCCTCTGCACCATTCTCAAGATCCCTGACAGGATTATGGCACCAATGTGGAGGTGCTACAAAGAGCCTGTACCATGAGCATTGAGGTGAGTCGCCTGCGGACTCAGCTGTGGTGGGCAGGCCACGTGGCCCGGATTGATGACAGCCACTCACCAAAGGCTGTGCTATATGGTGAACTGACAACTGGGAAACGTGAGAGAGGGGCCCCACATAAGCACTTCCAGGATGCCCTGAAGAGGTCTTTTTCTGCCTGCGGTATTGACCACAAACTCTGGGAAACACAGGCTGAAGATCATGATGCCTGGTGGCTCTGAATCAAAAAGGCAACAGCCCTCTTTCAATGTCAGTGCAGAGTCAGTGTTGAGAAGAGAAGGGAGAAAGATTCACCCTCATCTGTCAGCAGTTAGCCATACACATGTAACCACTGCAGCAGGATTTGCCTTTCTGCAATTGGACTGATTAATCACCAGCAGGCCTGCAACCAATGTTGACAGTTACCTTCTTAATATCTTCATCTGCGAAGAACTGCCAAGAAGGTCTTGCCAGATTAATTGCTCTGCAAGAAACTCCATTTTTAAAATCATAAGTGTCTTTCTAATTCACCTGCTAGACCAAAAATAAAACAAGGAAAACTTCAGAAGACCCCCCAAATCTAACCTGAGCAGAGCAAAGAATATTTTACTATTTCACCCTCTCTTTTCATACCTTTCAATTATTATTTCTGTATTATCATATTAAAGGTTTTCTCATCTCTCCCTATGTCTCAGGTTACTTTATTACTTTTACTTTGCTAATACTTTACAGGCACTCCACAGGTGTCTCCTTACAATGATACCCATCACCACCCGTCTCTTCACACAGTGCCTTGGCCTCAAGTCTTCTTCCATAGAGTTCCAAGTGGAAATCTACAGTTGAACTTCTCTTTGAACCATAGTACCCCCTTGATGTATCATGCCATGGCTATCCTTGAATCTTCCTTGTTCATCTTGCCCTTGCTTTCCTTGCTCAGTCTTTTCTATGAAGCCAACATCTATCTACCTTACACAGAAAACAAGGAAAAAGCCCTTTAATAAAAAACATTTAGGTGGCTGGCTTCATATTAATGGCCTACAAACAAATCCTTGTTTTTGAGGACAGACATCTGCCAGCTGATGCTATGGAGAGCATAGGAAAAATTTAATTGTTGAAACTCCTTGCTATATTTAATGGATCAGCTTTCTCTGTACCAGCTACAGGTACATGAAAACATGTTACTGTATGCTATTTCTAGTTGGCAGATATTCATAAGAAGGGTGATCTTAAACTAGTCTTAAACTGATCTTAACCCCATATTTAAATACATTTACTTTGATTACAACTGTATCCCTTTCATATTTATTTTTCTGAATGTTTCCCAATGAACAAATTGATGACTAATTCTTGCAGACTGTCTAGCAAAATATTTATTGAAAGTAAATTTTAAATTTCATAGCCAAGATTTTATTGCAATAGAAAAAATATTTTAAGAACTACTTTAACCTATTTGGGAGGGAGAGATAATTCACAATTTGAACTCTGTCCAATCAAACAAGACAAATGTTTTATACTGAATAGTAAAATGACCGGTAAGAATTGTTCAACATATTTTATTTGTAGATTAGCTTCTAGTGCCAAACAAATAAGAAAAAGTAGCAGTATTTGTGAATAACCCTTCCAGTCCTGTGTTACTAATTTACAAACAAAAGAGAGGAAATTTACTGAATACTGAGTTTTGAATTATTTCATTACCTCTGATTTTGAAATCAAGTAATAATGAACATTGGCACAATGGAATTGCAATATTAAAACTGCTGGTGCATACAGCTGTTCTTCAGTTCTGGTGAACATTTCTACCTGATTAAGTAACAGTGGTCTAAAAAGCTTTCTATATTGTTGTAAAACATTTGCCTAACATACGTAGTTCAGGTCTTTCCCTCTCCAGCATTAGTTTTCTAACATTTATCAGTTATTCAGAAGATGTAGAGAATGATAACATATCTTGTTTCAGAAGAGAATATAGTACTCCAACATTCTTCCCCCCCTTCCAGGGAGATGGTGGGCATGTCTGCATGTGCAATTAATGTGATACAATAAACTCTGGAGTTTATTGCTCCAGAATGTATTGCTCCAAGGTGAGCTGTTTGAACATACGCCCAGGACTGCAGCATGTTGAATCGGATCAGAGCAGGTCCAGCTGGCAGGGGAACCTCCAGGGTCAGTCAGCCAGCCAGCCTGGGGATGCTCCCCCTGGCTCAACTTGCTGCAAAAGGGCTGGCTGGGGCACAATGGGACTTCATCGTGGGGTTAGCCAGCAGGTAGTTTCCTCACTGAAGCATCCTTATGTCCAAGTCAGCTGTGTCAATATCTACATGTGCAATGCTGCTGTGGAAAAAATTCCGCAGCAGGATATTACTTGTATTTACAAGTATTACCCTGCTGCAGAGTTAATTGGTTTACTCCAGCTTAATAGGGGCGTACATGTAGACATACAGTATTTACAGTGGAACTAATTAGTCAGCTCCACAGCAAACAGTAAAAATCCTCGTCCCTGTGGGCACCAATGACACGGCATGGAGAAGTCTAGGTTAGGTCATGTGTGACTATAGGATTCTGGGAGCTGGGCTCAAGGGTCTGGGGGCACAGATAGTTTTCTCTTCTATCCTCTCTGTCACAGGACATGGGCTTCACAGGGACAGGTGCATTGGTGAGGTGAATAGAAGACTCGGGCGATGGTACCATCATGAGGGGTTTGGCTTCCTTGACAATGGTCTGCCCTTCAGAGAGAGTGGACTGTAGGGGAAGGGATTGCCTGTACCTTGCCTGGAAAGGGAAGAAGCTCTTCTCGGCCACAATGGCTGACCTTTTTGATAGGGCTTTAAACTGAGACCACTGGGAGATGGGCAGTCTCCTAACAGTTTTAGCCCAGGTCATGTCAGCTGCACTACCAATAACTTGGGCAGCCTAAGCGAGACAGCCCAAGGAAAGGTCCTGCTAAGCCCCTCAGGGAAGCATTGGGCTTCACATGGCAGAAGTAACTGCCTGTACACAAACGCCAGGAGCTTGGGAAACAAGCATGAGGAACTGGCCCTTCTTCTACGTGATAATGACTATGACCTTGTAGGAATTGCGGACACCTGGTGGGACTCCACGTATGATTGTTCATTGGCAGTAGAGGGTTACACCTTGTATAGGACAGACCATGTGGGGAAGAGGGGTGGGGGTATTGCTCTCTACGTCAAAGATCAGCTCACCTCCCTGCAGATTGAGTTTCCAAGCCAGGAAGGGCATCTTGAGACCCTCTGGGTCAAGATATGAGGAAAACATGGGGAGGGTGATTTACCTGTAGGAGTCTACTATAGACCCCCACTCCCCCCACCAAGAGGAAGACCTAGATCAGGAATTCAGTAGGGAAACTGTGGCCTCAATCATCATACAGTCTGATGACTAGGCAACTGGCTATGGGGTCAAACCCAAAGCGTACTAGTTGAAGGGAGCCAATCAACATGGCACAGGGTTACCAGTGGAGTCCCTCAGGGTTTGGGCTTGGTACTCAGGCCAGTACTCTTTAACATTTTCATGAATGATCTAGATTTGGGAGGCAGATGGGAACTGGCCAAGTTTGTGGACAATACCAAATTATGAGGGAGGGCCATTACACTGTAGGACAGGCTGGGAACACAGGCCGTTTTGGACACACTCTCAAGGTGGGCCGACCAAAACCGGATGGCCTTCACCGCAGAGAAATGCAAGATGCTGCACCTCAGTAGGAAGAACCTTCAGCATACTTACAGGCTTGGCAGTGCTAAGCTTGCTAGCGCCATTACCAAAAGAGACTTGGAGGTCTTGATTGATCACAAGATGAATATGAGCCACCAATGTGATGCAGTTGCTGGCAAAGCTAACCAAACTCTGGCGTGCATCCACTGATGAATCTCAAGCAAAACCAGGGAAGTCATTCTCCCACTTTACTCAGTCCTGGTGAGACCGCAGCTGGAGTACTGGAGTACCGTGTCCGGTGTTGTGTCGCCCACTCTCCCATTTCAGGAAGGATGTGGAGAACCTTGAGAGAGTTCAGAGGAGAGCTACTCATATGATCCAAAGTCTGGAGGGAAGGCCATGTGAGGAGGGGTTGAGGGACTTGGGACTCTTCAGTCTGGAGAAGCAAAAGCTAATCCACAGGGTGTTGTAATTATTCATTTTGAGTGTAATGTTTCTTGGAAGAAGTAGCTTAAAATTATTGCTAACTTTATAAAGTACTATATTCAGCTAATTAACACAGTCTTAGAGAAGCAAGCAGACAGAGCATAGCTCCAGCTTTGCAAGGAGCATTGAATGTGCATTGGAGTGCTCCGCATACTCCAGAGCCTCCATGTCTACATAGATAGCACAAAGGATGTTCAGCTGACCTGGGTAGGGTTGGTGGAGAGCCTGTATCTTGGCAATGTGTAGATATGCTTGTTCTACTTCAGAATTTTCAGGTTTCCTTCTAACACTGGCTGCGTACACACATGCAAATAATCTGGAAGAACTCTCCCAGGGTTTTTTCTCCTGCTAAACAAACCCACCAAGAGCCACATGTACAGGCATCCATTTGTTAAGCTCTCAGAGGGGAGAGCTTGCAGTGCTGTCACAGTACAGCCAGGGGGCACATCTCAGGATGCTATGCAGGCTTCCTTAGTCTGCTTGGCAACAGCTCCAATCAGCTAACTGAGACTGCCCACGATCAACCTTTGTTTCTCTGCAGCACAATGTGAGGATTATGGGCGTGTTCTGCTCTGCTGAAGCAACAGACCAACAAGAGACACACTGGGCACACCTACATGAGGTTTCATAGATTACAGACATTAGGGGCTGGAAGGGACCTCAAGAGATCATTGGGTCCAGCCCCCCGCCATAGGTGGAAGTCAGCTGGGTTCAAGTGACCCCAGCAAGAAATAAATCCAGCTATTTCTTGAAGAAGTCCAGAGTAGGTGCTTGCACCACCTCTGGGGAGTTTGTTCAAGACCATGGACACACACACCATATAGAACTTTTTTCTCATATCTAATCTAAAATCAGTCTTCCTGGAGTTTATGGCTGTTAGAATTTGTTATCCCTTGGTGAGCTCTGGTGAACAGATGTTCTCCCAGGTCCTGATGTATCCCTCTTATGAAGTGTAGGCTACCACCAAGTTCCCCCTGACCCTTCTCTTCTCCAGACAGAGCATAGGAGGGAACCCACAACATTGCTTTAGTTTTAGTCCATCAAAGCACTTAACCATTTGCTTAATTTTGAACACTGCTTTTCAAGGTTAATTTTGGTTATAACAACTCATACGCACGAGTTTGAGCACTTGTGTGCCAACAGCCCACCATGCCAACAGAAGTCAATAGGAGTTGCAGTTGCTCAGAACCTCTGTAACTTAGATCCTGTGTATCTCAAGCTGGGTATTTAAAAATTAAGAGGATGTCTCATTCTTAGGTCAGTTTTGGCCTCCTCATATATTTTCATGTACAAAATGGAGAACAAGGGACTTGCCTTTATCCTTGAGACGTTAGACTTATCTCTCTGAGACTTATCTTTCTGCTGTGAAATGGGTAGTTAATACTTATAAAGGATTTAAATAATGTAATTAATGTGGAAATATTTTAATGTTAATATTACCCTTTTTGGGCAAAATAAAGCCCTACTTAATGATAACTTACTACTTATTTGGCATAGAAAACATGTATGCCAACATGCCTTTATTTCTCTTTGCAAATAGGCTTGTTTAACTGAACATATTGATGATGACTTTGACAAAAATAATAGCTTCAATAATCACTTATAAATTATGCAACATTTGAGTTGGGCTTAATTGTACTTTTTTTCTGAATGTACAGTTATCTCTAGTATCTCTTGATAAATATTTTAATTGTTTTCATCATTAGTATTTATATAAATGGGTGCCTGGTATGCCTCTCTGAATAGTTGCCTGTAAAATTCCTTCTGGAAAAGCTCCTGCTGACTTCAGGGGGGTGAGGATTTCTTCTGTAAAATAAATAGGAGTTAATTATTATTGCATTGCTACAATTACTTCATTCTAGGAGCATGTATTCTGGAAACTAAAGACTGATACCATAATTTGTCAAAATTTCTGAAACTACCTACATACATTATTAGGCTCCAATCTGTACCATACAAGTCAGTAGGTCTAATTCACTCTTCAGTTACATGGAGGGAGGAAAGGGGAGGTAGGTGTTAATGGCCAGTATATGAATTCTTCCCTGATAGTTTTTAAACAAATTATTTTTCCAATATTTTAGTACCACTATGCCTTGTCATCTTTACTCAATCCAATATTAGTGCTGATCAGTTCAATGCAGTTAAGAAAATTAACTTTAGAGGGATATTGTAAAGGAATGGGTCATTAAAAGGTTCTGGAGCCTCAGAATATCCTTAACTGCTCCATTGTTTCCAGCTGACAATTATATAAAAACATATCATGTCAGGGCCTGATCCAGAACTCATTGAAATCAGTGAAGAACTCCACTTGAATTGTCTGGATTGAGGTTACAAGAAATGCTGAAATGGATTTGGACCTGCTGACCTAATCTGACTTGGAAAAAAGTCTACATTTTTGTTTTAAAATCAAGCATCTCTTATATGTTGGGTGCCCTGGATAAGATTTGTTGGGTGCCCTGGATAAACACCAATAAACTCTCCCTATGCCAGAAGAATGGTGTTTGTGCCCAAAATCTTGCAAAGAACAATTTTTTCAACTATTTAGTTGATCTAATAAAAGATTTCACATCTACCCAAAAAACCTTGTCTGCCCATTGTTCTTAGACCAACATGGCTATAACCAACACCCTTACCAGATTAGTATATTAATTTTATCCATGTTCAATCATTACACAGTAGTAGGGGTGCATCAATAGAGATTTTGGGGGCTGATACCAATAGCCAATTTTTAAGGAGGCATATAAGCTGATACTGATCTGATTTTCCAATATGCAGCCTGGCAACTTGAAGAGCAGTATCTGGCTAGTAAGTATGTTGTGGTGGAAGCGGCAGGGGAAAGGAAGAGGCATGGGGGGTGCATATTGAGGCCCCTGTGGTGAGGGAGGGGTGGGGCTGGGGCAGGTGTTGCCTACCCGGGTGTGGGGCAGAGCCGCAGCACATCCAGAGGGCATGGCGGGGGGTGGCGCCTGCCGCTGTGTGCACCCCAGGAGGGCATGGGGGCAGGGAGGCGGTGTGCCCCTGGATCAGTGGGCAGGTTGCAGCTGGGGCCAGGGCTACACTGGGCTCTTCCTGGTGAGTTCTGTGCTGTACTGTGCTCGGGGTGGGGTGGGTGGCAGCGCTGGGACGGGGGGGTTGGGAGAGGCTATGGTGAATTTTGGTGTGGCTTCAGCCCTACTGCCGCTGCCTACCCTGAGCGCAGCCTGGCTCAGCCCCTGTCGGGAAGTGCCCGGTGCAGCCTCAGCCACAGCCTGCAGCAGCAACCTACCCATACTCTGTGCATAGATCCAGGGGGCACCCCCTCCCCACTCCGTGCCCTCCCAGATACATGAGCTGCGGCTCGGTCCTGCATACTGCCCTCCCCTGGTTGGGCAGCCCCAGCCTCAGGCCCACTCCCTCCCTCACCATGGGGGCCTTAATCTGCCTCCCTCCCCTTCCACCATAACAGACTTACCAGCTGGACACAGCTCTCCATGCTGCTGGGCTGTGCTCCATGCTGCCTACGTGCTGTGCTGCAACTGTGCACGTACACGGGGAATTTATCAGCCAGATTATTGACCACATCGGGCAAAAAAAGCTAATTTCCGATGCAGTCAATTTTCTTTATATCTCTACTGATCTGATAATCGACCGATGATTCCATGCACCTTTACACAGTAGCCCTTTAGTTATAATTTGTGTAAGAGAAGATATAGACTTTGTATTCTTCACCCCAGAAACATTTCAAAATCAGATGACAAAATTAGATGCCTATGTAAAACAAACGGTATAGTGTAATGTGCAGAAGGGATGGTGTGCTGCACTAGCATTTAGTGAAGCTTAGTTTATGAATACAATGCCACAATTTACAGTAAGTATATTTACACATAATTTCTCAAGGAATAATACATAATTAGTAGATATTACAAGAAGTGGAAAAGATTCCACTAACTACAATGATAATTTTAAATTTCTCACTGCATTTTAAAATGCTTCTGGATTTCATGATATTTTAAGCAAATGATAAACAGATATACTTTCTAATGCTGCAGCCAACTTTCTAATACTGCTTGGATTGCAAAAAATAAATCCTGAAAAGTTACTGAGGATAATTAAGCACAGATGTTAGGAGCTGAGTGATTCATTCACATGCACAGAGCATCAATAGAACTTTATAAGACATTTCTAAAATCTTCAGTTCAAAATATGCTTGATTATAAAACTCTGACATATATATATATAAAATTATAAATGTATACACTTTAAAAACAACAACTATATTCCGATACAAATTGCAGACTGACAGAGATTAAATAACCCTTTACTATCTGTTCATAATACTACATTGTGGGTGTGTCTACATGTGTGTGACTGCACAGTTGTTACTGCACTGTCATTTAAAACTTGCTTTAGCAAGTACTAAATGACTATGCAGTAACCACTGGTACTGTGCAGTCCTGGTGCTGCACTGGTCATTTCCAACACTACTGTGCAATAGCACATTGCTGCTGTGCAGTAGCAGCAGCATCATAGTGTGTGCCTGCCAATGCTGTTATGTCGCTATGATGACATAACTTCTCATGTTGATGTACCCTGTGTATCCCCTTAAATTCATATTCTAGGATTAGATCTGATCTAGTATTTTGTTTGTTTGTTTACTGTAGTTTATGTACCAATCAGACGACAATAAGAATTACTCCACTGAGGTCAATATAATAACACTTGTTTTGGTTTGGGCTTTTTAAAAATACTTAAGGATTGCATTAATTTGTGCTTCCATTGGTATTAATGAGAGTACAGTTATAGCACTGTTGAGTTCTTTAGGAAATCTTATCTATGGATTCCAAACTGTTCCTGCAGAAGGAGACACTAGGAGAGCCTACTTGGACTGCTATCTGCATTGTTGTGTATTATGCTGACACCAGCTGTTTTTGTGCCAGGAAAATCAGTGTTTGTATTCCCAGTAAACATCATTTCACATCTGCTGATTAATCTTGGGATGTAGAAACATCTCTCCATTATTTATACCTTGCAATTTTTCTGTTAACTGCCTCAATCTGCAAAGAACACCTCACGATGTAATGAAATTTTCCTGTATTGTAGAAGTGCTGGTTCTTTTAACAAAATGGTTTCTGTGTTTTTTTTCAATAAAAGCATTATGCTTAGCATCAGAAAAACAAAAATAGTTCAGTAAGACCACATGTAGCAGTAATTAAATAAAAGTTTCCCCCCTTCCCTGGACAGGCCAGAAAGCAGAGTAGTGGCTAGTGAGTGCAGAAAGTGGGGACAGGGGAGAGGGACTGCTGGGCCACATGGGGGCCCAGTATGGAGCAAGAGCCAAGTTAGGGGCCAAGTGGGGTCAAGAACTACCAGGCTGTAGTGGGGCCCAGTGGGGGGGACACGCATTCCCCTGCTGGCCCAGCACATACACATATGCAGCCTTCCAGCACACATGCACGCCCCTCCCAGTGCCAGTGCATGCACACACAGCAGCCCCAGATTTTTGTTTGGTTACTAAGGTGCACAGCTAGGGCATGGCAGTAGTGGCAGGGGGTACTGTCTCTGAATGTATGGGGATATGTTTGTCTAGCCTACTCTTAAAATCTTACAAGGATGGGGTAACCTGCTCCTATACTTAGATAGGTCTTTCTAATATCCAACCTGAGTTTCTCTTCATGTAATTTAGAATCATTGCTCCCAGTGCAGTCTTTTGTGGCCACTAAAAATAGTCTATTGCCACCCTCTTTGTGACTACCTTTCAGTTCATCCCTCTCTATCTTCTGTTCTATAAACCAAATAATTCTGGTTCTTTCAGCCTGTCCTCATGTTTCTCAGTCCTCTGATCATATTGTTGCTGTTGGACTCTTTCTAATTTATCCCTGTCTTTCTTGAAGCATGGGGCCCAAATCAGAGGCTTCACAAATGCTGAATAGGGCAGAAGAATCACTACCTTTGATTTGTATGTGATGCCTCTATTGATGCAACCTAGTATGCTATTGGGCTTTTTTGCAGCATGAGCACACTGTTGTCAGGTATTCAGCTTGTGATCGTAAACCCTATAAAAGGACCTATAAACCCAGGTCCTTTTCTGAAGCATGGCAGTCTGTCCAGTCACCTTCCTAGTCTATTTATGCATGTGATTGTTTTATCCTAAGTACACAAATTTGCACTTGTCTGTGAATTTCATTCAGGTGTTTTCAGGCCATTTTTCTAGGTGGTAAAGTCATTCTGAATCATAATCCTACCCTCCAGGGAGTCTGCAACTTGATTCAACTTAATGTCCTCAGGAAGCAGGATGCCTCTCTGTACTGCCTTCTGGGGTATTGTTGCTATATGCTGTCCCTGACATAGTGTTGCAGACAACCTGATTAAGCCCTTAAAATAATAAATCTTCCATTCCTATACCTGAACATAAGCTCATTGAAGGTAACTACAGCAGAAACAAGTTTTGTTCTTTAGATGCATCTGCATTACAGATATCTCCACTGGTTTATGGGATTATATTTTTTTATTCATTGTGGCCAGAATTGAAAACCAGATTCTATACAAGAATCAGACAGGAAGTCAATCAGACTTTCCAATGTAGAAATTCAAATGAAGGTGTGTCCATGTGTGTCAGTCAGAATAATTAGATGGAATAATATTTCTGCTGATTTTATCTATATCTTTAGTTATTTTCTCTTTCTTAACTTCATTTATGGACATATATGGAACCCCATAAAAGACATAGTAAAAGGAGAAGTTAAAGTTTCATTAAGTCAGCTTGAACACAATCATCTCAGCAGGGATGGAGTAGCAGAACCATCCCTACGTCACTTAGTCCACTTCCTCGGTTAACAGCTGAGGCATGCTATGGTATGATGTGTAGCAGAAATTCTGGCTATCTCCACTGATTCAGGCTTGAGTAGTGTTGAGGTTTATGGGTCATTACATTCTGCCCTGTACCTTACCAGGTGCTCTGGGCACTGATCTGGTGCATCAGGCCAACAAGTCCAGTAATTACTAAGGTGATTTCCCCCCCCCCCCAACAAAAACAAAAACAAAAACCAAAAAACAAGAAACAAAAAAAGAATAAGGAATGAAAAATGTAGAAGTGATGCAGAAAATATTGCATTGTTGCTTATTCATGGAATCTAGTGCTCTGCATGTCCCCTGGGTTCAGGTATAAAGAAAAACCCGAACAACACTGATCATAATTACTTCTGGCTTCAGCTGGCAACTAGATTTTGGAACAAAGCAACAAATTTCTTGTGTATATAACTTTGAAGTATCCTTTGGAAGAAACCAGGAAAGATTTTATTGAACAATTCATGTGGAGACCACAGAACTTTCCATTAAGAACATTTCATTTGCACAAAATGAATGGTATTGTACAATATTTCATATAAATTAGAAAATATTATCAAGTTAAAAAACAGTAAACTCCAATCCTTTGTGGTAAGTCCAATGGTCTGTTGTTTATTTAACAACAGTGATTGTACAAATAACAAAAGGAAGACAAATTTTGCCCTCACAGAACTGATAACTTAAAAGAGGAGGTTGTTTCTCTAGTGGTCTTTGGAGCATTAACTATCATTCCTTCATTTTCTTTTTAGTCCCCGTAAAGTCTAGTTTAATTAATAGCTTCTGGTAGTGCTATATAGATTTTGATTGGATAGGACAACAATCTCTAAAACCTGATAACAATAACTCTATTTTTCCTGTGCAATATATTGTGGTTTTTTCCTATCATCTTACTTATTTACCCAAAAAAATACTCAGATCTTTCTCTTGATTCAACTGAAGCCAACAAGAACCAGCAAAAAATACTTCTGCAGTGTTTAGTTTTTGTGGTAAATGCTTAAAAATATCTTTGTATTCCTATGTAGGGTGCTAGAAATTTTTGGTTTATTGGAACTCTATTTTGCAAGATTATTGCCATCCTCTTTGCAAGATACACTTGTTCCTCTTTTTTGTTAATGAGTATAATCTCAGCTTTTTTTTCCTCAGACTTTAACTATCACCTCTCTATTACCATTCATGTTGGTTTGTAAGGTAGTTATGAGTATGACAAACAGTAACATCAACTTCATTGTTTTGTTATTAGGTGTTATGTCTCAGTTATATTTTAGTTTACACATAGTTATTCAAGTCCTATGTAGTTTGCGAAGAAATACTGGCCCCTGTATTGCATTAAGAATATCTTATTCTTCTACTTTTAATAGGCCTTTTGCCAAGGACAGTATTTCAAAAAGCTTTGTGATTCTTATCTTCAAGATGCTTTCCATATTTTTGAATTTTCCTTTGAAGCTGTTTGTGAGAGTGCTTCCTATTATATATGCCATTATCTTTTCTTTTTTCATTTCCCATTACCCACCTGCCAAAACATCAACTGGCGAGTAGGAAGAGGAGCCACATCCAAATTAATTTCATGCCCTTCATTCCATTTAGATAATCAAGGATTTATTGTAATCATATTTTTATCTAGTCTACCCTTGTGCTTCTATTCCAAAATATCACTTAACTTGACCTTTTTCCATATTCCAAGTAAATTTTGCATGTATCATTGGTATTAAAGTAAAAGATTCTTCTTAAAATAAAGAGGAGCTATACATAGGCAGTTGCATTTTGCAGAGCATTATATTTAGGGAGTACATAAGGTGTTGCCTTTTGTGGAGAAATGTGTAACTTGCATTGTATTTAATATCTGCACAGACTCAGGGTTAATATTTTTCAACAATAAATGAGCAATTCAGTTGGAAGAGGGCTAAAAACTTAACTATAATAGACAGCTATTGATTTTATGTTCCTTAAACAATCAGTACCCCAAATTACCCTGATTTAATTAGCAATATCAATAGAACAGTTAATAAGGGAAGGATACTATTATAATATGCAATAATCCTAACAGAGAGTCCTTATGAGCCTGAAGTGCCCACTAGAACTCCTTAATGCATTGGTGGAGTTAGGGTAGGCAAGTAAAACCTGTACTACCATACCACATGCTGTAAATGAATTCTAGAGAGACCTTGTTTTCAGTTTTGTAAATGGGCAGTGCTACAATTCTTCAATACAGGTCACCTGGTAAATATTTTTATATTTCTCTTTAAAGAACTTTAGGATAATTATCTGTTTCTGTTGTTCTTTACTTGGTCTGTAACTACTGAAACTTCTCTATGCTCACATTCCTTAAGTGAAACTTTCGTTTATATAATGGGATTAAACAAAAGTAAATGTTCTACCTGTATTTATCTTAGGCTATATGTGCTTCTTTCCCAGATTTGGGGAAGGGCAGTTGATCTGAAACTTGTCTGATGTCTTTCTCAGCCATACAGTTGTTTGAAAAAATGATATGAACAAACAAATCCTGGCTTGTGCATATTCTCTGGACCAGAATGGTTGCAGCATTACTGCAATACTACTTTAAAATTAGAGGTGGTTCAAACAGTACAGCCTCATTACAAAATATCTTTAACATGTTTTCATAGCAAAAACAGTTTTGAAGGGAAATTCTAGGACTATATTGTGTCTTTGGCAGCAAAAATTTGCATTGATTATAATTTTTGGCCATGTTCTATAATAGTAGTAAAGAATCTACTGTCTCTCTTTGACTTTTTCAGAGGAACATAAAAATACATGGTCCAATGATCAATCAATGATCCTATATTTAGCCTAGACTATTATTACTTTCTTTGTTCAAGATGTTACATTTAGGATTAAAAAACAAACAGATCTATTGTCAGTTATTTTACCCAGAAAGAAGCACAATGATCATCTTTGCATATGGAAATAATTTTTATTTAAAATATTTCTGCATTCATATTTAAAGAAGCCTGGATAGTTTGAGAGATTATTCCTTGATGGATTATCCAAGACTAGTATTTGTCCGATTCATGACATATTATAAAATAAATCAAGATGTACCATATTTAACAGAAGAACTGCTTAAAACATATATTAAAAAAACCACATTTTTGTATACCAGCTGTAGGAGTATGAGATTATCAACATCCTTTTCATGTCACTTCAGTGGTTCAGCATGGTTCTCAAGGAGGAGCTTGATTATTCATAGTGAATCAACATCTTCATCTCTGGAGACTTCTCTACAAGTTCTTTCCTACTTCCATGCTGAGTGGGTGTGTCTACATGAGACCCTGAATGTGCAGTAGCCTGATACTACTGCACAGTAACATTGCATGGCAAAAACCGTGCTAAGATGCCACTGTGCAGTACTATTAGGCTACTGCACAGTAACTCCGGTAACTGTATTTCTTTAGTACTTGCTTATTCAAGTACTAAATAAATGTGCAGTAACCACTGTGAAGTAGTGTCTCATGTAGACACCCAGCAAGAAGGAAATTTTTTAGATAACAGCCCTAAAGAATAAAGCAGAAGAGAGAAGGTCTGCATGCAATGTTGGGCATAGACATGTTAAATAAATGGTAACCACACATGGAGATATTAGAAATATATTATCATTAGAAGTACAGTAGTTCCTCTGGAAGGGCCTTTTAGGTAAAAATGTTTTTCTGTGGTAGGCAACAAGAGACATTAAATCTGCTTACACTGTTGGTTATAAAAAAAATGGAAATAATATATAATTCGAAATTAGACCCTTGTCCTAGGAAAAAACTTGGACCTACTGCATTTTGATATTTAAAAAAGGGACCTTATTATGATAAGAAACTGCAAAAACGTTTTCCAGAAATTGAGTGTTCCTTTTGTTGTTAAACCAGTTTATCCAAATATTATCAAAAAAGATTTACCAAAAAACTGAAATGAAGAAGAGTATTTATTTTAAGTTAGACATATTTGAGACTTGAAGATTAATATAAATAATCAGTTTCATAAATTAATGTGCAAGTTGCACAGGAAATGATCATTTGGTGCATTAAACACTTTCACTCAAAATAATGTAAAATTAGAACATAGTTATGTTTTAATGAGTATTTATTTACAGTTACAATCTTATTAAAATTTATATTAACGTCTATGTTTTAGAAAAAGTAAACCTGTTTTTTAAAAGAAAGGATTTAATGTCTAATAATTTAATATATGTTCCACTTGCTGCTGGCAGGAAGTACCAAGTGTAAGCTAATGAAAGTAATGTAGTAAACTCATTTTTAGGAGATTATTGAAACAGTAAGGTAACTGGTAACTTTCTCAGTTACAGATTTAGGCCATAACTCTAACTAGATTTATGCAGACAGATAGTTACATATTCACATGGAATCCTGATGAAGCCATGTGAATTCCCCCTGAGATGAGGACCCACTACTGAAAATAAAAATGTCATTGTTGCTTACAGTGTTGTTGCTTACACACATTTTTAGACTATTGATAAGGAATTTTGTGCCTAACCCAGTTTTTATGTAGAGCTAAATATCAGTTCCAGTGTAGTCAGTGGTGATTCCTTCCATTGATATGAACTGGCATTTAAATTTCTCATGCTATAAAGCTGCCATTAGACAGGGTTCGATCTACTATCAGACTTCTGTAAATGGCACATCATTCACTTTGAAACAAATGTTTTTAGTGCTTCAGTTGTTTGTTTATATTTATTGTTTGTCTCACACACACACACACACACACCCCTTTCCTAAGGAACACACTGTTTGGAATCACTGCAAATAGGAAAGCTTCCACCGACTGGGAGTGATGGAACAAATTCTATGGAATAATTCATGATTCACTGATCTAGGAAAAAATAGCCTTTAGGGATGTTTTATACTAAATTAACTATATCAAAGTCTGCATTAGAATACTAGACAAATGTATGTTTAATTACCTTTTTCTCTGTTCAGGAATTTGTTTCACACTCTGAGTTTAGCATTCTGAGCAGAGAAAAGGGTAATTAAAACATACGTTTGTCTAGTATTCTAATGCAGAATGTTGTTATAGTTAATTTTGCATAAAACATTCCCAAAGGCTATTTTTTCCTAGGTCAGTGAATCATGAATTATTCCATAGCATTTGTTCTATCACTCCCAGTGGGTGGAAGCTTTCCCATTTGCAGTGATTCCAAACATTGTGTGTTCCTTAGTAGTTGAAAAATTGCATGATGGATCTGTTTTATATTAACTTCTGATTAAAGCCAGCCTTTTGCTGTATGTTTGTTAATGTAGCCTTTGTATAAATAAAGTTGCATTTTTATGTGACATTGAATTAGTCTTGTCACCTAATGCTTGGATTTGTAATGCATTTTTTGAATGGTATAATATGGTTTCTGTGATAGTTTAGTGAAGGTTATGTCACTGTCTCAAGCATAACTTTTTACAAATAGTTTATTACTCATGTTTTAAAGAAATCGCCCAGACTGAAATTTTACATCAATGTGACGTATCTATTTAGGAGTGAGTTTCTAATATATTTCCAAAACTTGGTTTGACTTTTCACCTTGTGCTCTGAATGGGTTCCAGTAAATTCATGTTAGCATGAACAGAGGTCTGTCTGAATAGGGAAATAATAGATAAGAGGAAAAATCAAAATTGATAAGGGGAAGGAAACTGAGTTAAATTTTATAGACATGGATTTAATCCTACAGAAACTGCAGCTGTTGGACCATGGCGGTTATACAGGAAAATTATTTTTGAGGGGAAAGCCCCTTTCATTGTGCCCAAATTTAGCCATTTAATTCTTCATCCTATGTGGCAGTTGATAGTTGGAGAATGCCTTAGCTCATTGAGTGGTCTCTTAAAATCAGATTCAATCGCAGTGAGTAAATGTTAGTAACGCAAAAAAATTAAAGGCCTGATTCTGCTAATACTGAATTAAATGACAAAGATTCTGTATATCCCAGTGGTTCAGAATCAAGCCAGAAATTACTTACAGTTCATTTTTATAATGTGTTCCCTCTCTCCCCTCTATTACTATTGTACTATTACTTTGCTATTGATAGAGAAATAAAAGCAAGTTGCTGGTATAGATGGCTTCTTTCAGCCTAGAATGTTAAGCAAAAGAACAAAGTAGAACATCCAGATTTTCTGATTATTTGATTCATAGATTCATAGATTCATAGATGTTAGGGTCGGAAGGGACCTCAATAGATCATCAAGTCCGACCCCCTGCATAAGCAGGAAAGAGTGCTGGGTCTAGATGACCCCAGCTAGATACTCGTCTAACCTCCTCTTGAAGACCCCCAGGGTAGGGGAGAGCACCACCTCCCTTGGGAGCCCGTTCCAGACCTTGGCCACTCGAACTGTGAAGAAGTTCTTCCTTATGTCCAGTCTAAATCTGCTCTCTACTAGCTTGTGGCCATTGTTTCTTGTAACCCCCGGGGGCGCCTTGGTGAATAAATCCTCACCAATTCCCTTCTGTGCCCCCGTGATGAACTTATAGGCAGCTACAAGGTCGCCTCTCAACCTTCTCTTGCGGAGGCTGAAAAGGTCCAGTTTCTCTAGTCTCTCCTCGTAGGGCTTGGTCTGCAGGCCCTTAACCATACGAGTTGCCCTTCGCTGTACCCTCTCCAGGTTATCCGCATCCTTCTTGAAGTGTGGCGCCCAGAATTGCACGCAGTACTCCAACTGCGGTCTGACCAACGCCCTATAGAGGGGAAGTATCACCTCCCTGGACCTATTTGTCATGCAAATGATGTTTTGAGGTGTGTGTGTGCACATGCATGTGTTCAAGATTTTGTATTAGTAAGATCTGAAACATTTTAAAATTCTCTTTAAAATGTATTGGCAGCTTCAGATCCTGTGACAAGCTGTTCAGTGACAAGGAGACTACCAACCAATTCAGAACTCTTTCGTTGTTTACTCTCTTAAATTTTATGAGAGAGCAAGAAGTACTGCCCAAAAAGGAGGAAAGAAATTTAAGCAGACCTACTTAAATCTTCTTTAAAATATGGTCATATTTTTCAACTAATTCTTCAGAGACCAGAATTTGGGGAGTGATAAGGAAATTTTAAAGGAAAGATGTTCAATTCTTTTTTTTCCTGCTTGTAACAATTGTCTTGTGTTTATCCTTCTCAACCTGTCATGTAATTACACATGAATTGTACATTCATATGCATCTGAATATGAAGACATGATATCACTCTCTCTTTATGTATAAGAAATCTGGAGCATAGAAGCTGCTTAAGAGGTTCTTTTTAGTGTGCTTACAATGGCAGAGGGTAATGCCATTTTCATTACAATGAACAGGCCAAGACACTGGCTTTGTGGTAAACATTTCTACTACATTTAAGCAGTGTACATTTTATTTTCCATTCACAATTACATATATTGTTGAACAATATCAACAGAAAACAATAATTTTCTTATATTAGTTTGTGTTTTGTTGAGAGGGATGAGTGTAACAGTGTTATGTCAACCCTGATTCGTCTTCGCAATTCCCCTAGTAAATGAAACAAGTATTCTTCTCCAGATGGAGGAAACAGACACAAAGAGGGTATGTGTCATGCCCAAGGCCACACAGCAAGGCAGGGAGATAGCCAGGCTTAGAATTTAGGAATTCCTGGCTCTTCCTCACTCAATCCATACTGGACCACACTGCTTCTCTAGTAGTGTAGGTGGCCTCTCTTTACAGCATTTGGCTCCATTTGAATAATTTTACAACTGCTATTATCTTATAAGCAGTTTATCAATATTATAACACATTTCACCTCTATTTCTGCTGTTCTGGGAAATGGTGTTACCACCCTGCTAGAACCAACTAAGTTTTAATGCAGTCATCATAAATTTGGTTTCAGTGTAACTGTAAACAAGTACATTTGGTGACCAGTGGCCAACTGTTTAAGACTTCTGACTTCTCTGATAATGTTGCTCAACAGTTTTCGCAATGATGTATATCAGCTGAGTCATTATTTTTACCTAATTTTCATCCTTTGCACATATCCTGTTGCTTAATAAACACATAAACATGTGATTGCCTATTTTCTTCTACTTAAGTTTGGCAATTGGTACACATATTTTTACTCTCTTTGAAGTATGTGTTTTGGCTGATTTTTGGACTCAATCTCATTGAAAGAATTATCAGAAAAAAACAGGTAAGTGACCTTGAAAGTCCTTATTAAGTTCAGAATTTGATTTAAGTTTTGTATGGAACAGTGCTCTAATAAATGGAACTACACATTGGATTTCTTGAAATTCTTTTAAAATATTTTATTCCTTTTGTTTTCACAGTTAAATTGAGTCCACATCATAATATTAAACTAATCTCTATAATAATTTTAACCTGGTTATATTATCTCCATAATTTTGTCATAGAATTGTAGAAAATTAGGATTGGAAGGGACCTCAGAAAGTCATCTAGTCCAACCCCCTGATCAAAGCAGGGGGAACTACATAATCCCAGCCAATGCTTTGTCTAGTTGGGTCTTAAAAATCTCCAAGAATGGAGGTTCCACATTCTCTCTGAGTAACCTATTCCAGTGTTTTACTACCCTCCTAGTGAGAAGATTTTTCCTAATATCTAACCTAAACTTCCCTTGCTGAAACTTGAAACCATTGCTCCTTGTTCTGTCATCTTCCATCACAGAGAATGGTCTAGCTCCATCCTCTGTGGAACCTCCCTCCCCCCCACTTCAAGTAGTTGAAGGCTGCTATTAAATCCCCTTTCAGACTTCTCTTCTCCAGACTAAATAAGACCAGCCTCTCCTCATAAGTCATGTGCCCCAATCCCCTTACCACTTTTGTTGCCCTTTGCTGGACCCTCTCCAATTTGTCCACATCCTTTCTGTAGTGGGGAGCCTAAAACTGAATCCAGTACTCCAGATGTGGCCTCACCAGTGTTGAATAGTGGGGAATAATAACTTCCCTCCATCTGCTGGCAACACTCCTAGCAATGCACCCCAGTATGCAGTTAGCCTTCTTGGCAACAAGGGCACACTGTTGGCTCATTTTCATCTTATAGTCCACTAACCCCCAGGTCCCTTTCTGCAGTGCTGCTGCCTAGCCAGTCAGTCCTGAGTCTGTACTGCTGCTTGCGACTGTGCCATTCTAAGTACAGGATCTTGCACTTATCTTTATTGAATCTCATGAGATTTGTTTTGGTTCAGTCCTTCAATTTGTTTAGGTCTCTCTGAATCCTAACCCTACCCTCCAGCATAAGAGCTACTCCCCTCAGCTTGGTGTCATCTGCAGATCTGCTGAGGAAGTACTCTATGCCATCTTCCAGGTCATTGATGAAGATATTAAACAAAACTGGCTCCAGGGCCAACCCCTTGTGCACTCCAGTTGATACCAGCTGTCAACTAAACATCAAGCTATTGACTACTTCCCTCTGAGCCTGATGATCTAGCTAGTTTTCTATCCACTTTGCAGTCCATTTATCAAACCTGTACTTCCTTAGCTTGCCTGTGACAATGTTGTGGGAGACCATATCAAAAGCCTTCCTAAAGTCAAGGTATACCACATCCACTAGTTTCCCTACATCCACAGAGCCAGTCACCTCGTCATAGAAGGCAATCAGGTTGGTCAGGCATGACTTACCCTTGGTGAATCCATGCTGATTGTTCCTAACCATCTTCTTCTCTTCCAAGTGCTTAGAAATGCATTACTTGAGGACCTGCTCCATGATTTTTGCAGGAACTGTGGTGAGGCTGACTGGTCTGTAGTACCCTGGACCCCCATTTTTCCTTTTCTTAAAGATGGGCACTATATTTGCCCTATTCCAGTTGTCCAGGAATTTCTCCCATTTGTCATGAGTTTTCAAATATGATGGCCAGTGGCTCTGCAGTCACATTGGCCAACTCCCTTAGCACCCTCAGGTGCATCCCATCCGGCCCCATGGTTTTGTATACGTTCAGCTTTTTAAAATAGTCCCTAACCTGTTCTTTTGCCACTCTTGCCTGCTCACCTCCTCCCTGGACTGCGCTGCCAGGTGCAGTAGTCTGAGAGTTCCTGTGAAGACTGAGGTGAAAAAGGCATTGAGTACTTCAGCCTTTTCTGCATCCTCTGTCACTGGGTTGCCTCCCCCACTTAGTAAGGGACCCACACTTTTCCTGATCTTCCTCTTGCTACCAACATACTTGTACAAACCCTTCTTGTTACCCTTCGTGTCCATTGTCAGCTGCAACTCCGATTGTGCTTCGGCCTTCCTGACTTCATTCCTGCATGCCCAAGCAATACTCCTATACTCCTGCCTAGTTGTTTGTCCAAGTTTCTACTTCTTTATAGGCTTCCTTTTTGTGATTTAGCTCACCAAAGAGTTTCCTGCTAAGCCAACCTGGTATTTTGCCATACTTTCTGGTCTTCTGCCATACTTGCTGGTCTTCCTGTACACCAGGATGGTTTGCTTCTGCACTCTCAGTAAGGTTTCTTTAAAGTACAGCCAGCTCTCCTGGACTCCTCTCCCCCTCAGACTAATTTCCCAAGAGATCCTGGCCATGAGTTCCCTGGGCAAGTCAAAGTCTGTTTTTCTGAAGACCAGGATCCTTACTTTTCTACTCTCCTTCCTCCTTTTCCTCAAGATCCTGAACATCATCTTGTGCTCACTGCTGCCCAAATTGCCATCCAATTTTTTGGTTTAGTATCCCTAGTAGATAATAGAGGCACATTTTCTTCTTGGGTCCATTCTTTTTGGATACACCTTCTTCTAACATTTTTCTGAATTTTGGAATAAATTGCTTACTTGGAGAGGGGACATTGGTATTTTGTTCCCTTTTAGCATCTTCTCCTTGTCCCTTATTGTTATGGTGGCAGATTGCCAGATTTGTATGGTTAGCGTGAAAACTGCACCCTTTTTGGAAATAAAAAGCCAGGAGCTAATTTAATGAAAATAAATTAGTGCTCATTTTTATACATTTTATTCTGAGCCCATTATTTGCTTCTCTGCTTCTTCTACTGTAATTAACACCTAGAAGTTAGCTTTGACTATCCATCAGAATGCTAAGTTATATTTTACTTATGTGAATGTTTTGGAATAGAAGAAATTTTAGCTACGCGTCTGTCATGTCTGGGACCCTTTTTAAAAATCTTTCCATTAAGTCTTATCAAGTTAAATTTTTTAGACAAAATCATGAAGTTCATAGATTCATAGATTCATAGATGTTAGGGTCGGAAGGGACCTCAATAGATCATCAAGTCCGACCCCCTGCATAAGCAGGAAAGAGTGCTGGGTCTAAATGACCCCAGCTAGATACTCGTCTAACCTCCTCTTGAAGACCCCTAGGGTAGGGGAGAGCACCACCTCCCTTGGGAGCCCGTTCCAGACCTTGGCCACTCGAACTGTGAAGAAGTTCTTCCTAATGTCCAGTCTAAATCTGCTCTCTGCTAGCTTGTGGCCATTGTTTCTTGTAACCCCCGGGGGCGCCTTGGTGAATAAATCCTCACCAATTCCCTTCTGTGCCCCCGTGATGAACTTATAGGCAGCCACAAGGTCGCCTCTCAACCTTCTCTTGCGGAGGCTGAAAAGGTCCAGTTTCTCTAGTCTCTCCTCGTAGGGCTTGGTCTGCAGGCCCTTGACCATACGAGTTGCCCTTCGCTGTACCCTCTCCAGGTTATCCGCATCCTTCTTGAAGTGTGGCGCCCAGAATTGCACGCAGTACTCCAACTGCGGTCTGACCAACGCCCTATAGAGGGGAAGTATCACCTCCCTGGACCTATTTGTCATGCATCTGCTGATGCACGATAAAGTGCCATTGGCTTTTCTGATGGCTTCGTCACACTGCCGGCTCATGTTCAACTTGGAGTCCACTAGGACTCCAAGATCCCTTTCCACCTCTGTGCCACCCAGCAGGTCATTCCCTAGGCTGTAGGTGTGCTGGACATTTTTCCTCCCTAGGTGCAGCACTTTGCATTTCTCCTTGTTGAACTGCATCCTGTTGTTTTCTGCCCACTTGTCCAGCCTATCCAGGTCTGCTTGCAGCTGTTCCCTGCCCTCCGGCGTGTCCACTTCTCCCCATAGCTTTGTGTCATCTGCAAACTTGGACAGAGTACATTTCACTCCCACGTCCAAGTCGCTGATGAAGACATTAAAGAGTATCGGTCCAAGGACCGAACCCTGCGGGACCCCACTGCCCACACCCTTCCAGGTCGAGACCGACCCATCTACCACGACTCTTTGGGTGCGACCCTCTAGCCAATTCGCCACCCACTGGACTGTGCAGTCATCCACATCACAGCCTCTTAATTTGTTCACCAGTATGGGGTGGGATACCATATCGAAGGCCTTCCTGAAGTCTAAGTATATGACATCCACCCCTCCCCCTGTGTCCAGGCGTTTCGTAACCTGGTCATAGAAAGAGACTAGGTTGGTCAGGCACGATCTGCCCGCCACAAACCCGTGCTGGTTTCCCCTCAGCATAATCTGCCCTGCCGGGCTCTCACAAATGTGAGCCTTGATAATTTTTTCAAAGACTTTACCAAGGATGGAGGTGAGACTGACCGGCCTATAGTTGCCCGGGTCCTCCTTCCTCCCCTTTTTGAAAATGGGGACCACGTTAGCCCTTTTCCAGTCCTCCGGGACTTGGCCCATGCGCCACGAGCATTCGAATATTCCCGCCAGTGGCTCTGCAATGATGTTGGCCAGTGCCTTCAGCACCCTCGGATGGAGCCCATCCGGGCCTGCCGACTTAAAGGCATCCAGTTCTTCCAAGTGACTCTGCACCACCTCAGGATCTACGTATGGAAGTCTGGCGCCTTGCTGCTGCCTCTCTACAACCCCAGTGAGAGACTTGTCGTGCCCCTCACTTAGGAACACTGAGGCAAAGAACTCGTTGAGGAGTTCAGCCTTGTCCCCCCTATCTGTCACCAATTGTTTCTGCCCATTTAGCAGCAGTCCTATTCCTCCCTGGGTCTTCCTTTTACTCCCAATATATCTAAAAAACAATTTCTTGTTGTCCTTTACTTGGGTTGCCATCCTCAGCTCCATGGTAGCTTTGGCCCGCCTAACTGCCTCCCTACAAGCACGAGCAGAGGAGGTATATTCATCTTTAGTGATCTCACCCCGTTTCCACTTTTTATGTGCTCCCCTTTTGGCCCTTAGGCTGCCCTGGATTTCTCTGGTCAGCCATGGAAGCCTCCTGGCCCCTTTCCCTCTTTTGCCTCGTTCGCTCGTATAAGTATGAAGCCATGACCCTGCCCACCTGCACACTTGCAGGTACTGGCAGAAAAGCAGTTGGGGAGCCACTAAATATTGCTGTTTCACTGTTTTCCCCAGATGTTGTAGTTTTATGTTTCTAGGCTGAATCTTTTTTGTTATTTCCTGCCCATATTTCTAACCAAATCATATGGCAAATGTTAAACTTATGAAAACATTTTTATTATTTTATTTTCTGGAGCAGCTATTTTATATGTTTATAACTTTTTTTCCATTAGGGAATTCCTGGAATCCCTGGAAGTCAAGGAACGAAAGGACAAAAGGTATTCATAATAATTTGATACAGTTAAAATCAGTGTAGGTTTTTACTGTTGCATGAGTTAAGGCCTCAGGATTTGAGGGGGAATTCCTCTAAGGAGAGATTTTAGGAGTACGCTGAAAACAGAGGGGGCTTCTGTTTCTAAATTGTTTAGGAATATTTGAGAATCTCCTGCTTATCTTCTGGAACAAGGAAAAGTACATAAGTGATATGAAATACAACAAATTACACCTCTTTAACACTTCAAAAACAACTTCTCACAACTATATAGATGTTCCAAAAAATTCTTGCCCCTTTCATGTTTCCTGAATGATCACAGCTACATTATCAATCCGGTCCTGGTACTCTAATGTTTTAAGTGACTTTTTGTTAGTATTTTTCCATAAATATTTCTGACTTTGTATTCAATTGTAGGGTGAAATTGGACCTTCAGGGCAACCGGGAACAAAAGGATCCCCAGGAGAGGCAGTATGTTTGTATTATATTTTTTCAGTTATTGTGTTATCTATATCGATCCGTTTTAGGAGCAGAATAAAAATTGTTACCTTTTTTATATTTAGGTTATGGTGAAACAAAATTTAAAAAGTATAAATTATCCTAGATGATTTATTAATTAATCCTTTTACGTTTTGTATCTCTCATTAAATTTTACAAACAAAATTCTTTCTTTAAAAAAAAATAAAGTTGAAGGCTTCTCGTGCTTTTGAAGTTCTTTGTATGTGAAAGTATTCAAGCTTGTTTCCCAGCATTGTGAAATTAGACTAAATTCATAAACTCAGCATAAATATTCCTGTTCTACGCCTTGGTACCAAATTCAGCACTGAGACCTGTGTGGAGTTATCAAATTATGACTTCAAGCATTAGCGCAAGGTGCTTGGATAGCTAGCATCAGGTACTATAAACAATCCTTTGATTTAATTTTTTTACTTTTGGTATGTTTGAGGATGTTAATATATTAAATAGAGAGAAAATTATGGGATGGAATACATTTGGCAAATTGTATCAGACCAAATCTGCTGTCTGAATTCCTAGAAAAAATATTATACTGGTTTGTCTTCTCAAGTTGATGATTTATCTGATGGCCTTTTTGTTGGATAAGCTTCACTCTTAATCAAAAGTACTTAAACACATGCTTTAGATTACTTTAGTGCTTAAGGTAATCTCATTAACTATTAAAATGTAAGGACATACTTATGTATTCTGATGATTTGTGATTAGATTTCCTCTTCAGCAAGAAATTTAGAATGCTTTCTGTAAGAAGCAAGGATTTTTATGGGCAATCTCTTTTATTTCACCAACTGCATGGTCACACTGAAGTTAGACACGCTTTTGAATGCAAGGCATTTTTCTTCTGATGACCTGATAAAGCATGCGTTGAATTTGAAAGCCTGTCTGACTTTATCCCAAACATGCAGTTGGTCCAACAAAAGATATTGCCCACAAAAATCCTTGTTTCTCTTCTAATTTCTGGACCGTCATGGCTACAATATTATTCCAACATTGCCAAAACACAGACTCTTTCTGTAGCATTCTTTATTTTCTTTGAGGTCTAGGGCTGCGTACACATTGAAATAATCTGGGAGAATTCTTCCAGGTTAGTTCTCCTGTTAAAGAAGCCTACCCAGAGCTGCACATACAGACATTTATATGCTGAGCCCCTGAAGAGTGGAGAGCTTGCAGTGCTGACACTGTGCAGCCAGGGAGCACATCTCAGCATGCTTTGCAGGCTTCCTCAGGCTGCCTGGCAACGGCTCTGATCGACTGACCCAGACTGCCCTAGGTTAGCCTGTGTTTCCCTGTAGCACAATGTGGGGATTGTGAAGGGGGAGTGTTCTGCTCTCTGCTGAAGCAGAGGAGTCCAGCAAGGGACACACCGTCTCCTTGGAAGGGAGTGGGGAATGCTGGAGGACTGTTTTCTTCTGGGACAAGCCACAGCATGTATAGACCTTTACTTTCCCAAGAGAAACTTTCCTGGCAGTGATTTCCTCAAAACGTAATAACCACCTAATTATACATTTTCCATTCATTTCTGATTCAATTATGCATTAGAGTCAGACTTCCAAAAGGCAAAGAATTATGTATTTTGGCCTCCTTTATCAGACATAACAAAGAACTTCACCTTAGCTTTGTTTCTTCTTCCTTTATATGAACCCAGGTTGTTCATAGATTTTTTTTTTTGTCTTGAAGTGGACATTTTTACTGTGGGAGAAAAAGTCTGCACATTGTACACTTGTGATTTCTCCTGGGAGAGCCGTGACTCTCCCTAGAGAGGCCTAGTACTGTTAAAGTAGCAGTACTAGTAGCTGCCACTCATATGTGGAGAGCTTGGACAGGTAGGACCCCTCTCCCTCTACTCCTCCCCTCTCCCTGTCCCCTATCCACACCCACCCTGTTCTCCAGTGATCATTCCTCCCCCCGTGTCCTTGTTCCCCTCTTCCCCCCAACCCTGAGCTCTAAAAAAAGCTTGGCAAACAGTATGAGGTCTAAAATAGCTGTACACTCTAGATCTTCAAAATGTGAATAGAAATATTTTCTGTTAGAGACAGGACACTGGAAATTACTTATATCTTTTGCTCAAGCCAACTTAGTAAATCTATAGGGTTGTCTGAGTATAATAAGTGTAGGGATCTTTATGAATTCACATTAATGAAATAATTATTCTATAGGAACTGATATAGAGGTGTATAGATTCATAGATTTATCATGCTAAGGCTGTGTATACATTAGTTAGTTGCTCTGGTTAGACTATGTGTCTTTGGCTTCAAAGAAAAAGTTTAGTTGAACTAAAGCATATTTTCCAATCCATTAAAATGACTTGTAATTAACCAGAAGTGAATTGTTCTTGTGGTTAAAAGTTTTGACTTCATTTTCAGTCTGAATTTACCTTGTTTAAACTTCCAGTAAAACTATTTTACTGTCTGCTAAATGGAAGATCCCTCTATTATCAGTCATTTGTTCTCCATGTTATATTGTATGAACAAGTTGTTGCTTAATTTTTTTTTTTAAAGATATATAAATGATGTATAGTATTTTTGTAAAAATAGTCTGTCCTTCATCTTAGGGTTTTTTCCCAAAGCCATATTTGTTTGATATCATTGAGCTACAAATATTATTTAAAAGTAGCTTTATTCTGACATCGAACAACTTCATTCTTCTCATCAAGGCTAAAGTTAGACTTCAGAAGGGCCAATTTTAGTAAACTTAGAGGGCTAGGTAGTGACGTGGCTGAACTCAAGAGCATTGAGCATGTGGGGGTCCAGGAGGGTTGGCGGTTTCTGAAGGGAGTGATTTTTGGGGCACAAAAGGAGACTATTCCATTATGTTGGAAAGGGGGCAAGTGGACTAAAAAGCCCCCTTGGTTGAACAGGGAACTCCAGAAAAGACTGAGGGCAAAGAAGATCTATAGGCAGTGGAAGCAGAAGGTGCAGAGTAACATAGGGCCCCTGCAGGACAAATCAGATCACTTGGTGGTCGACACAGGGAAAAAGGCGGAGCACTTCAATGAGTTCTTTGCTTCACTATTCTTAAGTACTGGCCAAGACAATTCCTCCATTTTGAACATAGATAGATGTCTGGGAGGCGCTAGACCACCAATGGTTAGTGCTGACTTAGTTAAGGAGCACTTGGAGGGGCTGGATGGGTACAAGTCTGCAGGATCGGATAACCTCCATCCACGGGGCAGAAGGAATTGGCCAGTGTCATAGCTGAGCCACTGGCGTGGCTGTTTGAGCACTCATGGTGCTCTGGCCAGGTCCCTGAGGACTGGAAAAGAACCAATGTGGTGCCCATTTTTAAGAAGGGGAGAAGGGATGAGCTGGGTCAGTCTTACCTCTATCCTTGGGAAAACACTGGAAAAAATCATTAAAGAGCGCATTTGTGAAGGCCCAGCAGGGGAAATGATGCTGAAAGGTAACCAGCATGGGTACATCACTGGTAGATCCTGACTGACAAACCTTATAGCCTTTTATGACTAGGTATCACACTACCTTGACACTGGAACTGAGGCAGATGTCATCTACTTGGACTTTAAGAAGGCCTTCGATACTGTTTCTCATCCTATTCTCATAGGGAAGATAGCAGGCTGTGGAGTGGATGCTTGCACAGTCAGGTGGGTGGCAAGCTGGCTTAGGGACCACACCCAGAGAGTGGTGGTGGATGGGTCATTTCTGACCTGGAAAGAGGTGGGCAGTGGTGTCCCACAGGGGTTGGTCCTTAGACTGGTGTTGTTTAATATCTTCATCAGCGATTTGGATGAGGGTGTGGAGAGCACCCTGTCCCAGTTCACAGATGACACCAAGTTATGGGACAAAGTTAGCATGCTGGAGGGCAGGAGCAGATTCAGGCCGATCTGGATAGGTTGGGTCAATGGACAGAATGAAACAAGATGCAATTCAACAAAGACAAATGCAAGGTACTCCACCTAGGGAGGAGGAATCCCCAGCACACCTATAGGTTGGGGGATGACCTCCTCAGCAGCTCAGCGGCTGAGAGGGATCTTGGAGTCATAGTTGACTCCAAGATGAACATGAGCCGACAGTGTAGCGAAGCCATCAACAAAGCCAATCGCACCTTATTGTGCATTAGCAGATGCATGACCAACAGCTCGAGGGAGGTGATGCTCGCCCTCTATGCAGCATTGTTCAGGCTGCAGTTGGTGTACTGTGTTCAGTTCTGGGCACAGCACTTCAAGAGGGATACAGAGTATCTGGAGAGGGTCCAGAGGAGGGCCACTCATATGATTAGTGGCCTCCTGACAAAACCTTACGAGGGGAGGTTGAGAGATCTGGATCTCTTCAGACTTCGCAAGAGACATCTGAAGGGAGACCTTGTAGTAGCCTATAAGTTTATCAAGGTAGGACAACAGGGAGTTGGAGATGCGCTAGTTACCAGGGCACCCGTAGGAGTAACTAGAAATAATGGGTACAAACTAGTGGAGAGTAGATTCAGGTTAGACATTAAGAAGAAATTTTTCACAGTAAGGGTGGCCAGAATCTGGAACGGGCTGCCAAGAGACGTGGTACTATCACCTAACTTGGAGGTCTTCAAGAGGAGGCTAGATAGGCACCTGACTGTGGTCATCTGGCCTCAGTCCTTTTCATGCGTGGGGCAGGGGGTCAAACACGATGATCCTTCGGGGTCCCTTCTGACTCTACGGTCTATGAATCAGCTCTCTCTCAACCATTGCATTCTCACTCTGACCCATATCTGATTATTATCTGCCTTTTGTGTGTTCCTCCTTATCTGAGATGATGAGTCCCAGTGCACAGCCCTCCTTATTCCCATCTTTTTCATTTCCTGTATCTTTTCATATAATTTTTGAAGTAGGGGGTATGTTCTAAACAGTTTTGTCCCCTCCATACAATATATTTACTCTTTTCATTCTGATGTGCCCTTGGAACTTCTGTTGTCTCTGTCTCATTTCGTGCCCTCTCCTTCTGATCTCTTCTGTAATTCTTCAAGATGTAGAGTGGACAGAGGGTACATCTCCCTTATCATGGATAACCTTGAGCATTTAAGACAAAATCCAGATTAGACCAGAAGTGTCAGAAGCTTTTTTAGAACCTGGGGTTTTGGGGAGGAGGGAAATGAGATGCAAAGGGGAGAAATGATCACTAGACAGTAGAGGGGAGGGGGAGGGAGAGGAGTCCAGCTTGCCCAGACTCTCCTCATTTGAGTGGCTGCTGCTTGTACTTTAACAGCATGGGCTGGGCTGCTGCCACTGAAGGACAAGCAGGCTCTCAGGCTCCCTGAGGGGCCTTCCTATTGCCCTATTTACCTCACAACCCCTGGGTGGTAAAACCCCTCATGGGAAGGGGAATTATTGTGTTTCCATCCACATACCAGATACACTGCTGGAAATGGGACTGCCCCTGAATAGCTGCACTTGTCTGGCTCCTTAGGACTCTGCATGACATGGAAAGAATCTTGGTAGGAGGCAGCCCCTTCTAAGTTGGTGCATAGGGCTAGAGCCCTGCTTGCCCTGCTATAGTTACACTCCTGGATTAGACCTTTGGCTGCCTCCACTTAGGTGTCACAACATGTAAAGATGAGGCATCTGGCCAAAATGCTTGAAAGAAACAGGACTGGATGCAGAAGGCCAGATCAAATAGGTTCTTTAGCTACCTAAGTAGGATTAGGGGAAGTTCAACCCTGTCTTCTCAAAGAGAAATGCACATTGGTTCATCAACTGTGTTTAGATTTCATAGACATTAGGGGCTGGAAGGGAACTCATGACATCATCGGGTCCAGCCCCCCTGCCATAGGCAGGAAGTCAGCTGGGATCAAGTGACCCCAGCAAGAAATACATCCAGCTGTTTCTTGAAGGAGTCCAGAGTAGGTGCTTGCACCACCTCTAGGGAGAGTTTGTTCCAGACTCTGGATGCATGTACCATAAAGAACTTTTTTCTTATATCCAATCTAAATAGGCCTTCCTGGAGTTTATGGCTGTTAGACCTTGTTATCCTTTGGGGAGCTTTGGTGAAGAGATGTTCTCCCAGGTCATGATGATCCCCTCTTATGAAGTTGTAGGCTGCTACCAAGTTCCCCCTGAGTCTTCTTTTTCTTCAGACTGAAGAGTCCCAAGTCCCTCAGGCTCTCCTTGTACGGCCTTCCCTCCAGGCCTTGGATCATAGGAGGAGTGCCTCTCTTCTGGACTCTCTCATGATTTTCTACCTCCTTCCTGAAGTGGTGGGCCCAAAACTGGATACAGTACTCCACCTGTGGTCTTACCAATTGAGTAAAGTGGGAGGCTGACTTTTTCCTGGTTTTGTTTGAGATAAATTGGTGGATGCACGCCAGAGTTTGTTTAGCTTTGCCCGCATTATATTGTGGCTCATATTCATCTTGTGGTCTATCAAGACCCCCAAGTCCCTTTCAGTAATGGTGCTACCGAGCTTATCACTGCCGAGCCTGTAAGTATGCTGAAGGTTCTTCCTACCGAGGTGCAGCATCTTGCATTTCTCTGCATTGAAGGCCATCCGGTTTTTGTTGGCCCATCTTGAGAGTGTGTCCAAGTCGGCCTGTCCTACAGTGTAATGGCCCTCCCCCATAATTTGGTATTGTCTGTGAAATTGGCCAGTTCACATCTGCCACCCAAATCTATATCATTGATGAAAATGTTAAAGAGTACTGGCCTAAGTACCAAGCCCTGAGGAACTCCACTGATAACGCTGTGCCATGTTGATTTGCTCCCTTCAACTAGTACTCTTTGGGTTTGACCCCATACCCAGTTGCCTAGCCATTGGACTGCATGATGATCGAGGCCACAGTTTCCCAGCTAAACCATGAGGACATCATGGGGAATTAGGTCAAAGGCCTTCTTGAAGTCCAGATAAATGCCATCCACATCATCTCCCTTGTCCAGGTCATATGTTACCTGGTCATAGAAGGAGATGAGGCTGGTCAGGCAAGAACTGCTAGTCACAAAGCTATGTTGGCTGGCATTCAGAAGTGTGCCTTCGATTAGTCTGGCATTGATGGATCCCTTGACAATTCTCTCCAGGATTTTTCCAGGGACGGACGTCAGACTGATTAGTCTATAGTTCCCTGGGTCATCCCTCTGCCCTTTCTTGTAGATAGGGACCACATTGGTTCTTTTCCAGTCATCTGGGAACTTGCCCAAGAGCCATGATTTTTAAAATATCCCTGCCAAGGGGGATGCAATGATGTCTGCCAGCTATTTCAAGAGCCTCAGGTGCATTCTGTCTGGGTCCACAGACTTGTGAATGTCCAGTTTCTCGAGGTGTTCCCTCACCTGATCTTCATTGGTTTTGGTCCCGTCACTGTCACAGGCCAGCTGGGCACTGTGAGAGTATCAATTTTATCACAGGCCAACTGGGCTGTTTGATTCAGTTTCGGATTAAGGAGGCAAAGCTGGGAATGGAATAAAGGCAAATTTATTATAGCTTACACACACACAACAGTTAACAGAAAGATAAATGCGATAAGCAGATAAGGCAGTATAAAAGAGCTAATAGTAAATAATAACAACAGATAATAATAACAGATAGATAGATCAATCTATCACAGGCCAACTGGGCACTGCGAGGGTATTAGCCACACTGGGCTGTTCAAAACAACAAATAGACAGACATGGGTTGGCAACTTGTTGAGGTGTGCGCCAAGTGATTCCAGTGAAGTCAGGTGTCCCTGATGATCGACACTGTCAGAGGGATTACCAGGGAAGATCCCTTGCTCAGGATCCGATCCTCACTCACATCAGGAGTCTGGGGTCCGGGTGTGGGACAGAATTGACCGATCTGTTCCCTCCTTCCTGCTGGTTACCTGATGCATGTGTTTTTTATACCTAGTCTTATGTTAATCTGTTGGCCTCAGGGCCACTCACAATGTTGCCCTATAGCTGTTACCCTATGGGATTGAAAGGTGTTAAAATTATCATAAAAGATTACTACCCAGACTCAGGTTTATCCAATAAGAAAATTATGATGCAGCACCTTTAGGTTTGAAATTGACATTGCTCCACTTAAATCCCAACCCCTTTTAGGCTTCAATTGAATATGCTTTCTTGGGATATGCTTTCCTGGAATGTGTTGGGTGTGCCAAGCAGTTGGATACAGTTTTATCGCTAAGGCTGAACCCTGAGCAAAAAACCGTTAGGTCAGCTAATCTCACAGCTACAGCTTTGCCTATGGGCCCAGTCAGTTCCATGAACAGTTAATTTATCATTTTGGTTAAACTTATGACAGACAAGTTACATTTGCAGTTTAGAAACTTATAAGCTAATATTAACTAATATTACTTGTTTAGGCAAAATACCAGATGCCTCCAAGAAGCACATATTATTGCTTATTAATCCCTCTGGTTCTGGCTGTCACACGTCACCCACTCCCAATTTAGTTTGTGCCATTTCTGGCAGTGTGATCCTTGTGGGAGGGTGAAAACCCAATGCAAAAAAGTCATTTAGGAGATTGGCCTTTTCTTTGGCATCTGATGTCAGTTGCCCTGTTGGATCTCTTAGGGGCCCAATACTGTCCTTGTTCTTTTTCCTACTTCCCACATATCTAAAGAAGGACATTTTGTTGTCCTTGATCCCTGTAGTTAGCCTAAGTTCAATTTGTACCTTGACTTTTCTCGACCACTCCGTGCAGGTGCGGGTGAGGGCAGAGTAATCCTCTTTGGTAATGCTTCCTGTTTTCCAGCTGGTGTAAGCTACTCTTTTGAGCTTAATGAGGTCCAACAGTTTCTTATTCAGCCATAGGCTTCCTTGCTTGTTGACCATATTTCTTGCGAGAAGGGAGGGCTTTGCCCTGTGCTTCAAGGATTATGTTTTTGAGCAATGACAATTCGTCAAGTACTTTCTGTTCTGGGGGGGGGTATGGCCTCTGATTGCCTGACTGGCCAGTTCTCTCAGTTTGCAGAAGTTGGCCTTCTCAAAGTTAAGGTACTGAAGGGTTTGCCTGCTCAGTGAACTAAGAAGGTAACCAATTCATGGTCGCTGTCACCAAGCTTCCCCTCAATCTGCAAATTGCTCACCAGTTCTTCCCCTTTGGCCAGGACCAGATCTAGCAATGCCCCTCCCCTAGTTGGTCTGTAGACCTCCTGGGTTAGATAGAGGTCATCAATTCATGTGAGAAAGCTATGCGACCTGTCAGATTTGGCCGTGTGCTCATCCCAAGAAATGTCAGGGAAGTTGAAGTGTCCCATGATGATAAAGCATTGTGAGCAGGTGGCTTCAATCAGTTCCCTATTGAATTCCCAATCTAGGTCTTCCTCTTGGTGGGGGGAAGGGGGTCTATAGTAGACTCCTACAAGTAAATCGCCCTCCCCATGTTTTCCTCGTATCTTGACCCAGAGGGTCTCGAGATGCCCTTCTTGGCTTGGAAACTCAATCTGCAGGGAGGTGAGCTGATCTTTGACGTAGAAAGCAATACTCCCACCCCTCTTTCCCACATGGTCTGCCCTATACAAGGTGTAACCTTCTACTGCCAGTGAACAATCATACGTGGAGTCCCACTAGGTCTCCATAATTCCTACAAGGTCGTAGTCATTATCACGTAGGAGAAGGGCCAGTTCCTCATGCTTGTTTCCCAAGCTCCTGGCATTTGTGTACAGGCAGTTAAGTCTGCCTTGTGAACCCCAATGCTTCCCTGATGGGTTAAGAGGGACCTTTTCTTGGGCTGTCACCAGAGTGGGATCCCTTAGGCTGCTCAACAGATTGGTAGTGCAGCTGAGATGACCTGGGCTAGAACTGGTAAACTGCCCGTCCCCTAGCGGTCTCAGTTTAAAGCCCTGTCAAGAAGGTCAGCCATTCTGGCTGAGAAGAGTTCTTCTCTTTCCAGGTGAGGTGGAGGCCATCCCTTCCCAACAGTCCACTCCCTCTGAATTGCGGACCATGGTCTAGGAAGCCAAACCCCTCTTGATGGCACCATCTCTGGAGTCTTCTATTCACCTCATTAAAGCACCTGTCCCTCGGGAGCCCATGTCCTGTGACAGAGAGGATAGAAGAGAAAAGTATCTGTGCCCCCAGACCCTTGAGCCCAGCTCCCAGAGTCTTATAGTCACACATGACCTGGTCTGGACTTCTCTGTGGCATGTCATTGGTGCCCCCATGGATAAATGAGCATGGGATGGTGGCTGGAGGGCCAGATGAGTTTGGGGATCCACTCCATTGCATCCCGGACATGAGCTCCAAGCAGGCAACAGACCTCATGGGACAGGGGGCCAGGGCAATAAATTGCTCCCTCATTCCCCCTAAAGAGGGAGTCACCCACCACGGTAACTCTGTGCCACCTGCTAGGCGCAAGTGCTGGTAGCCCTGCGTGCTCACGTGCTGGATCCAGTGGAATGGCTGTCTCCATTGATGCAAGAGGTACAAAGCGGTTGTGCAGCTCCAGGGGAGTGGTGACCCTTTGGGCTGGAGACAACCATTGTCCAGGCAACCCTAGGCTGGACTTTGTGGCGGTTCCTACGTTCCACCACTCCTGTCATGATCCATCGAATGGAGAACCTGAAAGTAAGAGTCCAGCTCCTGCTCTGCATCACTAATGGAGCGCAGCCACTGGACTGCTGCCTGGAATTCCCTAATCTAGCACTCCAGGGCCTCCACCACTGACCACTCCCCACAAGGAGGGGTATCAGTGCCCCCAAACCCAGCTACCTGCAGTCTTGCTAGGCAGCCTCCACAAGGAGCCAGGGGCTCCGTCTGAGTGGAGGCCAGGGTTGAGGGTCCCTCCTGGGAGGGGGCAGGGACTTCAGGCTCCATCTGGGTATAGGCTGGAACCATGGGCTCTGTTTGGATGGAGACCCTGGTGGTGACAAAGCAAGGGAGTCCAGGTGTAGGGGAGCGCCTCAGGTGCGACGTGTCCCACCCACCATGATCCTTGTAGTAGTCTGGCTACTACTATGCAGACCCTTGGCTACGGCTCTGTGCCCGGAGCTTCAGGCCCTCCTGCTCACCCTCCTGCGTGAACTCCCACACTAATGCACACACTGGGCAGACAAGCCATCCTGTTTGCGTGGCTCTGGTCATGCGGCTCCCTGGGAGGCTGGGCAAAGTATGAGCCAGGTTGGGGCGAGACCCTTCTCAGCTGCTTCCCTGCAGCTGTGCTAGCCCCATCCCACCCCGGGCCCTGCTTACCTCTGGCTGTGCTGGGGGTCCATCGGGGTGCTGCACAGCTGCTGGGGCCCCTGGGGGGCTTTGGGGTGTGGGGGCATGACAGGTTTACACCCGTGTGTCTCATGCCACTCCTGGATCCTAACTGCAGCTTTTTTCAAAGACTTGAAAAGATTACTAAGGATCATATTTTTGGGAGTCCAGTGGGAAAAATAATGCAGCAGGGCAACCAGCATGGATTTGTCACAGGTAGATCATGCCTGACTAATCTGGTTTCATTTTATGACCAGGTCACAAAATGCTTGGATGCAGGAGTAGAGGTGGATGTCGTTTTCCTGGATTTTAGGAATGCCTTTGAAACGGTATCTAATCCCATTTTCATAAATACATTAAGAGTCTGTGACTTAGATGTTTACACAGTTCGTTGGGTGGCAAATTGGCTTGGGGGATCATGCCCAGAGAGTGGTAGTAAACAGGTTAACATCGACCTGGAAGGATGTGGGTAGTGGGGTCCCACAGGACTCAGTTCTTGGACCTGTACTCTTCAATGTCTTCATCAGTGACTGGGATGTGGGAGTGAAGTGTACTCTGTCTAAGTTTGAGGATGATACTAAATTGTGGGGTGAAGTGACCACTCTGGAGGATAGGGAACGGTTGCCAGCAGACTTGAACATGTTGGAGAAGTGGACAGAACACAGTAGGATGCAGTACAACAAGGATAAATGCAGAGTGCTGTACATAGAGCATAAAAATATCCAGCACACCTACTGACTAGGAAATTACCCACTCAGCACACAGAAGCAGAAAAGGATCTCAGAGTCATAGTGGACTCCAAGATGAACATGACTCATCAGCGTGACAAAATCATCAACAAAGCTAACCGCACTTTATCATGCATCAGCAGATGCATGACAAATATAACCAAAGAGGTGATACTTCCCCTCTATGCGGCATTGGTCAGACCACAGTTGGAGTACTGCATCCAGTTTTGGGTGCCGTACTTCAAGAAGAATGTGGATAGACTTGAGAGGGTCCAGAGGAGAGCCACTCATATGGTTAAGGGTTTGCTGGCCAAGCCCTATAAGGAGAGACTAATGGACCTGGACCTCTTCAGCCTCCGCAAGAGAAGGCTGAGAGGTGATCGTGTGGCTGCCTACAACTTCATTAGGGGGGTGCAGAATGGGCTCGGAGATGCTCTGTTCACCAGGGCACACCTTGGGGTAACAAGGAACAATGATCATAAACTGCCAGAAAGCAGATTTAGGCTAGATATCAGGAAAAACTTTTTCATGTTGAGGGTGGCCAAAATTTGGAATCGGCTTCCAAGGGAGGTGGTACTCTCCCCTACCTTGGGTGTCTGTAGGAGATGGCTGGATAGGTGTCTGGCTGGGGTCACCTGACCCCAGCACTCTTTCCTGCCCAGGCAGGGGGTTGGACTCGATGATCTTTTGAGGTCCTCTCTTCAAAGATGATCTCTTCTGACCCTAGCATCTGGTGTATTATCATCCCCATGCTGAAAAGTGGCAGCAGGGACACTTTAACTAAAGTTTGTTTGAAGAGTTTTACTTAGTGTCCCACCATCATTTTTCAGCATGAGGAAGCTGATACACAAGATGCTCCAGGTGCTTTAATTAGAGTGTTACTGAGAGCTGCTTTAATTAAAGTGCCCCCTCCCACCCCAGAGCACATGAATAAATGCCATTAGTGATTAGAGTATTTCATAGATTCATAGATTCATAGATGTTAGGGTCGGAAGGGACCTCAATAGATCATCAAGTCCGACCCCCTGCATAAGCAGGAAAGAGTGCTGGGTCTAGATGACCCCAGCTAGATACTCGTCTAACCTCCTCTTGAAGACCCCCAGGGTAGGGGAGAGCACCACCTCCCTTGGGAGCCCGTTCCAGACCTTGGCCACTCGAACTGTGAAGAAGTTCTTCCTAATGTCTAGTCTAAATCTGCTCTCTGCTAGCTTGTGGCCATTGTTTCTTGTAACCCCCGGGGGCGCCTTGGTGAATAAATCCTCACCTATTCCCTTCTGTGCCCCCGTGATGAACTTATAGGCAGCCACAAGGTCGCCTCTCAACCTTCTCTTGCGGAGGCTGAAAAGGTCCAGTTTCTCTAGTCTCTCCTCGTAGGGCTTGGTCTGCAGGCCCTTGACCATACGAGTTGCCCTTTTCTGTACCCTCTCCAGGTTATCCGCATCCTTCTTGAAGTGTGGCGCCCAGAATTGCACGCAGTACTCCAACTGAGATCTGACCAGCGCCCTATAGAGGGGAAGTATCACCTCCCTGGACCTATTTGTCATGCATCTGCTGATGCACGATAAAGTGCCATTGGCTTTTCTGATGGCTTCGTCACACTGCCGGCTCATGTTCATCTTGGAGTCCACTAGGACTCCAAGATCCCTTTCCACCTCTGTGCCACCCAGCAGGTCATTCCCTAGGCTGTAGGTGTGCTGGACATTTTTCCTCCCTAGGTGCAGCACTTGGCATTTCTCCTTGTTGAACTGCATCCTGTTGTTTTCTGCCCACTTGTGCAACCTATCCAGGTCTGCTTGCAGCTGTTCCCTGCCCTCCGGCGTGTCCACTTCTCCCCATAGCTTTGTGTCATCTGCAAACTTGGACAGAGTACATTTGACTCCCTCGTCCAAGTCGCTGATGAAGACAATAAAGAGTATCGGTCCAAGGACCGAGCCCTGCGGGACCCCACTGCCCACACCCTTCCAGGTCGAGACTGACCCATCCACCACGACTCTCTGGGTGCGGCCCTCTAGCCAATTTGCCACCCACCAGACTGTGTAGTCATCCACGTCACAGCCTCTTAACTTGTTCACCAGTATGGGGTGGAATACCGTATCGAAGGCCTTCCTGAAGTCTAAGTATATGACATCCACCCCTCCTCCTGTGTCCAGGCATTTCGTAACCTGGTCATAGAAAGAGACTAGGTTGGTCAGGCACAATCTGCCCGCCAGAAACCCATGCTGGTTTCCCCTCAGCATAATTTGCCCTGCCGGGCTCTCACAAATGTGAGCCTTGATAATTTTTTCAAAGACTTTACCAAGGATGGAGGTGAGACTGACCGGCCTATATTTGCCTGGGTTCCAGGTCCTTTTCAACTTGAGGGGAATCAAACCTGTATTTCCCACTTCCCAGTCAGCAGGCTGGGTAAGGGCAGCCTCCACCCCTTCTGTTGATGGTGGCTCTCTGGAATACAAAATGTGCAAGATTCAAGGGACAAGGAAGAAAACAAACAAAAAGGATCTTGCCTCTTCAGTTCAGTGAGTTGGACATGTCTTTGGGAGAGATGACTCTTGAATTCTACTCCCTGTTCCCGGGATAGATTATGCATTTTAAACTAAAAAATGGAAGTAATCCCAACTGCTAGAACTGAATTATTAACACAATCAGTGGAAGAAGTGTGAAACAAACTTCTGATTTGTAATTCAGTATTCTTTACAGGTGGTCTGATTAGGTGGTAACAGATGGAAAAGGATGTCACTGTTTTTTGTGTCCGGTCTGGAATCTGTGGCACCTGTATGCTAGGTGGTATGTATTCAGTACAGATAGAATGTCCAGAGTTTCTTTGTCAGGAAGCCAAAAAAAAAAAGGTGGCATTGCTGGTAGGTGGCAAGTCAGCAGCTCACAACCAAATCTGCACCTCCCTGTTTGAATCGTCTCCTTCTGTCAGATGCTAAAGACCACCTTGATATAACACAAGCGCTAGATCTCATTAAAAATTCCAGTCTGAACTAATTGTTAACGCCCCCTCCAGATGTGTAGGAAAAAGTAGGAAGCGTGCATGGCAGGAGGTATGATTGTGGAATTGTACAACCAATCCCATCACAATCCTAGGCTCCCCCTGCACTGTCGAGTAGCAAGTTCCCATGGCTGGGAGCCCTATCATGTACCGTGGGTGTACATGGTTCATTCCTGCAGTTGGAAGCCCCATCAGTTGATTTAGACTTGCAGTCGTAGGGGTGCACTGGGCCACACATTCAAGTAATGGTGTCATTGGAACCAGCCACAAAGTTATCGCCTATTTTTTGTGGAATAACTTCATGGCATATTCCTTATGTTATGACACCATTAATTGTTTTATCATGTGGCTGGATTACAGTTTAAGATGTAGTTAACTGGTCTGGCAGGGGCCTAAAAGTCACTATTTCCCCCCCTATATTTACATTATTATTGGGCCTTACCATATTGTGCATAAAACAGCATCTAGAGTAAAATATGGCAAAAGTCTACTGAGGTAGAGCTGGAAATCTGCTGTAAATACCCAGAACCAGATTTGGATATGGATAGAAATGTCTGGAATGTACCTGATAAGGTAAATGCTATCATGCATTGTGTCTTCACTTCAATTTCCCGGACTTAGAATACAGAACAAATACTACAGTAATGGTAGGGAACATCCATGATGTGATAACTGATGAATTTCTTCACCAAAATAGTAACTGAGCAACAATTGAACCTAATTTTGGTAAGTAAAGATCATATTAAAAGATATAACACCAGAAAGTAATCTTGGATCAAGTTAATTAGGAGTTAATTCAGTTCAAATTAAATAGAAGAATAAACCAATGTACATTTGACAGTAACATTCTTGCTTTCTAAAGCAAACTTTGATAAGCCAGTGGAACTACTTTGTGAAGTCAGCTGTACTGAAGAGCTCAGGAACTTGAATGTAGAGGTGGCCAGGGAATTCTTTAAATTAAGGGTAAAAAATTACCTCAATAAGGATATTAAAAATAATAATTAATAATAAGCAGAAAACCTACAAAGAACATGGACAAATGAATGATCAGCAAAGAAAACTGTCTTAAATCTCAAAAAGTATAGAGATAAACTAAGAATGATCAAAGGTGAGCTGAGCTAGACCGTGCAACAAGTATTAAATAAAGGATAGATATATTAAGGGAAAAAATATTGTGAGCCTGCAGTGTGGATAAAAATAAGGGAAAAGTTAAAATCTAAGGTATGGCAGAAAAATTAAATGAATGCCTCACTGTTGATGCTGATGATCAGCCTGGAGGATAGCTAAGGGAATAACGTCACAGATATGAAAAAATAATATAATCAAGTTGAAAGAAAAGCTCAAAGAACTTAATGCACTGGTATCAATAGAACTAGATAATCACCATCACAGAATTCTGAAAAAAAAAAGAATACATGATATTGCAAAAATTGTCAATAAATTTTAGAAACTAGGAATGGTAGCATGACTGGAAATTAACAGACATAGAACCTATATTTAAGAAGGGTGGGGAAAAGTGATCTGGGTGATTTCAGATGAGTTAGCCAACCTGTAGTAGTTATGCATGGCTTTAGAACAAGTTTTGAAGAAACCAGTGATTGAAGACATGGAAGAAAATGTGGATAAAGTGTAAAGTGTGAAGTGCTGTGTGAGCTAAGGTAGATTGTCTCAGACTGACTTGATAGCTTTAATAATATAAGTGATATTTCCAGGTGAAGGAAATATAATGGATCACATCTCTCAAACTTCAGTAAAACATTTGTTATAGTGCCACGTGAAAACTAGTTAAATTAGAAAAACAAAGATTTATACACAAATTAGAGGCTAAAACTAAGATGCAATGGGTAACGTTTAGACTACACTGACTGTTCAGACATTATTCAGGAGAGAGAGAGACTATCATTTTATGATAGGAGTATTATCTCTTCTTCCTCTCCTTTCTCCTTTTTCCCCTCTCTTTCTTCCTCACTTTTTCTTTCCTGCTTCCTTTCTCTCTTCTCCCCCCCCCCCCGCGCCCGCCCTGCTGGATGCGGTCATTTTCGCTTGTGAAGGATGAACAGCGTATATATATGTAGTGAGACAAGGTTCTTTGGGTGAATCTGATATCTTTTATTAGACCAACTTAAATAGTTAGAAAACAATTATTAAGCAAGCTTTTGGGTTCAAAAACCCTTTGTTAGGCTAAGGAAGTTTCTGCAGTTGGTGTGCGCTCTTCCTGGATGGAATGAAAAGTAAAAAAGCCAGAGGCTGGGCTGGTATGCATACAAGACAGGTAGTCAGTGAAAATGTAGACTGAGTCGTCAATGGATGAGAGACAGGCCGGGGGGGGGGAGTGGGGGGGGAGAGAAGGGGGATGAATAGTGGAGAGATACCTGGGGAGTCAGATGTCAGGCAGGTTATAATGCGTCATAAATCCAATGTCTATATTTAGTCCATGATTTTTAGTATCCAGGAGGTTGATGAAGTGGAGTTCATAGGCTCATCTCTGGGAAGTGTTTTGTAAGTTTCCTTTGAGGATCAGGACTGAGAAATTGGAGAGAGTGGGTTTCTTGTGAGAAATGTGCCCCCACCGGTAATTGGGTATTCCTGTCTTTGATAGATTTCCGGTGTACATTCATTCTGGTGCTCGGTTCTTGTTTGGTCTCTCCTACATATTTTCCATCAGGGCATTTGGTACGTTGGATGAGATATATTACATTTCTGGAGGTGCAGCTGAAAGATGCAGGGGTGCTGATGGCTCTGTTGTGGGGTGTAGTAATTGTGGGGGTGGTGGAGATGTGTTGGCAGGTTTTGTATTTCCTGTCAACGCATGGTCTGGAACCTTTTGGTGTGTTCTGGGCTTGAGGAAGTTTGCTTCTGGTGATGAGGTTGGCGAGGTTCGGTGCTTGTTTGAAGGCTAGGATGGGTGGCTCTGGGAAGATCTTTTTAAGAATAGGGTCTCTTTCTATTATGGGTTGCAGTTGTTTGAGGATTTTCCTTACGGGTTCAAGGGAGGAGTGATATGTCATAACCAGCGGTGTGTAATTTGTGGGGGTTTTTCTAATGTACTGCAGCAGTCTTCACGTGGTATCCAGGTGGCTCTTTCAAACATGCGATCTATCTCTCTGGAGGAGTGTCTTTGTTGGGTGAAAGCCTTTTTAAGATTGGTGAGGTGGCAATCCCGGGTGTTCTCTTCAGTACAAATGCGGTGGTATCTGAGGGCTTGGCTGTATATCACAGCTTTTTTGGTGTGTTTAGGGTGATTACTGGTTCTGTGCAGATATGTATGTTGGTCTGTGGATTTCTTGTATAACATGGTCTGTATTTTATCATTCTGGATACTGATCATCATATCTAAAAAGAAGATGTTGGTGCTGGAGTATTCTAGAGAAAGTTGGATGGAGGGATGGTGATTGTTGAATTTCTGATGGAACTCAATCAGAGATTGTAGGTTTTCAGTCCAAATGATGAAGATGTCATCGATATATCTTAAGTATAACAAGAGTTTGATGGTGCAGTTCTTGAGGAAGTCTTCTTCCAGGTGTCTCATAAAAAGGTTGGCATACTGTGGGGCCATTTTGGTGCCCATAGCTTTTCACATCGTCTGGAGGAAGTGTTAGTTATTGAAAGTGAAATTGTTGTGTGTGAGGATGAAGTGTACAAGGTCAGTAATATCTTTGGGTCTGTATTCTGAGTTGTAATCTTGTTCCTGTAGATATGTAAGGTAGGCTTGGATGCCATCCTGGTATGAGATGTTGGTATATAGACTGGTGATGTCCATGGTGGCTAGCGGGGTGTTGCTGGGAAGGTGGTCTATGTTTTTAAGTTTCCGTAGAAAGTCTGTAGTGTCTTATACAAAACTTGCTCTGTGGGTGAAGAGCAGTTTTAGGATCGATTCAACGAAACCTGATATTTCCCCAGTTAGGGTCCCATGGTTGGATAAGATAGGTCTGCCAGGGTTCCCTTGTTTCTCTGTGTGTGTGTGTGTGTGTGTGTGTGTGTGTGTGTAGAGATGCACCTGACAGATGGACAGACGGACTTAATTTTATAGTGTGGCTGGGAAGACTCAGTCATGTGGCTAAGTGTCAAGGACGTCCATGCCAGTCAATAGCCATTCAAATCTCAGAAAAACATAGGCTGGCAAAAGGGAAGATAATCTCTGAGAATTTGTATTTGGGGTGGCTATGCATATTGGTCAGGCAGAAAGATGCTATAACAATCAATATGTATTAAGGGAGAGGTGCCGATCAGTAAAGAATTATACTTTATATTTTAAAGGAAAACCCTTTAACAGGGAGCATCCATTTTCAAGAGATAGAAATATGGAAGGAATATTGTCAGAGATTGATATTTTTCACCCTGGAATAGTTTCATAGTTTTGTAGTTGGTAGGGTCTGAAGGGACCTAAGCAGATCATCAGGTCCGACACCCTGCCATGGGCAGGAAAGGATGCTGGGGTCACACGACCTCGGCTAGGTGATTGTCTAGCCTCCTTTTGAAGACCTCCAGGGTAGGGACGAGCACTACTTCCCTTGGAAGTTGGTTCCAGCTCCTAGCTGTCCTGACTGTAAAGTAGTGCCTCCTGATGTCTAGCCTGAATCTACTCTCAGTCAACTTATGGCTGTTGTTCCTTGTTACTCCCGGTAGTGCTTGGGGGAACAGGGACTCTCCCATTGCCTGCTGGTCCCCCTTGGCAAGATTATAGGTGGCCACCAGATCCCCTCTCAGCCTTCTTTTGTGAAGGCTGAACAGGTTCAGGTCCTGTAACCTCTCCTCATAGGGCCTAACCCCTGATCATGCAAGTGGCCTTCCTCTGGACCCTCTCAAAGCTGCCCCCTGATCATGCGAGTGGCCCTCCTCTGGACCCTCTCAATGCTATCCACATCCCTCCTGAAGTGCGGCACCCAGAACTGGATGCAGTTCTCCAACTGTGGCCTGATCAATGTTGTATAGAGGGGGAGGATCACCTCCTTGGACCTGCTCGTGATGCATCTATGGATGCATGACAAGGTACGGTTAGCTTTCCTGACCACATCCACACATTGGCAGCCTATGACTCTGGGCCGATGCCGAAACTCTTTAGGAACACTTTTAGGGTGTCCTTGTACCACTTCTTTGGTGCACCACAAAAGCATACTCCATTTGACAATTCACCATAGAAAATTTTCTTCGGCAGGCAAATGTTGGGCATTCTTGAAAGGTGGCTGGCCAATTGTAGCTGTGCCAGTTTCAGTAGGGTTTGGATACTGGGGAGGGCTGATTTTTCCGAGCACCTCAGCCTCCAGAATCTTGTCCTGCCACTTGATTGTTAGTATTTTTCACAGGCAGCAGAGGTGGAAATGGTTTAGTTTCTTGGCATTTCGCTGGTAGATGGTCCTGGTTTCTTAGGCATAAAGGAGGGACGGGAGAATGATGGCTTTTTAAACCTTCAGTTTCGTTGACGTTCTGATGCCTCTGCAGTCCCAGACTGACTTATGGAGTCTGCCGAAGGCCATGCTGGCTTTTGCTAGCCTCCATTGACTTCATTGTTTATGTGGATAGCACGGAAGAGCTTGCTGCCTAGCTAGACAGTTGTTGGTCTTTAACTGAGATATGTGGTTTCTTGGGTGTTGTGCCAGATGCAGATTGAAACATCACTTTGGTCTTCTTCATGTTGATAGTGAGTCCAAAGTTGTAGGCTGAATGAGAACAGGTCCATGGACCGTTGCATGTCAGCCTGTGAGTCTGCGCATAATGCACAGTCATCAGCGAAGAGGAAGTCACGAAGTGTGGCTGTCTGGACTTTGGAGCTCGCTTGGAGCCTGCGCAGGTTGAAGATGTCTCTGTCAAAATGGTACCTGATCCCCATACCAAGGTCACCATCTTGGAAGGCATCTGACAGCATGGCAGAGAATACCATGCGGAAGAGGGTAGGTGTGAGCATGCAGCCCTGCTTGCCGCCATTTGTGACTGGAAAGGGGTCATAGCAGTCGCTATTCCAGAAACATCTGACACCCTTTCCAGAGCATGTGTAGGTATATGTGTATGTATGTGTATATGTTTGTATATGTGTGTATATATGTATGTATACACACCTATACACGTGTGCACCTTGTAGACTAACTGAATCAGAGATCCATAAACTTAGTGAGTAATAGCTCACATTATCAGAAGATATGAAAGGACATACACAGAGTAGGCTTTGAAATAGTGATTTTAAATACGAAACACATGGGAGGAGAGGAGGTAGAAGAGAAGGAAGAGGGGCCAGTGCTGAAAGGCAAACAAATAACAAACCCATAAGGACAGGAATCAAAAATGCTAATCCAGGTAATGGGATAAGAATGTGTAGTCCCTGTTTAGATCACACTTAACAGAATCCAGTCTGTGGATGATTTCTTATTCTGCAATTTCATGGTCAGGTTGGCTTTTAAAGTTTTGTTATATTACTGCCTAGGGAAGCTGTTGAATCTCCAACATTGGAGATATTTAAGAAGAACACCTCCACCCTTGGACAGGCATGTGTCAGAGATGATCTAGGCATAGCTATGCCTATGTTCTGTTGTTAGTATTTCACATGGCTTCTGGGGTTTGTTGGTTGCCGTACTGAGCTAAGAGGGAAATTCTTCTCCTCCTACTGCTGTACATTCCTTAGAAATTTTGTTCTTGGCTGCAGCCAAGGCCAGGGATTTTTACTGGCATGTGCCAATGCTCCCTACTGGGACCTAAACCCAGAGGTTCCTGGCTAAAGGGTCTTGCCCCTTTGCTCAGGATCAGATGGATTGCCATATTTGGGGTCAGGAGAGAATTTTACCCCATGGTCAGGTTGGTATGGATTGTGGAGGTTTTTGCCTTCTAATATAGTGGAGGGCATGCCCCTCTTTCTGGGACCTCTCAAGTGTATTTTAACAACCTTTGCAGCAGCAGGATATTGGTTGCTGTGGCCTCCCTGCTTTACTTGTGGTAGATTAGGATGTGATTTTTTGCATTGTGTTTGGGCTGACTGTAGTTTTGCTATGAAGTTAGACAATGGCTTTCTTTCTATAGAATGGTTTGGATAGGGATAATCCTACCTTAGGCAGGGGGCTGGACTTGATGACTTCTGGAGGTCCCTACTCGTCATACTCTTCTATGATTCTGTAATTCTACTCTGTAAAACCTACTCTGAGGTCAGCCATGGAACATTCAGGAAGGCTAAAGTGTTTTGCCACAGGCTTATGTTAGCTTTTGGACTTGATGTCAGATAAGTGTTGCTTCATTCTTTCACTTTTTTCATTTAATGAAGCCTATGTTGACTTATTCCTCATTTACTTCTTACTACAACCTAGTGTTTTATTACCTTGTTGTTTCCTGTTGTTCATTGGTGAGCTAACTATTTTATTTCTGTCTTGGGAAGCTTTAGAACTCATCATTGAGGATAAAATGCAATGAGTAGTTTTAACAGCAACAATTGTATTTCTGATCTGTGGGACATCCTTACTATTGATTTTGTAGTCTTCTTCCTTTGATGACCTTAACAGCTATTATCTTTATTGGAGCACATGTAAATCATATTTCACTGTTCCTGCATTGCCAGCATGACTTACAAATTTAGAACATGATTTCTTTTCTCTCCTCATCTTCAGTCTTACCTTTTTATATGAGCCACTGCTGGCTTAGGTTACTTGGCAAAGGGGGAGGGAGCAAGAAAGATGAAAAAGTAATTCCTATCCCCTTCTGTAGGATAGCTGCAGTAGTTTCACATCTCTGGTTGGCCCTCAGCTGGGGCCAGCATAGTTCTCCCAATGGGTAGCATGTTTTTGAGAAAGGAAAGGGTGGGAGGATATGGCAGTGATGTTAATAATTACCATGCCATGATTTGAGTGGAAAGCAGATGGCAAGGTGACACTAGTGGGATCCTGGCTCTTACCCCTGTCCTTTTGGAGCCCTCTCTCCCACATGCTGTCATCAGCAATAATGCAGGGTGAGTGTAAATAAGTATAGGATGAAGACACGATATCGAGGAATATACATTACTTTGGTTTTCCTTGTATATAGAACCACTGTAAATTTAAGTTGTCCTTGAATACAGCTGTTTCACTTATATTTTTTTACTAGATTCTTTGGTAGTCACATTGTTACTTGTAGGTTTTATCCATTCAGTAACTTGCCTAGTATAGTCTCTTCAAAATTTCCTTAGAATTTGTAAATGGTTACCATTTGGTTCTGTGATTTATTTGAATAAGTTTTCCTGATGTCTACTATCAGTTCAATTTAGTGGATCTTGTATCACTTGATAAAATAAATACGCAATTGATACACAGAGTATTTGAATATTTAAAGTTATATGGGAATTCAATCAAAAAGTAGAGTGGGATTTTTCCTTATATTTTTCCTTGTATTAGTCACAGTAAAAATGTTTGTTCCAGAAAAAAACAGATGGAAAGCCTGTTGATGGTTTATACTTAATACTTTGGGGAAATTCTTCAGAAACAAGTTCTCCTAAGTAATAATTACCCTTGTTACACTGCCAGCATAAGTCATTTATTAATTTATCTCCTACATAAATAGAACTGCCCTGGAAAAATGGAGAAGTAACATAACATTTCATGTTGCTGAATTGTTGTTTTATTTTTACTTAGGACACTTTCTTCTCTTTTTAATTTGGATTTGTACACTTAAGCTTTCTATACACTGCATCAGAAAAAATACTTTAGTTGCCTTTAAAGTCATGTTCTTTGCTGTTTGTATGAAGTGCAGAGTAGTGATTTAAAAATGTCAAATGTCAAATGTCCTCTGTAAGTAGCTTCTAACCCTCAGTACTCTATGAAAGCAGTTATTTATTGATGTATGAAAACAGGGGTTCATTTGAATAATAGCACACATCCACTGGATTATTAGAAAATATTGTTGTAAATGTTCTAGAAAGACTATTTTCCAAGTATTTGATCAGCTCTGTGGAGTCACAAGCTTGTGTCACATTGTAATTCACTAAATCAATTACCTGTATTAATCAATAATGATTATTCAGTAAGTATTGTTTTTAAATGTATGCATGCGTCCAAAAAGAGAATATGAATTCAGGAAATGTGTACATGATTTTTATTGAATCTGCAATTCTAGAGTCCAAAGAAAAAGTTTGATGACCTAGGGACAAAAACCATATATTAACACCAGATGTGGAAAGTTCTGTAAATGGGAATTCCTTCTTGGAAAACATGATTTAAAAATAAGATTTGTTACACTTGGAGTAACTTTTGTTATACTTGGAGTAACTTTAAGTGAAAAAAAGAGAAACCCAGGCATGGGCTAAACTTCTAATGGTTTTTAGGTTTTTTTTTTGGAACAAATACAATTACACATCTCTTTATCGACACATTTCTATCAGTGGAAACCAGGAAAAGAAGGATCATTCTTTTGAGGGTCCAGAGAGGGTCCAGAGGAGGGCCACCAGCATGATCCGGGGACAGCAGGGCAGACCCTACAATGAGAGGCTACGGGACCTGAACCTGTTCAGCCTTCACAAGAGAAGGCTGAGGGGGGACCTTGTGACTGTCTATAAACTCACTAGGGGGGACCAGAAGGGTTTGGGGGAGACCTTGTTTCCCCTAGTGCCCCTCCGGGATTACAAGGAATAATGGCCACAAATTGTTAGAGAGTAGGTTTAGATTAGACATCCGTAAGAACTACTTCACAGTTAGGGTGGCTAGGATCTGGAACCAACTTCCAACGGAAGTGGTGCTGGTTCCTACCCTGGGGGTCTTTAAGAAGCGGCTTGATGCCTACCTGACTGGGGTCAATTGAGCCCAGTTTTCCTCCTGCCCAGGCAGGGGGTCGGACTTGAAGATCTACAAGGTCCCTTCTGACCCTACTTCTATGATTCTCTTAAAGAGGTCTGTGATGTATGCTTATGAGCTTTACTTATCCATGCTACAAAGTGAATTGGTGAATGTAAAAATGGTAGACGTATTGAATTCTGAATGAATGCACCAATTCTGATGCCTGCAAAGAAAAAGAAAAAAATAAATGTATATCCCAAAGATTAACTTTCTGTTCCACGAACTCCCCATTCTGTAAGGGAGTGGAGGCAAGCCACAATTTGCAGTTTCAACTAGGGGAGGACACATCTCAATTTCTGATAATCATCTAAAATGATAATAGGGACCTTGTAATCCCAGTTCTATCTGTGTTACTTTAAATGCAATGAGTAGTTGACCCAGTATGAGAAGCATCACAATCCTTCAAATAAGTATTTCCCCCTCAGACAGGCCTTTCCCTTGAATAGGTTGTTCCATTTTGTATAAAATGTTTGGTGGATTAGGACTATCGTAAACTTTAAAAAATAATATTCTCAGCCTCTGTACTCTGTTATTATGCATGTAATAAGCAATACAGCTGAGATAGGGACAGCTATGACTTCTCTAAAACCTCTTTTTTTCCTTTCATAAATAGGGTACAATAGGTCGTGAAGGCGCACCTGGTCTACCTGGAGCACCTGGGCCAAAGGTGAGGGCATTAATTTTAATTTACTGATTGGGATGAATAGTGGAGTGTTACCAAATTATAGATTACAAAGTTCCAGAACCATGTGTTATGCAGTTTTTTAGGGGGGGTTTGGTATCTAGAATACTGAATACTATTATTTGCCATATCTAACTCTTATGTGCAATTTTTAAAGTACTAAATAGCTTTGATAAAGCATCCCAGCCTATGCCTGTTGTGTCATGCATCTTGGCATCTGTTTAGTTCCAAGTCCTGCAGTCCTGGAAAATGTTCTTCAATACTAAGGGTCAAATAATTCTCAGTATATAGCCTGACTTTGTATCTACATTATATTTCTTTATATTTTAATTGTGTTAAATAAAGTTGTGTTGCATTTTCCACCTACTGAGCCAAATTTATTTCAGATGTAATTTTATTGATTGCATTAGAGTTACAGTAAGATGGAATTTGACCCACGTCTATAGTACCTAAAAAAGTTGCTAAATAAATTCATACTTAGCTGCTAGTATAAACTTTTAAGTTACATGAGTTTTGATTGAATAAACATTTCATGATATGGCCCAGAAAATATTTAGTTTATACTTGGAGACTTGCCTCTATCCATGTATACATATTTTTAGTTGAACAATTGATATTTGGATACATATAAATATTAACTTTTATGTTGAAGGTAACATTCTTACAAGTGCTCAGCATCATCTTAATTTTGCTCTTCTTGCTGGGAGTTTACAAGTGACCCTCTCAATGGGAACCGAGTTAGGTCAACACTGAATGCACTTTAAAATAAAATGTATTTTTATGGCATTCTCAAATGAAATAGATGTCTTCATGTTGAGAAAAGAAATGTATTGGACATGTCTGCACAATACAATCAACTGGATTTTTCAGTGCTTTCAAAACCTCTCTAGTTTCTGTAAGCAGCACAGGATCAAGATAATCAGTAACTGACCTTTATAGAAACATGAACTAAGAAACAGAAAAGATTATTTGCCCTGTAGTTTTTAATATGAAAATGAATATTTTTTTCATGCAAGCAAGCCCTAGCGCTTGCAAGCCTCTTTGCTGAGTAAGCATGGAGAACAGTAAGAAAGGAGAACAGTGAAAGGTAGAATAGGTCTGGGCTGCCAGAGGGTATGGGGTGTCAGCCCCAGGCTCTGGGTGGCAGTGTTAGGTAGCAGAGGGGCTGGCTGAGGCACGAGGGTACTGAAAGTGCAGTGCTGTGTGGCTAGGCAGTGGGCCAGAGAAATCTGGCCCCTGACTGGCTAGCCTGACCAGGTGCAAATTTACGCCCATGGTCTATGTTTACATCTGTGTTTAGTCACAGTTAATTATCCCGCTATAAGATAGTACTGTCCCCAACAATTCTATTTTACCGCGGCATTAATTTACTTACTGTGGCCTAATACTGTTGCATGTGTAGATGGTGATGCTTTACCCTGCAGCTAATTAGTTCACTCCACAGTAAAGCGCATGTGTGGCCAGTATTTGGCGGAGAAAGAAGATTCCTAGCACTGCATATGATACCTGTTCAGTTTCACTTAGAAGGATGGGCTGCCCATTGTCCCAAATTCCTCTGCTCTCCCACCCCCAAGTGGGGAGGAGAACAGCTGGCTCCTTGATAGCCTATCCAATGCTGAGCTGTCAGGAAGCCCTGTAGAAAGCCAGTTGCTGAAGCATCTTGAACAGCTTCAGCTCTCTCTGGGACTGTTCAAGTAGTAGTGCCAATTTTTGTCACCTCTTACTAGACCTTGGACTCTCCAAGTCTGTTTGAGCAGTGGTGGGAATTCCCTCACTGTACCCTGACACTCCCTTTTGGCTGCTCTGTCAATCAGTGGAGCGGGCTGGTTGAGATGCGAGAGTTCCTGCCACCACAATAAAAGCCTTAGCAAGAGCTGGGGCTCTGGCAGTTGCAGTACTATGGTTGGCAAGAGTGAGGAGAGCAGTTCTTCTCACTGCTGCCACTCTTGCTAGACTCTTGTCTTTGGAAGATGCTGCTTTTCAGCAGCTGCCAGCTGATCATTGGCAGCCTGTTTTCTTTCCCTGGATGGCAGAGAACAAGCTGTCAATTATCTCCACTCCCCAGCTGGAGTGCCTGCCTTTGATGCAACTTTGTAGCTTTGCAGCACTTCAGTTGAATGCCTATATATAGCCAGAATCTAAGCAACATTTCTTTTATATTTTATATTCACACCCAAAAGCTTTAAACATTGTTTTATTAATAGGGAGATAAAGGTGAACCTGGAATACAAGGGAAGCCAGGATTATCAGGAGCTAAGGTAAATATGAAATCTGGAAACAATCCATTAGAAGACAGGCACTGTAATTAAAAGTTCCATGATTTATTTGTCAGTTCAAAGGATGTTTTGTATCAAATTAGAACATATTTAATGGTTGGCTGTTATTAACATTGTACTGTATCTTTAGGTAATATAAATTAGTAGAGTCCCAGTGAAGTCTGTGTGTATATGCAATTTTATACCAACTGAGGGTTTAGCCAATTGTTTATGTCTTATCCATACAGAAAATTGGTTAGATCTGTAATTCTCCATACCAGTATGCTATTAAAAGTTTATTCTAGTTACTTATCTCTACTTATACATTTGTATAGTACCTTGTCAAGAAAAAATGTATTTTTTTCATGTGCAGAAGGGATGAATATGAGGGAAACCATAGCTTGTCCAAAAGTTACAGCTGAATACTATTTCACCTTTATGCTTAAGTGGCACTAATGTTGCTATGTAACTGTAGTTTTTGGCACTTACAGTTTGAATTCTTTTTACACCTAGGGGAAAATGGAATCACCCAAGTATGTGAGTGTTTGGTACAAGTAAAATGGTAGTGTAGGAGATGGGACCTCTCATATTTTACCCCCAGAACATAGGTGCAATTGTACTTGCTTACTCAGAGCAGGATGGAGCCTGCAGGTTTTGCTTCCCAGCAAAGTGTTCTAACCTTGAGTCCATGGCCTAGGTACTACCTGGAATACTTTCTACTTATCTTCCTGAAGTTGACCAAGAGGCAGATACAGACAGCCAGGAGGGAAAGATATGTTGGGTCAGGCAGAGGAGGAACACAATCTGCAGGGAGGATGGCTGTGTCAAATAGATGGTACCCTGGAAGATTATCTACTCTAACCCCCTTCACAGAGCAAGAGTTTGTTCTCTCTCAAACATCCAAGACAGAATTCTGTCCAGCCTGTTATTGAAAATTTCCAAGGAGGGAAATTATACAAGTTTCCTAAGCAATATAAAGTTGAAGTACCTTCAAAGAAATCAGTGTAAGAAAAGTGAATGTCCAGTCCTTTATGCTTAAATGTTGTATAGACATTGAATATAGACAAGGGTATATTAAACCACATAATTTTTAATGGTAAGTTGTTCAAAAGTAAACTGACATTACTACATGTAGCTTTGTTAATGTAATATTAAAATGCCTTTGGTAAAGGGCAATCAAAACATTTTTTCTGAATGTTGGATGGTTGAGATAAGAAAGAGTAAGAGAATATTGTCATGACTTGAATTATTCTGGCTGCATTTGACTTGGAAAAAAATAATGCACACTTCAATCATCATGTGTTATAAAATCTCAGATTATCATAGCTAAGACATATGATTTTGAAAAAATATGCAATATATGTTCTTATACACAGCACATCAGTGATACTTATGGAGCTATTGTATTACTCAGGGAGAACAAGGAGGAGTAGGTATTCCAGGTGAACCAGGGTACTCGGGCATGCCTGGGACACCGGGTACAAAGGTAAGTAGTTTCTGTAACTTTTGTTATATAAAGTACTTCACATGAAATTCTATAATAAACCCTTTCTATGAAAGAAAGTCTTTCAGAAACAAGCCCACAGAAGTGGGTTAAGTGACCATTCTAGCTGTTAACCAGCAATTGTCTGTGTAGTAAGTAAATGAAATAGAATAGGAAAGTATTTGTTGTGTTCTCATTAACTTGTCTTCCAATAAGAAAATCTGATTCTTTTACATTCTTAGCTCTGCTTGAAATTGAGCCTTCAGTCTCATGACACCTGTCATGGCAGAATTAAACTCTTTGTGCTGCAGTTCTTCAAGATTCGTATTTAAATTTTCATAATACATTGCAAAAATTATGGTCTGTGCCTCAGTTTTTGGATCCTTAGCTTGAAACAAAAAGAAGAAATCTAACAAATTATAATTAGTGGTGCACTGCAACTAACCACGTAAAATCTAGTCAAATGATGCAAAGTGAAAGCATTTAGAAAACAATTTACTGAAATTAAGTTAGAGGTGTCCAAATTCTTAGTGGCTGGGGGCCACAAACTGCATAGGCCATGGATCTCTGGGCTGCACAGAAGGCTCCAATGAAGGCTCCCAGTCCTGCTAGTGGCAGGAGCAGAAAGTGGAAGCTGGAGGAGAGAGTGGGAGGCCAGAGATTTCATCAGCAGCAATGTGGGAAGGGCATTCAGGTCAGAGTACATAGATTAATTACTTGTGGGCTGCCAGTTGGTCAGATCTGCACTCAGTGATGCAATTAAACTCATTCAAGAGATGACTGTAGATGAACTGTTAAGGGATAGTGAGCCTGATATAATTAACTGCAAGAGTTGTGCTTTGTTCATAGTGGGGGAAATCAGGCAAACTAGTATTGATTTAGGATTGTGTCTGGTTACAATGTCGACAAATTTTGTCCTCTGGAAACAAAACAGGAAAACCTATGGTGCCTTATTTAAATTCTGTGCAAACAGTGGCTTAACTCCCAATGACAAATTGAATGCATCATTATATACTATCCTCTTTAATTTGACATATGAAAATCACTGTCCTTATTGAGAGTTATCTGCACAATAAATTTCCTCTGTGCTTTATTGCTTTTTAGTGTTTGTACACCTGTAAATCATTTGAGGTTGTTCATTACTGATATGCATAATTTGTAACTTGTCTTGTATTTACTGAATAAAATTAAAATGAATATTTTGAAAATGGACTACTTGACAGTGGACATGTTATAATACCTTCTAATATTTACAGGGGACCAAGGGAAGCCAGGGCGAAAGAGGTATCCAGGTATATTAACTCTGTTTTACATCCAAAACGATTGTGATATATTTACTAATAAATCAAGTGCTGAATTAATTTGAAGTGTTAGTTTTAAAAATTAAAATAAATGGAAATTTTGCTTGAATACATAGATGGCAGGATGTAGATTTAACTCAATAAATCATCCCATAACAGCAGTGAGAATAATGTTTTTAAATTTCAACTCTGAAACTGTATTTCTGTAATATAAATATGAGGACTTTCAGACTGAAAGCTACCTGAAAACCACTGAAATAAGCAGAAGAGATGGAGATCAGTGTTCTCCTTGATATTCAGGTTACAGATTAGGGATTATAATACAAATGCTTATATCTACACCTTGAAGTGGATTCATAGAATCATAGAAAATTAGGGTCAGAAGGGACCTCAGAAGGTCATCTAGTCCAACCCTCTCAGGAATGGTGATGCGGGATTTTGTTTGATTCCATTGATAGATGGGATTTTGGTTGGGCGTCGTACCTTGACTACATATTTTTTAAAAATTATATTTCTTTTTTGAAGGGACAAAAAGGAGAAAAAGGAAGATCAGGAACTCCAGGTCATCAGGTATCATTAAAAGAAGTAGTCAGTTTCAAGAAAACTGCATTTCATTTTTGTTCCTTTCAAAGGTAACTGACATTAATATTGTAACTCATTATATCTAGAAATAAAACAGCACTCACTAAAAGTTCCTATGTATTTATGTCTCTGTGTGTGTAACTATTTAAAAAAAATTATGGGATATTTAGTACAACAAAATGAAAATATTTTGTTTATTAAGAAATACTACAGAGCAGAGAAAAGAATCAGGTTTATTTATTGCATAGCGAGTCTAAAAGGTGAGAGAAGTCTGAAGTAACAAAGACCATCTTTATCAACTTGATTCATCTTGTATTCATAATTTTCTCTATTGCTTTCTAAAGGGAACAAAAGGACTGAATGGAGAAAGAGGAGAGGTATGCTTTTACAAACACCATTTTATGGTCTTATTGGAAAATTTTGTGAATAATGACTTATGAAATCACTGTTTGTAACTATTTGGATTACATGTGTCCTAATTGCTGTATAGGTGAAAGAGCAATATTAAGACACAAAGTCTTTTAACAAAAAAAAATAAAATAAAATAATGATCCAGTACAAAAATAATATTGAGGGAAGTCAGTGTAGTAGACAGTAGAAAGAACACTAAGTAAAGACAAGATCTTTAGACACTAAATAAAATAAAATCCAAAGACAAAAAATTTAAAGAGGTCAGTCAAAAGAAAGGTCTAATTGATGAAAAATAAGGATGGAACTTAAAAAAATAAAAATAAAAAAGTGTGTAACTTTCTGGAGGGTTCATTCATCATGCCAAGCTCTCATTTAAAAAAAAAATCCCAAATTTTATAACACTAAATTTTTTACTAGAGATATCTTTGCTAAATAACCCTATGTTCTGAAATCATGGACAAGGTAGCTTAGCTTACCAAAGAGTTACTTCATATACCTTTTAGATTACATTTTTGATGCTCCTACATATTCTAAACTAAGGATAACTGACCTGTGGCATGGTACCACACCTGTCATGGGCACCCTGTGTGTGTGTGTGTGGGGGGGGGGGGGGGCACACAACAAATCAAGGAGACAGCACAGTGGCTGATAGGGCAAGGAGCAGAAAACAGAGCAGCAGCTTGGTCAGGGAACAGAAAGCTGAGCATCAGATTGGGTAAAGGAAAGGGATCAGTGTGGTGCTTGAGGAGGGTGGGAATAATTTGTAACATGCCTTCCAAAATGTTGGCCCACTGTTCTAAACCATCATAATATTTGACCACATCTAGATGTTCAGTTTAACAGGAGAATTGCCACTCTCCCAGTAGTAACCACAAGTGTTTAGATATTCCAGCTTTTTCTCCTGCAGCAAAAATGGCCATTCTGGGAGAAAAGTACCCAGCTATAATGAGGAAGAAATTGCCCCCAGGACAGTTTCTCTTGGGAGACTAAACATTGGCATGCTTTCCCCTGGTTTAACTCTTCCTAGAGATCAGAAATAGTGGCTGGGGAAAGGCTCCCATGCCTTCCAGAGATCATTATCTTCCCAATTTGGAGAAGGTATGAGAGGGAGTTGTTGTCCATACTGCTTTCTGTCCCCAAATCATTTCTAGTGATGGAAATTTTCTACTGCTATAATTGAACATATTATTCATTTGATAACATTGCTTGTTTTATACACTGTAAGAGGAAAGGCCCTGGAGATGAAGGAAAACCCAGGGATGATAATCATCCTTCACTTAACCCAGGTGGGAGGGGGAACGTAGCCATGGCCTGGAGCACTGCACTGTGCTTCTGGAGTGAGCGCTACATCTGGATTGGCAGGTGGGAAGTTCAAAGCAGTACTTCTGGCTCTGGAAAGTGGCAGCTGGAAGAAGCTGCAGCATCCGTGGAGAGATGATGCCAGAGGACTCTCCTGTTTACGCTGGTCTGTAGTGAGCGGTGGGTGAAAGCACTCAAGGTAGCAGGCATGTGTGGTTTGAAGACCACCAACGAACTCAGGTACCCTCAGGCAGAACACTGGTGTGGCTTGCCTGAGTAAGAAGCAGAGCTTGGGCTGAAGAGGAGCCAGGTGGTGTGAGGCATGGGAGCCCAAGCCTATTATGACCTGGGGCAGTGCAGCCAGCCCTGCACCAAGCGCACCAAATTGATTTACTTTAGAGATTATTAGTTAATTGATGGGGTGAGGGATAAACCCTGAACACATGAATTGATTTTTGGTTGACACAACTTGGTAGACTGAATATGAATTAATGGAAGCATTTTGAGTTGCTTTACCATGGAGATTGTAAATCATTTGATAGAGGATGAAGAACCCTGAAGAAACGAAGGGACCTCAGTCTATGTGCTCTCCGAGACTGAAGGAATTAAATGGTTTGGTCAGAGTTAATTTATCCTTGAGACTCTTAATCACTTTATAGAAGGGGAGGAACCCTGAAAGCATGATGAACCATATGGATTTGAGTCATGGGGGGGACTTCTAATGAACTCACCAGAAGGGCCTGACTGGGATCACTGCAGGGTAGGATTGCCCAATTTGCCCCTAAGGTTATGACTCCAAGAAAAAAACTGGATAACATTTAGGAAGTGCTAAGAGTGGTGTGAAGGGATGGCAGAGCCCCACAAAGAAATTTCTCCAACAAGCCTGGACTTATCACCCAGTGGAACCAGCTTCTTAGCTGAAAGAATATCAAAATCATGGCAGAGGAGAAAAAGAAATAACACCAGAGAGCAGCTGGGAATAGCACTGATCCCTCCCTATCCTGTTGCCATTCACCGGGAAGGTGCCAGGTCAGACAGGGCCTGGGCCATACAGTACCTACCCCCCCTTACACACACATTTAATAAAATATATAGTACTTGTATAATAAAGTCGTTTCAGTGTAAAGTATCTTCTGTCAGTAGTTTTCAGTCTTTGTTCAGTTAGCTCTTCTGCTTTTCTTGATCATCTCTGCCAATATTAAGGGTCAGCAAACAAGACCACACACAGGATGTGGCTGTCTATTACAAGACCAAGATATACTGTAGAAAATGTTCTTTTAGCAGTTTCATTTAGTTTCTTGGCAGGTTCTGCAAGCAGTTGTGCTAATGATTCCATTGTTTTGATTTGTTTTGTTATATTGACTTGCAGCCTGCAGCTTCTTTCTATACTGGATGCCATTTTCTCTGCATTGGTTGGTTCTTAAATCTTCCAATGCCTCTTTAAAACTGCTTTAAATAAAGTAACTTCAATTAATATGTGTCTAAATGTGGTTTATAGTTATAAACATAATTAGAAAAATAAAAGTAACTCCCTAGTGCTTTAAATAATTTCTCATGTCACATTTCTAAAACTGGGTTTTTAGAAGTACCCACAAAAATACATAGTTAAGATACCTAAATAAATGGCTTGATTTTCAGATATTGGCATATACAACTGGTATTGCAGTTAAAAGCTTCCTCCCTAAACAGTCTCCAGACATAATCTGTCTAATGAAAATACAAGTAAATACATTTATCACAGCATGAAAGAAGGGGGATACTACAAATGTAATGGCATTAAATAAAAGCACCAAATTTCTGCAACAAAATGGTAACATTGACATTGCCAAACAGTGAAATTGAATGTGGTCTTAAGAAACTTAGCTCCGCTTTATCTTTTATATCATAGGGTTAGATTACATTTTAGAGTTAGCAGGTGCTAATGTCAGTCTGTGTTAAAGCTAAATAAAATGCTAGTGATCACATTTGGGGTTAATACTCTCTAATATGCACTGAACAGACCTGCTACTAGAGGACTGGCAAGCAGGGGTGTGGCTAGGGGCTGCGAGTCTGCTCCATACCTGTCCTGCTTACCAGCTCTCTAGCTAAAGTATAGGCTGGGGAGGATGCGGGGAATCCCTGTACCACTTGGATTTCCTCCTTTGTCCCCATCAGCCCTCGGATATCCCTCCCCTCTGCCTTCACCTCCTGATCAGTGCCTCCACCCTCAGCATAACTGCCCTGCCATCCCAATCAATTGGCCTGAGAGGAGTGACAGCAGAGGGGAGTGGCTGCTGCCTCCCTGCCTGTTTCTGGGTTCCCTGCAGCCTATATTGCCCTGTACACCTGGGTTCAGCCCCTATCAGACCCTGCAGCTGCTCAGCATCTCTTTGCCCTTTGTCCCCAGGTCCCTCCTTCAGTTGCAGGGACTAGTGGGGACTGGATCTGGGTGTGCAGGGTCAGTGAGATCTGCAGGGACCCCAGAAGCAGGTGGTTAAGAGCAACCCCCCACCACTACTACTTTCTCCACTCTTGGGCTGATTGAGGTGGCAGGGCAGTGATCCAGGGGTTGAGAGGTTGATAGGGGGATAGATGAGTTGGTTGGGATGGCAGGGTCTGGTGATTCTGGAGATCCAAGGTCTGGTCTGGAGATGCAGGGGTCAGTTTAGGAGACAAAGAGGGTGGCAATCCAGCAGCTCCCCACCCATCCACTTCCCTCTCACTCGTTCCTCTTCCCCTCTCCAATCCTGCCCCCTTCCCCTTGGTCCCCCTGTCCCCCTTTGCCCCTTTCCCTCCCTCCTCACTCATCCCAGGCCTCCTATTCCCAGCTGTCAGTAGAGGGCCTTAGAGTCCTGGTTGACACTGGAGGACTGCAATGGGTGTTTTTTTGTTAGATGAGCACCCAGAAATTAACTTGAGCTAGGTAGCACATCTCAAAGGATAATCCTTGCCTATAGTAGCATAACTTGGATACCTAGAGGGCACTTAACACTTGTTAACAAACCTTAATGTGCAATCATTCAAGTTTTAACTGCTTTTAAAATGTTTTAATTATAATGTGTAATTTCACCTTTTTTTGGTTGTTCTGAAAGAGAATGGGAAACTGCTGCTTAAAACTACACATCAGCTGTTATGATTGAGGAGTTACGTCTTCATGATCCTGTGATGGTTCTAGTTGACTACATTTTCTTAACTTGATGCTGCATTAATTGGGATTAAAGTCCAAGTGTTTTTGCTACATTTATATTGCTACAGAACAATGCAGATGTAACTGTTGCATCATAGCAATTTATGTATAGTTTCATAATTGGTAGGGTCGGAAGGGACCTGAGCAGATCATCAAGTCCAACCCCCTGCCATGGCAGAAAAGAGTACTGGGATCCAATGACCCTGGCAAGGTGTTCATCCAGCCTCCACTTAAAGACCCCCAGGGTAGGAGCCAGCACCACTTCTCTTGGAAGTTGATTCCAGATCCTAGCCGCGCTGACGGTGAAGTAGCGCCTCCTGCTATCTAGCCTAAATCTACTCTCTGGCAGCTTGTGACTGTTATTTCTTGTCACTCCTGGGAGTGCTTGGGGGAACAGGGACTCCCCCAGTGCCTGTTGGTCCCCCCTGACCAGTTTGTAAACAGCCACTAGATCCCCCCCTCAGCCTTCTCTTGTGGAGGCTGAACAAGTTCAGGTCCCTTAACCTCTCCTTGTAGGGCCTGCCCTGCTGACTCCTGATCATGCGGGTGGCCCTCCTCTGAACCCTCTCCATGTTGTCCACATCCCTTCTGAAGTGTGGCACCCAGAACTGGACGCAGTACTCCAACTCTGGCCTGACCAGTGTTGCATAGAGGAGGAGGATCACCTCCTTGGACCTGCTTGAGATGCATCTGTGGATGCATGACAAGTATAGTTGGCCTTCCTGACTGCTTCCCCACATCGGCGGCCCATGTTCATTTTGGCATCAGTAATGACTCCAAGATCCTTGTCTGCCTCTGCACTGATGAGAAGGGAGTTCCCTAGCCTGTAGGTATGCTGCTGGTTCTTCCTCCCCAGGTGCAGCACCTTGCACTTGTCAGTATTGAAACCCATCCTGTTCTCAGCTGCCCACCCCTGTAACCTGTCTAGGCCTGATTGCAGCCTATTCCTCCCTTCTAGGGTGCCTACATCCCCCCACATCTTAGTGTCATCTGCAAATTTGAACAGGGTGCTTTTTACACCCCTGTCCAAGTCGCTGATGAAGATGTTGAACAGTGTGGGCCCAAGGACCGAGCCCTGTGGAACCCCACTGCCCACATCCCTCCAGATGGAAAATGACCCGTCCACCACCGCTCTCTGGGTGCGGCCCTCCAGCCAACTAGTGAGCCATTTGACAGTAGATGTCGATGCCACAGTACCCTAGTTTTTTAATGAGAATGGGGTGAGAGACCGTGTTGAAGGCCTTCCTAAAGTCCAGAAAGACTACGTCCACTGCTACACCTGCGTCTAAGGATTTTGTGACGTGGTCATAGAAGGCCACCAGGTTGGTCTGACAGGACCTGCCTCTAATGAACCCATGTTGGTTGCCCCTAAGCATAATCTCCCCTGCTGGCCCCTCGTGGATATGTGCCAGGATAACTCTCAAAAAGCTGTGCCAGGACCGAGGTAAGACTGACTGGCCTATAGCTTCCTGGGTCCTCCTTCCTCCCTTTTTTGAAAATAGGGACCACATTGGCCCTTTTCCAGTCTTCTAGCACCTTGCCAGAGCACCATGAGTGCTCGTAAAGCCGTGCCAGGGGTCCTGCAATGACCTCTGCTATTTCCCTCAATACTCTGGGGTGGAGATCGTCATGACTTGCTAATTTAAATACGTTCAGTCCCTCCAGAAATTCCCTGACTAGGTCCTCACTGACCCTAGGCCTGGGTGTGCCTCCCCTGGGACCTACAGGGGTCCCGGTGGGGGGGGATGACCTGGTCCCTGCTCAGAAAAATGGAGGCAAAGAAATTGTTAAATAGGTTAGTCTTGTTGTTGTGGGGGCCAAGGGGGAATCGAGGATCAGGAGTCCTCGGGAATGCTAGCTGGGGTTGCGGCTGCAATCCCGTGGCAGGCAGATGGGTACTCTCTATCACCGGAGTGGAATTAGGCGCAGACGAGACATGTATCAATTGGAAAAAACAGAGGTAGCTTTACTTACACTGTAGAGTCGTATGCAGCGCAGGCAATCGTAGTTGCAACAATTCTATTCTTTAATCAGTAATCGAGGAGCTCTTGTAGACCGGGTAGCTTGGGTCTAACTCGGGCATGCAACACGGAGGATACGTCACAAGGCTTCGCCGACGGGGAGTCATTGGCAGGTGATCAAGCTGCCGGAGTTCCACTCCAGGGGGAATGGCGGAGTTCTCCAACTAGGGCGGAAACGCCCCTAACCTTTTATACGGCTAGCGAGCCAATTGCTAGCCGCCACATGGGAATAATTTAACATCGGCCAATCGTATTATGCAAATCTGCATTTCCTCGGCGGGAACTCTGTCCACGCCGGAACTCTTCACCATGCCGAGACTTCCCCTGCCTTACCGTGCCTTGTGCTAGAAAGTTCCACTGTGTCGAGGCACTGATCCAAATCAGCTCTGACATGCTCCCTTGCCGAAGACACAGCTGGGACTTGAAGCACGTGCACGTCATCCAAGTTATCGCTCCTTCTTAAAGATAACCGACTACGTACAAAAGTATATAACGACAGTAGTTCGTCCTCTACGGATTGAACCAAATAGTAACCAACACACATACACACACACACACATCAATATATTGGTCACAAAAAGTTCAATCACGAGGAGTTCAATAGGTGTCATGGCAGAGTCATGCGTCAGACGACCTCTGCGTCTCTCTTTCTCTCTCTCTGGATCCGCTTCTGACACGTATTTCGAACCTCGGGTAAACACTGTAGAAAAAAGAATTCTTAGACACTGTTAATCAACTTATATAACACTATCCATTTGGAGAGGTAATCAGATCTCTTCTCTTGGTTCCCCACTCTCCTTCAAGCATGTGACACAGGTGCTTGAACTTGACTCAGCTCTGGATAGCTCTTGCACGCCCCCAAATGCACCGCCGTGAATGACGATCCACACACGGACACTGCGTTGTCTTGTCCTAGCACGATGAAGATGCTCCAGAGTCGCCGTCTAGATTCTTCGGACACTGGAAACCCAACTCATGGGCCAACTGCCATTGACTGTCTCCCAGGATCCGCAGCTGTCGCTTCGTGAGTCTGGAGTGGTGCAACAGGAAACCAAACATAATCCTCTCCTCTTTCATCCTCTGTGGCAGTTGCCACACTCACTCTGGGTCATTCGAAGTCCCTGTGTCTGACTTCATGAGTGCTTGGACTCACGGAAGCTGTCGCAAAAGGCTGCAGGCCGGTTGGCCGGCTAATGGGTTGAGGAGGGCTCGAAGGACGGTGGATCAACACACATCGTTCCTCCCTCCATACACCTCAGCACAAGCCTCTATGCTGTCAAAAGTTACTGGAACAGTTCCAGGGTTTCGTAGGTGGTGATGCGGCCACGGTCTCTGCTGCTGGGTCGGCGTCAAACCCAGCGCGTGCTCCCTGGGGTTCCAGGAACCGTACGAGCTTCCTATCACCGCCAGTAGGATCTGCTCTGCACTGATCCTCGCTGGACGACCCTCGTGCCAGACATGGGGCTTGTGATCCACTTGACCCACGATGAGTGCTGGGAGCGGAACAGGCCAGTGAGTGTTATACGTTAGCCACTCTATATTGGTGGCGTGTCCTCCACTCCACGAGGCTTGTCGAGTGAAGAAACTAGCCTCTTCTAGATCAAGCACGTCGGATCCAAACTCCACGACCAGACGTCCTAACCATACAGCCAAGGTCTCATCGGGCTTAATCTTCGACTCTTTACACAGTTCCTGTAGCTCAGTCCAGGTTCTAGTGTGATGAGTAGTGTGGATTGTCTCCCACACTCAGCTGCCTATTGCTGCAGAACACGTAGCCGTTGTCGAAGCTGCCACTGCATCTGTGGAGAGGGACGGATGTTCTCCGCTCACTGCCCCCTCCCCGTGGAAAGGAGGCGGGACTGCCGGAAGTGACGTTGCGTCGGTGGGCGGGGTCGCCAGACGGGTTCCCGCCGATTCTCCTGAAGCTCCTCCCTTCTCTTCCGGTTCCAGGCAGCTCGCTCCTTCCTCGGTGCCATCTTGGAGTGGCGGCGACTCGGGGCCTCTCTCCTCTGCTGCTTCTCGTGCTGCCGGAATGGCTACGAGCAGTCAGGCTTCTAGGTCTGCATTCCTCCGCAACAAAGTTGTCACAGCGCGGAGCAACACATCCAATACTCTCTCTCTTTTATCCCTCGGGGCTACACTTGTATGGCCTCTCAACCCGAGTGCCAGCGGGGGGCTAAACTGGTCAGCCGTCGTCGGCTCTTCACCCTCCCGTGCGAGCTGCACACAGCGAGTGAACTCCTGGCTGAGAGCCAGGTTCACGTCGCCCGATTCCCATCTGGCGAGGGGTGCGGTGTTCCCTCTCTCCCAGGGCCTGAACTGGACTCTCTTGCTGCCTATCACACACCCAAATGCCTCGGGGTGCAGATGTGCCTCCCATACTTCCGATACCTCTTCTCCTTTTTCCTTCAGTGAAAGGTAGCCATCGATAAACCTTTCACCCACTCCGCTCCGAGGTATAGTCCTCCCTGGTGATGGCCCCTCCCTTCAATTGGGTGTATGCCTCCTTTTTAGCTAGGAGACATTCCCATATGCTTTTGGTGAGCCATAGGGGCTTTTGCGCCCTCTTGCCCCCTTTGATCCTTGTTGGGATTACCTCCCTTTGGGCTTGGAGGATCGTCTCCTTAAGGAACGACCACTCTTCCTGGACACCTGACTCCCCTCCCCTCCCTTCCGGGACCTCAGTGCCTCCCCGACTATTCTCCTTGCCTCATTGAAATCCACCCTCCTGAAGTCCAGGGCTTCTGCCTTGCTGCAGGCCTTTGCCACCTTGTGCTGGATGGTGAATTCCAGCAGGCGATGATCGCTGTCACCCAGGTGGTTGAGCACCCTCAGTTATACAAGTAATGTCTGTCATGCATTGCTTGTTCTGTTGCAGCTGACTTAAGGGGTGTTCTGGAGTTTCTGGTTTAGTTACAGTATTATTTTTTAGAATACATTTCTACATACTTTCATGGAAGTAGGTCATATCAAAGAACTATACCTTGCACTTAGATGAAAATGTGATAAAACTTGTGAAAGTCTTTGGTTTTTCTAAAAGTTAATTCTACAGTGTCAGACTAGTCCCTAAAAATCTCCTTTCCCTGCACAGATGAGCTTTACCCTTTCTGTTGAGAGTTCCACTATTCCAGAATAGGGATTTGTTGACCACAATCTTCATCTCAGAGATTTAGCTGACCTTTTATGTATTCTGAGCCAAGCATGGTACCTCTGATTCAGTATTTTTAGTTAACAATTCTTTGCCAAAGTTGCATAGGAAAAATGGTACCCAAAGAACTCTGTGTCCTTGCTGCTTTGGTTTTGAGGGTGTGCCAGCTTCACTGGCAGGTCCTTTATTTGGCTGCCCCACTGGGCAGCTGATCTGCCAATCTAATTCCAAACAATCTGTAAATTTGGGTTTCTTGCCTGCCACATCTGTGCTGTCCTACTAAGTATAGGTCCTCTCTTGGAAGGCAGACACTCAGGTGCCTCATTTTATTTCCCTCATCATCAGGCCAGAGAAGGAGTCTTTATGCCGCATGGCACCCAGGCCACACTCCTAAACAGTCCTCGGGTTATGGCATCCCCGGTTCACCACAACAGTAGTTCTCATGTGCAGAGTCCCTCGACCACAACAGTAACATTCTCCAGCTTGCAGCTTCTTCTACCCCAATGGCAAGAGTTTCATAGATTCATAGATGTTAGGGTCGGAAGGGACCTAAATAGATCATCGAGTCCGACCCCCTGCATAAGCAGGAAAGAGTGTTGGGTCTAGATGACCCCAGCTAGATACTCATCTAACCTCCTCTTGAAGACCCCCAGGGTAGGGGAGAGCACCACCTCCCTTGGGAGCCCGTTCCAGACCTTGGCCACTCGAACTGTGAAGAAGTTCTTCCTAATGTCCAATCTAAATCTGCTCTCTGCTAGCTTGTGGCCATTGTTTCTTGTAACCCCCGGGGGCGCCTTGGTGAATAAATACTCACCAATTCCCTTCTGTGCCCCCGTGATGAACTTATAGGCAGACACAAGGTCGCCTCTCAGCCTTCTCTTGCGGAGGCTGAAAAGGTCCAGTTTCTCTAGTCTCTCCTCGTAGGGCTTGGTCTGCAGGCCCTTGACCATACGAGTTGCCCTTCTCTGTACCCTCTCCAGGTTATCTGCATCCTTCTTGAAGTGCGGCGCCCAGAATTGCATGCAGTACTCCAACTGCGGTCTGACCAGCGCCCGATACAGGGGAAGTATCACCTCCTTGGACCTATTCGTCATGCATCTGCTGATGCATGATAAAGTGCCATTGGCTTTTTTGATGGCTTCGTCACACTGCCGACTCATGTTCATCTTGGAGTCCACTAGGACACCAAGATCCCTTTCCACCTCTGTGCCACCCAGCAGGTCATTCCCTAGGCTGTAGGTGTGCTGGACATTTTTCCTCCCTAGGTGCAGCACTTTGCATTTCTCCTTGTTGAACTGCATCCTGTTATTTTCTGCCCACTTGTGCAACCTATCCAGGTCTGCCTGCAGCTGTTCCCTGCCCTTCGGCGTGTCCACTTCTCCCCATAGCTTTGTGTCATCTGCAAACTTGGACAGAGTACATTTGACTCCCTCGTCCAAGTCACTGATGAAGACGTTAAAGAGTATCGGTCCAAGGACCGAGCCCTGCGGGACCCCACTGCCCACACCCTTCCAGGTCGAGACTGACCCATCCACCACGACTCTCTGGGTGCGGCCCTCTAGCCAATTTGCCACCCACCAGACTGTGTAGTCATCCACGTCACAGCCTCTTAACTTGTTCACCAGTATGGGGTGGGATACCGTATCGAAGGCCTTCCTGAAGTCTAAGTATACGACATCCACCCCTCCTCCTGTGTCCAGGCGTTTCGTAACCTGGTCATAGAAAGAGACTAGATTGGTCAGGCACGATCTGCCCGCCACAAACCCGTGCTGGTTTCCCCTCAGCATAATTTGCCCTGCTGGGCTCTCACAAATGTGAGCCTTGATAATTTTTTCAAAGACTTTACCAAGGATGGAGGTGAGACTGACTGGCCTATAGTTGCCCGGGTCCTCCTTCCTCCCCTTTTTGAAAATGGGGACCGCGTTAGCCCTTTTTCAGTCCTCCGGGACTTGGGCCGTGCGCCACGAGCGTTCGAATATTCCTGCCAGTGGCTCTGCAATGATGTCGGCCAGTGCCTTCAGCACCCTCGGATGGAGCTCATCTGGGCCTGCCGACTTAAAGGCATCCAGTTCTTCCAAGTGACTCTGCACCACCTCAGGATCTATGTATGGAAGTCTGGCGCCTTGCTGCTGCCTCTCTACAACCCCAGTGAGAGACTTGTCGTGCCCCTCACTTAGGAACACTGAGGCAAAGAACTCGTTGAGGAGTTCAGCCTTGTCCCCCCTATCTGTCACCAATTGTTTCTGCCCATTTAGCAGTGGTCCTATTCCTCCCTGGGCCTTTCTTTTACTCCCAATATATCTAAAAAACAATTTCTTGTTGTCTTTTACTTGGGTTGCCATCCTCAGCTCCATGGTAGCTTTGGCCCGTCTAACTGCCTCCCTACAAGCACGAGCAGAGGAGGTATATTCATCTTTAGTGATCTCACCTTGTTTCCACTTTTTATGTACTCCCCTTTTGGCCCTTAGGCTGCCCTGGATTTCTCTGGTCAGCCAGGGAAGCCTCCTGGCCCCTTTTCCTCTTTTGCCTCGCTCGGGGATCGTCTTGCTTTGTGCCCGAAGGATCGTTTCCTTAAGGCACAGCCACCCTTCTTGGGCTCCCATCCCTTCAAAACACCTACTCTGCAGTGTGTCCTTGACTAATCGCCTGAGTTCATTGAGATCAGCTTTCCTAAAGTCTAGCACTTTTACCCTACTAGTTACCTTACCCACTTGCCGTCTTATGTTGAACTCTATTATTAGTTGATCACTGTCTCCCAAATGGCTACCGATCTGGAGGTCCCCTACCATGTCATCCCCTGTTGCCAATACCAGATCCAGTATGGCATTCCCCCTAGTGGGACCATGTACCTCCTGTGTCAGGTGGAGGTCCTGTACACAGGTTAGAAACCTGCGTGAGCGGTGGGACTTTGCTGTCTGCGTCTCCCAGCAGATGTCTGGGTAGTTTAGGTCCCCCATGACTACCGCCTCTTTAGCTTTTATGGTCTCCGAGAGTTGCCTCAGGAGCCCCGCATCTATTTCTTCCCTTTGGTGTGGGGGTCTGTAGCAGACCCCTACCACCAAATCCCTTTCTCCTTGCCCCCCATGTAGCCTAACCCACAATCCTTCTACTTCCTCAACCTTGGATTCTGTCTTGATGAGGGTTGATGTATATTGCTCACTGACATAAAGTGCAACCCCCCCCCCTTTCTTCCCCGACCTGTCCTTTCTGTACAATCTATAGCCCTCAATATGTACCGTCCAGTTGTGGGATGAATCCCACCAGGTTTCTGTTAGCCCCACTAAGTCATAGGTGTTTAGTGCAAGCAGGAGCGCTAGTTCATCCTGCTTGTTTCCCATGCTCCTAGCATTAGTATATAGGCACTTGAGCCCTGAGACTGGTGCCTTTGCTGCCCCCCTGCTCCGAGTCCCAAGGGGCCCATTGTTTCTTACCTTCTTGTTTCTTACCTGTTCTTTAGTGCTGGTCTCCCCATGGCTTTCAGGTTTCCAATGCTCTCTTTCTTCAGGCTGGTCTGTCCTTGTGGGTGCCACATGGTTTGGTGGTCCACAGCTTCCCCTGCCCTCGTACTCCCCTCCCCCCGACGAGCCTAGTTTAAAGCCCGCCGGAGGAGATCCGCCAACCTAGAAGAAAACACACGCTTACCTTTGAGGGACAGGTGAAGCCCATCCCAGCTGAGCATGTCCCTCGTCGTGATGTGCGGGTCATTGTCCAGGAAGCCGAAGCCTGCCTCGAGACACTACTGCCGAAGCCGCCAGTTGGTTTCTCGGATGCAGTTCTCCTGCTGTCTTCCTCGTCCGGTCACTGGTAGGATGGAAGAGAATACCACCTGTGCACCGAACTCCTTCAGCACGCCGCCCAGAGCACTGTAGTCTGCCATCAGGTGATCGGGGGTTCTCCTGGCCGCATCATTAGTACCCACATGGACTAGGACCATGGGGTAATAATCGGTGGGCTTGATCCTGGCCTGGATTACCTCCGTCACATCCCGAATCTTTGCTCCAGGGAGGCAGCATACCTCTCGTGCTGAGGGGTCCTGGCGACAGATGGGCCCTTCCGTACCTCTCAGGATGGAGTTGCCTATGACGAGCACTCGTCGCCTCCTCCTCTGGGTCCTCGTGGATCTCTTGACCTGTTCGGAGTGTGACGAACGTGGCGTTTCTTCCTGCCCAAGGGTTTCCTCCTCCCCTTCCATCTCCTGCAGGGTTGCCAGGGCCTCGTACCTGTTCACCAGTCGGACTGGAGAAGCTGGTACCGGTTCTCTGCGAGCTGCTCCGGTCCTGGCTGTGACCGTCTGCCACTCTGCTGTGGAGGGCACTCCCCGGGCTGCTGCTTCCTTCGGTGCCTGGGCCTGCAGGGAAAGGAAATAACTGTCAATTTCATCCTCCACCTCCCTGATCCCCCTCAGCCTGCTAACCTCCTCCCGGAGCTCCCTCACCTGCGCCTCCAGAGCCTTAAGACGGGCACCTGCCAGACAGGTGTGGGGGCCCCCAATCTCTGCCCCCCCTGGCCCTGCTGGGGATCCCCCACAGGCCAGGAGGTAGGGGGACATCAGCTCCCCCATGGGCTCAGTCTGGGTGGAGGCCTCAGACCAGCCCCGGGTAGCCTTGTCCCCCTGCTCACAGTTCTCAGCTCACAGCCTGCTGTCCTTTTGTATTCCCTCCCAGGGATGATTCCCTCTGTGAAGCTTCACAGGTTCTCTATTGGGCTTCTCCCTCCTGTGGATTTGGCTGTGGACTCCACACCATCCTGAGGGTCATCCTCCAGGCTGCTCTACAGACTTAGCCAGCCACAGGCTTATATAGCTGAAAGGGTGTGGCCTAACCTGTTTTCTCTCTTAAAGGGGAAACTCCCTTTTCTCACCGTAGTCTCACACCTATCCTAGGCTCCAATTGCTATCCCTAGGCTAACAGAAGCAAAGAGCTGGAATAAGCTTAATTTTCAATATGTACAGGGAGCCAGCCTGTTGAGTAAAATGGCACCAGTTTTACACAATTGGTTTTCAGGGTGAAACCAACAAATAATATATGTAATGAGATGTAATATCCACTAGCTTACCATTTATAGAGACATGTAAGCTAAATAACTTTAGCTGATCTCTAGTGCCTCCTAGATGGACAATTTGTTAGGACCAGATAGCAACTGATTCTAGAAATGGAGTTCCAGGAGTCATCTTTCTTTTTACATTTGTGACAGGGATTGGGTATAGTCCCATAATGTTAGGATGTCAACCACCTAAAGACAGTATAGTCATGATCCTGTTCACCATCCCTCCTTACAGAACAGTATGGAGCTGGCCAATTGTGGAAAGAGAAGCATGGCACAGTATTGTAAATGATAAAGCAGTGGATTAACACCCTGTAGGTTTTGGAAGGATATCTTGTTGTAAGCGGGTTGCTTAGCCCACTGTTTGGGGAATCTATTTCCTTAGGAGTTTCTCCCCTGCTCTGTAAAATAAAGTTCAGTCTTTTAAACAAAGAGCCAATTACATGAAACAAAAATTCTTCCCTGTCCTGGACAGTGGCAGGGGAGCTGCTTATGCTCCGGCCCCAGCACATCAACCTGATCCCTCTTTGCAGCAAGCTGTTCCTTTTCCAGTTCACTTTCCTTTTTTTTGTTTTTTTGTTTTTTTGTTTTGAGCAAAAGGAGGAGGTTCCTGGGCTTTAAATGCCCTACATTTGGGCTTTTTAAAGAGGGCTGACTGTTCCTTCTTAGATGGATAAACATATCTCTCCTCGCCCGTACCAGCCTGCTTCCCTACTGACCACCAAAACTGGAGCCTAGAATCCATTTTGTACACCTAGTCCCGCTCCTTTCTGGGAGAAGTCCATCTTGGTATGTGCAGATCCTGGTCAATGGCAGAAGTATGAGGAATAGAGTGCAGTCCCAGGTGAACAACACATCGGCTTTGAATTGGCATCTTGTTAAGGGGGAATCAATACATGTCTGTCTACAGCCTGAATCTGTTAGGCCTAGAACATGGGTATTCTTTATTTTTCACTGGGACCACATAGCCTCTCTGTTCTGGGGCCTCTATCAGAGATCCTGGTGTCCATGTAGTTGTAGTCCATCTGTGGGCAATTCCTGCACCAATGTCCAGTTTTCTACCCATAAAGCAGACTGAAAGCTCCCCATTCTTTCATTTTGTCACTATATCCCATTTCTACTTTCAAATCAGTAGCCTGGTACTGTTAAGTCCACCCTTATCTCTTTGGGAATTGGGGCAGAATTCCCAGGTTGGGTGAAGGACCTCCACCCACAGGCTTCTAGCTGTAGGAGGCCCTTCCTATTCTGAGTTCATGCATTGCTGGGCCTGTCCCTTTGGACCAGCAGGGTATTTCCCATATTCTAATCTGGCTTCAAGGACGTTCTTGACTAGGTGAGCTATCTCTTTGATATCACCTAACCAGTGTCTTCAAATTCACTCTTGGTGTCCTACAGGCAATAACTGGCAAAATTGGTCTTGTCCTCCTTATCACCTCTATTATTTCTCTGGATAAGCAGGACTTTGGTTTAAGCAGAGTGAAGCTATGGACAAGTGTTAAGGGCTGGGAGTTGGAGTTAAATGGTTCTTCCTGGAACTGGCACTGGTGTATCGCTTTGGTAAAACCTTGACAGTCTAAGATGGGGGTCTTGAGGGTTTCATAGATCTGTGTCAACTCAGCTCCCAGGACCTGGTATGTGGCCCAAACTTTCCCTGTCAGGTAAGAGGCTTGCTTAGTGGACCACTGATCCTGACATCATTGGTACATTCCAGTCACCCACTCAAAAGATTTTAGAAAGGCCTCTTGAGTGGGTGGTCTCAGGATCATCATCTGGCCCCATTTTGTGAGAATTCCCACTCTTGTTTGAGCTAGGGTAGTAGTGCCCAACTGTGTGCTGGTCTTCCCCTGATCCAGTAGCTGAACCATGAAGTGCTGCTGCTCCTCCTGCAATCTCTGCTAAAAAGGTGCTGTTGAAGCTGGAACTGCTGGAACACCCCCGCCAGCCATTTTTTGCATGGCTTCTATATCCATTTTTTATTGCTGGTGGCTGAGTGTGCTTGCTTTCTTTACCACCTGTAAGTGCATTGCTTAGCATGAGCTAGAATTCATTACATCCGGACCTCTAAAGCAAAGTTCAGTCTTATAAATAAATAGACAAAACAAAGTTCTGCTCTGTCCTGGACACTAGAAGGAGAGTCCCTTTTGCTCTGGCTTCAGCTTAGCAACCTGGCCCCTTCCTTGCAGCAAGCTGTTACTTTCACAGCTTGCTTCCTCCTCTATTTACTTTTAAGGATTCCAATGGGACACTCCCTGTTTACTCCCATGTGGACTTTTATTAACAGGGCTGACTGTTCCTCCTTAAAGGCCAGATCACCCTGTTACACTTCTTTTATTCAATACCTCTGCAATCTTTCAAATACAGGGCTAAACCAGAAAGTCTTGCAGGAATCCTATATTTCCATTATAGGGAAGCTTGCTAGTTCAATATAATATAGATGCTATAATTTAGAACCTGGAACAGCGTTATAAAGGATGTGTGACTAAGAACCTCTTAAACCTTCCTTCTTTGTCCAAAGAAATGGACTGTTTAGCAACATCCTGCCTAATGCCTTGCTTCATTTAGTATATTTGGAAGTAGATCTGTATAGGTACCAATAAGAATATGCAGAAGCCATATACAAATGGCAAGAAAAAACTCGGAGGGGAACAAAGATACAAGACTAATTTTAAACCTGGAAATGTACCAAATTACAGTGCACTTGAGATTTGTTGGCTTCAAGTTTGAAAAGCAATCCAAAATAACTAGTGCAGTAGGTAGTCGCATGTGTACAGGAATAATTGCTTTGATTAAATTCACTTATTTCCAAATGTTTTCTAGTGTTAGCTTAACCTTACCCTAGCAGATGGGTTAATTATCATCAATCATTCTGAGATGAACTGAGGTCTGGATAACAATCTAACACAAACTGAACTTCTGGCCCTCCTTCTCATACCTCCCACCGTGATTCCACTCACGCACGGGGGCCTAAGGGTGAAATCCTGACATCATTCTAGTTACTGACTTCAGTGGAGTCAGAATTTAACCTTTTATTTTCTACCCTTCCAAAATAGGCTTTTAAAGTTCTGTATTTAGCCTAGCTATGATATAGTGAAAAAGAGGAGGAAAAATATTATTTTAGGTGATTGTTTAATATTTTTATTATATTTTAAATGGGTATTTAACTGGCTCTGCCTTGGATTAAAAATTAGGCCCATACAAAAATGTACAATTGGTTATCTGTAATATTACTATATTTCAAATGGCCATTTTGCAAATAAATGTATTAATTACAAAGTCCAAAGAATTATTTATATCTCGGTGACATAGACCTATTAATGTCTGCTATTTAGCTGATCCACATACATCTTGATTATTCTGATTTGATGATAGCACCTCAGTGAAGGCCTGCCATCAGCTCACAATGAATGAAGATTCTTGTGCTTGTGGAACCCTATGAAGGGATTTAGTTATCTTTTTTGCTTCCTTTGTTTTTAGAAAGGTGAGAAAGGAGACCCTGGCATTAGAGGCTTCAGTGGACAAAAAGGCGAGGCTGGCATTCATGGTTTGGTTGGACCTCCTGGACCAAGAGGACAGCCAGGGGACAGAGGACTTCCAGGGCCACCTGGATCAGATGGAAAACCTGTATGTATGGTCTCTGATATCTGTTGTTCTTGCACATTTTAAAAACATATTCAGTGTATCTTATAACCCTTTTGTATTCATTCAGGGAAGGGAATTTTCAGAAGAGTTTATTCGCCAAGTTTGTACAGATGTATTGAGAAGTAAGTTCCAAAGAATCTTATGCATATTTTTCATTTATTTTATCATTATTTAAAGTGATTTGGGTGCTGTTATAATTATAAATAAACTCTAGCTAAGGAAAATTCATATTACTAAGGCACTGGACTGTCTATACCTCCCTTTGAGATATTTTCATGCCACACTTCATAATATTTCCAGACCTTATCAATCTGAATTCATAAATCTGCTGCCTCATCCACATTAAGATATAACGTTTGCTTTTAGTGACTAATAGATAATTATCTGAAACTCTTATTTATATAGTTTGCAGTTTTGCTTGTTTTTGTATTGGATAATGATATCTTCTCAGTATAATTCTCAGAACAGTCTAAACTTTTCCATTTGAATTCCCCTAGCCCAGTTGCCTGCTATCCTTCAGAGTGAAAGGCTACACAACTGCAACCATTGTCAGACTCAAAGTGCTCCCCCCGGACTCCCTGGTCCACCAGGACCAACAGGTCCAGAAGGCCCTAGAGGTTTTCCTGGTTTGCCTGGAAATGATGGGGTTCCAGGTCTCTCAGGAATTCCTGGGCGTCCTGGTACACGTGGAACAAGAGGTAACTGTATAGATATCTCCCATATTTTGTTTCTCTGTGTAAGCAGTGTCTGCCTTTCGTGATCTTATATATATTTTCAAACAACATTCCATCCACTTACTTTAATTTATTACTTAATGAAAAACTTTGCATCCATGGTGATCATTGCCTTCTAATAAAGATGGATAAAAGTGGTTACAATGAGCTAAAATTCTGCACTAACTCACACCTTGCCCTTCTTTCCTGAAGTCAACATAATAGTGATGTGTATTTTAGATCATAGTTTGTCCTAATATTTGGGGGGGAGGAGGGGGAGGCAGAGAGGGAGATGGGGGAAAGGACACTCAAAAAGGTGGTTGACCAGTACTCCCATGTTCTTCCAAAAGTGTAACTCTACATCTTATTTCTGGTTATTATGCTCTCCTTTAATTGACACACATGCATTTGATATCTGCTACTTTTAAAGTTTATAATTTCAGCAATCAGTCAAGATTCAGTAAATTCAGCAACGAAAATCATTACCAGGAATCATGCCAGCAAAGCCAGCATTCTCATCAGATCTCAAACTTAAGCAAAGATAAACTTAATCTGTAGGAGTCCTATGCAACAAAAAGAATCTGATCCATCATTAGAATCTTCACAATCTGGGTCCTTCTTTACTCAGGATCATGAATCATTTTTTGCCAGATGTTACAAGTATGCAATTGCTGGTGGCCTTTGTGGAAAATGCAAAGTCATTCCCTACCATTGCTTTATAATTAATGTTTCTTAGTTTTCATACAAACAGTTTTCCAGGAGAACTTTTAGGTATCTCTGTGGTAGATTGATGCTTTCCTCTAATATTCTAATTATTTGGAGCTGTTGGGCTTGGAAAAGTCTGGGAAAATTGCCATTCACCAGGGAGAGTGCATGAGAGCCAAAATACAGTGTTTAATTGCAGGGAAAAATGAGTAATTTTGGAAAGGTGAAACCTCTACAAAAGAGAGGTTAAGCTCAAAAACAAGTATTTTAAAAATCTTTGAGCTCCATATTTAGGCTGCAGAAGATTCAAAGGAAATGTCAGCTTTTACTATATTAGTACAGTTATGTACTGTGTGATTTCAGTATCTCACAGAGTTCAACCTGAGACTTGGAAAACTGTTGTTGCCTGCTGTTACACAGTAACAGACCTGTCATTAAGTAGTGTTGACTGAAGTGATCAATGTATTTCATAGCTTATTAAAAGTTACAGATTACCATTTGAGGAGATATAAAGGACCCACATTGCCATTCAGTTTTTAAGAGCAAGTCTTGTACTTCTTTGTGTTGTTTTTCCCCAGAGCTCTTGCCTTGTTGCTGTTATGGCAAAGGCAACAAAATAATAGAATTTCTCCTTGATTAAATGCATTCTGTTAGACTTACACTCATTTCCATCAGGGCTGAATTGGTCTGTTTTGTTTTCTTTTCCTTCCCCTAGGCTGCTTCTGTTTCTATTGTGCTCATCCTTTGTTTTGTGCCTGTTACCCTCATCACTAATTTTATAACCTGTAACATCTCTATACTCTCCTAAATTTTCTATATTTAATTTCTAGTGAATACTGGTGTAGTTTTTCTATGTATCTGGATTTATTTGGTTGTTATAATGTTCAAAGGCTTTTACGTGCAACTGTTCTGCAGTATTTTGAAGTTTCTGTATCCTTTCAATAATAATCAGCTATAGTACAGCAAAATGTTTACGCAAAATCATTAATTTTATTATGTAGCCCATCATAATTCACATGCTTAAAGCTAAGCTTGAATAAAGCCAAAGTATGTGGCAGCATCCATAATTTATTACCTTTGTTCTCAGCAATTACTGTATTTACTTGATTAGAAGATGAGGTCCCCCCACCCCCATTTCGCATGGTAGGGAAAAGACCCTTGCCTTACAATTGAGTATTAGGCAGCGAAGGGAGGTGAAGTTGGGGGGACTGGCAGCTGCTGTGGCTCTGGCCCCAACCCAGGGCCAGGGCCGCAGCCACAGCTGCCTCCTGGCCCCCTGCTGCCTCTGCATGCCTTGCCACTCCTTCCCGGCAGACCCCACTCTCCTCCCAAACTATGCTGCTTCTCTTTCTCCCCCCACTTCGTTGCATTCCTCCTTACTTTTGCTCTGTGTCAGCAGGATCCTTCTCTGCAGCAGCCTGGGACACGGAGCATGGCTCCAGCCCAGCCCTCTAGCAGCCATGCTGGCTCCCTGCCTTTGCTGCAGGGCTGGGCTGGAACCATATTGTGTGTCCCAGGCTGCAGCAGGGACAGAGTCTCCTGGCATAGAGCAAAGGTAAGATGGGGGGGTGGGGGAGGGGAGAGGGATGTGGGTGGAAGGGGGAGTAAGTGGAGGAGCAGGCAGCAAGGGGCAACTGCCCCACTACCTCTTTCACTGCCTGCCCTACTACCTCCACACTGCATGCCCCCTACCACCTCCCCTCCTACTGCCTTTCCCCCACCATCCCTCAATGCCTGCCTCATACTACTCCCCACCACCTGCCCTACCACATGCCCCACTACTACCTCCCTCAGTGTCTGGCCCCCACTGCCTGCCCCATTACTGTCCCTCTCATCACCTCTCCTCCCACCCTCTGCAGTCGAGTGAAAGAATTTAAGATGATCCTCCAATACTTAGATATCATACGTGGAAAATTGTAGTACATTTATAATTTTTCTATGCATAGAATCTAATTACTGGGGGTCACCTTACATTCAGGATTGTCTTATATTCAGGAAATACAGTACTACATTTTTACTGAATTTAGAGTCTCTGAGAAGGCTGTGTCAAGCTAACTAGCAAGATGCTAACAGTAGCTCAATGAATACTTCAGAAATACTTTCTTCCCTGCAACATTTTGACTGTGGCATGTAAAACAAAGTTCATTTCATAGATATTGAAGTTTTGTCTTCAGCACTTAGCTACTTTTATTTCCTGAAAAAGATTCTGATATTGATTCACGTTGACTACACAGCAAATGGTGAAAAATGGGTAGTCACTGAAAAAACTGATCATGTTATGTCATGGAACAGAGAATTTATTTCTCTTTGGATGGAAGGGACTTTAATTTTTATGTGCCTTTTGAAAAGTCTCTTATGTATTCTATTCAAAATAGGTATCATGTTGAAGTCAACAATTTTTTTTTTTCATGTGACCTTTTACTCCACCAGTGAAAAGCCCGTCAGTATCAGCCCTGTTCAGCATTTCCATCTGTCATCTATTCCCTTTGCCGAGCATGTATATTTCTTACCATTTATTGTTTATCAGTCTCCTTTCAGCTAACTAAGGCAATTACATTAGATAGCACTGTACAAGTAAATGTTTGTTATATGTTACATTATTTTGCAAGCAATCCCAATTACTTACCCCTTTGACTTCTCAGATGAAAATAATTCTTAGCATGCATGTATGTTGTTTGGTAATCTACAGGGTTACCAGGAAAAAATGGGGCAAAAGGTGGCCCAGGAATTGGACTTCCTGGTGAACAAGGTCCCCCAGGTCCTCCAGGTAAAGCAAGATCTAATTTCATGTTGATTATTTGAAAATATTAGTTTCTGAATTATTAATATAATTCAAAGAAGCTCAACTAGTTCTTAAACAATACAATGGTTGATAAAAAGCAAAGTAATATGGTTGCACGCTTTTTATTTTTTTCATTTTGTATTAGAATTAAGTAAAGTAGCTATTCATAAAAGTCAGTGACTTAAATTCCTGTTTCCAAATAGACTGAGATCTGTGGTTAACAAAGTTCTCTCTTGTAATGAAAACAGATAGAAATTGCAATTGGCCTGATTTTTAGAAATATTGAGAAACTACAAATAGATTTAAATACTCATCTGCAGAGCAGAGGGTACAGCAGCATCCAGCAGCTTTGGAAACTATCCCTGTTCTGTAAAAAAAATAAAAAAATAAAATTAAAAGACTAGATTAGAGTGCCTGATACGAGGCCAACAGAGTCCATAGAAAATTGTTCATTGATTTCACTGAACTATGATTTATGTCAAGAGAAAACTAGATTATATGAGTATTTGATTTTAAATCTGTTCTGAATTAATCTTTTTTGTATATCTTGACTCCGGTAGAGGAGGCAACACAGATAATATAGTCATTTTTAACCAATGTTTTAACTCTTTGTAATATACACTTGACTAAAGGAGACCCTTTTCCTAGGAAATGACATTTTTCTTAGCCCAGTAACATATTTCCTCAAAGTTCTGAGGGTTTGGGATCCAGTGTGTAGTTTGTATCCATACCTAATGTTCTAGAGTAATGGGTTTCTTTATCGTACATTTACCGTTAAGGTCCTGAAGGTCCACCTGGTATTAGTAAAGAGGGACGTCCTGGAGAGACTGGGCAGCCTGGTAAAGATGGAGATCGTGGGAATCCTGGAATGCGAGGACCAGCTGGACCCCCTGGAATTTGTGATCCATCATTATGTTTTAGTGTAATTGTAGGAAGAGATCCATTTAGAAAGGGGCCAAACTATTAATTTGTGATGTGTTAGAATAATAGGTATGGTGCTTGTCTTCTACAGTTTTTCATGTCTCAGGAAGATGACTAGCAATAATCCCATAAACAGGAACAAAAGTACCTCTGATTTTATAAAGGATCTAGGATAAGGCTCTAGAAGATCACACATTCCATTTTAATGCATCTCCCATTGCTGTTGAATAATTAGCATAAATTAAATCTCAAGGTCTTTGAGAGAGACATGATTTTAACATGCATAAAGTAAATCATATCTGCTATTTAGTTTGTGAGTGTCCTATCATGCTCCTGCTCCCACTGAAGTTCATTCCTAAAGCTTTTTTTTTTTTTAAACTCCATTAGGAACAGGAGCAGGACCTAAATATTTAAATTACTGTGAAATATTTCACATTAGCCTACAGATGCAGTATTTGATTTTCAAAGGATATGGCTGGCTTTTACTTCATATGTGTGTGAATCTCATTGGCTTATGTACATTACATATTTCATAGCTCAAGGTTTGCCATTACAAAAAAAATCCTATTTTTTATAAAATTCAGAGAAGTATCTGGCTTCCTTATGGAAGTAATTTCACCATTGCGTAATCTATTCTTTTATCTAAGCATCAGGGTGAAAAAGAACTCCCATTGACACTGCTGCAGCCAGGGTTTTACTCCAGAGTGATGCAGACTGTGTGGGTAGATTAACTTATATACGAATTGCCTTATTTTAAAAAATAGATTTTATTTGGTTTGTAGCTGCAGTTGGCCTGAAATGAAAATCACAGTTTTGTACAATGAAGTTTAACAATTTTAATATGCTCAGTTTAATCATAGATCAAAATTCATTTCCTTTGGTGTCCTTTATAAGAGCTGAAGTTGTCAAATGCAAGAAGCAGGTTTATAAAAAGAAAGTTCTTCATGCTTTTCACTAATGGCCATGTTTGTTACGCCGCTTTATCTTCCATTTTAAGCAAGACATTTTTTATGTTAACTTTCATTGTATGCACTGCTGGCAAGACCCATAGCTTGCTTTCTGAGTAAAAAGCAATTGCACAAGTCCCATTTACAATTTTAGTCCAATTTTAAATTAATGCAGAGTCCTTAACCAGAGCTTTATATGGAGCTTTCCCCTTTCCCCTCCCCCCCAATGTGCTGTTTCACTGTTGTCATACTAAAAAGATTGTTTAAATGCTTGACATTCAAGGTAAAATAAAATTTTGTACAGACTTGGGGGTAATGTGATGACTTGGTGAAAGGTGTTTTTATTTGGCTTTGATCTGTGATAATGGAAGAGAATGTATGATATGGATCTAGGAAAATATTAGTACCTGTCTACTACTGCTACTGCTGTTTTAATCTTTATATCTTCCCTCGGGGGGGAAAAAATATTAAACCTCGAACAGAAAGTAGCCACCCCAAAAAATACCTCCCCCAAAACGCTAATGTAGTCCATCTAAACTTGCAGGAACAGCATCCATTAACAATATTTATGCAGGGCAGGGCAGTGGCACCTTTAGGACTCATTCAGAGGCATCATTTTTTTGCAAGCAACAGCTTACTTCATCAGATGCTGTTAGTCTACAGGGTGCAGCTCTGCTCTTCCTTCTTCCTGATTTCAGACTAATACAGGTAACTATCTCTTTTTGCACAGTATAGTTGACTATGCAAGTTACCACATTTACTTCAGTAAGACCAAGATTAGTTTGAGGCTGAATTAGTCTTCATCCAGTACCTCCATATGTTGTTAAAACTCCAAATACTTAAAATGTAGAGTAATATTTTTCATATGTAAAGTAGTGCCTTCTATATTAATGCCAATCGTTTTTTCAGTTAAACCAACATCAGTGTGAGATTTGGAATCATGTAGTTAAAAAGAAAATTGAATCATAGTAGCCAGAGATGAAAAAGATGTGGCAGTTTGCTCAGTTTCTTTCTTCCTCTTCCAGAAGGGAATTATTAATTACTTGTCCTACCAAGATCCATTTCATATAGCAGAATAAACAAAAAAATATTTTGTTAGTTTGATTGTATTACAATTTGTTTGTCAGTGAAATGGGGAAAATCCTTGAAGTCTCTGACAAAATATATTGAGGAAATGCTAACAGTTAAGTTACTCTAATGGTTTATAAACGGATTAGAAAAATTGGTGTTCTTTCATGGAAAAAGGTGCTTTCATGGAAAAAGGTGGTTCCATAGTAGGACCAATGTCTAGCATATTTTTTAATTCCAAAAAAGGAAAATGAATAGTAAAATGGACAGATTTAGAAATGATACAAAATGCATACAAGGTATTCACTAACAGAAGGGTGTAAGGAATTCAAGTTAGCTCTAACACAGATAGTTGACAGTAGATTAAATGAATTGTTGATCATTATGAAACAATGCAAATTGGGAGGAATAATTTGAATTCTTCATACACTCTGCTAGTTTCTAAGTAAACTTTAGCCACTCAGGGCAAAGACCTCAGTATAACTATTTAGAGCTGGATGAAAAATTCTGCATGATGTGAAAGGACATTAAAAAATAAGTAACATTGCTAAGGAGTGAGAGAGAAAATAATACTTAAAATATAAAGTCATATTATAATTTGACCAAATATTCTCACTGTAAATTCTGTTTTCAGTTCTGGTCACTCCATATCAAAAAAGACACAGGTCCATATCCTATAATATATGTTTTCAGGTGACATTCTATACACTTGCTTTAATTCACCACTTGAGGAATAATACAACTAAATCTTTAATGGTGTTTTTATTCTAATGAAGATGGATTAAAAAGTGGTCACAATGAGCTAAATCCTGCAGTAACTTGCATCTTATACTTCTTTACTGAGGCTCTGAGTGGCAGAATCGCCACAACTGCAGGCCCAGGAGTCCCCCAGTAGCCCAGGTAAGGCTGCTGGGGCCAGCACAGTGCTGGCCTCAGCCTCACCTACCCCACCTGGGGCAAGTTGCTGTGCACCAAAACATGCTTAGCATAGGTGTTCCCTGGGGATAAGTAGCTGCAGCACAAGGTAAGCCACTGTTAGTTGTCCCTGAGGAACAAATGTCCATGTGTGTCTGGATGCTCCCAAAAGGGGGCATCCACCTTTTGAAGCTGGTCCAGTAGGTGCAAAGATCATGGAACCAAAGAAGAGCAAGAAAGATTAAAACTGGCTCCTTAGCTTAGAACAGAGGCCACTCCTCTGGGTGGGAGAGAGCCCTGATTTCTGCATCCTTTTCCAAATACTGTTCATGTATTTTATAATAAGTAATCTTTGGATAAAATGTATGGATAGCATTGAGAAGAGAACCCAGAAGCTCCCTCCCTCAAAGGGAGTGCCCTTCTCTCACTTAGGCTTCACGCTGCATGACTCAAGTGCCCTATCCAATAGGATATTGGCTAAAAGGTGGGTTGATCCTCCTACACCTCTGATGGAATAGGACCTCAAGATAATGGAGCAGGGGTGGGCAAAATATGGTCTGCGGACCGGATCTGGCCCACTAGCTGATTGGATCCAGTCTGCAGGCAGGCCCCACCAATTAATTGTATCCAGCCCTACCTGTGACTGTCCCTGCTGCACGTGCTGTGCTCCCAGCCTCCCCCGCCAGCAGGCATAGCTTCTGAGCAGGGCTCCTGCTGTGGCCACTGCCTAGGGAACTGCTGGGCTCCTCCAGCAACTTAAGAAAGGGGACCAAGTGCACGCTGGGTCATTCTGTTGCTCCCCTCTCCTGTCTGTCCCTGCCTGCCTGTCAGGACTTCGTGAGCAGCCAAGCTCCTTCATGCTCCCCCCTCCATCCACACATGCTCCCCTGCCCCACATGTGCAGGGCCAGAGTGAACTGCAGGCAGAGCCCACCCTGCTCCCCTCAACACTGAAGCTTCCCCTCCCTACCTGCTGCCCAGAGCACTGCAGCACAGACAGCTGATGCTACTGCTGCTGTCCCTGCCCAGGGAACTGCTGGGCTCCTCCAGCCTCCAGCAACTCCTCCTGTCCCTGCTGTAGCCCCGCCAGGCAAGCAGGTGAGAGAGAAGCAACAGTAGCAGAAGCCAGGCAGGTTCGGCTTCAGCCCTGCCAGACAAGTGTGGGACAGAGACTGAGAGCTGGTGATGCCAGGCTTAGCTCCCTGTCCCCTCTACCCTCTTGCAGGGGCTTGTTTTGCTGCCGGCGGTGGCAGCTGCTTTCCTGCCCTTTGCAGCGTGTTGCGAGCCAGGCAGACAGAGCTGATCCCCTTCCCCCACCCACAGAGGGGCTGGACTCAGCCATATCACAAAGAGCAGGCAGGGGGGAAGCCCCCCATGTGCACACCCAACCCACCCACACACCTCACCCTCCTCCATACCCACACACACACCCATCACTGTCTCGCACACTCCAACCATACACCCCGCTATAAATGTCCCATACCCCCATACACACACAGATAACCCCACACACCCCACCAACACACTCCACACCCCCTACACACATCCACATATACCTACATGTCACACACACACCCCTACACCCCCTCATCTTACCCACACACACATCCAGCAGTCCCAAACACTTCACACACATCCACATGATACCCTAAACACACCCAACCTGCACCATATCTGCACACACACCCACATGCATCCCACACCCACCCCCCTCCTGTACCCCCACACACTGCACCTGCACCATACCCACACTCCACACATCCCCCAACTGCACCTCCCCCACCCCTCCACACACAATGTACCAGCAAACTGCCCCCTGCCCCAAAAGGAGTACTTCCTAGGCAAAGGGAGAAACTCCCAGTGGCAAAGGTCAGGGGTTAGGGGTCAGGATTTCTGGTCACAAGATAGTGACCAGAGAGCGGGGCACCTGCCAAGACGTGGGGCTACCTTTGCAGCCCTCGATACCTCAACAAAGTCATTAAGCAGCCCTCCACCTGAAATACTTGCCTGTAATAGAGGGTTTTTAATGTTCACTCGTGAGCTAGGAACCTATTAGCTGCTTGTAGGTGACTCCCTGGTCAGTATTTTTAGTCTGGAGATGCATAAAGAACATTGCACCAAAATAGTAGAGCTGTGTGCATCTCTGAGTGAAATTAGATCACTTTCCTGAAATGAGATATGTATTTTTACTGAGTATAGCAACATGGAGTTAGAAAAAATGAGGACAGTTTAGAGGTATATAAAAGGAAAGAGGTAAATAAATAATAAAAAGTATAGATAGGATAGGCTGGGACATTCCTCTTTACTGAGCACACCTACATGTTCATTAATGCTCCGTAGTTACTGCACATTAAGATTAATACTTGTATAATCAAGTACTAAATTAATGTGCAGTAACCAGAATTACTGCACAATAGCACCAGTGCATGCCTTTTTAGTGATGCTATTGTGCATTAGCCTAATAATAGTGCACAGTAGTATATTAGCACTGTTTGTGCTGTGATGCGCTACTACACAGTATTGTTAGGCTATTGCATAGTTAGCATCTTGTGTAAATGTGCCCACTGTCTCCTACCATAAAAATATCAGACCTATACTAATAAGCAACAATTTAAAAGTAGTTATGATATGGTGCATATTTAGCATGTGGAATTCATTGCTACAAAATATCATTTATACCCCAAAATTAGGAGGGTTAAAAAAAATGTGAATTTAAGTAATTCCATTAAGAAGTGTAAGAATTATATAAGCATTTATGGTGATATAAATTCTTATGCCTTAGACATAAATCAACCAGCTGACATGTATTAAAGAGACTCTTCTCCTATGAACAGGTTTTATACCATTACAGAATTCTTGGACCTTTCACTGATATATCTGGTATTGCTGACTTACAGGGAGATGGGATACCAGACTACATGTGTTGTTTGCATCAGATAGTATGGCAATCCCCTGTTCCTGGGTTTGTGGGCATTTTCACAGTCACAAATCACAATCATGTTTGTTTGATTTACAACCACAAAAGCAACCATAAAAAGTTAAAGCTGGAGCTCCAGGTTGCCCAAATTGCCCCTACTTTTACAAGGTTCTTGGGAAAGTTCAGGGTATTACTGTTACATTATACAATGCAGTTATTTTTGGTTCTCTAGCACAGGATTTCAACTTCATATCAATTCTCATTTTGTGTTCTAAGCAAGACATTTGGAAGAAAAGAGATTGCCTAATGTTAATGATAGCAGGTCCAGTATATAGACTTTCTGGAACACATAATACATACTTATTAGAAATACTTTCAGAATACTCTCCCTCATCCAATTTCATTGCTATTTTACTTCCTATCACCCAGTCAGCTACATTAAGAGAAGCATATCACAACTTTAAAAAACAAATGCATAGAACTTTATTTAGTTGTTAAAACAAGCAAACAACATATTTCCCTAACCCTGCAGAGTAACAGATACTTGCTAGGCCTGTGTGAATAGGGAAGTATTCGATTTGGATTTGAATTTGGTTGATTCGGAGGATAGTGATTCGATTCAGATATTCAAATTGCTGTCCCAAATTGATTTGGCCAAAGTGGCTTTGGAAGATTCGGCACTGATTTGGGGAGATTCGGCCATAGAGTATAATGGGGAATCACTGAAATAATAACTTTGTCATATTCTGGCTGTTTCAGAGGAAGACAACAGGGATGGTAGCCCATTCTATGGGCATGAGGCCTGCCAAGTTTCAAGGAGAGGTTTAGGGGTTTCTGGGAAACTGCACCTCAAGCTGCTGACAAGCAAAACTCAGGATGTGTGTGTGTGTGTGTGTGTGTGTGTGTTAAGGTATGCCCTCACTGGCCCTCTACAAAACATGGTAGTGTGCCCCAATGAGACCACCTCCTCCCCTACAGCTTCAGCTCAGTCCATCACTTTAAATAACAGATAATCAGCACAGTAGCACTAGCATCTCAGGCACCCAAACTGTCACAGAGCCTTTCTTTCCTTTCCTGCAGGAGCTTCTTCTCCAGCAGCTGCCAGAGAACCATTGCCAGCCCCAACCCTGGGGCTGACATGTATTCAGGGCCCTGTGTCCTTCCGGTCAGGAGCTAGTGGTGTTGCTCTAAGGATATGGCACTGGCAGACAAGGTTCTTTGGGTCAATCTGATTTGTTTTAGTAGACCAACTGAATAGTTAGAGAAATGTATCTTAGCAAGGTTTTGGGTTGAAAAACACTTCATCAGACTGAGGAAGCACCTGCAGTTTGTGTGTGCGCTGTTCCCAGATGGAAGGAAGAGTAAAGAAACCAGAGGCTAGCATGCAATGCAGGCAAGAAAGCCAGACAGTGAAAACAGAAACAGAGGCATCAGGGGGTGAGAGAGACAGGGTGTGGGAGGGGGGATGTATAACCCCACAACCCGAAAGCTGGCATCCCAGGCAGCCAAGCTGAGCTCTCCTGAAGCCTCAACTCCACTATCAGGCGCTGGTCAGACCACAGTTGGAATACTGCATGCAATTTTGGGTGTCGCACTTCAAGAGGGATGTGGATAACCTGGAGAGGGTCCAGAGAAGGGCCACTCGTATGGTTAAGGGCTTGCAGGCCAAGACCTATGAGAAAGACTAGGGCACCTGGACCTCTTCAGCCTCTGCAAGAGAAGGCTGAGAAGCAACCTTGTGGCTGCCTCTAAGTTCATCATGGGGGCACAGAAGGGAATTGGTGAGGTTTTACTCACCAAGGCCCCCCTGGGGGTTACAAGAAATAATGGCCATAAGCTAGCAAAGAGCAGATTTAGGCTAGACATTTGGAAGAACTTCTTCACAGTTAGAGTGGCCAAGGTCTGGAATGGGCTCCCAAGGGAGGTGGTGCTCTCCCCTACCCTGGGGGTCTTCAAGAGGAGGTTGGATAGGCATCTAGCTGGGGTCATCTAAACCCAGCACTCTTTCCTGCCTATGCAGGCGGTTGGACTCGATGATCTATTGAGGTCCCTTCCGACCCTAACATCTATGAATCTATGAATATGAATCTATGAATCCACTGCAACCAGCAAGCCACAGGCCTGTCAAAGATGTGATGCATCTGAGCTTTCCCCAGCCAGGACTGTGTGTGTGCATGTTGTGGCTAGAGGTTATGGTGCCTCCTACCCACCTTTCACCAGGGAGATCCTTGGTCCTGGCATTTCCTGGGGCTGCCGCACCGCTGGCAGTCCCATCAGGCCTCCTGACTCTGGCAGAGTGCAGTTTTAGTGGTCATGCCCAGGACCTCGGGCCTCCTCCTTCCCCATAGCCCCAACCCATATGTCCAAGTTTGTCCTGGCACAGGAGCTCAGCAGGGACATGTTCTTCCCCTGCTGGCTGGTGATGCAGTGAGTGCTGCCTCCAGCTCTGAGAGCGGGGCATTAACTGATTTAAAAAAAAACCTGAAATAGATGTGGTCTGAGTGAGGAGGCACTCACTCCATCTGCAGGTGGAGCTTGGGGAACCCCAGCAGTGGGAGGTTCCCCTAGAGGAACAGCAGCTGCTCCATCAAAACAGGATCCAAGGAGGTGTGGTGAGGTGTCACAACATCCTCAGCAACACCCTCTCGTTCAGAACACTGGTCGGTGGACAGGACAGGTGTTTCTGGGCAACCATGGCCGGATCCTGCTACATCTGGCTACAGGTTGCCCAATAGGCCAAGGGGTTGAATTCCAGTGGCTCCACGTCCTCGGTGAGATAGGTAGCCACTGAAGCCTCAGTGCTACCTGCCCAAGGCTGGGGTCTGGTGCGTCTGGACCCCAACATTGAAGCCATTGAAGCCACCTTGGCTGAGATTGGCAGCAGCTGGCGTGGAGGAGACTGGCTGGTGCTGGGAGTGCTGGCATGGGAAAGTGGATCCCCCTCTTCCACGTCCACTCGCCTGTGCCTTTCTGCCTCCCAAACTCTGTTCACCAGCATCTCCGTCCAATGATCGAGGGTTTTGGTGTTGCCAGTGCACATGCTCCTCTTCACCCTCTGGTCACACATGCCCACGAGCATCTGGACTGCACTGGACTGCAATGGATCCAGTCATTTCCTGATCCCCTCTTTCAGCTGCCTTACCAGTGCTTGCATGTCTGGTGACAGCAGCCAGCCAGGAAAACTGATTCCCTGGAACTTTTCCATTTAGATCTCAAGTTTCCTCATTATGGGGATCACCTGGCTAAGGAAGGCATCGCCAGCGCTGAGGGTCTCAGTGGCCTCGAGGAAGCACTTGAGGACCACCAAGATCTGGAAGATGGTATCCAACAGCTTTGTTAAGGGGACCGCTGATCCCAATCTCCCTGACCAAGGTCATCTCATGGCTGCATCAGCCTTTCCAGCATCACGTATGTAGATTTCCACTGAGTCTCCACATACTGCATGATTTTGTGCTGCGGGATGCTCAGCTCTGCCTGTTTCTCCCACAGCATCTTGCCCCCCTTGATGCTGCAGTGGAAGTTGGCCACCACCTTCCTGCATTTTGAAATCATCTGGGTGGTAGTGATGGCAGCATCACTGGCATCCATGTCTCCCTCCAAGACATCCCTGACTATGAGGTGCATCTTGTGTGCCACACAGTGGATGCCAACAAAGTTGGCATCACAGACTACCCTGACCATATTGGCCCTGTTGTCAGTGACCATGAACCCATGGATGAGCTTGCCCTGTCCAGTGAACCACCCATGCACCATGTGGTTCATGGCCACCATGATCTCCCTTGCTGTGTGGGACTTGTCCATCATCTCAGCTTGAAGGAGAGCCCACTGACAGCCTGACTGATTGCATCAGTGCCCTGTGAGGGAGAGGTAGGCGTGATCTTCACCCCAGTGGCTCCAGATGTCAGAGGGAGAAGTGCAAGGCTATCTGCAGCCCTGCCTTGTGCAGCTCCTCCCTCAAGTACTCCCTGCATGTCTCATACAGGGAGAGCGCCACTGTCCTGCTAAAGGTGGTGCATGCGGGCACTTGGTAAGATGAGGCATGAGCTGCCTGAACCCTGGCTGCTCCACTAAGGAGAAGGGCTGGCCTTCTAGAGCAAGCATCTCTCCAATGCTCTGGGTGACCTCACTCGCCTTTAGAACGTGCCTTCCTTTGTCTTTCCTCTATTGCTCTAGGGTAGCCTGCCTCTGCTTTGTGGGGATGGAGGCTTTGAAGTGAGAGGTGGACTTCCCTTTGGGCATACTCCCACTGGTGCCAGGCTGAGGAGGAGGAGCAAGGGTAGGGAGATGCTGCCTCCTGAGATGCAGCAGCATCACCGTGGTGGTGAAGTGTTTCACCTCCTTGCCCTGGCTGATCTGCCTTCAGCAGTGCTGGCAGATCATCTGCCACCTCAAAATGATCCCACACTACACTCCCCCCCCTGCTCCTGGGTTGAGGGTGGGGATCCTGCCTTATCCCCCTCCTCAGCAGGCAGAGGCACAACAACAGGGGGAAACCGAGGCACCTGCCGCCGCAACCTCCTTTGAGGTGCCTTCCAGAGAAGGAGATCTGGCTCTAAGGGAACTTTGAGGGGTGTGGAACAAAACCTCAAATTCACCTTTGGTCTCCAGAATTTCTTTTGCTAGGGTGCTCGGGTCTCCTGGTTGCAGATCCAGCTCCTCCTCTGTCACTGAGAGGCTCATGCTGGGAGATGAAATTGGGGTGGAGGAGACTGTCATTCTGCTGCTGGTGGCTCTTTCTGGGGTTAGGGGAGGTGGTGCAGGTGCAGGGACAGGTACTGCTCCCACCTCCTTGCTTCCACTGGCAGCAGAAGACTCCTGGCTGCCAGGAAAGAGGATGCATCTATTTTTTATGGGGAGTGGGGTGGAACTTGCAGATCTAGCTCTTCCACTACCCCCTCTAGTCCCTCTCCCTCCCCTGCCAGAAGACCTGGCACGTGCCTTTCCAGCATGCTTCATATTAATCTTTGCTGTGCTGGAAAATGTGTCTCTGTGTGTGTGCAGCTGTAACATCTTTTTCTTCTCTGATGGACTGTCTTCTTTTTCTGTGTTGTGTTTACTGTTGCGTGTGTAACTATATAGTATCTCTTTTTCTTCTCTGATGTATGACTGTCTGACGTCTTCTGTGTTGTGTTTAATAATATCTTCTTCGATGCTGTATGTGTCTGACTTCTGTGTTGTATTTAGTCTGTATGTGTGTGTAACTATATCATATCTCTTCTTGTGTGTGTATCTGTGAGCGTGTGTAATGTATGTGCTTTCCTGCAGTGATGGATCACACTGCTAGGGAAAACACAGCTTTATTTTTAAAAAGTGTTGGGGGAAAAACCAAACAAGAACAAATAATAGGTTTTGGTGGGAAGAATAAGTTGAAATAAATGGATTGGATAGGAATAAGTAGAGGGATTCTAGCTGGTAAACTGTATCCAATCCTTTCCAAGAACAGAAACTAGCAGGAGACTGACTAGGTAGGAAGCTAAGCCAGTTGAGTACCTTTCAGATGCTGTTGCTCAGGCAGAAACAGCTCACAAAGGGCACAGAAAGGCTGCAGACACAGGCCTATATGTTGTTTATACATCCCTCCCCTAGAGCACTGTGATTGGAAGGGAGCTCAGGGAAAGATCACAGTCACTGGCCAGCTAGAGATGTCAGTCTTTCCCCAGCTGCTTCCCCTCCCTCTTCTCAGTTTCTGTTCCCCTGAAAGACTGCCTTCCGAATTTCTGAATCTTTTTCTAAATCTTTTTCTGAATTGATTCAGAGGGCTTTTTGTCTCCCTATTCAATTTATATTCAGTGATTCGGCCTCTGAACCAGGCCAAATCTTCTCTGAATCGAATCAGCAACCGAAGCTTTGCACACCCCTAATACTTGCTGTGGATGACAGTCTTACTATTGTTTCATCATTATCTTATCTCCAGCAGATGGCAGCAAAACAAAATTCTTTGGTACTCATTCTATTCAAAAGACAATTATTCTAATCGGGTGGACTGAACATTACTAAATTCACCCTATGACCTTCAGGATCAAGGTAACTATAACCTCCTCAGAAGGACTTCTTGTCACACCTGTAGCTTACAGCCTGTTTAAATGGCATCCCCTATTGTAACTGGAAATAAGACAAATTGCAAACATGAACTTAAATCCAGCAAGAAAATCTCTAAAGTGATCCCTAAAAGATGCACACCTCCTGGCTGAAATCTTCTGGGCAGACCTGAGAAATTTGTGTCTGAACATTTCTTCACAGTGGAGCTCTACAAAGAACTGTAATGTCACCTTAACACACACACCTAGCTGGCATCTAAAAATAAGAACAAGAGCTGGCTGAATCAATGGAAGAAGGAACCTGCAAACATCTCCCTCAATTCTTTCCACCCTATTTCATTTTAAGAATGTTGGCAACTGATGTACATTGCTATATCAGCAAGAGTTACAATCTATGTATACCTGAAACTTTCCCAGGTCATCTGCATTGTGTGCTAACTGTTTCTGAAGCCACCTATTTATAGACAAGTGCATGATATTTGGGCTGCTGATGTGTACAACCTGATGTGACCTGAAAGGACAAGGAGGCAATAGATAGGAACAGCAGAACCGGAGGTAGAACTTTTCCTAAAATCATTGTGATATTTTGAAATTTGCTTCAGTCATAACCAAAGTTAAAATGCTATTTTTTTCACATAGCTGAATAGTCACATTATATATGTTTGAAAAAGGTTGAAATATTTTGTTTTCAGTAAACTAAATATTTAGATATGTTTGAATCAAAGTATTTTGTTAAATTGAATTGGAGTGTTTAATTTCAACATTGAGACCATGGGACTGTATGGGATCTATTAGAGTCATCCAGTCCAGTTCAGTCCCCTGATATTGTGGACTACCATGTTATATAATCATGTTAATAATATCAACCTATATCATAAAATTAGTTAGACTGAACACCACCACTGATACTATTTCAATGCTGCTTCAGAAACTCACTCTTCTGATGGTTAGAAACATAGTTTCCAGTCCCAGTCTCTCACCTAAAACATTTCTTTTCCTTCACTGGTATTTACTGCCTTGACAAATTTTGTCATCCTCAAATTTAATTAAGACACTCAGATTTTTTATGCCAGCATCATTCTTGAAATTTGGTCACAAGACTGATTGTTGAAGAAATTCACTAGTAATTTCCTTTCACCCAAACAGTTCCTGTCTCAGCACAATCCATTGTCACCTAGTCTTTTATCTTTTTACAATTCTTGTTCAAATCTCCATATTTTCTGTGTAATCACATGTGATCGTGGTTACCATGTCAAATGCAAGTAGACCAGATAAATGAAGTCTAACAAATTTATTTTCTCTAGAATGGTAGGGTAAGAGTGATGTTGTAGCCTGATGGGAAAATTATACAAGAGGCAAAGATTTCTGAGGGTGAGATCTTTATTGGGTGAACTTACGTTCATAACATTATATAAGGTTTTGAATGCAAGACATTCATCATATTTTTCATTGGTTCTCTAGAATATCAATGATCAAAGAAACAGATTACTCTAGTATGACCTGTGTTTGTAAAATGGTAGTGCATTTTATTCCATTTTCCATTTACCTGCATGCATTCAATTAGTCTATTCTTTAAAACTAGTTTTCAAGTCCTATGCACTATTTGAAATCAAACTAAATGATATAAGGAAGAAGTGATATGGAAAATTACATCTTAGGTAGTAGGTTTGGTAGTCTGCCATTATGTTATGCCACCCTTATTTTGATATATTTATTAAAAATCTTTTTGTGTCAGATTTGCAACTTCTTGTACTAATTCATACAGTATTCTGGGATCTCTCCTTCTTTCCCTTACCCCATTTAGACTCTTGGGTCACATCCACATAAGTGTGGATGTTTGGTTCCCTGGGGACAACTAGTGGCACCACACCTTGTGCTGCTGCTAGTTGTCCCCAGGGAATTCTTGTGCCATGCGCCCTCTGGTGAATGGCAGGTTACTCTGGGTGGGGTAGAGGAGACTGGGACCAGCACTAGGCTGGCCCCAGCAGCCTTATCTGGCATACTGGGGACCTCCTGGGGCTTCCACTCCTGGGGCAGCGGTGATCCTGCCATTTGAAGTGTAGCTTTGGCCAGCCAGGCTCTGGTTTTGAGTGATATGCGCTCTCCCTACATGTGCTGCTCCCCCTTTTTGTGCTGGGTTTTTTTTATGTGTGGGTTGTTTTGAACCCTGGATGTCATGGGGTCAACACCCCGCCTCCCTTGTAGCACAGAGAACAGCTAAATATACTGCATGGCTGCCCTCGTTTGGAGTTGAGTTTTGCTTCTACGTTGGAAATTTTATTACTGTAAACATTAACCATTTCATTTACCCAAGTTTTTTTTTTTTTTTTAATACATAAACTTCCTTATTGAAACTGAGACAAAACATTAATTTAGTTTTTCAGTAGATCTAGATTATCTTTATTCTCAACCCACTCTCCCTGGCCTAGTGCCCTCATTTTTTCTTGCCTTGTTCTTTACTCATACTCTTTGTCTTAGGTTGTTTTTTTTTTGCAAGGTCTGGCTCAGCCTGAGTTTTGGCAATTACTTTATCTCTATCAATTCTGATCTCTTTGATGTAGTTCTCTGTGCTGATTAATTTCTTTTTCCAGATTCTTTGCTTACTCCTGTTGTCTTTTTTGAAGTAATCCTTTTTTATGAGGTTTCTCATTCCTGGGATATTAATTCCAGGTAGCTTTTTCACCTTTCACTTAAAAAATAAATAAATCCCAAACCTCCTCAGGATTAAGTTGCTTAATTTTCAGTCTAGTTGACTTTACTATAGTATTCTCTTCTCCCTCCCTCCCCCTCAAATTAGGACTTTTTGAAAGCAAAAATGTTGTTGACCTATTTTTGTTTATCTTTCCATTTCATAGTGTCATAGAAAATTAGGGTTGGAAGGGACCTCAGGAAGTCATCTAGTTCAACCCCCTACTCAAAGCAGCACCATCACCAACTAGATCATCCCAGCCAAGGCTTTGTAAACTTCCAAGGCTTTACAAACTTCCAAGGATGGAGATTCTATAGCCTCCCTGCGTAACCTGTTCCAGTGTTTTACTACCCTACTAGTGAGAAAATATTTTCCTAATATCTAACCTAAACTTCCCTTGCTGCAACTTGAAACCATTGCTCCTTGTTCTCTCATGTGCCACCACTGACCAACAGTCTAGCTCCATCCCCTTCGGAACCCCTCTTCAGGTAGTTGAAGGCTGTTATTAAATCTTCCCTTGCTCTTTTCTTCTCCAGGCTAAATAAGCCCAGTTCCCTCAGCCTCTGCTCATAAGTAGGGACCTAACTAAATCACAGCTGAGCATCAGGGCTCCTGGTGAACTACAGCTTTGGCTGGGTTCTGGAAGGAGGAGGAGAGAAGCCGCGAGAAGAGAGAGAGAGAAGCTGCTACTCACCCAGTGTGGCAGCAGCTCTGCCTGGGTCCACAAATTATGCCACTGGCAGGTTCCAGGTTGGGGCTCCAGGCAGGATCTTCCACTGCGCTGGGCAGGTGGTAGGTCAGTTTTGGACAGTGTTGGCAGGTTCTGTATCTGGGCTCCTGAACCTGCCCACAGCATCCACAGCTGATGCTGGGTTCACAGCTGATGAACCTGTCTGAGTTCACAGTTGATGCCTGATGATGCTGGGCAGAAGCAGTCCTACTTGCCTTCCTGGCACCACACGGCAGCTGGAGCCACTGGCTGTGTGCAGGGCAGAACCAATGAATTGGTGACTGTCCATCCGTGGGCCAGATTGAATCTGTTGCTGGGTCAGATCTGGCCCACGGGACATATTCTGTCCACCCCTGTGTTAGCTTTCTTCACAACAAGAGCCCACTCTTGGTTCACATTCAGCTTACTGTCTATTATAAACTACAGGTCCTTTTCTTCAGAGCTGCTGCTTAGTCAGTCAGTACCAGTGCATGGGATTGTACTGTCCTAAATGCAGAACTTTTCATTTGTTCTTACTGAACTTCATGAGATTTCTTTTGATCTAATCCTCTAATCTGTCCAGGTCTCTCTGAATCCTAGCTCTGCACTACACTGAAATAATTCACAATCATTTGATAAAAATTGTTTTCTTTAACTAATTGTTCTGTATATCCTTTCTACTTAACAAAAGCAAGTCCAAAAATCCCAAATCATTTTTTGCTAGCCCAGCAACTGTTTGGTAAATAAATTGGTTAGTCATTTTTATGATAGCCATCAGTAACATTCCTAAGTTTCTTACAAGGATGGAGTCTCTCTCAATAATATTAAATCAATCTATTCATTAGGAGCTATTTCATTTTGTATAATTCAGTATTTATTACAAAATGAATACAACTGATCCTATAAGTCCAGTGGCTGGATTTCCTCAATGGGATGTGGGACATGGATATTCTTGGTCTGCTCTGAATCAGGAAGATCAAGGACAAGTCTCACACATCACAGAGGGTGTCCTAATTACTGGGCTCTTAGGTCTTTTGGGGTCTTGTTCTTTTTTTTCCCCTCCCCTCTGGTTATGACCTTACATTCCATTCTGAACTTGAAAACTCTTTTACTTTATAGGTTCATTGGAACTGAAATGTTTCCACAAAGAGACCCAAGGAAAAAGAAACCCTAAGAAATATTACTTTAGCAGTTGCCTGACTATTAAATACCTAACCTGCTTAAGTGTTTTTTTTATAATATGATTAGGTGCCCATATGAATTTTCAATTAATGCTGAAACTCTGGCTTCTATGATAAGACAGCTCACCATGGGCTACCAGCAAATGCATTGCACAACACTGCAGTGCATGGACTATAGTTTTAGAAACTGTCTTAGACTACAACTCTTTATAATTTTGCTACACTTTAAGGTAAAGTGGCATGTTATACTTAGACCATAGTAATGCTGTGGAATATTAAGTGGTGCTGAAGTTAGAACATGCTGTGAGCAGTCACATGATAATACTGTTTCTTGCCTGCACACCACTAATTTGTGACTAGAGGTTTGGTTAGCAGGGGTGTGGCTAGAAGCCAGGACACCTGGACACTATCCCTGCTCTGGGTGGGAGGGGGAAGCTGAGAGCAGTGCATCCTTATATGCTGGATGAATGTAAATTACTCGTTTTTTTTCTCCATGGAGAAGACAGAAGTTACCCTAACACAAGTGAGGTAGCATGGTCCAGAGATAACCTCGCCTGGAGGGACATAACTAAGATGCTCAGAGGGAACTTAGCATGAGTTACTGAGCTCTAATGCGTGGACTCGCACATTTTAAATGCCTTTAGTATGGCCTACGTGTAACATGTAACTTTACCCATATACCCAGGCCATATCCAAAACCATCTTTTGATTAGCTGTTCTTGATGATACAATAAACAATGGACAAGCTCTTTTTCCCTAACCTTGAGCTTATTCAAACCTAATAAATTAAAAATTTAGTTCAAACTTGAACATCATTAGACTTAGTAAACTGTAGTTAGCCATGTTAGCCCAAAGTTAGGCAGAGAGAGAGGAAGAGCCACTTATGAGAAAGGCAAAGGTGGTTTGTCACTTACTGACTGCCAGATACTATGTTTAAGCAATCATGAAGAAATTAAAAAGATAAAAGCTATGTTGAGAATCATAGAATCAGTGGGTTAAGTGCTTTGTTTATCCTTTTTCATCTCTTCAACTGACATTTAATTTTCCCAGGAATAATCCTTCATTTCCTCCCCTTTACCTGTCCTTTATATTTAAAAGGCTTCATTCATTTCTGTTTAGTACCCCAGCTTTCTACAAGTCTATTCAGAGCATCTGACTAAGTAGACTGTAGCTTACAAAAGCTCATGTCCCTTCAAAAAATTTCATTTGCAAGATGCTACCGTGCCCTGCCATTGTGAGATTTGTTCTGTATAAAGGAGATGCTTGCTTGCTTGTTAGCTTGCTGTCATACTGAAATTATATAAAGAAAAATCCCCGTATCACAGGGACTCACTCATTTTGTCACTCACTGGGTGAGTCAACACATGTGCTTTAATGTGCATTAGCCTATTTTAAAGTGCATTAAAGTATCACTAAAAACCATGGGCATTTTTATACATGCATGTGCTGCAGTGCCGGGCGCTTTGAAAAGCACCCAGCACTGCAACGCTTGCAGTTGTTTAAGTGGTGAAATGCATTTGAGAGCTTAAAAAAATGTCAGCACACTTTTGAAATAAAACACGTCCAAGGTGGTTTAGTTCAAAAGTGCACCGCCACCATTTTCTGTGTGCTGATGAGCATTTCGCCACTTATACAATTGCACACAGTGCAGTGCAGTTCGCCTGAGCTCACATGTGGAGCAGACTCAATTAATCTAGTCTGTTTTGAAGCAGCAGGTCTCCGGCAAATCACGGGACCAAAAAGTATGTGTATAAATGCCCCATGCTCTTTAGTTAATGCACATTATGAGAGGCTAATGCACATTTTCCTAGTACCTCACAATGAAGGGTGCCTTCACACGAGCATAAGAGTGCTCCAATGTGCAGGAATTCCAGCGTGTGAGAGCAGACGTGAATAATGAGTCTATTGGAGCATGGCAATTACCGTGCTCCAGCAGCCTCCTGTGCCTTGTGTATCAGTGTCCCTGGAATTAAAAATGGCAGTGGGGATGTTTGAATTAAAGCTCATCAGAAAAGCTTTGGTTCAAGCCCCCAACACCATTTTAAGTGTGGGGATGCTGATACATTAGACACAATGATGCTTTAATTAAAACAACTCTAAGATCTTGTCTAATTAGCGCTTTCCCCCCAACCCCTGGAGCACATGTAAAAGTGCCCAGAGTTACTGCTAATTACTATGTAAAAGCAATCATGAAGAAATTAAAAATGCCATAAATGACATACACTTATCCTGTTTGCCTTTAAGTATGGAACAGAGTCAAGAGAATCTTTGGTCTATTCATAACACTACCACTGACTTGCTACATGGCCTTGGCCAAGAGCTGTATGGCTTAATCAAGTGTCTGCTAAATGCAATGGAAAGATTATGATGTACTTCAATAGACTTTTAAAGTACTGGTAGCTCAATTCCTCATCTGTAAAACAGAGAGGAAAAAACATATTTGTCTAATGAGGATGTTGGGAAGATCGATTAATTAGTACTAAATACTTAGATGTAAAGATGCAGATTGCCAACATGTTAGCATTATGCCCTTTATTATTGATGACCTGATGGCATGCTGAACTCAGCCTTCTTCTACTTCCTCTGTGCCTCTGAGAAGTACGGATATTCTAAGGAACTTCGGAGTAGGTGCGTATGGACTGGTGTTATGTCTGTTCCTAAGTAAATGGCCAGATGTCACAGCTGGCTTCCACATGTAAAGTGTTTTCTTGGCATACATGCAGTTCTCAATTCTCAGATTGCTTAACTGAAAAATTCATGGTCTTCAGACAAAAATAAGAGTACGAACTGTGCTATAAAAGTCTGAATAACATAGTCTAGTTACTAGTAGACATTCTTCTGAGAAGAAGATAGCCCTTAGTTTTAACAGAAATCAGTATGATTTCAGATTGCACAGCCTTACTGAGAAGGTACTGAGTACCTTGACTGCATGGATAGTGGAGAACATGTGAAAACAGATTACACTGTATACATCTAGGGTAAAACTTTCAATCAGTGTGATAATTTCAATTTTAATTTTTGTATCATATACTTGCATGGGAATTTTAAATAAAACCTTAGGAATGAAAAGAGTAATTTGCACTGGTAAAGGAAACATGGAGAATGAACCAAAACACCTGTTAATGATCCAGAAAAAGCAAAATAATCCAGGCCCACAGTGTTAGAAGGAAGAGCCTGATCCACGCCCCAGTGATCTCACTAGGAAGACTGTCATTGACCTCTGTGAGCTTTGGCTTTACTTTAACAAACTATAGGAGAAGGGCCATGATGCAGCCAAGGTTTTAAAATGTGGTAATTTCAAGGGACTGCTCGGTGCTTAAAGTTAAGTAGGTGTCTAAGTGCTTAACTGGATCAAGATTAGTGTTGGATGTGAAGAGGACTAAATTTTATAATTCTCCTGGAATAAGAATTTTCACTGTGCTTCAGCTTTGTTTAGATATTCCTTGAATAGGAAAAAATGTGATATACTATTAGAGTGATTCATTAGAGAAAATCTTTATTGCTGATTCTTCCAGTCATGTGATAACAGAGATACTGTATAGTTTTACAAATAATATTAAAGCACACTGCCTAGGTTATGTTGGTGAAATAATAAGAGCTTGAATTAAAGGGAATTTTCTCTATCAACAGGCAAGATTTTCTATCATAGGTTGCCAGATAATTATACATTTCCTGCAAATGAGAGGATTTAAAGCCACATTCTTCAGAGCATGGGAATTGCTGTCACATAATCTTTTACATTGTTTTCTTTGCAACTATTTTTTCAGGCATTTAATGTATTTACACTTTTTTTTTTTTTAATTAACAAAAAAATTCTGGTGATGTGCCAGTATACTGTATTACTCCTAATTTTTGCCTATTTTTCTTGGAAGATATTTTCCAGGAAGCAGGAGCTGGCTGTTTGGAAAGGTCTAAAGGCAGTTGTATTTGCAGGCTGAGCTTTTTATTTTTGTCATTTGCCATGGGCATATTGTACTGTCTAGGTGTTTGGTGATGTGTTTCTTGCAGTTTTTGATGCTGTTTCCTTTTGTTGCTGATGAAAATACATATTTTTCAAATGGAGGAAAAGGTAAGAATCCTTCAAAAGATTTAGCCATGTGACTTTTATAGCCTAATATAGCCAAGTTGTCTGCAAAACATATTTGCCTTACCTATAGAAGCTCATCAGTTCCATTTTTGTTCCATTTTTTTTTCCAGTTTTTACTTTGTGAAGCAAAACATTAATCTCTGCTATCTTGATGAATCATTGCAACAGCACAATTATTATCCTGGAGAAAGAGAACAGTGATATTAAACTGATGATTTGGCCAAAAAGATTTTTTTAAGTATAAGGAAAAATGCAATGCTAGCTGAGCAAATGAGGGAAATCAGAAACTCTCCTAGAGTTAGATCACAATACCTCAAACCACCTCAGGTGGCTGCACTGGGAATCTTGCCTAAGACTTCAAAGATGAAAGATACTGATGAAGAAATGTAGGAAGAGGTATAAGATTTATATGCAAAGTGAAGCAAGAGGAGACCATAGGCTTATAGGAAAGTAGGATTGGAAGGGAACTCATAAGGTCATCTAGTCTAACCCCTCTGCTCAAGGAAGTATCTCCTCTGACTACACCATCCCAGTGAAGTGTCTATTTAACTTGACAGTTTCTAAGGATAGAGATTGTACAACTGCTCTAGGTAGCCTGTTTCAATTCATGACCACCCTCATAATAAGTTTTTCCTAATCTCCAACCTAATTTCCTTTTTACCACTGCTTTTAGTTCTGTCCCCTGCCACAGAGCAAAGCCCATCTCCATGCTCTTTATAAGCACCCTTCAGATATTTGAAGACTGTTATCAAATCTCACCTGTCTTTTCTTTTCCAGACAAAACAACCCTAGTTCTTTTAGCCTTTCCTTATAAGTTTTGTTTCCCAGGCCCCGAGTTATTTTGTTGCCATGTGCTGGACTGTCTTGAAACTGTCCATGTTTTACCCTAGATGTATGCAGTTTAATCTGGTTTCATGTCCTCTCCATTATCAGTACAATCAAGGTGGTCAGCATCTCCCCAGGAAGGCTGTGCAACCTGAATCCAAACTGTCCTCATGGAACTGGTTAGTGCTCTCCACTTTGCAGCATACATTTTGCACTTTAAAAAAGGTATTTCATTTGCAAAGAGAACAGTTAACCCTTGACAGCAGGCACTGGAGAACCTAGCAGTAGCTAGTGAAAAATTTCTCAGTGCTGAGTGTTGGGAAATCCTGACATTGAGGAGTAAATGTCTGGATGACAGCACAATAAATCATCTCAATTGTCCCAGCCTATAATTATCTAATTTCTGCATTGGAAACTGGCAAGGAAATCTTAGCTTCTGATTTGTGTTTACTTTATAAAACTTTAAGAAGTATTTTATATGTGCAGTAAGTCCTTTCATAATATTTCTCAGAAAAACACCCAAACCTCATCAGTAAAAAGTCCCACAAACTAAGCTTTGTGGTTATTCTTGCATAGAATGTGCATCAAATATATAAAACTAGTTGAACTGTGGAATAGCTTTAATTTGCTTTCCTGAGAAAGGGACTGAATTAAACCCCCCCCCTTCCCCCTCACAAGCTTTTCCTCCCTCCTATCTCTCTCCAAAATTGAAATTATGTTCAAGGAATATGGTAGTTAGTTCTTGGCTGAAGGGAATTCCCTATGAAAGATGCTTGTTACAATTCCTGCAATACTCTAGAGCAGCAGTAGCTAACTTGTGGCATGTGTGACACACATGGCAGGGGCAATCTGTGTGTGTGTGTGGGGGCGGGGCACAGCAGATCAGGTGGGGACAAGCAGCACATCGGTGGATAGGGCAGGGAGAAGAATGCAGAGTATCTAATCAAGCAAGGAGGACAGGCTAAGAAGCATAAAGCAGATCAGCAGTTTGGTCAAGGAGCACAGGGCACAACACCAGAAACCAGAGCAGCAAATTGGACAGGGAAGGGGATAGGAGTGGCACTCATGGAAAGTGCAGGGTTAATTTGTGGCTATGACTGCAAAAAAAGTTTGCCAGCATTGCTCTAGAGTAGAGGTGCTTAACCTATGGTCTGCAGGCCAAATCCAATTTACAGAGCAATGGCATCCAGCCTGTGGGGTTCTCTACTCGTCGGAAAATTTGGCTGTGAGGGAGTGGTGACAATATTGTCACCCCTCTCCAGCTGCCAGATTACCAAGCCCTACACAGCTGGATGGAATCCTGCCCAGGATGTTGCCACACAGCTGGATCAGGCCAAAGCCAGCCCCACCCCTGTGGCCTGGGCTGCCCCCCATCATGGCTATAAAATCTAGTTACAAAGTCTATTACCAATTTGTCTTGAAGGACAATTCTAAGTTTTACATGCATAGACAAAAACACATCCATCCTTAAAAATTCCTCAAAGTAACCCACTAATGACAGATTCAAACACATTTTTTGGTTAGGAAATAGACCAAGTGACATTGTCTGATGTCATATACTCACTTTAGCTTGAGTTTGGAATGAATGGACAAATGCTAAATAAACATCGAGTAGTGACCTTAAGATAAGTTTGATAAGCAAATAGTGGTTCCCGAAATGACATAGCATGGTCTGCCATGTGCCACTTCAATGATATCCCTAAAAGAGCCTGCACATGGTGTGAAGCCTGACACCTAATTCTCAGCCATATATTCAGACAGGTGGTGAAGGAGGCACTACCAGCTGGGAGCTGTTTTAATGTAATTGAACGTAATTAGGCTCTAGAATTAAAGAAGGGTGTATAATTAAAGAAGGGTGTTATCTTTATAGGGAAAAGAGATGAAGGTAGGAAGTGGATCTTGATAAGGTACAGCAGTAAATTGTTTTGAAAAACAGGTGTAAAAAAGGCAAAGTCCACATAGCTGCTTGATAAAGATAAAGATAGAAACTTTTGGTACTACTAGATATTTGACTTCACAGCCAATGCAGCAAAATATTCTTTTGTGTTAATGCTAAGCATCTGATGAACTTTTTCTGTGGTTGTTACCTGACTGACACTGGAGACACCTCCAGAGGTGCATACCAATTAACCAATTCAGATTGTTCTGCATTGGTTATGAATGAGGAACAAGCCCTACCACCATGTAGATTTACAATGGATTAGGGTGACATGGCATTGCTAAAAAAAAGGAAAAAAAACAGTTTTTAAATTGCCATATGTTTTAAGACAGAAAAGGCTTTAACAAAGCCTTTGTGAGCTTTTCTGATAGGGTGAGATATAAATCTAATAAATAAATAAAAACCTCCTTATATATCATCATACTGAAATGAAGATTTTTTTTATTTTTCTTTAATCCTGCAAGACTTGAAATGTGTTTTTTTTTTCTTTAAAAAAAAAAAAGCATGCTAGCACTTCAGAGTTATAAGTAGCTAGCTAATCTTGGGTTCTTGCAAAAGGAATTCTGTAATTCCTGAGATGTTGTGCTGACTTCTAATGGGAAAGGCCAAATAACAGTTGAAAACACCAGATGACAATAATCATTTGCATTGTGAGGTTAGCAACAAATTAGATCTTGATGGGATCATCATGTACTGTGCCACATGGAAATACTAGAAGGAATTATTAGTTTAACAAGTAAAACTAAGCAAGATTTAAGATGTTCAGGAGGAATTCAGGAGTAGATGGAGCATCTAAGCTAATGTAATTAAAAGTGTTCTGACTTATTTGGTTCCCTCTACATTGGGTGAAAAAGCTAAGGCTAGAGCTAGGCAGGATTCCTCCTCCCCCCACTCTGAAATATATTTTCATCATCAAATGCCAATATGTCAAAATAGCAATTTCTTGTTTTGACTCGGGATTGGGGAATGTTTCCCATACTCTCTTTTTTACTGGCAACTCTTCTCTTTCACCCATAAATCTTATAGCATTTGAAACAGGGGTGGGCAATTATTTTGGCTGGAGGGCCACTTAATGAGTTTTGGTGAGCTGTTGGATGCACAAACAAAATTGTTCAGATGATATCATGTTAACAAATTATAGATAAAAACAAATGATAAACTAAGAATCAAATATCTACCATAACCTATTTTAATTTTATTTCAAACTATAATTTTTGTCCTGATTTATATTTTTTGACTAGTGTATATAGAGGCAATTGCATAATAGCTCAAAATAAAGTCTTGCTCTTGCATATTGTAGGTGTATGGGGCTGGGGTGTGTGTGTGTGTTGGGGGATGCATGAGGGGGTGTGGGAGATGTATGTGCATTATGTCCTAGGGAAGGGAGGGAGTGAGGGGTGTAGATGGACGTGGGAGCGGCGAGAGAGAGACGCGGGAGCGGCGAGAGACGCCCGGGTGAAAGCTCGCTGCGCCCCCGCTCCCCCGAAGCCCCCCAGAAACCCTCCAGCAGCCGCGGAGCCCCCCGCTGACCCCCAGCACAGCCGGGGTAAGCGGGGCCCGTGGAGAGAAGGGGCTAACCCCTTAGTGTGTGTGTGGGAGGCGGCAGCTGAGTGGAGCTGGGCCGGGTCAAGCCCCGCCCAGGCCCCTACTTTGCCCAGCCCCCCAGGGAGCCACGCGACCAGAGCCGCGTGAACAGGCTGCACAAACAGGCGCGCTTCTCTGCCGGCGCGTGAGTTAGCGCGGAGTTCACACGGGAGGGTGTGCGGGAGGGCGCCAGACCCTGCCTGCGCACCCCCCAGGGTAGACAGTCCCAGCTGTAGCCAGCCTACCAGAGGCATGACACGGATGGGCACGCGCCGCACCCCGAGGGTCCCCTCGGGCTCCGCGGCCCCCCCCTCTGGCACCTCAGAGACGGCCACCCAGACGGAGCCCCTGGTTCCGGGCTCAACGCAGACGGAGCCCCTGGCTCTCGGCTGCGGGGGCTGCCTGTCCCTTTTTCAGGCTCTGGGGCCTGGGAGCATGGCGACCTCGCCTTGCGGGATCTGCTCCCTTTTGGGGTCTCTGGCACGCCAGCTGGAGGAGCTCCAGGCCACAGTCCACAGACTGCATGCCATCAGGGACTGCGAGCAGGAGATAGACTCCTACTGCCAGGCCCTTCTCCCCCGGGAGGCAGAGGGTAGATCACAGTCTCCCTCCAGACCAGAGGAGGACTCTGGGACCTCCTGCTGTGTCCATCCAGGGGCATGGACCAAGGTGGTCAAGGGCCCTAAGGCCCGCCGCACCAAGGCCCCACCCCCGCCACAACTGAGCAACAGGTATGCACCTCTTGCTGCCCCAGCAGAGCCTGCTGAGTTGCCGGCCCCCACAGGCAACATGGGCCCAACTGCAACTCCCGCCCCTGCTCTCCCCAAGACAAAACGTAAGGTGTTTGTTGTGGGAGACTCCCTCCTGAGGGGGACGGAGGGGCCAATCTGCCACCCTGACCCCTTAGCCCAGCAAGTCTGCTGCTTCCCAGGGGCCCGCATCCGGGACATTGCGGAGAGGATCCCCAAGCTCCTCAAACCCACAGACCGCTATCCCATGCTCCTTATTCATGTGGGCACCAATGACACGGCTCGGAGCACTCCCAGCCAGGTCATGAGGCGCTACAGGGATTTGGGAGCGGGGCTTAAGGGTCTGGGGGCACAGGTGGTGTTCTCGTCGATCCTCCCAGTCTCAGGCTATGGGCTGAGAAGGGACAGGAGGATCTACGTGGTCAACCAAAGACTGCGGCGCTGGTGTCGTCAGGAAGGCTTTGGCTTTCATGACCACAGCCCGCTCTTTGGCGAGAGAGGCAGCGAGCTGCTGGGAAGAGATGGTCTCCACCTCTCTTCCCTAGGGAGGAGGCTCTTCTCAGCCAGACTGGCTGACCTGCTCTACCGGGCTTTAAACTAAGCCCACTGGGGGACGGGGGCACGACCGCCACTGTTGGCCCGCTGAGCAAATCTTGCAAAGCCAGCGGATCATGGCACTCAAGGGAGCCCGCCCCAGCCCTGGTAAAATCTGTGGGCAAGGAAGGAGCCCCCCAGGGGGCGCTTGCCTGCCTGTACACAAATGCCAGGAGCTTGGGGAATAAGCATGAGGAGCTCATCCTCCTGCTCAGTGCAAACAATTACGATGTCATAGGGATCACGGAGACCTGGTGGGACTCCACCCATGACTGGACCACGGGGATAGATGGCTATACCCTGTACAGGAGGGATCGTGTAGAGAAAAGGGGGGGGGGGTGTAGATCTCTATGTTAAGGAAAGCTACGCGTCCCTGCAAGCCGATATTGGCGACCAGGGTGGACGGCTGGAGACCCTCTGGGTTAAAATCCATGGGGAACACGGCACAGGGGACACAATGGTGAGAGTCTATTACAGACCTCCCACCCAAAGTCCTGAGCTAGACCAGGAGTTTGCTCAGGAACTGGCTGAGGCAGCTTGCTCCAGGACCATGGTTGTCATGGGTGACTTCAATTACCCAGACATCTCGTGGGAGGATCGCTCAGCAAAATCTGAGCTGTCGCAGAGCTTCCTCTCGTGCGTGGATGACCTCTACCTGACTCAAGAAGTCTATGGGTCAACGAGAGGCAAAGCGCTGCTCGACCTGGTGCTGGTTACTGGGGAGGACCTAGTCGGCGACCTAGTGATCGATGGGAAGCTGGGTGACAGCGACCACGAGCTGATCACCTTCACCATCCGCCGAAAAGCTGGCAAGTCGGTCAGCAACACGCAAGTCCTTGACTTTAGGAAAGCCGAGCTCAGGAGGCTTGTCAGTGAGGCCCTAAGGGACTGTGACTGCAGGGAGAGGGGAGTTCAAGAAGAGTGGTTGCTCCTCAAGGGAGCGATCCTCAATGCACAAACTAAGTCTATTCCATCTCGGAGGAAAGGCAGCAAGAGGGCACAGCAGCCCCCCTGGCTCTCCAGGGACCTAGCAGACCTCCTGAGGCTAAAAAGAAAGGCCTACAAAGGATGGAGGATGGGAGTCACCTCCAAGGAGGATTATTCTGCACTGGTCTGGTCCTGTAGGGAGCAGACCAGGAAAGCCAAGGCTGCAACTGAACTCCAGCTAGCTTTGAGCATCAAGGACAATAAAAAGTCCTTTTTCAGATATGTGGGGAGCCAGAGGAAAAGCAGGGGCAACGTTGGACCCCTGCTGAACCAGATGGGGCAACTGACAACTGACGCCCAGGAAAAAGCCAACCTATTAAATAGGTACTTTGCATCGGTCTTTCATCAGCCCCATGGGACGCCCGTGCCTGCTACAGGGCCGGGAAGTCCGGGTGAGGGCGATCCCCTGCCCTCCATTAATGCTGACTTTGTGAAGGAACATCTTGAGAAGCTGGATACCTTCAAGTCAGCCGGCCCTGACAATCTTCACCCCAGGGTACTCAAGGAGCTGGCAAGCATCATAGCCCAGCCTCTAGCGCGAATCTTTGAAAACTCTTGGTGCTCTGGTGTAGTGCCTGAAGACTGGAAGAAGGCCAACGTGGTGCCTATCTTCAAGAAAGGGAGGAAAGTGGATCCGGCTAACTATAGGCCCATCAGCCTGACTTCTATCCTGGGGAAGATCTTAGAAAAGTTTATTAAGGAGGCCATCCTTAATGGACTGGCCGACACCAACATCTTAAGGGATAGCCAGCACGGGTTTGTTGCGGGTAGGTCTTGCTTGACCAATCTCATTTCCTTCTACGACCAGGTGACCTATCACCTGGACAAGGGAGATGAGATTGATGTCATATATCTTGACTTCAAAAAAGCCTTCGATCTGCTTTCCCATGATCACCTCTTGGAGAAACTGGCCAATTGTCGCCTTGGGTCCCCCACGATCCACTGGCTGGAAAATTGGCTCCGGGGTCGGACCCAGAGGGTAGTAATTGATGGAAGTCACTCATCGTGGTGTCCTGTGACCAGTGGGGTCCCCCAGGGCTCTGTCCTTGGACCCATACTGTTCAACATCTTCATTAACGATGTGGACACTGGAGTCAGAAGCGGACTGGCCAAGTTCACCGATGACACCAAACTTTGGGGCAAAGCATCCACGCCAGAAGACAGGCGGGTGATCCAGGCTGACCTGGACAGGCTCAGCAAGTGGGCGGATGAGAATCTGATGGTGTTCAACGCCGATAAATGCAAGGTTCTCCACCTTGGGAAGAAAAACCCGCAGCATCCTTATAGGCTCGGCAGTGCTATGTTGGTTAGCAGTATGGAAGAAAGAGACTTGGGGGTCATCATTGACCACAAGATGAACATGAGCCTGCAATGCGATGCTGCGGCTAGTAAAGCGACCAAAACGCTGGCTTGCATCCATAGATGCTTCTCAAGCAAATCCCGGGACGTCATTCTCCCCCTGTACTCGGCCTTAGTGAGGCCGCAGCTGGAGTACTGTGTCCAGTTTTGGGCTCCACAATTCAAAAAGGATGCGGAGAAGCTTGAGAGAGTCCAGAGAAGAGCCACGCGCATGATCAGGGGTCAGGGAAGAAGACCCTACGATGACAGGCTGAGAGCCCTGGGGCTCTTTAGCCTGGAAAAGCGCAGGCTCAGGGGTGATCTGATGGCTACCTACAAGTTTATCAGGGGTGACCACCAGTATCTAGGGGAACGTTTGTTCACCAGAGCTCCCCAAGGGATGACAAGGACGAATGGTCACAAACTACTACAATATCGTTTCAGGCTGGACATAAGAAAGAATTTCTTTACTGTCCGAGCCCCCAAGGTCTGGAACAGCCTGCCGCCGGAGGTTGTTCAAGCGCCTTCATTGAACACCTTCAAGATGAAACTGGATGCTTATCTTGCTGGGATCCTATGACCCCAGCTGACGTCCTGCCCTTTGGGCGGGGGGCTGGACTCGATGATCTTCCGAGGTCCCTTCCAGCCCTAATGTCTATGAAATCTATGATGGCACATGCAGCAGAGCTCACCCACGTGGTGTGGTACAGGTGTGATCTCCCGTCTCCCATCTAGCCCCCGGCTAACCCTGTGGCATTCTGCATGAAGCCAAGCTCTACCCACTCACCTGGGGCAGCCCATACCCAAACCTGGCCCCAACCAGTATACACAGATTCCCAGCAGGGCTGCTCCCAGTGTGGCTGCATCCACCCAGGTACTGCTTGGCTCCCTCCACCTCCAGTGGCTCCTCCTCCTCCTCGTCCTCCTTCCCTGCTGTGCCATTCTGGGTAGCAAGTAGTACTGGGAAGCAGTGGTGGTAGGCAGCAGCAGTGGCTGTGGGAACATGCACCAGGCATCCCTTATTTCAGTAGGACAGTAATAAATGCAGTTAGATACACACACCCACACATGCTAACAGAGTATGTCTGATCAGCACCTTCAGCTGATATCCTCATGTGCCTCAAAACTCACCACGTCCCAATCTCGTCACAGTGGTCCTAGTAGTAATTCCCTTGATAAGCAGACCTCACCGTAGTTTTGGGCATTACAGGGATCTTTGGCTTTGGTAAAAGAAGCATTGCTGCAGAGCAAATGGGGAGGTCAAGGGGAAGGAAAAGTAAATGAGGTTCAGAGAGAGTATAGCAGCCTGCTTACCATAAAAGATATTTATTGCCAGGTATATGAACTTATGAGGATACCAGTAGTAATAGCCATGCAAGAGAAACAAATAAAATCATTCCAATATTACATAGTTTCAATCAGATATTTGGAGAAGTCTAGCTCAAGTTTGATTATCAAAAATCAGGTTTAGAAAGCTGTGCCTGGAGTAAGAGAATTAAAGTCAGGTTCCTGGAGTCAGAAAGAAAAAGAGAGAGGAAGAGAGAGAACTGGGGTCTCACCACTCAGCAAAGCTTGAACCAGTCAAGGTTCCCAGGTGTTTGTTGGAGCTTACAGACAGGCAGAGCCCTCAGCATGATCAGTGGAGGGATTCCAGGCGGTAAAGGAGTGGAGCTGGTGCAGCTTCTGGATCCAAGCACCAGGACAGAAACTTGAACTCGGGTAGGGTTTTGTAGAGAACTTGCACTGGCTCACTGGAGAACACTAGGTTCGTTTATGGGTAAACAATGGCTTATGCTGGATAATAGGAACTGATCACTCCTGGCGGGTATGGGTGGCATTACTCTGAGGGAGCTCACACTACAGACAGGCAGATTCGGTGTTTTGGGTACCAATAAAGGAGTCATAACTAGAATTGGTCTGATAAATGCTGAGCTAGATTTGGGTTGATTAACCTTTGAAGCAGAGATCCCTCCATCATGCAGTGCTCCCTTGCTTCTCTGGTCCCAGAATTCAGTGAGGTCCTTGCCTTGGAATCTCTGTTCTCCATCCTGAATGCTAATGAAGGTGCATGTCGTATGTAAATGAGTTGTCATACAGTTTCCATCTCCCATGTAAATGAGACCAGGGAGTTGCCTTACTCCTATCAACCTTGTCTGGAGGGATTTAGGTGCGTCTGCCAGGGCATCTTCATTATCTTTTGTAAGTCCTTCCTCTAATCAGTTCTTGTTCAGGGGGGATGGAGGTGAGTCCTTTGTGAGTCAGACAGGCTGTGTACTGTGCCAGGGTTCCCCAAGAACACAGCTGACAGGTAACTGGGCCAAGCTGCAGCCAGGCAGCTCCTGCCCTAGCATGTGGGGCTCCAGTTTTTGGCCACCTTCCAGCCACTTGGCCACCCACAGGTGGATGCTCATCACATGACCAAGTGATTGAAAGGTAGCTGAGAGCTGGAGCCCTGTGTGCTGAAGCAGGAACTATCTGGCCAGTGTCTCCCCCACCTGGTTGGCTTTGTGGTACCCAGCATGCATCCCCACAGCTGCTGCTGCCGTCGCTTCCCTGTGCTACCTGCTGCCTGGAATAGCACAGTGGGGGCAGGAAGGAGGCACTGGATGCAGGGGGAGCCGAGCAGTACCCAGGTAGCTACAGCCATGCTGGGAGCAGCCATACCAGGAAGCTGTGTGCACTGGCCGGGGCCATTGGGAAAGCACAGGTGGGAGTGTGATGCAGCCTGCCCTGGGCCAGATCCAATAGTTGGTGGGCTGGATTCAGCCCACAGGCCATATTTTGCCCACCCCTGATTTGAGGTGCAACTGTGAATAAAAGCCTGTCCCCACTGTTATGTGTTTTCCTGTATTGGCATCCAGCATTACATAACAGCCAAGTATAAGTGTCTTTTCAAGTTACAGGACAACTGATAGTCCCTTTAATGCAGTACTTCCTAAACTTTTCCTCAGCATGACCCCATTTATGACTGCATTTCCTCAGCATGGCCTCTCACTCTCAACTCACATCCCCCTACCTCCCAGGTGGCCATCACTCCCAACTCACAGCTCCCTGGCCCTGCCAGCGCTCCCAACCTGCAATACCTTGAACCTGCCAGCGCTGCTCACTCCCAACTCACAGCCCCCTGGTCCTGCCAGTGCCTCTCCTTCCCAACCTGCAGCCCCCCACTACCTCCAGGTGCTCCAGAGCCAGGGCCTGCAGCCCCCTGCCTCCCCAGAAGCGCCCAAGCCCCAACTGGTGCCCATGAGAGGTGGCAGCTGCTGCAGCTAGAGTGGAGTGTGAAGCCTGGCTCCCAGCCCCCCTGCCCTCTTCCCTGTGGGCAGCATGGCCAGAGCAGAGCCTATGAGTGGAGGGGAGGATATGGGATGCCTGTTGTGGACTTTGGGCTCCCTGCCTTGCTGCCCTTCCCCCCCGGGGGCTCCACAGCCCAGCAGGCAGGACCTGGTGCAGAAGCGAGTGCCATGCTACCATGGCCACCAAGCTTAGGTGCCCCCTCTCTGCCTGGCAGCAGTGGGACCACAACTCCGTGCCACCACCACTGCCACACCTCACCTTGGTGGCCAGGATGGTGCGACACCCCCTCCTGTTCTGGGTCCTGCCCTTTGGTCCAGCTGCATTGCATCTCATGACCCGAGCCGCTGATGTTGCGACCCCATCTGGGGTCATGACCCATAGTTTGGGAACTGCTGCTTTAGTGGGCTCATAAAGCCTTTTGGAGGAAGACTGATCCTCTAGAGCTTTAAGAGTGTTAGTGAGTAAGAGCTATTGCATGAGGTTTGGTGAATGAAATGTTTGGATGCTGTGCCAACTACTTTTTACAAATTTTGTCTCTTATTTTTTCTTCTTTAGTGAGTGTAAAATGTTTTTGAATAAATATTTTTGGTATAAACTGAACCCCATGGATCCATACTTCTAACTGACCTGGTTGATTATGTTCTGCTGGTGGTGGTTTTTGTCATTTTTGGAAATATCACCATGTTAGATCAAACTTTGGGACATGCCCTAACACTGGATATAGTCATATGTGGCTTTTGAGACAAACTCCTGGGGTGTTCTCACGCTTTCAAGGGTACCTGTAAGTCCCAAACCCCTCTCTTCTGAATGTTGCTTGATTACTGAGAATACATAGAGATGCTATAAAGGTCACATCCCTGCCCAATGGTACCTTAGCCTTATCCACCTCACCTAGGTTTTGCTAGCTCTTAGCAGGGCGGGTTCTGTCAGCTAGAAGAATCACACTCTTACCCAGTCGTGTGCTCAGAAATAATAGCTATCCCCCACACCTTCCTTGGAAGAGGCCAAATAATCAAATGCTCTGAAATCACAGATATCACTGACAATAAGTATGTTATAAAAGATAACAAAAGTATTTATTATAAGAGCAAGAGTGCACCTTTGGCGATCTGGTGCCTTTTGGACATCTGTCTATGTTCAAGGTGGGGGAATTGTCTTGGTCAGTACTTAGGAATACTGAAGCAAAGAACTCATTGAAAAGCTCTGCCTTTTTCCTTGTGTCAACCACCAACTGGTTTGTCCTGCAGGGGCCCTATGTTACTCTGTGCCTTCCTTTTGCTCGCTATGCATCTGTAGAAGGACTTTTTATAGTCCTTAATTGTTGTAGCCAGCCTTAGCTCCAGTCCTGCCTTGGCCTGCCTAACTGATTAACTGCAATAGCGTGCCAGGGAGGTGTATTCCTCCTTGGTGGCTGATCCTTGCTTCCACTGCCTATAAATCTCTTTCTTTGCCCCCAGTCTTTCCTGGAGTTCCCTGTTCAGCCAAGGGGGATTTTTTATCCCCTTGCCCCCTTTCCTGCATAATGGGATAGACTCCCTTTGTGCCCCAAGGTTTCTCCCTTGAGAAACCTCCAACCCTCCTGGACCCCTATGTGCTCGATGCTCTTGAGTTCTGCCACCTCACTGACTAGCCTTCTAAATTTACTAAAGTTGGCCCTCTGAAGTCTAACACTTCAGAGTCACTGGATATTTTTCCCACCCTTCGCTGGATTGTGAACTCTACCAAGTGATGGTCACTGTCTCCCAGGTATCTGTATACTTGCAGGTTCCCCATGAGATCATCCCTTGTTGCTAAGACCAGGTCTAGCAAGGCACTACCCCTGGTGGGACTGGACACCACATGGATTAGGTGGAGGTCCTGCACGTAGTACAAGAACCTACGTGAGTGGTTTGTTTTGGCCATCTGCTCCTCCTAGCAGATGTCTGGGTAATTTAAATCCCCCATGACCACTGCCTAGCTCATCGTGCTGACAAAGAGGTCTGTAGTAGACCCCCACTACCCAGTTGTTTTCCTCTGCCCCCCTGGAACCTGACCCACAATGCCTCGGTATTCCCCTCCTCCACCCCTGCCTTGATAATGGAAGATGTATACTGCTCCCTAACATAGAGAGCTACACCACCACCAATTTTCCCCACTCTGTCTCGCCTATACAACCTGTACCCCTCAATGCCTACTGCCCAGTCAAGCGTAGAATCCCACCATGTTTCGGTTAAGCAGACTAGGTTATACTGTGTGCTAGCAAGCAAGATTGTAAGCTCCTCCTGCTTATTCCCCATACTCCTGGCATTTGTGTAAAGACAATTTAGCCCCACAATGGGTGCTCTTGGTGCCTCTTTGCCTTCATGGTTAGTGTGCCCCTTAGTGCTTACCTGGTTTGTTTCAGGGCCTTGTTTGTTTGTGGCTTACCAACCCTGCCTTCTCGTTGACCACCGATTCTCCATCCCCTGTTGAACCTAGTTTAAAGCTCTTCAGAGGAGATCAGCCAACCTGCCAAGCATCTGGAGAACAGATGCTTACTTCTAGGAGACAGATGAAGATCATCCCTTCCCAGGAAGCCTTCTCCCTGGAAGTGCTGATTTGTGGTTGTAGAATCCGAAGCCCTCCTGAAGACACCATCTCTGGAGCTGCTGACTGACTGCCCTGATGCAGGCATCCTGGCACCTCTGGCTGCTGCCAACTGGAAGGATGGAGAAGAATACCACCTGTGCTCCAGACTTCCTGAGCCTGACCCCCAGCTCATAGAAGTCCTTCATGATGCGGTCTGAGCTACTCTCAGCCACATCATCTGTGCCCACATGGACAAGGACCATGGGGTAGTAGTCGGAGGGTTTGATGAGATCAGGAATCTTTTCAGTGATGTCGCTGAACTTAGCTCCAGGCATTAAGGAGACCTCTCTCACCATAGGTTCTAGTTGGCAGATCGGCCTCTCCATGACTCTCAGGATTGAGTCGCCTACCACAATAACCCAGTGTTTCTTCTTTTTCCTGGGCAATGGTCCCCCAGCCTTCTTAGTGGGGGTTGCAGGGACCACCTCCTCTGCATCCTCCTCTACCAAGGTGGCCAGGGCCCATACCTGTTCCCAAGATGCAATGGGGAAGCAGACACCAGCTCCTGCTGCCTGGGTCTAGAGGTGACAGTCTTCCACTCCTCCACTGCAGATTCCTCTCGTGGGGTTTCACCCGTAGACATCTGGAGCTATAAGGAATGGAAATACCCATCAATCGCAGTCTCATCCTCCCTGATCCCCTTCAGCCTGCTCACTGCCTCCTGGATTTCCCTCACCTGCTCCTCCAAGACCGAAAGGTGCACACAAGAGGGACAGGTGAGGGGGCTTCTACTCTCCCCTCCCACCCCTGAGGGCAGGGTCCCCGCCAGGCCGCCCCTACAGACAGGGGGGCAGGGCTACATCTGGGTGGAGACCTCCGATGAGCCATGGGTGGGTGGTGCCATCAGCACTAGCAGCAGCACTCCATGTCCTTACCTTAGCTGCAGAGCTATGAGTCCTCATCACACTCCTGCTGGATGCTCCTTCTTGTCTACTTCTGTGTGCCTGCCTTGAGTGAATGCCTGTTTGTGCGCGCAGTTCGGGAGCACGGCTCCCCGCCAGCTGACTTAAGAGGGCTTTGGGGGGGCTCCCCGTCCAGATCCTCTGCAGCTGTGCCAGCCCTCCGCCCCACTTACCTGAAGGATCTGCCTCTGCCTCCGCTGCTGCTGCTGGTAAGTCCAGGAGGCACAAGTGCACTGGAGGAACACGTGCAGTCACTCTGTCCTCAAGCCCTGATTGCCGGGGACTTGACCAAAAGCCACAGCTTTTAAGGGCCACAGTTTGAATTTCCTGCACTGGCCCAGCAGCCAATCAGGTAGCTCCAGGCTAAGTCAGCCAATCAGGGCCACTCCGGGCTTCCCCAGAAGAGCCTGCAGGCTGCCCCTCTCCCTATGTCTCCCTCCCATGAGGGAGAGCCCCGGCTCCTGGGGTGACCGCAGCTACTGCACCAGGGATCAGCCTTAGGGCAGTCCCAACTTGCCCGGGGGGGAAGTCCTCCCCCTAGTCTGCTCCCTGCCTGCACCTCACAGAGCACGCCTGCTTGCACATGTGGCTGAGGAGCACAGCTCCCTGCTGGCTCACTAAAGAGGGCTCAGGTGGGGGAGAGCAGGGGGAGCTAGCTGGCAGGCAGCCCTCACACTGAAGCACTTTCATGTCCCATCCAGCCCCATCAGTGTCTATACACATGTGGCTGTGCAATAAATAATATCACTGTAGGGTAATACTTGTGTTTACAAGTACTAAACTACAGCAGAATTAATCAGTTTGCTGTAGCCTAATAGGACTGCAAGTGTACATGCTGAAACTCACAGGTAGATGCTGTGAGACTGTGTGTAGACAGAGGCAGCTTCACAGTAAACATCTAATGTACATGGACCCCAAATGTCTTGGCTGATCTAATTATGCCCAAGAGAATATTTGCATCCTTTCTGATGTAAAGATTACTAATCCAATATCCTAAAGGTTTGAAAGGCCTTGGTTTCATTTTAAGTAAATAGTGAATATATATATTTTTTTTAAATCACTGTCTTTGGATGGGAAAACTCCTTTTCTATCCAGCTCTACATCTAATCTTAAATTGTTTTGAACCAAGTATTTAGAAGGCTAGTCAGTCCTAAAATGCATTTCTCTCTTGATACAGTGTCGTCTCATGAACCATAGCTGGTGTGTTTGTGGCTCCTATTCAGTTTCTCAGCACCAAAAGACCAATCTATAAGCTCTTAAAATTGAAAGATTGTTACTGTGAAAATGTTATTGGGAAATACTGTACAGGACTAGGCATGCTAGTTCTTCCAATGCTCAAACATTTGTGAGCAGAGAATTTTACAATCTTCCAAAACAATGTCTTGAATGGGTACATCTATACTGCTTCCATGGTGCTTTCCATGGTGTTCTTCTGCATCCTGACAAGAACAGCCCTACTCCTGCTTCACATCTGCTAAACCCAGACATGTGGCAATGATATGTTTGGTGCTGCTACTCCTGAACTCAGAGGGAAGTGGTTTCTGGATGGCCTCATTGTCTGATTTCCAGATTTGATGAGTGTGGAGCAGGAAGTGTGGACCAAACCATGATGTTTGGTGGTAGAAGCAGTATAGTATTGAGGCACAGAGACCACTGCTATTAAGGGCAGTACAAATATTTGTCCATCTCTCAGTTTTTTCAGTATGTTGCACAATGTGAGCTGTTTTATTAAGTGCCATGAAACACAAATGGGTCAAAAAAATTAACACATTGTATATTTCTTCCAAACCCTCAGAAGTTGATGAAAACATTTTTACAGCAATGGCCCAGCCTTACTCCAATTGTGCTAGTAAGTCAAATGAAGAAATACTGAAACTGAAAGAAGCAAAATTTCAATTTCCAGAAAAAATAGTTGGATTTTGCCCACCCTGTATATACACAACAAAATGTTCCTTCATAGAAATGTCAAAAACAAATACTTGAACAAAGTATCCAGAGTGCTTTGAGCATTAAGTGCTGAAAAAGGAAAAATAATTTTTCATAACAATTATGTTAATGGGAATTCCTTTGTGGGTGTAAATTGAGATGTTCCAGCATGCTGGTGGACAGCATGTTGTGCTGTTTTTTACCTCCCATTTGTACAGGACTTTGTTTTTCCATCCAATACAATGATTCTTAATCAGGATTCTTTGAGAGCCTTCCAAGGGTACCATGGAGTGCCATACAATGTTGGCATTGTTAGGTGTGCAAACATGATTCACGGAATAAAGCTGGAGATTTCAAGTAGCAATCAATAGTGTAAAAAAACATTCTGCCCTGTTGTGGTCTCACTGAGTACTTTGCAACATATTATTGTTTGGTAATCAAAAAAAAAAGGTGGCTTGAAACTGAGAGAGAGCATTTTCTCAGGGATACCTTCAGCCTAAAAGGAGTTGAGAATCACTGATATAACATTTCTCAAGGAGATAAATAAGTCAATATATTTCTATTCGAGTTTATAGTTCAAAAGTGTTTGGGTTGTTCTGATTTCCTAATTTGGAATGTATAGAAGTAAAAAAAAAAAAAAAAAAAAAAAAAAAAAAAAAAAAAAGGACTTTATGTATGTATCACAACTCTAGTAGTTGGTTGGTAGGTACCGCTCTCCTCCCTTTCCACGTTCCCCCTGTTCTTTCTTAACTCTTTGACCGACTTGTCTGTTTTTGTTGTGGCATGTTTTATACAACTTTCTGACAACAGGTTCCATAGGTAATGTGCATGCTTAGATGAAATGGCCATATTCTATTCTTGAAGTAGGTCAAAAACGGGTATAATCTACTTCTGCATCTTGTTGCAAATAGTCACAATCATCAGGTGATGCACAAAACAGAAGAGATTGATGTCATATATTTAAATTTCAAAAAAGCCTTTGACTTGCTCTCCCATGATGTCCTCATGGTAAAAATGGGGAACTGAGGCCTCAACAAACTTATGGTCTGAAGGCTGGGGAACTGGCTCTGTGGTCAGACCCAGAGAGTGATAGTCAATGGAATTGAGTCAACATAGTGCATGGTGACCAGTGGCATCCCCCAGGGCTCAGTACTTGGACCAGTACTCTTTAATATATTCATAAATGATCTGGATTTGGGTGTCAGAAATGGACTGGCTAAGTTCATGGACAACACCAAATTATGGGAAAATGCGGTCAGTCCAGAGGATAGGCTGGCAATTCAGGCTGACCTGTACAGGCTTGCAAGGTGGGTGGATCAAAACCGAATGACATTCTACAACGGGAAATGCAAGGTGTTCCACCTTGGGAGAAAAAACTCACATCATACTTATAGGCTCAGCAGTGGTACACTCACTATCACCATGACCGAAAGAGACTTGGGGGTCATGATTGACCACAAGATGAACATGAACCACCAAGACTATGCCGCAGCTGGCAAAGCAAATAAAACTCTGGCTTGGATCTACCGATGCATCTCGAGCAAGACCCAAGAAGTCATCTTCCCACTTTACTTGGCCTTGATGAGGCTGCAGCTGGACTACTGCATCCAATTGTGGGCTCCACACTTTAGAAAGGATATGGAGAAGCTTGAGAGAGTCCAGAGGAGAGCCACATGCATGATTCTTATGAGCAAACTCCAATTCTTATGAACAAACCGAGTAGCTGTGATGTGGATTTTTTTTACAGTAAGGTGGGTGAAAAGCTGGCTTATGGGATGCACCCAGACAGTGGTAGTGGATGGGTCAGTTTCTCCCTGGAGGGATTTGGGCAGTGGTGTCCCCCAAGACTCTGTCCTTGGACCAGTACTGTTTAATATCTTCATCAGTGATTTGGATGAAGGTGTTGAAAGCACCTTGTCCAAATTCGCAGATGACACTGAACTGTGGGGTATAGGAAAGACACTGGAGGGCAGGGAGCAAATTCAGGCAGATTTGGATAGACTGGGGAAGTGGGCAGATCAGAATAGGATGCAATTTAACAAGGATAAATGCAAGGTTCTTCACCTGGGGAGAAAGAATCTTCAACACACCTATAGACTGGGGGGTACCATTCTGAGTACCACAACAGTGGAAAGAGATCTCAGAGTCCTGGTTAATGCATAAATGAACATGGGTCACCAGTGTGATGAGGTAATAAGCACGGATAACCACAATCTTTCTTGCATCAACAGGTGCATCACAAGCAGGTCTAGGGAAGTGATAATTCCCCTCTATGCAGCATTGGTGAGGCTGCAGATAGAGTACTGTGTCCAGTTTTAGGCACTGCACTTCAAGAGGGATGTAAATAACCTTGAGAGGGTTCAGAGGAGGGCTACTCATATGGTTGAGGGCCTCCAGGCAAGACCCTATGAAGACAGACTGAGGGACATGAATCTCTTCACCCTCTGCAAGAGAAGGCTGAGAGGCGATCTTGTGGCTGCCTACAAACTCATTGGGTGAGGGGGGTGGGGGAAAAGAGGGTCAGCAAGGAATAGGGGGACACACTGTTTACCAGGGCACCTCTTGGGTTACCAGAAATAATGGCCACAAACTGAAGGAGAATAGATTTAGATTGGACATAAGGAATACATTTTTGTGGTAAGGATTGCCAAAGAAATGGGCTTCCAAGGGAAGTGGTGCTTTCCGCTACCTTGGAGGTTCATAGATTCATAGATGTTAGGGTCGGAAGGGACCTCAATAGATCATCAAGTCCGACCCCCTGCATAAGCAGGAAAGAGTGCTGGGTCTAAATGACCCCAGCTAGATACTCGTCTAACCTCCTCTTGAAGACCCCCAGGGTAGGGGAGAGCACCACCTCCCTTGGGAGCCCGTTCCAGACCTTGGCCACTCGAACTGTGAAGAAGTTCTTCCTAATGTCCAGTCTAAATCTGCTCTCTGCTAGCTTGTGGCCATTGTTTCTTGTAACCCCCGGGGGCGCCTTGGTGAATAAATCCTCACCAATTCCCTTCTGTGCCCCCGTGATGAACTTATAGGCAGCCACAAGGTCGCCTCTCAACCTTCTCTTGCGGAGGCTGAAAAGGTCCAGTTTCTCTAGTCTCTCCTCTTAGGGCTTGGTCTGCAGGCCCTTGACCATACGAGTTGCCCTTCGCTGTACCCTCTCCAGGTTATCCGCATCCCTCTTGAACTGCGGCGCCCAGAATTGCACGCAGTACTCCAGCTGCGGTCTGACCAACGCCCGATAGAGGGGAAGTATCACCTCCTTGGACCTATTCGTCATGCATCTGCTGATGCACGATAAAGTGCCATTGGCTTTTCTGATGGCTTCGTCACACTGCCGGCTCATGTTCATCTTGGAGTCCACTAGGACTCCAAGATCCCTTTCCACCTCCGTGCCACCCAGCAGGTCATTCACTAGGCTGTAGGTGTGCTGGACATTTTTCCTCCCTAGGTGCAGCACTTTGCATTTCTCCTTGTTGAACTGCATCCTGTTGTTTTCTGCCCACTTGTCCAGCCTATCCAGGTCTGCCTGCAGCTGTTCCCTGCCCTCCGGCGTGTCCACTTCTCCCCATAGCTTTGTGTCATCTGCAAACTTGGACAGAGTACATTTCACTCCCACGTCCAAGTCTCTGATGAAGACATTAAAGAGTATCGGTCCAAGGACCGAACCCTGCGGGACCCCACTGCCCACACCCTTCCAGGTCGAGACCGACCCATCTACCACGACTCTTTGGGTGCGACCCTCTAGCCAATTCGCCACCCACCGAACTGTGCAGTCATCCACATCACAGCCTCTTAATTTGTTCACCAGTATGGGGTGGGATACCGTATCGAAGGCCTTCCTGAAGTCCAGGTATACGACATCCACCCCTCCTCCTGTGTCCAGGCGTTTCGTAACCTGGTCATAGAAAGAGACTAGGTTGGTCAGGCACGTTCTGCCCGCCACAAACCCATGCTGGTTTCCCCTCAGCATAATTTGCCCTGCCGGGCTCTCACAAATGTGAGCCTTGATAATTTTTTCAAATACTTTACCAAGGATGGAGGTGAGACTGACCGGCCTATAGTTGCCCGGGTCCTCCTTCCTCCCCTTTTTGAAAATGGGGACCACGTTAGCCCTTTTCCAGTCCTCCGGGACTTGGCCCGTGCGCCACGAGCATTCAAATATTCCCGCCAGTGGCTCTGCAATGACGTCGGTCAGTGCCTTCAGCACCCTCGGATGGAGCCCATCTGGGCCTGCCGACTTAAAGGCATCCAGTTCTTCCAAATGACTCTGCACCACCTCAGGATCTACGCATGGAAGTCTGGCGCCTTGCTGCTGCCTCTCTACAACCCCAGTGAGAGACTTGTCATGCCCCTCGCTTAGCAACACTGAGGCAAAGAACTCGTTGAGGAGTTCAGCCTTGTCCCCTCTATCTGTCACCAATTGCTTCTGCCCATTTAGCAGGGGTCCTATTCCTCCCTGGGCCTTCCTTTTACTCCCAATATATCTAAAAAACAATTTCTTGTTGTCCTTTACTTGGGTTGCCATCCTCAGCTCCATGGTAGCTTTGGCCCGCCTAACTGCCTCCCTACAAGCACGAGCAGAGGAGGTATATTCATCTTTAGTGATCTCACCCTGTTTCCACTTTTTATGTGCTCCCCTTTTGGCCCTTAGGCTGCCCTGGATTTCTCTGGTCAGCCATGGAAGCCTCCTGGCCCCTTTCCCTCTTTTGCCTCGCTTGGGGATAGTCTTGCTTTGTGCCCAAAGGATCGTTTCTTTTAGGCACAGCCACCCTTCTTGGGCACCCATCCCATCAAAACTCCTACTCTGCAGTGCTTCCTTGACTAATCGCCTGAGCGCAATGAGATCAGCTTTCCTAAAGTCTAGCACTTTCACCCTACTAGTTACCTTACCCACTCGCCGTCTTATGTTGAATTCTATCATAAGGTGATCACTGTCTCCCAGATAGCTACCGATTTGGAGGTCCCCTATCATGTCATCTCCCGTTGCCAATACCAGATCCAGTATGGCATTCCCCCTAGTGGGACCATACACCTCCTGTGTCAGGTGGAGGTCCTGTACACAAGTTAGAAACCTGCGTGAGCGATGGAACCTTGCTGTCTGCGTCTCCCAGCAGATGTCCGGGTAGTTTAGGTCCCCCATGACTACCACCTCTTTAGCTTTTATGGTCTCCGAGAGTTGCCTCAGGAGCCCTGCATCTATTTCTTCCCCTTGGTGTGGGGGTCTGTAACAGACCCCTACCACCAAATCCCTTTCTCCTTGCCCCCCATGTAGCCTAACCCACAATCCTTCTACTTCCTCAGCCTCGGATTCTGTCTTGATGAGGGTTGATGTATATTGCTCACTGACATAGAGTGCAACCCCCCCCCCCTTTCTTCCCTGACCTGTCCTTTCTGTACAATCTATAGCCCTCAATATGTACCGCCCAGTCATGGGATGAATCCCACCAGGTCTCTGTTAGCCCCACTAAGTCATAGGTGTTTAGTGCAAGCAGGAGCGCTAGTTCATCCTGCTTGTTCCCCATGCTCCTAGCATTAGTATATAGGCACTTGAGCCCTGCGACTGGCGCCTTTGCTGCCCCCCCGCTCCCAGTCCCATGGGGCCCGTTGTTTCTTACCTTCTTGTTTCTTACCTGTTCTGTTGTGCTGGCCTCCCCATGGCTTTCAGGTTCCCAATGTTCTCCTTCTTCAGGCTGGGCTGTCCTTGTGGGTGCCACATGGTTTGGTGGTCCACAGCTTCCCCTGCCCTCGTACTCCCCTCCCCCCGACGAGCCTAGTTTAAAGCCCGCCGGAGGAGATCCGCCAACCTAGAAGAAAACACACGCTTACCTTTGGGGGACAGGTGAAGCCCATCCCAGCTGAGCATGTCCCTCGTCGTGATGTGCGGGTCATGGTCCAGGAAGCCGAAGCCTGCCTCGAGACACCACTGCCGAAGCCGCCAGTTGGTCTCTCGGATGCAGTTCTCCTGCCGTCTTCCTCGTCCAGTCACTGGTAGGATGGAAGAGAAAACCACCTGGGCACCGAAGTCCTTCAGCACGCCGCCCAGAGCACAGTAGTCCGCCATCAAGTGATCGGGGGTTCTCCTGGCCGCATCATTAGTACCCACATGGACTAGGACCATGGGGTAATAATCGGTGGGCTTGATCCTGGCCCGGATTACCTTCGTCACATCCCGAATCTTTGCTCCAGGGAGGCAGCATACCTCTCGTGCCGAGGGGTCCTGGCGACAGATGGGTCCTTCCGTACCTCTCAGGATGGAGTCTCCTATGACGAGCACACGTCGCCTCTTCCTCTGGGTCATCGTGGATCTCTTGATATTCAAGAAGAGATTAGACAGGCATCTGACTGAGGTTACTTAACCCCAGCCTCTTTTCTGCCTGGAGCAGGAGGTCGGACCCAGTGAGCTACCAGGTCTCTTCTGACTCTACAAATCTATGAATCTATCTATGAACCTATTAGAGGACAAGAGAGCAGGCCTTATGAGGAGAGACTGAGAGGCATGGGACTCTTCAGCCTGGAGAAGTGAAGGTTCAGGAATGAATTGGTGGCAGCCGATAAGTACATAAGGGGTGTACATCAGGAACTAGGAGAATGTCTGTTTACCAGGGCACCCCAAGGGAAGACAAGGTCTAATGGTCACAGACTGCTGGAAGACTGTTTTAGACTGGACATAAGGAAAAACTTCTTTACCATCTGAGTCTCCAGAGTTTGGAATAGACTCCCCCAGAAGTGGTGTAAGTACGTAATCTCGATACCTTTAAGAAATGCTTGGCTGCTTATCTTGCTGGGGTCATTTGACCCCAGCTGACTTCCTCATGCGCATGATTCAGTTTTTCATGCCCACTTCTGGAGATATTGCTGTGAACATACCCAACTCCAGTGAAAGTTAATGGGATTAAGGTTAAGTATCTCCAGTTCATCACACAAACTGTCTTTTATCAGACTAACAGTAGCATAAAGTATTAGAGATGCTGTTGGTTTATAATCCTGGGGAAAAAAAAAACAACTTATCCTTGTATTTTAAAAAGAAAGAGAGACATCAAAATCATGCCACTTTTGCAACGTAAACAATACAGTGATAACTAATTTAAGCACACACATATGGGAACAGTAGGGAAGTGGAAGACTTAAGAAGGAACAAATACAATAACCCCAAATCCTCCCTTTTTAATAACCAGTAGATGATGAAAAGCAGTAGCATAACTACGTCAGGGTGACTGGGTCAGCAACCTGGGCCCTGACTAGGAGGGAAGGGGGTGGGAACTGATTGCTACCCCAGTTACATGATCTTGCTGACAATGTAGTGGCAACCATAGCTCACTGCTGTTCCTGTGCACCAGCTGCCCTCTGTCAGGATGCCTGACTGTTGTTATGTCTCTGGTGAAAAGGAATGGGGGTGTAACAGGGGGCTAGCTCAGTGCCTATCTAACCATGGCCCGCCCACCTGTTCCTGGGCCACCCACTCACATTCTCTCCCGCCAAGCCTTGATGTTAAATAGTTAATTAATAGATGTCAATTAAGCAGGAGGCTGCCCACTTACTGCCCCGATGCCATGGGGTGCTATCTGCGGCTCCATTTCTCCCATACACCGCAGCCCAAGCCTCACAGATGGCATCTAGGTGTTCTTATCATCACCAGCCCCACACTGGGCCCCAGAGTCTTTCTATCAGGACCCCTCCAAGATCCCTCCATTCAGGCAGCCTACCCCACCTTTATTCAGCTATCTAGCTCCCTGAAACTATTTTCCCCTCTCAGGTGTGGTCCCCCTGGGATGTCTGGCTACCAGCCCTGGCCCACCTCAAGGTCAGTCGGGACCCCAGGCCCTCGGCTCTTAGGTGTCCCTTGTGATAGGCCCCTGGCCCTTTTGACCATCCTGGTCCTGGCCCCAGCATGGGCCAGTCAAAGGTACTCTCTTGATCAGGTCTGAGTCTCTAGCCCTTACCTCCAGTTGTAGCTCTGCAGCCTTCCAGCCAGGCAATGTTGTTGCCTGACCTCCAACAGCCGAATTGCTCTGTTTATATAGACAGCCCCTGATTCAAAATGGCTGCCCTCTTCAGGCACCTGGTGGCTGCCAGCTCCAGGCTCTTAAAGTGGCAGGCACACACAGTGCCCTGCCACAGGGGGGAATCACGCTAAGGTTTTTAAAAGTGAAATTAAAAAAACATGAAACACTTAAAGAATTCCATTACATCTGATATTAATCAGAATCATCCTTTTAACTTAAAATATTTTAATACAACAGAGCTGAAAAAGTGTTGACTTTGAAATCCTATAGTGGGTGATATTCATTGTCAAATAAGAGGGCAAAATGAAGAAATCCATGAAAAGCAGTCTATGAGAAAAGGCTAAAGATAACTAATAGACTTACCTCACCAATTGACTGTGGCATGATTATGGGCAAAGATTAAAAGGGTAATGTAAAAGTAAGATATAGTTTGGCCTTAGAAATATCATTCTTTTCTTCTTCATGGCATTTACCCACTGGAGCTCTGAATCATTAAGTACACTTGTAATTTCTAACATGCCAATAATCCTATTGGTTCTGTAAATTCTAGGACTATTTACATGCTTAAAATTATAGATGTTTTTAAATGCTGTATTAGTTCAGGGCCCAGGTCCTCATAAATGGTTAAGTATGTGATATTATGCATTGCACACAATTTTTCATAGCTTATTTGAAACCACAAGCCCCCTGAGCAATGCTTTTCCTTGCCAGTACATGGTACTTTTCTATATTCAGAAACTTTCATTCAACATGTATGTATTTCATATGAATTTAGAAAAAAATAGTTTGGTAACAGATGTGGCTTGGAAACCAAATCCAAATGCTGCATCAAAAGGACATCCCCTCCATATTAAATTGGATATGTATAGATAAATCTTGAACTGTGAGTCTGTATGGAAATTGCTAAAAATTGTAATAGTATATTAAATAATTCTGGAACTAAAAGGTATATTCTCTAATCCCTCCAGCTTTTAGGGAGGTAATGATTGTGAGCCAGAACCCAGGGTGTATGTTTGCATACCCATATGCTAAGTATTAAATGTAAACACTTACCAGTTTATTCAAGTTTCAGACTCAGCATTAAGGCAACAGCTTAAAGGCAAAGTAAGCTGCAAAACAGTACTTCATACTTCCCTGAGAACTGAGCAATCTGTCATATCCACCATAAACCTAGGCTACTAATGATGACTAGCAGTGTTTCAGAGGTAAGGAAAAGAATCTCTAATTCAAACACACTTAAAAAAAAATAATGGCATTCAAGCCAAGAGTCCTGAAATAATTATTCAAATAGAAAATCACAGAATAACTCATTAGATATAAGGATCAAGTACTGTGCCTCTGAAAATGTAAGCCTGTGAGGAACAAGGCTGTAGGCTCATTAGGGGAGGGGGAAGAAGAGGACTGAGGGAGCCACGAAACACCAAACCAAGAGACACCCACAAGAACAGCCCAGCCAAGACAGGCGATGAGCACAAGAAGTACCCAAGTAAGAGACAGGGGCCCAGATAGTCCTGGGATTTGGGGGGCAGTGCATACACCCTCAGGAGGCCTTAAGTGACTCTACATTAATGCTTGTAGTATGGGGAACAAGCAGGAGGAACTTGCCCTCCTGCTAGCTAATGCAAACCCAGACATAATGGGGCTCACTGAAACTTGGTGGGATCCAATGCACAACTGGGTGGTAAACATCAAGGGCTATAGGCTGTATAGGCGGGATAAAATGGGAAGGAAAAGTTCGGGTGTGGTGCTCTACATCAAAGAGCAATACACATCCTCAGCAAACAGCACTGGGTCAGAGGAGGGACAGACTGAAGTGCTCTGGGTCAGAATACAAGGGGGTCGGGAGGAAAGGGACTTAACGTTGGGGGTCTACTGGAGGCAACCCACCAGGAGGAAGAGCTGGACCCGGAATTCTCAGGTCAGTTCACAGAGACAGTTAAGTCAAGGGACATGGTCATCATGGGTGACCTAAACTATCTGCTGGGAAGAGCAGTCATCCAGGTCTGACCGCTTACATAGGTTCTTAGCTGAGTTACAGGACCTCCATCTAACCCAGGGGTGCACAGTCCCACCAGGGGAAATGTCGTGTTGGACCTGGTCCTGGCCACAGGTGATGACCTGGTGAGGGGACTCTGGGTGCTCGACCACCTGGGCGATAGCAATCATCGCCTACTGGAATTCACCATCCAGCGCAGGGTGTCAAAGGCCTGCAGCAAGGCAACAGCCCTGGACTTCAGGAGGCTGGATTTCAGTGAGGTAAGGAGACTAGTCGGGGAGGCACTGAGGTCCTGGGGGGGGGGAGATATGGGAGTCCAAGAAGAGTGGTTGTTCCTTAAGGAGACGATCCTCCAAGCCCAAAGGGTGACAACCCCCACATGAATTAAAGGGGGCAAGAGTGCTCAAAAGCCCCCATGGCTCACCAAAAGCATCCAGGAATGTCTCAAAGGTAAAAAGGAGGCATATACCCAATGGAAGGGAGGGGCCATCACCAAGAAGGATTATACCTCCATTGCTTGAGATTGTAGGGGTGCTGTTAGGAAGGCTAAAGTGTAGATGGAACTGGGTCTACCGACCCGGATCAAAGATAACACGAAGTCCTTTTTAAAATACATAGGGGGTAAAAAGAAGGTACCAAGTAATGTGGGGCCTCTGCAGAACATGCTTGGAAATCTGGTGGTTGCACCAGACAACAAAGCTAACCTCTTTAACAGATTCTTTGCTTTCATTTTTCTGAGTAGGGACCGGGACATCCCCCCCACCGGGATCCCAGACAGACCCAGGGGAGGTGCAGCCAGACCCAGGGTCAGGGAGGACTTAATCAGGGAACTTCTGGTGGGACTAGACGTGTTCAAATCAGCAGCTCCTGATGATCTCCACCCCAGAATGCTGAGGGTATTGGCATTTTGGCTCATCAGACTGTGGATAATCCAGGTCACATTCACATGCATCAAATCTACACTATGGAGGGCAAGAAATCATTTACAAGAAAAAAAATTAAAAAGCGGAGTGTGGTTTCACCATTGTTTCTCCTGTTGGCAACCTGTAGAATAGCCTGCAGAACAAGTGATAGGTAGTAGGCCTGTGTGAAAGGAAAGTATTCAATTCAGATTAGGATTTGGCCGATTCAGAGGACAGTGACTTGATTCAGAGATTCAGATCGCTGTCCCAAATTGATTTGGCTGCTGAAATCACTGTAAATTAGGTGCCTAAACACCTCTGAGGATTTGGGTTCAAGAATAGTGAGGGGAAAAAATAACAAATTATACAAAATCCCTCTCAGCATTCAAAGTTTATATTTTGTAAAATGTAAATATATATTATATTATTGTGGTAAATATAATGTAATGTAATATAATATTGTGGTAAAAACAATCATTTAGAAGACTTTGTTTCATGATTAAGTAGTATTTTTTTAGTGTAAATTTCAAAGAAACAACAAATTACCAACCCAAATAAACTTCAAATTTAATTATGAAAAGAACCCACATGGAATGGAAAACATGAGGAAAGAATTAAATTTTTAATTACACTGTTTTTTTGAGATGAAGGATGGATGTTTGCCTTTACTGTATTTATTCATAATGGAATTTGCAGTTATCCAGTCTAATTTCTTGCATAACTTTTTCAGCTCCCTCCCTAACTTCCCCAGTTCCTTGAAAATGGATGTAGTGCACCTCATTTGGCGAAAGGCAATCAATTTTCCAAGGCTTCTTAAAAGTCCCTTAAGGAAAATTTTTCATATGGGGTCCGCCTTCATTGTCCATGTAGTGAACTCTATTTTTGATAGAATGAAGGGAAGTTCAGGAAGTTGTATAATCAACATGGGTCAGCATTCTGTAGTGGATACATTTTTAATACAGCGGGTTTGAGATTGCCTAAGGGGAATAATATATATAACTGGCACACTTTTTTTTACTTCTCCACTGGCTCAGTTCTGTCTTTTTAGGATAAATTATAGTTCTACTATTTAGCATTGTGCAATGGTATGTGAAATTGAATGCAAGTGGCAGGAAGAACTCCCAGACAGAGTACCATATGATTACCTAGTAAACAACTATTTAGTGCAAACATTTGTGAACAGTGTTAGGACTAATTTGGAAGGCTGATGACCCAATAGTATTTGTTAAATACATTTTGTGGCTTTGCTGTAATTAAATTTAATTTAATTCACTTAACCACGCTCCCCTTTTAAATTTTTTTTCTTGCAAATGATTTCTTGCCCTCCATAGTGTAGATTTGATGCATGTGAATGTGACCTGGATTATCCACAGTCTGATGAGGAGCCTTTAGGCTCCAATCCAAAGTTAAGAATCATTTCAAGAAAAGACTATAAAGATTGCAGCAAATTCCAGGTGATAGCTAACATTTTCCTTCATTTTTAGGTTTATGGACCAAAGATTAAATGATGGATCTAAGAGTAGAAAGATTTCCTGGTTTCCAGATCCATCCAATGTGAAGCTCAGGAAGTCAAACCTGTTGAATAAGTGTAGCAGGACCCCACCCCAGCGGTGGCCCTGACACCCCTGGTGGCCAGGTGACTCCTACCCCCAACTCCAGCTTCTCACAGTACCCTCCCTTTTTAATTCATCTGCCACACCTTTATATAATTTATAGGGTTTCAGGAAGCTGTCCCAGGGTGAGCCTAGTCCACTTAGGCTTGCCCTTTGGGCACTAGCATAGGTGATGCATGGGGGGGGGGGGGCACAGGGGGCATATGCTTCCCTGAGAATGTTGGCTCCCCACCTGAGAGGGAGCGCCCTGGCTGGTAGAGGGGCACAGAGAGTGCTGGCCACTGGGGGACCCCCCTGGTTGTGCCCTGCTGGTGCCCCCCCAGACTTAGGAGGCACCAGTTGCCCATGGGCACTACATTGTGGTCCTGGCCCTATTGGTGCTTCAGGGTACCACTTGCCTTATGTGCTTATTTTGTGGCCTCCATCCTCCCCTACAGCAGTATCCAAGTCTTTCAGGTGTTACTTTGAGTTCTTCCACTGGGCCCTCTGGCCCCGTCTGCCAGTCAACCCCCTTAGCCTTCTGGGCCCCTGGACCTAGTATAGCTTTAGCCCCTCTTGGGCTTCAGTTTCTTGCACCAGGCTCAGCCTTCTTAGTTAAAGCTTGTTCTGGCTTTAGACCCTTCCTCGCTTTAGCTTCACTACCATGCCCCTAGCCTCCTGTCCTTGGCCTAATTTCTCCAGCCCTCTACAAGGCCACTGTAGCTCTGCCCCAGCCCTCAGTCATCCGAATCCCTGACCCCACTGGTCTCAGCTCTGCCAGTCTTGACCCAACATCTCTATACCAGCCCTCAGCATGCTGGGTTCCTGATCCCCAAGTTAGGCTGCCTGTCACAAAGTGCCCTACCATGTACCCCTCTGTCCTCCACAACAGCCACCATCTGGTCCTATGGTATCAAGCTGAATCACAACTTTTAAACAGAAAATTGCTACCCAACTAAAATCCATCCCTCTCTGTGTCATTGCTTCACCATGCCATGAGTTTCCCTTAGCTCTTCCCTTCCTGCTCTGTGGGATAGCTCAGGTGCTGGACAGTCTGTTTCCTGCAGTCATAAACTCCTCTCCCTGCAGCATGCAGGGACAGACTGCCTGCTTGGTCTCAGGCACTGGGCTTATGTGCCCCAAAGCCTCACCTCTTCCTGTCACATGGTACCCCAGCCACACACAGAGGTTTCCACTTGGGCTTGATGGTCAGCTTACCCTTCTGTGCTGTAGCTTAACCCAGCTGCTTTCAGCCCTTACTTTTGTGCTGCCTGCCCCTTGGCTGCTTGACAGTCACTCCCCCTGGTGGTAACTTCTACTCTTGCTGTCTCTGGCCTGCTTGCTGATGAGTAATCCTTTCTTAACTATCTTCTGTTCCTCCTGTAGATATTACTGTTGGGGGGGGGGGGGGTTTACTACGTAGGAGTATGGCTCATCTCTTTTTGCCATGATGGATGCTGGTGTCCAATCTGTATCCCACTTCTAAAACCATATAATGTTTACTCTATGCTATTGGGTTCCAGGGATGGGGTGCTCACTCAGACCTCCATGCTTTTGGGGTTCTATCCTCAAATCAGCATTCAGCAGAGACCGGTGGGGTGGTAAACAGCTTCATCTTTATTAGGAACAGGATTCAGAAACTCACATGTTCACAGCTTGGAGGAGGAACTACATCTACCCATCACCATAAACATACCCATAGGGCATCAGGGGGAGAGACTGGGTCATCCCACTGGTGGGCCCTTAAGGTACATTCCATATACCACATAGTCCTGGCCCTTGTGTCCATAGACAGATAATAGTCTATCTCCATCCTCTATAATCACCTTTCTGGTATTTGAAATTTGTTATCTGATTCCTGCTCAGTCTTCTCTTCTCCGGATGATATAACTCTAGTTCTTTCAGCCTTTCTTTATAAATCATGTTTCTAATCATTGTTGTCACTCTCTGCTGGGTTCTATAATCTGTCCACATGTTTCTTCAAGTGTGGGGCCCATAATTGGACATAGTCCTTCAGGTGAGGCCTCACCAGTTCTGAAACAGTGCAGAAGGATAACTTCTTTTGATTTGAAAATGACCCTCCTCTTAATACAACCCAAAATACTGTTAGCTTTTTTCCAACAAGAGTGTACTGTTGGCTCATATTCATCTTATGGCCCACGGTACCCCCACAACATCCTTTTTTGCAGTACTGCAGCCTAACCAGCCAGTCTGTATTTGTGCATGTAATTGTGCACTAATTTGTGCACTGTACATGCAAAACTTTGTACTTGTCCTTGTTCAATGTCATCCAATTCATTCCAAACTATTTCACCAGCTGATCTAAGTCGTGCTGTATCCTAGCCCTTTCCTCTTGAGTGTCTGCAACTTCACCCAATTTAATGTGATCCACAGCTTTCCAAAGTGTAATCCAAAGTGTAAATTTATTTCACCCTCCAAACTGTTAATAAAGATATCAAACAATACCTGTCCCACAACAGACTCCTGGGGAACTCCACTTAAGTACTTTCTCCTAACTGGACAAGGAGCCTGTGATGAGCCATCAATGGCCATTGAGCTATCTTTATTTGCTTTCATTTTGACCCTAGTAAGGATTAGTCAATAAAATATATTAGTGGTAACTACAGAATTAGTTTTTCAGCACTAGACTTGGTGATTAAAAGATCATGGGAATTGGGGTTAATATAGAAAAAAATCCCAGTCAAATACTGAAGACCGTGTTTTTGATTACCCTAGAACAAAGCAAAGGTATAACAAACTAAAGATAATGGAAGTTGAAAGTAAACAAGCTCAGACTGGAAACAAATCATTTTTAAATGTGAGGTCATTTACAGAGTTTACACAGGGGTAGCAGTGCATCTTAAAGACCTGCTGAAGTTCAAACAAGAAAAAATGTTTGTTTTATATTGGTCTGGAAAGACATATCATGTTGCCTATTCCTACTCGAATTATTGTAGCTCCAGTGTGGAGAGGGTAAACAATATTTTCTCCATGGAACATTTGGAAACTTTTGTGTTCCACGAATTCACATGGAGTATAAAATACTAATGCTAACATCCAAATTAATTCATTAAAATTCCCTAACAGAACATCTTAAAGTAATAAATCTTTACTATCCCTTTTCGTTTCAATTCAGGGCATCAATCTGCACTGGGAAACCTCAAGTGGTAGCATTTATTTATTACATTTCAGTTTTTTTCTATAGCTACAGCTTGCTTACTTTTGGATAGTTATTAGACACATCTTCAAATCACGATGTGGAGGAAAGATGGGATGTATAATAACAGACCAGGATGGTTACATCAGCAGGTCTTTAATGACCTGAAAATAAAAGAAAGAAGGTGAAACAAGAACATGTTGCTGAAGATTAACAGATATTTTGATCAACAAACTAGGAACTTGCAGCTGAGATTATTGGAAGGCAGGACAACTAAATACAAATAAAACTCAGTAGCTATTTACAATTTACTGTCAAACAGTTTATAGAAGGGATCCTTCTGCAATTTGTTCTGAGTCCAGTACTGATCAATGTTTCATTATAACTTGGATGTTGTAAGACAGTATGCTTATATAATACACAGGTGACAAGATATTTGCAGAGTCCACAGTTGGGGAGGGCTGGAGCACTGAACATTGCCACCTGAGCTGGAAAGAAGAAGGGTCTAACCAACCTTTTAAGGGCTGCGGGGAACCCTTTGATATTGCCCTTTGGCAGAGGTAGGGAGAGGTATTGTATTGCCTGCTATAATTGTTTGAATGGAATAATGTGTTTCTTTTGGAGGAAAGAGAAGATGAGTGGATTTGTGGGGTAGCCATGGCCCTCTTCCGTGGGAGAGGAGAATACCAGCTTTGTGAGGGAATTCCCTAGGTATAAGGTATAGGAGTGGGAACTGGTAGGGATGAGAGGAAATATGAATGTCAGGAGGTGATGTGACTCCACCAGATTTTTGTTTGAGACATTACATGACATGGCTACCTGTGAGTGACATTCGGTGACGCAGTGGCGGAGGAATGTGACCTTAATATGCACCATCATGAGGACAGTGCGTGATCGCTCATAGCCTAACCAGTCAGGAGTTACCCCTAGAGCGTGACTGGCTGGACCAGCATGCTGAGGCCTCCAGAATGTTCCATCAAGGGGGCACCCTGATTGGCTAGGGAGTCTATAAAGGGGACTGCGCGCCTCAGCGTGGGGTCCCCAGATGCTCCCAGACTCCGGTCCTTGGGATCAGATCTAAAAGACAGCCTGATCACCTGTCTTGCCGTCTGGACAGATCCCTAGGCTTCTAGCTAGATTTCTAGCATAGGCTGCTACAGCTTATAGTTAGACCACACGCAATCCGGAATGCCCTGGGTGTTGCCCAACCAGGCATCATACTTGTATTGTTATTACTTTCAGCTGCAGTCAACCTTCACGACTACACCTTACTTGTCACGCGCCGCTAACCATCATTTGTTCATTTTCCCTACCTGTACCACGTCATCTGTGTCCACCTGCAACTGTAAATAGTCCTTGTAATTAGTTCCTGTATTCATCAAGTTACTTCAACTCGTTAATCATCTGGTTGGCTTGTAAGTAAACTTATAAATTTTCTTCACCTACCATTTGCCTCGGTACCGCGCTCTTTCTCCCTCTCTCTCGCACCTGGCATCCCCGAGCGTGTCTGGGTTGGTGTCACCACCCACTGCCCCACTCAACACTCAACTGCGGCCATTTCCCAAACACTATCTGGGAATCGTGGCCCACATGGCGACAACGATGGGATCGCCGAAGGAGCGAGAGAGGAATAATGCCCCAAATTAAAGATCCTCGAAAAGTGAGGAGGATGGGGTTGATTATGTGTCATTAAACTGCCCCTGGAGGGACTGTCAACGGCCCCTGGTTGAGAGTACCACTGATTTGCAAGATCATGCCCGGTACCACGGAGCTGTAACAGGCCCGATTAAAGGGTACTTTTCTGTAATTGCCGCTGCAACTCCAAGGACAAGAAGGAACGGATCGTGGAGAACCTAACTCCAGCCGCGTTTGCCTGCCTAATGTCGAGCCCAGCAGTGAGGTATCGGCCTTATGATAAAGCCCAAGACGTAATTCCTTTTATAACATCGAAAGAAATCGCCGACAACAAAGATAAAAACCCCAGATGAGAATATGGGCAATGCATCAAATATGTAAAACAGAGTAGCGGCTATGCCACACCATCGGACAGGTTCAATTGCCCCACTCTCCGTGATGAGAGTAGAGAGAGTGAAATCCTAACGGAGCTCAGGGAACAATTAGAGGAAAAGGGGCGAGAGTCCTCCCAGTGGAGATGTGGAGGAGAAAAATGGAAAAAAGGAAAAGTTATCAATATAATGTTTAGAACAATAACTGAGCCCTTAAGACTTGCAGCGAACCAAGCCAGTGACATCAAGGCCTTGGCCCAAGATGTCGCCGACAAGAATGCAAAACTTGCAAGGTTAAGGTCTCAAAATGGTGGCCACGCTGAGGAGAAAGATACGTTTGGCGAAGAAAAGGCGCGGAAAAACCCGACGGATGCTGCGGGTAAGGAGGGCGCAGCTCACAAGATGGGAGGGGTAAGTGACATCACCCCAGGAGGGGAGGAGAACAGCGGCCCTCTAGCGCCCCCTACCGTCTCACCAGGAAATGTAGGGAATAATGCTTCGGCGCCCCCTACGGTGTTAACAAAGGGATCAATCACAGACCCTCTAGCGCCACCTCCCTCACCACCACCATACAAAATCCCCTCAGTATACCCCAGTCTTCCCCAGAAGACCGACACCGCGAGTGCCCCCACCTTCCAAGTAAATCCAATCACCACAGTCAAAACAACGGTGGAGGGTGAGGTAACCCAGACGGTTGCAGTCTACCGGACCTGGACAAGGGGGGAGATGCAAGATTTAATCAGGGAGACAAAAATCAGCCCAGAGGAGACCCCAGTAATGTGGGTGGGGCGCCTCGTATTAAATCATGGAGGCGAATTACTCGACATGGAGGAGGCCACTACTCTGATGAGACATCCTGTCTGGAGCGGGGGAACATGCATGGACCAAACCCAAATTGCTAACAACTGGGTATGGCCGATACCAATAAGCGCAGTAGTAGTCCCGACCCTTTTAGCACAAATTCACAAGTGACAATGAAAAGATTTTTTTAAAAATTATTATGGAGTTAGTGAATGGGAGTTGGGAAGTGAGGTTTGGGTTGAGGGTACAATCTAATAGGTGATAAGCAAGGAGGTGGGAGGAATAGGAGGTGGGAGGTTGATTTGAATTTTCAAGCTGGGGGGAGGGGTTTGTTATAGTTTCTTATTTTAATATTGTGCTTTTAGAAGTTATTTTGTTCTTTTAATGTAAGCTGTCCTGAGGTCTTTTTAGGAAGGGTGACATAGAAATCTAATAATTAAATAAGTTAGGAGGAATTGCCAGTATTTTAGAGAAGAGAATTAGAATTCAGAATGATGTTGACAGGTTGGAGGAATAGTCTGAAATCAGTAAGATGAGGGTCAGTAAAGACAAATGCAACATCTTTCACTTGGGAAGGAAGAATGAAATGTTCAGCTATAAAATGGGAAACAATTGGCTAGGCAGCAGAACTGTCAAAAGGTTATGAAGATTATAGTACTCCAAAGTGAATGGATTAACAGTATGCTGCTATTTCAAAATATGCACATCTTGTTCCTGGCTGTACTAACAGGAGGAAATTATTCTATGCTACATGGCACTAGAAGGACTTCAGTTGGAGTACTATGTACTGTTTTGGGCACTACATTTTAAGAAAGTCCAGAGGCTTTAAAAATATGACCCATAAGGAAAGTTGGAAAGTTTGTTTAGTGGTTACATAAATCCTCAAATATGTATAGTTTTTGTTTGTTTGTTTGATTGTTTGTTTGGGGGGGGGGTTGTTGTTTTTTTTGAGAGGGGACAGTGATCAGGTTTTCTCCCCATCCACAAAAAGTAAATTAAAAAGTAATTGGTTTAATTTTTAGGGAGGTTTATTATGGATAATAAAAATATTTCTCACGTTGTAATTATAGTAAAGCACAGGATCAGGTTAGATAGGAAGGCTCTGAATACTTTGTCATCAGAGGTTTTTAAGAACAGGTTAGGCAAATATCAAAAATGCTAAACTTGAACCTCCCTCAGTTCAAGGGGATGGAATATAAATTGGCTTTTGATTATATTATATAATTTAGGCACCTTCTACACACTACAGGAATCATGCAATTAACTGGTTAATTGTGAAGACCAGCTACACGTGCAAAGAAGCTATCACATGATTAAAAAGCTCCAACCAGCTATAAAGTTAGACCTCAAAAATGTGTACTAACTTTATAGCTGGTTGCTATGAAGCTTTAATTTGCAGGTGTAGTAGGGTCTCCCCTGTAACTGGGAGTCCTGTCAGCTGGCAGGGCTTCCAGCAACAGGGGTTCACCATACCTAGTTTAATCTGCCACTACGACAGAGAGTTTCTCAGCTGATGTCAGCTGAGAGCTGAGTCCCACATGAGGTGTAGCCGCCTTCATCTGATTCTAAGAAAACTGCCAGCGAGGGAGACGAGGGTGGGGGTAAGGGAGCTAGGTAGGGAGCAGACACTGGAAGAAGGAACCTGCATACTGCTGATACTGTCCCTGGCTAAGCTTGACTCCCAGCACCACTGAACCCAAAAGATCTCATCTGGAGTAATTTGATACTCAGTTCTAAGATGTGGCTTTGTTTTCTCTCTGATGGATGGGGAAAAAACCCTCTCATCTTGGAATCAAGGAAATGTGGTAGATATTAAGTCAGTAGGTCTGGCTAACCTACATACATTAGTTGTAGGGCTGGCTGAGTAACTTTCTGGTTGGTTAAATGGGGGGTTTCAATAACTCTTCAAAAACAGGGAAGTTCCAGAGCCCCAGAAGAAAGCCAGTGGCATGCCAATATTTAAAAAGGGTAAATAGAATAAGCTTGGTAATTATAGGCTGTTAGACTGACATCCATCCTAGACAAAATGACAAAATAGCTGATGCAGGACTTGACTGATGAATGATTATGAAGGTTAACTGTAAGTTCATAGAAAATAGAACTAGTCAAACTCAAGTTAATCTTTTTTGATGAGACTACCCCTCTCTGGCAGATTTATAGTATGTTATATTTTTAATTTTCTGTAAAGCATGTTACTTCTAACCAAATTAAGAAACATAAGAATAAAATAAGTGCCATCCTAGATCACACCAATGGTCCATCTAGCACTGCAGCCTGAATCCAGTAGGGGGTGCTGGTTGGCTGGGCCTGGAAACAGGCACTCTGAGAGGCTGCTGGCTGCATGTTAACAGGGTATAACTAGAGTGATGCATGACTGTTATATCCTCCCTGGTATCTACCAGTTCTGGTTAAGGGGTATAGGAGGATACACTCCTGGCTGTTCCGTTTCATACCTATTAATGGATCTATCATCCATGAATTTGACTACTCACTTTCTGAGCCTGGCTCTTCTATCTGCCTCTACAACCTCCCATAATAGTTTTATAAGTTAATTATGTGCTGCATTAAAATCTACTTTTAGTTTTAAGCCTGTCTCCTGCCAATTTCAGTGGGTGCCCCCTAGGTATATTATTCTGAGACTGGATGAGCAACAGTTCCCTTTTCACATTGTCCACACCCGTCATGAGTTTATAGACTTTTATCATATTTTCATTCATCTTTCTCCTTTCCAAACCAGAGAGCCCTAGCTTTTTTAGTCACTCCTGGTATAGCAGCTGTTCAATACCCTTTATCATCTTGGTCGCCCTTCTCTGTACTTTTTCAAATTCTACTCCATCCTTTTTTATATGCAGAGTGATGAAGCAAAAGTAATGTGACACAAATTCAATGAATTACAAACTGACAAGTCTTAAAATGTATCAGTAAGTGTGAAATTATCCTCAGTTGGGCATAGTTATAGTGGGGGCTTGAAATGATTGGTTCCTGGTTCTATGTTAACGTTTTTCTCAACAACCTAAATGAAAATGTAAAATTCCCATAAACTTTGCAGGTAACACAAAGATTAGAGTGTTAACTAATGGATGATGGTAGGGGTGCTTAACTATTCAACAGGCTTTAGTTAAAGTGTCTCCATCGCCATTTTGAAACATGGGATGCTGAATACACATGACATTATGGGTGCTTTAATTAGAGCAGTTTTCAGAGCAACTCTAATTAAAGTGCACCCCCACCCTCCACCCCAGAGCACATGTCTAGACATCTAAAGACTTTAGGATATAGGCCATACTTACCAGACACAGGATTGTGTTCTGGGGAAGCAGTGACTCTGAAGAAGAGTGGGAAGTCATAGTGGATAAACAAGGAAACATGATCTTATATTATGATGCTATGGGCAATAAGGGCTTATGTATTAATGAGCAGGAAAGCTATGTTATCTCCATATTAGACATTGATTTGACTACTTCTAAATTATTAAGTATAGTTCTAGTGTCCTAATTTCTAAAAATGATTTTGTTTAAACTGTACAGGATTTAGAGAAGAGCCATAAAAGATATGAAAGGATTAGAAAACACATCTAATAAATGGAGTCCATTAGCTTAGTCCATTTAGTTTATCAGACAAAAGACTGAGGGATGGTTATGGTATGTCTACATGCCACAATAATTGTCCTCTGCAGACTGGAAATAGTATAGGTCTATTAATCTGGCATTCTGCCCCAGCTAATCAGAAGTCAGTTTCTGATCAAGCTAGGCAGAGCTAGCACCATGTTAGGCATGTCCACATGAGATGCTACATTGCTGTATTGACGAGCTATGGCGATGTAGCTTCAACAGTCACAAACTGCGATGCCAACGTTACTGCACAGTAGCTTCTGGTTACTGTGCAGTAGGGTCAGAAATGACCCATATGTTGCCAGGACTACTCACTAAAGGCAGTTACTGCACAGTAATTTAGTACTTGCTGAACAGTAACAACTACACAGTCGGATGCATGTGTAGATGTGCCCATTGTGTAGTACAGATAAACCCTTCATTATAATCTGTAAGGATCAACAGAAGAACAGAAGTTTGGCAACAGAAGGTATTGCAGAAAAAAGAAGTCAAAGGCATAGTGACACCCAATGTGTAGAAGTTGAAGCTAAACAAATCTGTTTAGAAATAAGGTGAACATTTTTACAGTGAAGATAATTAAACACTGATATTAGGTGCTCAAATTCTTTTGGGGTTATGGCCTCTAGTGCGACATACCATTGACTGAGACAAGTTTGTTGTCTTCTTAATTTTTAATATATTTTGTTTAATCCTCTACCCAAAAATATTGATAGAGAATGTCTTGATGAAGAGCTGAGAAATACAGTGATAACCTTAGAGTGCCCTTTATTTCCCCAGACCTTATAGCCAGTATGGCTGTATTGCAGAACAAGCATTTTTTCTCAATTAATTGTTACCTCTGTTCACATTAAGGCCACTTGAAAAATAAAATCAATAACTTTAATAGATTGGGTGACCTATGATGGAAAATGGTTAAATTTAAAGTCTGGGATATATTTTATACTTAGTAGCTCATCATAAATCAGAGTCTTAAAATTCAAAGGAAGGAATAAATTGTCAGTCAGTAAGTGATCTGTTACTCCCATCTGTATTTTATGAGATGTGCAAACTTGTTGGGAACATGTGTTGATTCTCATGTTGGCTAAATCTTTTCTATTCTTGGTTAGATTGAAATCAAGGGAGTTACTTCCAATTTACTTTCTAGCAGACATCAGAGCCTGGCCCCAAATATGTGTGTGTGTGTATGTATGTATGTATGTTTGATAGGAGCCCATTCAATGTCTGAAATAAAAAAGCAGTGATATTAACAACTTTTCCCTGAAACACGCCCCCCTCCAAAACCCAGAAAACAAAAAAAACACCCTCCACAGTGTATCTAATACCATGCCAAGAAATTGATTCAAAACTGTTAAAAATAGGGTGGCAGCTACAAAGATAATTAGTGATTTCATTTTCTTTGGAAGTATCTCATTTAACTACTGACAAAACTCCTGCTAACAAAACACATCAAAAATAGGAGACCATTGGAGGTAGTGGTCAGTGTTTACATTGTGATTTATTTCTTTATATATATTTCTTTGTTACATTTTCTCTTTAAAAATCATTGAAACATATTGACAAGAAATCTAGAAAGTTACTTAACATATGTTGTTCCACACACTTCAAATTGCCAGGAATCATTTAGTATCTAGCCAAATTATTTGCCCAGTTTGTTGAACTGGAAAAATACATGCAGCTGACACAAAATTAAGCAGCTTCTGTGCACAGTGAATCTTGGGGGATCCTTACGTGAAGTCTATGAGCTAATAGAACTACCACATGTGTTGGCTACTAAATGATATCTTGTTGCTATGATCATTGCTTTTGGAAACTGACTTTTCTGCCTAATATTAAAACATGACCCTACTTGCTGTAAACAGGGTAAGAAGAACTGGAAACTCCCTTGCAAAAAGATATTTCCATAGCCTTGGAACACACATTAACAAAATGTGCTCTAAGTTCATTTATTGATTTTTTTTTTAATGTGTAATTATAATTAGAAAATAAGTTTTAGCACATGTAAAATGTGGCAAAGCTTGCTTTTTATCAATACATTTTTGCAAACATGCTATGGTATTTTATAAATATAATCTTTCTGGGAAGTGTTGGTTTTTCAACTAATTCTTTGATGCCTCTTGAAGAATCTTACTAGTAGAGCGGAAAATAAAATACTAATTTAGAGAAATATAGGAAATGAACAAGAAGTGCCTTATTCAGCCTGCTCTTGAATAGTATAAAAGAGTCGTGTCTCTTTTCCTCTGTATGTCTGATCAAGTGGCAGAATTCTTGGCACAAAACAGAGCTGTGGGGAGTTGTCTGAGCTAATTCTGAGCACGTTGACTCCTGAACCAGAAGAAGTATGGCCATATTCACTGAGCACTGTACCTGGACTAAGTATCTCTGAGAAGCAGAGGATATACCTATGCAGCTTCTGGTTTTGAAGCTGGCTGACATATTAGCATGTATTGTTTTGACCTGTGTAGCGGTTCCCAATGCGATGCCCACAGGTGCCATGGTGCCCCCCCCCCCCCCGAGGTTTATTCAGGTGCCCGCACACATTTTTACATTCAGTAAAAATCATTATTCCACAAAAAATGCTGTCACTGCTGACTGAACTCAGAACAGCAGCACTTCAACATTTTTTTCACAGGCAGTACGCAATGGCCGCCAAACTGAGACTGAGTCAGTCTGACTGACGCAATGACAGAGTGGCGCTTACTACTCCCTCCCCAAATGAAACTATGTGCATGCACATATCCAGGATTCTAACTTCTAAACTTTAATATTCATATTGGTGCCTGCTGCTTTTTCTTTTAAATTTGAATGTGCCCATGGGCACATAAACATTTGGAACCCCTGGTTTAGACACAGCCCTCGACTTCCCTAGCTTTAATGCCCTGGGATAAGCATTTTATTATTATCATATGTCTTGAATAGTCATTTTTCCCTAGATCAAATAGGGGCTATCAAATGAGAGAATTTTATTTTTCTACCCACCAGATGTGTCTACACATGCAATTAGTCATGACTAAATTTACTGCACATTAGCTTAATGTGCTGTAACTGATTTTTGGCAGGTGTCTACATGTTCAGGGAACTGGCACTAAATTTAGTGCCAGTTCCCTCCAGCCCTGCCATGTTCCCCTGTGGCCACCAGGGGGAGCTCCAGCCCCTGGACCCAGCTTTCAGCACTTGGCAACCATGTTAAAGCCAGACCCAGCTGCCAGTACTTGGCAGCCATTGTTAAAACACAGCCCCACATTGTGCAGTCTGGGCAGACTCTTCCTGTGTTGAGATAAAGAGCGTGGCATGGAGGCAGCTCTGCTTCTTCCCCAGCTGCACTTCTCAGCCATGGGTCCCTAGATCCTCTTGGATGCCTTGGTCATCCTGCTGGCTGGCTGTTGTCGTATCACCCCTCATCATCAGGGACCCAGCAGCCCACTAATTCTGTGGTGGATGAAGCCCCACACCAGGCATTTGCACCCCTGTCAGGCCCTGGGCAAACCCTGCCCTCATCGAGTGTGCCTTTGGCCACCTCATAAGCTGCTGGCAGTCCCTCATGGCCTGCCTCAAGCTGGCTGAGAGAAACCTCCTCTGGGTCGTTGTTGCAGCATGCATGCTGCACAATATTTGCAAGGCCCGGGGAGAGAAAGCATGCTGGGTGGAGGTGGCCTGGTGTTGGAAGCATAAGCTGCAGCAGGTACCCTCTGGTGAGGCCCCAGGCAAGCTGCACATCCGCTACTGGGGACCAGGGAACTGGGTGTGGGAGGCCCTGGTGGACCACCTTTTACAGCACTCCCCCCTGTAGCCCACCTGCCCCACCACCCACACACCCCTTACTCCCTGCCTACCCCCAGCATCACTCTCAGATGCACACATTTGGAAGAAAAAGTTTATTTCCCTCACAACCCCCCTAACCCCCCCCCATCAATACATGGAGCCTTCTTGCCTCTCCCTCCCCAACACACAGAGCTCCCTCCTCCCCTGTCAACTAATAGAAACCCCTCCTCCCTCCCTCCCCAGCAAATGGTACCCCTCCACCAACCTCCCCACCAACAATAAAAAACACTCTTCCCAATGTGCAAACTATATTCTAGAGTCTCAGTCTTTTATTACCCTGCTGTGTGGTGGGGATGCCTGGGGAGCAGAGCCTGGGGGCAGGCAGCCAGCATCCTAGCCTCAGACCACTCCTTCATGGGCCCAGGGGCCATGGTGGTCACAACATGTGGCGGGCTTATCTGGCGGTGATGCTGGATGGCATGCCTCAGGGGTGGGTGGCTCCCCCTCAGGCTGCCTGAGTCTGGGACCAGAATTCCCTTGTGGCACTGTGCCTGGCACCTCCAAATTCTTGGGCTCATGGACTCAGGGAAAGTGGTGGGGTTGGGCCCAGGCAGGTGGCAGGGGGCTCAATGCAGGAGTTGGGCCCGGGGCTCCAGTGAATTGGAGGCACCTCAGGACCTCCTCTCAGACACAGGCAAGGGCCTTCTGTGGGGTGAGCCAGCTGCCAGGAGCTCTGTGGGGCTAGGCATGGGGGTTGAGCTGTGGGGGACATGCATGCGACTGCCAGGCCCAAAAGAGTGTCCAGGATCCAATGGTCATTGTATGTGGCCTCCACCACCTGGGACTGGTTGGCCCCCTGCTGCCTGAGCAGCTTGATCCACTCCCACTCCAGGTGCTCTATCATGGCCCTGTATTCCCTCTGTGCCTGGTGTTTTGGTCCTCCCAGGTGGTCTCCTGGGAGATATCCTCTGCCTACCACTTCTGGTGGACCAGGTCCTCCTCCCACCAGGCCTCTGCCCATGCCTCCCACTCCTCCACAACCTCCACCAGGCACTTGAGCAGGAGGGTACAGTCTTGAGCTGGCCGCTGGTGCAGCTGGCTCATGAGGCAGGCTCCAGTGTTGGGGGCGGTGACCTGGAGCCTGCTCCTTGCTTGGGCCTGTGGCTTCTCCAGATGCAGGCCCTGCAGAAGAAAGAGACTGAAGTCTTTTGTGAGAGTTTGCAACATTTAAGTGATAATATGCCTTGCACCAAGGGCTGTGCATTGCCCAGCTTCAGATCAAGGAGCAGCTGTGCAGAGGTGCCCAGGAACCATAGTAGATCTGGTCAGGCAGGCCCAGGCAACTTCCAGGTGAGCCCCCCATCCCCGCTTGCTCCTCTGAGGCTGGTGGGCCACTGGGTGCTTGCCTCAGGCAGCCTGCCTCCCATACCCCCTTCTTAGGACAGCACAGGTCAGGCTTTTAGCAGCACTTGCTGCCATGGCTCCAGACCCCACTCCCCTACCTCTCCCCTGCAGGCCACCCACTCTGCTGTGCTGCTACCCAGCCCACCCACAGCACCAGGGCTTGGGGTGCATGGGGCTCCCAGACAACTGGGGTAAGGCACTGGCTATGCCCCCACCCTCTTCTCTGGGGCCTGGTCTGGGAAGGTGCCCCTTGGCTGGCTCACCCCCCACACCACTACTGCTTCCTGAGCATGCCCCTGCTGTGTGTGACGTGAGTGATGTGCAATGAGCTGTTTTTGCAGGCTGAGGTGAGCCCATACCATGATGTCCTTCTGGTGATGATCCTCTTGGTGCCTCAGGCAAACCTGCACTCCTGGTTTGGAACCCTGAGCTACAATGGCACAGGGGTCAATTCTGGGCTGCCCTGAAACCTCTGCTGCTGCCTGGAGGGCTACCAGTGATAGTGTTACATGTTCCTGCCCCCCACTGCTAAGAAGGACATCAGTGATTGCATTGAGACCTGTGCCCACCCAGCTGTGGGGACATGAGCTGATCAATAAAGTTTTGAACTGTGTCCCACCTCTCCATGTGCTATGGGGGAATAGGGGGGAGGGGAGAGGGAACATGGGGCCAGGGGAGCTTGAGAGGGCTGGGCAGGGGCTGGGGACAGATTCATAGATTCATAGATGCTAGGGTCAGAAGGGACCTCAATAGATCATTGGGTCTGACCCCCTGAGTAGGCAGGAAAGAGTGCTGGGTCTAGATGACCACAGCTAGATGCCTATCTAACCTCCTCTTGTAGACCCCCAGGGTAGGGGAGAGCACCACCTCCCTTGGGAGCCCATTCCATACCTTGGCCACTCTAACTGTGAAGAAGTTCTTCCTAATGTCTAGTCTAAATCTGCTCTCTGCTAGCTTGTGGCCATTATTTCTTGTAAGCCCAGGGAGCGCCTTGGTGAATAAAACCTCACCAATTCCCTTCTGTGCCCCAGTGATGAACTTATAGGCAGCCACAAGGTTGCCTCTCAACCTTCTCTTGTGGAAGCTGAAAAGGTCCAGGTGCCCCAGTCTCTCCTCATAGGGCTTGGCCTACAAGCCCTTAACCATATGAGTGGCCCTTCTCTGGACCCTCTCCAGGTTATCCACATCCCTCTTGAATTGTGGCGCCCAAAACTGCACGCAGTACTCCAGCTGCGGTCTGACCAGTGCCCGATAGAGGGGAAGTATCACCTCCTCGGATCTGTTCGTCATGCATCTGCTGATGCACGATAAAGTGCCATTAGCTTTCCTGATGACTTCGTCACACTGACGACTCATGTTCATCTTGGAGTCCACTAGGACACCAAGATCCCTTTCCACCTCTGTGCCACCCAGCAGGTCATTCCCTAGGCTGTAGGTGTGCTGGACATTTTTCCTCCCTAGGTGCAAAACTTTTCATTTCTCCTTGTTGAATTGCATTCTGTTGTTTTCTGCCCATATGTCCAACCTGTCCAGGTCTGCTTGTAGTTGTTCCCTGCCCCCCGGCGTGTCCACTTCTCCCCATAGTTTTGTGTCATCTGCAAACGTGGACAGAGTACACTTCACTCCCTCGTCCAAGTCGCTGATGAAGATATTGAAGAGTATCGGTCCAAGGACCGAGCCCTGCGGGACCCCACTGCCCACACCCTTCCAGGTCGATACCGACCCATCCACTACGACTCTCTGGGTGTGACCCTCTAGCCAATTTGTCACCCACCGGACTGTGTAGTCATCCACCTGACAGGGGTGGGGACTGTCCTGAACTGGCGGGCACACTGGGTCTGTGGTGCTCCTATGCAGAGAATAGGCTAATACAGGCTCCTGGCTACTGGCTTTTATAGCCTGCAGCTAGGGGCTGCCACGGAAGTAACCCAGCCCCAGGTCAGGAGAAGCTCCCAGCCAGGAGCCCTGGGGCTGGGCTCAGGCTGGCCCCCTAGTGGCAGGGCAGACCCGGAACTAAAGTTAGTGCTGGGTCGCATCTACATGTGTGTTAATGTGCTTTAATTAATCATGACTACATTTGATACCTGCATTTGCAGGTATCAAATTTAGTCACAGTTAGCCTAGTTTACTTCTCAATAAAGATGTGCACATGTGAACATGTGCCCGTACTGCTTAGTAAACTAGACTAAGGTGCATTAATGCATCTCATGTAGACATGCCCACTGTGTATTCACTTTGCACTGATATAGATCAAAAGTGTCAAACTCAACTCATCCACTAGGCTGGATCTCAACTGTGGAGCTTCACATCTTGTCCCAATCAAGGCAAGCAACAGCAGCAAGGTGAATGCGAGGCAGTGAAACAAGAGTTGCTATGTTGGTACAGCTGTTGCTCACCCCTTCCTGCTGAAGGTTGTCCACAACCTTCTGTATCCCTGAATTCTGTCAGACCCTGACCCCACATTCTCAACTTCACCAGGAGCCCTGCAAGCCTGAGGATATAGCTTCATGGGCCAAATCTTGCCAATGGGCCATATGTTTGACATTCCTGATATAGATGATATGTAATGATGTAAATGGTGTTAAGGTTTAAGATAACCACGCCCAATTGAAAATGCATAATACTGTCATTTTTGTTCAGAACCCTCTTAGGCCTCAGTCATGGTGTGGCCATGTTTCATTTCCCTAGCAGACTGTCCAGGCCAGAAGCAACATATTATTGGACTCTCCTGAAAAGTAAGTGTGTATCTGAAATATTCCTAGTCAGCAAGTAACATGGTTTGGTGGCTGAAATAGAGTAACTTTGGAGACCTTGGCTCTTCTCACTTTAGAGTTGTTGTATTACGTTGGATAAGTCACTTAACTCTGCTGTGGCTCAGTATCCTTCTTTGTAGGTCTTGGGATAATTTTTATACTTATTTACTCAAGTCCCTGGCACATGTTCATTTAATGGTATGATATGATCTGATCTCGGATCCAAACAATCATGCACATGTGGTTTGGGATCAAGGATCAGATCCCACCAATCATGCCATTACTACAAGCCAGTGGGGGTGGGGGGGTGGAACAGGATCACAATCCCAGGCTCTGCCTGCACCTGCTGGGCCTGACAATCCAGACCACAGAACTGGTTTGAGTCCCCAGTGCAGTTCCAGGGCCAGAGCTGACTGGGTCCAGTTACTGAAGGCTGTCCAGGCTGGGGCTAACGAGCAGCTGATTTTTAAAACCCCATGCCAGGCTGCTTGGTGTTGGGGATCAAAGACACCAAAATGGGGTTAATTACTTTACAGAAATGCAGAATGTGAAGGGGGCTTTGATGAAACTTTCTTTTGAGATAAGGATTAAAAAAGTGCTACATAGTACTATTATCTTTCAATTGGTGTTTGCCTTGGGTATAACCATGCAGTGGCCTGAAAAATTCACTATCCATTATAATTCCTTCGAAGGAAACACACATGTAGAGAAAGTGTGTAGTAGTGATACTAAAAGGAATAACAATAGAGGCACACAGAAACAGTAATGCAAAACTTGCTTACTTTTGGCCTTTGTTATGATCTCAGGCCAGGTTCCCTGTGGACTGTCAATCTCTTGGTGATTCTGAGTCAAATTCAGCAAGTATGGGCCAATTTTTATGCAAGCCTGAATTGGATTTAAAGCAAACCTGAGGCCAACTTATGGTTTTGGATAAAACTTAGTTGAAACTTAGTTTTGATCTCAGGCAAAATGTGGTGGTTTTGGCTGAGTTTCATTTGCAGTTTTATGTATATTCAACTACATCAACTTGAATCAGATATTCAGGGATACAAACTCAAGCAGTGAAAAACTAAAAAGAGGTCACATCAAGAAAAATCACCAGCTGGTTTTTCCCTTCCCACAAAATATAGTGAGCTGAGCAATTTTGTTCCATTCTACATTATAAAAATGATTGTGTTCAGGAATTGGTTGTTATAGAATAGTTTCCTGAGGTTATAATAAAATTTAGTACTGAAGAATAGATGAGACCAAACTGTGTTGGTGAACTGCATTATTGTCCTAGCATAGGGAAAGCCCCTGCACTCATGTGAAACCTCACTGATTTTAGTAGCATTTAATAATTTTTCTGCACAAATGATGCTGTCTGAAGGATCACAGCCATCAAGTATATTTTTCAGGAACTGATTTAACACAAAACAAAAGGGAATGACTTGTAACAAACATTGCATTTGGTGACATTGTCTACCGTTTTGTTTCATGAACTGTTTAGAAATACTTAGTAATTTTCTTAAATATATGCAGTATGCAAAACTATCCATCTGATAACTTCAGACGTTTCTGGACTGTAGCTTGTGTGTGAACATTTCTTGTGAGTATCTGGTATGCTGAAATTTGACCAATTTAGCCTAGACACAGGATACACTGTCTGTTTCTGTTCTGTCCTTTGACTAGATGAGAAAATTCTTGGAACTGGGTATCAAGTGCAAACACTTTGTATCAGAAAATCATAATTTGCTTTTACTTGATATTCTATAGCATTTATTTAAAATTGATGTTAGCAGAAATAGAACCCATACAAATGTAATACAAATAGAGGACAAACCCAGTTGAAAGTAAGCTACTATTTTTGAAACATAAGCGTCTTATTTCAAATGTATGAAGGCATTTAGAAGTCTACATTAAATTAGACTTTGAATTAAATTTTGATTTTTAGGGGCAGGTTTGTGAAGGTATTTAGCCAGACTAAGGCTTAGGTAGGCACAAATATTTAAGACTTGATTTTCCATGGGGAAGAATCCTGTAGTTTATGGCTTTCTGCGTCAGTGGGATTGAATTTGGCCCAATGCTGGCAAATATATCCAAGTCACAAATTACAAATCTTGGTCTCAATTCTGCCTTTTACAAGTTTTAAAAAAATATACTGAAGACACAATTTGTTCTAATGGCTGGATATACAAACTGAATCTGCTACTTTTTACACATGTTGTTTTCAATGTAAAATATAAGTAGAGAGTTGATTCAAATAAACATAGCAGAGAGATCAAGTTTCCAACCTCCAGAACATGCTTTGCAAAATCATTTCCACTGTGGAAAGCAGAAGTTCCGGTTCATGTACTGTTCTGCCTGCTGAAAAGTGTAGGTGGTTGGTGTTACTGCGTTCTGTCTCCAGAGATTTCCTGGGAACATCATTATTCAATTAACTGTATTTTGTGATGAGACATTCCTTGCTACTTTTTATTTGCCTACACTTTTGGCATTCAGTATCATAAAATCAAGCTTTTAGCAGTGTGCTTACTGCTTCTTCAGTGCAGAAAGAGGAGCACCCTTTTGCTTTTCTCTGGCATGTTTCTGCTTTGAATGCAGTATGGAAAGTAGGGCTGTGTGAGGCTTCAGACAGAGCTTTAGATCTGGAGAAGCTTTGGACATTTCAGGGTCTGAAGCAGCATGTCTGGGTCGAAGCGCTGCTTCATTCGGCTTCTTGGAGCCACCTCGGAGCCACCTCCGAGATCCGGCCACAGGGTATAATGGGGGAACAATAAAATACTTATAACTTTGTTGCTTTTTGTCTGATTTAGATGAAATTTTCAGCGATGGCAGACTCTGCAGAGAGAATGAAGCCTGCCAGGTTTAAAAAAAAAAATCGGTACAGGGGTTTGGGGGAATCAGCACCCCAAATTATTGAAAGCAAATCCCCTGACACGTCTGTGTGTTACACCACGGGGGGGGGGGGGGGGGTCAAAACTGCAGGACTGGTAGCTCTTACTGAGGCCACAAAGCCTGCCAAGTTTCAAGAAGATGGGTGCAGGGGTTTGGGGGGAACTGCCCCTCAAGCTGCGGACAAACAAAACTCATTACATGGGTACTTGTTGAACTGACTGTACCTGCCTTGGGGTGGGGAGGGAAGACACTGCTACAGGCCTGGCTGCTAAGCTGCTGTGTTACCAGTTACCAATCAATCATGATTTACTCAGGGACCAGCTCAATACACAGGACCTAGCTACTACATAACGACTTAATAAGCATTAATTAGCACCTGCAAAAACAGGCTAAGGAGAGAAAAAACTCAACACAGAAATCAACTGCCCCAGGACAGACAGTCTTGGCATGAGTTTTGTCTGTCAGCAGCCAGGGGTGGAGGGTCCCAGAACCCCCCTGCACCAATCTTCTTGACAGCTGGCAGGCATCACAGCAGGGGCCACCATCCCTGCAGCTGTCACCCTGTTGTGCCTTAGCACATGCAGTGTCACCCATGGCACAAGTTTTGCTTGTCCGCAGCTTGAGGTGCAGTTCCCCTCAAACCCCTGCACCAATCTCCCTGAAACTTGGCAGGTTTTGTGACTGTAATAAGAGCTACCAGTCATGCAGTTTTGATCCCCCTGTGGTGTAACACACAGCCGTGACATGAGTTTGGCTTTCAAGAATTTGGGGTACAGTTCCCCCCAAACCCCAGCACTGATTCTTGAAACTTGGTAGGTTTTATGCTCTTAGCAGAGGATACCATTCCTGTAAGTTTCATACAAATTAGACAAAAAATAACAACGTTATAGATATTTCATTGATTCCCTCATTATACCCTATGGCCGGATCTCCAAGGCAGCTCCAAAGCTTTGGCCGTGTTGCCCTGGGGGGTCAGGTCGACTCTTAGGATCTCAATATTGCACTGTTAGACAGGAGGGTGTGACACAGTTGCACATATACAAACACACAAATCAGTTAGGTGCATACACATGCACACCACCAGCTCAGGCACACACACATTCAAACCAGCCTAGGCACATGCATACCTATCACCAATTCAAACACATACACTATACACCCCAAAAGTCAGACACAGATCACTAATTCGTATATCATGCACACAATGCCATATATATATGTATATATACATATAATATATATATATGTATACACACACACACAAACTCTCACACTAGCAACTCAGATACACACACGTTCAAAATAACTAGTTTAGGTTCATGCACACCTATCACTAGTTTAAGCCCATACATACTACACACACCAAATTTAAATGGAATCAGTTACCAGTTACCAACACCTGCACATCCAATACACATACATGGATTACTAATTCATATACACCCCCCCACACACACACTGATATCTATATATGTGTATTTACTAATTCACACACATACCACCCACCTACACATACACACAGGTGAGTTACAAAGTTGGGTGTTGTGATGTATGTATGTATGTGCTTGGTGTACTTGGGATACCTGGGGAAAGGTTAAAGTAAGAAAGTAGAAGTATAGAGAGTGGAAGTTACCAGGACCAGTATTAGAACCGGTAGACTACAGGGGCCTGGGCTGAAGAACTGAGGCTCGGGGGAAACTTTAGGTTAATTGGTCTTAATTGATTAAAAACAATGCCCAAAGCATGCAGAACAAGGAAGCAATACCGGCACAGAGGCTGGGACTGGAACCAGAGCTATGGGGCAGCTGAAAAGGTAGGTGCTGGGGAGGGAAAGTGGGACTAAGGGAAAGTGTGGGTGTTAAAGAGGGGTTCTGGGTGTGGGGAGCCAGAGGATGGCTCCAGAGCAGCTAGAGAAGTTGCAGGGAGCAGCAGTAGGTGCTGGGAGCTGGAGAAATGCTCCAGCTGCTGGAGAAAACTGCAGGACAGCCATGAGGAGCTGGGAAGCTGCAGGGTGGCGAGGGGGGGGGGATGACTACAGAAGGTGCAGGGGAAGCTTAAAAACAGAGAGACAGACAGCAGAAAATCACAGGAGAAGAAGCAGGAGAGAGTGAAAGGTGGCAGGGGCAGCAGGAAAGCAGAGAAAGGCAGCAGAAAGTCACAGGAAAAAGGCAGTAGGAATTGAGAGGAGATCGGGAAACTAGTGGAGATGGGTGGGGGCTAGAGCTGAGAGACAGAGAGAAAGAGAATGAGGCTGGAATTTAATATAAGAAAGGGACTGCGATTTAGTAAAACATGACCCAACTTGGGGTTGCAAATGACAGTGGTTTTACTGAACAGGGTAGATGGTGACACAATGTCTTATTGGTTCCCTTGCGCGCGCGAACGTGCACACACACACACACACACACACACACACACACACACACACACACACACACACAATGGCAGCAGGGGTTAGAGAGGCTTGGTGCAGGGGCTGAAGTCCACTGAAGTCCAGGAGGAGAGACAGAGACAGGGAGAGAGAGTTCAAATTGTAGGAGGAGGTGTGCAGGTAATATCTACCTATCCATAGAATCATAGAAGTAGGGTTGGAAGGGACCTTGTAGATCTTCAAGTCCGACCCCCTGCCTGGGCAGGAGGGAAACTGGGCTCAAGTGACCCCAGCCAGGTAGGCATCGAGCCGCTTCTTAAAGACCCCCAGGAGCCAGCACCACTTCCCTTGGAAGTTCGTTCCAGATCCTAGCCGCCCTGACTGTGAAGTAGTTCTTACGGATGTCTAATCTAAACCTACTCTCCAACAACTTGTGACTGTTATTCCTTGTTATCCCAGGGGGTGCTAGGGGAAACAAGGTCTCCCCCAAACCTTTCTGGTCCCCCCTAATGAGTTTATAGACAGTCACAAGGTCCCCTCTCTGCCTTCTCTTGTGAAGGCTGAACAGGTTCAGGTCCTGTAGCCTCTCATTGTAGGATCTGCCCTGCTGTCCCCGGATCATGCGGGTGGCCTTCCTCTGCACCCTCTCAATGTTGTCCATATCCCTCTTGAAGTGGGGTGCCCAGAACTGGACACAGTACTCCAGCTGTGGCCTGACCAGTGTCATGTAGAGGGGGAGGATCACCTCCTTGGCCCTACTTGAGATGCATCTGTGGATGCACGATGAGGTCCGGTTAGCCCTGCCGACTGTGACCTCGCATTGTCGGCCCATGTTCATCTTGGAGTCAATGATGACTCCAAGATCCCTTTCTGCCTCCGTTCTCTCAACAAGGGAGTTTCCCATCTTATAAGTGTGCTGCTGGTTCCTACTGCCCAAGTGCAGCACCCTGCACTTGTCAGTATTGAAATGCATCCTGTTTTTGTTAGCCCACTCCTGCAACCTATCCAGGTCCTTCTGCAGTCTTTCCCTCCCTACCAGCATGCCCACCTCACCCCAGATTTTGGTATCATCAGCAAATTTGAATAGGTTGCTTTTCACCCTGTCGTCAAAATTGCTGGTAAAGAAATTGAACAGTGCGGGCCCAAGGACCGAGCCCTGGGGAACTCCGCTGCCCACTACCCCCCAGGTCGAATATAACCCGTCCACCGCCACCCTCTGAGTACGACCCTTCAGCCAATTAGCAATCCATCTGACCGTGTAGGCATCGATGCCACAGTCACCTAGTTTTTTAATGAGAATGAGGTGGGAGACAGTGTTAAAGGCCTTGCTGAAGTCCAGAAAGACTACATCCACGGCGACACCTGCATCCAATGCTTTTGTGACCTGATCGTAAAAGGCAATCAGGTTGGTCTGACATGACCTGCCCCTAATGAAACCATGCTGGTTGCCCCTCAGCATCATCCCCAATGCCGGCCCATCACAGATGTGCTCCTTGATGATCTTCTCAAAGAGTTTCCCCAGGATTGAGGTAAGACTGACAGGCCTATAGTTGCCCGGGTCCTCCCTCCTCCCTTTCTTAAAGATGGGGACCACGTTGACTATCTTCCAATCATCTGGCACCTGGCCTAAGCACCATGAGTGCTCGTAAAGCCATGCCAAAGGCGCAACAATAACCCCTGCTAGCTCCCTCAACACCCTGGGGTGGAGAGCATCTGGACCTGCTGACTTGAACACATCCAGCCCTTCCAGGAGCACTCTAACCTGGTCCTTCTCAACCTTAGGTCTTAAGGCGTTCCCCTCGAGTCCGTCTTGAAACACGGCAGGGGAGTCCTGGTCCCTGCACAGGAAAATGGAGGTGAAGAATTTGTTAAAGATGTCTGCCTTCTCCTCTGGCGAACCACCAGGTTGCCCAGTGCATCTTGCAGGGGCCCCACATTTCCCGGTGCCTTCTTCATCCTCCCTATATATTTGAAAAAGGACTTTTTATTATCTTTGATCTTGGACGCCAGTCCTAGCTCTATGTCCACCTTAGCTTTCCTAACAGCCCCCCTACAGGCCCGAGCAGTGGAGGTATACTCTTCTTTGGAGATTGCCCCCCCCCTTCCACAGGGTATATGCCACCTTTTTGGCAACCAGGCATTCCCGGATTTCCTTGGTGAGCCAGGGAGGCTTTTGGACACTCTTGCTCCCCTTGCTTCTTGTTGGGATCGTCACCCCTTAGGCCCTGAGTATCGTCTCTTTAAGGAATGACCACTCATCTTGGGCACTGAGCTCCCCTGTCCTCGAGAACCCCAGCACCTCTCCCACCAATCTCCTCAACTCCTTGAAGTTGGCCCTCTTGAAATCTAGGGCTACCGCCTTGCTGCAGGCCCTTGACACCCTGCACTGGATGATGAATTCCAGCAAGCGATGAACGCTGTCACCCAGGTGGTCAAGGACCTGGAGCCCCCTTATCAGATCATCGCCTGTGGCCAGGACCAGTTCCAACAGGGCATTTCCTCTGGTGGGACTGTGCACCTCCTGGGTTAGGTGGTCATCCTGTATCTCAGCCAGGAACCTCCTGGAACGGTCTGACCTGGCTGACTGCTCCTCCCAGCAGATGTCTGGGTAATTTAGATCACCCATGACAACTACATCCTTTGCCTTAAGTGCCTCTGCAAGCTGGCCCAAAAATTCCAGCCCAGGCTGGAAAGGGCTCCTTGTCGAGTAGGTGTTGTCCAGGGGTCGCCGGCAGGTCATCTGGGTGGATAGGTGGTGTGTCATGGTGCTGGTCCAGATGGAAAGGATGTCCCACTAGGTCTGTCTTTACTGCCCCTTTTTATAGGGGCAGACCTTGTGTGACCCTAGTGACAGGAGGCATGCCCTGGCAAGGGTCAACTCCTAGCGTACTGAGCATGGGTGCTCCATGCAGGGATGTGCAGTTTCGGGTGTCTGTAATGGTGAGAGTTGCTGGTTCTGCAGGGTCTTTTGTGTTTCAAATGCTGGTCTTGTCTCTGGTCCTGGGTGAGGTCCATGGTTCCTGGGTGAATCAATGTGAGGTGATGGCCCAGTCATTACAGGCCATGTAGTAGAGGTCTGCTACCATTTTATTTCAATCATTCCCAATCATTCTTATTCATCTGGGAACCAATTTACATGGGAAGGATACGTGACTCATACAGTTGCAACATGGGATGACTGGGCAGAGGACAGAAGATGGAGCCAGACATATAAAATGGAAACTTGACATGACTTTGGTTCACTTACAAACATAGGCCTAAACCATACAATAGCCGTATGAAACAATAAAAATCAACATGAAAATGATAATGATACAATATACAACAGTAAAAATCAATACAAACCTAATAATAATACAATATAAAACAGTGGATATCCCAAACCAAAAACTTGTTACCAAAATAAAAATGTTAAAAGCTTATCCTAAATCTGAGCTCACTTATACTTATCTATAGGGAATAGAGAGGGAGAGAAAAAGTCAGAAATGGTTGGGGAAGGGGAGGGAATGCATTTTAAAATAAATAAAAAAAAGAAAAACTGAGGGTTTTGCTACAGCTGGATCGAAGCAGAAAGCCGGTCTGGAGCTCTGGATCATATCACGGCCATCCGAAGTGGCTGGATCCAAAGCCAGATTGGATCACTGCCGACTGGCACAGGCCTAATGGATAGAAATGATCCCTTTGCTTGTTGCAGAAGCCAAGAATGTCAGATTCTTTTGGGTAGCCTCTAAACACTCCCGAGTTATGGGGAAGGCAAATTTCCCTGTGTTTCGCAGGGAGATCTCCTCTGGAAAATGGAATCAAATAAAACAGTTTAACTCCTGGTTGTTGTAACCTGTTTGTTTTAGTTGTGTATCTTGATCTCCAATCTTTATAAGGTCATAATCAAGCTTAATGTACTTTGCACTACATAACTTCTAGGAGAAGGAAAACTGCACCCCACAGCACACATTTGCTCTGTCCTTAGCCATCTGTTGTTTGTTATCCCAAACCATTAGAGAATAGGTATTACTATTTCCCAATCATCAAGTAATTCAGAGAGAGGGAAATGTGGATAATTGAAGAGAAGCTCATTTGGATTTCTGCAGCTTGGTCTTCTATGCAGTTTTACACATAAAATTAGTTCAGGTCCCAAAATATATTCAAGTAACTGTAAAGGGTCCAAATGACTCCAAGGGTCTTTAGTTCAGGCGCTAATACAATCATTGTCTCCTCAATGGTTAGATGTAATAGTCAGAAATTAGGCAGAAGATAGAGCAGAGTAGAACCCCAGTCTCTGAGGCTAAGAACAGACTGTTAAAAAGCCTAAGACTGAATTGATTCAACCTTCACAGACATTCACTTTTCATTCTGGAACTGTAGCCACTTGCCTGCAGTGGTCCAGGCCAGAATCCAGGGGGTGCTAAAGCATACCTTCCTGCTTGGCTGGAGCAGACAGGTTGGGCCAAGGTTAGCCCACCCACCCTGCCAAGGGAGTGTGGGGGAGGTGCAAAGCATCCTGGGATGCTGTGGGGCTGTGAGTTAATTTGAATCTGGAGGGGATAAGTGGTTTATGTGCACTGAACTTCTGTTGGGTTGCTGGGTGGAGACAGAAGAGCAGCTCTCACTTGTAACTCAGATTTTTGGAAAGTGTTCTGAGTCACAATGTTACCCCAGACCAAACCGAAGTTCACCATTGGTTCCACGAGGGAGGAGAATCTAGCTGCTGGCTGGAAGCCTGCAGCCAGGTTCCCATAGCAACACCCAGGGCCCTCTGCTAGTGCTTCCTGTTTGGGAGGGGGAAAGGCAGGGAGAAGGGAGCTTGTTCTTGAGGCTTCCCAGCTTGTACTGAAGGTTGGTGTGAGTGAATTGGAACCCTCCCCCCCCACTTCCGTGGGACTCCAATAATCCCATACCATCCTCGGGGGGGGGGGGGGGGCTGAAACCCCCCCCCCAGACTGAACTTCCACTCCCTTTCTCCCCTCCCATTCTGAAAACAGCAACAGGCTGGGAGCTCCACAGACAAGTTACAAAAGACATTACATTTTGAGACGCCTTTATCTGATAAAGGGCCAGATTTTCGCACAATTGGACCTTTTTGAAACTATTTCCAGCTGTCTACTTGTATTTGGTCATAGCTATAAACTGCTTTCTGAAGCCAGATAGGGCAAAAAGTGTCTCTTTCTGTCTGCATTCCCTGATTTGAACTGGCTTCCAATCACTTATACCAGTTTATGTCTAATTTCGGTCCCAAGCCTGAAGGAATGGCTAATTGGTGATACTATGAAACTCTGCCACCTGCAGGTAGTGATGAATATTCTTATTATCTCCTTCTTAAATGAAAACTGGTGTTGTATGTGTAGTTCTGAGACATATATCAGAGACATTCATCACTGAACTCTCTTTGCACGTAGGAAGGGGTACAAGTGGACCATGCATAATTAACATTTTTATTTTGTCTTTTGAGCTCTCTCTTTGGTTAATTACAATTTAGAAAATATAAGTCGGGAGGAGTACAGTAATTTCTGTTGTAATAGTACACATTGAAATTGTGATCTTTTGTCATTATAGGCCAGAAGCGTTCAGCCTTAGAAGGGGTCCCATCTAAGCATTTATTTTAAACTTGGTCTTTTGAACTTGAGTTTTGCACTCAATTTAGTATATTCCTCAATGAAAAATAACTTTTAACAAGTTTGCCATTACTTAGATTCCTATTTCTAACTATTATAGAAATTCCTGCTCTCTCAGCATTTCCATCATAATGTGTTACAGGATAAAAGGGAAACAATAAAATGTACCTAGATATTTTTCCAGCTTCTTTCTGTAACACTTAATAAAATGTAATCTGTGGAAATTAATTTTTAAACTACTTGTGAAACAGAAAATTAAACTTTCCAGCTTGCTGCTTAGCCTAAGTTTTGAGATTCTGCCTTTGTGATTCTTTTGTTCATGGTAGTGTCCCATTTCAGGTTGAATATAAGGATTCTGATGTTAACATCCGTACGTATTTGCGTTTACAAGGGGGTACCTTTAACTGTTGCCTTTCATAGATTCATAGGTGTTAGGGTTGGAAGGGACCTCAATAGATCATCGAGTCTGACCCCCTGCATAGGCAGTAAAGAGTGCTGGGTCTAGATGACCCCAGCTAGATGCATATCCAATCTCCTCTTGAAGACCCCCAGGGTAGGGGAGAGCACCACCTCCCTCGGGAGCCCATTCCAGACCTTGGCCACTCGAACTGTGAAGAAGTTCTTCCTAATGTCCAGTCTTTGTTTCCCCTTACTTTCCTTTCTTTTTGCCAAGAAGAATGCATTTCCAATATACCATTAATTCTTCTCCAACAAATTATTTTGTTTAGCTAAATATTTGAACCCTCATAACAAACTGGAAAGAAATCTTGGCAATAAATAAAGCAGATCTTGACTTAGTTGTTTAGGTCAATTTTTATACTCTTTTAAAAAAAACCTAAAGAAATATTTGAAAGGAGTTCAAAGAGAGGGAATAGGACATTTGATGCAGATGTGACTTTGAGAAGGAACAGTGATGTGCATATGTATGTTTCTCTCACAGATATAAACAACTTTGCTTTTATTATTAGTAGTAGCATTTTTCTCTTTCCTTTATTATACAGTGTGAATTATCTACACATTAATAGAAATGGACAGATTGGTTTTGGTTTAATTATTTCATTATTCCAAAGCTGGTATGAAAATCTATTTATCATATGTTTAGTCACAACTTCTATTCAGCTAAAACTATTTTTAAATAATGTACAATACTGCATGTTTGTAATAATTACAACAAAAATAGCACATAACCTTTTCAGTAATATCATCTCACATTCTGTGTACTCCAGTCCTACTTAGCCAAATTTATTATTAGTGTTAATGAAGTATTGAAGTTTGCGTAACCCTGCATGAAACTGGATAGTTTTAGTTCATAGGGATTTGTTCAAATATTTTGTTTCTTACAACAATTTCACAACATCCATGTGCTTTACATTTTAGAAAGGGAAACAGTGGAAATTGCTGGGATTCATCTGGTTTAAGTAAAAATTCAAAAAAATCACCCTTGGTTTGGTCAAAACTGGGCTTAATTTGTTGCAAATGCTATCGAAGACCCATTGTCCCTTTCTATTGATATTGTTCTATTCTATTGATACTGCTGTAGGTGTGACTATTCGAAAAGATATGAGAAGAAGAGAAACTCAAGACTTTGCTGTAGGGGCAGATCCAAGATTTTGCAAAGGTTGGTGTGGGGGCAACAACTGGCATGGAAGGGGTAGCTGCATCCCCTGCTCCCAGGCTCCTCCTCCCGCTGGTGCAGACAGACCATGCACCAGGAGCATCTGAGGACTTTTTTAAAGTCCCAAAAGCAAGTAAGTTTCCTCCCTTTCTCTTCTATTTTCAAAGACACAACCCCTTCCTTCCCCTTCATTGCCTCTTCCTTACCGGTTGCTGCTTTGATCCCTGCTGTTCCGGGGCTGGGGTGTGGAGGTAGTTCCACAGCTACTGGTGTCCTCTCTGACTGGGCTGCACAGGGGCTGGGCTGAGCTTTGGATTGCAGCAGCAACAATAGAGGGGGGTTGCCCTCCCTGTGCCTGCTCCCAGAGGTCTAGGCAGGGTGGGGGATCCCACTGTCCTGCTGCCATTGCTGCCACTGTCCCCAGCTGAGCCCAGGTTGAGCCCTGTGCAGCCTGGTTTGAGAGAGGGTAGGACTAGTGCTGGAGCTTCCCTTATGCCCAGGACAGCAAGGAAAACAGCAGTGGCAGGTGTGGTAAAGAGGGGTAAAGTGTAAAGAAGAGGTAAAGGAGGGATGAGTAGGGGAGGGGATGTGCTTCTTAGCACAGAGGAGAAGAGAGTATTCGTATTTGCTTTGGAGACCTAAAAAAAAAATCCCCAGAGGCTCCTGTAGTACTGTCCAGTCTGAAAGGGAAGTGCACTCATGCTACTGCACCCCCATTGGATCTGTCCCTGCTTTGTTATGCATTTATTAACTGATAATGTCTTAGCACAACCACTTATATCTTGTGGTGATAAATCATAAATATAAAATAGTAAGTACTACATAGTAAATTTAGTTTTGTTGCTCTTTTTGTCCTTAAATGAAGCCTTTTAACTCCCTGCTACAGAAAAATGAAGTAGGCAGATAGCCAAATCCTTAGAAGACTTCAGGGGACCATGCATGTTAGTCTAATGGAGATACCAGAGGAACATACTTGTGTGTCTGATGGACTGTTTATCTGTATGTAAACTACAGATGCAGTCAACTAATCACTATCTGAAGATGTGATACAGTGAAAAAGAATAACATAAGCCCAGCATTATGAAAAGAACCCTAGCATTGTAAGGGGAATTGTCAGAGCACAGGTTGTCCTGCCACTTCAAGAGGTTTCAGGCAGGCTCTGAGCAACTGGCAGGTATGGTTTGGTCACATGACCAAAAGGGGGCCACCATATTGGAGGAGGGCTGGGCAACCTCAGTGTAAGCCCAGGGCCTAAGAACAGAGTTGGCAGTTGTATCTAGGGAGCCAGAGGAGCAACATCACTCAGGCTGCAGCTCTCAGAACACCTGGAGGTCAGGGTAGGAACTATGGGGATGGAGGAGGTTCCTGCTGGTTCTGGGTAAGACCTGAAACTACACCCTGCTGGGGTTGGATGGTGTGGTGGGGCTGCCTGTGGTGGGGCAACCCCCAGGAAATGCCACACCTGTGCCTCCCCAGTGAAAGGTGAGGATGGGGTGCTGTATAGCCTCAGCCCCCACAACCTGGTAGGTTATCCCATAGAGGGGACAGGCTTGGGGTCCAGGCATGTTGACAGCCAACTGGGCCTGAGTAAGCCATAAGCTGAGTTAGGGGTCCAGGCACATCAACAGATACCTGAGGCCTGAGTGAGCTGTAGACTGAGTTTGAGACACCTGAGTCTCAAATCATCCCAGTATGTGGGGCAGTAGGTCTGATACCCCTTTGTAGAGTAGGGCCTGAATTGGATGGCCTGAAGGTCTGCAACAGGTCAGGATCAATCATGAAAGAGATACAGCCCTTCAGGCTTCATAGAGTAGGGAGCCTGGGTGATTCTGAAGGGCTATACAGAGTAGGGCAGTGTGACTGAAGCCCAAGGAAGGGGTAGAGTGAGTGTGGATCAGCTAGGGTAGTATGAGAGAGGTTCAGCATGGAACTGAGTTTGGCCCAGTAAGGGGCCAAGTGAATTGTGACCAGTACGTGATGCCATCTGCAAGGCATGGGACATGGTATAAGGGGAGGTTAGGAGCTGTGTATTCACATGAATCAACTACCAAGGTGATTTATATCGTTAGGGCCAAATCCTGCAAGTAGGGGTATGTTTGGTGAATAAGTAGGTAATGGTCAGTGACACATAAATTTAACTCTACATATAAAATCTGTTCTGAAATGTTTTTCTTATTTTTTTTATTTGCTAGTATTCCTAGGAAATATCCAATAAGAAAACAATTGGTTACAGACAACTTGGTGGGAAAGGACCTTTCAAGCATCCTTCTTAAAAAAAATGCTGAGATAGGTCATAGAGTATGTCGTGGAAACACACGCAGCATACTTTTAGGTCAGGTCAGCAGAAGCTTTTATTCAAAAGAAACTACAGCTGTAGGGGGGATTCCAAGGTGACATGGATTTCCCAAGCACTTGGAAGGGGTTCCCCCCCAAGAGCAAAATCAGGAGGCTTATATACTTTTTAACAGTCACTTACAACTCACGTGATCATATAGTGACATTAGCTAGAAAAGCAGCTATAAACATTACTTCATTACTTCTTTGCTGTTATCAGGATGAGAATTATGGAGGAGACAAAGGAGAAATATCACTCCCTGCCTGCACCTGGAAATCAGAGTTGTACATACTTTTTGCTATCTTCAAGGCTGTGGTGAGTGAAACAGTTGCAGAGGAGTTACAAAGAACAAACACTTTCCCTTATCTGTTCTACTGTACAGAGCCAGCAATTCTCCACAAAGCGGTTGTGTCATGTTATAACTCAAATGATCAAAGTTTAAGGCATTTATTTTTTTCTGATTCCACAGTCCCCCCTTTGAGACTATTTAGTCTCACTTTAGCCTTAAACTTCCATTTTCATGAGTCCCTCTATTTCATCATGCAACCTTTCATGTTTTCTTTCAATCTGCTCACACTTTTTTAACACCATTATTCTAGACTCTGCCGTGGGTTTTCTTGCCTTGCTAAAGCTTCTCCTGCTGGCTTTCACGCAGCAGAGGATCAGTTGCACTAAGACATAAAACATTGTCAGAACTATCAAGACAAACAGTATTCCATACAGGATTTTCTTGCCAAGGGCCCCGAAATCTGGGAGCCAGGAGGTTAGCCAAGACCACATTTCTTCTAGACCCCAGTCAGTATTTTTTTGAGGCCACTTGATGTAGGACCCTTAACTGATTTCGAATTTTATGAATGTCGGTTTCAATTCGCATGTCCTTATTGACATAGACACAACAGGTGGAGTTTACTAAGGCACATACTCCTCCCTGGGATACCAATAGGTAATCTAGGGCTATGCGGTGTTGTATAGTTACTTGTGAGATCTGTGACATCTCTTCTTGCAGAGCCTGAATTGCATCCGCAGTGGCATTTCCCATAGCTTCCATTGTGGCTGAAATGTTAATTATGGCTAGTTCCAATTCTCTTATTCCAAGCCACGGTATGAAGGTTCTCACAAATTGATGGAACCCTGTGTTTCTGGTAGCTAAGGGGTTAACCGCCCTTTTCATGTGATGGTTGAAATTTTTTACTTGTTCCAGATATATTGCACTATGCATTTCGAAACCAGGGATAACATGTCCAAGAGTGCATGCCCCCACCCAATTCCAGGGCATGATTTTATGAGCTCTGTTTCCACAGAGCCAGTAAAGGCCTGGGGCAGAAAGGTTACTCAAATCTGAACAGGTGTTGTGCCATATCTGGCACTTTTGATTGACATGCATCGTATAGGATGAACCACGTTGGGCTGCTATCCTGCTGGACCGAGATATATTACAAGAAGTAAAATTGGAGTGAATGTAAAATTCTGATCTGTTTGCAATGAGAGCAACATGAGGTTCATTAGAAAAGTTGTAGACCATGAATCCTGTACAATTGAGAGAGGGTACATTACCCAACAGGATTCCACTTGTGCTATTAGGGCTATAATCTAGAGTAGTTAGGCAATGAGGGTTGTGCCCTACAGGTGTGGCTTTATTATAAGCTCCGGTATTGTTGGATCTGTAACAGAAAGGCGCCTCTACTCTTGGGGAGATTATCCAGTTAGCAGGGGCGGCACTCCATTCCTTAGGAGCGGACCAATGGGCAGCTAACGAGTAGGGTCTAACGAAGCCGCCACTTATTTTTCCCCATTGCTGGAGGGATATTGGTACTCCGATCATTGGGATTCCTTGGTGTAGGTGCGCTGGGCTGTGAGAGCATATCCAGCAGTCACTTTCATTTCCAGCTTGAGCCACTGTAAGGGAGATCTGCAAGTACAAATTTTTCTCCCACCCCTCCTTGGGTGATACTGAGATACCCATGTGTGATGTATAAGGATATCAGTGCCATTTTAGAGACAGGAGGGACAAAGAATTTCAACAACAAACATAACCAGCACCAGTAAGAAAAAGAACACTACCAGCCAAACCCAGGATGGCAGCCAAAGTCTTTCTTCGTCCTCTGGGCTCAGGTTACCTAAAGGACTGATAACGTCGGCTCTTGGTCTTGATCGAGGTGGTGATCTTCCGAATGGGAGCATTCACTTTCTTCAAGGCCAGAGATGATATCTTCATTCTTCAACTGATGAATCCAGCTGGGCTGAGGTGTTGGATTCAGGGGAGAGGTTACTAGCACTTGCACCCTGATGCTCCTCACTTGCCTGAGTGAGGTCCTGAGGGTCTTTGTCCTTGGCCTCAGGGAAAGGTCCCAACCTTGGTTGGAATTCAGCTGCTTCAGGGTCCAATGGAGGTGATACCTTCTTGCAGTGTGAGGCGTGAGTCCACGTTTGGTGACCTTGGCAACAAACAGCAGAATTATTGGTCAGAAGTACCTGGAAAGGTCCCTTCCATCTGGGTTGAAGTGCGCTTTTCCGTTGATAGACCTTTACGTAGACCCAATCTTCTGGTTCAAGGTTGTGACAGGGAACATCCGGTGTTTGAGGTAAGGCTTCTTGGACCTGTGAATGAACAGACCTGGCATACTTCATTAATGCCTTGCAATAATTTAGTACAGTTTCATCAGTTAATTGTAGGTCTGTTTGGTGTGGGGCAACAGGTGGTGTAGCTAGCATCCTCATGGGTCATGCCATGAGTATTTCATAAGGGGTTAGGCCATGTTTTCTGTTAACAGTGTTCCTAATGTGCATAAGAGCAATGGGCAGGGCATCAGGCCATTTGAGGCCTGTTTCAGCACAAATTTTCGAAATGTGCGTTTTCAAATCAGAGTTTTTACATTCTACAGCACCACTTGATTGTGAATGATAACTACAGTGTAAGTGTTGCTGTATGTTGAGTGCTTGCCAGATGTTTTTTACTATCTGTCCTGTGAAATGGGTGCCTCGGTCGCTATCTATTGTGAGGGGCATTCCAAATCTAGGGATGAATTCTTTGAGCAATTTCTTTACTACAGTGATGGAATCAGCATGTACGCATGGGTAGGCTTCCACCCATCCAGAGAACACATCAATAATAACAAGAATGTACTCATAAGAACAGCACTTAGGTAGCTGCACAAAATCAATTTGCAGATTTACAAACGGTCCCCATGGAGGGGGATGGGCTGCGGGTGTCGTTTTTACCCGTTGCCCAATGTTGTGAGCTAAACAGATGGGACAGGAGCTACAGTACTGTTGTGCCATGGAAGGAAAATTTGGGGCAAACCAATCTCTTTGTACTGTAGCAATCATCCCCCCTTTGCTTGTATGGGCCACAGAGTGGGTTAAACGACCAAGATGTGGCAAAGGCTCTCTAGGTGCCACCAGGCAGCCATCCGGGGAGCACCAGAGACAGTCGGGGTGCAGTGAACATCCTGCACGCAGCCAGCCATTTATTTCCTTTTTTGGGGCCTGATTTTGAAGAAGGGCCAGACTGGAAAGGCTAGCCAAAGGAGACTGGTCTGCTGAAAAACAAACAAGAACAGAGTTAGGAGCCTGTGGGGCAGAAAGGGCCGTGTTTCTGGCAGAATGGTCTGCCAGATCATTTCCTCGTGCGACATCATCAAAGGGTTTCTCATGAGCTTTGCATTTAACAATAGCAATAGCAGAAGGCAATTGAACAGCTTCTAAGAGCGCTTTTACATAACAACCATGACTGATTTGGGTCCCTGATGAAGTGAGGAACCCTCTTTGTTTCCAGATTTGTCCAAAATCATGAACAACACCGAAAGCATACTTAGAGTCAGTTTAAATGGTTGTGGTTTGATTTTTTGCAAGAATGCAAGCACGTGTTAAAGCAATGAGTTCAGCAACTTGAGCAGAACGAGCTTGGGGTAAAGAATAGGTTTCCAAAACAGCATACTGAGTGCATACTGCATATCCCGCAACTAATTTGTCTGCATCATTTCTAAGACAGGAACCATCAACAAACAAAACAAGGTCAGAGTTCGGAATAGGAATGTCCTTGAGGTCAGTTCGAGGGGTTAACAATTGAGTTGTGACAGACAGGCAATCATGAGGCTCACCATCAGAGGCGATTGGCAGAAGTGACGCAGGATTCAGAATTGAACAGAGATTTAAGGTTACATTTGCAGCTGACAGTAGAAGTTTCTCATATTTAGTAAGACGGGAATTGGAAATGTGCTGAGTTTTGCCCTTGAGGAGAAGGGCCATCACAGCATGTGGAACTGCAACGGTTAAAGAGTGTCCCAAAACTAGAGAATCTGCCTTTTCAACCAACAAGGCAGCAGCTGCAACTGAACGGAGGCAAGGAGGAAGTCCCACAGCCACAGGATCAAGGGCAGAGCTGTAATACGCAATTGGGTGATGCTTTTCACCATGCAGCTGAGTGAGTACTCCTAAAGTGATTCCTTCCCGTTCATGACAGAACAAGGTAAAGGGTTTCTTATAATTAGGGAGTCCAAGAGTGGGAGCAAAAGTGAGGACTTGCTTAAGGGCCACAAATGCTTGTTCAGCTTCAGGACTCCATGGGAGGGGTTCTGGGGTGGTATCATGAGTTAATGCTTGCAAGGGTTTTGCAAAAGCAGCATAACCCAGGATCCACTGTCTACAATAACCCGTTGCACCTAAGAATCCCCTCATCTGTTTTCTAGTCATAGGTTTGGGAATGTTGAGGATAGCTTCAACTCTACTAGGGGAAAGGTGGTGTTCTCCTGCTGAGATACCATGCCCTAAATAATGTACCTTAGACTTACAGAGCTGCAATTTAGATTTTGAGGCCTTGTGGCCTTTCTGAGCTAAAGCTGTGAGGAGTGTCAAAGTATCTTGCTAACAGGCCTCCAAAGTGGGTGAGGCTAACAACAGATCATCAATATACTGAACAAGGGTGGACCCCCCTTTGAACATGATAGGATCCAAATCCTTTTTTAGGATCTGGGAAAACAGGGTGGGGGACTCTGTATATCCCTGAGGGAGTCTTGTCCAGGTATATTGGAATCCCCGATAAGTAAATGGAAACAGATACTGGCTATCCTTATGAACGGGAATAGAGAAAAAAACAGAACAAAGGTCCACTACTGTGAAAGATGTAGCATCTGAAGGGATACAGGAAAGAATAGTGGCAGGGTAAGGGACCATGGGGAAAGCAGGTAAAACAGCGGCATTTACAGCTCGAAGGTCTTGCACAAAGCAATAAGTATCTTTGACAGCTTTCTTGACAGGTAGGATAGGTGTGTTACAAGGGGAGCGTATTGGGACAATAATCCCTTGCTCAAGGAGTGAAGAAATGACAGGCTTGATCCCTTCCTCAGCTTCCTTTGAGATGGGGTACTGTGGGACACGAGGAAGTGGCTTGGCAGGGTTCAAGGTGATATGCACTGGTTCAGCACTCAGCATGTGCCTCACTTCATTCGCATGGGTGGACCACAGCTGAGAAGGTACTCGTGCCAACAGTTCCTCTTGCAAGTAGGAAGTGTCAGGATCAGAGTACTCCTGGGTTAGCAAAGCCACAAGCTTGGTTTCCCTATGTTCTGGTACCTCAAGGTAAACACCATCTGGGCTACAATAAATCACGCATCCCAGTTTACACAGCAAATCCTTACCAAGAAGGTTGACAGGTGCACAGGGGCTAAGAAGAAAGGCATGATTTTCAGACAAAGGGCCAATAGAGATGGAGACAGGTTCAGAGATGGGATGTGGGATAGGTTGTCCGCCTATACCGACAGCATTTACAGTTTCAGGAGAATGAGGTAGGAAAGGAAACTCAGCAGCCTTTAGCGTGGAGCAGGATGCTCCAGTATCAACAAGACAGGAGACAGGTTTACCAGAAATAAGGCATTCAACAAGTGGACCAGATTGGTCAGTAGCAAGCAAAGGAGCGATGATGTCACTGTCCATCAGGCTGTCCTATTCAACACTGGGAAAATTGACAGAAAGAGGAGGTGGGGGCTGGGGTCTGGGTCCTTGGCTGGGGCAGTTGGGGCATTCTGATTTCCAATGTCCTTCTTGCTTGCAATAATGATATTCATAGATTCATAGATGTTAGGGTCGGAAGGGACCTCAATAGATCATCAAGTCCGACCCCCTGCATAAGCAGGAAAGAGTGCTGGGTCTAGATGACCCCAGCTAGATACTCGTCTAACCTCCTCTTGAAGACCCCCAGGGTAGGGGAGAGCACCACCTCCCTTGGGAGCCCGTTCCAGACCTTGGCCACTCGAACTGTGAAGAAGTTCTTCCTAATGTCTAGTCTAAATCTGCTCTCTGCTAGCTTGTGGCCATTGTTTCTTGTAACCCCCGGGGGCGCCTTGGTGAATAAATCCTCACCTATTCCCTTCTGTGCCCCCGTGATGAACTTATAGGCAGCCACAAGGTCGCCTCTCAACCTTCTCTTGCGGAGGCTGAAAAGGTCCAGTTTCTCTAGTCTCTCCTCGTAGGGCTTGGTCTGCAGGCCCTTGACCATACGAGTTGCCCTTCTCTGGACCCTCTCCAGGTTATCCGCATCCTTCTTGAAGTGTGGCGCCCAGAATTGCACGCAGTACTCCAACTGCGGTCTGACCAGCGCCCTATAGAGGGGAAGTATCACCTCCCTGGACCTATTTGTCATGCATCTGCTGATGCACGATAAAGTGCCATTGGCTTTCCTGATGGCTTCGTCACACTGCCGGCTCATGTTCATCTTGGAGTCCACTAGGACTCCAAGATCCCTTTCCACCTCTGTGCCACCCAGCAGGTCATTCCCTAGGCTGTAGGTGTGCTGGACATTTTTTCTCCCTAGGTGCAGCACTTTGCATTTCTCCTTGTTGAACTGCATCCTGTTGTTTTCTGCCCACTTGTGCAACCTATCCAGGTCTGCTTGCAGCTGTTCCCTGCCCTCCGGCGTGTCCACTTCTCCCCATAGCTTTGTGTCATCTGCAAACTTGGACAGAGTACATTTCACTCCCTCGTCCAAGTTGCTGATGAAGACATTAAAGAGTATCGGTCCAAGGACCGAACCCTGCGGGACCCCACTGCCCACACCCTTCCAGGTCGAGACCGACCCATCCACCACGACTCTTTGGGTGAGACCCTCTAGCCAATTCGCCACCCACCGGACTGTGCAGTCATCCACATCACAGCCTCTTAACTTGTTCACCAGTATGGGGTGGGATACCGTATCAAAGGCCTTCCTGAAGCCTAAGTATACGACATCCACCCCTCCTCCTGTGTCCAGGCGTTTCGTAACCTGGTCATAGAAAGAGACTAGGTTGGTCAGGCACGATCTGCCCGCCACAAACCCATGCTGGTTTCCCCTCAGCATAATTTGTCCTGCCGGGCTCTCGCAAATGTGAGCCTTGATAATTTTTTCAAAGACTTTACCAAGGATGGAGGTGAGACTGACTGGCCTATAGTTGCCCGGGTCCTCCTTCCTCCCCTTTTTGAAAATGGGGACCACATTAGCCCTTTTCCAGTCCTCCGGGACTTGGCCCGTGCGCCACGAGCATTCGAATATTCCCGCCAGTGGCTCTGCGATGATGTCGGCCAGTGCCTTCAGCACCCTCAGATGGAGCCCATCTGGGCCTGCCGACTTAAAGGCATCCAGTTCTTCCAAGTGACTCTGCACCACCTCAGGATCTACGTATGGAAGTCTGGCGCCTTGCTGCTGCCTCTCTACAACCCCAGTGAGAGACTTGTCGTGCCCCTCACTTAGGAACACTGAGGCAAAGAACTCGTTGAGGAGTTCAGCCTTGTCCCCCCTGTCCGTCACCAATTGTTTCTGCCCATTTAGCAGTGGTCCTATTCCTCCCTGGGCCTTCCTTTTCTCCCAATATATCTAAAAAACAATTTCTTGTTGTCCTTTACTTGGGTTGCCATCCTCAGCTCCATGGTAGCTTTGGCCCGCCTAACTGCCTCCCTACAAGCACGAGCAGAGGAGGTATATTCATCTTTAGTGATCTCACCCTGTTTCCACTTTTTATGTGCTCCCCTTTTGGCCCTTAGGCTGCCCTGGATTTCTCTGGTCAGCCATGGAAGCCTCCTGGCCCCTTTCCCTCTTTTGCCTTGCTCGGGGATCATCTTGCTTTGTGCCCGAAGGATCATTTCCTTTAGGCACAGCCACCCTTCTTGGGCTCCCATCCCTTCAAAACTCCTACTCTGCAGTGCTTCCTTGACTAATCGCCTGAGTGTATTGAGATCAGCTTTCCTAAAGTCTAGCACTTTCACCCTACTAGTTACCTTACCCACTTGCTGTCTTATGTTGAACTCTATTATTAGTTGATCACTGTCTCCCAAATGGCTACCGATCTGGAGGTCCCCTATCATGTCATGTCCCGTTGCCAATACCAGATCCAGTATGGCATTCCCCCTAGTGGGACCATGCACCTCCTGTGTCAGGTGGAGGTCCTGTACACAGGTTAGAAACCTGCGTGAGCGATGGGACCTTGCTGTCTGCGTCTCCCAGCAGATGTCCGGGTAGTTTAGGTCTCCCATGACTACCGCCTCTTTAGCTTTTATGGTCTCCGAGAGTTGCCTCAGGAGCCCCGCATCTATTTCTTCCCCTTGGTGTGGGGGTCTGTAGCAGACCCCTACCACCAAATCCCTTTTGTCCTTGCCCCCCATGTAGCCTAACCCACAATCCTACTTCCTCAACCTCGGATTCTGTCTTGATGAAGGTTGATGTATACTGCTCACTGACATAAAGTGCAACCCCCCCCCTTTCTTCCCCGACCTGTCCTTTCTATACAATCTATAGCCCTCAATATGTACCGCCCAGTCATGGGATAAATCCCACCAGGTCTCTGTTAGCCCCACTAAGTCATAGGTGTTTAGTGCAAGCAGGAGTGCTAGTTCATCCTGCTTGTTCCCCATGCTCCTAGCATTAGTATATAGGCACTTGAGCCCTGTGACTGGTGCCTTTGCTGCCCCCCCGCTCCGAGTCCCAAGGGGCCCATTGTTCCTTACCTTCTTGTTTCTTACCTGTTCTGTAGTGCTGGCCTCCCCATGGCTTTCAGGTTCCCAATGTTCTCCTTCTTCAGGCTGGGCTGTCCTTGTGGGTGCCACATGGTTTGGTGGCCCACAGCTTCCCCTGCCCTCGTACTCCCCTCCCCCCGACAAGCCTAGTTTAAAGCCCGCTGGAGGAGATCCGCCAACCTAGTAGAAAACACACGCTTACCTTTGGGGGACAGGTGAAGCCCATCCCAGCTGAGCATGTCCCTCATCGTGATGTGCGGGTCATTGTGCAGGAAGCCGAAGCCTGCCTCGAGACACCACTGCCGAAGCCGCCAGTTGGTCTCTCTGATGCAGTTCTCCTGCCGTCTTCCTCGTCCGGTCACTGGTAGGATGGAAGAGAAAACCACCTGGGCACTGAACTCCTTCAGCACGCCACCCAGAGCACAGTAGTCTGCCATCAGGTGATCGGGGGTTCTCCTGGCCGCATCATTAGTACCCACATGGACTAGGACCATGGGGTAATAATCGGTGGGCTTGATCCTGGCCTGGATTACCTCCGTCACATCCCGAATCTTTGCTCCAGGGAGGCAGCATACCTCTCGTGCCGAGGGGTCCTGGCGACAGATGGGTCCTTCCGTACCTCTCAGGATGGAGTCTCCTATGATGATCACTCGTCGCCTCCTCCTCTGGGTCCTCGTGGATCTCTGGATCTGTTTGGAGTGTGAAGAACGTGGTGTTTCTTCTTGCTCAAGGGTTTCCTCCTCCCCTTCCATCTCCTGCAGGGTCGCCAGGGTCTCGTACCTGTTCACCAGTCGGACTGGAGAAGCTGGTACCGGTTCGCTGCGTGCTGCTCCGGTCCTGGCTGTGACTGTCTGCCAGTCTGCTGTGGAGGGTATTCCCCGGGTGCTTCTTCCTTTGGTGCCTGGGCCTGCAGGGAAAGGAAATAACTATCAATTTCATCCTCCGCCTCCCTGATCCCCCTCAGCCTGCTAACCTCCTCCTGGAGCTCCCTCACCTGCGCCTCCAGAGCCATAAGATGGGCACCTGCCGGACAGGTGTGGGGGCCCCCAATCTCTGCCCCCCCCCGGCTCTGCTGGGGATACTCCACAGGCCAGGAGGTAGGGGGACACCGGCTCCCCCATGGGCTCGGTCTGGGTGGAGGCCTCAGACCTGCCGCGGGTAGCCTTGTCCCCCTGGGCAGAGGCCCTAGCAGCACTCCTCATAGACACCATTCTACAAGCTGCTGTTTGTAGACCTGTGTGGTGTCTACGCCCTACCCCTACAGGAGTCCCACTCCTGGCCCTCCTGGCCTACCCTCCGGCGCGAACGCCCGCGCAAACGCCGGCGTGCTCTTACAGAGCGCGCCTGTTTGCGCGCTCTGTTCGCGCCGCGCGGCTCGGGAGCGCGGCTCCCTACCGGCTCAGCTATATGGGACCCGGGGGGCTTCCCCTCCGGATCCAGCTCAGCTGTGCCGGGTCCCTCCGTCCCGCTTACCTTCGGGGGATCAGCTGCTGCTGCCCCCGCTGCCGATTCCTCTGTTGCTGCTGCCGCCGCCGCCTCCGGTCAGTTGGTTGGTAAAAAGGTCACACGTGCGTGCGGGACACACGTGTGCTGCCTCCTCTCCTTCCCGCTGCTGGTTCCCAATATTGGTTCCCATAGCCTGGGTTTTGTGGGCCTGAGGATCTAACTCTTCCCCTGAATCTACCCAGGCCTCCCCTTCCCCGTCGTCATCCTCGTCCCCTTCCTTTACCTGGACCCTGCAACTGAGAAATCTGTAAGGCCATTAACATAAACTCGGCATTGTCTTTAGACTGTTCCAATTTGTTATGAAAATGGTTAGCTGCAGCAAGGACTTCAGTCAAATCTTTAGTTTCCCAGCCAATAATTACTGTTTGAATTTTCTCAGTAATTTTAGGGTTAAATCCCTGGAAGAATGCTGCCACTATTGCTTGTTTAGCATTTCCGATCGGGTCATCCATTCCTGAATATCGTTCAAATGCCTGTTTGAGGCGTTCCAAATAGTCACTGGGGTGTTCATTTTTGTTTTGTTTACAGGTCCAGGTTTATTTTGGTCCAGTCTGCCTTTTTTGGGCAAATTGTGAGAACTGCCTGAACCAAAGCATTTCTCTTGTCAATAAAGTCTTGGCCAATCCCTGGGTTTTGATCTGGCCAAGTACAGCCAGTGTACAGACGTAGCATAGTTTCCTTGGGCAAAATGGATCGCATGAGCTGATTAATGTCAGCCCACGTTGGATTATAACAATTTATAAAAGTCTGCAATTCTTCCTGAAATTTTTCTGGTTCTTCCCTGATTTTTGGGAATTTTTGAGTTAAATTGTAGAGATCACCTGGAGTCCAGGGTGCATGCATGGTTACTATATTTTGTCCATCGGTGCCAATGCCTGGCATTTGTCTTAGGGGGTAAACTTGTGCAGCTTGGGATCTAAGATTGATGGGAGATCTTTCCGTGCCTATTCCCATTCTTCTAAATACACCTGTGGTGGGTTGTGACCCAGGAGTAAATTGCCACACTGGTGATAATTGAATGGCAGGTATGGTGGATGAGTCCGGACTATTAAGCTCCGTGGATGAATTTACCAAAGGAGCTTCAGCTAATGGGTTACTAGCCTGGGCTGCAGCCTGATGTTGAACTGGTTGTTGCTGATGTGGAAGTCCCAGGAGAGCAGGGTTCGAACAAAGGTCAAGGATATCCTCTGCTGGCTCCGGTGGTGGGGGTGCCCCAGGCAATGCTGGATACATCGGAGCGGTGGCCGGCGTGTAATTTGGGGGAGCAGCCAATTTCTCCCGAACAGCTTTTAAATGCTGTTTTAATTTTTCTTGAGAGTCTTTTAGACTTCTAGTTTGAGATTCTGTCCGTCTTTTGTACATCTCATCATACCAATAAAAGAACGCATCCCACTGGTTTTGTGGTGTTTTGGATCCACGGGACTCTAAAGCCCCTCTTAAGTGCACTGTTTTATCCTGTGGAAATTGCTTCACAGGATCACCCTTAGTATACCAGTTCCACTTATCCAGGTACTTGCAAGCCTTGGGAGAATAGTATGTGTACATGAAGTATGCCAGAGTCCCCTTAGTGGGGATGGGAACTTGTTTAGACTGACTTGTTCCCATTTTCAGTCACACAGGGAGACATAGGATAGGCTTGTTTAGGATGTCCGGGCTGCTCAGTGCCTTGCCCCGCAGTTTTTCATCGCCCAGACAAAAGGCTTCTGACCCTACACCGGCTCATAAAATGGAAATGGGGAGGGAAACACAAGAGAGATCCTTTCACTCCTGTTCTCAGCAGAAGCTACTGGGACAAGGGATTTGGAAATGACAAAATCACTCAGACGCCCTGTCCACTGGGTCATGAGGTTTCAGCTGGGCCCCCTTGCTTTTGACGCTACCTTTTTAGGCAGAATCGGGGTGGCTAGACCCAGCCTTAGTCTCAGACCTGGTCAGTGGCTCATTTTTCTAAATACACTCACTCCGAAGCCCTGTCCACTGGGTCACGAGGTTGCAGTTGGGCCCCCTTGTTTTCAAAACTGCCTTATCAGGCAGAATTGGGGCGGCTGAACCCAACCGTAGTCTCAGACCTGGTCAGTGGCTCATATTTCTAAATACACACACACGCGCATTCATTCAGTCAGCCAGACCTCCTCCCCCACTCCGCCTTAGTTAATTAACTAGCCTGACGTGCTGTTGGATGAAGGTGCTTCAAACAGTTTCTCCATGAATAAAACGTACGTTACTGGACACAAAATTGGATCCTTTACCAGACAGAAAATTTTAGCTGGCAGTAAGGTTCAGACTGACCTGTTTTAACAAGGTTCAGATCCAGTTACGATGGCCAAGTTGGGAGCCTACGGGCAGTCCTCCTCTGAAACCCCAATAGAGATTTTGAATTAGGCCTCTTACCTCTCAAGTTTGGCGCCTCGGGGTTCAGGGGTGGCGGGGGGGCAGTCTGCGGTCCTTCTTCCTCAACACGTGTTCTGGAACTGAGTCACGGCACCAGGAATTGTCGTGGAAACACACGCAGCATACTTTTGGGTCAGGTCAGCAGAAGCTTTTATTCAAAAGAAACTACAGCTGTAGGGGGGATTCCAAAGTGACATGGATTTCCCAAGCACTTGGAAGGGGTTCCCCCCCAAGAGCAAAATCAGGAGGCTTATATACTTTTTAACAGTCGCTTACAACTCATGTGATCATATAGTGAAATTAGCTAGAAAAGCAGCTATAAACATTACTTCATTACTTCTTTGCTGTTATCAGGATGAGAATTATGGAGGAGACAAGGGAGAAATATCACTCCCTGCCTGCACCTGGAAATCAGAGTTGTACATACTTTTTGCTATCTTCGAGGCTGTGGTGAGTGAAAGAGTTGCAGAGGAGTTACAAAGAACAAACACTTTCCCTTATCTGTTCTACTGTACAGAGCCAGCAATTCTCCACAAAGCGGTTATGTCATCTTATAACTCAAATGATCAAAGTTTAAGGCATTTATTTTTTTCTGATTCCACAAGTATAATTTTGAAACCATTCAACGGTACCATCCCCAAACTTGTTCTAAACTTGCATTTGTTCTAAAGTGACAAATTTCTCTCATGTGGCATCATCATTGCTGAATATGCAGTTCCTTAAATAAATATTAAATCAAACCAGCTCCTATTTGGTTAAAACATCGTTTCACTGATTTTATCTCCAGGGAGATTAAGTAAACCACATTATCTTAGTAATAGAATGAAAATAGACATTCTGTACTAAGAGAGCTCCTGAAGAGATGGTAGATTAGATCTTAATTAGCTGTGGTAAATTAGTGATAGAACTGTTGAACTACTCATGGCTGATGTTATACTGTATTCAAGCTATTAATAGCAAACATTCAACTTTATGGAAGGGATATCTAATTCATTGAAATTTAGTGTGCCAGTTCTTGGTACAAAAAGCCTCTATTTTCAAATTACTTAGTAACTAATGGGTGCATCTACATGTGAAATTAATGCAACACATTAATTGACATTGAGCTGGGTCAGAGCACCCTTGTGCCCCAGCCAGCCACATCAGTGCTTATACATTCATTGCAGCACATTAAATAATGCCACTACAGAATAGTACTTGTATTTACAAATACAAACCTACAGCAGAGTTAATTAATTTACTGAGGCCTAATACGGCCACACGTGTAGACGCTGAGACTTTACGTCAAAGCTAATAAGGCAGCTCCACAGTAAATGTCTTGTGTAGATGTGCCCAATAGTAGCTAATCTGAGACTATTTTAATAGGGTCTGATTTTTTTTCTTTTTTTTCAGATGCTACAACAGCATCTCTGAAAAAATGGGAGTATAGCACATAAAATCACTGCTGACTCTTCAAACAGATCAGCAGGTCAACAGATTTATTTGAAGGAGTGTTATTTTGTTTCTGACAGAACCAACCAAAGTGTGAAGAAGTGTATGAAGAGTGTAGTTGTTGGCTACAAATGTTCAACTCGGGATCCTTAAAATTCTGGTTTATTAGACAGATTGAAGCACTGTAATGAAGTTAAATCATAAACCTTGGGGCTGGTCCCTCCCACAGGCACACACACAGTAGCAAGCTACAAGAGTCAGGTATACCTATCCCACAGGCGCTGGAGTCTGTCGTCGAGGCTTCTTTCAGCGTGGTGTTATCTTCCAGAAGGGGGTCGCTGGCTGGTCCTTCTGGCTGGACAGGTCAGGTGCTGGTCAAGTTGGAGGTCAAGAGGGCGCTGCTGAGGGTCACTTTTCACTGCTTTTTATCTGTCCCTGGCAGACTTTGGTGACTCCCCAGTTTTCAGGTTTGCCCAATCCAGGGGTCGTTGACCCTCGTGGGACTTCCCCCTCGGTGGCTACTGGATGGCATCTGTCAGCCCCAGGGGTCATCTGCATGTACATGCAGGTTTGGAAGTCTGTTGATGAATTTTGAATAGGGCTCTGGGAGCGGTCAATCTGGAGATGTTCAGCCCAAAAGTTGGTCCCCGGTGTTGATTAACTCAGACCAGGGCTTCTAGCCCTTGATCAGAGATGTTTAGAGATGTCCCGGTTGCTACATTGTCTTCTATTGATTTCTTCTGTTGGTTGATCTGCAGTTTCCTTAGGTGTTAATTGCTGCCTGCTACTGTGTTACACATTCAATTACTGATTCACTCGCTCTTTCAGGGGCCCGCCTGATAAAGGGAAGCAGCAGTTTGACTCCTGTCCTTGTTAACATTGTTACTAAACACATTTATAGTTGAAAGTTGAAAGGTGAGGAGTACAAAATATAAGCTACAAATGCCATGGCACACAATAGATAAAAATACCAAAATACATGGGGAGATACAAAATGCACACACACAAATTTTAAAACACAATTCCTTATCTTAAAGTGAAAGAAAGAGGAAGGAAGAAAAGGTAGAAGAGGAAAAACATATTCAAAGAGGGGAGAGCAAATGCAGGCAAGAGGAAAAGGGGGCTTTCTGCTACATAGTAGCATAATTTGGGGTGGGGGAGCAGGGCATGAGTCCAAGTACAGACCTGGTGGTTCAGATGTGTATCAGTATGCACCACTGCTGCGGAAGAAGGTGTCAATGCAGTCCGGAGTGAGGGGATTAATAGAGCAGCTGTTGGGTATTGCTCCCCCACAACTGCCATTTTTTTCCTGCCATATTTACCTTTGGTGACCACTGCTGGTGGGGAAAATTTGGTGGTGGTTGCAATAGTCTTTTACTTGGTGGATGCTCCACTATTTCCCTACGTGCAGACTGTACCAATACCTCCCCCTTCCATTGCTGCAGCAGTGGCATCTGACCTGTCAGCAGGTGTGGCTACCGTCAGCCCTGCTAACTCTGGCCCGATCCCGGTAATGGCTCTTCATGGAGATTGGAGGCATGAGACTGACTCCCCTTGGGTGTTGACTATACTGACACCTTTACTCACACGTAAGCCTCTGGAAGAGGGTCTGTGTACAAAGAGTCAGTTTGTCTGGTAGATTTTATACAGCAGTTATAGTTCCACATTTGTTTTTGATCAACCATAGAAACATTTTGTTTCTTTATTTTTGTCACCTGAGTCGTTAAATACTCTATTATACTTCTTGAATGAGGCGGGTGGATTCAGCTGTTAAGAAAATATATCTGCGCTGCAATCAGTGGTGAGTCTGCAGCTCATAGAGACAGACCCAAACTAGATTTAATTTGCCTAGATGTGATTTCATAGAGATCCAGCTGTATCCTCATAGACTTTAGAGCAGTCGAGCTGCTTGGGTATTTATCCAGGTTTCCCTGCAGATCTCTCCAGAATTCTAGTGTAGTTATTATCTGAACTAGACAGTTTAGGGCTAGCTCACATCCTTCTATATAAGCTTCCTCACACGTTTGACTGCAGTGCTGACATATGCACAACATCTGCTGTGTACTATACAGTATTTTCCATTCAGTATATCTGTTCAAATGGCTAAAGAAGGCAGCTTCATTGTGAGAAGGCCAGGAAAAGGATCAAGTCAAGCTAAAGTATGTTGGAGAAAAAAATGCATTGTATACAATAAGTATTTTTTTAGAACTCACATAGGAGATTAAAGAATAGTACTATATTAGATACAAAATGAGGTAATCTTACATATGGACTGAATGAAATGGTGCGAGATGACTGTATTCAATTGCTAGACATGAGTTTCACAGACAAGTTGAACCTGTATCATACAAAACTAAATTTAGTTCACTTGTGGATTACATCCTGCTGATAAGATTTTTTTTGTTTATGGCTATTGATTGATATGTCTATGGATGTGGGGAAAAGCTATTACTGCATGTTTCTAACATATGTTTGTGACTTTTTTTTTCAGATAATTTTCTATGTAGATGTTGTTTCCTAAGGTACTTGTGACTGAGACAAAAGGTAAGAGTAAGATGTGGATAATGTATTTATCTACAGTCCTCATTTTTTAGAAAAATATCTATAGGGTTTGTAATATCTATCAATGTCTTTAGCCAAATATTTTCTGATTTATAACATCACAGAAAGTATGGGGCACTTGTTTGAGATCAGCATGTTGCACATTGTAGCTTAAATAATATAGTAAGGGCTTGAAGAAGACTCTTTATTATTCCTGTACCAGTGAACCAGCCATTGACTGTTTCTTAATATTAGAAATTGGTTATAATTTTAAATCTCAAATATACGTTATTGTTAGTTGATTTTGCAAGTTATCATATCCAGGGCAAATGAGGTCATAAGGGCTATATAAGTTAAGGACTGCTTAGGAGGAGGGGCGGTAGCCATGATAACTTGGAGAGAAGCTGAACCATCTGAAACTTGCTCTCTCTTGAAACTCATGATCAAGGAACTGCTTGCCTCCAGAGGGACCCTCCACTTGCCTCTGGATAATACCTGTGAGTAAGTTACCTGAGATCTAACTAGATATATAGCTTGCAGTAACTCAGATGCATAATCAAAGGCTACCCAGGCATGCCAGTTTGCTCTATGGGATTTCTCTGACATTGCTTTACCCTGTACACTATTCCAAACCTACTCCTTGTAACCAATAAAGTTCTCCTTTGTACCTAGCATGTGAGACTTATTGGGAGAGGGGCTAGATTATGCCTTGGGGTCCCCTTGGTTTGGCTGACTAAGGGAGACCATTATTTGTGCTTTAGACTGAGGGAAGCACCCCAAGTTCTTGAAGTGGGTCGAGTACCCTCAAGGGCTACTAGACTTGTGTTTCCCAGGGGGCACAGAGCAAGGATCAGTCCAGACCCTGGGTGGTGGTGGCGTTATCCCCAGACTAGTGGGTGAGCTCCAGGAAGGGGGTCAGCCAGACGTGAGGTGCCCCCACGGAGGCACTTGGAGCCTGGAAGGTGGCCAGGTGCAGTAAGGTGGGTGGCTCAATGCAGGAGCACCCCCTACTGGCCCACCACACCTTACCAATAGATAACAATCCCTGTGTTTCCCACAACCCCACCACCCACTTCACCCTTCCCTCCAGTTTCTCCCACGCCTCCTTCCCTTTCCTCTGAACGTCCATAATCATCCCCAGCAACTTCATCCTTTCCCTTTCTACCCTCAGCCCAAATCTCCCCAAATCATTCCAACTCCCTACTGCCATACTTTTACCTACATCTCCTCTTGTCCCTGTTATCTCCTGAATCTCCTCAGCATGTTTCAGGACCCTTCCCAGCAAAACTTTATACCTCACCACCACCATCACATCATCCATATAAAGCAAACATTTAAACTTTCCCTCCCCCCGGTATTCTCACCCCACTAATCACCGTATGGCCCCAAATTTGCTGTGCTAGTAGCTCAATTGTGCATAAAAATAACCCTGGTGACAGAGGATACCCCTGTCTCACCCCTGAATCTATCCCAAAAGCCTCTCCCAAAAATCCTCTGACCATAACCCTGCTGTTTGCTCCCCCATAAATTGCCCTCATGCACCCCACAAATTTCCCCAGTAGCCCCATCTTATTTAACACCCTAAACAAAAATTCATGCACAGTACTATCATTTGCTTTTTGTAAATCCACGTTTACCATGAACGGATTCCACTTCCATCCCCAAATATAAGTTTGTGTCCCTAACAATCCAATGAGTTTGTGCTGCCCATCCCTGCACAAGTTTCTTCCCCTCTCACCATCTGTGCAAGTATCCCCACTAAACACGCTGCTAATATTTTAGTGAACAACTTATAGTCTACGTTTAGTAAAGTGATCGGTCTCAAGTTTCTAAGGCCCTCTCTTTCCCCTTCCTTGTAAATCAAGGTCACCACTCCCTGTGCAAATTACTCTGCAACACTTCCCCAACCCCATAGATTTATTCTCATTTGTTCCACCCCACCAAGTTGGTGGGCCAGTAGGGAGTGCTCCTGCATTGAGCCACCCACCTCACTGCACCTGACCACCTTCCAGGCTTCAAGTGCCTCCCTGGGGGCACCTCACATCTGGCTGTCCCCCCTTTCTGGAGCACACCTGCTAGCCTGGGGTAAAAACTGCCACCACCCAGGGATGGGCTTGATTCTGGCTCTGTGTTCCATGGGTAACACAGGCCTAGTAGCCCTTGAGGGTACTTGACTCACTTCAAGCACTTGGGGGTGCTTCCCTCAGTCAGAAGCACAAGGAGTTGTCTCCCTTAGTCAGCCAAACCAAGAGGACCCCAAGGCATAATCTAGCCCCACTCCCAATAAGTCTCCCACGCTAGGTACAAAGGAGAACTTTATTGGTTACAAGGGGTAGAGTTGGAATAGGGTACAGGGTAGAACAATACCAGAGAAATCCCATAGAGCAAACTGGCATGGCTGGGTAGCCTTTGATCATGCATCTTTGTTACTGCAAGCTATATATCTAGTTAGATCTAAGGTAGGTTACTCACAAGTATCATCCAGAGGCAGGTAGAGATTCCTTCTGGAAGCAGGCAGTTCCTTGATCATGAGTTTTGAGAGAGAGAGAGCAAGTTTCAGATGGTCCAGACCTTCCCTGTATCTGAGTCTTCCTCATGGCTGCTGCACCCTCCTCCTGGGCAATCCTTAACTTGTATAGCCCTTATGACTTCATTTACCTGGAGGCCAGCACCTGTTGGCTGTCAGCCAACCAATTCACTAGTTGCTGGGCAGACTGGCAGGTCCTAGTTCCCCAGGGAGCCCAAGCCTCTCACCCAGGTATGGGATGCCAGTCACGTAGGTACAGGGAACAGGTTTCCCCCCTCCTTCAGGAATGTATCCAGCTCAGGTTACCTAAAGAGGGTAAGGTGTGTACCTTCTGCAGGGCCCATCTTAACCAAATTGTAACAGAGGGGAGTTTTTGGGTAGTAACAGAGGTGGCCTTCTGCCACAGGCCCTACCCCCCACTTCTTCTCTAGGTGCTTATAATTCAGTTCCCAGGGCAAGCAACGTTCTTACAAGCCCACCACTTGTGCTTCTATAGCTAATAATGTTGCCTTCATTTTATCCCACCTCTGCCTTCTATACATACTCCTCACATTCAATGAGGCAAACATCAAGGCCATTACAATAATGTAAAAAAACCCCAATCTCTCTCATATTTCGTCCATACCATTGCTTAACCCAGATGTCCATTCCCCCTCTTCCCCCCTTCTTATCCCTGTCATCCTTGTGAGATACTTAATTGCTATTAGGCTCAGAAAGCCCTCCCTGTCTCCCCTTTCTCCCATATCTCCCTCCCCACTACTGCTCATATTCATCCCCACTAATTCCCCCCAACTTTCCCCCTTTCTTCCTCCCCCCTTTCCTTCTCCTGCCCCTCTTGTCCCACCGTAGCTTTCTTCCATTTCAATTTCCCACCACTTATTTTCCTTCATTTCCTTAAATCAGTCTCCTTTGCTTACACTTCAAGATCTCCTTGCACATATTTGCTTTGTGACCTGCCCCACCACACCTGTAGCAAATTGTCAGAGTACAAAATGTGGCCGGGTGGCCCTCCAGACCACAATGGCTACAGCTCTTAGGCTGACCATAATAAGTTACATAGCCTCTGTGGGGTTCAATGTTAACAACCAACAGGAGGTGCTGTACTCCCCAAGGATTTCCCAGTTCCTCTTCTAATATGGCTTTTGCCCTCCACGCCCCAGTCCATATCTTCCAATAGTCCAGACATGCTCCACTAACAGTGCCTTCTGCACTTGCTGCTCTAGCCACATTGTGATGTTCTCCTTTTTATGACCAAGGTGGGCCTGGGGACAGAGGCTTTGCTTACTCTTGTCGGTGACAGCCTGAGGGCAGAGCCAGCCTGGTGCTTGGGCAGACTGCATGAGCTGTGGCCAAGGTTAGAGTGCTGCCCTTGGAGTGGAGGTGAGTGGGGTGACACAAAGCCCCACTGGTTGCCAGCAAAATGAATGACCTGCTCAATTGTCAGTAGAATGACGTCATTCTACCTGCTCTCCCCAAGACAAAGCGTAAGGTGTTTGTTGTGGGAGACTCCCTCCTGAGGGGGACGGAGGGGCCAATCTGTCACCCTGACCCCTTAGCCCGGCAAGTCTGCTGCTTCCCAGGGGCCCGCATCTGGGACATTGCGGAGAGGATCCCCAAGCTCCTCAAACCCACAGACCACTATCCCATGCTCCTTATTCATGTGGGCACCAATGACATGGCTTGGAGCACTCCCAGCCAGGTCATGAGGCGCTACAGGGATTTGGGAGTGGGGCTTAAAGGTCTGGGGGCACAGGTGGTGTTCTCGTCGATCCTCCCAGTCTCAGGCTATGGGCTGAGGAGGGAGAGGAGGATCCATGTGGTCAACCAAAGACTGCAGCGCTGGTGTTGTCAGGAAGGCTTTGGCTTTCATGACCACAGCCCGCTCTTTGGCGAGAGAGGCAGCGAGCTGCTGGGAAGAGATGGTCTCCACCTCTCTCCCCTAAGGAGGAGGCTCTTCTCAGCCAGACTGGCTGACCTGCTCCACCAGGCTTTAAACTAAGCCCCCTGGGGGACGGGGGGACTACCGCCACTGCTGGCCCGCTGAGCAAATCTTGCAAAGCCAGCGGATCATGGCACTCAAGGGAGCCTGCCCCAGCCCCAGCCCTGGTAAAATCTGTGGGCAAGGAAGGAGCCCCCCAGGGGGCGCTTGCCTGCCTGTACACAAATGCCAGGAGCTTGGGGAATAAGCATGAGGAGCTCATCCTCCTGCTCAGTGCAAACAATTACGATGTCATAGGGATCACGGAGACCTGGTGGGACTCCACCCATGACTGGACCACGGGGATAGATGGCTATACCCTGTACAGGAGGGATCGTGTAGAGAAAAGGGGGGGGGGTGTAGCTCTCTATGTTAAGGAAAGCTACGCGTCCCTGCAAGCCGATATTGGCGACCAGGGTGGACGGCTGGAGACCCTCTGGGTTAAAATCCGTGGGGAACACGGCACAGGGGACACAATGGTGGGAGTCTATTACAGACCTCCCACCCAAAGTCCTGAGCTAGACCAGGAGTTTGCCCAGGAACTGGCTGAGGCAGCTTGCTCCAGGACCATGGTTGTCATGGGTGACTTCAATTACCCAGACATCTCGTGGGAGGATCGCTCAGCAAAATCTGAGCGGTTGCAGAGCTTCCTCTCGTGTGTGGATGACCTCTACCTGACTCAAGAAGTCTATGGGCCAACGAGAGGCAAAGCGCTGCTCGACCTGGTACTGGCTACTGGGGATGACCTAGTCGGTGACTTAGTGATCGATGGGAAGCTAGGTGACAGCGACCACGAGCTGATCACCTTCACCATCTGCCGAAAAGCTGGCAAGTCAGTCAGCAACACGGAAGTCCTTGACTTCAGGAAAGCCGACTTTGACAAGCTCAGGAGGCTTGTCAGTGAGGCCCTAAGGGACTGTGACCACAGGGAGAGGGGAGTTCAAGAAGAGTGGTTGCTCCTCAAGGGAGTGATCCTCAATGCACAAAGTCTATTCCATCTCGGAGGAAAGGCAGCAAGAGGGCACAGCAGCCCCTCTGGCTCTCCAGGGACCTAGCAGACCTCCTGAGGCTAAAAAGAAAGGCCTACAAAGGATGGAGGATGGGAGTCACCTCCAAGGAGGATTATTCTGCACTGGTCCGGTCCTGTAGGGAGCTGACCAGGAAAGCCAAGGCTGCAACTGAACTCCAGCTAGCTTTGAGCATCAAGGACAATAAAAAGTCCTTTTTCAGATATGTGGGGAGCCGGAGGAAAAGCAGGGGCAACGCTGGACCCCTGCTGAACCAGATGGGGCAACTGACAACTGACACCCAGGAAAAAGCCAACCTATTAAATAGATACTTTGCGTCAGTCTTTCATCAGCCCCATGGGACACCCATGCCCGCTACAGGTCCGGGAAGTCCGGGTGAGGGTGATCCCCTGCCCTCCATTAATGCTGACTTCGTGAAGGAACATCTTGAGAAGCTGGATACCTTCAAGTCAGCCGGCCCTGACAATCTTCACCCCAGGGTACTCAAGGAGCTGGCGAGCATGATAGCCCAGCCTCTAGCGTGGATCTTTGAAAACTCTTGGCACTCTGGTGTAGTGCCTGAGGACTGGAAGAAGGCCAATGTGGTGCCTATCTTCAAGACAGGGAGGAAAGTGGATCCGGCTAACTATAGGCCCATCAGCCTGACTTCTATCCCAGGGAAGATCTTAGAAAAGTTTATTAAGGAGGCCATCCTTAATGGACTGGCCGATGCCAACATCTTAAGGGATAGCCAGCACGGGTTTGTTGCGGGTAGGTCTTGCTTGACCAATCTCATTTCCTTCTACGACCAGGTGACCTATCACCTGGACAAGGGAGATGAGATTGATGTCATATATCTTGACTTCAAAAAAGCCTTCGATCTTGTGTCCCACGATCGTCTCTTGGAGAAACTGGCCAGTTGTCGCCTTGGGTCCTCCACGATCCACTGGCTGGAAAATTGGCTCCGGGGTCGGACCCAGAGGGTAGTAATTGATGGAAGTCACTCATCGTGGTGTCCTGTGACCAGTGGGGTCCCCCAGGGCTCTGTCCTTGGACCCATACTGTTCAACATCAGAAGCGGACTGGCCAAGTTTGCCGATGACACCAAACTTTGGGGCAAAGCATCCACACCAGAAGACAGGCGGATGATCCAGGCTGACCTGGACAGGCTCAGCAAGTGGGCGGATGAGAATCTGATGGTGTTCAACGCCGATAAATGCAAGGTTCTCCACCTTGGGAAAAAAAACCCGCAGCATCCTTATAGGCTCGGCAGTGCTATGTTGGCTAGCACTATGGAAGAAAGAGACTTAGGGGTCATCATTGACCACAAGATGAACATGAGCCTGCAATGCGATGCTGCGGCTAGTAAAGTGACCAAAATGCTGGCTTGCATCCATAGATGCTTCTCAAGCAAATCCCGGGACGTCATTCTCCCCCTGTACTCGGCCTTAGTGAGGCTGCAGCTGGAGTACTGCGTCCAGTTTTGGGCTCCGCAATTCAAGAAGGATGTGGAGAAGCTTGAGAGAGTCCAGAAAAGAGCCACGCGCATGATCAGAGGTCAGGGAAGCAGACCCTACGATGACAGACTGAGAGCCCTGGGGCTCTTTAGCCTGGAAAAGCGCAGGCTCAGGGGTGATCTGATGGCCACCTACAAGTTTATCAGGGGTGATCACCAGTATCTGGGGGAACCTTTGCTCACCAGAGCGCCCCAAGGGATGACAAGGTCGAATGGTGACAAACTACTACAAGATCGTTTCAGGCTGGACATAAGGAAGAATTTCTTTACTGTCCGAGCCCCCAAGGTCTGGAACAGCCTGCCACCGGAGGTTGTTCAAGCGCCTTCATTGACCACCTTCAAGATGAAACTGGATGCTTATCCTGCTGGGATCCTATGACCCCAGCTGACTTCCTGCCCTTTGGGCGGGGGGCTGGACTCGATGATCTTCTGAGGTCCCTTCCAGCCCTAATGTCTATGAAATCTATGAAATCTATGAAAATGTGCCCTACCATGAGTCACAATGGAATGTTGTAATGTTGTCCGTTACAGCACTCTAACCTATAGTGCTGAAGTCTGATACTGGTGTGGGCAGGTGTGGTGGCTGTTCCTGGTGAATCAAGAATCAATAGCTATAAAGAAAACAATTCAATGAAAGATATTGTGGTTACCATGATTTATCAGGTGGTTTTCCATGGACACCTGGGCTCTATCTCTGCTTTGAGGTGACAGTGGTGCCAAATAGGTTGTGCAGGCAGGGGAGACACTATGATCAACCAGGTGGATGTGGGCTCGGGAGCAAAAATGTGTCAAGATGGAGCTGGTAACCTGGATGGTATAACCATGAAGACAGTAGCTAGTGAGTGCACAAAGAATGCTATAGAGAAAATGGGGAAGTGGCAGATGGTCAGCTGGTGTGGCAAGTTGGTACCTGGGGCAATAGAGAAAAAGAAGCAGAATGAATCAGAGAAGAAAAGAATAGAGAGTGCGAGAGATGCCAGGAGGAGAAAGAGCAAAGCTGGAGTGAGCGAATGGAGAAGGTGAAGAAAGAGCAAGAGTATGAGAAGATGACATGTAGGCTGTGGGAGGAGGAAGACCCCAGGAGAACCATTAAATTTAATGTGAAAGCAATGTTGATGAGTGAAGGCATTAAGGGGGTGTCCACTATGTCATGGGTGGACTTGCGTGGCCAAGGTGCTGTTTGATGACTTAAAAGTAGACCTGAAGGACTGTAGCTGTGTCATGGCCTTTGATAATTTCAGACATTGGAATGTTACTTTTTGTAAACACGATGCCTGTGAGGCATTTTGAGAGTGTTATAAGGAGTTGGCAGATGGGGAAGAGCTCCATGGGTTAAGACTTGAAATTGGTCAAAAAGAGAGGGAGAGAATTTTATTTCTTAAGATGTATACTGGTATGATGGAAGAAGAGGACATCACGATGTGGCTGGAGCACTGAATGCATAAGGTGCTGTTAGTGCAGCATGTGCTGGACTGTTGGAAGATATGGACTGGGGCGTGGAGGGTGAGAGCCATATTAGAAAAGCAGCTGGAAAATCTGGGGGAAGTATGGCACCTCCCATCGATTATTAACATCGGACCTCACAGAGGCTATGTAACTGCGTCCTCCCTCTGGGTAGCATAGATCCATCCGCACAAAGAAAACTGCTTATTGCTGAATTTCTCTTATCACATATTGTCATGAACAAGTGCTAAATGAGGGTCTGTTGCTATTTTGCCTTTGCTCACAGTTAACTTGTCTTAAATTGATTCATCTGCACTGATTTCTGGCAATGGGCAAGTTCCCTAATGGAAGTAAAAAAATGTACTTGAATATGCTCAAAATGTACACTGGCACACCTGCACCTACTAATGTGTAACATCACTACTTTCCAACTTATCTGGGGAAACTGAATGTGTGCGTAAAATGTAGACTGTGAGAAGCACTTACACTGCCTGTGCTCAATACAGGATGCAGGATCAGAAACCCATGAGTCCAGCTTAGACACAAAGTCCCAGACATCTTGGATGCATTCAATAGCCTATAAAGAAGCAGAGAGTTTCTCTGTTCTCATGTCTTAAAGCCAATTTATAATAAATCTGGTCACTTGAGTAAAGGTTTGGAAGCATGTGCACATGATAAAAAGCTGGTTCAGACAGTCTGTTACAGAGTTTGAGGTATGCTTCTGGGAGCCCACAGATGCATATGTTGGACAGCTAGCTTTAGGAACTCTTTTTTTTTTTTTTGGTCAAGCTTCTACACTCTTTGTTTTATTAGTTACCAGTTACAGCTTTTCCTGGCTAATGAAAAGTAATATCCAATGGTCTTTCTAGCCTTAATGTAGTATTCCCATCTTGGATCGAGCCCCCCACTTAAAAAAAACAAAACCCCTCTGGGACATAGTATCTGTCATGTTCCCTTTGGGAAAAGCCTCTCAATCTTCAATGGGAGGAGTTAAAACTCTTTTCCCGCCTTCCCAATCTACTGTCTGCAAAAGCAGTGATTTGATTTTGCCTTATGAAACCAGTAGATTCCCTAAAATCAGTACAGAATTTTGGAAGTCACTAGACAAATGGGGTCACTATCCTGAAACCCTAGGGTGCTTGTACATGCAACAGGGGTTTAGTTCTCCCTAAATTGAAATGGTGTGTTTTTAAAACACAGCCCCCTGCACAGCTCAGGCAGGCAGGCAGGCTCTGGGAGGGAAAAGACAAAAAAGATGATCAGACTCCTCACCACTTTTTTTTTTCCCCTTCAGTTGAGTCTGCCTGCACAAGCTGCACTTGGGGCAATAACACTCTGATTGTGTTATCTGAAGTTATATAATGGATATTGGAGGTAGGGGGTGGGGAGATGCAAGTTGTTGAAATGTAGCAACACTTAAATATGAAATTGGGATAATTTTGTTTTCAAGTGGAGCAGGATTGTGTCTTTGTACTACTGTATATTATTTACTTTTCATTTCTAGCCTGCCCTTGTTTTGTTTCCTTGCAATGAATTGGAGAAATTGTCTGAGTTGGGGAAAATCACTTCCACAGCTGGGGAATCATCAAGACCAGTTACAAATATGCAAAAATTCTAGTTTGGGGGAAGGGGGTGAATGAAGTCACCTAAAGCTCATGAGTTGAAGCTGAGCTCTATGCACCTGTAAAGAAAATAAGAATAAGAGCTAGTTATGTGGGTCGGTAAAAATTAGGAAACAAAATATTGCTTGAAATATCTCAATAGTACTTCACTTCCTTCATCTAAAGACTTTTTGTGGTGATAACCACAAATAACCAAAAAGTAAACAGTATTTCTTGTCTTTGGTATCTACAGTCCATAATATCTACTCTCTCCATCTTGCATTCTCCACAATGATTTAAGATGCATCTGATGCAATATGAAGCTGCTTAAACTCAGAAGTATCTTGTAATGTTCTGATGCAAATCATGTCTTATTAAATCAAGTTTTGTGTTTTCCTGAGACTTATGTTAGTTCTCAACTCTGAACCAAGTATCTCTGGATTTGCCTAGTTAATTCAAAAATCACTTTCATGTACAGAAGGGATAAAGCCTTAAATATACAATTTCAATTGAGGTGTATGGAGGTTGGAGGGGTATTTGCATTCGAATTGTGGATCTGAACCTGACATATGGTTTTGGTTCCAACAAAACCAAGAATAGAATAATTCTACTTATGTCTCTTCTTAAAGGGTTACAGCTCCAGGTGATGGAAAGTAATGAGAGATGATTTCTCCTTATCTGTCTCAGACCTCCTTTGTAATCTTCTTTCTTTTAAAATTGTATGCCTCTTCATACTGCATCTACTACCATGAGTCATCCCAACTTTTTACCTAGCTCAGGTTTATAAACTACATATCTAGATGCATTTATTTCTTTTTTTAAATATTGAAATAAATTTGGAATAACACAAAGCAACCACTTTAGAGTGTAGTGCTTTTTGCCTCCTCACATGACATCTATATTTATATTTAAATTTCATAGATTCATAGTTTCATAGATGTAGGGTCAGAAGGAACCTAAGTAGATCATCAAGTCCTACCCCCTGCCCTGGGCAGGAGGGAATAGTGGGCTCATGTGACCTCAGCTAGGTAACTGTCAAACCTCCTCTTAAGGATCCCCAAGGTAGGAGCCAGCACCACTTCCCTTGGAAGTTGGTTCCAGATCCTAGCTGCCCTGACTGTGAAATAGTGTCTTCTAATGTCCAGCCTGAACCTACTCTGAAACAATTTATGGCCATTATTCCTTGTTACTCCGGGAGGTGCACGGGTGAACAGGGTCTCTCCCATTCCCTGCTGGTCCCCCCTGGTAAGTTTGTAGATGGCCACCATGTCACCTCTCAGCCTTCTCTTGTGAAGGCCAATGGCTTTCCTAAAAACAGGGATTTTATGCAATGCCAGTTAAGAGATGTGGAAAGAAAAAGTAAAAGGAAAACATGAAATTTAATAACATTTGGCAAATACTATTTGGGATTGAAATTTACAACAGCCCACTAATAGAATCAATGTTACAAGGGTATAAAGTGCAGTTGGCAAGTTGGGTCCTAAATTGCCATCTATTTTTTTGCCATCTATTTTTTTGCCATCAATTCTTTTTTTCTTTTGGAGGGAAGGCTCCTGCCATATCCTTCATTCTCACTCAGAACAAATTGATCATTTACTAGCTATCTGATCAATGATCAAGAGTGGGAGTCAATGAGGTAATTCTCTGTGTGGGGGGATGTGGTCATGGGGGTAGGGGCACAGAACCTCCAAACTGGGGTGAGCACAAGCACCCGTGGAACTTAAGAGACCATGTGGGCCATGGACCCTTGAATTTTATGGCTCAGGTGCTACATGTGGCATTGCCAGAATCATGGGGCATCAGCTGAAAGCCCCTGGACATTTCAAAATTCTGGAGGCTAGCTGATGCAGGAGCACACGCCTCTGAATTGAGAGCAAGAACCACATGCCAGGAACTGCACCCACATGCATCCACCACTGCTTCCATCCACACTTCCAGCCTTCCACCTATTCCATTGCAGCCAGACCACCACCTACCCACAGATACTGAGACCCCATGGGCACCACTGGACCATGAACTAACCTGGCCCATCCACAACCACCAGCCAAGCTTGGGAACACAGCTGACAGTTTGGGGAAATAAAGGATGGTGAGGAACAATTTCAGTACCAGCTCCAGGTTGGGCATTGAATCAAAGTTGTCTTCAAATGCATCGCCCAGGAGCTACAGGTGAGGGGTCACGATAGAGACTGGGAGCAGCATCTTGCCAAAACCACATTGAAGAGGAGGCAATATTGCCATGTGCTTGACACTAGAAAGTAGCCTGTGGGCCTGGGAGGAGAACATGCTGTTCTACAAGGACCTGCCTCATTTCCTTACCAAGAACAGGTAAGCCTCCCACCCCATGACCACAGGACCAGGGGTGCTCCAGAGGAGTCATCTGCAGGAACCCTGCTGGAGGAGGAGGCAGAGGGAGGGCCTGCAACACCATTCCCATACAGGGGATGCAGCTGTTCCATATCAAGTTCTATCATACATCTTTGCACCCCTCCCAGAGATGCAGAACATCTACCAGCTTCCCCATCTCTCTGTCTCTCTCTCACACACACACACACACAAACACATATGTGACTCAGGCATCCAACACACACACAGACACACTCGGTAGGCACAGGTCTTGCTGAGTGGGCACATGCAGGGCAGCTGGCTGATGGCTTACAGCCATGATGAGACTCTCTTGCATCCAGTCCAGGTAGGTGGCCGAGATGTCCTGCAAGCCAGTCAGGGGTGGTTGGACTCTTTAGCTCCACTTGGGAGTCTTTGGCACCCTGGGGAGCCCACGGGGCACACTGGGAGGCTTGTGAGAACCCCCTACCTGCTGCAATTAGGCTGTGCATGCAGTTCCCCCCTCCAAAAAGGGATATTATGTGTTCTGCTTCCTCCCGATCTAAATGGAGGCACTGAGAGTAAAGATCAAAAGTTAGAGTGCGTGCGCCATGGGCTTCTTGAACTACACTGTGTGTGTTTTTTATGGGTTTGCTGGGAAATTCCATTTCTGACTCCCTCTCCTTCACCTACTCTGTCCTGGACGATCATTTATTTACTGAATAGCACTGCTGACATTCAGCTGAAGCTGTTTGGGTCCTGTTAATTTTTTTAAATTAATTTTTGATGAAAGCCATTTACAAACAGTTTCAATGTTGAGGGTAAGATTCAAAAGATGACTGAACACAATTCGCAAAAACGAGGAGGCGGCAGTACTCCCAGCATCCACCCTCTACCATAGCCACTGGGTTATGCCTTATAGAATCATAGAACGTTAGGGTTGCAAGGGACCTCAGGAGGTCATCTAGTCCAATCTCCTGCTCAAAGCAGGACCATCTCCAACTAGATCATCCCAGCCAAGGCTTTGTCTAGCTGGGTCTTTAAAACCTCCAAGGTTGGAGAGTCCACAACCTCTCTGGTAGGGCTGTCCGAGTCTTTGGATCATGCTTCAGATCCGGTGCCGCTTCAGATGCTTCGGCATCTGAAGTGGCATGCCTGGATCGAAGTGCGGGCTCAGTCAAGGTATCTGAAATGGTTTGGAGTGTCCGAAGTGCTTCGGATGCTTCAGACGCTTCGGACAGCTTGACTTAAAGTTAGAAGAGAGAGGGAGAGTGGGGGGGGGGGGATTTCTCTCTGGCTGCCTTTCCAAGATGACAGCATCTGTGGGGTGGGACTAGAAACAGCCTACAACTCTGTTTGGAGGCATTCTGTACCTTTTCTAGCTTGTTCCCTGTCAGGAACTTTGTGAGAGAGGAACACTTAGAGGCATTGCAGCTTGCTGGCTCAGTACTAGCTGAGCTTGCCTGCTCCTTCTTGTTACAAAGGAGTGGGTAGGATTTAGCTTATCTTAGCTTAGCTATTCTATTCAGTTACTATTAGTATTACTATTCAATTAATTTCTTTGTATTTATATTTGCTCTTTTTTTTGTGGAAACTTTGAAAAAAGAAAGCTGTGTTCCATCACTGTTCAGGGAGGCACAGATTGCTTGCATGCATGCACACACACAGACACACAGATACACAGACACAGAAGGAGACAATATAGAGAAAAATCAGATATTCATAGCAGAAGACGACAGACAGCACACAATTTTTACATAACTCTTAACACTGAAGCAAGCAATCAAAGAAGAGGCCAGTGCATGCATGCAACAAAGGGAATAAAACGCACAATACAAAAGGATTCACACACACACACACACACACACACACACACACACACACACAGACCTTTTGCAGCACAGGAAAGATCAACATGAAGCATGCTGGAAAGGCAGGTGCCAGGTCTTCTGGCAGGGGAAGAAGAGGGGGAAGGGGGAGAGCTAGAGGTGCAAGCCCCCCCCCCCAAACACAGACACATTCTATTCCCAAGCAGCCATGACATCCATGCTGCCAGTGGAAGCCAGGAGGTGGGAGCAGTGTCTGCACCTGACATCCCTGCACCTGCACCACCTCTGCTCAGTCCAGAAGTGGGCACCAGCAGTGGAATCACCGTCTCCTTCACCCCAATTTCAGCTGTCAGCATGAGCCTCCCACTGCCAGAGGAGGAGCTGGAGCTGGAACCAAGGATGCTGAGTGTGCTGGCTCACCCAATTCTGGGGACTGAGGGAGAATCAGAGTTTGTGCTCCACACCCCTCAAGTTTCCCCTAGACCCAGGTCTCCTCCGGAAAGCAGCACCTCGGAGGAAGCTGAGGTTGTGGAGGTGAGTGGCTCAGTTGAGGCAGCTCCTCCTGCTCTTGAGCCTCAGCCTGCTGAGGAGTGGGAAAAGGCAGGATCCTCACCCTCAACCCAGAAGCGGGGCAGTAGTGTAGTGTGGGAGCATTTTGAGGTGGCAGATGATCCCAGGTTTGCCATCTGCCTGCACTGCCGAAGGCACATGAGTCATGGCAAGGACATGAGACACTTCTCCACCATGGCGATGCTGCTGCATCTGAGGAGGCACCACCCCCTTGCCCTTCTTCCTGCTCAGCCTGGCACCAGTGCGAGTGTGCCAAAAGGGAAGTCCCCCACTCGCTCCAAAGCCCCCTTTATCCCAAAGCAGAGGCAGGCCACCCTGGAGCAGTGAGAGAAAGGTGGACAGAAAGGGGGGGCACATTCCCAAGGCGAGCAAGATCACCCAGAGCATTGAGGAGATGCTTGCTCTGGATAGCCAGCCCTTCTCCCTAGTTGAGCGGCCAGGGTTCAGGTGCACCATTCTACAAAGTGCCCGCAGGCACCACCTTTAGCAGGGTGGTGGTGCCCGCACTGTATGAGGCATACAGGGAGTACTTGAGGGAGGAGCTGCACAAGGCAGGGCTGCAGGTAGCCTTGCACTTCACCTCCAACATCTGGAGCATCCGGGGTGGCGATCATGCCATGAGGGTGCTTTCCCTCATGGGGCACTGGTATGATAAGTCAGGCCGTCGGTGGGCTCTACTGCCAGCCAAGGTACTGGATGAGTCCCACGCAGCAAGGGAGATCACGGGGGTCATGAACTGCATGGTGCAGGGGTGGCTCATTGAGCAGGCCAAGCTCGCTTGCGGGTTCATGGTCACCAACAATGGGGCCAATATGGTGAAGGCTGTTCGTGATGCCACACTTGTTGGCATCCACTGTGTGGCACAAAGGCTGCACCTAATAGTGAGGGATGCCTTGGAGGGGGACAGGGCTGCTGGCGACGGCACCACTACTGCTACAAGCCAGCTGATTTCGAAATGCAGGAAGGTGGCGGGCTACTTCCACTGCAGCATCAAGTGGGGCAAGATGCTGTGGGAGAAACAGGCAGAGCTGAGCATCCTGCAGCACAAAATCATGCAGGATGTGGAGACTCGGTGGAAGTCCACGTACCTGATGCTCGAAAGGTTGGTGGAGCAACAGAAGGCCATCCATGAGATGGTCTTGCTTGGGGAGATTGGGATCAGTGCCCCCCTGAACAGAGCTGAGTGGGGTACCATCTCCCATGTCTTGGTGGTCCTCAAGCCCTTCCTCGAGGCCACCAAGACCCTTAGCGCTGGCGATGCCCTCCTCAGCCAGGTGATCCCCTAGTGAGGGAACTGGAGAACCAAATGGAGAAGTTCCAGGGGATCAATGTTCCTGGCTGGGGCAGGCCGCTGTCACCACATGTGCAGGCACTGGTGAGGTAGCTGAAGGAGGGCATCAGGAGACAGCTGGATCCCTTGCAGTCCAGTATGGTCCACATGATGGTGGGCATGTGCAACCCAAGGATGAAGGGGAGCATGTTCACTGACAGCCCCAAAACCCTTGATCACTGGACACAGGTGCTGGTGAACAAAGTCAGGGAGGCTGAAGTGCAGAGGTGAGGGGATGTAGAAGAGGGGGATCCACTTTCCCGTGCTAGCACTTCCAGCGCCAGCACCAGCACCGGTGCCAGCACCAGCCAGTTTCCTCCATGACAGCCACTGCCAATGTGGGTCATGGGCATGGCTTCAATGCTGGGGTCCAAATGCACCAGACCCAGCCTTGGGCAGGTAGTGCTGAGGCTTCAGTGGCTACCTATCTTGCTAAGGATGTGGAGCCACTGGACTGCAACCCCTTGGCCTACTGGGCAAGTTCCAGCCAGATGTGGCAGGATCTGGCCATGGTTGCCCAGCAACACCTGTCCTGTCCACCGACCGGTGTTCCAAGCGAGAGGGTGTTCAGCATTGCTGGGAATGTTGTGACATCCCACTGGACCTGCTTGGATCCTATGTTGGTGGAGCAGCCGGTGTTCCTAAAGGTGAACCTCCTGCTGCTGGGGTTCCCTAAGCTCCACCTGCAGATGGACTGAGTGCCACCCTCCTCACTCCGTCTGCACCAATTTCCTTTTTTGAGTTTTTTAAAAACCGAGTAATGTCCTGCTCTCAGCTGGAGGGGGCACTAACTGTATCTCCAGCCAGCAGGGCAAGAACATGTCCATGATGAGCTCATTCTTCTTCCAGGATGAACTTGGAGGTATGGGATTGGGGCTATGGGGTAGGAGGAGGCCCCCGGTCATGGGCATGACCACTAAAACTGCACCCTGCCAGGGTAGAGAGGCCTGGTGGAACTGCTGGTTGTGTGGTAGCCCCGTAAATGCCAGGACCAATGATCTCCTGGTGAAAGGCAGGTAGGAGGCGCCATAACCTCCGGTTAATGCATGCATGCACAAAGTCCTGGCTGGGGAATGCCCAGACCTGTTACATCTTTGACAGGCCTGACACTTGCTGGTTGCAGTGCAGTTGTGAGGCTCCTGGTGAGCTCAGCTTAGCTGCCCAGGATGCCAGCTTTAGTGTTGAAAACCCCTTTGTCAGGCTAAGGAAGTACCTGCAGTTGGTCCTTGATGGAAGGAATAGTAAAGAAGCCAGAGACTGGCCTGGCCTGCAATGCAGGCAAGAAAGCCAGTTAGTGAAAATGGAAATGGAGGCGTCAGGGGGGAGGGACAGGCTGGGGTTGGGGATAAGGGGGAAAAGGGGATGTAGCAGCAGAGGTAAAAGTGCAGAGGTGCCTGGGGCGTCAGATGTCAAGGCAGGTCGCAGTGTGCCAGAACTCCACTGTTTATATTGAGTCCATAAGTTTCTGTACCTACTCCCTAGGAGGCTGATGAAGTGCAGTTCATAGGCCCAGCTGTGAAAAGTGGTTTGCATTGTAATTTTTTCCCTTTCAGGATCAGGCCTGAGAGATTGGAGGCAGAGTATTTTTTTGGTGAGGAATGTGCCCCCACAGGTAGTTGGGTTTTGTTGTCTTTGATAGCTTCTGGTGTGCAGTTTGTGGGGGTATTGGAGATAGTTGGCAGGTTTTGTGTTTTGAGCTGTAGGAAGTTGGCTTTGGTTCTGGTGATGAGGTTAGGTGCTTGTTTGAATGTACAAACCATATTTCAGAACTGGGCCTATGAACTGCACAGGTCTACTCTCTGGGTAATCTGTTCCAGTGTTTTACTACCCTTCTGGTGAGGAAATTCATCCTAATATCTAAACTAAACTTCTCTTGCTGCAACTTGAGGCTGTTGCTCCTTGTTCTCTCATCTGTTACCACTTAGAACAGTCTAGCTCTATCCTTTTGTAACCCTCTTCAGGTAGTTTAAGGCTACTACTATAGCTGGGGCACTCACTGTAGCAGACCAGGATTCAATTCCTCCCTCAGCCAGATTCAAATCAAGGATTTGAATTAAGGTTTCTCACCTTTCAGAAGAGTGCCCTTTCCTCTAGGTATAAGAGTAGGTCTGTCTAGCCCATTGCAGCTATTCCACTTTGTATGAAACAGTTTAGTATTCCCTGGAGCAGTGATTGGAATCCAGGTTTTCTACCTCCCAATTAAAATGTTCTATTCACTAGCCTACAGTCATTTGATATTCCAGTATTTTATGTATAGCAGAACAGGGTATCCTGGAGTGATCTCTTTAGGTATCTAGCTAAGAGCCTCTTCTGGGAAGTAGAACAAATCAACTGAAATCCGTGTTCTGAACAATCCATACAGGGATTTTAATTTCATCTCTTAGTTGTGAGGTGAGAGCCCTAATTATTAGATTGCAGTATATGGAGGTCACCTTCTCCTTTTTGCTGTTGTAAATCCAGATCTATATTTTTGTTAAAATACACCCCAAATCAAATTATTTATATTGGGGTTTTAAAAAAAGGTTTCATTTGCTACAACTGTTATTTTCAATGCTGAAATCTGTGATTAAAAATATGCTTCATGCCAACATGAAGGTAATTAATTAAAAGAAATATTCAGTTCACCCCCTGAACTGAAAAGCTGGTCAGTGACCCAGCCCTACTCTTTTGTCTTATGGACACTAGAAATGTTTTTCCTGTAGTCAAGCACCTCAGTCTCCAAAATCTTCTACCAGTGGTACACTGAGTAACAGCTTATCTTGTTATTGAAATCCACTATTATTTGTGATTTCTCTATATCTCAGTTAAAGCTGTCTGCTCTAATTCACAAAACCCTTTATGAGACTGGCTTTAGCACCCTGAAAGAATGTTATTTCCTAACTGCCCCTAACTTTCTATAGCTGCATTTCTTTGTAACAATGAAACTCTCAACCAATAGGAGAAACCTTTTTGAAGGGTCATTGTTTCTTGAGGGCAGTGGTCAGAGAGCTGCTGCTTTATAGTTGGATGCTGGCTCTGTCAGAGAAGTTAGAAGGCAAGCCTGGTGGTACATGAGCAAAACATGAACATCAGTGCTGAACATGAGCAAATCCTGTATACCACCTGGAGGGATGCTGGTTCCACATAGAGATACAGGCAGCATAGATTTTAAGAAAAGGGTCAATGGAAAATGTTGGCATTAGATTTATGACCCAGATACCTTGTTCTGGGCAGACCCTAATCCTCAGACCGACCCTGGCCTTTCCATTAGATAATAGGCAAGTTTTATTGATACACAGTGATAGCAGATAAGAATAATGCAAACAATTCTATATCTACCAGTCCTAGAGCTGTCATCAGAGTCAAGGTATGTCTGGCCAGTATGTGAGCTTCATCCTGAGGTTCTCTCTTGGGTGAATGTCAGATGTCAGCAACCTGTAGGTTGGAGGCTGAGGCCCACCCCACACCAGTGGGATGAGACAGGCGGGTGGTAGGCTCATGGTGGCCTTGGGTTTCCCTCTTGGGGACCCTTTGCCGCTTTAAAATCCATCCTTTTGTATCTTTTCTCCTCCTGTGATGAATCTTCATTTCTGGCCACCACTGATTGGTCTTTCTGTGGTCGTTATACTGTCCACATTCTGTCCTGCCAGCATATTCCTTTGTTTCACAAACCCATCACATGCACACATCCTAATTTGGGCTTTACCAGTTTTCTCCTAATTTGATCTGTTTCCCCAAAACTGGAAAGCCCATGGGCCCTGCAGTTAGGCACTGTGACCTGGTGTCACCTTATCTTAAGGTATGGAACAGTGGCTTCACTTTCCAGACATGCAGGCTTCAATTTCCCAGCCTGCATGTCTGCTTGTTACTTGCCTGTGAGACACAGTGGGCCTTGAAGAAAATTTGTCACAGACGGGCTTTTTAGAAATAAATTAACCCTTGCTGTTGCCCTGGACCATTAGTCTAATGCATATCTACTTTACATATAAGCCAGTTTCAAAAAGCAAACCTTTAAATACCATTTTCTAGCCATTAGAAAAGAACTGGTGTTTAGAAGCATTTATTTGAATTTGTTTCTCTATGGAATGAGTGAGGTTCTGTTCACTTAGCCAGAGGGCTAATTTGAAACTTCTTCCAGTCAAATGCTCAGGTTTACAGCACAAAATAACTTACAACACAAATGATTTTGAAGTCTGAAATTCAAATGGTCTGACTTTCTAAGTATTAGCTCTCAATAGTTTATGTTCCCAGACTAGATGTTAGATGTCTAGTGTTTGATCAGATGCTAGAACCCCTCCTAGAAAAATGAGCTTGTACTGAGAAGCTTGGATCTAAACCCAGATCTGCCCAAAGACCAAGGCTATTTGGCAGAAGTGCTCTGTTTTGACCTCACTTCCAGTTCTGCACTAATCAATCAGTCAGTCCGCTTTTAAAAAGAACCACTCAGAAATAAGTAGCAACAATTAAAAGTTACTTTAGAATATTCTGCCTTTTCAAAGTCAACCAGCTCTTACCGTTTATACAAAATACAGCTCAACTAGCCATTTTTAAGAATATATTGCCCTCTGGTGTACAAACTTTCAAATTTCATATTTTTCTTACTTGAAGGCTACTGTCCCTAAGCAGGATATTTTTCACCTTTTAACCTTAAGTTGCTCATATCTACTGTAGATTGCAAGGAATGAAGGTGCACTAAAGCCTTGTAAATCTAAATTATGGAAATAAGCTAAATAGCCACAAAACTGAGTAGTTATTTTTTTCTTTAAAACCAAATAGGATCCTTGCATGAATGAAAACAGTCTTTTGGTTATATTTATATTATAAGAGAAAGGTGCAAAGAATTCTGCAAAGTGTAATTATCCTGAAGCATGCTTTTAGAGATGGTGGAGATGGCACATGGGCTGGAGGGCTGGGGTTCATTATCACTAGATTTCTGCACATCAGGAATGGTGAAAGTTAACAATATGAAGCAGATCCTCAAACCTTATAATGAGATGTTAACTTTGATGGTTCTACATTGATTGACACCAGTTGAAAGTATGGCCCACAACATCTGATTTTTATTTTTATTTTTTGGACGTAGATGTAAAATAGTTATGACTGTTATATTGGGAAGCCACTTTCAATCAGTCTCTTGTAAATGTCAGTAACCCTGTAGTTACAAGGGATCCTTACATCATGTCTTATGGGACCATGCAGTAAGAAATAATTATAGCAAAGGGTAAGTTGGCTAAATCAATAATTTGCTGGAATGTGATGTTGACAACCATCTACAGTTTCTCTGGCTAGAGATAGATATACATGAATTGGAAACAATAGAAGAGCCCCACAATACCTCCTCTTATAAATGGATTAACTGTGAAACCAGAACTGTATAAGAAATCAAGACGGGGTATTCTTTTTATAAAGATGGTTCCAAACAGGGGATAGGTGCAGGTGTTACCTTTTTTCCAGCTCAGGTGTTTGGAAACCAGTCTAAACCTATAACAGATCTGAAGTTTGAGGCACACAGACCAGTTTCAAAGTGGCAGAACTTGGTCTAAGACAGACCTGGATTGATATAGTATCAGATTAACTGATTTAGGGTAAACTGGCCTATTGAACATCTGTCCTAGATTCTGTAATGAATCATATACGTTCTCTGTCCTCCAGCATCCCAGGCGCCTCACACAGGGAAGCATCCTAGCTTTGGTGAGCTCCAGGTGAGCACTGGCCAGCCCTGTCCTTGAGCTGACACAGGCAGGAGACAGAAAAGCCTCTTTCTCTTGCCTGTACAGCCAGGCTGGGGGGAATGGAGGCCCTGCTCCTGCTCTTGCTTCACCCCCTCCCACAGATAGCACAGCTCATGAAGGGGGATGGGGGAGGGGCCACAGCAGAGGCTTAGCCTTTTCCTTGCTGCCAGGCCTGCATGGCTACTGTGATTTCTCTCCTCAGCCCTGCCCCCCTGGGGTGGTGGGATCACCCCTGCAGTATCTTTCAGACCTGGGGGTTTCACACACCCCAGATCCCTAGGTAGCACTGCAGCTATGATCCCTAGGGTCCAGGGGTTTCACACCCCCTGAGTCCTAGGGATCACAGAAGCCTTGATCCTTAGGACTTAGGCGTTTTTCACTGGCCATGGTGCCCTGTTGGAAAAGCAGATATTCCTGTTGCATGACCCCATCCCCCGTCCATGAGCCAACTAGCACAGCTGTTGGGGGCAGGGCTCAGGAGAGGGCTGGGCTGGCCAATAAGGAGTGGCCCAGCTGCTGGGAGGTGTGCTTGAGCACCCCCAGTCTGCTGGCTTCAGTCAGTGTAGGCACCCTTCTCCCCCTGCCTGCTCCCAATGGAAAGGCGAATGTCTGTTTTGTTCCCTCCCAACCTAACCTAAGGCACTTGGAGCAAAGTGCAAAACTTAGAGCACTTCCACCTCAGGCTTTTTTAACCTCTATACTTAGCCACAAATACCAGTTCCAGTTCAGGACCATCTCTAATTTAAGGATATAGAAACATTAAACTTTCATCTTGAGACTAGGAGACAGAGGTTCTATTGTTTTCCAACAAGCAATTGATATGTTTCTTTTAGGGTAATTGAGTACCCATGTAAACTGATCTAGTGGCTTCTTGCTAGAGTTGATCTATTAGTGACTGGCTGTCTACTACTTTGTGTCCATACTGTCTCTAGCACAATGTCCAACATCAGTCCTTAAACATGAATAATGTTACTACTACTTCTACTACTACTATGCTGGTGGGGGTAGTAGGTCATAGTTGTAGTAATAATAATAATAATGGTATGTCTTATATTGGAATCTGGAGGACCTCTTTTCTCTTTTCATGGAGTCTGGGAAAGCACACAGGTTTATTGGGTCAGTCTCCAGTCCCTCTAACAATAAACTCTTTTTTCTTCAATTTAGGTGCTCAGATTTGTTTGGCTTTACTTCCATGCTGGACTGAGTAACTTTTGGTAACCATTTTTTGTAAGGTTACATGAAAAATACTCAGCAATGCACAGTTTAATCTAGTGTAGGATAGATTATAAAGATGTTTGTGAGACTAAGCACTACTTGAAATTATTTAATTCTTTTCAATACACATTTAAAACTATAATTCTTTATTTTTCTATTGTTCAGTGTTACTGTCTTAGAGCCTCAAAGGTCAATCTATATTATTAGTATGTGCATTACAGCCTACAAACCTCGGTCATGAACATTGCACCCATTGCCTTGGCACTAAACGACCTAAACAAAGGCAGTTGCTGTTCCAAGGAATCTATTATCTAGCATTGAAGTGGGGGCCACTATCAGTCTACACAACTACAATGCCTGGAAACATAGAATCATAGATTGTAAAGCTGGAAGGGACCTCAGAAGGTCATCAGGTCCAGCCCCCTGAACCAAGCGTGAAAGACAATTGGGGTCAGGTGACCCCAGCAAGGTGCCCATCTAGTCTGCTCTTGAAGATTTCCAGGGTAGGCAATTATACCACCTCTGGAGGGAGCTTATTCCACAGTTTCATAGATTTCATAGATTTCATAGACATTGGGGCTGGAAGGGACCTTGGAAGATCATGGAGTCCAGCCCCCTGCCCAAAGGGCAGGAAGTCAGCTGGGGTCATAGGATCCCAGCAAAATAAGCATCCAGTTTGCTCTTGAAGGTGTTCAATGTAGGCGCTTGAACCACCTCCGGTGGCAGGCTGTTCCAGACCTTGGGGGCTCGGACAGTAAAGAAATTCTTCCTTATGTCCAGCCTGAAATGGTCTTGTAGTAGTTTATGACCATTCAACCTAGTCGTCATCCCTTGGGGCACTCTGGTGAACAAACGTTCCCCCAGATACTGGTGGGGACCCCTGACAAACTTATAGGTGGCCATTGTCACAACCCAGTGATTTTGGTGCCTTGGCACGGTGGAATTTTCCCGCCACATGAGAGCCTCTTGCAAAGTAAAGGTTTTCTGTTGCAGCAGAAAACCCCTGGTGCAAGAGAGTTCCCGCCATTCGAATGCAAATTTGTGTCCCGCTATTGGCCAGCTCTAAATTATTCCTACGTGGTGGCTAGTAATTGGCTTGCTAGCCATTTAAAATTCTGCGCGACTTCCGCCCAAGTCGGAGAACTTTGAGCACGCTGCAGAGTGCTTCTAAAAGAGATCTGACTTGCGGCTGAGCTGATCGATAGACTGATCACCTATCGATTCTTCTCCCCGTCACCGAGCGCAATCACAGATGTACCCTATTCCTGCCGGCTTGATTTGTGGACGGATGAGCTAGCCTGAACCTTATCAGCTGGAACAACTAACATAGTTGTTCAGATGACCGGACTGTTTTCGTCGCAACCACTAGCGGCGTAAGTAAAGTTTTACAACCATTAAGCTTTGTCGGCCTCTCTATTCACCAGCCCGCCCAACAAATGAGTAATTATAAGATCACCTCGAGTCAGCTCTGGCCGTCCGAGACAGCCATCAGATCACCCCTGAGTCTGCGCTTTTCCAGGCTAAAGAGCCCCAGGGCTCTCAGCCTGTCATCGTAGGGTCTGCTTCCCTGACCTCTGATCATGCACGTGGCTCTTCTCTGGACTCTCTCAAGCTTCTCCACATCCTTTTTGAATTGTGAAGCCCAAAACTGGACGCAGTACTCCAGCTGTGGCCTCACTAAGGCCGAGTACAAGGGGAGAATGACGTCCCAGGATTTGCTTGAGAAGCATCTATGGATGCAAGCCAGCGTTTTGGTCACTTTACTAGCCGCAGCATCGCACTGCAGGCTCATGTTCATCTTGTGGTCAATGATGACCCCCAAGTCTCTTTCTTCCTTAGTGCTAGCCAACATAGCACTGCCGAGCCTATAAGGATGCTACGGGTTTTTCTTCCCAAGGTGGAGAACCTTGCATTTATCGGTGTTGAACACCATCAGATTCTCATCCACCCACTTGCTGAGCCTGTCCAGGTCAGCCTGGATCACCCACCTGTCTTCTGGTGTGGATGCTTTGCCCCAAAGTTTGGTGTCATCGGCAAACTTGGCCAGCCCGCTTCTGACTCCAGTGTCCACATCATTAATGAAGATGTTGAACAGTATGGGTCCAAGGACAGAGCCTTGGGGGACCCCACTGGTCACAGGACACCATGATGAGTGACTTCCATCAATTACTACCCTCTGGGTCTGACCACTGAGCCAATTTTCCATCCAGTGGATCGTGGAGGACCCAAGGCGACAATTGGCCAGTTTCTCCAAGAGATGATCATGGGAAAGCAGATAGAAGGCTTTTTTGAAGTCAAGATATATGACATCAATCTCTTCTCCCTTGTCCAGGTGATAGGTCACCTGGTCGTAGAAGGAGATGAGATTGGTCAAGCAAGACCTACCCGCAACAAACCCATGCTGGCTATCCCTTAAGATGTTGGTGTCGGCCAGTCCATTAAGGATGGCCTCTTTAATAAACTTTTCTAAAATCTTCCCCAGGATAGAAGTTAGCCGGATCCACTTTCCTCCCTTTCTTGAAGATAGGCACCACATTGGCCTTCTTCCAGTCTTCAGGCACTACACCAGAGTGCCAAGAGTTTTCAAAGATCCGTGCTAAAGGCTGGGCTATGATGCTCGCCAGCTCCTTGAGTACCCTGGAGTGAAGATTGTCAGGGCCGGCTGACTTGAAGGTATCCAGCTTCTCAAGATGTTCCTTCACGAAGTCAGCATTGATGGAGAGCAGGGGATCACCCTTACCCGGACTTCCCTGTCCCGTAGTGGGCATGGGCGTCCCATGGGACTGATGAAAGGCCGATGCAAAGTACCTATTTAATAGGTTGGCTTTTTCCTGGGCGTCAGTTGTCAGTTGCCCCATCTGGTTCAGCAGGGGTCCAATGTTGCCCCTGCTTTTCCTCTGGCTCCCCACATATCTGAAAAAGGACTTTTTATTGTCCTTGATGCTCAAAGCTAGCTGGAGTTCATTTGCAGCCTTGGCTTTCTTGGTATGCTCCCTACAGGACCGGACCAGTGCAGAATACCTATTTTGGACATACCTTAGTTTTTTCTTTGAGAAAATGGATTCACAATCAAATTTGTTAATCATTTCCAAAATGCAATCTCTTAAAATGTATAAGGAAGAGGGGGTGAGGGGGGCTCTGATGCAGAAGGGTTCATGGGTTAGTTGAAGCTAATTCTTATCTGAAATCTTACCTGAATCTTTTGAAGGACACATTATATCGCTTTCCATTTTAGGAAATTCAAATTTCAAAACTATATTAGGAGACAATTTAAACTATGGACTTAAATACTGAAGTCAAGGAACACAAAAGTTAAACTTAAGTGTACAACATTGACTTTGCTTCCTCTTCTGTATGCATTACAGCACAATGTCTTTTTCTTTTAATATGATTAAGCAAATAATGTCAAAGTTCTGCCCAAACCCAGAAGCACAATGGTCATAAACTGGTTTTCAAAGACTATTCCAATTCCTGTTTGTCCCTATATGGAATGACTGAAACAAGTAATATGGTGTATTGATTTCATAGACTTCATAGACATTAGTGCTGGAAGGGACCTCAGAAGATCATTGAGTCCAGACCCCTGCCCCAGGGGCAAGAAGTCAGCTAGGGTCAAAGGATCCCAGCAAGACAGGAATCCAAATGTTTCTTAAAAGAGACCAGAGTAGGTGCTTGCACCATCTCTGGTAGCAGTCTATTCCAGGCCTTGGGTGCTCGGACAGTAAAGAAGTTTTTCCTTATGTCTAGCCTAAAACGGTCTTAGAGGAGTTTGTGACCTTTTGACCTTGTCATTCCTTGGGGAACTCTGGTGAACAGGTGGTCCCTCAGATCCTGATGTACACCCCTTATATACTATAGGCAGCCACTAAGTCACCTCTGAGCCTGTCGTTTTCCAGGCTTAAGAGTCCCATGACTCTCAGCCTCTCATCATAAAGTCTTTTCTCCTCTCCTCTGATCATGCACGTGGCTCTCTTCTGGAATCTCTCAAGCTTTTCCACATCCTTTTTAAATTGTGGACCCCATAATTGGATGTATTACTCCAGTTGTGGCCTCACCAAGGCTAAGTACAGTGGAGGATGACATCCTGGGATTTGCTAGAGAAGCGTCTATGCGTACAAGCCAGTGTTTTGTTCGCTTTACCAGCTGCTACATCACATTGGTGGCTCATGTTCATCTTATGGTCAATCATGACCCCCGAGTCCTTTCAGCCATGGTGCTAGCAAGTGTAGCACTGCCAAGCCTGTAAGCGTGACGTGGGTTTTTTTTTTTCCCTGAGGTGGAGTACCTTGCATTTTTTGGTTTTTAATGTCATCAGGTTTTTATCCACCCATTTTCTGAACCTGTCAACTTCACCAGTTCACTTCTGACACCAATGTCCACATTGTTAATAAAAATGTTAAAGAGTATAGGTCCAAGGACGGAGCCTTGGGGGACACCACTGGTCACAGAGCACCATAATGATTCACTTCCGTCAACTATCACTCTCTGTGTCCAACCTCAGAGCCAATTCCCCAGCCATCAGATGTAGCTGAGGCTGCAGTTGGCCAATTTTTCCATGAGGAGATCATGGGACACCAGATCAAAGACATTTTAAAAGTCCAGATATATGACGTTAATCTCTTCTCCCTTGTCCAGGTGGTATGTTACCTCATCATCAAAGGAGATGAGATTGGTCAGGTAAGACCTACCCACAACAAATCCATGCTGGCTGTCCCTTAGGATGTTACCATCAGCCACTTTGTCAAGAATGGTTTCTTAGATAATTTTTGCCAAGATATTCCCAGGGATAGAGGTCAGACTGATTGGCCTATAGGTCTTCGGATCTACTTTCCTCCCTTTCTTAAAGATAGGCACCACATTGGCTTTCTTCCAGTATACGGGCACTTCACCTGAGCGCCATGAGTTCTCAAAGATTGCATTTTTCCCTTTGCCATGCTCCCAGAACTGGAAACCATAGAGTTTTGGGTTCTGTTTCCATTTATTTGCTGACCAACCTTAACGAACCTAGTTTATAATACAGCTCTTATCTACTGCACCATACCATAACACTACCGTTTTACAAATAGGGCAACTTAGACACAAAGAAATTAAGTGACTTGCTCAAAGTCACATAGGAAGCTGGTGGAAGAACAGGTACAGAACATAGATCCTTGAATAAATCAATTTATGTATGATTTATGTTTGTTTATATTATTGATAGGCTCTGTTCTCAAAGAAAAGAGGGCCTTTTAATTTGTGTAGGTAATTATGATTGTTAAAAATTGTAAATCTGTAGACATATTTATGTTTTGCAAACTTTATGCTTTGTGAACTACAGAGGTGGATCTCTATTTAAAATCTCAGGTTAGAGGCTAGAAAAGAAGAACAATGCACTTGGACATTTCTGTGGTTTAGTACACTAGTATTTATACTGATTCACATAACTGGGTTTGAAATTTTGAATCTGAAAACAATACATCTTTGGTGTTTTCTACTGGGCCTAAGAATGAAAATGCAGTGTTAGCATAAGTACATGTTGGATTAGATCATCAGGTGCCTAGGCATCATGATGCTGATCCTAATTTGATGTGCCTACCCTCTCTTAAAAAACTGAGTTTGGAATATCTCCTGGATTTAGTTGCATGAGCCTTCCTAGCTGCTTAGGTAAGAAAAACAGACAATGACTATTTGTTTTAAAAAAATGACAGAGGTTAATAGTCTTTCTGTGGTGAGACTACACCACAGAATTTCCTATTAATCAGTGTGTTCACTTGGGATATCGGAGATTTGGATATGGTTGTAATTCCTTGTTACAAATCCATGAGGAATTGAACTAAAATTTTTCACTTTCTGAGTGGGTATCCTAACCACTCTTATAGCCACCTTTAGTCCAAGCATTCTCTGAGCTAACTAGTGAGAGATACTTTCCCTATGTAGCTTGAGAGAGCCTTTAGCTGTAGACTGGTATCAGCAGTAAAGATCGTTCTCGTGTGTCTTCTGGTGAGGGGTTAGGTGTCAGCTGAGTAGTACTTTTGATGATCTCTGATCTGCAAATTGTGGACATAAGAGTCTCTAACTACCTTTGAGGATCTGGGCTTGGTTGCTTAATTCAGGTCAGTGCTTTGTAGGTGGAAGAATATGACTTTTTATGTTTGCTAAATAAAAAAATGCATCTAATAGTCAAATTAAACATAGAGCCATTATCCGCCTTGAAATTAGAGCTCTTTAAACAAGCACATTTGGCTTTCATCAAATAACTGAAATTCATTAGGTCATGTGTATACATATGGTAAATAATCTGTTGAAGGAGGAATTGCCATTTGCGATTCTGGTATCCACATCTTCTTTTAGAAAATTCAACAGGTGGCAGAAAAATGTAAAAGAACCTGCCTGAAGAAGGGTGTTTGTGCCCAGAAGCTTGCAAAGGACAATTTTTTGAACTATTTTGTTGGCCTAATAAAAGATATTACATTTACCCAAAGAACCTCATCTTCCTTTGTATTTAGACCAACACAGCTACAGCCAACAAACCTGAAACGAGGAAGTTTTGTGCACTTTGCCTCACTTCAATCCTTGTTCTTTCTCAATATTCAGTGTCTCAACATGGTAGTATTCCAGGTCTCGATCAAGCAGTTCAATCCATATTGTTTGACTAGTGCTTGTCAAAGGTGTCACAACCCAAAGTTGTGATTTTTGTTTTGTGTGTGCTTTGGCACTGCTAAATTATTTTCCCGCTAAATTGCAGCTTCTTTGCACGGTAGAGTTTTCTGCTGCAGAAGAGAACCCTGGTGCAACGGAGAATTTCCTGCCAATTTGTAGCTTTCTTTACATGGTGCTTTTCTTTTTGCATCTAAGAAATGCTCGGTGCAAAGAGTTCCCGCCATTTGTATTCAAATTCAAACCACATTATTGGTTCACATGAAATTATGCACACGTGGCGGCTAGCGATTGGCTTGCTAGCCGTATAACGTTTCTGCCCAAGCTGGAGAGAAATTGGAGTTAGAGAGAGAAAAACCTTCACCTTGTGTGAAGATCTCTAAGCGCTGTGGATCCTTACGGACCCAACGTATTTCTTAAAAGGCAACAGGGGCCTGAACAGCCTCTGGCCTCTCCCCGTCGCCGATAGATTCCTAAACGTATCCCTTCCTGGAACAAAAGAAACGAACCCACGGAGCTTCAACAACTCCGTTGGAGACAGCGAATTTGTCATAATCCTCAAATGAGGATTTAAGCAGAGCTGTGCCTGGAAAACTGTCCAGCCTACACCACGACCATCTTTGGTGTAAGTAAACCATCTTTAAATCAACCACTATGCATCCGTGACTAATTCTAGCTCACCCCTGGTCTTCTCCAACCCCGCGTGCCTGGGCTGCTGGCCACAGCCCGCATGCGCAAAGACAGGCCGCGCCTCGCACCCGGACCGCACATGACGACGAGGATGGGATCAGGAAAAGACACGTTAGAGCTAGAATTGGTTAAGAACTGCCCTTGGTGAGATAACCAATGCCAAGTGAAAAGCTTTGAAGAACTGGAGGCGCATATCGCTTACCACCAGGCGGGCGGAACGGGTGAGAGATTTATCAGCGGACGCCTGTCACTGAAGGGAGAAGAGGGAGTCTCCGAAGACGGAACCCCGAGAGAGAGGGAAGTGTATTTGCTCCCCGCGGTGTTCGGGTGTATAATGAGAGACGAGCGGATCCTGTTCAGGCCCCTCGATACTGTGTCCCTCGCCAGAGTTAACCTGGCGGGTGAAGCAAACCCGACCTTCACCCGGGAGTGTGCCCGATGCCTATGACATGCTCGGGAGAGTGAAGAGCCGGTGCCAATCGGCCGGTTCCCACCTTCATGGTGTCTAGATTAAGGGGTTGCAAGCTTCCATCCGAGCTCCGTGAAGATCTGGAGACGGAGGAACGCGCCGCAGATGAGAGGGTGGCCCTGCGGTACGACAAGGGGGGAGAGTTAAGTGCAACTTTTCGTACGATTACTAATTTAATGCACAAGAATTTAAGTTTGAAAGCCCAGCTGCAGATGGCTATTCAAGCGGTCAAAGAAGCGGCTGAGAGAAGGGAGCCTGAAACGCCAGCCCAAGATGGCGCCGAGCAAGAGGGAGACCACGTGGAAGAACCGGAAAAGAAGGGTGGAGCTTCGGAGGAACCCACGAGAGTTCAGTCAGCGACTCCGCCCATCGACACAGCGTCGTCTCCGGCAACCCCGCCTAGCGACGCGGCAATGCCTCTGCCGACCATGCCTTCCTGCCGACGAAGGAGAGAGTCAAGTGGAGGAGTACATCCGCCCCTCCTGCTTGAAGCAACAACAGCAGCAGTAACTCCCACGGCAGCAGTTCAGCCTGTAATAACATCAACTCCCAAAAGAGCAGCTTGCCCTACAGCCACGGTCAACCAAGCAACTGATGAGCGAGATGTCGTCACCAGTCGCATTAGTGCTTGGACAGAGTTACAACAGCTATACAAAGTGTCGCACGGCACCTCAGTGCCTGCTCCTATGGAGTAGAGACTGCCAGGGAGAGAGAGCCCTGGCAGAACATAACGAGCCCAGCTGAGGGTGGCCATGGTAACGAGCGCAGCTGTGGGTTGCTGGAGTAACTAAGGGGAGCCAGCTGCCTGTAGGAGGCAGGGCCTGGCCCTTTATAAAGCCCAGGGCTGAGGCCAGGCTGGCAGTTCCCTGCCAGCAGCTGGAGAGGCAGGAGCTCCCTCAGTCAAGCTATGGGTAGAAGCCTGATCGCAAGTGTAGCTCACGATAGCTCTGGAGGCTTGAGCCATGATGCTAAGTTATAGCCAGGTGGCTTATGTTAAGTTATAGCCTAGGGGCTTGTTTTGCTTTGGTGTTGTGTATTATACCAGTGGTTTGGGAGAGGCTATTAGGGGTTGGAGGAGGCCTCATAGGGACCCCAGAGGGGTGGGGCCCCAGTGCCTGAGGAGGGCGCAGTGTCCTCATAGGGACCCCATAGGAGTGGGGGACCCTAGCGCCTGGGAAGGGTGCAGTAGCCTTAAAGGGGCCTCACATCGGAGCATGAGGACTCTGACGACAGTAAGGGTGTCGCTTGCGGGGTGCATAGACCCCAGCCCCAGGGTGGGGCACTTTTAAGAGCCCAGCGTGAGCATAGAGAGCCCCAAAAGGGGGCAGTATTATTAAGGAGCCCAGAAGGTCCCAGAGAGGGGACCATTGCGAGGCCCAAGTCGGGCAATGATTGAGAGGCCCAAAGGAGGCCATATGTGAGAAGCCCTGGAGTGGGGCAGTATTTAAGAAGCCCAGGATGGGCATGGCAGACCCAGTGACAGGCCTGCACTGCAGGAGAACCCAGAAGAAGGGCGGTGCTGTGGTGACCCCGGGGAAAAAGGGGGTAGTAGTGCGATAAGCCCGAGGGACAGGGTGCTGTTGTGACCCCGGGAAAAAGGGGATAGCGGCACAGCGTCTAGGGAAGGGGAAGCAGTGTGGTGGGCCTAAGAGACCGGTGACCCGATAAGAAGTCCTAGAGTGGACAAGAGTCCCGAGGAGGGACATATTTTAGGGAAAGCCCGGAGGGGGCATATCGAGAGCCCCAAAGGAAGTAGATTAGAGACAGAGAACCCAGAAAAGGGGTACACTAGGAGCCCCGAGCGAGGTGACGTTAGGGAAGGCCCTAGAAGGAGAGGGCATGTATACAGAGAAGGCCCGAGAGAGCAGGCAAGCGTTGAGGTTGACAGTCCAATGTCTGGTACATCTGCGAGGCTTGGGGCGTGGTATTAGGGGTTGGTAGGAGCCACGCATAGCCCATAAGGCTAGGGTGCCTGGGGAACACCCATCATCCCGGGAGACCCCAGGGGGTCCTGGAACACACGGGGACAGAGGTCCTGGCTAGCCGTGCCCAGGGAGTCGTAGGCAGCCTCCCAACTTTACACTAAACAGCAAAGATGTGGCGGGCGAGAATCAAGGAAGCCTTGGGCCGACTTGGCACGGTAAAAGGAGGCCACAAGGAGATCACGGCCCTCCTGCAGGACCCCGCTGCTACACAAAGAATCTGAAATGGAGTCTGATGAAGCTATAGTCTCATGGCTAGAACTCATGGCCATGGAGTTTAAACATGACTAACTGTAATCTCCTTTGTCAGTTGTCACGACTGCGTATCCTGATGTTGCCAAGATTATCTCTTGATCGGGACCGTTGACACCCGACCAGACTTCAAGGCACCAGACATCGTGAATCCGATCTTCCACCACTGCCACCGAGAACCCTACAAGAGCGATACATGTTTGGATTTCTCCTACAGCGTTCTGGACTCAATAAGCGGCAGCTTCGGATTTTAGGGGACGCAGGCCAATGGCAATTGGCCTATGAGTTAGGTTTCTGTTATTTAGAGGAACCAGATGATGGCTCCTCAACGATTTCATCCAATTGAGAATATAAAGAGAAAATGGTTTAGAGTAACAACCACTTGTTAATCTGAATAGGATGCGTTAATCTATTTTTTTTTTGAGAGTTTTGTTTACAGATCCGGAATCCAGAGTGCGTGGCGAAGAGAAGCCCTGAGAGGGATGACATCACCGAAAGAAGTGAGGGCCTGACATACGACTTCGCCATGACGCCCACTGAAGCCCTGATCATGTAGTTTTGTTATGAATCTGATTATGTGTTTGTGTTAATCATTGTTTCTTGATTATTATGTAACTCAATCCCAGGACAGCGAATTTTATGTTTGTTTATTTGTTTGTTTGCTTATCTGTTCATTTGACAACTTACGACAAAGCTCTAGATCACTAGAATGATAAGTGTATAGCATAATTTAGCTATGCCTTCAGCAAGGGGGGATGTCACAACCCAAAGTTGTGATTTTTGTTTTGTGTGTGCTTTGGCACTGCTAAATTATTTTCCTGCTAAATTGCAGCTTCTTTGCATGGTAGAGTTTTCTGCTGCAGAAGAGAACCCCGGTGCAACGGAGAATTTCCTGCCAATTTGTAGCTTTCTTTGCATGGTGCATTTCTTTTTGCATCTAAGAAATGCTCGGTGCAAAGAGTTCCCACCATTTGTATTCAAATTCAAACCACATTATTGGTTCACGTGAAATTATGCACACGTGGCAGCTAGCGATTGGCTTGCTAGCCGTATAAAGAGCTTGCGTAGTTTCCGCCCAAGCTGGAGAGAAATTGGAGTTAGAGAGAGAAAAACCTTCGCCTTGTGTGAAGATCTCTAAGCACTGCGGATCCTTACGGACCCAACGTATTTCTTAAAAGGCAACAGGGGCCTGAACAGCCTCTGGCCTCTCCCCGTCGCCAATAGAGTCCTAGACGTATCCCTTCCTGGAACAAAAGAAACGAACCCACGGAGCTTCAACAACTCCGTTGGAGAGAGCGAATTTGTCGTAATCCTCAAATGAGGATTTAAGCAGAGCTGTGCCTGGAAAACTGTCCAGCCTACACCACGACCATCTTTGGTGTAAGTAAACCATCTTTAAATCAACCACGACGGGTCCGTGACTAATTCTAGCTCACCCCCGGTCTTCTCCGACCCCGCGTGCGCAAAGATGGGCCGCGCCTCGCGCCTGGCCCGCACAAAAGGCAAAAGGGGGATTTAAGACTCTTTTGCAAATTAAGATTAAGACTCTTTTGCAAATTAGTGCTCAATGCATTTCCCCGACTAATCTCTGTGGATTTAGATGCGATTCCCTCATTGCAGCCCCCTACAGATATGAGGGAAGGCAGCAAGGGCACTTTATATACCAGTTATTTTTCTCCAGTAAAGTTGAATAGACTATCTATTGACATTTCCAAGATCTGTAACTCAAATTCAGGAATAGCACTGTTTTTGTTATGTATATAGAAATTAAAATAGGGTACTGCTGTGTACAACTGTCAACTAAGAAACTTAAATTCTTTTAGTATTTTTTTATAAAAAGGTACTGAGAAGTAACAAATGCCATTATTCTTCTAAAATTTAACAAACTTTATTTAAACATATCATATCCCACAAATTACAAAGAAAATAGAGTAAAGAAGCCTTACCCAGAAAAAAAATAATGCATAGCCGAGGCCTTTAAAACTATAATAACTGTTCTTGTTTTAATTGGATTAAATGCTGTTAATGTTCTTCATTTTGTGTGAACACACATACACCAATCACTCAAATTGGTGATCACATGCCACTTCATCTGAGGGTATTATAGTAAATAGTGTCAGGATTTGAGCTAATTTAAATCAATATAGATCTTCATTTTCATTGGGTCCTTTTGAGTTTTATATAGAACCTAATCACAAAATATGATATCCTTGTATGTGGAATTTAGATTCTGTACTAATGGACAATGAGGCACTGTCAAAGCCTTAAATACAATTGCATGGATTTTTTTTCCCCTGGGAATAAGCTGTAACTTTCCTACCGATGTGTGTCTATAGGCATAATAAGATAGAACATGACCAATTGCATCTGGTACTGTGTAAACTGCATAGCAAGATTGCTGGATTGCTGATCTCTCTCACTGTCTCTTTTTTTTTTAATCTTTAAATTTTCTTCTAAAACCTTACTCCAAGTTTGCAGATGCTTTACAACAATTAAGAGTATTAATATACATTCTTAAGATAACTTGACTATTTTTTATTTCATTATATAGCCTGGGTACACCCTTGGGGTATGCCCTGTCCTTAGTTGGATGGGATGGGGTGGTCAGGCAAGAGTGCTGAGAGGGGTGTGCACTGGAGGGTAATTCCCTCTTTCCTCTATAGAGCCAGGCCAATACAAACTCTTAACTATATACAAAGTTATTTATTGTTTACCCAATAATAAAATAGCTATTAACATAAAATATAATAAGAATATTTACAAATTGACAAGTATCATAAAAAAACTCCAAGTATATACAATAACCACAGATTTTCATAGACATTAGGGCTGGAAGGGACCTTAGAAGATCTTGAGTCCAGCCACCTGCCCCAGGGGCAGGAAGTCAGCAGGGGTCATAGTATCCCAGAAAGATAAACATCCAAATTTCTTTTGAAGAAAGAGGTCTATTCCAGACCTTGGGGGCTCAGACAGTAAAAAAGTTCTTCCTTATGTCCAGCCTGAAATGGTCATGGAGGATTTTGTGACCATTTGACCTTGTCATCCCTTTGGGTGCTCTGGTGAACAGACGTTCCCCTAGATCCTGGTGAGTACCCCGTATAAACTTATAAGTAGCCACCAGATCACCCCTGAGCCTGCGCTTTTCCAGGGGGAAGAGTCCCATGGCTCTCAGCCTCTCATCATAAGGTCTGTTTTCCTGACCTAGGATCATGCACGTGGCTCTCCTCTGCACTCTCTCAAACTTCTCCACATCCTTTTTGAATTGTGGAGCCCAAAACTGGATGCAGTACTCCAGCTGTGGCCTCACCAAGGCCGAGTACAATGATGAAAATTATGTCCTGGGATTTGCTTGAAAAGCATCTATGGACCCAGGCCAGTGTTTTGCTCACTTTACTAGCTGCAGCATCACATTGAAGGCTCATGTTCATCTTGTGGTCAGTCATGACCCTAAGTCCCTTTCGTCCGTAGTGCTAGCCAGTGTAGAACTGCTGAGCCTATAAGCATGCTGTGGGTTTTTCTTCTGAAGGTGGAGAAACTTGCATTTTTCGGTGTTAAACACCATCAGGTTCTTGTCCGCCATTTCCTGAGCCTGTCAAGGTTAGCCTAGATGGCCCTCCTGTCCTCAGGTGTGGACGCTTTACCCCAACGTTTGGTGTTGTTGGCTAACTGGGCCAGTCCTCTTCTGACACTAACATACACATCATTAATGAAGATGTTGAATAGTATAGGCCCAAGGACAGAGCCTTGAGGGACCCCAGTGGTCACAGCACACAATGACAATTGACTTCCATCAACCACGACCCTCTGGGTTCAACCACAGAGTCAGTTCCCCAGCCAGCTGATTGTGGTGAAGCCGAGGCCTCAGTTGGCCAGTTTTGCTAAGAGGTGATCATGGGATACCAGATCAAAGGGTTTTTTAAAGTCAAGATATATGACATCAATCTCTTCCCCCTTGTCCAGGTGGTAGGTCACCTGGTCATATAAGGAAATAAGATTGGTCAAGCAAGACCTACCCATAGCTAACCTGTGCTGGCTATCCCTCAGGATACTGCCATCAGCTAGTCCATTGAGAATGTTCGCTTTGATAATGTTTTCTAAGATCTTCCCCAGGATAGAGGTCAGGCTGATGGGCCTGTAGTTTGCCGGATCCACTTTCCTCCCTTTCTTGAAGATAGGCATCACATTTGCCTTCTTCCAATTGTCAGGCACGTCACCAGAGCAACAGGAGTTCTTGAAGATCCATACCAGGGGCTGAGCTATGATGCTTGTCAGCTCCTTGAGTACCCTGGGGTATAAACTGTCAGGTCCGGCTGACTCGAAGGTATCCAGGATCTCGAGGTGTTCCTTCACAAGGTCATCATTGATAAAGGGTAAGGAATCTCCCTCATCCAGGACTTCCTGTCCCATAATGGGCAGGGGCATCCCTTGGGACTGGTGAAAAACTGATGCAAAGTACTCATTTAGCAAGTTGGCTTTTTCCTGGGTGTTGGTTGTCAGTTGTCCCATCTGGTTTAGCAGGGGTCCAGTGTTACCCTTGCTTTTCCTCCGGCTCCCCACATATCTAAAAAAGGACTTTTTTATTATCCTTGATACTTGTAGCTAGTTGGAGTTTAGTCACAGCCTTGGCTTTCCAGGTTCACTCCCTGCAGGTCTGGACCAGTGCAGAATATTCCTCTTTGGAGGTGGATCAAGTCCTCCATCCTTTGTCAGTCATTCTTTTTAGATGCAGGAGTTCCGCTACTTCCCTGAAGAGCTAAGGGGGCTGTTGTGCCCTTTTGCTGCCTTTCCTCCAAGATGGGATAGTCTTTGCTTGTGCATCCAGGATTGCTCCCTTGAGGAGCAACCACTCATCCTAAACTCCCCTCTCCTTTTGGTCATGGTCCCTTAGGGCCTCATTGACAAGCCTCCTGAGCTTGTCAAAGTCAGCTTTCCTGAAGTCGAGGACTTCTGTATGGCTGACTGACTTGCTAGGTTCACAGCAGATGGAGAAGGTGATCAGCTCGTGGTCAGTCAGCCAGCTTCCCTTCGATCGTTAGGTCCTCCGGGGTTGCAGGCTCAAGCTGCAGCTTGTGGCTCCCAAAGCTGGGGCTCCATGTGGTGAAATGCACCCCGTGATGCCTGGCCGCCTGCTGGGGTTGCAGGCTTGAGCTGCCACTTGCAGCTCCCAAAGCCTGGACTCTGTACGCTGAACTACGCACTTCAACGGGCCTGAGTGGTCTCACACCACTCTCAGGGCCGTGTCTCTGTGCACTGACCCTGTGCGCCATCAACAGCTCAAGCAGTCTTGCTCCTCCAGTGACAGCTTTAGGGGCCTCGGGCCTATTGCCCACTGGGGACGAGATCCCCAGCTTTTCTTGGCTTGACTCTTCTTAAGTCCCTTGCCATACCTCCCAGTGTGCCAAGCACGCTCTCCTTTTATATACTTCAGGGGTCCTGCCCCTGAAGTCCTGCAGACCTGCTATTCTACAGTTCACAATCAGGTTGGGGAGCTGCTCTCCCCTTCTCTCTGGGAAAAGGGGCAGCGCCCACTTTCCCCTGCTTGTTTCTGATTGGTGGCTTGGCTCCAATCAGTCTGTCACAAAACTGGGTATGTCTACACAGTAGCCTATTTTACAGTGAATTAAAGAGTCACATAAACAACCATGGTAATACACTAATGCATAGTAAAAATAGGCTACTGTGCAGTAAGCATCACTAAAAAAGTATACGCTTTCACTATTGTGCAGTAGGTCAGGCTAATGCACATTTATTTAGTACACTCACATTCCCTTAACATCTTTCAATATCTGAGCACTCTATTTACAATCTAGCATTTCTCCACTCACAAACAGTAAACTATAGGCTTAAGCAATTAGAACTTTATTATGGAGGAAAAGGAAATAGAAAAAAAAAAGCAACTTGGGGGCAGGTAAACTGAGTAATAAATAAATTAGTGCTAGGAGAGACTATCACTGCCAAGGTACCTTAGCAATAGTGTTTCCCAGTTTTGAGGGAGAAGGAAGACTCTTGCTGCGGGGCGGGGGGTGACATAGTTAGTCATTACGTCCTTCCCTTGTTACACCTCACTAGCATTTCCTAGTCCAGGTTTTAAAGAATCTAAGTTTGGGTAGTTCAGCCTCATAAGTGATATTCCAGTTTTGAGCAGTCCTGTTTCCCGGCAGAAGCAATCACAGTCATAGTATCACACCATATAATTAAATTTGCTCACACCACTGGACAAATTGTTTCATTTGTTTAGGGAGAAATCAGGATCCCACCCTCTGTCCCTCTGCATCCTTACCAGAAAAGGAAATACACCTATATGTAGTCTCTTTCCTATCTTCCTTGCTACAAATCTTTCACCCACTACTTTAGGCTGCAGCGTTGACTAAGGTGATTTTTTGCTTTGGGCACATTGGTCGTAGTTCTCTTGTTCATTTATTATAAGCCATGTTGTTACACAACAACAGTTCATTTTTATTTTTTTTTTTGTACTGTGATGTAAGCACTTACAATTGTAGTTTAACAAAATTCTTCCAAACTGCCACATTCCAAAAATACAAAGGTGGTCTTGGTCCATAAAGTTTCATAGTTTCATAGTGCTTAGGGTCAGAAGGAACCTAAACAGATCATCAGGTCCAACCCCCTACCCCAGGCAGGAATGAGCGCGGGGTCATAACACCCCAGTCAAATATCTGTCCAGCCTCCTCTTGAAGACCCCCAAGGTAGGAGAGAGCATCATGTCTCTTGGGAGCCCATTCCAGAGCCTGGCAGCTCTGACTGTAAAGTAATGTGTCCTGATGTCCAGCCTGAACCTTCTCTCTAACAATCTGTGGCCGTTATTCCTAGTAACCCCCAGTGGTGCCCAGGGGAACAGAGCCTCACCCAATTCCTGCTGGTATCCCCTGGTGAGTTTGTAAATGGCCACCAGATCCCCTCTCAGCCTTCTCTTGTGGAGGCTGAATAGATTCAGGCCCTTCAGGTTCTCTTCATAGGCCCTGACCCGATGTCCCTTGACCATGTGAGTGGCCCTCCTCTGGACCCTCTCAATGCTAGCCACATCCCTCTTGAAGTGCGGTGCTCAGAACTGGACACTGTACTCCAATTATGGCCTGACCAACGCCACATAGGGGGGAAGGATCACCTCCCCAGACCTGCTTGTGATGCATCTGTAGATGCACGACAAGGTGTGGTTAGCCTTACTGACCACTTCCTTGCATTGGTGGCTCATGTTCATCCTGGAGTCAACAATGACTCCAAGATCCCTTTCTGACACTGTTTTGACAAGAGGGGTGTTCCTCAGCCTATAGGTGTGTTGCTGGTTCCTTCTCCCTAAATGCAGTACCCTGCACTTGTCTGTGTTGAATTCCATTCTATTCTCATCTGCCCACCTCTGTAACCTGTCTAGATGTAGCTGGATTCTGTCCCTCCCCACCAGCATGCCCACCTCACCCCAAATCTTGGTGTCATCAGCGAATTTGGACAGTGTGCTTTCCACACCCACATCCAGATTGCTGATAAAGATGTTGAACAGTACAGGCATCAGGACAGAGCCCTGAGGGACTCCACTGCCCATATCCCTCCAGGTCAAAAATGACCCATCTATCACCACTCTCTGGGTGCAACCATCCAGCCAATTTGCCACTCATCTGACTGTGTAGGCATCAATGCCGCAGTCACCTAGTTTTTTTGAGAGAATGTCATAGGAAACAGTGTCAAAGGCCTTCTTAAATTCCAGAAAGATGACATACACCTCACCTCCCTCATCCAGGGACTTTGTGACCTGATCATAGAAGGAAACCAGGTTAGTCAGGCAGGATCTGCCCTCAATGAACCCATGTTGGTCGCCCCTGAGCATTACCTCCCCTGCTGGGCCCTTGCAAATGTGCTCCTTGGTAATTTTCTCAAATGTCTTCCCAAGGACCAAGGTGAGACTAACTGGCCTATAGTTACCTGGGTCCTCCTTTCTCTCCTTCTTGTAAATGGGGACCACATTGGCCCTTTTCCTTTGGTACCTGGCCAGAGCCCCATGAGCACTCATAAAGCTGTGCCAGGAGCACCGCTATGACCCCTGCCAATTCCCTCAGCACCCTTGGGTGAAGAGCATCTAGACCTACTGATTTAAACATGTCCAGCCCCTCCAACAATTCCCTAATTAGGTTATCCCTGACCCTAGGCATGACGGTGCCTCCCTTGGGTCCATCCATAATCCTAGTGAGGGAAATGTCCCGGTCCCTGTTCAGGAACATGGAGGTAAAGAATTTGTTAAAGAGGTCAGTTTTTTCATTAGCTGCAATCACCAGATTGCCAAACCTGTCCTGTAGGGGCCCTCTGTTCCCTGGTGCCGCCTTCTTACTCCCTATGTATTTGAAAAAGGACTTTTTGTTATCCCTAATTCTGGCCGCTAGGGGAAAAGTCTCTTCCCCTTTTCCCCTTGCTCACCAACACATGTCAATAGAGGGCTTTCTTCCCACAGCATCTCTGTGCAGCTGAAATTCTTAGTTTCCCTAGGCTGTTTTTTCCTGCTCACCAACGGGGGTCCACTGTGACCTCCTCATGCTTTTGAGGCTTCTGGCTAAAGGGTGTATGCATGCATGTCCCCCTTTTCTCAATTTACTTCTCAAATCTACAGAGTATAAAAGCACTTGTCCACTAGATGGCACACACTACTTTCAACAAGAAAATAACTCATAATGTACAATATATTAACAAATGCTGAAATTTATGGGATTGAGGTGGAATGTTTACTCCTACATCTTCAGACTTAACTAATGACATGAAATATTTTAATTAGTTTTATAGGTTCCCTCCCTTTTGGTTTTACTGTAGATATACATCTGCAACAAAAAAATTAAAATTGAGCAGGAGCAGATGCATCCTGGAGATCAACACATAGCTGTGTAGATAGCATGACCTGCAGGATTTGGCTTCTTTGATAATGTGGATGTATTCCAAAAATGGTCTGCAGAATTGCAATGGGATCAGTCTAACAATAGAGGGGAAGAGAATCTTTACTCATAGACAGACTAACTTGATGGCAAGGGCTTTATATTAAATTAAGTGGGATTGGAAGCAAAATCCCAGAGATAAGCAAAGAGCAGGGTAACCTGGAAAAAAGCCAGAAATAGGAGGAAATATGGGAAATTTTAACAAGGTAATAAGAAGGAATTTAGCAAGTAATCAGTTAGCCATCTAAGACCAATGTATGAAGTATGGAGACTAAGAAGGAAGAATTGTAAGGTTTAATGCACATTCAAAATTATAATCTAATTGGAACAACTGAGACTTGGATATGCAGTTCACATGACTGCAATACTGATACAGATAGATATAGTTTGTACAGGCAAGAAAGAAGTTGTTGTCTGGCATGGTAAAGATAGATATGCATGTTCAAAGGTCCAGAAAGAAGTGGGAGATTAACTTGTTGAAACTGCAGGGGGTGCCTGTGTGTGGGGGAGCATCTACACAAGACACGTTAATACATATTAGCCTAATTTACTGTGCAGTATGGGTGTGCATCTACACATGTGTACCCTTATTGCACAGTAAAAATGGAGAAATTAGGCTAATCATGCCTAAATTTAATACCTGCAAATGCAGGTATCAAGTTTAGTCAAGACTAGTTAATGCACCGTAATGCATGTGTAAATGCAACCTGGCATTAACTTTAGTGCTGGGTCTCTTCAGCCACTAGGGGGCCAGCCTGAGCCCAGCCCCAGGGCGCCTAGCTGCTTGTCTCTTCCCCCCCAAGGCTGGGCTGCCAGTTATAAATGCCTGCAGCCATTTTGTACCTTGGGGCGCACACACCAGGAGCCTGGACAAGACTGTTTGTCTCTGCAAGAGCACAGCAGGCCCCATGTGCCCCCCTGGAAAGTCCATAGGCTGTCCCTGCTTGGCCAGTCCCCCTCCAGAACTGCTGCTTGACTACAGGTGAGTGTTGCAAGGGGCTGTAGCTTACTGTTGTAGCTCAGGGTCCTGATCCCACAGGGCTGCTGCCTGGCTGTCTCTGGCCAGCACCTGCTTCCTGATGCTGCTCATCCCCAGTTGCCTCCTGTGCTTCCAGGTCCTGTGGTGAAGTGCCTCTGCAGTGTGGCTCTCAGTTTTTGGCCTTGGCTAGGTGCTGCTGGCAGAGAGCTGGCATGGGACAAGAATATCGAGAATGTTGTCTTTCTCCCATTGAGCTCTGACCCTGACCCCACCTATGTGCGCACACTTCTGCCAACTGCCAAGGCCCCCAGCTGGTCCTGGGAGGATGTGCATGACCTCATGGTATTCTGGGGCTATGCCAACATGCAGAAGCAGTTTGCACAAGGTGGGCACTCGAATGCCCTTTTTTATGAGGCCCTGTCAGGTAGGATGCAGGAGCGAGGACACTCTTGGTCAGCAAGACAGGACTGCATAAAGATCAAGGACCTGTGGGCACAGCAGTTTGCTGCGACTGACTTTAATCATTGGTCCGGTCATGCCCAAAAGTCCATGGCCTTTATGCGAGAGCTACCCACACTTTGGTACCCTGGGAGCCAGGCTGCACCTCTGCAAGTGCCACCAGCAGGGTGGCCTGCCTGAGCCCTCTGCCCTGATGCCTCTGGTGACATGTCACTGGAAGAGGGAACCTTGGACCTTCAGTGCCCTGCCCCACCTTCCTCCTTTGTTGCAGCATTCACTGGTAGCTTGGGGAGCCCTGTCCAGTGGCTGACTCACCCTTGGTGAAACCCCAGACCTAGCCATGAGGAAAGACCATCCATGCCACCACTGGCCACCAAAAACACCAGCTCCTTCTTGGGGGAAAGGGGCAGGTGACAGGGAACCGGCCCTGCTGTGCACTGTGGGTCATGGACACCAGACACAGCTGGCTGGTCTTGCCAATGGAGAGGTCCATGCTGAACTGCCAGTCTTGCCAGTCCTGGACATGTGGTAAGTCCTTCACTGGGGCAGGGCCCTCCCACACCCTGCCCCTGGTCTTGACTCCTACTCCCACTCTTTGTCTGATCAGCTGACGTCTCCCTGGCCCCAGGTGGGGGACAGTTCAAAACTTTATTGAGCAGCCTGTGTCCCCACAGCTAGGCAGGCACAGGTCTCTCACATGTCAAGGAAGGCATTGACGCTGGCAATGCTGTCTTCCTAAGCAGTGGCGGGCAGGGATGTGTAGTGCTGCCACAGGTAACCCTCCAGGTGGTGACGGAGGTTGTGGGGTAGTCCAGGCTTGCCCCCAACACTGTTGTAGCTCAGGGTCCTGAACCAAGAGTGGAGGTGTGCCTGGGGCATCAGAAGGATCATCATCAGCAGAGTGCAGTGGCTTGGGCACCCCTCTACCTGCATAAACAGCTCATTGCACACCGCCTGAAGCACATGTAGCAAGGGCAATGGCACTGCGGGGGGAAGCTCTGTGATGCTTCCTCTTACGGAGAGGGTAGGGAGGCAGCCAGCCCCTTGCCCCAGTTGCCTGGGAGTCCTGTGCTCCCCAAGCCTGGGCAGCATAGGCTGGCACAATGGGGCAGTGGCAGTGCGGGTGCCAGGTGGCCGGGGCTGGTCCCCACTGCCCCCGGCTGCTCCGTGCTGTGTGGGGGGGGGGCTCTGCCAAGAGGCCTTAGTGATCCCAATGGCAGCTGATACTTCCTGTGAGTGTGGGGCTTTTTTTTTTAATTGCCCAGATGCTGGGGCCGGAAGGGGCAGCCATGGGGGGCTTGCAGGAGCCCGAGGGGGTGGGGGCTGGAAGGGACAGTGATTGGGGGGCTCAGTGGGCAGGCAGGGGGTGAGGCCAGGTTGGGCAGCAATCAGGGGAGCTCGGGGAGTGGGCGGGGGATGGAGCTGGGTGGGGCAGCAATCAGGGGGCAGGCAGGGGATGAGGCCTGGTGTGGCAGTGATTGCTGGGGCTTGTGGGGGCAGGTGGGAGCTGGGGCAGGGTAGGGCAGTGATACAGGGGGCTCAGGGAGTGGGCAGGGGATGGGGCTGGTGGGGGTCCCCCCCATGGTCCCCTCCCCCCTTCTCCAGCCCCTCCCACCCACTACTTACCTGCATGGAGCCTGGGTCCAGTTCCCTGTGGTTGGCATGCTGCCTGCCCCGCACAGGCAGGCAGTGTGCTTCGGCACTGGGGTGAGGGGCCAGCCATAGAAATGCTCTGGCTGGCTACCAGAGTGTCTTTATGGAGTACCCGAGCCTCCAGTTGCTTCAGGGCATCAGCCAGGACTGTGCCCTGCCCAGCTTTTTTTACCCGGGGTCTAATTTTGCCCCCACACTGCAAATTTGCAGTGCGGGGAAGGTTTTTTGTTCCTACACGTGCCTCTTGCAGTGTCTCCAAGGGCTTTGAGATGTTGCAAGAGGCATGTGAGCACTCATCTGGATGTGCCCTTAATAGTCTCTCTGTTAGTACTCGGGTAACATGGAAGAGCTGTGTGATTCAAATAAAGAGAGGATGAAAGTTGAACCAGGGAGCTAGAAGGAATAGTGTGGGATAAAGATCTTGGTGAGACCAGGACTGGAGGTAAAGGGGGAAAAATGCAGAAACTCACTTGTGAAGGCAAAATTTTTCAGGTATATTCTTTTATTAGAAAAATAATGAAACTAGATTTGCATTGCTATGTGCATTTTTGGTCATAGGAATTCCAAATGACCTGAGATAAATAAGAATGCATTTGTATATAACAATCAAAAATACAAACTGAACCAAATAGAGTTCATTGATCACAAAAATACATTTACTTCCTAAGAACTCATATCAGTAATGGGCCTTTTAATGAAGGCTTTCACTTGGAACAAGAGGCACTTGCATGCATTGGATGTGTCTACACGTGCAATTAATGTGCCTGAATTTTCTGCACAGCCCCAATCTCTATGGGAGGCAGCTGCCTGGCAGCCAGGACAGCTGTCTCTGATGTAGCAAAACCCCCAGTTTTTCTTTTTTTTCTTTTTTTCTTTTAAAATGCATTCCCACCCCTTCCCCAACCATTTCTGACTTTTTCTCTCCCTCTCTATTCCCTATAGATAAGTATAAGTAAGCTAAGATATAGGATAGGCTTTAACATTTTATTTAAGGTAGTAAGTTTTATTTTTCTCTCCCCTCTTTGCAAATAAGTTCCCTGCTATTTTGATATCGACACCCAGTGTTTTATAAGTGATAATTATTATGTTTGTACTGCTTTTTATATTGTGTGATTACTGTTTTAGGCCTATATATGTAACTTAGCTTAAGTCATGTCAAGTTTATGTCAAGTCTCCATCTTGTGACCTCTGCCCAGGCATCCTCTGTGTTGCAACTGTATGATTCATGTAAATTGGTTCCCTGATGTAAATTGGTTCCCGGATGAATGAGAGTGATTGGGAATGACTGAAATACAATTGTAGCAGGCCTCTACTGAATGGCCTGTAATGACCAGGCCATCACCTTGCATTAATTCATCCAGGAACCACGGACCTCACCCAGGAACAGAGACAAGAACCCAGCATTTGAAAGACAAAAGACCCTGCAGAACCAGCAACTCTACCATTGTACCCCACCATTACAGATACCCGAAACTGCACATCCCTGCATGGAGAACACATGCTCAGTACACAAGGGGCTGACCCTTGCCTGGGCATGCCTCCTGTCACTAGGGTCACACACGGTCTGGGGCAGTGAAGACAGACCCAGGCCCGCTCCATTTGGACCAGCACCATGCCACACCACCTATCCACCCAGAGGCCCTGCCAGTGACCCCCCTCTGGACAACACTTACTGGACAAGGAGCCCTTTCCAGCCTGGATAGGTAGCTATCACCCCCCACCCCCTCTTTTACCAAGGACTTGGTCTCTGCTTCTCTTCCCTACCTGGACTCCAGCCCTTCCACTGAGTCTCTTTCTCCTGCTATCAGTGTGTGTGTGTGTGTGTGTGTGTGTGTGTGTGTGTGAACCAATAATGTCTGCTTAATAAAACTGTTATTTGGACCCCTAAGTTGGGTTTTGCTTTACTGTGGTTTGGCCCTGCTCCAGTCTCTGCTCCTCGCCCTTCTAACTTCTGTCTCATTTCTCCCTCTCCTTCTGTCTCATTTCTCCCTCTCCTGCTTCTGGCTTACTGCCACCTCTACCACCTGTCCTGAGCTCCTCTCTGCCTCCAAACCCACTGTTGCTTTGCTACTGTCTTATCCCCACTGCCTTTTCCTTTTCCCCTGAGCAACCAGGTTTCTGCCTCAGTTTCTTTCCTGGCTGTCTCCTCCTTGCCACCACTTATCTGCCCCCCCACCAATATTTCAGCTGTCTGCCTCAGTTTCCAGCCCCAGCCTACCTTAAGTAAACCCAAGCCTCAGTTCCTCAGCCAGCTTTTCTGTAGTCCACTGGTTCTAATCTTAGTTCTGGCAACTTTCACTCCCTACACTTTAACTCTCTCTCTCACCTGAAACTTCCCCAAGTATCCCAGGTACCCCAAGCACACACATACACACTGTACCATCCAAGTTAGGAACTTACCTGTGTGTATGTGTAGGTGTTGTATGTGTGTGAACTGGTGAGTGTGTGTGTATATATATATATATATATATATATATATATATATATATGTCAATGTGTGCATGATATAGTATTTAGTGATCTGTGTCTAACTTTTGGGGTGTATAGTGTATGTTCTTGAATTGGTGATGGGTATGCATGTGCCTAGGCTGGTTTGGATGTGTATGTGCCTGAGCTGGTAGTGTGTCTGAGTATGCACCTAATTGATTTGTGTGTTTGTGTATATGCAATTGTGTCACACCCTCCTGTCTAACAGTGCAATATTGAGATCCTGAGAGTTGGCCTGACCCCACAGGGCAACACTTGCATGTGGAGATCAGGACTGGTTTTGATCTCCACATGGCAGGCAGGCAGTGTCCCACTGAGCCGGGACACCTCTCCCTATACCCTATGGCTCCCTGCTGCCTAGGCTGACAGGGAGTAATTTGCTCCTGGTTAGCGTGTACATGTATGCTTTGGCAAATTAGTCTAATGCACTGATTTCTAGTACCCATATCTACAAGTACTAAAAAATGGTGTATTAGATTAATCCACTATGCAGTAATTGCTGCGCATGTGTAGATGGTGACACTTTACTGTGCATTAGATTAGTCTTGTGTAGATGTGTCACAAGCATCTTGTGTAGGCCTACCCATTGAGAATTACATGGGGCTTTAGTAGGACTGCTTTATGTGAAGATCAGAGGGTGGTTTTTACCTGTGTTAGTTTGAAATCAAACAGAAAGCAGGGTAGAATTGGACATTATAAACTAACTCAATCAGAAATACATAAACTTCCATAAGCAACAACTCATTTTATCAGAAACTTCATGTAGTCCCTTCACAGCATCTGATGAAGCAAGCTGTTATGAAAGTTTATTTATTTCTGATTTATTTGGTCTCTATGGTGCAACTCTACCCTGTCTTATGTGAAAGAGACCAAAATACTTGTTCTAAACAGTTCTTTTTTATTTTCCTAAAAGATTAGTTGAAACTAATTACCTAGATGAGGCTGGCTCAAATCTACCCTGGCTTCTATCACTGACCATCAAAGCAAAGTTTTTATAGGCATTCAGGGAATTACTGTCAGAGATGCACTTCTCTTGAGACTTCCACTTGATTTGAGATCAGTTAATTTTTCATTCAGATACCTCTTATTGGATTGATAATAAGAGCATTCTGGGATGTTTTAACTTTAATGATGTTGTGATTGTAAGCAGGTTTTATGCCTTTGAGACTATATATTCAGCTGAAGAAGAGTTGAGTTTGAAAACTAGTTGAAAAACACATTCAGCTTTATCCTTCGTAACTCTGTGTCTATATTCCCATAGTTGTCACTATAAAAGATACTGTAGCACTATTTTAAATATGTTTCCTGCCTATCATAAAAGTCTTGGCTTTCAGATTGCTATTGTATTAGCGAGAGAGATCAGTTGCAAGTTACATGAAGAATCAAAACAGTGTAGCAATTTCAGATTTAAGGTGGTTTAAAAAAATCTTGTAAAATATGCACCAACTGTTTGGCCCTGATAGCAGAACAAAGCAAATAAAGACAGCATCCTATGTCTGATAAAATGTCAATACTATACTGGCATAGAGGTCAGAACCCTGTTCAGTATGAAAAGGGATCCTGTTACTGGGATAAGTAATCAACCACCTGGGAGAATATAAAACTAAAATGAAAGGTGTCCATGGAGACATAACAGTGCTGCCAAGTCACAGATTTAAATCCAAATAAAACATTACAGTAGTCTCAGGTGATAGCATCCATAGACGTTTGGACCTCATTAGGGGAATTGAAAAGCTTAGAGCTGTTTCCAGTAATAACACTCAATTTAGTTGGTTAAATTAAAGCCAAACTAATCTCCTTTCCATGAAGTGTTTGAGCAAGTTGTAGAAAACTCCTCCATTAGGAGTCTTTTAGGAGAAAGAACCCCATGTATTAAGGCTGTGTCAAAATTGACATTGTGCGCATAACTGGCTTCCTAGTTCCAATTCAGTATGTTCATTTCTCTAAACGTTAGAATGAGTCAAGACCAAATCAAATAAAATCAAATACTTTAAAAAAATCTAATTTTTGTTGGATTCAGCTAGGTCAACTTCATTATTTGCTGCAGAAGAAGAAAGCATGTACCTCTGTTGACTCCTATTTAAGTACTTGCTTTGTTGTAAAAGAGGAATTATCTATTGTTTTAACTTCTTTCAATTTCCTCCATTTATTCTTCAATATGAGAAATAATATTCTATTTTGGGATTCTGTGGGGTTCAAACATTATCTCTCAACTGTATAGAAGGATGCTGCATCTAACTAGGATGCCACATGTCCCTGGCTGTAGTTGTAATAAGCCAGTGACAACAGAAGAAAATTACTTCCTAGAAAAGAGGCAATGACAGCATGTATTGAACAAAATTACAAATCAATATTAAGCTGAAAAAAAAGGTGAATGCAGTTTTGAGCTACATCAACAGGAGTTTTAGGTGTAAGACATGGGAGGCAATAGTGCCAGTCTATTTAGTGCTGGTTGGGCCTCATTTAGAGTATTGTATGCAAATTGGGGCTCTGCATTTTAAAAAGAACATGGCAAAATAGGAAGGAGTACAAAGGCATGTGACAAAACTGTTAAAAATGTTTGTAAGGTAAGCCATACTATGGGAGAATTGAGCATGTTTTGTTTGTGAAAAGGGTGATTAAGTGGGCTAGGGGCATAATAACCACCTTCAAATATCTGAAGGACTGCCATAAAGAAGAGGCAGAACAGAACATGTATTCTCCCTGGCTGTAGAGCGCATGATGCATAGCAATAAATTGTAGTTGCAGAACAGAAGTTTTATGTTGAATATCCAGACAAACTTTACTGTTAGAACAGTGAATACCAGAATAGGCTTCCTGGGGAAGCTGTGGAATTCCTTTCCTTAGAGGTTTTTCAAGAAGAGGATGAGCATTGTTCAGTAGTAATGCCTGGAGTGTGCTGTGAAGAGCAAGAACTGGAATTCAAGAGATCTTCCTTTCCCTCCCTAATACAAATTTCTTAGAAATCATAAGAATTGCTCTATGGTATTAGATTTGGTGGAAATAGGACCATGCTGAACATCAGGAGAATGAAACAGGGCTCCATAATTTGGTTTTGTAAGAAGATTAAAGGAGCAGAAATAAGTTTATGGAGGGGATAGAATGATAAAGGAATTCTAGCTCTCCAGTTAGCATGAGATGTGTGGAGTTTTGTTTGTGGTCCCCAGGTTGCAGTGCAGACTGATGGATGTTTGGTTATCCCATGCTTTGGGGCTTTGCTTGTGGCCACTCGGGGCTTGGAAGGGATTTTTCCCCCATTCTGTTGCTAGTGGTATCAGGATGGTTTTATTTATTTTCTTTCTCAGAAGCATTAGGTGTTGACTACAGTCCTGGCTGGAGATTTTGATGAGGTTGTGCCAATTTTCCTTCCGGGAATTAAAAATCCTAGAGGTTCCTGGCTAGTGGGTTTTGTTTCCCACTCTGGTTCAGAACGTTATATTTGGGATTCACCCCACAGCCAGATTGGCAGGGGCAGTTTTGCCTTTGTTTCAACCCTCACTAAACTGTGGAAGACAGAAAGGCTCAAACCTTATTTTACCTCTAAGGGACTGTAACAGGTTGCCCTCCTCAGCGCCATCTTCCTGGTAATCCGCACCTTACATGGGGTACCCTTGGAACCTTCTTTGGGATTCTTATGTCCCACCCTATACTTACCTTCCATGTCTTGATGGAAACTATTATGATGATGTTCTTGCGAGTGGGAGACTGCCTATTGTACTGTGTATGTTGGGGCCTTTCACCTATGCAGGTCTGACCCCTGTTTTTCTCTAGCTAGTCCTCCCCATCTAAACCCACTAATCAGGGTTTGACTCCAAGGCTCTAGCCTTTTCTGGTGTCTTGAGGCTCCCCCTTTCCTACTCCAATCTGGAGCCTGGCCCCCCTGGCCCAGAGGCCTGGGCACTGGCCCCATAGCCAAGGGGCCGCAAGTCCAAAACCAGAGGATGATCCCAAACTTGCACCCTCTCAGTCCAAAAAAACCCCAAAACAAAATTGCACCCCAGGTGCACCAGACCTCCCTGGCCTTTTTAAGATCACGCCTTCAGGCACCGGGATCTGTTCCCCCTAAAAAACCATGCCCTCACTGGCGCCGGGGTCTGTACCCACCCCAAAAGCCACCCCCTCATTGGCGCCGGGGTTTGTGCCCTCCAAAAGATGTGCCCTCGCTGGTGCTGGGGTCTCCACTCCGTAGTGGATCCCCAAAATGAGGCCTCCTCCTTCCCCTAATAGCCTCACCCAAACTGCTGGAGTTATTCAATAATCAAGGAAAAGGAAAAAACACAAATAATAACAGTCATCCACCAATATGATCAAGCAAAGCAGCAGGTCAGCTTACATTCGCAGGGTTCATGCCTCAGCTCCCTTCTGTCGGCTGCAGTCCTTGCTGTGGTGCAGTTGCTGTCTCCCCACGGCTTCCATAGTTCCTGCCTTTGGACTGCTCACCCAGCTTCTCTGTAGAGCTCTCAGAGGCACTCCTTCCCCTTCAGCTGCTGTCCTCCTTACTGCCGTTCTGCCCAGGGTTTTTATAGTCCTGCCCCTTCCGGTCAGCGGACTAGCTGGCCAGGCTCAGCATTCAACCCCTTCCTCACCAGCACTCCATGCCCAAAAAGTTCTAGCCTTGAAGGGGCAGACCTGCTTTCTGGTGACAGGGTTAGGGTTCTCTTTTACAAGGACCAAAGTGCAATCTTATTCCACCAGGCACAGTGTTTGGGGCTTTCTGTCTTCTGCAGTTTGGTGAGAGTTTAGGAATATGCTGAAGTTGCACTGAAGTCAATGGAATTTCAGCTTGTGTTTAAGCTTATCACATGTTAGAGTGTTTGCTTAACGGGTTTTTGGTTGTAGCCATGTTGGTCTAAGAACATAGGCAGGCGAGCTTTTTTGGTTAGATGTGACATCTTTTATTAGACCAACTGAGTAGTTGGAAAAAAGTTCTTTGCAAACCTTCCGGCACAGTCACCCTTTGTCAGGCATGGGGAGTATCTGTTGTTCTGAGATCTCTGAGGAATGAAAGAAGCTAAAAGTGTGACAGGATGTCATTGAGAATGTAAGTAGGTGGAAATTAGGAAAAACAAAGGGTAGAGAAGGGAAGGGTGGGAAAGAAATGAGGGGGAAATAAAGCCAAAGCTATATAAGAGAGACTGTACTTAATGGGAACACTTATTATTCTGTTGGTGTCTTGTAATTTTGATATGGCTTTATCACCTTGTAACTTGTTTCCTGTGTTTGTCACTTTTGTTTTCTTTGCCAACAATTTCTGATTTCTAGAAAAGGTAAAAAAGGAAGATATGTAGAGATTAATTAGACCTGCTGTGTGACTGGAAACACTAAATTGATAACAGTGCTTTCATTCTCTGCAAAGTAAGGTAGTAGTTTACATCAAACTGGCTTGCTGTCTCCAACACAATGCCAATATCATATCAGACTTGCTCCCTTCAACATAATCTCTTTTCAGTGACTAGGATTCTGGTGGAAATTAGCTGAGGGATGAGAAGTCAACCCTTGTTTTGAGGGGAATTTGCCATTCCCCTCAAAACAAATGAAGAAAAAAGCCTCTGTGAATTGCCTTTCCTGATATCATCATTGCGGATCCAAGTGGCTGTGGAAATGCATTTGGGCAAGTGACAGACTCTTTCCATAAGAGGAAGGAGAGCCCAAAGGCTGCATATGCATAATGTGGGAAGTTGGAATGGGGTCTTGTGTTCTGTCTCTTCATAGTCTGTAGTGGACTTGTTGGCTAGAAAATGCTACTTTGAAAACAGCAGTAAAGAGGCTGCTGGGCCATGATTTTTGCAGACATTGGCATAAATTTACTAGGGGATCTGTATTAATCAGTTTTGTCAGCAGGAGTGTGCAAAGTGGGCCCTATTCAATTCGGTTTCAGGTTCGGCCTGAATCAGGGACAGTGATTCGATTCGTTGATTCCGATCGCTGTCCCTGATTCGATTTGACCGAATCTGAAGATTCGATGCTGATTCGGAGAATCAGCGATTTGGACATAGACACAGTTTTAAATGTTTTTTCTACATACCTTAGGGTCCCAGCATGGCTTGTGATCACTGCAATGCTGGAGTGCATGGAGCGTCCCACAGGAGTGTGTGTGTGTGTGTGGGGGGGGCCCTCCATGTGCTCGGTGTTGAACCTGGAAGTGGACCACAAGTACTTCCGTTCCACTTCCGAGTCTGCCAGGGAGTGCACTGGGCTCCCCCCCCAACACCTCCCTGGCTCAGTGATCAGCCATGGGGGGACTCAGGGTGCCCCCCCAGATACAGGATGTACCAGTTGCCGAGCTGGGGCACACAGGGGGCTTTCCGGCAGGCCCAGTAGTGGACCAGAAGTGCTTCTGGTCCACTTCCAGGTCTGCTGCTGAGCATGCTGGGGAGACCCCTGTGCTTCTGTGGGACGCTGCATCCGCCCCAGCATTGCAGCACTCATTAGCCGCCTGCTACCTAGAGGTATGTAGAAAAAACATTTAAAGCTGTGTCTGTGTTCAAATCGCTGAATCTTTCCGAATCTCTCCAGAGGGCTCTGATTTGATTCGGAGCAATTAAAGGGTCCTCTGATCCAATTTGGATTCAGTGATTCAGCCACTGAATTGGGCCAAATCTCTGCCCAATCAAATTAGGGACTGAAGCTTCGCACAACCCTATTTGTCAGTACTTCAACAACATAGTTTTGTACCTCTTCCATAGCTGTGGCCTTTCAGAAGAATTTGTGGGATTCTGCTGTACTGGTATTGGATTAACTCAGTAGCCTATCATGTGAGGGTAGGAGAATTCCTCACAGGCCACTCCAATTTTTAGCTCAATGACTTGCATTTGTATGAGGATTTGGCCAATACCATGCCAATCTATATAGTTTTAATATGGCTTAAGAGCACATGCAGTTAAGAGCACACGATTAAATGCAATAATAAGAAAATAGCCAAAATATAAACCCAGACAGGAAGTTCAAAGTCCACGCTGGAATGTCATGTCAGATCCATCTTCTTTTTCTTTTTTTTTTTAACAAATGCTATTGTTCAGGTCTCTTAAATAGGTTAAATCACAGCTATGGTAAAATGACCTATCTGGCCACATCCAGATGAGCAGGAATTGAGCTGCTACTGCTCGCCCCCCCCCCCCCCCCCGCCCCCCGCACTGCAAGGTAACAGTGTGGGGAACATCTGCATGTGTGGTGTGTGGTGCCACATACCACATGTCTGCGCTCATCTGGATGCAGCCTATGTGCTCAGTAGCTTGTCTGAAATCTCTCTCATCCATGTAGTGGGTCATGCCAAAAAATATCCTCGCCTCTGTGACACAGAACAGTAAGATGGATACAGGATGTGGCGGTTTCTTAACATACTTTGCATGTTGCCAGTTATGAGAATACGTGATGTCAGCATGATTTCTATGTACCCTGGTGCTTCTTAGCCATTGCCTTTTTCCTCCTTAAATATTCTAGCTGCCTGATATAGAAACTGAAGTATATTAACATAATTAAAAATACTGAAGAATTTATTTTAGAAAAAATACTGCTATGAAGCCACACACATAACAATGTGATTTTACTATTTTTAATCTAATCCAATAAAACTAGGTCTGTCCTGATAATTCATGTTCAGGCAAGACACTCACTGACTGCAGTGGGTGTTTTGCTTGATTAAAAGAATGCAGTACTGGGTCCCAAATAATTACAAAATTATAATATTCTTCATTCTAATCAGAGCTCATGAGGTTGTTAATCCAAAAATCATATTATACGAATGTGAATCATTTCCAAATATCCACAGTATATTTGCAAAACTAAGTTCTAATTTATTCTTCATTCATACCTTATGGAGCATCAGTTTTTTTTAATAACCATGTATAGTTTTCTTAAACTAAGAGAGTCTCTTTGGAATATAAGCCTGTTTATTTTATTGTGTTCTGTTTAGTTATTCTAGAAAAAAAAAGTTAAAAAGTTACAGATGCATAATTATAGCCATCTGTTGTGTTTTGAATCGAATCTAGCCCAAAAATAAAAAAAAAGTCATGGAAACAACTTACAAAAACAACAGCAATAATATAAACTCACTATGGTTACTGGGGAAACTTAATTTCCCCCCCAAATGAAGTAAGTTTCCTTAGAGAATCATCTTAATGTTTGATTTACTCCTTTATTATATTTGTCCACTATACGAGCTTCACAAGTAAGATTGTTGTTTGGCTATCTAGTTGCTATCTAGCATCTGCACCAAGCAGTAGGCAGCAATGCCACCTAAGCTTAAACATCAAGAAAAGCCCAGAATTTCAGTCGCCTTTTACAGTATATTTTGAAATAAACTAAGAAACATGTTGCTAAAAATCTTACAATTGGTTGAAAAATATTCATTAAATACTCATTTATCTTCTAACCAGTTTCAAATGCAGTATTAAAATATTTTCCCATCCTTCAGGCAAATTATGAAGGTTATTTAATAGGCTTTGAACAAACAGTTTGTTCAGTTAATTTATTGAGACCATTTTAAATACATATTTTCACTACTATCCCACATTCTATATTTCTCCACTGTTCCCAACCATGTCAAATCTAGCTGAGAAAGGAGTTGTTTCTCATGATCTGTTCATGAATTTTTAGATAATAAAAACTAAATAGCAAAATGATATCATGAGTTTCCACTGGAGCAATATAGGGACCACTTTATAGGCTCAGATGGTTATATTTTTTCTGCGGTTGCAGGTCATTAGTATTAGTAGATTTCAGTTCTCTCTAGAATGTACATAAAATAGAGATCTATCTTTGTGTACAGCTTGTCTTGTAGATTAATTAGACTATGTACATGCATGCAAATATAAAGGCCACAGGGCATTTGACGAACAGTATTTTTTTATTTTTGTGGTATGAGTCAAATTTCAGATAGGAAGTATTTTGAAATTTTATTTTTTGGGGGGAACAGTGTAAAGAAAGAAACTTTCTTTCTGAAATGTTTTTCAAGGCATATGTTGGAGTTTGTCTCATGCAGAAAATCCCCAGTGGAGGGAAGATTGTATCTCTTGCTTCCAAATGTCCAGTCATCAGCACTCTCTGTAAACAGGTAAGAGGAAGTGGAGCTCTTTTACAGTAACCTTGCTTCCAAGTTCTGGTGCTCTGTAGCACTCTCAGTTAGTTCAAGTGCAGAATGTTTCTTTGACTTTCTGTCCTCTATCACAACAGAATTTTAGGGTCCAGATTTGGAATTTGAAGTGAGTATGAAGTCACCTCCCAGTTTACAAGGAAACTTTTCAGTACAAGGAAATTTCTCTTTACCTTACCAAAAATGAGTTAGTATCAGCTATTACAAAGGAGGCAACAGCATCAACCATGAGAAAGTTCTGCATCATTGTTAGCAGGAAATTGTACTGTTGCCATGAAATGAATCTGGATGTGTAATGATGTAGCTAAAAGGAATAATCCTCAGAGAGATCACCTCTAAATTATTTCAGCCACCTCCATGTGAAGTGGGATAAGATGTAAATTATGAACATTGCCTGAGGCTTATTTTTGTTCTACTAGTGATAATATAATTAAAATGTCAGCTATTTCAAGTTGCTACTAATGGGAGGAAAAATGAGAAAATTAAATAAAATTAAATGTAGGCAAGCCTCATTCAAATGAATAGCTGTCAAATAAAAGCTAAATGATTCTTTTTCTATTGTTATTATTAGGTTTATCAACTTTGTGTGTGGGTGCCTTAACTTTTTATTCATTAACTTTTGAAAGGTATGACCAGGAGCAGACAAGCAAACTTGTTTCCATTATTAACTGCCCTTATACTACTAATAAAAGAGCTATGGAACTTATTTTTAAAAGTGACTGCTGAAAAACTTTTGTCAATTGAATGCTAGAGCTGTCAAACAGAAGATAAACAGAATGTTTGAAATCTCATTTTACTAAATGACAGAAAATAAATAGGATTCAGACAGAAGTTGGCACTGAATTAGGTTTCTGCAAAGATTGCTTTGAATAATTCATTAATTCATGGAATAGTTATTATCTAGGACTTTATGTACTTGAAAGCCTTTTAGGTAACAAACAAGGGTATTTTTTTCCCTTTGGGACCAGTCAATTTCCAGTCAATAACAAGGCTAACTATTCCTCTCAGTTCCACATAACTGGAGATAACCTATTTATCAGTTTGTGTACCTGTAATAAGGGTTGTCTACAGCCATCATCAATATGGTTCCTTTCAGAGCTTAAAACCCATACAATTTCTTTTCACAGCATAAAAGAGGCAATTTTCTTAGGCTTTGTATTAAGAATTAGGTCAGTGTAATGCTGTAGGTGGGAGCATATGGAAAACAAAAAGGCTGCAAAAGAAGTACAGGAACACTGGTTAATTCACTATTCCAGGGAAATACAGATAATGAAGAATAATCCAGTAGTGACCAATTATCAAGACTTGAGAAGTGTCAGTTAAACACTGCCAGGACCAAGAACAATGGTGCACTAAATCACAGTTGGTGAAATGACACTGAATTTACTGTAAGTACTTTGGTCAAATACTGATATAATTAACAAAATAGGTAGTTCCATTGTGGACTACACATAATCCTTTACAAAATGAGATAATCAGACACCAGTAGAAGATCCTGATTTTTCAAGACACCTTGCCACCACACATCCAACATTATCAGTAGCAGAACAAAAATAAGATTCAGGAATTATTCATAGTCTTTTAAAAGTCTGGCTGTAGTTGCCTTCTACCACAATCAGGAATTGCCTCTGATTAAGGAGACCATTCCATGAACAACCAGGAAGATACAGGCTGAGAAATGTGGACTAGTAATTTGGAAAGCAATACAAGGCTTTAGGACAGATGTCGGCAGTGTTTTTCCAGTAATTGACCAGAATGCCCCAGCTTGAGTTAGAGGTAGGCTGCTACTGCGGCTGCCACTTCTCCCTACTGCTTCCTCCCACTGCCCAGCCAAAGGTCCCAGCTGTAGTGTGGCATGGCACAATATGGGTGAAGCCCCGCTAGCTCTGGGCTGGATCTAGTGGTTCCCTGGACTAGATTCAGATCTTAATTATGTAAAAATAAAATGGTTACTTTTGGCTATCAGAGGCTGAAGCTTCTCAAAGAACTCCTAAGCCAGTACTTCAACAAGGCATTTGAAAAGGCATCCCCATCAATTAGGCACTTAAGCTGACTTGTGAGCCTAAGTGAAATTCTATTCCAGCCTGTTCAAGTCTCTAAACCTCCATTAATGTATTCAGTTTTAATGTATCTATTTGTATAACAGAAAGCTTTAAACTCAGTCACAAAAAAGAAGCAAGCAGGAAGAGGACCCACTTCTTTTTTATTCCTAAATTATTCAGAGACCCAAGCAGGATGAAGCAAGATCATATGTGGGTACTTGAACATACTTAGGTGTTTAGTATGTGGAGCTGGACTTCATTTAAGATTAAGCAAGAGCAAAATATCAAAATAATATGTTACAGAACTCAACTTTTTTCAACCCACTTCAACTCTAATTTGACCTTTTTTTAGCCTCTGGTTAAGTTCAAGCCAGTCTAATATTGTGTATGTTTTGTCCATGATACAATAAAATATTGAAGGATATTTTTAACTTGAGTTAGTCTATAAGGTGCACCTCTGTCTCATCTTGAATCATATAAGTACTCTTTTAAATTGTGCTAAACATGTGTTTAAAAGCTTTCCTGGATTGGGAACAGAATACCCTAGTGTATTAGCTCTACTGTGCTAATCAACACGTTGTAACAATACATCTTTACATCCTAATAAAAACAAAGCCTCTGAGGGCGCGTCCAGATGAGCACGCATGTGCCTCTTGCCCCGTCTCAAACCCCCTTGAGATGGGGCAAGAAGCACATGCGGGAATGAAAAAAATGTTCCCTGTGCTGCAAACTTGCAGTGCGAGGAGAAAATTAGACCCCTGGACATCCAGGGGTAAAAAAAAAAGTGCTCTGCAGAACAGCGGAGTAAGTTAGGGTCCCAGACTGTGCCCAGAGCCAGCAGGGAGTCCATCCTCCAGAAAAGAAACTCTGGTTTTGGCTAGAGCATCTCTTTTGTGCTCCTGATGTCCCTGGCTCACGCCGCTGTCCAAGATAAGTGGGGGGTGAGAGGTTCATGGGTGTGGGTAGATGTGAGGGGTGGCAGGGGGATGTTGGGGAGTTTGGGGAGTGGTGGGGCGGAAGTCCCCGGGGCTGCGGGGTGTGAGGATCTGACCAAAACTGGTGCGGCTTGCTAGTCTGGCTTTGCACCGGAGCGGGTCACATGGCTCCGGAAGGTGTGCACAGGAGCCATGCTTCCCAGAGCTGTGTGACCCACTCCAGTGCAAAGCCAGGTTAGCGAGCCACATAGGGCTGGGCCAGGTCCTGCCACACACCACCTCCTTGCAGGCACAGCAGGGCAGAGGCGGAACCTGACACGGTGTACAGGGACTGTGGGCTGAGCCCAGCCGGGTCCTGCCAGCCCTGGGGCCCCTCTGCTGCCCGTCTGGGCCAGTCCCATGGTGGCAGGACCTGGTGCAGCAAGTGGGAACCATGTGTTGGGATCAGCCGGGTCCTGCTGGCCCTGGGGCCACTCTGCTGCCTGGCTGGGCTAGTCCTAGCCAGAAGGCAGAGGGGCCCCAGGGCTGGCAGGACCCAGCACATGGTCCCCGAAAGATGGGAGCTTTCAGCAACAGGCTCAGAGCGCCCCACTCCCTCTGCTGCTGTGAAAGGTAAGTTATGGGCCCTGGGTGGGGGGGCTGTGGCCCTCCAGGGGAGAGCTGGGACCCTGGGCAGGGAGGGCTGGGGACCTCCAGGGTGCCTGGGACCCTGGATGGTGGGGCTGGGGCTCTGTGGGTGATAGGGGCTGTGGTTCTCCAGCAGGGATCTGGGGCCCTGTTTGGGGAGGCATTCCATATGCTGTGTGGGGGGAGCTGCACCCTGTGGGGGCCAAGAGGTCCATCCCTCCCAAGCAGCCCCCCCACAAGGTCCCCCACACCCACAGTCCCCCCAGCAATTGCCCCACACCTACCCACACACCAATCCACATACCTCCACACACACCCACACACCCACCCACCTTCCCCCACACCCGTTCCCACCCCTGCAAACACTACATCCACCATCACACACCCATCAGGTGCGAAGAAAACCAAAAGCACACATCAACACATATAGGTGTTTAGAATTTATTTTATCATGATGGTAGAGATACTGGTAGGATTCCAAATTGCTTGAACATTGTAAATATACCAATAAAGCATTGCCCAACTGATAACTGCCTCGCTGTCTCTCTGTCTCCCTATAGATATATATGTGTGCGTGTGTGTGTGTGTAGAGTGGTCTTTTGTTTTAATTATGGAAGAACATGGATTTTGGGGTATTTTTAAAAATAGATTTGGGATGCTGCTGCAGCAGTCCAGCAGGTACAACAGGTACCAATTGGTGGGCCCCAGAAGTTCCTGAGAGCAAGTAGCCCTGAGCTGCTTGCCAGGGCAGCTTTTTGTATGGGTGGGGAAGGACAGGGTAGCTTTTTATACTGCTGGGGACAGCACAGGTGCTGGCCCCAGGCGCTAGCTTCCCCTGGCTGCATATCCGGGAGGAGCCAAGCAGGGTTATTTTGCCCCAAGTGGCACAATTTGCTCCTTAATAAAGTGCATGTCCGAGCACATGCGCTGGGGCAAAAAACCCTGGCTCAAATTTGTACCGCTAGCTATTTTAGTGGACGTGCCCTGAGGGTCTTCTGCAGTTTCCTACCAAATAATGAAACAGTGCATTGTGGACAAGCAGACAGTAGTTGAACCATCTCTCCAAAGTGATACAGTAAAGACTATAGAATTAGGACCTGTGTATGAATAATAAAATGCCCCAATTTCACAGTCTGCTTAAAGAGAGAGAAAAACTCTCACTGATGTAGGTGCATTGTCTAAATAAAGCCTGCATGATTTCAGTCTACTTCTGAGACTGAAGTTTTTGGTTTTGTATAAACAGCATTCTTTGTTATGGATTTTAGAATCCATGTTCATTGGGCCTTAGCTCAGGGGTGGGCAAAATGTGTTCTGCAAAGCCATTCTATCCACCCATGGGGCCCCTAAAAATTTAGAAAATGAATATTTATCTGTCCTTGGATCCTGTCAAAAATTACAGGAGCCAGGGGCAGTAGGATGCAGGGGAAGCCACAGAGGGCTCCTGCAACAGAACGGCCTGCCTGTCCCCGCCCTCCCAGTTGGAAGCCCAAGCAGGGGCTTCTGGCTTGGGACCATGTCGTTCCTCATGGCTCTTCCAGTGTTGGAAACTCAGGTAAGGGTGGGGGAAGGGCAGGGGAGGACCCTGGGCAGGGAGGGAGCTGGTGCTGAGTGCAGGGAAAAGTGGACCCTCCCCTGCCCTGTGGCCCGCACCTTGTGCTGCAGCTGCTCACAGCCCATGCAGGGCTGTCCTAAACAGGCACATGCAGCCCCACACAGGCTGTGAGTGGCTGCAGCATGGGGTGCCAGCCACGGGGCAGGGGAGGGGCCCCTTTTTCCTGCGCTCAGCACCGGCTTGTAACCCACCCCTGCTGCCAGCCTGGGCCCTGCACCGACTCAGGGATTGCCAATTCGGGCTGTGCTGTGGTGGCAGCAGCTGCTTGGCACAGAGGAAAGTGGCCCCACTGCTTGCCCCATGGGGCAGCATTTGCTGCTGCTGCCCTCCTGGAGCTTGTGCACTGGGCAAAACAGAGGCAGTGGTGGCAAACACTGCCTGGCGTGGGAAGCGGGCGGACCACTTTCCTCCACTCCGAGCAGCTGCTGCTGTCACGGCATAGCCAAGAGCCGGCGTGGGGCACAGTCTGGCAGCGGGGGTGGATTACAAGCTGGTGCTGAGCACAGGGAAAACAGCCCCTCCACTTCCCTGTGGTCAGTGCCCCACTCTGCAGCTGCTCGCAGCCTGTGTGGGGCTGCTTGTGCCTGCTCAGGACAGCCCATGCGGGCTGCGAGTGGCTGCGGCAAGGAGTGCCAGGCATGAGGTAGGGGAGGGGTCACTTTTCCCTGTGCTCAGCACCAGCTCCTTTCCTGCCGTCAAGCAGGGGTTGGGGCTTCACGCTGCCCCCTGCCTGTACTGTGGGGTTTGAGGGGCACTGGGAGTTAGCGGGTGTGGGATTCAGTGGGAGCACAGGGCCTGCACTTGTGTCCTGGGGCCAGCGCCGGCGGGGCCCAGAGCAGGGCATGAGGAGTACAGGGTCCTGGCTAGCAGGGGCTCTATGGAGCTGGGCCAGCTCTCCCCTCTCCCTGCTGGTGCAGCCCAGCCCAGCTCCACAGACCTCTGCCATCCTACATCCCACTCTGAGCCCCACTGGTGCTGGCTCTGGGACAGTGGTCCCAAGGCAGTGACCAGGGGGCGGGGCACTGTCAAGGGGGGAGGCTACCCATGCAGACCTCTACAGCTTGCTAAAACTGGGTAAGTGGCTCTTCACCCAAAATAATTGCCTGCCCCTGCCTTAGCTACTTTATATCTTGACTATTTTCTGTTTAAACTGTGAAAGACAGACTATACAAGCTTCTGGCATCCCCTTCACAGGCTTTCTTTAGTAGGGATTTTTAAAACACATTAAATTGATAAATTTTATATAGTTGATTGATTATGTCTGTCTCAAATAATTTTTGCTGAAGGAATCAGATCTGGAGGTTGATGATCTCGCTCTCTCTCTCTTTCTCATTCACTATCACAGCTTTTCATTTCCTTTCCATCCCAGAGAGCAGAGCATTGAAATATTACCTGAGCCATATTTCTTTGCTCAGATAAAAAGCCATTCTGGTGTAATCCAGGAAAAATAAAAGAAAAAGAAAAAAAATCCCTTAATGAAACGGAACAGACAGTGGAAATGAACTTATAATTCTTTATAATCAGTCTCCAAGTCAACTTTATTGGCTTTTAAAAGTCTCCATGGACTTACTCCACCCCATTTGTTTGACTTCCTATCCACTTTCTCCTCAGTTTGTTCCACCAATCTTGGCTCTCTTCTGTCTCCTCCCCTCAGTTGAAGAGTGTTCTTTCATTGATATTGCATCATCTGCCTGGAACTGTCTGAATAATGAGTCACATCTATGCTTTAAGTCTTACCTAAAAAAGGTTTTTTTTTCTCAAAATTGCGTGCTGGAAATCTGCATCACAGGAAAGAATCCATAGGAGCCATAGTATTTTGCTGTTCACCACTGAAAGGCCATGGTGTTTGACTGGAATCCTTGGTGAAATCTTCCTTGATGACCCATGACTTGTTGCTTGTTTTCTAGTGCTTAGGAGGTCTGTGGTAGGGATGTGTGAAACGGGCCCTATTCGATTAAGATTTGGCATTAATCAGGGACAGTGATTTGATTCGTTGATTCAGAGAGTCTGGCCCATAGTTGTGTAGTCCCAGGCTGCTTCCTTTTTTAATTTAAATAAAAATTAAGTTTTGCACTGCTTGTGAGAGAAAGATGAAGCAATTATCTATAGAATAAATAAGGCATAGACAAAAGCAATAGAAATGAGTGGAGTCTGTGATAGGAAAATGTCAATTTGTCTGAAGGGAAAAATCTATAAGATGTTGTTACTGGATGGGTTGGAGTTTTTGAGCAATGAAGAACTATATTGTCCATACATTGTCCAATAAGGATGCTAAGATAGATTTGTGGAATCAAATCTGATGGCAGAAGAGGGAAAGTTGAACAAGAACAAGCTGACATAGTTGGAGCATGTAGCTACAGAGCCTGAAGTGTATGTGGCCATACCGCATGAATGAGGACATGCGGTATGTGACTCTGCAGACCTGCTTGTGGTGCCACACACAGCACATTCAAGCTACCTTGCAGCATGGGGGAGGGGGGACTTGACCCTGGGAGATCCTGGGGTCAAAAACCTCACACCAAAAAAAAAAGCAGGGCAATGCAAATGGCAGCATCATGCATTGTCCAAAACTGGAGCCTGCCCAGCCAGACCCATGCTCCAGCTGCTGGCCAGGCTCCCAGCTGAAGAAGCACCATAGCTGTGGTTTCATGAGGTCCCCTGAACTCCAGGTAAGGCTGCTAGGACCAGCTGAGTTGCTGGCTCCAGTTTCCCCTGCCTCACCTGTGGTAATCTGCTGCGCGCTGAATGCATGTGGCACAGGTGTTTCCCAGGGACCAGCAGCAGAGGCACAAGGTGTACCCTTGCTGCTTGTCCCCAGGGAAAGAAACGTCTGTGCTCATCTGGATGCGGACTGTGTGGGCAAAAATGTTCAGGCCCTGAAGGTGGGGAGGGGGGAGGGGGGTGCAGAAGAAAGAGGGCAAGATCTAAGAAGATGGGATACAAATGTATTGAAGAAGACCTGAGAACATGCAGTATTTCAGAAAAGATGACAATGGAAAATAGCTTGTGGAATGAAGCTATCAAAAAGTGGACCACAATTACTGAGTGACATTTTTAGCAAAAAGAAATTAAGAGGTACATTCCCAACCTTCATAGTTCCTGTCTGATAATGTTTGTAGTCACAGTAAAATTATTAAATTACTTCCTGTGCTATTTTCTACTCTAAAATTATAATCGATACTCTCTTATTTTCTCTACAGTTCACTTTGTCCGTTTAATCTCCATCCCACATCATCAATCTCTTACTGATTTTGTTCTTCCAAAGATCTATCTGTGAAACTGCTTCATAGTTTAACTGGTAAGTTTAAACATGCAGAATTTAAAGTAATCACATTAAGAATTAACAACTCAGTACTTGCTGGCTAAAAAAGGAGATGTACACCAACAATAAATTATCAAAAAATATATCAAGGAGCAGGCTTTAATTCTACCAAATTACAATGTATAACCAAAAATGGACAGGACATGTTATAAAGGTGTCTGACATCTAGCTCCCAAAACAGGTCTTGTACTCAAACTCATCAATGGTCACTGCTCTAGAGGTGTGCCAAAGAAGAGGTGTGTGACCAATCTAAAGAAAAGCAGTATTAACATTAATACCTGGGAGATTCAACCATTGAGTTATCCCCAATGCGCCGTGATGTATGACAAGGCATCAACCATTTTGAGCAAACTCATGTCAGTATGGAGGCGCATAGATGAGAGAGACAAAATGAAAGAGTTGTGATCTGATATTGCCAATTTTCTTCCTTCCAAAACTATTTGCCATGTCTTCAATCAAATAGGTGGCTCTTGTATCAGCCCCCTCAATCATCTATGGACTCAGCAATAACTTCCATGCTTGCTGAGGGATTGTCATCCTTGCACTGAGGGACTGCCAATGACAGTAATCAAAGTGAATGAAAATATTTTTAAACTTGGGTACTAGCAGGCAACTAGCAGAAACATAATGTTAATATCATGTGAATAGCTGGTTTGACCAAAAGGTGGCAGCATTCCATACAATATCAATAGAGAATGGGTTATTCTTATAAAAGTTCTTATACTAAATACTTATTATTCAATTGCACAATTCTGGATTCTTTTTTGAATGATCTGTTGTAAATTACACTGTGTACAAGTAGTAAATATGGGTCAGCCCAAGAAAGGGAAAACCTTCATTGTACTTAATAGATAACACAGAGCAGGCTATATAGCAGGATGCATATTCCAAAGCAGTGTCTTTATGTTGTTTCTTTATTAACAGGATTTTTAAATTGCTCTCTTGTTCACTACCTATAAAGAGGTAACATATTTTGTAACACATTTATAAATAGTGAGGAGTCAAAGGATTTATTTTCCTATTTAAGGCTTGTTTGATAGAGAATGAGACAAATACATGTTTGCAGAAGTATTATACTATTTAAAGACCTACACTGAAAACATTTTCTCATTACACAGGAACAGAATGAATACCTCCACCAAAAGAAACACTGAACAATTGAAAGTTACCAAAAGACAGCTAATCATGAGCTATAAAATACATGCAATCTTGCAGTCAACAATACAAAATTTATTTTAAATATTTAACTAGGAAAGTCTACTTGAGGCAAGAGTCTTTTTTACAAGAATGTCCTGGCTAGAGGGGCGGCATAACAGTCAATTATTACAAACAAAATCCAGGTTTCTTAATTAAAATACAAAAAACTGACTCTGCAGTGTAGCCTGTAATAAGTTATGTCCTGAGAAGACTGTAATTATACTGGCGCCTGCTACTGCCGCCATAGTTAACTCTGTCACCGTTTCCATTATAAACCCCATTTTTAAGCAATTTATAACTCAGATGTAAAAAAAAAAAAACAAAAACAATTTTAGATGCTTAAATTTGGTTTAAAAGGTCTCAGGCCAAGAAATTTTCAATTTTTTTTTTTTTTTTTTTTTTTTTTTTTTTTGCCACAAATAAACTGTGTGGTCATCTTTGTGTGTTGAGAAGCACACTAAACAAACCAGGAATTTTATGTTTTCAGAAGCTTTCTAGCCATTCTATAACATAAACATAGTTTCTTTTCTAAGTGGGATCAGTGTCCTTCAGTGCTTTGAAGCTCAATACTTACATACAATTTAAGCTCTTCAGAGATCCATAAATACTTGAAAGTAAGCCTTTCTTGATAAAAGGTGAAGCATGATTATGGCTGCTTTACAGAAGGGGAAACTGGACAAATGGGTGTCATCATGATGCACACTAGTGGGGATCAGAGTACGGGGTTTGAGCTAATGCAGCACCAAATGCCACTAACTCATCATGCTGTTTTCCCTGGATAGGGTAGGAAGTATGTCACATGTACGGGAAATCGCATAATCTGTAGTAACTTGAAATTTAAGCAAGACAGTGTTGTCTGTCTGAACCTGTGACTGGGAGAGAGGAGAATTCTGATCCAGGACTTCCTTTGTAGCTTTCCAAAAACTGATAGCCTAAGGGCTGCAAGCAAATTTTGCTTCCACTATTGGAGGAGGGTGTAAGAGATATGTAAAGTGGAGAAGCCTGTTACTAATGTAGAGTTTCAGCCCAGCATCTCTTACAGATGCTTTGCCTCCATTTATTCTCTAGGCCCAAGATTTTATTCATCCATGATGAAGCTACACAGCAGTATAAGAAGGTTCGTGTTATAGTTCCATGGAATATTTTCATTAATGTATCCCTGTGCACATTTTACACAGAATGAGAATATACAGCCCAAGAAAATATTGATAGTTTGCTTCTGCTCTCACAAGTGACTGCTGTTAAAAATTAGGCTGATGCATACCCATAATTTCTTGCTCACCCAAACATTGCTGTGAGGCAGTGAACTATGCCTGTTGTACATTATCAGTAGAACTGATAATTAAATACTAACTACAAAACCTTTATTATTGGTGAAACACAAACAGATAGAACTTAATTTGATTTTCAGATTCAAGGCTGTGTTTGCCAACAGACAATTAACAAGCTAGTCAAGATTTCTTGCTGATTTGATTTAGAATCAATGGAAAAAAAGGAGAAAATCATGAAGCCATAGTTACAGGGTCACCTTCCTAAGTAGAAATGTTTCTAACATCTCACTAATCTAGTGTTTGTTTTATTTTATTCTTCTGTAATTAACTGAACACTGGAATTCTTCCACGATGCACAAGTCTTACCAAATGAAAGTTCAGAATGTTCACTGAAGTTAGCAAAGTTAGAGAGCTAGATCCATGCAAACTACGTGGTATTTAAAATACGATGTAGTTTTAAATATGGAACTTTGGATCACTCTTTAACAAATTTTTTCTTCCCAGAAGGGCAGGGAAATTACACATTTACAAGCCTTTAATATAATTAATCTGTAACCTTCTCATATCTTGAATGTTTGGGGAAAGACAAAGATCACTCTACTGTAGGCCATGCAAATCTTATCTTCAAAATACTGCTATATGAATGGAGAAACAATAACAAAAAATAATTTTTGTACTTTGATCTGAGGTCCTCAAACAACTTTACATATGTTGGTAAGTATATTTCCTGTTATTACAAATCAAATTACTAAGAATGCATTTCAGAAGCCAATAGACTAGAATAAGAAGTGCACGCAGGCCTCTTGACTTCTTGTGCTGCACTTTCAAAACTACTAAAAGTGCTGGCATAGACTCAACTGGGCAAGGTATTAATAATGGATTTTAGCAACGGCCACCTGACAATGATGACATAAATGTTACATGCTATCATCCATCAGTGTGAATATATTATATTCTGGGAAGTGTGATCTACTGATCAAGAACCCTGTCTTTCATTCTCAAGTCTCCCTTTTACCTGAAGTGCAACCCTGGGCAAGATAATTCACACCTTGGTATGTTTTGTCTAATTAGATGGTACCTGTTTTGGAGTGCTCAAAGTGTGGTGGCATCTGTCGCAGTGGAGTTTAGCTGCGAATTTGGTCTGGCTCCTAATTATTAACATAGGGCAAGATCCTATTTCATCTATTAGGCAGGGAAGTGAACTTAGGTGCCTATTCCACCCTGTTCAAGCCCAAGAAAATCCATTAGTGGACAAATCCATTTGTAATATACCATCATCTAATCCTTAAGATCAAGTCACAAAAAAGTACTGCAGAGATGAAGATCCCACTCACCCACCTTTTCTATTAGCGATTATTCAGAAGCTCTAGAAGAATTAGAGTAGAATTGCACTTAAGCTTCTGAATTCACGTACACATGGAATAGAATCTAGTCTCATGTACAAATAATTAGTAATAATAAATCCCTCCTTCCTGAGTTAGAAACAACCCAGAGAACACTTTTTATGTTGCTAACAGACATATCATAGGGTGGATATCCTATTGTGGTTTCTTGGACGATGCTGCCTTTTTCTATTGTTTTGATACTAATGTAGTGGAGATGATTCATAGCATTTTGTAGTTGTGTCTCTTCCTGACCTGGATGTGGATTGCCAATAAACTTAGGTAAGTCAGCAAAACTCAAAGATTTTATGGAATATGTAATGGACCAGAAATCTTATGTATTTTGTACACATCTTTTTCTTTTTGCAATGTATTTTGAGCCACATAAAAAATTAGGTTCTTAATGGCTATATTACTCAGACTGGTGCAGCCACTCCTATACTGAGAGGAATTACAAGAAGAGGAGGAACAGGTTGCTAAGCAAAGGAAAAGGGAAATAGTTTTCAATAAAGAAAATGATGTCTTTCTTCAGATGCGGGGTTGGTAAGAATAGTTGAGTCATGAAGGAGAAAGAGGGAAATGGTATTAATGGGATGTGGTTCCGGTTTAAAAAAAGGAGTAAAGAAATAAACACATGATTTTTGTAATTTCAAATGAGTAATAGTATAATATTTCAAAAAAGAGAGAAGCATAATGGGAGAAGCTATAAGGAAGGAAAGTAAAAGGCTGTAAAAGCAAGATACAGAAAAAATTTGACCAAAAACCCACAGTCCTAAACAGAATGAGACTCTCAGAGCAGTGTATTTCCTGAAAAGTTGATAAAGGCATAGTTAGGAAGAATACTACTACCAGTAATAAAATTCTGGAATTTTAGAGAAATGAAGTAAATGATTTCAAGGAAGGACCAGTAGTGTGATGCAGACACTTAAAGATGCATAAATGCAGCTGTCTAAAATATTGTACAATGTACAAAATTTGTACAAAAATGTAAAAGCAAAGAAAGTCAGTCACTAAAATTAGAGGAGGTCCCTGAAAGAGAAATAAAGACAGCACTGGAGCAACAGAAAGTGCTTATGGAAAACCTCTAGCAAGAGAACAATGAGTCTAACAGGTACTGGGTTGCAGAATTTTTTTTAAAAGCTAAGCCAAGAATAATCTTCTAAAAAATGCTGGGTATTGCTACTTACAAATGTTTTCCATGTCCAAGTGTTTTGCATTTGCAACTGTGTAGTTCTCTTTGCTAATTTAGAGACTTCTTGTAAACCAAAGGGGATTACAGGAAAGCTCTTTTAGCTGGTAAAAATATGCAAATAGAAATGCTATGCTGACAGACATTATTATTAAATATGTATCCTGTCTTTCCAATATTGCAAAGAACATTTGTGAAAGGAAGCTTCCAACCATCAAACAAAATACGTTGAAGGAAGAGGTTCATTTCTTCACTTTGCAAAATGGTATTTTCTTACATCTTCCAAAACTTATACCACAGTGTGCTAGTAAGCTCGAGAATGTACCATACTGATAACAGTATGCTATGAAAGCAATACAAAGCAGAATCCTTACAGATTGAACTTTTATCTAGAGGTCATTTTATGTGTGTAAAAATACTATAAATACTATGTTAAATTACTTTTATTAAAAACCAGGAGACATACCACTTATTTAGGCTTGTGTGTTTGTCTAAACTTTCTAACATGCTATTGAAAAATCTCTAGGGAAAAAATTCCAGCAGGAATTTGTGTGGTGCCAGCTAGGTGGCACTCTGTTCTGGGTCAAGGTCTAATTATGGTTGGCTTAATTTTTCAGTGAGTGCTTAGTATTTAATTTGGAAGAAACAGGCTGTCACGGCGGGGTCCCACAGGAGGGCCGTGATCTCCTTAAGGTCCCTCTCACCGTGTCAAGTCCGGCCCAAGGGCACCCTCTTATTCTCGCCCGCCACGTCTTTGATGTTCAGTAAGTTCGGGAGGCTGCCTTACACCTCCTTGGGCACGGCTAATCGGGACCTCCGTCCCCGTGGTCCCCGTGTTCTCCTGGACCCCCCCGGGGGTCTCCCTGTACGACGGGTGCTCCCCAGGCACCCCAGCCTTAGGGCTATGCGTGGCTCCTACCAACCCCTAATACCACGCCCGAAGCCTCGCAGATGTTCTGGATGTTGTCCTGTCGCAAATCAATACGCCCGCTCCCTCGTGCCTACTCCGTACGCTCTATGGAAGTGCCCCCTCCTGGGCTCTCCCTTTCTGTGCCCACTCCGGGCTCTCTCTAGTATACTGCCCCTCTCTTGGGGCTCTCGAGGCCGACTTTAGGCCTTCTCTAAAGTGTCGTCTCTTTCAGGGACCCTTATCCTCTCTGGGACTTCGTATCGAGCCCTACGGTCTCTTAGGCCCACCGCACTGCTAACCTCCCTCCTCCGGGTGCACCGTACTGCTATCCCTTCTTGTCAGGGACCACCACCGCACTTTGCCCTTCTCCTGGGCTCTGTACTGCTAACCCCTTTCATCGGGGTCCACCGCAGCACCCTGCCCCTGTCTGAGGTCTATTGCAGCACTAGCCTACTACCCGGGCTTGCTACGCCCATCCTGGGCTTCGCAATAGTCCCCCTTCTCTGGGACTTGTGGTGCCCATGCTAGGGCTCCTCAACAATACTGCCTCCTCTCTGGGGCTTGCTACACCCACTCTTGGGCTCCTAATGATACGGCCCCTCACTGGGGCTTGCTGCGCCCCCCTTGGGCGCCGGGTTCCTCATGCTCTGCTGTGAGGCCCCTTTAAGGATGCTGCGCCCTCACTGGCGCCGGGGTTCCCACACCACTGGGGTCCCTTGGGGTTCAGTTGCTCCTCTCTGAGCTTAACTGACCCCACAACTCTGCCCTGCAACTCTCAGGGCCTAGTGCACCCTCACTGGTGCCGGGGTTCCCACTTTACCGTGAGCCCCCTATGAGGCCTCCTTGAACCCCTACAGCCTCACCCAAACCACCGGTGTAATAAACAACCACAACCAAACACAAGCCTCTTGGCCACAACTTAACTCAACATCGCCTGGCTGAACCAGGGTGCTCAAACCTCTTCGAGCTGCCCTCCTTCACTCGGCTAGAGCGGTTCCTACAGTGCTCGCCTCCTAGCTCCAGGAGCTCCTGCCTCTGTGGCTGCTGGCCTGGCTTCTGCCCTCAGTTTTATAAGGGCCAGGCCCTGCCCCCTTCTGGCCAGCTGACTCTCCTTAGTTGCCCCGGCAACCCGCAGCTGTGCTCGTTAGTGTCCTGCCAGGGCTCTCTCCCTGGCAGTTTCCCCTCTCTAGGAGCAGGAGCACCGAGGTGCCCTGCGACACAGGCCTTTCTTTTGGATGCTTTAGGTGGTACTTGGAAGAGTAGAGATATTGGTATATGTAGGGGCTATGGCCAGGCCTCCCATCTCTTAGAATTTTACCTGGTGTTAAAGCACCAGATGCTAACTCTTCCTTCCACCTGACATCCACCTTAGCGATCCTCACCTGCCATGACTTGATGTTTCTGGAACTGGGAAGGATCTTATCGTGCCAAGAGGGTTATGCCAGCTCCATGTGATGGGATGAGGGGCTCATTGTGGGCCACCTCCTCCCCTTCACCTTACCACCACAGGTGGCCATCTGACTTAAACTTTGTTCACTCACAAAAGCAGCAAACTAGCCGCAGGTTTCACTGTGAGACTCTGGAAATGCCTTTACTGTAGTCTTTTGGCCTTCTTTAAATGTCCCATGCCATAGAGAAAAAACCTGGCAGAAAACAAATAGAAGGAAAAACAAAGGTATGAGACCCAGCTTGCCACCTTGTCCCTTGGCCCCAGCCTGCTGTTTCTGACTGCAAAAAAGAAAAGTCTTCCAGCCCTGGTTGCTCACTTCCCCTGGGCCCTCAGAGATCATGTACTCTGCAGGGCCAGCTGCTAGCACAGTCCCAGCTCCCCTCCCTCCACAGGGCAGAAGTCCCAAAAGGAAAAAAACAAAACAAAACTCAGCACGTATTCATAGAATTTAATGAGGAAAAGAAAAAGTCCATACCTGGTGGTCCACCTGAGTCCCTCCAGGAATCCACCAATTGTCTCTGTAAGAGGGTGGCAGGGGGGCCCTCCCCACACAGTAACTTCCCTCCAGCTGACCCTGTAGCCACTCTCCTCAGCTTCTTGGATGCAGCCCTGAGCACTCTTTGGCTGAACTTCCTCTATCAGCAATATTCCAATTGCCCACTTTTCTCGCTGAGCACCTCCACCTTCTGCCTCTCCATTGGCTTGTGCTCGCTGGAAAGCTGTCCTAGCTCGCTGGAAAGCATCCTGTCTCCAGCACTGCTGGAAACTCTCCCTGGCTGTCCCTTCCAGGGCCTGAAGTACTCACTGGGATCCTACGTTGACCAATACACAGGGAGCACTCACTCTGGTAACATCGCTCACTGTCTGGTGCCTCCTCATATGTTTGCCATCCCCATGGGGTAAGCAGGGAAGGCTCGCGTTCTTTTTTGGGGTGTGCCCTGGTCCCTGATCTTCCTCTACTACAGTATAGCAATAGGTCAACAATATTCCAAACTGTAACAGGGGGCCTTCTCAGGGCTGATTTAACTGCAGCCTGCCCACCTGTTTCTGGGCTAACCACCTGCCTTCTCGCCCACCACGCTTTGTTATTAATTAATTAGTTTATTGATGTAATTAAGCAGGAGGCTGCCCATTTCCTGCCCCGATGCCAGGGGGTGCTATCTGCGGCTCCTTTCCTCCCCTACACCACAGCCCAAGCCTCGCTGATGGCATCTAGTTGTTACCATAATCACCAGCCCCCACGCTGGACCCCAGAATACTCCTGATTGAACCCTGCCTGGATTCCTCTCCTCAGGAGGTTCCATCCGCCTTCATGTGAGGCAACATAGCTCCCTGAACCACCTCCCCTTTGGGTGTGGTTCCCCTTGGGACCTTTGGCTCCTCTAGCCCTGGCCCACCTCCAGGCCAGTTAGAACCCCAGGTGCGCAGCTTTTGGGCATTCCTCGCAGTGGGCCCCTGGTCCTTCGACCCTTCTGGTCCTGGCCCCAGCATTGACCAGTCAGGGGAAGTTCAGACAGGCCTGAGTCAATGACCTTTCTCTCTCCCTGGGAATCCACCATCTAGGCCCTCCAAACAAGGGGTAACCCACCCAGTTGTGGGGGCTAGGGGTTAAGGCACACCGACCCACCTTTCACCAGAGTGGTAACTGGCCTGGCATTTCCTGGGGGCTCCCGCACCACTGGGAGCCCCAGCAGGGCACCTGCTTCTAGCAGGGTGCAGTTTTAGGTCGTACCCAGGACCAGGAGCCTCCTTACCATCCCCTACAGCTCCTCCCTTACCTCCAGGTGACACCAGCAGCAATGTTGTTGCCCAGTTCTAGCAGAAGAACTGCCCCGTTTATATGGGCAGCCCCTGATTCAAAATGGCTGCCCTCATCAGGCACCTGGCAGCTGCCAGCTCCAGGCCCTTAAAGTGGCAGGCACAAACAGTGCCCTGCCACACAAACCTTTCCCTAAATTTTCCCTGCAGTTAAAATTAAGTATGCAGTATTTTTTATTCCTGCTTTAAACTGTTCAGATAAGCTACATCTATATCTCATTCCAGAAGTTGTTATGTTCCAGTGGCAGACAAAAGTATTACAAACTACTATCTAGTGATGAGTAAGTGCTTTAAAATCATTCAGGATGAAAGTTGGCTATAGGGATATGCCACATTTCAGTTAGTATTAGTTATTTTATTTGCCTCCAAGAGTCAATTCCTGTGGAATTCCAGGGAAGCTGACTGGGATAGAAGCTTACTTTGATTTGTGCTTCACTGTGTAGCAGTTGTGGCATTACTGTTTAGGCAGCTGAGGGAATCAGTTGACTTAATGGCTCATTCTCCTTCACTCTACAACTGTTAATGATCATCTCTCCTTTTGAATAGTCTTGATGTTCCACTAATCAAGCAAACCTTTCTTAGGACAGTTTCTGCTAACTGCTTCTGTTCTTTATTATCATATTTCACAGCCTTGGAGACAAGTATTCAAGATCACGGAGACAAAGTTTCAGCAGCAGCTGGAATTTCATCTGTACTTAAAAAGGAAAGGGAAGGGTGGGTTGCTGAAGTTTAAGTTCTGTCCTTCCTCTATGCAGCCATATCTCTGGAAAAATATTTTTTCTCTTCATTCTGAATTAAAAAAAAAAGCGCATATTATATTCTGTAGTATGTTTTATGTGAAGGAATAAAATAAATTTATAGTTCATGCTTTTCCTCTGTCAGTGGTATTCCCTTTTATGTTTGATGGAGCTGCATGTACAGATTGAAGTAGATGGCTCTATAGTGGTAGATAAAAAACTACAACTGAACTTTTATAACGGTCTCAACAGAAAACAAAATTACAAATTTCTGTCTAAATGAATACAAAGATATGTATTTTATTACTCATTCCAAGTCAGCTACATTGTTTAAACACACACAGACATGCAGTGTTGGGCCACTGAATGTTTGAGTTCAACAATGGTGGTGTAACACATAGAAATTCTTCTCTCTTGACTGTATTGTCCCTTCATTCTGTGTAATAATTCAGCTCCTATTTGTTCTTAGAAATCTTATCTTTTCCTTTGGGTACTAACTTGTTTCTCCCATGTTAGTCAGAAGGTAGGGCAGGGTGGAACCTTAGAGATTAACTGGTCTAGAGAGGCATGAGCTTTAGTAGGCAACAACCTACTTAGTCAGACATAGCTAGCATCTGACACAAAAGCTTATGCTTTCTGTTTTTTCCTAAAACCGCTTGTCACCCATAGAGCAAGTTTTGTAAAAGACACTACAGACTTTCTAAAGAAACTTAAAAACATAGACCACCTTCCCAGCAACACCCTCCTAGCCACTATGGACGTTACCAGCCTATATACCAACATCCCACACCAGGATGGCATCCAAGCCTGCCTTACATATCTACAGGAACAAGGTTACAACTCAGAATACAGACCCAAAGATATTACTGACCTTATACACTTCATCCTCAGACACAACAATTTCACTTTCAATAATCAACATTTCCTCCAGATGATGGGAACAGCTATGGGCACTAAAATGGCCCCACAGTATGCCAACCTTTTTATGAGACACCTGGAAGAAGAATTCCTCAAGAACTGCACCATCGAACCCTTGCTATACTTAAGATATATCGATGACATCTTCATCATTTGGACTGAAAACCTACAATCTCTGATTGAGTTCCATCAGAAATTCAATAGTCACCATCCCTCCATCCAACTTTCTCTAGAGTACTCCAGCACCAACATCTCCTTTTTAGACATGATGATCAGTATCCAGAATGATAAAATACAGACCACAGTATACAAGAAACCCACAGACCAACATACATATCTGCACAGAACCAGCAATCACCCTAAACACACCAAAAAAGCTGTGATATACAGCCAAGCCCTCAGATACCACCACATTTGTACTGAAGAGAACACCCGGGATCGCCACCTCACCAATCTTAAAATGGCTCTCACCCAACAAGGACACTCCTTCAGAGAGAGAGATCGCACATTTGAAAGAGCCACCTGGATACCATGTGAAGACTGCTGCAGTACAGAAGAAAAACCCCCACAAATCACACACCGCTGGTTATGACATATCACCCCTCCCTCGAACATGTACAGAAAATCCTCAAACAATTGCAAACCATACTAGAAAGAGACCTTATACTTAAAAAGATCTTCCCAGAGCCACCCATCCTAGCCTTCAAACAAGCACCAAACCTTGCTAACCTCATCACCATAAGCAAACTTCCTCAAGCCCAGAACACACCAAAAGGATCCAGACCATGCTAAGAAATGCAAAACCTGCCAACACATCACCACCCCCACTATTACTACACCCCACAACAGAGCCATCAGCATCCCTGAATCTTACAGCTGCATCTCCAGAAATGTAATATACCTCATCCGATGCACCAGATGCCCTGACGGAAGATATGTAGGAGACACCAAACAACAACTGCACACCAGAATGAATGCACACCGGAAATCTATCAAAGACAGAAATACCCAAGTACCTGTGAGAGCACATTTCTCACAAGAAACCCACTGTCTCTCCAATCTGTCAGTCCTGATCCTCAAAGGAAACTTACAAAACACTTCCCAGAGATGAGCCTATGAACTCCACTTCATCAACCTCCTGGATATTAAAAATCATGGACTAAATATAGACATTGGATTTATGACACATTATAACCTGCCTGACATCTGACTCCCCAGGTATCTCTCCACTATTCATCCCCCTTCTCTCTCCCCCGCCACCCCCCCCAACCAACCTGTCTCTCACTCATTGACTCCTCAATCTACATTTTCACTGACTACCTGTCTTATATGCATACCAGCCCAGCCTCTGGCTTCTTTACTTTTCATTCCATCTATCCAGGAAGAGCACACACCAACTGCAGAAACTTCCTTAGCCTGACAAAGGATTTTTGAACCCAAAAGATTGCTTAATAATTGTTTTCCATCTATTTAAGTTGATCTAATAAAAGATATCAGATTCACCCAAAGAACCTTGTCTGCCTATGCTTTCTGAACTACTTGGGATCTAAGATGCAACCTGCCCTACCTTCTGCCAGACTAGCGTAGCTTACCATTTCTTGCCCTATGTTCATGAAATCTTTCCATAAAACTTGTGGAATCTTTCAATAATCCAACAGAGAGATGACAAGGGCACTAACAATAAGTAAACTTGCATAGGTTTAAGTCTGTACCTTCAGCTTTTGTATAATATAAATCTGGGTCCCAGATCTAGGTCATTAGTTGTGTGAACAGATGTTTTGGCTCCTCACCTGTACTGCTGGAATCTTATTAAGACTGTAGGCATTTTAGGGAACAATCCATGACTATACCTATTTTTGCACATTACAAAATGCAGATTTAAAATTGTTCACTAATAATAAACAGATGTGACAGAGAAAGGCCGTAAGCACTCCCCTATGCAGCTACCTGCTGCATATGTATCTAAGCAGCTAACAGCTTCCTCATTATAAAAAAGTAAGACAATGTAATGACTGCAAATTACTCAGTGTGTAGTTGAGAAGTTATGCCTGTAGAAATGCTATGGTCAAATATGAATCTGGGGGTGGTGATTTCCTGGTTCGCATGAACTTACAATAGTTGTAATGTGTTTTTAACACACACTTGATGCTAATGTTACCATTTGCAGTACCCAATAGACTGATACTCATGTGCTTGCTTATGTGGAATCCAAGCTTAATATATGGATATGTAAGGTCAATCTACATGCCTTCATTTTTCAAAAGGATAGTCAACTTCAAAGATGAGCTAAAATTAGAGCTTAAAATTCTCAAGTGTGGATTTAAATCCCTGGATGAAAGCAATTTTTGGGGGGGGGGGGTCTTTTTTGTATTTTGAACCATATACAAACCTTGAAGGGGCCTTGTTAGTTATTCTGATAAGAATGTGTATAAAAGTCATGTGAAATGAGTTGGTTTCTTCCAATTTCCACTACTGGTATGCTTTAATTTCATGCAAAAAGCTGCTGAAAACCTTGCATCCCAGCCCCAATTTGAAGTCAACCCTTAACCTAAACCAAAATTCAGTCCTCACCTTCTTCTGAATGTATTTTCTATCCAATACCAAATATTAATATGCTGGAGCTGTTTGTGATATTTACCTTTGGAAGTCATATGCCTACAGGAAAGATAAGAAAAGCAACGCTTTGTCACCTGTTAAGACAGGTCTCCTCCTTACCTCAATGAACAGATATTTTCATTTTTGGAGCTAAAGTACTCTAGTTCCATAGATGTGAGCTTTCTATGGTGTCTCTGTCTATGGGACTTGGTTTTATTATGGAAGGATGTCCTGTTTGTTTTGATTAAAGCTATTTAAAGTCTTTTATTCTTTGAAGATTTTAGCCAAGAGTGTGTGGTAAGTTAGATGAATAAAATAAGGAACTATTCATATCTAGTTCTCTATCTAGCACAGGGACCACAAGACAGAAGAAAAGTTTGTTTTTCTTTAATATTTTAGAGCAATTGTTCTTAAAATCTGGGTTATCAGGATGGGATTATAGTCTCTCCTAAATTCAATTGGAGCTGGTCATCTGCTGAGTAGGTGCTAATGATGTCAGTGGAAGCTGCCCCACCCCCTACCCTACACCCCCAGTGTCATGCATTTCAACTTTTATTCCCTTCTCCCCTCTGCCTCCAAATTTCTTCAAATGCCCTCATCAGGAGAGGGAGGGGAGCAGTTTCCCTAACTCTTGAACTAAATTTCAGAAGGCAGAATACTGACACAGAACACCGTGGTTTTGTTTAAATACTGAGAGAACCCAGAGAGTAGCCTGTAACAAAATCCATAAGAGAACCTTTGTTTTCTGGAAGAGCATTTTATTTTAATAATTATGTTCAGATATTAGTCAAACTATTTTTCCTCCTATTTAGTTTATTAATAACAATTTTTAAGATTAAATCTCAGTCTTGACTTTACTAGGACATGCAGTATGGTAAGTTTTAGAACTCCAAATACACTTTGAAAAAATTATCTCTGCAAATTGCAATCTATGTAGGTTGTATAGTATAATTATAATTACACTGTTAACTTTTGACATGTTGGATCTATTGCTTGCTGAACCAATTTATTTTAATTCAATTTGCAGATTTCAGGAAACAGCAGTGAAACCAGCTTAATAGACACTTTCTTACAGGACTTAAAAAAAAGGTAATATTTATTTACGTAAGTAACTTTAAATTATAAACATTTCTCAGAATAATGGGATCCTAGTTTAGCTTGTCACAAGAGTTTCATATTCAAACTTACTAAAATGCAGACTTGAAAATCTTTTGTATTATGACAACATAATTTCAACTACACATCCTAAATGTGTTAAACTTACTTTTTGGTACTTGATTGTTTTTGGAAGTGGTCTTTAAAATGCAGTAGGTAGTCAAATTATATATATTACTGTAAAGTAAGGGGGAAATTAAGCTTTGTCTGGCAGCAGAAGGGTTAAGCCCTTTTTTGCTTTACCCGTTTCAAATTACAATGAGAAGCCTCTTCTTTCCCAGCAGGGTTGTGCTTACATTAGTCTTTAGATCTCTCTTGAAGAGAGCTGTTATATTTGTGCTTGCTAGAGTTGGAAATAACAGTTAAGAAGCTGAAAAGAGTTGCATGGATTTACAGGGTTTTTTTTTTTCAAGTAAATTCAGGGAAACACACAAATTTGATTAGTACATGCTTTAGAATTACTTTACATTAAGGCAATTCAAAAGATGTTAAAGTTATCACCAGGCTGCTGGACAAAAATATGTTACATCACCAAGGTGCAGATCAAGACGAATCTTTGATTCAGGACTTTATTTTGGAAAGAGCGCAAGGTGTACGAAGACAAAATAACAAGGGAAGATAACTCGGGGAACTACAGTGTACCAGAAGATCAACTCTTGCTAATACAGCTCCCCACTAAAGACCGGGTTATCTAAAGTTTATATAGGAATGCCTAGGTCAGCTGACAAAGTTCTGTTCTTCTGCTCCATAAATGCAGAAAAAACGATAACAACAGTGGAAAATTGGAAGTCTGAATTTCAGCTTTCTTAGAAATAACTGCAACCTGACACATTCCATAATATTTAAACAGGGAGGGGGGAATCACCGAAAATGTTGTGTTTAGAGATGACATTGACCTGAAAAATAGGTAAATTTTATTTTTCAGCCATTGGGAAAGCAGACCTCATAGGAGCTCACCACAAGTAGGACAAAGATTTTTGCCTTTTTTTTTTTTCTTTCAAGGATGAACCGAACTGTGCTCAAAGCTTTTGTGGGCTTGCTCTGGAATTGCTGGGTTCTGCTGGGTCACGCACAGGGAGGTTTAGGAGACAATCATGTCCATTCAAGTTTTATTTACAGGAGGCTGCGGAACCATGAGAGAAGGGAGATCCAGAGAGAGATTCTCTCTATCCTGGGTTTACCTCACAGACCCAGACCCTTTTCACCAGGAAAGCAGGCTTCTTCTGCACCCCTCTTCATGCTGGACCTGTACAATGCCATGACAAATGAAGAGGATACTGAGGAGATGGAGTATTCACTAAGGGGATCATTGGGAGGTGAGAGCAGAGGGATAAGAAAAGGATACCCTGCATCTCCAAATGGATATTCTCGGAGAATACAATTGTCTCGCATGACCCCCATGACCACACAGAGTCCTCCTTTAGCCAGCCTACACGATACCAACTTTCTGAATGATGCTGACATGGTCATGAGCTTTGTCAATTTAGGTATGTTGAACATTTTTTGTTTCTAATCTGTTTGACAAACTGGGGGCTTGATCCTGCAGCCTGTACAGGGTAAATCTTGCAAATTGGAGCTACGGGATTGGGCACTGGACATTGTACTATTAGTAAAACAGAAGCTGTACTAATGGTAAAGTAGCAACATTGTAGGTGGCCATGGAAAAAAGATTTCTCCAACTGTTTATATAAAGTCAGTTTCTATAACTCCCCTCTGCTGGCTTCTGTTTTCTTTCTTTCATTGATGTAATGAAAGTTTTAGCCTTAGGCCAGCTTCATTTTTTTCTTGATACTCAAAAACTCAAATACTTATGTGTATTCCTGGGCTATTTCCCTCACAGTTTTTTGTGGAGGTTAAACATGAACAAACATCAGATTGAAATATATTAAAGTCTTGAATAATACAAGAGAGGAAACAAATCAAGCCCTTTCTGACAGATTTCTTATCTTTTCAGCTGCATGGATTTTTTTTGCAATCTGCTGTTATTTGTATGTTGCTTCTGTTTTATAAACTGTGGACTGTATTTTTAATATTTTGCTGGCATGCTTAAGAGACTGGGTTGAGTCTTATTTTGTGTTATAAACAAACACAAGTAACAGATATAATACTTAATATCAGAAACTTGCAAAAAAGGTCTAGTAAATAATTCCTAAGCATTTAAAAAAGACAATTAAACCTATATAAAGAGATAAAACTAAATTAAATTGATCTTGAGTAGATGCATATCCATTAATTAGCATTACTCAATTCAATGAAAAAATCAGTTAAAAATTTCTTTAATAGAAAAGGAAACTTCCATTTCATTAAGGATATTATTTTGCTTATTATTTTTAAAATTTAAATTATAATATACTGTAAGACTGACAGCACTACCTACGTAACTTCTAATCTGACCCTAACAGCAAAGGAGTTTAACTGAAAAGCTAAAGGTTTTCAACAAGTGTTGTACAAGATCTGATAAAATCTTGCTTTCCAGAATAATACTTTCTATGGTAAATTTTTAAACATTGGCACATGTTCTGAAATACCTTTAGATTATCACACACATTTTATGGCTTTTATGTCTGCCACCTCTCTAATCCTTACAGCCGGATTTAAAATGTTTCCAATAGCTAACCTTAATGACCAGGATTTCTAGAAAATGACACCCTAGAGTTTGGTCATCATCATAATAAAATTACAATTCATTGATTATTTGGAAGATTAGAGTGAGTTTAATTTTCAGATCTTAGTTTTTAAAAGGAACAATTATATTTGGGACTTTCTTCTTTTTGTTTATGGCCTTAGAAATCAACAAGTTCCTAAAATTATGATATTATTTTAAAGGTGATTTCCTTACTGTTTCCACCCCCCCCCCGATATTATAATTGCATCTGCATATATAATTACACATAGCTACAAATTGGTTTTAGAAAATATTAAGTGTGTGATACAAGTCACCCATAGTACTCTACTGAATTTGAATTAAAATGCTAATTCTACAAAAATAATTGGAAACCGTGAGATCGCCTAAGTTATAGCAAGGCCCCGACCCTGCAAAAGTTTGGGCATGTACTTAACTGTACACACTATGGGACAGATTCTCAGCTGGTATTTCTCAGGACAGGTCCATCAGTCACTGAAGTGCATTCATGTAGCGTCTGGCTCTGTAATTGCTCTTTGATTTCAATGGGACTTCTTACTGTGAAATGTTAAACTTGTGCGGAAGTCTGCAAGATGGGCATTAAATCGGCACTAGTCTGATCCTGCGATATTTATGCAGGCAATTTCCACTGAGGTGAACTCAAATTTTGTTCCAAAAAGCATGTCTTCTATCTATTAGAATTGTAAACATATTTCTATTATTCTGGTCTATTCATTTAAGAGGTACCTTTGAGCAGTGATATTGTATATTTATTTTATATTTTTAAATGGTGGATGCTTACAGGAAAAGTTTTTTTGCTTGTTTACAATTATTAGACTGAATGAAAATATGAAGAATACCATGTTTTGTTTGGTCTCCACAAATTACTTAAGTCTATCTTGACCCTAAATTATAATGAACTCTTAAATCACTCTGAATGCCCTTCCTTCTCATGCATTCTGTATAATTGTGGTTTATGGCACACTCTCCTTTTAACATTTATTACACATATTGATGACTAATATACATTAGCTTTAACATTTTTATTAAACAATCCTATGTTTCAGAATAATTAACATAATAACTAAATATATCATTGAAACAGGTATCATTTAATATGATTTAAGACCCTGACAGCTAAGGGCAAACTCTATTAACATGCAATGAGAAAAAAATATGCAGTGATAAGTGAATGCTAACACACTATACCTTAAAATCAATAAAAGCTGATGTATCATAGTAATAACTCAAGTGATTTTAGATTTGAAACAGCTGTCAACTTCTATCAAAATAATCTGCTTTGAAGGCAAAATCTATCATGTTAATAGCAGAACTTTAATTTAATGTAGTATGTTAATACAATCTGGGATTACACAACTTTATTAATCACCATGGCATTTTAAATTGATACCACTGTATTTCCAATTATAATTGTTTAGTGCACATATGGTAAAATAATAAATATATGAGAGTAAATATGAGGTAAAGCATAATATTAAACTCGAGCTTCAGAAAATAAAATCCTTCTTGTGAGAAACACTTAAAAATTAAATAAAAAAGACAAATGGTTTTCTATGAAAGAAAAAAACACTATCTACATGATAATTTTAATTAAAAAAACAGTGGGAAAGAGTTCTAAACTTCTCATCTTTCAAAGCAAATTTAAAAAACACCAGTACAGGAATTTCAATTATGACAACCTTCAAGAAGCCAGGAGAGAAAAAAAATGAACATATTTTACGTCATCTGAAGTTAAAATAGTAAGCACATGCTGCTTATAATGATTTATGGCCCCTTCTTCCTTAAAAGATAGGACAGAACAGGGACTAGGTACTTTTGCATAATTGTGTACAGTGCTATGTGCATTGGCAGCTTTCCATAAATATTGATGACCATAACAGGAGAGTTAATTGGGGTTGGTCCAAGCAGACAAAGAATAAATCCCCCCAAAAATTCACCCCAGAATTTCCAATGATGTGTTCATAGCATATTGCCTACAACTTGAAGGCTTCTTTGTTTTTTTTGTCCATGGGATTTTTTTTTCCTCCCCCCCACATTATTATACTTTGACCTAGGCTGTTACAAATAACTGACTGTAGTTTATAGTTGTGGCATCTTCTTTTTGGCTAATCTCCAAAATCACATGTAGAATACCCTATTTACAAGAGAAGGGGCAAGTCTTATAATACTTGTATAGCCTGTATTCTTCTTCTATACTCAGAATTTTGCAGGAGGAACAAGTAGCTTAAAAAAAACCCCAAACAAAAGTACAAGTTATTCTTTGCCAAACAATAAGATTGAATCAAAGCAGAAATATGGTTGAGGTTTTGGACCAAAGAAACAGCAAAGACTTTAACAATTGTGTTTACGCATTTCCAGTAAAAGGAACTGAGTTTTCCATATAATATCACAATGACCACTAACACCACTATACTTAAGGGTTTCTCCACATTGCTATTAAAATGTCCTGTATTTTCCTTTGTTTTCAACTCATCTGTAACTTTTGCTCTGAGAAGATATTTGAAGTTACTAAGCTGATTTGTTTTCCTTTTTTTTTCCTTTTCTATATTTGGTTTCAATAGATTTAGCCATTTTTATATTACATGGGTGGTAAAATAATAAAATCTGTGTTTTCAATTATTCTTTTTCCTCAATATAAAAATGGTTTACATTAAAACACAAAATGAAAAAAACTGCAACTGTAGAAGGTCATTATAAAATTTTTGAGCCTGAGCCTTGTATGCTAAAGAAGGGAAAGACTGTCATATTCAGCTTTAAAAGGCAGCTAAAGCATCTGAACAGACATTATTCTCTTGCAAGAACTTTTTCTGCTAATCTTTCACTTTTAATAAAAACGTGCCATGCCTTTGGAAATGATTATTGAATCAAATTCTTGCATCAAATAAGATTTTCTTGGACAAGCATGAAATACTGCTTACTTATTTTCTTCTGTCCTTGGAGTTTGTATTGTGTTTTGAAGATATTATTTATGGTCATTTTTAAAATGTATACATATGGAATCTATACAACTTACTGTGCTCATTTAATACTACAAACATAGTAAAGATCTATTTTTGTGGAATCTGTTATCTTGTAGTCCATATTAAGTGTACTTCTAAATCTATTAATTTATTATTTAAATTATATACAAAAAACAAAACAAAACAGGAGCTCCTATTCATACTTAGGTATTGCTCAGAGAGATGAATTTCTTAAACGAAATTAATTAATGTGATATAACCTTTCACTCTAGAGTAACCAATCATTAGTGAGAAGTACTAATTTATAAAATGTCTGGGATGGTGAAACCCCCCGCCCCCCGCAACTAGTGTTGATATATGCTGATAAACCCCTCCCCTCATCAGAAACCATTTTTTCTTTCAATTTTTTAATGTAGTCAGGTTCAGATGATCTAGACTTAATTTAGCTCTGAGTAGATTTCTTTGGCTATTCTACTGTATTTACTTCCCAAAAATAGATAGGCTTTTAGTGGAAATGTTGACACAACTTCATCTGGTACGATGGTGCTATTATAATCTTGTGTTACATGGAAGTGCTATTACAGAAATCAAGTGTTAAAAAGCAGCACAGCCCAGAAACCTTTATTATTGGTATAAAAGTACAGTCATGAAGATTTGTTAAATAAATACTCTCAAATCACTGGTCTCTTTATTTTATATAAAAATTCAAAGGAGTAAATTTAGCAAGAAATTGTGTAGAAAGTTAGTCTTATTTATACTCATCCAAATAAAATCCTTGATGGCATATTACATCGTTTCATTCTTCCTCTTAATACAATTTCAACTCGTCCAATTAATAAGCAGAAACAATCCAGTGTGACTTAGGTGTACAATCAAATATAAAAAAGAATTAGTAATAACTGAAAAATTATTCACTATAACCTCTTCACTCAATGTAGTTAGCACTTGAGTTTGATTCCAGTAGAGAAATGCTGTCTGTCTTACTTTTGTAGAAATTATACTATTTTGTTTGTTATATTTATCTATTTTATCTGTCCTTTGAAATCTTTCATATTATATTAACTTTATGAACTATATAGACTTACCTCTGGATAGATTTTTGCATGTTTCATAAATATCATCTAACAAACTAATGTTTTTATAACTGTCAATTAATTTTTTTTGCCAAAGTTAACACTTTAAATCCAAGTAAGTTATTATACCAACTCAGCCAAAAAAATGTCAAGCTCTCCATTAACTGGAGCATAAAACTGTCCTACTTCCCTTGCCGACAGATTTGAAAAAAAATAGCAGATAAACTGAAGAAAACTGGTTTAGCAGATGGTTAGAAGTGCATGGTGAAGGGCTACATATATATGTATATGTTATTATTGTTATTCATATTTTTCCCATTGGGAAGAATCGCTGACCCGGTTCCATTGCTTCTTTAATATGTGTTGCTTTTCCAGACTAAACACAGACTTTGGGTGGGGATACAGGGGTTGTACATATTGTACTGTACATAGTTTCCCAGGAAAATACAAACTCATTGTGCGCTGGCTGTTAGAGAGGAACAGAGAGGCTAGTCGGGACTTGTTTTCTGTGGAACTTCTTAGAGGAAAAATAAGTCTCCCGTGGGGATGTCAAGATGCTGCCCTGACTTTTATGCTTCAGCCCCTTTCCTTGTTCCCAGTCTCTCTATAAACTGTCAGATAACAGGCCAACTTTGGCATATATGTGGTTTCTTACATTTATTGCTGCTATTATTACTTTCTCTAAACATAATAAGGTGTAAGAGTTTTAGCACTGCCACCCATCTACTGGCAAGTAACTGAAGTATCTGTGACATGAACAGCTCCTTTCTTTTTCTTTTTCAGACTATGGAAATTCTTTTTGCTTTGTTTTCTGGGGCCCACAGGTGAACTCAGTTTAATAGAAAATAGGAAATTGATTGATTATGGTATAGTTATTGTAGATGTTTTCTGGTGTTTCCACCAGACTGAGAATGATCAGTTTATGAAGTGCCAGTTGCAGACTCCTGAGCTAAGTACAGACAAATCCAAGGTTGAATCAATTCAATCTTTGTAGCTTAGTCTAAACTGTGGAGATTGAACCAATAAGCAAGTGAACAGACATTCACTTTTGTTTCCTGAAGTGCAGCCACATGCTTGCAGTGGCCCAGGCCAGAAGCTGGGGGTGCTAGAGCACATCCCCCTGCTCAGCTGGAGCAAACAGCTTGCCTACCTTATGAGGAAGGGGAATGGGGGCTTGCGGGGGAGGTGAGGGGACTATGAGTTAACTTGAATCTGGAGGGGATCTGGGACAGAAGTTCAATAAGCTGATTTAACCTAAATCAGTTAAGTCTGATACTACATCCATCCAGGTTTATTTTAAACCAGTTTGGGCCATTTTGCAAGTGGTTTATGTGAACTGAATTTCTGCTGTGTTACATATTTGAACCAGTTTCCTATGACTTATATCACCTTATGTGTAATTTCTATCCCTAGCCCTACTAAAGAAAACTTCCTCAGGGTTTCAAAAGAGCTCTGGCTGTTACCAGACTTTAATGATTTCTTATACTTTTCCTATCCACTCCTTGTCTTCTTCCCTATTTATATTACAACCATCCACATCAGCCAAAGCAAGTCACTGCACTTAAATTTTTTGTTTATTTTATCTTGCCATGGAGAAAATGACAGGAGGTAAAAGCTGTAAGAACAGAAGATGGCACAGGAGAAGGGGAAAGAATGGACTAGAAAAGTGAATGAGATCAAAGTGACAGAAAAGAGGATGAGAGGAGGGTGATTTGAGAACGTGTCTCATTCCCAGTGTGGAAATGATGATCTGCAGCATGACACATTACATTTGAGAATGAAGTTGGAGAACTTTCAGAAAAAATGTTTGAGTGAGTGAGGAGGTTTTTAAAGCCCTGCAGGTGGAGGGAGGGAATGGGATTCTTCAGGCTCCCTCGTGGTGAAGCAACTACCTCAACAACCCCAAAGCATTTGGCTCCAGAGGCAAATCTTTTCATCCTAGCAAAATAAAACACAAAAAAACCCACTTCAGAATGTGTGTGTGTAAGGAGTACACAGACAGGCTACTAACATTTACAGTCATAAATAACGTAGTAGCGAGCTTTTAAAAACCACAGGTTAAAGGATGAGGACTGCCATGACGCACACAGAGAGGCTGAGATCAGAGGAGCAGCTAAATGGGGTCAGGAAGAACAATGAATCCCCTTGTTCTGAGTCATATTTATGAGTGCTTCATTGCACCTAAAGTTCATATTTTATTGGCAAGGCTGTGGGGTTTCCCCATTTGCTCATCTCTTAAAATAACACCCTTGGTTAAAATTTTCTATAAAACACACAAGTGCTACAACAGGGAGAATCTGTCAAGCCTGACAACTGACAACTGTTCATTTTGGTAGTGGGGTTTGTAGGGGCAGAAGTTGGATGATATTTTTTATTGGAATTTGAATTCATTTCTGTGCAGCCCCCTCTCCCTCCCAAAACAACTGTCAACTGAGTACCACAAGTAGCAGTATTATAGCCCTACCTTCAGTCAGAGTTTTTTCAAGCATAACACATACAGATTAATCCTCCTGTAGTGAAAATGGAGCAATAGTTTCCAACCATTTTGAGCAATAGTATAGTTAACTAGATTAAGACACTGGCTGTGTCCTTCCCTGCCTGTCACCTCTCACTGACAAAATTACCCCACAATGACAAAATTGGTGTGTGGAGATGGAGATACATATCCTTTGTGGCAGATTAAGGGCTGGGCATATTGGTTTTTGGCAAAGGGTTTTGGCCCATGAATTTCATTTCATATGAACTAGATTTCTTTGGACACAATGTTGGTGTTGTTTTTTAAAGACCCTTACATTTAATTGTAGCAACATGAAGAAAAGTATCTTGTGGAAAATACTGTAAACCTCAATGGCCCATGAAATTCCTACACATTAAATCATTTACATTTTTTCTTAAATTACCTGTGAAGGAAAGGCCTTTCAACTCTAAGTCAGGGCAGAAAAAGGATATGTATGTATTCAAATGATTTGTTAATATTGTTTCATAAATTATTTCACATATACTTGCAGAATTATTTTTAAAACATTTCTCAGATTTTTGTGATCTAGACAGAAAAATCAGTAATTTACAAATGACATGGCTTACCTGTGGAAACAGCTTGAGCTGATTTTTTTTTTATATAGGTCATGATTTTCATGCTAATAAAGCCAAGCTCTAGGAAGAGAGTGTGTGGTGATACTAAACATTATGAGTTTCCTTAGAACAGGCAGGAAATGATACCCACTCATCCCAGATATCAAGAACTATGCAACTATACAAATCTCAGTCTGAAAAAATATGTATAAAAAAGGAGTAATGGCAGAGTTACTAAAAGTGCATGATGGAAGAGCAGATGCAGGAGAAAAGGAGAAAATCCAGTGCAGAGTGCACTGCTAGCAACAGTTTCTGCCAGACACCATACACACGGGTGTTCCCTGCACTGTCCTGGGGTAAAAAAACTCCACACTGAAAAATCCTGGGGTCAAAAAAACCCACACTGAAAAAAGGGGAGTGGTGCACATGGCAGCAGCTCAAGCCACCCAAACCAGAGCCTGGCTGGCCAGAGCAACACTCCATCTTCTAGCCAGGCTCCCAGCTGCAGGAGTACTGTGGCTGCAGCTCTCTGAGGCCCCTCGGGCCCCAGGTAATGTTGCTGGGGCCAACACAGGTCCCAGCCTGTTGCTGGTCCCAGCCACCCCTACCACACCCAGGGTAACCTACTGTACACCAGAGAGCATGTGGCATGGGCATTCCCCAGGGACAAGTAGCAGTGGCACAAGGTGTGCTGCTAGTTGTCCCCGAGCAACAATCATCTGTGCTTGTGAGGATGCGGCCCTATTGTGCATTCCTTTTGGGGGTTGGAAAGTATTATTTTGAAAAATGGTGTCAGTAGATTGCTTTAGTTGATCATTATGAAGACCTGTTACTTTTAAGGCAGATAGTTGTATAAATGGAACAAGGAATAATTAAGAGTAAATTAGTAAAAGTCATAATGAAATTATACCGATTTTATTTAATCCACACAGCTGTTGTTTTGGCTACTTAGTTCTTGTTTAATAAACATAGAATTTGCCCAATTTTAATATAAAAAGTCTGTATATTGTGTATGTAGATATCACATATCTCTTACAATTTTAGGCATTGTGGTTATTTTTTATTTAATAAAATATCAGAATAAATCATACTATACTTTCTCATGAGTAGTATTTAGCGTTAGTAGCCCTGGCCTTTCCAGGCTGTCTGCTTGCACCAAAGTTTATCAGGTGATTGTTTGACCCCTTGTTAATTGTATTTAATTGCATCCTTTGTCACATTTTGAAATAAGGATGGAAGTTTATGGATCTGTTTGGCAGAGTAAAGACTAATAACAGCATTGGAGATTATTGTGAGGGGCCCGGTTACCTCTTATTTAGTTCAGTGAGAGCTGAGCAGCGCTCGATAGTTTGAAGAATTATACCTTTAAACTCCTCTTTTTCATACATAGGTATGTTGGAGAAAAACAAGAAGAAGTAATCCTTTTTCTTTTTTTCTTTCTGCTAATGGCTTCTTCTCTCTGCTCCCCAGCTTTGGAGCTTTTTAAAGTCCTCAAAATCAGTGAGGAGCCTATATCCTGTTTATCACCAGCACAGACTAGATTATACAGAGGAAAACATGAGAGCCATGCCTCTGTTCCCATGAGAGAACTTGCTCTCATTCTCTAAGACTTTGTAGTCCCTTTTCTTTAGTGTTGCCAGTTCTTATGAGCTTATTGTGAGTCTTCTGATATTCCATAATTTTCTTGGAATCCTGTAATTTGTGAGAAGGTCTGCTTTCATTTAAAAAAAGTTTTTAGACCTTCGTGGTTGCAGAAGCAAACTTGAAATGCTCAAAAATGAGAAGGCAAAGAAAAGACTCCAAAATGTGCTTTTTTTTTTTCAAAGTAGAACGATTTTTAAGCCAATCATTGTGACTCATCTTTTTCTAACAGTTAATGCTTCATCAGCTAAGCACTGGACCGAGAAACATAGCAGAGGAGGAGAGCAGCACAGCTCTGCATGTGCTGTATCCCCACACATGTCGTGTAGTTACCATCAGTGCAGTGTGGGACAGTAACAACCCCACCTGCATAGGTAACTGTAGCACGCCCTTGCAGTCACACTAGTCCTATCTCTTACCCTGGTTTCACTAGGGTACTCCTCCACCTGCCATACTTTTGATGATATAAATTTGGGAGGCTCCCTCAGAATAGTAGAGTGAGCGTTGGAGTGCTCCACTTTGTCCTGCTTATCATTGGATTACTCTGTCTGACCCAATCTGTCTCTCTGGGGCCTGCTCACCCCACACTTAGGCTCAGTCCCCTGCACTCTAGGGCCTGCAAAACCATTCCTGCCCCACTACACCTTCCCTCTGGGCATCTTAAAGCCACCCCATGTCTCACAGAAAATGCAAACCTTGAAAGAAAACCATAGGCAAACTCATTTTGTTATCTCTGATGTTCAGAAGAACTCTTTCTGTGAGCCTAGTCTGGCTCAGAACTGACTCTTCAGCCTAAGAGCACTATTTAAATCCTCTGCTTAGCTCCTTCCCTTCAAGTCACCTGATGTGGACTTCTCATGTGGACACAGAGGTTTCTTGCTTTACTAATTAATGGTTGTTTTTTTTAAGCCTGCCTCTCTGTGGCCTCCACCTCCCACTTGCCTCTCTGCAATCAACCTTACAGCTCTGCATTCAGCTTCTGTCTCTCCAGTAACAGGGGTTAGGGCAGGGGTGGGCAATTATTTTGGGTGGAGGGCCGCTTACTGAGTTTTGGCAAGCCATCGAGGGCCGCATGATAGGTAGCCAGGAGCAGATAAATACTAATTTTCTAAATTTTTAGGGGCCCCACAGGCAGGATAGAATGGCCTGGCGGGCCGCATCCGGCCCCCAGGCCGCATTTTGCCTACCCCTGGGTTAGGGTCTCCTGTTACAGAGACATGCCACATGCCCAGTGCTGCACTAAGGATAGGAATATTACAGATGTTTGGGGTGTTCTATATGCAGAGCAGAGCTTTGTAGCATGATCTTTTGACAGTGTAGACATACTCTTGAACTGGACGTCTTGTCTTTCTACTAGAAACTGTATTACAAGAGTTCCCCTAGATCAGGGGTTAGCAAACTGCAGCCTGCTAAACCATTGGATCTGGCCTGTGGATGTAGGGCTTTGGCAACAAGGGACTTTGGCTGAAGTTGCTTTTCCTGGCTTGTCACAGAGACAAGCTTTGCTGGTGGCCACGTCCTAGTAGCTGCCTGCCTGCCCACTCACCTCTGAACCAGGCTGAAGCATTCTGGTTCATAGCCAGAAAAGGTTGCTCTACTCTAGTTCTATCAAGAAAGAGAATGAGATAACAAGTCAGATGACTTTCTGTTCTGAAATAAGTGAAGATAAAAGGGAAAATAAACAATACAATTAAATTGAGATGACCACATCTTCAACTAGCTTAATTAATACAGCTCTTAACTTCAGGGCTAGGTAAAGACATTCAAAAAGCCTGAGGCAGAACCAGTTTAAGTAATGAGGTAAGGTTTTTGTAAGCAGCATAGTTCAGAACAATAGTGAGCAGAACATACATCTGCACCTTGGTAGGGGAGGAGGGCGGCAGGGTAACTGTTAGATCGGGTTTTTAAACCAGTCTCTGTGTGTCAAACTTCTGTTCTGTTATGAGTATAGGCTGGTTTTATGTGCCTAATTTTTCTTTTGTTACAGGTATAGACTAGTTTCTGATCCCTTCTACTGGTAAAAGTATAATGTCTTTACCTGGCCCAGTAGAGCAATGCTGGGTTTGACCCCAAGATTTTAAGAAAAGAAATCTGAAAGGAAAGGAAAGATTTTAAGAAAGAAACATTTCTTTTTCTAAGTGTTTCATGAAGAATTAACATTGGTTGTGGAAACTTGTATAAAAATCTATGTCATCCAATATTTGTCATGTTGTTGCTGGAATTTAGAAGCTGGTTAACACTAAAATATGCACATTTAGGCAGATATGGTACTATTGGTGAACCTGGCTACTCAATAAGAATTGAACACTAAGTATTAGAGGTAGCCAAAACAAAATCTACAGGTTATCTATAGCTGTTTATGTTTATTTGTATAAGACATCATCCATCTTAACAAAATAGGTGTTGTTATCAGCATGCTAGGTTAAAAAGCAAAACATAACAAAAGCTGAATAATACAATAATCTATTCAAAAGAGCAAAAATTATGCATATTTTGCAGTATCAGCCACCCATAAATGAAACTGAAACCTTAATAAAGGAATTGTAAATTTAGGAGAGATTTCTTCCAACTTGTAAGACAAGTTAACAGTATTTATCAGAGTGAATCAATTTAGGTGACATTTTAGGATGCAGTCATTTTATTTTTCAAGGTATCATGTCAAAGCACTGTATACGAGTATGTGAATGCGTGTGTGTTCGCTTGTAATCACATCAGAGAAGCAATGAGTTTAGAAAGTGGCTAAATAACCAAATGTTATAATGACCTCATTTTCTTTACTTTTGTCTTGGAAAATCCAAGGTAGCCCATGTTACAATGTGAACATACAATATAGAGGTCACAATGTGCAAGCACTGGGGTGAGGGGTGGGATTTGAATACTTAAACTGAGATAAAGCTTGATTGATTGCATATAATAGCCAAATATGGTATGAAAACATTTCAGACTTGTTTGTTAATCCTGTGTTTAGAGGGCAACCTGCTGCACTATTTGAAAGAAACATCTTTAGTTAACATGGCATGACACCTGTTGGAATATACTGTGGTCTGCACACAACCACATTGTTTCAGCTTGCTTCAGGAGAAAAGGTTGCATTGAGCAAATTGGGAAACAAAGGGCACCTATACATGTGCAACAAGGCTGTTTTGACATGCTGTAATTACACCTTGTTGGGGCATAATTGATTAATTGTGTCTGCTGGAGTGTGGTAATTAACATGCTCCAGCAGACTCCAGCGTCATGTGTATCAGTGCCCCTGTGCTGAAAAATGGTGGTAAAGGTACTTTAACTAAAGCTCATTTGATGAGCTTTATTTAAAGTACCCACACTGCCATTTTTCAGTGTGAGGATGCTGACACATGTGATGTCCTGGGTGCTTTAATTAGCGCAGCTCTCAGAGTCACTCTAAGTAAAGTGTCCATGAGGTTTTCTATATGTGGAATGGACACATAGGTTTGTTTTTTAAAAAAAATAGACTAAATATTAGATTACTAGTCATTTCTAGCCTTAGAAGTAACAGGGGTTTAGTGTAAACATCTGTGGAGGTAGAGGTTGATCCTACACTGGATTGTAAATGCCAGATTTCTTCGTAGTCCTGGCCCTAACTTCATCCCATTTGAATTAAAAATACTCAGTACCACTTCTAATAGCTAATTTACCAAACAAAAATATCTTTGTTTCTGGAGTTAGTGGCTGAACAGTCAAAATTGTTTCATATAAAATACATCTTGAAGATGTTGTATTAGTTGTTTCAGAGGTGAATTGTGTTTATGGATAACTCTGCAATCATTGTGAGTGATTTGTCCAAGAACTCATGAGGGGCTTATATTTCAGTGAAACTTCATGTTGAAATGCACAAGAGAAGTGAAGACTTAGATGGAAAAGCAATTGAAAGGCAGGGATGAATAAAGCATCACAGAAAAGAAAATAATCTCTAAAAGGATTAGTGACCAACTGTATCTCTGACCACACGAGGAATATCAAATCTACCCTGCCTTCTACCATGGCATGACACAAGGGATCTGTGAACAGCAACATGACCTGCCTGCTCAGGATGCACTATTCTGGAACCAGAATCATACGAAGTTAGGGTTGGAAGGAAACTCAGGAGGTCATGTAGTCCAACCCCCTGCTCAAAGCAGGACCATCCCCAACTAGATCATCCCACCCAATCCTTTGTTTAGCAGGGTCTTAAAAATCTCCAAAGATGGAAAGTCCACAAGCTTTGTTGGTGACCTGTTCCAGGGTTTTAATACCCTTCTGGTGGGAAAATTCTTCCTAATATTTAACCTAAGCTTCCCTTGCTGCAACTTGAGACTGTTGCTCCTTGATCTGTCATGTGCCACCACTGAGAACAGTTTAGCTCCAATGGTTTTTGCTCCCCCCCCCTTTTCAGGTAGTTGAAGGCTGCTATTAAATCCCCCCTCAGTCTTCTCTTCTCTAGACTAAATAAGCCCAGTTCCCTCAGCCTCTCCTCATAAGTCATGTGCCTTAGCCCCTGAACCATTTTCATTCCCCTCTCTTGGACTCTTTCCAATTTTTCCACATCCTTTCTGTAGTGGGGGCCAAAAACTGAACACAGTCAACTCCAGATGTGGCCTCACCAGTGCTGAATAGAGGGGAATAATCACTTCCCTTGCCTTGCTGGCAACAGTTCTACCAGCACAGGCCAGTATTCCATTAGTGTTCCTGGCAACAAGGGCACACTATTGGCTTATATTCAGCTTATTGTCCACTGTAACTCCCAGGACCACTTCTGCCCAGCCAGTCAGCCCCCAGGCTGTGCTGGTGCATGGGATTGTTCCATCCTAAGTGCAGGACTTTGCACTTGTCCTTGTTGAACCTCATGAGATTTCTTTTGGCCCAATCCTCCAATTATTGTAGGTCACTCTGAATCCTAGCTCTACCCTCCAGTGTATCTACTACTCCCCCTAGCTTGATGTCATCTGCAAACTTGCTGAGGGTGCACTCTATGCCATCTTCCAGGTCTTTGATGAAGAGATTGAATAAAACCAGCCCTGGGGCTCTTCATTTGATACCGAGCCATTGATTACAACACTCTGAATCTGATTATCCAGCCAGTTTTCTATCCACCTTACAGCCCATTCATCCAGCTCATAGTTCCTTAGCTTGCCTGTCAGAATGTTGTGGGAGACTGTAACAAAAGCCTCCCTAAAAGTAGCATAGATTAGTGTGGTTTTGGATGTGTTTCCATTAGAAACAGAGCTTAATGTAGTCTGCTCAGCTCAGTGCCACAGTAAGCTGGCTGTACTACTTCTGGTGCATGAAGTATATGGTCCCATAGTGCCATACTGACCACAGAATACCTTTGTGCTATTCCACAGCTGCTGTCCTATCTCAATCACGGCCATTTTTTCCCCTTCACATTTGTGCTTTTCTTTCTTTCTCTTCTCTCCTCCCTATTTCATTTCGATAACATATTCTTTCTTATTTCTATTTTTTCCATTCCTTTTATTTTGCTTGTACATTATTTGGGGTCTCCTTTGTGTGTGTCTCTACAACAATAGAAAGCTACCTGTTGCTAAGGAGTAGGCACGCACTGTGATACTACCTGTGGCTGAGCTGAGATCTCCACTAGCATAAAAACTGGTGTCCCAGACTGTCCATACCACCAAAAAGTTATGCTGTCTATTGGCTTTGAAGGGTGTGTACAGCTGTTCACTGCACCCAGTTTACATTTACAAAGCATGTGCAACCATGTGCTAATGCTGGGAACTGCATAGGGAACCTGGTGTAAGTAATGGGTTAGGGGCAGAGGCAGGCAGGATTGTAAGGTGGGGTGGGGCTAGCAGGTCTGCTGGAGGGTTTGGCAGGTCTAGGAGGATTGACAGGAGCAAGGGGGGCTGGTAGATCTGTGGGGAAGGTGGGGTTATCCATCTAGGAGTGCGGGGGTTAGGGGGCTAGAAATAGCCAGGTCAGGGTTGGGGGATAGGAAGAGCACAGCCCTGGGGCTTGAGTGAGCAACTGGCTTTTCCTGGCACTGGGACTAAGCTCTGAATCATACAGGCTTTCGATAGATTTGGTTAAACAGTTCCAGGTCTAATTTAGTTCACCTGGTTAGGTCAATCTAAATGTAAAAGTTGTATGTACCTGAAGACATCTTTGTTGCTATATCCTAAACTTCATATTGGTTCTGAGGAACAAGACTTAGGGGATGGTATTAGGAGCCAGTGTGCTTCTCTTCTAACTTTTAAGAATTGTAAGCTACTACCTACTGGAATATAATTAAACATTCATAGATTTGGGTGAGTTCTAAATTAACTTGGGTCATTCAAGAAAAAGTTTTGGGTGTCACAGTAGACCATCTAGTGAAAATACTGTGCTGAGGCACTCAATGTGAGAGAATATTAGAGTGCATAAGAAATGCGTTATTTGTTCCCAGAAACTCATGATTTTGGCAGAGGAAAGCATGTTTCAAACACGTTCTGCACTCAGTACAGCCACTCTGATTCCTATTACAAGCATGCATGATGCAAGGTTATTATCAAGCTGAATGCATTCATGGGTTTACAGATTCTTTAAGGGTTTAAATAAACTGCAGTTCTGTATTTCCTTTGAGTTTTATAATAATAAATTTAACTAAATCATTACGTAAGTTGCAGACCTAGAGTGCTACGACTGAGATCTGAAGATCTGAGGGTTGTTTTTTTTAGGTGACTATGTTGTCATATAATTGACTGTCAAATGTGTCCTTACCCAAAAAGTGTATAAATCACTGCTGCTCCTGACTTAGTAGAGCTACATGGACTTACACTAGCTGCATACTTTGTCCAAAGTATTTTGTGTATATGCATTTCAGTGTATTTAAAATGTCTTGCTAGGAATATATATTATATAATGTGTTGAAGTAATTTTGAAATGCTCGGACATAATAAGCCTTTTTCTCTGTGTTCTCTAAATTAGATATTTTGGATTGTTTTTTCATCTTTGTAACAGCTGGATTGATTTTGTTGAATGTTTAGTCAAAGTTAAAATACAGCATTTTAAATGAAAGCTAAATGCAGCACAGTTATTAGTAACTATAACATGTGGTTGTCTATTCATCCCCAGCTATTTGAAAGGTTAAACGATTCTTGTTTTGCCTAATCAGAAATTGTTTCCATGTTTTAAACTAGTCTTATATCATACCAAAATGTGACTCATTGATAATTTTGGCTTTGATTGGTAGTGTGATAACATTAAAACACAATAATATTAAAATATCAGCCTCCCCTATAGATTTGGGTATGCTTTAAAAGGTGTTTTTAAAAGATGGAATTAAACATTAGATGAAGTTGGTCAAAAATGTGCAAAAGGTAATCCCAGCCTTTTTTCCTGTCCACGTGCAGGGGCGCTGGACCCGTTGATCTGTACCCATTCATCTATAAGGTCCCTTCCAGCCCCTAACAACTATGAATTGCCTCCATTAGGTAGAAAAGTAGGGCTTAGCAAGGTTTGGGAAGACAGATGTGCTGCAGCCTAAAGTCTCTGGTCCAATGCTTCCGGTAAAATGGTCCTCAGCCTTCTCACAAATTATGCTTCAACTGCAAACTCTTTGATTGCCAAAACAGTTGCAGCTCACCCCAACTTCCCTCCTCCCTCCCCCCCCCCCCCTCAATTTCCTTACCGTCTTACTCCTTGTGCCAGGGGTGTAGGTTGTAGCTGTGTTGGTCTAAGGACATAGGCAGACAAGGTTCCTTGGGTGAATCTGATATCTTTTAATAAAAAGATATCAGATTCACCCAAGGAACCTTGTCTGCCTACTCCTTGTGCAGTTTTCATTACTAGTGAATCACAGATGAACCTAAAATGAAAATTGAATGAGATTGCAGTATGTCAAGGGAGAATTTGTCCATGAAAGTTCAACAATTAGAAACCAAAATGTGTTTGGTCCTTTTACTCCTACATATACTATAGACTTGGCCCAATAATTAGTTTTGAAATATTATCTGACATGTTGAACGGCAACGAAAGTTTGAAAGGTTTTATTAGGCAGTGAGTTCTCATAAGGGTTTTTGTACACTTCTGGTTCACTAACCTGAAGGCTGCATTGGTTTGACAAACTGATTTTTAGGGGAGAACCTGGTTACAATTGTAATCTTTCTTTTATCATTGCAACATTTTCTGTGAAAGAAAACTACAGCTAAATATCAGGTGGGAAATGGACTACATTGGTATGTAGTAGATTTTTCATATCCAATCAGGAAAAATTGATAACTTAATTGAAAAAAAAAACAACCCATGAAAAAGTTAATGCTGTGGTTCTTGAGGTAATCAGAATATGTTCTTTTCTGCCTTTGTCATTGCATAGTTGAAATGAGCCTTCTAAAAGGATTGAAATAAAGATAGAAAATTTGACTTGCCTGCTTGAAATGGGAGCTCTACTGTATTTTGATCTATAGCTACACTAATATTCTATTAACTTTTTAAAGACTTGGTTTCCTTTGTAGGAATGTAATGTTGGCTTCCTCTCTAATAGGTATGCCAATATGAATGAGGCTGTTGATATATAACGTACTGCTGTACTAAATAAGGGTCCTTGTTTGTTGTTTACATAGTCCATCCCCAAACAAACAAAAATTCGCTACCTTTTGAATGAGATTCTTTCTTGAATGAGATCATTTAATGGCATACCAATGGCATTGGTATGAATTGAAATGAAATGAAATTGGTCCTGAATTTGGCTAAAACAAATAGCTAAGAGGCACCATTGCAACTACTTTGTACTGTGTTTTGTGCATCCCAGGATCTTGGCCACGGGATTCATTTGAAGTGTTGCCTCTTAAGTCCCCAAAGGATAAGGCTCAACATATAAAGAAAGGAAGAAAAAAAATAACTTTTGTTCTACTTTGTTGGCTCTTTCTTGCTTTTTTTGTGATGATGATAATGCAGTACTAAGCATTTGATAGTGCTTTGCACTTCCAGAACTATGTCATAGCAGGAAATAGCCTATCCTTTTCTCTCTTTCTCTCTCTCTCTCTTATTTATCCTTCTTACTTTATTGGCAAGGATTTAACTAGTATAGGAAAGGCATGTTGTCATTTTTCCACTTACAATATCAACTACAAACCTGCCAGAATTTAATAAGTATTGGAACACCTACAGTCTCACACTTGTTTTGACTTGTAGAGCAAGTGCACATAACTTGGAAGATGTAGAGAAATGTAAATTGAATGAATATCACATGTTTATAAGCTAACTTTTTCATCAAACTTTTAGCTAATGAGGCTAGTAGTTTCCCATATATATATATATATATATATATATATATATATATAATTAATTTAGACTATAAAAAAGAATGAAAGATACTTCAGGTTGGCTCATTACAGACGGATTATGTTAGAAGTTTACCCATGGTAATAGAGGACACCACTGTGCCTTTCTGACAGTAGTGCATGTTGGAGTTTATGTAAAAGACGGATATTGTAACATACCTGGGAACTCTTCGGAGTATTGTGGAAGATATCTCTCTACTCTAGAGAAGGCAAATTCCAGGAGAAATGATGAAGGAAGTAATCCTCCAGCTTTTCAACGTATATTTAAAAGAGGAAAATGTATATTTCCAAAAAAAGAGGAAAAGGTATATTATATCACATATCAGGGTTCTAATCCAAGAAAATTTTTCATTGACAATCTGAAAATTTTTACTAATACCCAAACTTTTCTTCTATCACATATTTTTACTGATATATGTTTTACACAATGTAAATGTAAATCTTCTGCCAGGTCCTGCTCTGATGCTAATCCCTAGTCAGAAGGGTTGGGTTCACATTTAGGGGTTTAACACCAAACATAGTAAAAATGTTTTTTAAAAAGTTTGGTTGTCATTAAAAAGTATTTAGTAAAAAGCATTTTCTTCGGTGGCAAACTTGGTTGACTGAAGCAATGTTTTTACATACTGCTGCCCAGGGGTCTCCTAAACACCTCCATAACCTGCTGCCCACCATTTATCCTTCCCCCCACCAAATGGAAGGGGGTCCCTGCACAGGCACCAAAGAAGCCTACCTGCAACCCGGAAGTATTACAGGATAGAAAGTAGCAGCAGCGGCATGTGGTTGGGGGGGCAGGGGTAGTGGCGGTGGTTAGAGCAGTGGTTCTCAACCATGCAGCTCTCGATGTGTTATGTGGGCCACACCCATGCAACTTATTTCCTGCGTATCCATTGGAAAAATGTTTTGTTTTTTAAAACAATGGGCCAGAGGACTGTGATGATTAGGCTACGGGTTGAGAAACACTACTTTAGAAGCTTCCTGCAGGGTGCTGTGCTTCCACCCAGAAACCAGGTAGCATTGTTCTGCTCTGCCTGTCCTTCAGCACTCACCCAGGTTTTTTTCTGAGGGATCTTTAGTAAAGCAGACTAGTAATTTTATTTTTACAGACAGTTCAAATTTATTTCCAGATTTCCTGAACAGGTTTTTTACTGATTGGTCATAAATTTAAGGACAGTTAGCACCCTTGCCATACACCCTGCTACCTTTCATTCCTGCCTCCAATTTCCTTTTTCTCCTTTATACATAATTGGTGTCTGCCATTTCTTAAAGTTGATTATATTACATTGACATTTTGAGGGTAGTAGAATACAGGTATCTTACCACTATAAAAACTAGTAACCAATAACTAGAAGTTTTCAAATTTATATTTTGTGAACCCATAAAAGCTAATATTTCTGGTGGTATCCCTTTAGTTTTCAGTGATAAAACTAAAGATATAGAGTGAAGATTTTATAGACTAGACTTAGACCCCTGAACACTAACATTTATTATTTTATAAAATACTGAATACTGCAACAGATTATTTAAACTCAACCATAAGCAATGAAAATATACTCACATTTATAAAAATTGAACAAAATACAATATTGATGCTATGCCCAGGTGGGTTCTAAAAAAAAATCTTAATTATAGCCTATCACTCCAAGGTTTTGATCCAGAATGGATCCAGTGAATGAAAGCTTTCTAATTAACTTCACTCAATTTTGGATTGGGCCTTAAGTCATAAACTTCAATAATTCTGAGTGCTTATGAAGATATTAAGATTGAGTTGCTTTCTCTTTTACTGAAGCTGGCATGAAAAGCACAACATTTTGTCAAGCCAGTTCTCAACCTTTAGAAAGAATTCTAAATTTCAGACCTGCCAAACTCTATTTAGTTGAGCTGGTAGCTGATTAACCTTGTTGACTCCAGTTCTTCTGAAATGACCCCTCACTTTCATCAATGCAGCTGGCATCAGAATGTTACCCAACATGTTTTCTGTTTTGTAATTTAATAAAAAGATTATTATACATAAACACTATTTATATTGCTCTTTTAAAACCACATCTGGAGACCCATAATTATTTTAAATAAAACAAGCTCAGTAATAATAAATACAGAATCACTCAAATATACAGTACATCAATAAAGCTCTTCTAGGACCGTAAGCACTGCAATGAAAATTTAATATTGCTGTACACTTAACTCTCTTTGCTAACTCACAATTTTAACTGTTTTCAGTAGTGATTATTTCTGAGTAGGGTCTGGAAAAGTGGTCCATAGAATTCTGTCAGGCAGATTAAATTTAGTAATCTAAAAGCTGAACTGTTACATACACATTTATGTTTTCTATTAGAAGATGCTCTTAATTACTTTGATTGTTAAAGTGTATTTCATAACAGTTCTTCCTAAGAATTCCATTTAGCTAAAATGCTTGTATCTTTTAGAAGATAGTGCTCCTTACCCACATGTTGCTGAAGACATATTTACTTCAACATGCTTTGGATCAGGTCCTTCAGTTTTAGGGTTTTTGCAGTGCAGCAAGAAAATATGTATTTGTTTAATTAGGCCTAATACTAGCTTTTAAAATTGACCTTGTTCATACTGTGTAAGCCTGTATAAATACACAAAGCTTTAAACATACAAGTAGGACATGGTAACGTATAAATGTGTATTTGCCAAATGGAATATGATTAATGTTTTGCTAAATGTGGCTCTGGCTCTTAATTCCTGATATATATAATTGAAAATATGTATATGTTAGAGTAAATGGTTTTATCTTTCTTCTTAGGTCAAATCTATCTGCCACCTACATGCCTTTCAGTTTGTTGCCATTTTTTGTTAAATCTGGTGTTACATTTTAAAAGTTTAACTAAAGGAAAGACAAATGGATTCTTAGTATTTGAATTTTTGTGGAGAAGAGCAAGAAGGGGGTAAATAGCTGTTTGATGTCTGTCTTTTCACAGTAGCCAAACAGCTAATTCCTGGGGCCTCTGACCTTTCAGTGTCCTGTAACAGAGTATTTGCATTAATCTGTTGCTTATCTGTCACCTACCACATTTGATATTTCCAGCCTCTGCTTCTAATTATCAGTCATTAGAAGCACCACTGAGTAATTTCAGAAGAAAACTCCTGGAACCTTTGACCTGTTTTTGTCAGATAACCACAAGTATTCACTATAGATAAACTATAATTTCATTGTATTCAAGATGTAAACGAGTGTAGTTTGTAGTGTATCAGTTTACTGTAACCTCTATCACCTTGAAGTGGTTAAAACTGACTGGTTTACTTCCGTGCTTATGAGAAGAGAGTCAAATGGTGAAATTTAGTGAGATTAGTATAAATGGCATCTTACAGCCACATGATCTGCAATAGTCATAAGTTTGCTTTTAGATATTTGCAATAGCTAAAAATGACAATAACCTGATTAGTCAAGTTTCATAGCTGTAATAGCTTTATGTTAAATTGGGAACTTGGCCCTTACAATAGAGTTTATAAAATAAACCTGTTAAATCTTTATTTTTGTTCAACAGTTTGCTAAAAAAACCGCAATAATCAAATTAAAAAAATACTGTGTGTAACATGCCACATTATGCTGTAGATTGTACCTTTAAGTCAAAGTTATTAATGGCTGTTGGTACATTATACATACTCAAACTTGTTCTATAACTTATTAGAACTTACATTGAATTGGATATTATTTTTTCTTTCTTTTTCTTTTTTAAATAATCCATGTATGTGTGTGTGTTGAGGGGAAGAAAGGGGGGTTGTTTGATTTTTTTTACAGGGGATCGAGTCCTTTGGTGTTACAAACAGAGTTCCACTGATTTGCAAGCCTCATAAATTCACATGAGTGGGGAACTTATACCAGTCTTCTTTAAATATATATAAATGATGAACTACTTTCGAGTGTGTTTTTGTTTATAATGAAGTGTACTCTGAATACATTATGAGATTGAGTGTTTCCTTGGTCATATTGATGGGTGGCAAAATATGAGCAGATGGTAAAAGAGCAGTCATATGTCTCAAGATTCCTTTGCACTTTTGCTGAACCATTGTCCCGATACAGTATTAAACATGCATATTGGAGATGTGCTTTAAGTTGAAACTTAGAAATCTGAGTCTGGTTAATTATTTCAACTAAGGACCTCTTCAGGCATTTTTGCAATAGTCAGCATTGGCCTTGCTGTTCTAATCAAATTCTAATTGGAGTAATCTTATTCTGTTCCACCCACAGTTTCAGAAGGTATACCGAATTTACAAGTTAGAATGCTGGCCCCATGAAGTCAATCCTAAACTCAGTGAGGTTGGGATTTCACCCAGAAATTGTATTTTCATCTGATCTCTTCATCCAGCTCTTTATTTAACTACCCTGTTATTTTGTGGAATTTATTTTTGATGATTGCAACTTATCTAATTTTAAATTCTGTTCTAGCTGAAGATTAGTCCTCAGGGGATGCATTATAGGAACTAAGTCTGTGTGTGCCTTCCATATGGCAACACTGACTTTTCTTTGGAACTAGATGCAACCTAGATAAGTAATATCTCCATGAGCCATGCTTTAATTATTTTTGCACTAAACAGCAAATTATTATTAGTACTCTTTCAGCAGCTGTGTGTGCTCATGATAAAATACAATCAATACTGTAACATGAAGTGCATTGTTATTTGTGTCCAAGTTGCAATGCTTATGCAGAAGACTTATGTGTTTCCAAAAAAATGTTATTAATTAGAATATACTGCCAAGCAACTAGGCAAAAGTAGGCCAAGATCCCCATTTAGAGCCCAATACAATAACATCAGTGACAGTGATTAGTACTTAAATAAAAGCTCCTGATTGAGTAAGTACTAACCAGAATTACTGAACTGGGTCCTGATTTAATTTAATTTTTAAATGGTTTTATGGATGAAAACTTTGGCACATCTGCATCCATATAGTCTTCCAGAAATGTTCAGTTATTAAAAACTTAAAACAAAGTAGTCATAGAGAAAACAAACCAACCACCAATAACTCCTTATATTTGCATGCCTTCGTTCTTGCTATGTTCTTAGTAAAGAAAGGATATAAATGTTCTTTTCTTCAGAAACAGGTTTGCTCTCAGTATATATCTTGCAGTTGAGGAGCTAGCAATGGAACAACTAAATAGACTGCATCCTGTTTCTCCTCAGTGGCAGCCCATTCATCTTGGGCTATGAGTGGGCAGTTTTCATACTTCTGCCTTTTTCTCTCTTGACTTTCTCTGCTAGGCTTTTAAAATCACAAATTGTTCACATCTAAATATGGGTTTGAACAAACTAAACCTTAAAGAGGAGTTGTATCATTCTTTGTCAGTAAAGTAATTTCATCTTCACTCCAGTAAAGACACTCTTACAGATAATATATTTTGTACAGGACAGTGATTAAGCCAAACTTGTCATCAGATTTGCATGTTTTAAGCAATTCTATATAAATGAAAGTCTTTCTGATTAACATTTTTGATAGAGTGACTATTTAGTCCCTAACTGTACTTTCATCAGAAGTGACCATAGGTGATGTAACTAAAATCTGAAAGGAGGTTCAAAGCTTTTTTTGCAGGGGCAGTTTTCCAACCCTACATTTTTAATATGTATTTACTATGCACTCACAAACATCTAGCCTACTTTCCTTTTTATATCCAGAGTCTAAGCTAGATCCATAGAATAAAAGGAGAAGGTAGAAAGATCATAGTGGGGCTAAACAGAGCTTGACATTTATATGTTTGTCCAAATTGAGACCCAACTCTGAACATTTGGGTTTGCATCCATCACTAGTAAACAAATGCTGCCTGCTTGGTGGGGTAGATGAAATGGCTTTGCACATCTCAAATCCATTCAGGTACAGAACATGAATGTGGCAGGGATCTGCTGCACCTAATGCCCCATGGGAACTGTACACAAACACATGCACTTGTGTGTACGTGTATTAGAAAAAAGCTTTTAGAGTAAAATTAATCATAAATCACTATCTCTACTTTCCAGAAAATGAGGTTTTTCTTTATATATTTTCATACTTACACTTAAGCTACAGATGTTTATCCTAGGATAAACCATTTGATCCTAAGATAAAGTACAATTGTTCAGACATCCATTTTCCCAGGATAAATCCTAAAAAAGGTTAATGGGATAAAAAGTACAAACAGTTTATCCTGGGACACCTCAAATTGCATCCAAATGGTTATCCTAGGACTGGATAATTGAATCAGTGGCAGAAAAGCAGCAGTGCATTCAGCTGTTCACTAAATCCTGATTAGAAGGCTGATGTGCATACACACCAATCCCAGGATATTTCTGTTCCAGAACTAACACAGGCACAACTAATTCAGAGACAAATGTCTGTTCCTAGCCTTATTGCTAAATCCTGTTTTATTTTAGGTGACTAAATGGCACATTCAAACCAAAAAACTACAGTTCCTGGTACTGGTGCACAGTTTTAAGTTCAGCCCTATACATGCAGGCCAGCACACACCCAATACATGCACAACAGTCCTGCCTTTTAACTGGGCATCTGTGCAGTGAATTAGGATCAGTTTAATCACATGCGTGAAGCTGAGTAAACCAAATCATTTTAGTAGTAAAAGACTAGAAATAGTGAGCGTTACAAAGAGGAGAAAATTCCTTCAACCTTTTAGCCCAATAGCCTAGTAGCTATGGCAATTATCCGGGAGTAGCTTCTAGGCCCCCCTCACCAAGAGGTTTGAAATTTGTGTTTTTGCATCCGAGAGAAATGCTCTAACCTCCAGACCCCAGACTCAGCATTACCTAGTCTTCCCGCCAGGCTTCCATTTGAAACTACTACCCTAGTCAGCTAAAAGAGGGGCTAGGAGGGAGAGAATAAGCAAGAAGGTGGCTCAGTAACATGGCAGCTGCCTTCAGGGGGAGGTGATCCTCCAATATGAGGCAGAAACTTTCCCAATGCTGTTTATACATTTTGTCCAATGACTTTTAAATGCAAGGTGCAGTGGGTCAGGCACCAGTTCAAGCCTCTTCTGATGAAGTGAGTCTAGAACCTGCCCTCCTGCTCCTGGATAAGTGTTTAAACAACTAATCTATTGGGCTAACAGTTTGGAGAACTCCTCTTCTTTGTTTCCTCCTCCATTTTAATTCCAGCAGGCATACACATGGGGAAATTCTACTTCACAAATATAGTTATGTGGCTGTGTACATGTGATTTAGGTGTGTAAAGCAAAATAGGATTTAGCCCTTAGTCTACCAAAAATTTTCATTCCTGAAACTAGGGAAAAAGTTCAGCTAGTGTCAGATGATTGATCCTGATTTACTTTCTGGGAGATCCTTACTGTCCTGCTCAACTAATTACCATGTTAGATTTAGCCTCTGCTGGAATTGTATAGCAAGTACAAGGCATAACTAGAGAAATGACAGAGAATGAATGTATGAATTTGTTTGTTAGGAGCACTGCTTTATTTGCAGTGTGAGTGCCAAAACCACTTAGCTGTGACTGGTGGTTCTCTTGCTCAGACCACTGACAAGAGGACACTTACACCATAAGATGACAGCATGTGCTAATTTATATTGCAGTAGCTGCTTCTTAAGTGTACTACAACTGTTAAATATTTAACATCAGAATTTATTGCCTCAGACAGGAGTGGTCCACTCTCTCTCCTGATTATTACTTCAGTATTGTACTCCAAACTCATCTATGGCTCCCAAATAATTGCTTCTGTATGTATAGTCTCTGATCCTTCTGCAACTTTCATTTTGTCCATATTTCTTCACAACATGCCCTCTTTCAGCTTTATTGATGTTCTTCCCACTCTGGCCTCTGTAATTTGTATAAAACCACTGAGGTTTTTTCCTTTTGAACTGAAGACACTTGGCTTGTGAAGTTTCCTTTAACTGGAAGTATGTCTGGGTTTGTGGTTTTATTATTTGCACAGTTTTCTATCATCCTGTTTGTTTGGTTTTCATTTCTAAGCATAGCGAATGTTCAGTTAATCATGGGAAATGTATAATTTTATTGCTTTAATGTAATTACATTTTTTTAATAGTTGAAAGAGACAAGGACTTTTCTCATCAGCGAAGGCATTACAAAGAATTTCGGTTTGACCTGACTCAAATCCCACATGGAGAAGCAGTGACAGCAGCTGAATTCCGGATTTACAAGGACCCAAGCAGCAGTCGGTTTGAGAATGAAACCATTCAGATTAGCATATATCAGATCATCAAGGAATACCCAAACAGGTACTCTTTGTGTGAGTGTGTGTGTATTACATTTCAAATAATTTCTCATGTTTGCACTCTCTAAAATGGAGGAATAATACCCAGTCAGCTTTCAGGAATGCACCTTCTGCAAGATCTTGTTTCTTGTCAGTTAATTTTACAGGATGTTATTTCCTAGAAAACAATAACAAATACTGGGCTAGAAAAAAAATACCTGGCATGAAATGATTTCAGTGTCACAGAGCCTTAAATTTTCCAATCTGATTATCTAATCTGCACATCCACTGTCCCTTTTTCTGCATGCAGGCATGTAGCTAGATTAAGTTAACTGTTCTGGATGAGCAAAGATGGAAGCACACGCACAAATTAAATGTCCAAGAAAATATATCCCTCATTGAAATAGGGAGCACCACAAGCCAAGTGTCACTGCGCAATTTAAAAGGACACGCTTAATGGTTTAACTTCATTTATTTTTGCAGAAGCAAAAGCTGTATTCATTTTTAACTGTCCAGGACTAATATGTATAATTAACTTAGATTAGGTCATGTATACACTTTATAATAAGATATTGCACATAAGCTAAAAGTGAATGGGAAGACAGCAATTACAAGTCGATGAGGCAACATTTTTGTAAATTCTAAGTTTACAGAAAGCTCTGTGGAAGAAGTTTTCAAGATATACACCACTAAAACAGGTTTTCAAAGGACCTCAGGATCCAAAGCATCCCATTAGATTCAGCAGCAGACCCAAGATGCTACCAAGTAAAGCTGTGCAAATAAAAGATTTTTCAATTGAGAGACCAAACTGTAAAATTATAAAAAGAAGAAAAAAAAGAACAACGCCAGATTAATGATCTGGGAGGTTTTTACCACCAAAAAGAAGACCCTCCCCCCCCAATTTTGTGTGGGACAAATTAAAGATTAAAGCAAAGAAATCATGTCCTTTCTGGCCATTAAAATAAAAAAGCAAAATAGTGTAAACTAAGACCTACATTTTAAGTTAGACTGACAGAAAACCCAAAACAAATAAACAAGCTCCTCCCCTCCCCCCCCCCAAAACAAAAACAAAAACAAAACAACCCAGCAAGGAGGAGAATATCTGATGAAAGTGCCCGCCTTTTACCAAATACCACAGGAGTTAAGCATTTATCCAGGATGTGGCAAGACAGGGTTCAAATCCCTCCTCTGCTTGATGGGATTTCTTCTATCTTTATTCTCCTACAGGGAAGCTTAACCACTAGGCTTTAAAGATATGTGTACTTTCTCCTGCTGGTCCAGTGAATATTTAGGGATTTTATATCAAGTGGCATGGAGTCAAAAGAGATTAAAAGCAACCTAATTCAGAACAGCCCTTCTAGGGCAATACTACATGAATGGGGATCCAACTTGCAAAACCATTTAAAAGTATTGCAACACTAGGCTCTGAAAAGAGGCTGTGAAGAGGTGGGGAGCCTGAGGGAAGGGTATCTTTTAAGTAGATATATATCAAGGTGTCAATGAAATAAGGTTTTTGTCTCTAACCCAAAAAGATTGTTGAAAAAGTAATGGTAAGGGGTAATTTTCTTACCTTCTGATGTTCTGGATTTTTTTAATAACTGTTTCCTAACAAATTACTCCACTGGAGAGAGGAAAAACTTCTAGTGCTCTGAAATTTATCTGGATTTCTAACAAGTACCCAAACCTACTACTGTGAGAATAAGCATACCCCCTACATAATAGCTACAGTGTATGATAGTATGCTGATTTCTGGGCATGTCTACATGTTGCCCTATGTCACCGTACATGTTACAGTGATGTCATGATGTAGTGATCTTGTGAGTCTACACGTGATTGGCAGCTACTTTGCTTTAGCGGCATGCACCCCTGTTCTAGCCAGCTGCTATGGCAAAGTAGCAGAGAAAACTAACCATGTGTTGTGCGCATGGAACAGTACAGGTAGTTACTGCACCATGCATTTAGTACATCCTTAGCTCAAAAGGAAGTACTAAAGCATGGCACCACAACAACATCACTGTAGGGCAACATGTAGGTGCACCCTATACATACAGAGTCTTCAGTTATGTTAGGTTCATGAACATACAAACTCTTGATGCTGATGGTCTTGCTAGTCTTGAATGTTTAATTGAGTGTGTACAGGCAGATGTCTCGGGGGACAAGCTGGACAGTAGAATTGGGAAAGGTTCACATACTACATCCAAAGTTCATCTTGGCTGATGTACATTACTTAGATTTGAAACCTGAACAATTTGTTGGTCTCTCACCTGCTTTTGGATGTCCAGGTAGCAACAGTTGCCCAAAATGTTTTTATCATTTGTATTTGGCAAAAAAATGTATATCCTTTGTTTTCGAGTGTAGACTTCATTAGAGTGATTCATTATTCTAACATCTAAAGGTTGTACTGGTCATATGGGACTAGATGTTATAAAGATAATTGCAATTGCTTATTGCTTAATACCCAGTAGCTACATTGATCAGTTAGTTTCTGAGTGAAGCTAGACATTGGTATTGACACACAGGACCTCAGACTGACCCTTGGTGACCTCAAAAACCTGTCTTCTTGTGTGATATTGCATCATCTGGAGTCAGCAGAGTGACTTCTATTTCAGCTTGGAAAGTGATGGGGGGTGGGGGGATGTTTGATAAAGGGTCCTAAATTCTGGGACATCTCGCACCTTTTGACCATAAGTGAGATATTCTAGATTTTAGTTGCTCAGCAATGATTATTTGTAGTCTCAGATATTATTCTGCCAATGGCTGTGTGCCACTAACATAAGTGAATTGAATTCACTTGGAGTTTGCTGAATGGCAGCAGTAGACATTGATGTTTCTATTTAATCCAAGAATATGTGAAGCAGAACCAATGGCAATGCAAACTGTCCTATGTATTCCTGCCAATGTGCTCCTAACCTGAGGTGGATTGGCTGTTTCTAGTTCTGGAAGTCAGATTTCCATGGAATACCTCCCTAGTCAAAGTCTGGTAGCAGACAGCCATCATCTTAACTCATCTTAATTCATCTTGCATTAGGGAATTCTCAGACAGCATAAAGATGCCATGGCAGCTCCTTCAAATGATGGTGTGAAGCTGGAGATAAAGGAGCACTTGGAAGACAGCCCTGTGTAGTTTCAAAGTGCTCATGATCTGGTTTCCAACAAATCTTTTCCAGAATCAAGGAGTAAGAAAGTAAAAGGCAGCTTTTTTACTGCCTTTATCTCCCCAACCAAGCTCTTTGCTGAGCTAAGCCAGAAGATATGGAGCTGCATATACATTCTTTCCTGAGATTCCTGTGTTTATTGGCTTTTTTGTTGTGGACAGCTGACCCCAAGGGAGTGGACTAAGACCACCAAACTCATTTCACATAGATAATCAATAGTCTTTATGCAGGGAAAATCCTTCAGCAGTTCCTGGAGATATATTAATATAGCAAAAAAGTTTTCAATTTATTTCTGCATAAAGCTGTTAGTTTCCATTTCAGGGTACTTCATATCATTTCACTTTTTCTTTACATATGGTTAGCTACTCTGTTTTATAGGAAATGTGCATTTTACATATTTGGAGCTGCATTCCAATTCTGCCTTTCATTCACAATGCACCCAATGTTGCTTTTCAGTCAATAATGGAGCATTTTGAGGTAGAAAATTAATAAAAAATGTGGTGCACAGTTGGGTTCAGTGGTCTCAAGTGAAGGGTGAAACCCTGGCCCCATGTAAATTAATGGCAGCTTTCCCAGTGACTTCATTGGAATACAGGATATCATCCTGAATTTGTAACAAACTGAGGGGAAAAAATCAAGTTATAAGTCACCTTCTTTTTCATTGTAAATATTTTGCAGTTCTGTAGGAAGTTCTGTTGACCTGGGCTACATTCCTAACAGAGATCCAGAAGTGAAAGGCTCTATATCTTATTACCAGACCCTTGAGACATCATTTCTAGTTTTCTGTAGTTTCCTAAAATGAATTATTTGTTCATCTGCCAAACCAAAGTGGAAGAATAATCAATCTGTTGGATCCAGTTACATTACTTGATCACCTTGCATGAAGAAAGGTTGAAATACCAATCCCAAAGAGTAGCTGTGTTCATGTCTGTTGCAGTGCTATAAGCAGAATAAGTTAAACGGTCCAACTCTGAAACTGCTGCTGGGCCAAAACTCCTTTTGGAAAATTTGCCCCTAATAATGATTTGGGGTCTAGAACCATTATCAGGTCTTATTCTCTTCCTATATGTGAAGGCACCAATCAAATTGACATTTGAAGGGATGTATCTGTGGACATGTTTGGGATTTTTTTTCTGGTACCAGTCCAAAGCTGGGATTTTATTTCATCATTAGTATAAAAACCATCAGCTTTGAGGATCAGACAGTAAAAATACAAATATACAATGAGCAATGGTGCAAAGATAAAAGGTGAAGTCCAAACCCTGTACAAAGGACCTTTTTGCAAGGACAGTGAATCTGAATGCTAGTGTGAGTTATAAAGAAAACCATTTTAACAGGCATTATAATTTAGACTCCTTTGTATGAAATCTACTGAAATTGAAACTACTGGGACATTTATCATCAGTTTAAAGTGGTTTAAAATTTGTTTGTTTTTAAAACTTACTATAAACCCTTTTTCACTAAACATTTTTCCTGTTTGCATGTTTACTATGTTGAGTAATTTCTTATAAGGTACTTTTACATGTGCACTGGAGGTGAGGGAAAGTGCTGCTATGTCTCTTGTATCACCATACCCACAGTTAAAAATGGCAGCAGGGACACTTGAACTAAAGCTTGCTCAATAAGCTTTAGTTCAAGTGCTCCTACCACCATTTTTAAGCGTGGGGATGCTGGTACATGAGGCACAGGAGGTAATTGCCACGCTCCAGAAGACTCGATTAATCGAGTCAGCTCCGACGCTCAGGAATTCCAGTGTGTCAGAGCAGCATCCTCACTCATGCATAGGTGCCTATAGGGTGCCCCCAGGTCATCTTGTCCAATCTCTGCTCCCCCATCTCTTGCCCCAAAATTAAAACGCTGTAGAATATAAAATATCTGTCCTCCAAATGAGTTTATATAAATGTTTATTTGGGCACATTTGTTACTGAAGGATAATGAATTATTGATAAATAATCATCTTAAATGGATATCCCATTTACAGCTAGACTTTTAACTTTTAAAGTTCTGGTAAAACTGCTTATTAGAGAAAAATTTGGCTCTAGAGAGTACTGTTTATGAGCTTGTGGTGCGTTGTTAATTTGTTCAGTTCTTGAGTAGCAGGTCAGGGTCTCTTGAATTGTATGGTTGTTTTCATGTTAGTTATACCCAGAGGGAGCAGTACATTTTCTTCTTGTGTGGCCATTAACACATTTCCACTATAATAGATTAGATAGGACCATAGTGCAGAATGTCACCACTGGAAGTGTAACTTAACAGAAACAATGGGGAGAATTACAAAATGTAATTAAGTGTTTTTTGTTTTCAAATGGCAATCTCCTCACCATAGTTCATATTTTTCTAGCTCTAATCCTTTGAACATTTGCACACTAGAATATATGTGTATGTAGTTTCTTTAAGCTCAATCAGTCTGATGTTCAGAGTTGCTGAAACTTGTTGATCCCATTGACTACTACAAGTGCTGCAGGGGCTTAAGGACTGAGAACCACAGATGCAGAAATTACTCACATGTGTAAGCATTCGTAGGACCCAAGCCTGCATTTACATCTAAAAATGAGTAGTGAGGCATGGGTAGTTACCATTTACACTGCCATTGTAACATCTTTGTGCATGAAGGATGCAGTAGCATTTGCCTGAGGCCACCATCATTTTAATGGGTTTGTTTATTATTTTATAAGCTCATTGTCAACTGTAATCTATTTTCCTAAAACCTATGTTTGTTCTGATGCTTAACAATATAGTTTGGAGAGAGGAATGGGTCAAGCCTGCTGTGACTCATTTACCATTGTGAAACAATTGCTATTTTAAATAAGATGTTTTTCTTTAAATGATGTTTTGGTGACTAATGATAGCAGAAAACATCAATCCATTTCTTATGCTGAAGATTATTAGTAACAAGAATAAACAGAAGAAAGTTTGATAAGAACAAGCACACCTCTTTGAAGAAAGTAAACTTGTATATAATCATATTATTTGTATTATGGTAGTATTTTGGAGTGCTAGTCATGGATTGGAAATTATGCTAGGCCCTTTATTAACACAGAACAAAACGGTGATCCATGCTGAAGAGTTACAAAAAGTGCTTCCCTGAAGTTACCGGGACTATCTAGCTAAACACTTTGGCCATGTTTAGTAGTAGCAGTATCTACTAATAGATAATAGTAGTACACCACTGTCAGTCTTTCAGGATTATGGTGCATGGATGACAGGTCACCAGGATCTTCAACACGTACACCTAGGCAGGAGTATGCAAGATTGGAGGCTGCCCAGATCTTCCATTCACCCTTTAGACCACTGAAACAGTATCCAAAGGCCAGAACAAGTCCAGATATTCAGTGCCTCCATGGTTATAGTTTTTTGCATGTCCAGGTCTCCTACATGGCAAACTTGGGCTCTGCCGCTGAACCACAATGGCAAAATTGTCCTCAAACATTGGAAAGAGGATCTAGCACTGGAACTCAAAAATTATTTAACCATCTCTGCACTGCGCTGGGAGCAGGCTAATTGGTACTGTAACTTAGTAGTGGTACTTAGCCTGCCCTGGTGTTGTGCAGACTTCACTACATAGGTTCTGCTTTGGGACCTAGTGTGCACAGAGCACTGTGGTATGCCTGAGGATGCTGGAAGGGAGGTGTTCCAGCCCATATCTCCTATTAAATGTAAAGTGCAGAAAAACCATCTTGTACTCATGGGATTTTCTGTACCAGCCATTAATACTTATTTGATAAAATGGATAAACAACACTGGTGTAGGGGGAAGGCCTGGAGCAAAAGCCCAGGATCCCCTGCTTTCCAGGGCAATATTGCTTTTACTGAGCCACTTTCCCTCTGGCTTACCCTCCTCCTGCTGACTCAAGGGCAAATTGACTCCTTTCAGTCAATGCTGCAGGAACAGCAGCTGGAGACTTTTTGTAAGTCCCTGAAGTAACAAAGATTTCTCCCTGTCCCTTAGCCTCTGTGCTCAGAGGCCTGTCCCCTCCCCAACCCCTTCTCCCTGTCACTGGGTCTGTCCTGACCTTGCATATTTTCCCTTTTGACTGCTCAGTGGAACAGCTTCAAGAAGTGGGTTGGAGGGTGCCCTGGCCATGGCCTAACCCATGGCCTTGTGATTAGAGTAATTTGCTGAAAAGTGAGAAAAGAAGGTCCAAACCTCTTATAAGTGAGAAAAGCCTACAACTTGGGTCTGCCAGACCCTGGGCAAGTACCCCAGCCACTAGGCTATTGAGCTAAAAGGTGGAGGGTCTCTTTTCTTCTCCAGTGTTAAACAGTTGCTAGTTGTGGTTTTTCTTCAACCACACTTTCAGGAAATTGCACACAGTTACATACCTACATGAGCAATCGTAGTCCCTCACAGACCACATATGGCCCTAGTGAGTCTCCTGAGCATGCTGAGAAGGACAAGTGCAGAACCAGCACAGCAAATGGAAATAGACCCTGAAATCTGCGTATGTACTGAAATAACACTTACTTGGATACATTTTTATGTATAAGTAGCGCTAAGACACATAAAGATGAATGAAATTCGGCCTTATCAGTCAGCATTTCAGACGGTCCATATCCATGAGAAACCCTCTGATATACCAGTACAACTACAAGAAAGGCCCATCAAAGAGCTAAGCCTCCCTGCCCATTTGTATTCTGAGAGACTGCTGTGAGGAAGCACAAGAAACAATGATTTTGTTATGTCCTAACCTTCAGCCATTTGTTTTTAAATTAGGGATGCAGACCTGTTCCTGTTAGACACAAGAAAGGCTCAAGCTCTGGATGTGGGCTGGCTTGTATTTGATATCACTGTGACCAGCAATCACTGGGTGATTAACCCACAGAACAATTTAGGTTTGCAACTCTGCGCTGAAACTGGAGATGGTAAGTTATAGATAATAACTAATTTTGTATTGAGGGTCTGATTCTGTTAGCCAGTTTTGTGCAGGGCACATTTTAACATTAACGGGTGAGTATGGGATTTACTTACAAGATGAGACTGTTAACTTTTCCTGTCAGTCCCATATTTGCCATAATTTAGATTGTTTTTAGTGGTAGAGAGCACGGTGATTATACAAGCTGGAGTGCACCTAGTTATATAAAACTAAGGTTTAAGTAAGGCTTATTGCATGGCACTTCCACTGGTGATTACATCTAAGATATACTTCCTTGATATTTAGACAGGGTTTTGTTTAAAAATAAATAAATAAATTTTATCCCGGTGGGACATTTCTGCATTTTCCAGCCAGGGAAAGATTATCTCAGTCACCCTTTGCTGAAAATGCTGAGTGTTTAGAGTTTTTAGGCACCCACTGTATCTTCAAAACCATTTGCAGTACTGCCTTTATACTGGTCTCCACAAACTGCTATCTGGCCGCTGATATAGAGGAGCGAAGAAAATCTGAGCTGATTGGGGAATGTTTTCTCCATCCTTGAAGAATATTTGAAATTTCAACACTTTGACCCATCCTCAACTGGGATGAGAATTTGAAATCCTGAAAATTTCCTTGAACAGAAAATCCTGACACTTATTAATATTGAATAAATGTGTTTTTTTTAAGTCTAATATATGTTAGTATACCATACTAAGATTTTTTAGCATGCATTTAAATTTTAAAATTTTGAATTAGAATTTTAAAATAAACAATTGCTTAGAACCTTAACCCTACAAAGCCTGGATTAAAATGTCAAAATGGGGTATCCAAGAACTTTCAAACTTTTACCAAAGATTTTTTACATGGAATTTTTTTGAAACAAATTATTTCCTGCAGACAGTTTTGATTTAATTAACATTTTCCAGCAAAAAAAAAGTGTTTCATTGGCCAAATTCCAAGCAGTTCTAACGAAAATCCTTGAACCTGGTATAGAAAGTTGGGAGAATAATGTCCCCCCTTTATATAATGACATTCTTCCTTTATTAGCTTCAGGGTTAGAAATGGGTAGAGTATAATTCCAACATGCTGCTGAACAAAAAATGAGAAACCAGACTCCTGTTACCCCACATCAAATCCTCCCCCATATCCATACAGTTATATTGTACGACAGCAGTTTAGTCTATGGTTATCTGTACACAATTTTGAAGGTTTCATGATTAGGAGTGATGGACTAAAAAAAAAATTGGCTGAGATATTTTTTTCTTGGATGGCAAATGTAGAAATGACCCACTTAGTCATTAAAAAGCATGTGTCCTTAGCATATGTAGTAGTGCATATTCCTGTAAAAGAAAATTTGGCTATTGCTTATACATCATTGACAATTCTCTAAAAGCTAATAATCATGCTAGATCTCTGAAAAGGTTTAAGTAGTACATACTACCTCACAAAAAACACTCGGATGTAACTTTTGCCTTGTTAGCTATTTGTGCCAGAGATCAACTGATCTATGATGTCAATTCAATGACATAAAGTTAATATGGAGAAGAACTATTGGGTTCAGGATTTATATTTTTGGGTTTTTTTTCCTCTGATCATTTTCAGTCTTAGAAAGTTAGACTCTCAGTCACTCCTTCATGTCCCTTTCCAAGTCCAGACCTTTGCCTTATAAAGCTATTATTCCTTTTTATTCTGATCCAGGAGTTCCTTTCCTAAATTTATTGTAGAAAAAGATGTGTTCAATAAATACAACACTCTTAAGTAAATGAGACTTATTTGACTCAGCAGTTAAAAAGAGTGGAAAATCTTCTGTAAACTAGGCTTGCTTGCTATCTCATATGATACTACAAACACAGTAAGTGTGTAAGAGTTATCAGTAGGAATACCTTTGATGGAAAGTATTTATCCATTAGTAAATATTTGTAGATTAGGGGCTTAAGATGATAACCACACATTTGTACTAGGCAGTAAAGAACTAAGGGTTAATCCAAAGGGACCTAAGGGCATTTATAGATGTGCTCTGGGAGGTGTGTGTGTGGGGGGGGGGGAGGGCGGTTAGGGCGGTTAACTAGCATGTTAATTAAAAGCGCCCCAAGCATCATATGTATCAGCATCTCCATGCTGAAAAATGGTGGTGGAGCACTTTGAACTAAAGCTCATTGAATGAGTTTTACTTAAAGTGCCCCCGCCACCATTTTTCAGCACAGGGGCATTAACACATATGACACTGGAGTCTGCTGGAGTGCAGTAATTACCATGCTCCAGCAGATTCGATTAATTGAGTCTGTTCTGATGCGCTGTACTTACAGCCATATTAGGTCCAGAAGTTTAGATCTTCAAGACTCTCAATCACATGCTGGCTAATCCTAGAGAAACCTACATTAGGTATTTAATTTATCCCCTTAAAGTCCCATAGGTGTCTACAATTCTGCTGTTGGGTTTGTACACAACCATCCAGTTTTGATATCTAAAACTTGATGGGATTCATCAACTAGGTAATCCATACTCTGTTTTGGTTATTTTCAATATGTGCTTTTCAGACTGGAAAACACTGTGTTATTCAGGATGTATGCAATTTTACCCATTGATTCAGCCATTAGAACACTTTCCACTAAATCAATCTCTTCGTCTGCATTTAAAACCCATGGATGTTTTTACATGTGCTCAGGAGCGAGGGGAGGGGAGGCGCTTTAATTAGAGCAGATCTCGGGAGCTGCTCTAATTAAAATGCCCACAACATCTTGTGAATTCAGTGTCCCATGCTTCAAACTGGTGGCAGGGAGCTTTAAGTTCAATGAGCTTTAAAGGACCCCTGCTGCCATTTTGAAGTGTGGGGACCCTGAACACACCTGATGCCATGGCTGCTTGAGTGCACTCATTACCATGCTCCAGCAGACTCAATTCGATGAGTCTGCTCTGACACATGCTAATTAGAACACATTAGAGCAGGTGTCAGGCACATGTGTAGGTGCCCCATATGTCCTACTTTAGAGGATACCCCCCTAGCCAGTGGATTTTTCTCAGGTTTCCTGGTGAAGATATTTTACTCTGTATAAATAATTATACAATGAGCAAGGACATTGGAAAGAGAGAGAGTAACTCTATGAGCTGGTTGCTAGGGCATTCACCCAGGATGTGAGAGCAGAGGGGAAAAGGACTTATCTCCTCACTCTCTTTAGTGTTCAAGAAATGAACCTCTCTTAGCATTTGACTCTGGAAATGCATTCATCCCAGGTGGAGGGAGGCACATTCCTTCAGCCTGGAGTGAAGGATCCAACTCTAAGAGATAAGATTTAAGCCACATTCCTGTCTTCATTGTTTCCTTCTGGCTAGCTTGGATACTTCAGCATGCTGACTTTTGCAGTCTATGGCACTCAACACCTATACATGAATTGTACATTGCATTGTGTATACATGCAATCTGAATGCCTAGCTCAGACCTTTGGATTCCCCTATGTAACAAAGTGCCGAAGAGGGGTGTTGTCACATTATACCTAAGATCACTTTGTGGATCTAGGCCTAAGTCATAATTGTCTATTTTTCCCCCAGAAAGAATACTGAGGTATAATTGCTGTTGTGGAAACTGATTTTGCCATTCATTTCCATTCAGCTGAAATTATTTTATATTTCCCTTCTATGAGAATGAGCTACTTGAATAAACCAAATGAGCAAATCAACAAGCCAACAAACGAAAAAACCCCTAAACCCCCCCCCAAAACAACAACAATCTCCCCTCCCCATCCCCAACAAAAACCATATAGCAGTGATCTGATAAAGCAGAACTTATCAACTTCTGGGCAGCTAAAAACAGCTCTAGAAAGAAGACCACAGACCAAGGGGCCTCATTTTGCAGGTGCCTCCCTCCAGAGTGTCCCTCATCACATATGAGCAACAACCCTCCTATTGCCTCTTCCCCAGTGTGGGAAATCTAGTTCCCCAACCTTCAAACAATTCCCTCCCACCCCTGCCCCCACGGTCTGCCCCCTGCCCCAGAACAGAATAGAGTGCTGCATACATGGTGTACAGAGCTGGGAGAGGGGAGTAGCTGTGTAGCCCAGCTTTGCCCAAACCACTTGGGGCCACTGCATGGTCAGTTCCACCTCCATCCCCTGTAGCACACCCTCCTCTCCCTTTCATGCCTCTTCCTTCTTTCTCCTGGAAGCATGCACCACTAGCGTTACCATATGTCTGGGTTTTCCTGGACATGATTTCTTTTTAGGTCCTCCCATCTGTTTCCGGGCCATTTTTTAAAATATCTGCAAATGTCCAGGGTTTTGCTCTGGCTCTGTTTTCCCAGGGCTTCCCAACTTGCCCCAGCAAGGAGCTGCTTGGGGTTGGGGAGAGCAGGGGAAGGTGACTGGAGGCCAGGGCATCATGTGCTTCTGTGTGTCCCCCAGCAACTGAAGGCACATAACTCTAGGGGGTCAGGTGCTTGCTGGCACTGGGGCTGCAGCAGGGTGGGGAGTGGGGGAAGGGGGTGGGGGGTGTGTCATCACCAGGATGACACAGATCCATTCATGAGAACTCTCTGGGTCCTACCATGCAGCCAGTTTCCCACCCACTGAACAGTTGAGCAGTTAAGCCCACAATCTTCCAATTTTTCCACAGGATATCATGGAATACTAGCTCAAAAGCCTTTTGGAAGTCTAGGTATATAATGTCGACCTTCTCACCTGTGTCCAGGTGGCAAGAGACCTGTTCATAGATTTCATAGACTTATAGACATTTGGGCTGGAAGGGATCTTGGAAGATCATCAAGTCCAAACCCCTGCCACGGGGGCAGGAAGTCAGCTCAGGTCACAGGATCCCAGCAAGATAAACACCCAATTTTCTCTTGAAGGCATTCAGAATAGGTGCTTGAACCACCTCCAATTGCAGGCTATTCCAGACCTTGGGGGCTCGAACAGTAAAGAAATTCTTCCTTTTGTCCAACCTAAAACGGTCTTGCAGGAGTTTATAACCGTTTGACCTTGTCATCCCTTGGGGGGCTCTGGTGAACAATCATTGCCCCATATCCTGGTAAACACCCCTGATAAACTTATAGGTGGCCATCAGCTTTCCCCTGAGCCTGTGCTTTTCCAGGCTGAAGAGTCCCAGAGCTCTCAGCCTGTCATCGTAAGGTCTGTTTTCCTGACCTCTGATCATGCACGTGGCTCTTCTCTGGACTCTCTTAAGCTTCTCCACATCCTTTTTGAATTGTGGAGCCCAAAACTGGACACAGTACTCCAGCTGCGGCCTCACCAAGGCCGAGTACAATGGGAGAATGACACCCTGGGATTTGCTTGAGAAGCATCTATGGATGCAAGTCAGCATTTTGCTCACTTTATTAGCCACAGCGTCACATTGAAGGCTTATGTTCATCTTGTGGTCAATCATGACCCCCAAGTCCCTTTCATTCATAGTGCTAGCCAGTGTAGCACTGCCAAGCTTATAAGGATGCTGCAGGTTTTTCCTCCCAAGGTGGAGAACCTTGCATTTTTTGGTGTTAAACACTATCAGGTTCTCGTCTGCTTATTTCCTGAGCCTGTCAAAGTCAGCCTGGATTGCCCTCCTATCCTTAGGTGTGGATGCTTTACCCCAACGTTTGGTATCATTGGCAAACTTGGCCAGTCCACTTCTGATGCCAATGTCCACATCATTAATGAAGATGTTGATCAATATAGGTCCATGAACAGAGCCTTGAGGGACCCCACTGGTCACAGGGGACCATGATAATTGACTTTCATCAACCACCACCCTCTGGGTCTGACCACAGAGCCAATTCCCCAGCCAGGGGATCATGGTGGACCCGAGGCCGCTGTTGGCCAGTTCTGCCAAGAGGTGATCATGAGATACCAGATTGAAGGCTTTTTTTTAGTCAACATATACACCATCAATCTCCTCTCCCTTGTCCAGGTGATAGGTCACCTGGTCATAAAAGGAAATGAGATTGGTCAGGCAAGACTTACCCGCAACAAACCCATGCTAGGTATCCCTCAGGATGTTGCCATCAGCCAGTCCATTGAGAATGGCCTCTTTGATGATTTTTTCTAAGACCTTCCCTGGGATAGAGGTCAAGTTGATGGGCCTGTAGTTTGCTGGATCCACTTTCCTCCCTTTCTTGAAGATAGGCAACACGTTCGCCTTCTTCCAATCTTTGGGCACTACACCAGAGCACCAGGAGTTCTCAAAGATCTGTGCCAGGGGCTGAGCTACAATGCTAGCCAGCTTCTTGATTACCCTGGGGTGTAAACTGTCAGGGCTGGACTTGAAGATGTTGAGCCTCTCAAGGTGTTCCTTCACAAGGTCAGCATTGATGAAGGGCAAGAAATCTCCCTCACCCGGGCCTCCCTGTCCTGTAATGGGCAGGGGTATCCCATAGGATTGATGAAAGACAGACGCAAACTACCCATTTAGCAAGTTGGCTTTTTCCTGGGTGTTGGTTGTCAGTTGTCCCTTCTGGTTTAGCAGGGGTCCAATGTTGCCCTTGCTTTTCCTCCGGCTCCCCACATATCTAAAAAAGGACTTTTTATTATCCTTGATACTTGTAGCTAGTTGGAGTTCAGACGCAGCCTTGGTTTTCCTTGTTTGCTCCCTGCAGGTCTGGACCAGTGCAAAATATTCCTCCTTGGAGGTGGGTCTTGCCCTCCACCCTTTGTAGGTCTTATTTTAGCTGCAGGATGTCTCTTAGTTCCCTGGAGAGCCAAGGGGGCTGCTGTGCCCTTTTGCTGCCTTTCATCTGGGATGGAATAGCATTAGCTTGTGCATCAAGGATCACTCCCTTGAGGAGCAACCACTCTTCCTGAACTCCCCTCCCCTTTGGGTTGTGGTCCCTTAGGGCCTCACCGACAAGTCTCCTGAGCTTGTCAAAGTCAGCTTTCCTGAAGTCAAGGACTTCTGTATTGCTGACTGTCTTGCCAGCTTTATGGCAGATGGTTTCATAGTTTCATAGTTGGTAGGGTCGGAAGGGACCTGAGCAGATCATGAAGTTCGACCCCCTGCCATGGCAGGAAAGAGTACTGCGGTCAAACAACCCCGGCAAGGTGTTCATCTAGCCTCCTATTAAAGACCCCTAGGGTAGGAGCCAGCACCACTTCTCTTGGAAGTTGGTTCCAGATCCTAGCGGCCCTGATAGTGAAATAGCGCCTCCTAATGTCTAGTCTGAATTTACCCTCTGTCAGCTTGTGACCGTTATTTCTAGTCATTCCTGGTAGTGCTCAGGGGAACAGGGACTCCCCCAATGCCTGCTGGTCCCCTCTGACTAGTTTTTAAACTGCCACTAGATCCCCCTCAGCCTTCTCTTGTGGAGGCTGAACAGGTTCAGGTCCTTTAGCCTCTCCTCCTAGAACCTGCCCTGCTGCCCCCTGATCACGCGAGTGGCCCTCCTCTGGACCCTCTCCATGTTGTCCACATCCCTTGTGAAGTGCAGTGCCCAGAACTGGATGCAGTACTCCAACTGCTGCCTGACCAGTGTCGCATAGAGTGGGAGGATCACCTCCTTGGACCTGCTTGAGATGCATCTGTGGATGCATGACAAGGTGTAGTTGGCCTTCCTGACCGCGTCCCCATGCTGTCGGCCCATGTTCATTTTGGCATCAATAATGACTTGGGATCCTTTTCTGCCTCTGCACTGATGAGAAGGGAGTTCCCTAGCCTGTAGGTATGCTGCTGGCTCTTCCCCCCCAGGTGCAGTACCCTGTACTTGTCAGTGTTGAAACCTATCCCGTTCTCATCCGCCCACCCCGTAACCTGTCTAGGTCCGATTGCAGCCTATTCCTCCCTTCTAGCATGCCCACTTCCCCCCACATCTTAATGCCGTCTGTGAATTTGAACAGGGTGCTTTTTACCCCCTCGCCCAAGTCGCTGATGAAGATGTTGAGCAGTGCAGGCCCGAGGACCGAGCCCTGGGGGACCCCACTGCCCACATCCCTGCAGGTCGAATAAGATCTATCCACCACCACTCTCTGGGTGCGGCCCTCCAGGCAGTTAGCAACCCATTTGACTATGTAAGTGTTGGCTCCACAGTCCCCTAGTTTTTTTTAATGAGATTGGGGTGAGAGACAGTGTCGAAGGCCTTCCTAAAGTCCAGAAAGACTATGTCCACTGCTACCCCTGCATCTAAGGATTTTGTGACATGGTCATAGAAGGCCACCAGTTTGGTCTGACAGGACCTGCCTCTAATGAACCCATGTTGGTTTCCCCTAAGCATAATTTCCCCTGCTCATGGTCGCTGTCACCCAGCTTCCCATCGATTGTTAGTTCACCGATTAGGTCATCCCCTGTTGTCAGTACCAGGTCCAGCAGCGCTTTACCTCTTGTTGGCCCATAGACTTCTGAGGATGAAATTGGTAAAACAAGTCCTACCCGTGATGAAGCAATGCTGGCTGTTGTTCAGAATTGTACCATCAACGAGTGTATCGCACATAGATTCTTTAATGAGCTTTTCCAGGATTTTCCCTGGGATGAAGGTTAGGCTGATTGACCTATAGTTGCTTGGATCCTCCCTCTTCCCCTTCTTGAAGATGGGCACAATGTTAGCTCTCTTCCAGTCCTCACAGATCTCCCCTTCTCCCCTGCGTGCCATGATTTCTGAAAGAATTTTGTCGGGGGTTCCACAATGACCTCGGTCAGTTCCTTCAGCACTCTCGGATGGAGTGTGTTTGGTCCCGCTGATTTGTAAATGTCTAGCTTTTCTAGTTGGTTTTGCACCAGGTCAGCATCCACCGTGGGAGGTCCATCATTCCCACTATACCCCCTGTGATCCTTATCTCGCTTGTTTTTCCCCTTACTCCAGTGAAATACCAAAGCAAAGTGGGCATTCATGAGTACATTTTTTTCCTGCATGTCTGTTACCAGGTGTCCCGAGGTGTTAAGCAGGGGCCTCCTGCTTCCATTTGTTTTCCTGATGTGCTTGATGTAGCCTATTTTACAGGCCACTTATCATCTTAACTATTCTAATAATTTAATTTAGGGTACATGTGGAGTGTGTATTCTTGTCCCATTTAAAAAAAAAAAAAAAGCTTTATCAAAATGTATTCAGCTGTCTCTGGGGAAAAAAAAATGAGACAAAATGCTTTATTCTGCCTACTTTAAAAATGATTTCAACCATTTTTGTTGAGATACCCTAGCGCCTCCACAGAGCAAGAGGGTGAAACTGGAAAGAGTGACAAGACAGGAATGTGCTTTTGGCTGTTCCTGTAAAATTCTACCCACATTTATCTGAAAAATAAGCCTTTGAAAAATTTTGATTTGTACGTTCTTGATAGAGACTCATTAGTTAGGTAAATCTGAAACATAGATTTTCACTGCACATACTTCAGCCCTGGGCTGCAAGGTTGATCAGGACTTTTTCTACAAGTGCAGCTCCAGGCTGCTGTGGAAAAAAAGTATTTTGCAATCATATATTTCAAGAAGGTATCAAAATGAACACAGATAAGGAGGGTAAATGAAGGTTGTATGTGCAACCTTAATACTGGCATTTTCTATCTTTATATGTTTGACTTTGGAGTTTTAACATTCATTTAATATAGTTGCTTGTGTGTAATAATGGATATAAAGCAAAGTATTTGTTGTTCAGTAGAAACTCTATTCCTGCTTCTTTTCAGAAGGTTCGCATATTTGTTAAATATCCTTGATACTGTAGGAAGCTCATTCAGAAAGACAGTGAAAATAATGTATTGGTACTAGACTAAAAAATGCCTTTGTTCAGTATACAACAGGAAAGAAACCTTTTGACTAGTACATTTAGGAAATTGTAAAATAACAGTTGAACTTACATTGCCACGTCTTACCCAAGACCAGAAAAAATATAATATTCTTTTTAACTTCCAGTGACACAGGCAGCTTTACCTTGACTGATGGCCTAATTTATTTGAATTTTGGTTTGCTTTAGTTAAATGAAGCTGGTTGTTTTGGGAGGGAGTTCCTCTCCTTACCCTTCTTTACCTTTTCTGGAGGACAGCCCATCTATAGGCATTTTTGCAACTGGAGATTTTCAAGTTATAGGGGAGAGCTGTGCTGTGCCACTTCAGTTAGTCATGCAGAATTGGGATCCTTTATGGTAAAGTTAAAGATAGTACTATATTTTTGTATGCATTTTATGGCACTTGGATAATGCGTCCTAAATCATGACTGTGCCTTCTGGATGTTACTATATTATAAATGGCTGGTGATAGCAATCATTTTCTGACTGTCATCTTTGGTTGACTTTTCAGAGAATTAGTGCACGGGCATATTTTCTTGAGTCATCACCAAATGATGTATGAGCAGTCATGTTTAAATTAACAATAAGAAACTTCCCTATTTAAAACGTGTGAATAACAAGTGGGGGAAATGTCTGGTTATTGTAGCTCATATTTTTTCCCTTAAAAATGCTGAGAAAGTACAAAAGGCCACATGTCATTGGAATGTGCTTTTTCTATAGGATGGTATTTGGTATCATAAAATCACATTCATATGAAATGTAGACTTTTTCTGTTAATGGTATATTTTATATTGAATAATAGGAGTACCAAGTTGCATAGGAGAATAATAGGAGTACCAATAATGTGAGTACCAAGTTGCGTAGCATATGGAAGTTGTCAGCATATAATTTACTGTTTTGCTGAGCCAGTGATAAATTGAGGATCATATTTTTTAAATTATCTCTTTTAATGTCTATCTATTCAACAGTCTGTTGAGTCCATTTTGGAGCGATTCTACGCTTTTGACACCAAAAGCTTCAATTAAAATTAAGAGGGGATCACATCCTTATTTACGCAGGAGGGGAGTAGTAAGTGAATTGCAACAGATTATATATGCGGATATAGAAGCAATTTGAATAAATTTGTGTTGCTTTCCCTACATATATAAGAAAGTGACCACAAAGTTGTGTGTATTCGTTTGGGGATACAGTATAACCGCATAAATACAGATATAAAAAATCTGGAATTATCGAAAATCAGGTACTTTTTAAAACTACACACCATTGTGGAGTAGCAGCAGTCAGTAACAGAGCAGCAGAGAGGGAAGCTAGCATGCAGGGGCTGCCGCCACCATCCACCACCCCACACCTCCACTCTGTGTGCGGCTGCTGCTCTGGGACTGGTTGCCGCTACCCACTTGTCCCCACCAGCCACTCCATGACTGGCCGCTGCTCCATTTTAAAAAATCTGGAATTTTCATATTTCTGGCAGGTCCTCAGTCCTGAGCATGCTGGATTCATGAGGTTATACTGTATATAGACACAAATGTATTCAAATTGCTTATCTATCTAGCTAGCTAGCTAGATAGATCTATATTTTTATAGCTAGCTATAAAAATATTTCAATGAATCAGAACCTTTGTTTTAATGCTAAACAAGTGGAAGTCAGCAACAGTTTGCCCATCATTTTAATTGCAAGAGTATAGAAATCACAGAAGAAAAGTATTATTATTCATTTTGCTCATGTTATTCAAACTGAAGAAAACTTGATCCATTAATTCCTAAATGAGAAAGAGAAAGATCTAATTCTGTAACTCTCAAGGAAAATTAGATTCCAGAGCCATAGATCCAAGCACAAATTTATAGAATTATGGAAAAGCAGGGCTGAAAGGGACTTCAGGAAGTCATATAGTCTAAGGGTGTCAAACTCATCAAATCACATGGGATCCAGTGCCTACTCTGGCCAGTGTGGTACAGCACTGCATGCAGTGCTGTCTTCAGCTGGTCTGGGCTTGGAGCTGCACATACCACCTACCCTGGACTGCCTGGAACTGGTGTCCAAGACCGGCAGAGTAGGTGCTGTGTGCAGCACAGCCTTGGACCAGCTGGAGTGGGTGCTGCAGGGGCTGGATCTGGTAAGCAGGCATTGCGAGGGGGGTGGGGAGAGGGGGTGCACATAGAGGTGAGAATTCTCCTGGCTCTGTACAAGGTTAGCACCAGGAGTGGGTGAATTAGTCCAACCACTGCCCAAGGCAGAAACTTCATTGTCTAAAGCCATCCTAGGCTGGTGTTTCTTACCTGTTCTAAAGAACTTTTGTTACAACCATGATTCATAGCTACCCAAATAAATAATGTCCAAGACATCAGATATCCTTTAAGTTGCTAGAGGAAAAAGGAGATGAGGGCACTGTGAGTGTCCTGCCACTTTACTGACAGGAAGTAGTTTACTTAAACACATTGTAAGAACTTACAGTGTTAGAACTTACAGGGTGGTAGCCATGTTGGCCTAAGTCCTTAGACATCCAGGAAGATGCAGGAAGAGCATACACCAACTGCAGATGCTTCCTCAGCCTGACGAAGGATATTTAATCCTGAAAGCCTGCTAAGAAAAATTTTTCCAGCTATTTGAGTTGGTCTAATAAGATATCAGATTTACCCAAAGAACCTTGTCTGTCTTGTTCAAACATATGCTTTTCTCAGCTACAGTCTAGGACCCCCTCACTGTGCATTCTCTCAAAGAAGCAGATAGCAGTTTTCAGAAGTCAGTAAGATTTAAAGCTGCTTCTGTCAGCATTTATTATTGTGCAGGTCCCCGCTTGGGATACTCTCAGTGTTTGAAGTAGGTGGGCTGTGTGGAGTAGCTGCTCCCTAACTCTGCCTCATTCATGTAGGTTTTTTTTTCCCCAGTGGGGGATGGGTTGCTTGACTTGAGTGATGGGTCTAGGAAAGTCCACTTCATCCTGGTTTTCTTTCACCCACATCCAGATTTAGAGAAGCTTCTATCACTGAATATTGTTCCCAGGAAGGGGATTGACTTCTGATGCCAGCTGCTTCTCCCATCTATACAGCATGACTCTGTTTTCCACCCTCATACACATTCCTTTTCTTCTTGCCTCAGAGCTTCTCTACCCCTCTGTAGTCACTGAGACCACATGGTGAGTTGGGACTTACGACATGGTGCCTGGATGCCCCTCTGCCTCCTTACCTTTGTTCCAGTAAGTCCTGGGAATTTTCAGTGTAATGTATGATGGTGGCAGTGCAGTTGTTCTCACAACAGCACGGACCTCGCTTTGGAATATTTAGTGATATTGATGGGATCAGAATGGTAGAAATGTTTTTTTCCAGACTTTATATCTCGGCCAAATCTGAGTGGAATTTCCTGAAACAAAGAATAGATATGTCAGTAGGCCAAGGACTTCTCCTACAGAACACCAGGGACTTCCTGGAAACAATGGAGGTGGCACAGGTTTTCAGAGGAGAGGTTGCGAGAATGCTTGTAAAGACACCTCCCTCTATAAAGATTAGAGCGGTGATGCTTGAAGCTCTGAATGAGGTCCACTATTTTACATAGAGGATGTCCTTACAGTTTGAACTCCCTCAATCTCGTGTGACGGTCAGCAACCTTTTTTTTCTAAATCCTTTCTTTAAAAAAAGTTTTTTTAAAGCCTGTCAAGGGTGGAGAGCTTGTGTTGCGAATTGTTCACTGAATAATATATAGTAATATATACACATATATCTTGGTCTGAATAAATACATTTGGATACCGCCCCTTCAGTATATGCTTCTCTGTTTATATAAATTAGATTACGAGCTCTTTAAAGCAAGGAACATATGTTGTGTTGCCTGAATGGCACCAAACGCATGCTTAATAAAAAACACTTCGTCCATTTCTTCAGTCACTTAGAACCATGTCTATACCTGGGGTTGGCAACATTTTTGGGCAGAGTGCCAAAAACATCCACAACCTTGACTTGTAAGATGTTGGTGTACCAAGAGTGGATAGTGAGTAAGCCACAAGAGGCCCAATCTTTGTTGCAGCACCGCACCTCTGGCTCTTTCCCAGCTGTCTTGCCTGAGGCGTGTGTGCCAAGCGAAATGCCTTCACATGCCTTTCTCTGGCACTGGTTCTGGGGATTGCCTACCCGTGGTCTATACTGTTAGGAGGAGTACTCCTGAGCATGCCCCACCCATTAACTCTTGCTCCCATGCACCAAACCCAGAAACACAATGCAGAAGCCACTCAAGGGCCAGTCCCTGAAGCTACTCTCAAGTATGCAAGAGACATACATCTCTAGAGTGATTGTATGGGAATGCCCCCAGAGCAATACCATTGCTGCATGTGGTTCATGTGCAGCCCTTTCAGAAAACACCATGTTAGCAGTATGTTCATGCCCTCAGATTCATTAAAGAACATAGGTTCTTGAAGTGGAACTTAGGAGCGTAAGTGCAAGAATACTCCTCAGATCCTATTCCTAGGAATCTATAGGTGATAACATTTCTTTTGATAAAGCTCTTTCATGGCCCAGAGTTCTTTTGCACATGTCCAGAATTGTGACCCTGTTAGCTAGACTGAACATTTCTGTATCTATCTCATGCCTAAGCCTATTTGGGATCCTCAATTTAGATGCCTCTATCTAAGTAAGTTTTAAGGAGCCACTCCAGTAAACATAGTCTGAGCATTCCTAACATATACATTGACAATATTAAGTGAATCCCGAAAATACGGTAGCCATGGCCACTGTATTCCAAATCAACAAGAGAGGAAGTGGTTGTGGTGCTGATATACACAACTTTTATGCAATATATACATTATAGGCTAAAAGATATATTAACTTAGTGATTAGAGAATTTTCCCAAAAAGTGTGTGTCCTGGATCCACTTCCTTCCTTAGTATGAGAGGGGAACACTATGATTCCTGCTCCAAGGACTGTTTATGCCTATTATCCATTGGCTGTGCATGGTGAGATGCCTAAACAAGTCAGAGAACAGACTATAGAATGCCACCCACCAAAATGAGCTCTGTAATCACTGGACTAGAACATTATGCTTATTTTTCTTTCTGTTTCTACCTCAATGAATCTTGCCTGCACAGTAGCATAATATCCATAGCAGGTATGGAAAGTCCCATCAATCCAGTCTACTCCATTCCTGGGTGATTAGGGGAATCTACTGTGAATGAAACATGTATATTTGAGTTCCTTGAGACAAAGCAGGGGTGAGGTGGAAATTAACTTCAGATTCTTAACAAACCAAGAATTGCATGTTGGAAAGTGGTGAGATTTCAGATGCATTCTCTCTTCAGTATTTCCATTGTTAGCTTGCTCAGCATGCTATCTATTGTGAATTCCATTGTGAAGTGCCCAGCCCTTCCTATGCAGTATATATGGAGTGTGGTGTCTGAGTCTGGATTCTGCTTCATGGACACTTTTGGGTTTTGGCCTTTATACGAGGGGATATTAGAATGAATTCATAATGTGTTTGCAATGAAGTAATCCCATGAATTGAGAATCAGGCATGCATGATTCCACAATTAGGTGCCAGATTCCAAGTACAAAGCCAGGACTTTACCTTATTTTAGAAGATGTAGTTCCTTTTTTTAACACTCTTAATCAAAGAATCTCCCTATTTTATCATCTTTCTAGTAACTATGCCAAAAAGCTGTAAGGCTCTCACATAGCATTCACATTTTAAATGCATTGAACATAAAGAAAATGTTAAACACAATGTAATTATATACTTATACAATTGCAAAATATGTTTCTTTTAAATAATACAAGATAATATAGTAGAATCCAGTGGATCATGGCATCATTGTGCATCAGTCATACAAGGTGCTTTCCTAAAAGAGCCCAATGCCAATTTCAACATGCATAGATAAACCACAAGGAACTAGGTTAATTTTACTGATCTTATTTTACTTATTTTAAAAATTATGGCAAAGGCTTCCTCTCGGAATGATACTGTTGAGGTAGACAGTGCAGAATGGAGATAGTTCAAGATCACCCACTGGTTTAGGAGTGATTACAGTTCCTTGCCAGCAGGGGTTAAATCAAACACTTAAGCTAACTGCAACATACACTTCATATGTGTAAAGTTGCATGTTTGCCGCAATGTGAAAATATTCAAATTATTTGGAGCAGTATGTGTAAAAGCCCAGGCAATACAGGAAATTTATTGTGCTAAAATATTTTTTGTGCTTCATAAGCTGGAGAAAAGGATAGTTATGCTTTTCAGCTTTTTTTGGTTCAGTCTTCATTGGATCTTCATCACAAATTTTGATCTAAAACGTACAGACTGATTTTATGAAATTCCATTAAAGTTGATGTAATTACTCAGCCATAAGGTGCCTTCTAAGCATAGACTGTACAGGTCTGATTCTGCAAAACATCTTTTGGGTGTTTTGGTTCAATAGATTTTTTGCTTCAATATGCTGACAATCCTGGCCTTCTACCTGCATTTGTCTTTCACAAAAATTCCAGTTCCTCCTTCTATATATTACTCCTGTAGGAAATAAAGTGTAGATGTGTCATAAAAAATATTTTCTTTGGAAATCAAAAACTACCTTGCTTTCTCACACATGATGTACCACAGAATAGAATGCACAGCTTATTGTTGAAAGGCAGAATGAAGGGCAGATTCTTCCAGAGCTATGAAAATCAGGGACAAATCTAATCTTCAGTTGGATCACTTGCTTAACTATGATGAATACTCTAGCTGCTGCTAAAGACTGATCTCCCTGGGTGGATCTATGATTTTGAAGAGCTGAAGAGTCTTCAGGGCAAACAGAGGACAGAGGCCTAGCAGACAGCAAAATTTAAAGGTTACCTTGATTAGTGGAATGTCAAGACCATTAAAAAAGAGAGATAATGATTAACATCTCTAGAGTGAAGAACAATGAGCCATTAAGTCAGTTGATTCCCTTAGGTGCCTGAATAGTAATAATGCAGCTGCTGCATGGTGGAGCAGGAAACAATCAAATTAGGGTGCTTCTATACTGCTCAGAAAATCAGCTTCCCTTATTAATACACACATCCAGTTAAGGTGGGAGAGGGGAATATGTATGTTGTAGGGTTACCATAATTCCAGTATAAAAAAAGAGGACACCTGTGGTAGGGAAGAAGCTGGGAGAAGGGGATGGAGAAGCCGGAGGGCTATATGATTGTGGGGAGGGCAATGATATGCCTGTGCCCTGCCTCTGTCCCTCACTCATAAGCCCCTGCCCTCCCCAGTCCTGCTGGTGCTCTTCACTCCCAACCCACAGCCCCCTGTCCCCGCCAACCTGCTGGTGCCCCTCACTTCTTACCCACAGCCCCTACCATTCCAGCCATGCAGAGCACATGACCTCCAACAGCCAATCATCTTGCCTGCTGCTCCCAGCCCCAAGCAGTCCCAAGCTGCTAGTGCCCAGGAAAGCAGAGGAAGAGCAAAAATCCACACATTTGCTCCTATTTAAAAAACCCACCCAGACACAAGGACAGGGGGCCAAAAAAGAGGACATGTCCAGGAAAACCCAGACGTATGGTAACCCTATGCTGTATGCAAGAAAATATGGTACTTTATACCCTCACTGGTGTTTTTCTTCCCAATTTAAGGTAAATATATCACAAAATATATTTTGCAACCCTGACCTCAATGCTCTTGTTAAGCTGTATAATGTGTTTTGTGGCTTGTTGAGTACTTTTAAAAGTAAATAAATGCTTGTTTCTTAAAACAAGACAGATGGTTTGCTGCAGTTGGGTGACTCAGGACAAAATAATGGTCATAGGTTGCCAGTATAAATCTAGCCAGGATGGATAGAGGCTGAAAATTCTTGTTTAACTGCCTGTTTGATGTCTTACATAACATGACTGAAAGGTCTTAGGTATAACACTGAAAGAGAAAAATCACAAAATTTTCCACCTAAGTTGGCATCTACACTGGCAAGCTTAGCAGAAAAGCTTGAAAAGCATGAAAAATTAGGCCATTTCTCCAGGTCAGGGTTGTGAGGAACATTATGGTGGAGAAGCTTGAAGTGCTGCCACATTTCTAGTTGGAGTACCTGGGGGCAAAATAAATAAATAAAAAAGAACTACGACTAACTGCTTTTAAGATGGAGGTTGATAAGTTTATGAAAGGCATTGTATGATGTAGCTGTGTGACTTTCAGGAGTTTAGATTCAATATTTGAGGCGGTCCCTTTTTATGTTCTTATGCATTATACCAGTTCTGTGGATAAAGAAAGGAGTTATAGTAGTGCAGATACAGCACCTCTCCTGCATTTCTGAGTTTCTTAAGCATTTTAAAAGGAGTTACGCCTAATTCTAGTGGGACTAGATGAAAAATGAAAACTAGTAATCATTCAATTCAATCAGTGAAGGCTACGCTTAAACACTACCCTTTATGCAGACTGCTGAGAACTCTTTCCTATCAAATGGAATAAAAGCTAAAAATAAGTTTAAATGCCAAGCCAAACAAATAAACCCTGCCAAATGCTCCAAATTGTATGAATAAAGAGTAAGGAGTTCAACAGATTTTGAACATAATGCTTTAAGTAAACCTTTGCCTCCAAATTTACCTTTCAAAGTAAGAAAAAGATAATGAATTATCATAACTGATTGACATGTTAGGAGTGAGTAGACTAGGGATTCTCTGGATCTTTAACATTAAGTGTAACTCCTTACTTTTTTTCAAATTTAAGAGTAGATTTTTTCCCGGTGCCCTAGTTCTGTGAGCTGGATGTTAGCTGATTGTCTGCTTGCTGGGCATGTCTACATGAGATGCGAGCTGTGGAGTGGCCGAATAGTGCTCAGTAGTGCATCACAGCACCAACAGTGCTAATATGGTACTGCACTGTCTTATTAGGCTACTGTGCAGTAGTGTCACTAAAAAGACATTTGCTGGAACTACTATGCAGTAACTCCAGTTACTATGCATATGCATTTATTTAGGACTTGATTATTCAAGTACTAAATAAACACGTAATAACCATCATGCAGTAGCATCTTCTGTAGATATGCCCAGCATGTCTGTCTGTCCACTGTCTTCTAACTTCACTGATTATGGCATTTTATTGATTTTGTGTGTACTTCTAATACAGAAGAAATATGCTTTAAAACCCTTCAGGATTAAAAGGCATGATAGAAATGGAACCATATATGACCACATTCTGCTCTGATGCACACCTCTGAAGAACGATACAACTCAGCTTAATAGTTCCTGGACAAATATACTCTGCCGTTCTGCAAACTGTGCTGGCTTATGAACCTGAAAGAGCTAATGAAGATAACCAAGTCAGGCTGAGTGATGCAGTAGTTTTTATACCACAACATAGGAAATTGTGTATTAAAAGAATCTGAAATTGCAGTCCTCTCACTGAAGTCAAAAGGAAGTTGTGTTAAAAATAGATGAAAAACATACACTTTGGCTGCAAGGAGTAGCACAATAGTCACCAACCCTTTAAGACTTTGTGTTAAAAAGGGTTTTGCAGAGACTGTGAGCTGAAGGCAATTAAGAGCCATAGAGGATCCACAGGTTTTGAAGAGTTCATAGATTATGGGAAGGACACACTACTTGTCCTTGGTCTAAAGGGGATCCTTCTTCTTGTACAGTCTTGTGGAATCTCTGTAAATGCCTACTCCGATTTTTCTAGTCCTTTGCATACTTAATATCAACACAGAATGACCTATAACTTACAGCCTAAAGCAGTCAACCAAGGTACAGCAGCACCCTGTAGTGCTTTGAAATCATTTCAAGGCAATGATAAAACTTTTAGGTGTACAAATGATTCACAAGATAAACTCAGAGATTTCCAATAGTAATTCATAGTGTTAAAAATATGCTGGCCTGCCATACAATTTTTGAGTTCTTTGCAACAAAATAATAGCTGTATTATTTTTCTGTAGTAAAAAAAAAGAACATGTAAAAATGAAAATCTGGCATTTTCTATATACGTTTTATGAACATGTAGATATTATCATTTTCTGAAAATTATAATAAAGCTTTAGAGATGTTGTAAACCAGCATTCATAATAGGTTCCTAAAGGCTAATGGATGCTTTCTGTGGATCCTAGAGTATCCTAGAAAGTGGGGCTGGAAGGGACCTAACCAGGTAATTTAGTCCAAACTCAGGGTAGAATTATCTTTAACTAAATGATCCCAGTCAAGTATTTGTCTACTCATTACTTGAAAATCTCCAGGGATGATGACTCCACAACATATTTAGGTAGCTTTTTCCAGTGCTTATCCACCCTCATGATGAGAAAGTTCTTCCTTATTTCCAACCTAAATTGCTACAGTTTGAGACTATTGTTTCTAGTCCTGTCCCTTACAGACACAGAGGTTAAGTACAGACATTCAAAGAGCCTGAGGCAGAATCAATCAAACCTTCATGGGTTTCTCTAAGCTGCATAGACTGGATCTGGAGTGAACAGAACAAATGCCTGTTCACTTTTCGATGTGGGGGGCACACAGATACCTGCAGTAGCTGAGGCACTTCCATATGCTTCCCAGTGTGCTGGAGATTACTGAGGGCAGCTGAGTGCAACCTAGCAGGGACCATGCCTGGACTATCTGTCAGGCACATGCCTCCAAACCCCTGCTGTCACTTTGGACCCTCTCCTATGACCAGCTCTAGGCTTCCGCACCTGGCAGCCTGGCCAGTGGTGGCATGGGGCGGGGAAGGGGAAGTGCTCTGGAGACAGGAGAATTGGGGCCCATGGATTAGCAAGGGAGGAGGAGGGGAATTGAGGCTTTGGCTGTGTCAGACCACAGCCTCTCTGCCCAGACACAGCTTCCAGCTCTGGCCAGTAAGCAGGCAGCCAGAACAGGCAGAGCTGGGAGCTGGAATCTAGGGCTGGGCAGCGATTCTGTGTGGTCCTGCTTCTGTGAGAGCAGCACTGGGACAGGACCATGGAAGAAGCCTCTGTGTTTTCCCCCACTCCCCTTCCTGCTCAGCTGAACCCTGGCTGGAGCCAGGAGTAGGTAGCTGGGAGCCAAGAACCTGGAGCTGTGGCTAGGCAGAGTGGCTGTGCAGTCCTGGCTCTTTGGGAGCCTTGGGGAGGGGCCAGCTAGATGCTGGGTTGGAGCAGTAGAGTGTGAGCCATTTTCCATTGGGCTATTCTCCAACACAGCCTGAGATTCTGGCGGACAATGACCTAAGTGGAGTCGGGAGGGAATCTGGTACAGAAGTTTGATAGACTGGTCGAACCTAAACTGATTAAGTCTGATACCATATCAGTCCAGGCCTATCTTAGATCAGGTTCTGCCATTTTTAAACCAGTCTATGTGCCCCAAACTTCTGTTCTGTTATGGGTTTAGATCAGTTTCTGATCACTTATAGCAGCTTATGTGTAAAATCTGTAACTGCCAGAGAGTAAGTCAATGGGAGATTTACTGCTCACTTCAGTTGAGACAGAATTGGGTCCTTATCCTACATGAGAGCAGATTTTTTTTTCTAAAAAAATATAGTTTGGCTGGTTAAAAGATCAAGTAAACAGAAAGTATAAAGCTACAGAAACTGCTTCTGTATCTGAAGAGAGTGTGGTTTATGGGTTTAATTTTTTATGGTATATCGCTATACTTTGAATAACTAAGTAAACCTTAACTTGTGGAATCTTAATAGTCATCTCATTGCTGAAGTCTAAAGGAAACCAAAAGGAAACTTAATAATATTAAAAGTTATTTTAAAGGGAGTTCACATTGGTTTGAAGGGTATTTTGCAGCTCACACAATATCCACCTTTGTAAATTCAGAAAACCTAGATTTAAAATTCAGAGAACCTATGCACATCTTTATAGCCCTCAGTACATAAATCTAGCAATATTCTTAAAAGATCTGCCAGTAAGGTATTAATCTTTTACAAATAAAATGAAAAATCTGAAAGTCATTATATTCTCTATATCTATCTATCTGTCTATCTAGAATAAATATAAATATATAGATCTATCTACCTAGATCTATATCCTAGATAGATAGATAGATAGATAGATAGATAGATAGATAGATAGATAGATAGATAGGGAACATATATATTCCAATGACTTAAAGAATGTTCATTATCTATATATTTAAGCCACTTACCCCTCTAGAAAGCTAAGGGAAACTTGTGACTTCAGTAAGTAGCATGGTACAATGAATACAGAAGAGAATAGTCTCTACATTGTTTTGTATCTGACTTTCTACACAGGATTTAAACATTGAAAAATTAATGTTACTGTATTATTTAATAGTAATTTAAATAAATATATGAAAAGAATTAGATATACACAAGATTAACAAGCCATTTAAAAATGAAATCAGAAGCTTCAACAAATATATTTTGCCCTTGCAGTCAAAAAAGTAATTATGAAAATTGTTCAGAATATGTTGCCAATTACTCTGCTCCATAACTGCTAACTTTCTCAGCTCTTCTTTTTGCCTTTGCTAGGCTCTCTGTCACTGGAAACATCTTAAACCAATTTAAAGTGCTACACCTGAATAAACATGTTGTAAAAGTGTTTATGTATTGAAGTGGGTCAGTTCAAGGTATGGTATTTGGCTGGAACTTCTAATTTCTCTTTTTACTGCAAAAGGGCTGCCAGAAGGAGGAAGTCTGAGCTGAATTAATACATTTGTTACAGTGGAAGTAGAATGGAAACTGCTTTAACCACAAATCAAACTGCCTCTTTCATTTACGCCAGTGATAGAGTTTTTCTAAGAAATATAGACTCTGGCATGCAGCCACTGTAAGTTTGCATTTAAAAAGAAAACCTATATGCTTATTTGTTTAAGGGTTTACTCCTATGATTATTTGTAAGTTCTTTTCGCCTAAGATCAAATTTAGTGGCATTCTGCATTTGAGGAGGCAGATGCTCCATTGTTGTCCTTGTTCACACATTTTCCCAGTGTGTATTAGAACAATAAGTAAGCACCCTTATGCTGCCCAGATCACAACCTACACCATTTCTTCACCAATACCTTCCCATTTAGAGGACCTCTGTGTCCCTTCACTCTTGCACAGCTGCACAGCTTCACATGACACTGTCTCATTTTCTGACGGTTGAAGGGCTCTGCATAATACATGTACACACAGAAGTGTTTATGCTGCCAAAATAAATTCTGTTAAGAGTAAGGGTTTATTTGTTAAAATGTCACTGATGCAGTTTCAGTGACTTGTTTTACATTCTTTTCTTCTAGGAGGGTCAGATGCTATAATATAGTGAGATTATATGCAGTCCTGACTGAACAAATACTTTAAAGAAATATGTACATCCCTTAGGAACAGAACCAGAGTCAATAATGTACATATTTCAAACTCTATTATATATTTTGTTTGAAAGACTGAGTGCCCCCATACCTGTAGAAGCAACTTCACATGAGCTTTCAGTAATGTTTTACATTATTTATTATTTAAAGCATAAATTTATTTATTGCCTACACTTCTCATTGCTCTTGATTTGCTTTTGGGGATATAGGGTTTCAGATTTAACATTCTTGTGATACAGAATAAGATGACTACATTGTGTTATATTTTCCATAGTGTACAGAGCTTAATGAGATTGATTTAATTTCTTTGCTATAAATACATACATAACACTAGCCTGTGCTATCAGTAATTTGTATAAGTGTGTAGCATTTGAAGATAAAGTTTTCATGCTGTGGTAGACAGCTTGTAAAGTTGTTGAAACCTTTGTAAATGATTCTGGAATTATCTGCCTTTTAAGTTACAGGAACAAAACTAGGTTAGGATTTCTAATATTGTAACTCCAGGATTATGGAGTTATAATATTAGAAAGGCAGTGGCAACACTCCCATTGACTTCATTAATGCCAGGGAAAACTCCCATTGACTTCATTAGTGCCTTCATTCACCTCATGTATTTAATTTATGGTATAATAGAATGTTTGCGTTGCTTCATAGGTCGCAGTATCAATGTTAAATCAGCTGGTCTGATAGGAAGACATGGGCCTCAATCAAAGCAGCCATTCATGGTTGCATTCTTCAAGGCGAGTGAAGTGCTGTTTCGATCTGTCCGAGCAGCCAACAATAAAAAGAAAAATCAGAATCGCAACAAATCTGGTAGCCATCAAGATTCTTCCAGGATGCCCAGTGCTGGGGGTAAGATGAAGCAATGCTGTAATAGATACACCTGTAATCCATGAATGACCATATATTTAATTTTGCACTTAATAAAGGTCAGATGCTGTGAATAATTTTTTTCTGTATGCTTAGATTGTTTGATCTATAGAATAATGCAGTGATTATTCAGCAGCCTCCATTTTCCTGGTTGCTGATTGGTTCAGCTGTGCCTTTGGATGCAAAACTGGAGAAATCTTATTCAAAAGAATGAAATTGTCTGAAGTGAGAAAACAAAATACAATTGTTGGCTAGGACTAATGTACTTGTTCTTCTGGGATAAGTATATACTGGACAGTATGCACCTTTAATATGTTAAGGGGTAATCAGGTAACTTAGCACAGATACTTTTTCAATGCTTTTAATACTGTGGTTCAAACACCCGGTTCTCAAAACAGCAATGCACCTGGTATGCAGATAATTGCAACAGTACTTATTCTAAATACGGTGAATTCAAATGCTTTCATAAATACTGACAGCATTTAAATGCTCTAACTGAAGAATGTTTTCTATTTCTAACCCTTCAGAGAAAAGAAAACCCTTGTTGGGAATTGGGGAACCTTTGTCTGGCTTATGAATTCTGGGTGATATTATGAAGTTATTCCAAGGTTACTATGAAAATTGCTGTATTGAGAATGTCTCTTTGGCAATGACAAGGCCTCTTGTCCCTGTCATATCGGGGTAATGGTCTGTCATTAACTCTTAATGAGCAGCTATTAAGATGGAAACAGCTGGGATAAAAAAGAGCTTCTGCACAGAAGAACCAGTTTTCACTTACCTTTCTTCAGGGTGCTCCAGTTTCGAAAGACAGAATAAAAAACAAAAGGTACCAGTAAGGGAATATATATAAAATATCACAAGTCCTCACATAAAAGGTTGGGACAATAGACAGAAAGTGAGAAGTGGTGGCAAGAGATGAGAAGTGATAAATAGGCTTTCAGATTGGAAGGCCCAGTGTAGTGACCTATCAAATTCACACAAGGCAGGGTAGGTTGATAATACAGATACTTGATCTAGAAAAATCCTGGACAAGCCTGTAAGGTCCCAGCCTAGGAATCCCCCAGAATGAGAAGAAAACTGATGTAGGGAAATGTATGCACAATTTAGTATGTTTTTTTTAACATATGTATAATTATTGTATCATTAAGGGAGGACTAATGGTGTCTTCAGAAATTTTGTGCATATCCTATCGCTATGTGTTTGTTTGTTTACATCTATCACATTTTCCTGTAGAGTAAAACAGTAACCCCAGAATACCTACCCAGCTGGAATTTTAGCAAAAGATGTTGTTAAGCTTCATGGAAGTCTGCAGAGTCAGCATCAGTCAATCCAAAAGAGTAAGCTATGGGTATCAAATGTACCATGTGTAAGCTGTTATCTGGTCTACAGAGTTGTGTTGTGAGAAGGGCTAACCATTTGGTGTCTGCCGCTTAAACCTGGGGCATGGAGCCCCATTGGTGACATGTGCTGGCAGTGGGGGGCACGCATTGGCTACAGCTGCTATTGCCATTGTACTCATCCTCATTGATCTTTCTGAATCCAGCCCGTGAATAGCCCCTGGTCCAGATTCAGCCTGCAAGGAGCCCTATTTCCATATTTTATCCCTGACTAATAGTATGCCTTCTGCAACCTGAACTCTTAGTTACCTGAAATGTCTTTAAAAATGTGTATAGCTGGGTGCTAATATATATGAAGATGCTTGTAGTGGTTGTTGGTTTCAGTGACTTCAATTCATTGTGTTCAAAATTATTTCTTTGACATCAAGAAGTATGAAGAATTTGTTTGAATTCCATTTTTGAACAGGCTTTTCTTATTTCTGGGGAGAGCACACTTGTATATAAATATACATACTCTTAGAAAATGCTATGGTTGTTGACATTTCTAGTGCATCAGGAATTAAATAATTAATTAATTAATTAACGCCATCTGAATGTCCTGTTGTAAACAAAATTCAACTTTTGGTTAATACCAGCTATTTGTGGAGAACTAGTATTATAAGCCTTACAGAATCCTATTCAAAACCTCAAAATAGCAGCTTAAATGGGTCTTAAACAGTGTAAAACATTGTGCTAGCATTCTGCACAGGGATTACTATATTTTTTTCATGTACAATAATATAGTACATATCTTATTTTTGAAAGGCAGGATGAGGGTAAAAATGATTCTTCCTTGTGATAAGTAACTGAGTAGCAGCAGCTCATTGCCTGCTCATTGTTCTGCTCTTGTGGATTACTGCAGGTTTTACTTTCGGTTTCACCCAGTAAGTGGCAGAATTTGCTCTTGCTGTATTTCTCTCATAGGTGTGCTCCAATTTCTAGCAGCTCTTTTTTTGGGAAAAAGATTCATATTATATGCAAGAAAATATGGTAATTTCACCCTTAGTAAGGATGAATTACTACTAAATTGATACACAAGGTGATGGTCTTTTTGAATCATCTGCTATGGTCTATGAGAAAAATTCTCAAAAACCAGGTAATTCTATCTGATAATTTGTGACAAAGCTCTGTTATAGGGTAAAAATAAATATGAAAACTGTCAGAAAATTCCAGAAAAAAGGAAAGGAAAGAAAAAAATGCAATAAATAGAACTATTATTAGTACAGTAAGTCATAGTGGCTGATATTTCCATATAATGTGTATGTATGATTTATAAAAACACTAGATCATATCCATTCTTTTGTGTCCCACTCAGCACTGAGAAATGTAGCACAAATTATCCCATGAGCCAAGCAGCAGGGATACCAAACATATTTTTCTATTGCTGTTGGGGGCTGTAGTCTCCAAAATGCAGCCTTTAAAAAGCTTGCTGTATATAGATTGAAAAGCACCTGCAAGTTGTTAGAAGCAATGGTACTTTCCTTATAATTGCTCTTTTGCCTGTCTCTTTTGGGCATTGTAAAATTCCCTCATTTACTGTTTGACTGATCCCTAGAACAACTCGCCTACAAGAGCACTTTATAACCCAACAAGGAATTAGACAGGGGAATAATGATAATAATATAAGTCATACTGGACAGTTAAAATTATTACTAGTGGAAGAAAAAAAAGCAAGTCACAGTTACTTTATACCAGAAAATCATGTTTGATTACTTCAAACATGACTCTTTCTTAATTAAGGATCTAAATCCTCTTAGAATTTTAAAAAGGAGAACTATATTGATATTAAAAATCTACTATGCATGTTTTAATTCAGGTGTAAACTTTGTGTGTCAAAGTCAATGTCGATGTGATTGCTTACACCGCATCTGATTTTGTCAAAGTCATTGCCTTTGGTTGAAAAATCACAACTGATTGCCAGGCCTGAATGTGCTTTTAATTGTTAAACAGCCAAGACTGGGTCTAAAGAACATTTTTCTTCCTTGCATAATGTCTGCCAATGAAAGATGCATTTTCTTTTTTATAAAATGGCTTTGAATTAGGTGGTATAATAGTCTTTTTTTTGTTTTTTCTTTTTAAGGAAACACACTCAGACACATTCACTGGATTGCCTCCAAAAGAACAATCTCTGATCTTTAGGCTGAATATTTTCCTTGCATAAATTACATATAAAAACCACAATTGCATATTTCCTACAAATCCTCCACTGATTCTGACAGTGATATTCTAGGCATGCAGGTAAATGCAGCTAATTCCATTCCCGTGTAATTATGTATTTCAATCCCAGGCCCCTCTCTGAAGAAACTAAGTTTATAATTAGAAGTAGGCTGACTAGAATTGTAATGGTGAAAAGGAAGCTATAACGTTGTATACTTTTCTTGGTGTTTTATTTATTTTTTGACTAACATCCCTAGCTTGTTTCAAATTGCTACAGCAGTGAACATTTTGTGGTTGTTTTAGTAACTTTAAGAAAGCTACTTTAAATATTGAATGCAGTACATTTTGTATTGGTTAAACAGTAGGCAGCATTATTTTATGCGCCGTATAAATCACTACCCAAGCCTGGTTTGAATAATACGTAAAATTAAAAAGCTCAATAGTTCTGTTAAGTAGGATCCTATTGCATTTTCCAATAAGAAACTACAGTAGAAACTGGTAGTGTAGAGACATTTGTGTAGTTTCTTTTGAAGGAAACAGGATAGATCCAGGAGAAAGATCTTCCTTCCTCAACAAGGAAAATATTGCCTGTATCTACGTTTCTTGCTCAAGAATGAATACCTGTACATTTATGCTCCTCCCCAACTCTTAGGGAAATACCCCCCACCCAACTTCCCCAGGCCAGGGTGACCCCTGTTAGGGAGAAGGCAGTGGTGAAAACAGTAGGAAAATGTCAGACAGGTCTGGGGAATGTGCAGGGAGCAGAGGTCCCTGCTGAGTGGAGCAGCACCAGCTGCTCCCCAACCTTTACCAGTCATCCCATTTGGGAATGTGGGGGAACAGGGGGAAATGCATGGCTGCAGGCTGGGATGCCTCTACATTCCTCCCTTACTAAGATTTCTAGTGCTTCCAAGTTTCCAGAAATGTGCAGCGCTAGATATGAATGCCTATCCATAACCTTAGTTTCATTAGATAGTCCGTATTCAACTTCTGTTTGCAATGATTCCAGTCCTCAGGAGACTAAAATAAAATCTCTGTAAACCTGGTGATGAATACGAATATGAGAATGCCAGCAAGAAAAGACATACCAGCCAGGCATCTAAAAACAATTTTGTGCCCTGATCTCAGAGCATAAGTATATTGTGTGTGTCCCCCCAGCAGTAAAGTCATAGTAAAACCAATTGAACAAACAGGGATGAACACTAGGCCTGTGTGAATAGTCAACTATTCAATTCAGATTCAGCCAATTTGGATTTGGCCGATTTGATTTGGAGATTCGAATCACTTTTCTGAACTGATTCGGTTGAATTCGGAGATTCGGCCATAGGGTATAATGGGGAATCAATTAAATATATATAACTATGTTGTTTTTTACCTGATGCAGATGAATATTTCAGAGTTGGTAGCCACTACTGAGGCCATGAAGCCTGCCAAGTTTCAAGATGATAGGTGCAGGGCTTTCTGGTAAACTGCACCTCAAAGTCCTGAAAGCAAAACTCATGTCATGTGTCTGTATTAAGCTACAGTGGGGTGAAAACTGCAGGGGTGGTAGCTTTTGCTGAGACCAAAAAGCCTACCATGTTTCAAGGAGATAGATGCAGGGCTTTCTGGGAAACTGCACCTTAAGCTGCTGACAAGCAAAACCAGTTCTCTGGAATGTACTGTCACATGTTAAGTAGTGCAGTAAGATAGAGAATAAAGAAATGGTGCCATCCACAACAAAAGATGCATCCACACAATCAGGGGCATGTGTTTGCAGCAGCACAGTTAGTAGCGGCACAAATTTGGGCCCCTGCTTTGTGCTGCAGTGTATGCCCCTGCCTGTAGGCTTTGCACTAGGGGACATTGCCTCGCTTTTCCGTGTGCTGAAGTGGGGGCTAGCTGGGGCACAGAGTGGTTTGAGACAGGGGCTCCATGTGCTTCAGTGCGGGGGCTCCATAGTGAAGCCCCCACACTGAGGCATGCAGAGACAGGGGAACAGCGAGCCCAGAGGTGCCTGCTCCCCCGTCTTGAGGCACACTGCACCCCTGCCAGCTAGAAAGGCTGGCTGGGGCACAGGGTGTCTCAGTAGGGGGCTCCACAGCGCGTGGAGGTGGAGTAGCAGGCAGCCCTGGGCTGCTTGCTCCCCCGCCTCTGAGTTTGTCTCAGCACACGTCACTTTGGTGTGCTTTCAGTCTCTTTTTTTATTCAGGGGTTTTTTTTGCTCCCTACTAGGAAATCCCACTAGCAAATTTCGCCTTGGTGCTGCAAATTAGCAGTGCCTAGGATAGTTTAACATGCTGGGTGTATGGTTTAGAGTGCCGTAAAAAGGTTTGCAATGCCACAAACCACATGTGCCTGCATGTCTGGATCTGGCTAAAACGTTCAGAGGTGCGAGTGTTGCCACCTACTTAAACTACAACAAGCCAACTTGCCATATATCATTGCTTTGCTCCTTGCTGCAATAGTCATCCATTTTTGGGGTAAGTAAACTAGTCTATGGTACTTGGGTGTTGCTAAGGATCAGTTATGTGCTTTGTATGGTATAAATATTTCAAGAAGTTTTTGTTTTAACAAATGTAATTATCAAAGCCAACAAATGAAGATGCCAGTAGCTACCACTTTAGGTCTAGGTTCTGCCCAGCTGATCTAGGCAGAGTAACTTCCTTCTCTCTTCTATTCAGCAGCCACCTTTGCATATTCAGAAGCTATATGCTGTATCACTTTCCAGGGGGTATAGAAGGCAGCACATTTTCTTAGAATGCAAAGGTGCAGCTGCTAGCAATGGCTAGGAGCTAAAAACTACCATTAAGTCCTTTAATAAATAAATCAAAAAACTATTCTGGTCATAAATAGCAAACAGATTTTGCAGGCAATAATGTCATGTCAGCAGGCCAAATTCTATTCTTAGTTATAACCTCTGTGAATTACCATTGTAAGATATGGTATTGTAAAGGTTGTAAGTCATTGCAGTTTGGTCCATTGTCTCATGACCTCCTGAGTAATTCTGGATCTAATGCATTCAGAGTAAAGTCTTGATTTCCAAAAGTTTAGGTTGGGTATGCTGTTCTGTATGGTGATATGTTTGGTTTTTTGCAGGATTTAGGAACTTCTTTCTTTCTATTTCAGAAGAAATTAGTGTGGGAACTTTCTATTCTGACTTGAATCCAAGCATTCTTTTCTCTTTTTTGTTGTTTTGTGTATATATTCCCACAAGTGAAACAAACTTAATTTCATCATCACCAGATTAAGGACATTCCCCCTTGTCATGTGTCATGCTGTTTTTTTTCTCCCTTCTAGCAAATTAAAAGTAGGAATTACATTTTTTTAAAGGCAAGCACATGCACACAAACATTTCTAATGTGATTAAGAACAAAAAACATTTATATATTAGTTGCTGTAATAATTGGTCAAATGTCTTTCATAATGTTGACAGGTCAGTTTTTGACATCCCCCAGTTTTAGGGCTTTGACTGTGCAGAGTGCTGAATTTATCCTTTTAGTACCCATTTGCAAGTATACACAATGGCTTGGAATACGTAGTACTTGTTTGTTTCTACTTAGCCACTGTTCCCATTTCAGTCAAAGAAAAGGTTATTTTTGGCTTTTAAACATGTCACTGAAATGGATAAAAAGGGGGGGGGGAGGGTTGTATAAAGCATCCAGCATTAAATTCTAGTGAATTTTGTCAGAAAAGACAAAAAAAGAATAAACAGCTCAAAACAAAATGTATAATTAAATCTTGAAAACGTTCTTATACCCTGAAAGTCCAAAGCATGGCTGTGGACATTTTGTTTACAATATTATAAGAATAGGAAACTTAACTGCGCCTTTCCTAGATTTTATTGGTGGATAGCACACTAATTAATTGAACATATAGTGCTTTGTGATTGCACATTCAGGCAGAAGTAAATATAAATGAGCCTATCTCCTTCAAAAAAATTCTTCCTGACTGCCCTACATTTTTTATGAATAACACATTTGATTTTCTTGCCCTTTTTCCAAAGACTTTTCTGTCACATATGGATTTGGAACTTAACTGCAATCCCTGAATGGCTTAAGTAGAAAGTTTATTTAGTCACAATATCCCATGGTTTTGATTCCTGACAGAATAAGCATATGGACCTTGAAGCTACACTATATGAAATGCAATCCTTGGCATCTGATCTTATTGTAAATGTCACCCTGGCTACTTTTATGCAATGTTACATTACACACAACATTTGTCTCATACAAATGGCAGAATTTTGAGAAGGAATATGGATTTGCTTTAGTTATTTAGCATTCTAAATAGGTGTGTGGTTTAGCTGTTTTACAGAAAGATATGTATTCAATGCATAACATCATATGAATAATGTAGGATAACACAGGTTTAATATATTTTCAAATATATTAAATATATATAATTTCCAGTATATTCAGCCATATATGTGTGTGTGTGCATGTTTGTGTGTGTATACACACATACATACACGCACACATACACACACACACACACACATATATATGTATATGTATATGTGTATGTATATATATATATATATGTATATGTATATATGTGTGTATATGTAAATATGTATATGTATAGCTGAATATCCTGGAAATTACTTGAAAAATGTATTAAACCTGTGTTATCCTAGGTTATTTATATAATGTTATGCACTGGATACATATCTTTCTGTAAAACACAAACCCTTTATAACCCAAACTATCAGAGAATGGGCATGAGCCTTATGATTCCAAATATATATACTTCCACAAGCCTCATGACCATTCTGTTATATTTTTGGTGATAAAAATTTTGTGTTTATATATAAAAGTAAAAAGCTATTGGCTGAGGAAAAACTTGATAAAGAACAATTTATACTCCAAATTTCACTGCTTTCTGATTGTGTTTTACTTGGGAATATATTCCATACATCTTGCTTATGCTATAACTTCTTACTCTAAACTCTATGACCAAAATTTGAAATGACTTTTGGCATTGTTTCTATTCCTTCACTTTGTGATTGTTATTCATATAACCAATCTTGTGTAGATTTCCATAGAATATTCATTTAAAATTTACTTTGGGAGCTGGTGCACATGAGTTTAAAATTTACTCTCAGTGAGAATCAGTGCTGGTAGAAGTCAAGCACATTAATATTCATGTAAAATTAGCAAAGAAAACTTTTAAGAAGTTAAAATATAGTATTTGGCTTATAGGCATTATTAACTAAGGATTCAGTATTGCACAGTGGTGGGTAGTAAAGCCCACTTCAGCAAAATAATTGAGCAAATCCTATAAGTCCTATAAATATGTTAGAAATAAAAGGATGATAAAAATAATGCAGTTCATTATTTAATGGGGTGGAGGAGCAGATCATGGACAGAGAGAAGGCTGAAGTATGGAATGGGCTTTTTTCTTCAGTCTTCAGAAAAAAATGTTTAACTGGGACAAGAAATGTAATATTTTTCATTTAAAAAGTGGAATGGGCCAGAGGGCAGAATAGGAAAAGAACAGGTTGAGGAATATTTGGATGATTTAAATGTATTCAAGTTGGCAGGGTCTGATGAAACTCACTCTAAGGTACTTAAAGGCAACTAGCCCAAGCAATTTCTGCACTATTAACAATTATTGTCATGAACTCCTGGAGGAGAAGGGACGTTCCAGAGGACTGAAGAAGGGCAAACATAATATCTATGTTTAAGAAGGGGGGAAAGGAGGATCTGGGGAATGATAAACTAGTTACCCTAACTTTGGCCATAGGGCAAACATATGTTTTAATGGCTTCCAAAAAGGAAGGGAAACTGCAACTTGGGAGTGCAAATCAGCTGTTATGATGTAACTGTTACATCTACATACCCCTGTAGTCATACAAGTTAGTCAAATTACTGTAATTTTAACTCTGAAGAAACAAGGTTAAAGTTACAATGGTTTTGCTTTACTTGTGTTGCTACAAAAATATGCAGCCCTAATAGTTAGGCTGTAACAGCCTACATAAGTATTGTATAATATTGATACAATTGTTATTTCTGTTCATTACCTTGGATACCCAGAAATACACTGGGGTAAATTATGAAAGAGTCCGGTTTATAAGGTCATAAGAAAGCCACCATTGATTCAGCAGGGACAGTCATGTCAAACCAATTTAGTTTTTCTTTGACAGGGTAAACTTGTCTAGGAGATAAAGGAGAAGTAGTAAATGCAATATATCTGGGTGGCTGTAAAGATTTTAGCACTTTCTCATATGAAGCTTTTATAAGCAACCTAGGGAAATATGACCTATTTGAAATTATTATAAGATAAGAGGCACAAGTGCGATTGAAAAAGCTGTCATTAGAGAAGCATTATAAATGACTGACTGTCAAATTGGGAAGGCCTGAGGAAGGGTGTAATGATACGCAGAAGCTTGCCTATTTCTATACCCTAATTGACAACACAGTTGCTCCAATAAAAAATATCTCCCACAAAAATTCTTGACTGTCACATATCTCTTGGACCATTATGCCAACAAGATCACCTCAGCACTACCATTTCAAGTAAAGTCCTTCAATATTTCCATTTGTGATTTGGATAATGAATTAGAGCCTACACATATAGCATTTGCAGATTGATATCAAACTGGGAGAGACAGCAAGTACTCTGGAAGACAGCATTAGAATTCCTAACAATCTTGATAAATTGAAGAAGCGGTCCAATATCAATAAAATAAAATTCAGTTATGACAAATTCAGTGTACTATATTTAGAAAATGGAAATCAAATGCACAAGTACAACATGGGGAATAACTGGCTGAGCAGCAATATGGTTTGAAAGGATTCAGGGGCTATAGTGGATAACAAATGAAATCTGAATCAGCAATGTAGTAGTATGACAAGAAAAAAAGGCAGATCTCATTTGAGAATGAATTAACATGATTCTCATATACAAGACATTGGAAGGAATTTTCCATTATACTTGGTGCTGGTGATGTCTCAGGTGGAATACATCATCTAGTTTTGGGTACCATGCTTTAAAAAACAATCCAGATACCTTGGAGAGAGTCCAAAGGAGCAGAACAAAAATAAGAGGTTTGGAAAGCATGACGTATTAGGAAGGTTGAAAGAATGGAGTTTGTTTAGTCTGATCAGGAGAAGACTTAGGGAACATAGGATAACTATCTTCAAATAAGTAAAATGTTTATAAAGAGAACAATGAACTATTGTTCTTCATATCCACTGGGGTGGGACAAAGTGTAATTAGCTTAATTTGTAGCAAAGAAGATTTACTTTAGGTATTTGGGTAAGTTTGTTGAATTCCCTTTCTCAGAAGTTTTAAGAATAGATTTGACAAAAGTCTGTGTCTGTCAGAGACGGACTAAGTACACTTAATTTGATTGCACAGCAAAGGAAAAACTAGATGGTCTGTATTTCTTTGATTTCTTTGTTTGTAAATTTAAGATAATGATGAAATTATTTATTTATGTCATTACATTTTTAACAAAAGTTAGGCACATATTTCAGAATCTTCCTCTAATGAGCTGACGGAAGCTTGTAGGATGAAGGCCCAACTTCTAACAAGAACTGCCAGTGACAATTTCTCTAAGGAACTTAATGTATGTTCCAGAGGCAACATAAAAAAGCTGTTCACTTCATTTAACAGTATTTGGAGAGTACTAACAGAAAAATGTCAATTATTTTTCATTAGAAGTTGAACAAAAATCCACTTCTAAATTTTCCAAGCAAACTTTTTTTTAAACTGTTTTTTGAAGCTTTTTTTTTTTTTTGTGAAAAATAACAAAACCTAGAAATCAGCTTATAAATCAGAATAGGAACTTTAGAAATTAGAATAAGAAAACCAAAATTTTTATTAAAAACTTAAAACTTACACACACACACTTTTGCTTTTCAGTTTCCATTTTTCTTTGGGTTTTTTTAAATGATTTTTAAACATAATTCCTAGTTGGGAGGAGTTACCAAATGAGGTACCACAGTGGTCTATCCTGGGGTCTGTATTGTTCAGCATTTTCATTCATGATTCATTAATGATGATGGATTGAGTACACACATAGCTAATTAATGGATAACACCGAGCTAGCTGTAGATGTACACTCTGGAGGGCAGGACTAGGATCCAGAATAACCAGAATAGAATGGAAAAATAGTTTCCAATCAATGAGATGAGATTCAACATGGACAAGTGCAAAGTCCTGTACTTGGAACACAATAATTGCATACACAAATACAGATTGGGGAATGGCTGGCTTAGGCTGCAGCACTGCAAAGAAGGACCAGGGGTTTATGGTAGACCATTAACTGTATATGAGCTAACAGCACACTTAGTTGTATTAACAGGAATGACAACCACAGAGCTAGAGCAGGCAGTTGTCTGAAATAATTTAGTCAGGGAGCATGGAGCTGGACTACATGACCTCATGAGTTCTCTTCCAGCGTTTACTATCTTATGATCCTATGAACTCCACAGGTGGTGCCTGGGTGGCACGAGGTCATTTGCCCTATCTCTCTCTCTTCTCACCCTGTTGGAGGCAATAGAGAAGCAGTCTTCTCTCTTCCCTAGAAAGTATGCTCTTCCCTAACAAGGGAGTTCAGAGAAAGCTTTCTGTTTCCCTCCAGCCTGGGAAATCTCTGGCAGTGATTCAAGTCCTTAAAAAGCATCTGTTTTGCTACCTGTTTACCTTGTTAACAATTGAAGGTTCTTGGTGAAAATATATATACTTATGTAAATAAGTTAGAAAATGTTTAAAATATAACACTACAAAATGCAGCAATATTTAAATAACTGTAACTAATTAACCTGTATTATTTAAACATAATTTTGAAAACATTTTATTTTTAATTTGAAATTGGGCTTCCAGTCTATTTGTGTGGCACTTGGGTTCAGTAAATTTTGATCAGGCCCCTGGTGTCCATCTTCCAGCTTGCAGAATTAATTCTGCAATATTATCAGACCTACAAAGCTACTCAGTAAGTAGGTAGTGGGTAAAAATTTTCTGATAGTACTAGAGGCATTGTTTCCACTATATCCTCAAATCATACAAGCCTGAGATGTGGGATTCTGAACCTCAAAGGTGTATGTTGTTTTTTTAACCATCTTTAACAAAATAATAGGCATTTTTTTCTGTTCCATTCCTCTTTATGTTTTTCTGAAAACTTAACAAAACTAATACTTAACTCAGTATTGCTAAATGTGTTGGGTTTTTTGCTTTTGTTTTCTGTAGATTATAACACAAGTGAACAAAAACAAGCCTGTAAAAAACATGAACTTTATGTGAGCTTCCGTGACTTGGGATGGCAGGTATGAAAACAAAGGCTATGCATTTTAATTTGTGCTATTTCTTTTTAGAGTCATCCAATAGTTGTATTTTTCCTGATGATAATTGGAACTAAATTAAAGGAGGCAGATGGAACAATCATTTTGCAGTTATCTGTTAAACTATATGTTTGCCTTTGGCAATAGCTCTAGAACTGTTTACTTTTTTCTACCTCATTGATCTCTGCAAGGAAAGAATTGACTGGTATGTGACAAATCCTTCAAACATTAATAGCCTGGAAAAAGGTATACATTTCATTAGAGGTGGGCTCCCATTATACCAGATTAGAACATCCTCAATATTTCGTTTAGGGGTTCATCAGTAGTGCCATTCAAGCCTTTTTCGTATTTGAGGAGCCATAATTCCAGCTCTGATCATCTCAAAGGTACAGGAATGTTTGAAATCCAAATTTGGCTCTCTACAAGTACCACATAATGACAGCTGTGAACAGGATATTGTGGGGTCTTACTCTTAGAGATATAGGGGCACACAGGATGGTCCATACTATCCAGCTGCAACCCCTTTTTCTGGATAAGTGGCATTGATATACTTCAAAATTAACTCAACCTGTCTGATTGTGAAATGTAGCCATGAAGGCAACAAAGCCCAGAAAAGCCTCAATTTTACCTTTATCAGACTAAAAGAAAGCTGATTAGAGGGACATCTTTATTTTCAGGAATAATGATAGGTCATTCCCAACCAATGAAAGAAAGCTGTTTTACTCTGTGTTCAGGTAGCAGAGATGGTGTAGCAGGCACTTGCCCAACCGCTTCTGTTTTCTATGGTTTCTTGCATACTTTGTATGTAGATTATAGGGCATCTGCGGGACTAGAGCTCCCTGCTTATTCTACAGAGTTAAACTTTAACTCCCTCAATGGCCTTTCAAGAATTCTACATTTTCTATTTTAGCTACTCATATTGCCTTATAAAATACTGTAATATCTTATATTTTATCTATTTACTCTCACAATCCTTCAGTGAGGCAAGGAAGAGATTCTGAGGCATAGAAAGGATGAATGGCTTTCTTAGATCATACAACTATCTGTTGCAGGTCAGAGACTTGAATTCAGATCTCCCTATCTCAAGCCCTAACCACTTCACCACTCTTTTTACTAGACAAAGTTTTCCAAGTACCTTCAGTTCTCTAGATTTTTCTACACACAGATAGAATCTGGCCCACAGTTTTGTAAGGCATTCTGAAAATCTTGACAATGTAATATGCCATAATCTTTCTTAATGTGAACACTTAACCAAGTAAAACTGTTCAGAATTAGATCCGTGAAACTAAAACTGAATCTAGCTAAAGTGAAAATAGGGTTAACCTCAACAATCTGTACTTAATACTCTGTCCCCAGACCACGATCACCTCTGCCAGGCTAAGGGAGAATAACTAAACTATTAAAATACTTTTCATTCTCTGTGAATAATTCTCAGATGCTTTCTAGTTCAGTAAAGGCATCCAAAATGGATTATCCTGTGATATCCCTAATGTGTATGGTCACATGCAGTTTTAATGACTATACATATTTTTAGTTTCATGCAAATCATAGCATCAATGATATTGGGTATGGTGGAGAGTGGTGCATTTTGCATATTTACACTGAACTAGAAAGTATGCAAGAATTTGAAAGGAGGAAACATATTTTAAAGGCTTGTTTGTACATATAGTTTCCTGAATTCCCTCAGAGTTTGGTTACGCAGGCTATTCAATATATAATTCTAGTTTAACATAATTTTCACTTTTGTTTTCTAGGAAAGGAGATTAGGACTATTTCTGAAAATATATATACCTTATTTTAAGGTTTATTTTTTTTCCCGGACCATGTGATACACAGACCCAATTTTGGTTGATACACATTTGAATTAGAAAGGATTGAGTGCTTTTTCATCTACTTTGTCTCTCTCCTCTCTCTCTCAGGATTGGATTATTGCTCCAGAGGGTTATGCGGCCTTTTACTGTGATGGAGAATGTTCTTTTCCACTCAATGCCCACATGAATGCTACCAACCATGCCATTGTTCAGACTTTGGTATGTCTATGTTATATCATTTTTTGAGCACAAAGAATCCTTGTGCAATGACTGCATCTTCCTCTTTGTTTATAAGTATTAGGTTTGGATTATTTTTGTTTAAATTACAACCCATTACAAAGACACGCTTCAATGATTGCAATGGCAAGTGGATGAAATGTCCAGAATGCCCAGCGTGATAGGTTTACATTCCATTTAAAATACAATAATATATGAATATACTGTCATAGCAAGAAGCAAAAGAATATTCCCACCCAATTTCCAAGTATTTTATACAACTTTTGACCTCCTTATTAACATGAATACATTATACTAGTGTACAGTGACTGTTTTCAGCTGTTATCAGAAAAATGCTTAAAATGTCTTATTTCCCCTTCCTCCCATTCAACCTCTCATGTCTCAGTTAGCACCAGCCAAAACTTCACTGATCTTGTATCCTCCATCCTGACAGTCAATTGAGCAAGAACTGAAACACAGGGAGGGAGGGTAGAAGAAGGGAGGAAGACACAGGTTAGAAATAAGCAAGACGTGTTGTGTAAAAGAAGTGAAAGTGTGGTATTACTTGGCAAGGAATATACCAATGTGTTTATGATGCTGAAGATAATCATATATCTGCAATGAATAACTGAAGAGAAGTAGGTCAATAACTATTTATCATTATGTAGACATTGCCCAGAAAACCTACCAAAGCCAACGATACCTTAGGTAAGATGTCTCTTATATAATCATGTATCACGCAAGATACAACTATACAAGGATCCTTTCTTTTGGGCACTTAATTTTTCCAAGTATCTACCAGACTTACTTTGTAGAATCTTTTTTTCAAATTTCTGTATTTAAAATCAGATGCTTTAATTTTCCCTCCTTTTTGTGGCCTTTTAGGAACTGTATACTGCCTCTGCCTGTTCTACACATGCATTCCATTGTGTAGTCAAAAGTCTATGCGCCTAATGGAATTTTAACTGCACATAAATTAGTTGGGATAACAGTAGCTGAAAGCTTTCTGTTTTTAATTTTACAAAATCTAGAATTACTCAAGGTGTGCATATGGGGATGGTTTGGGAAATAGTTATTCATGCATCCCACCCAAACACAAATGTAATCAATCCCCACCCATTGTGATTACATCATTTTGAAAAGGTCTGCTCTTTGGGTTGGGAAGTGCTTTTTCCTCAGTACCTCTTCAAATTTAACTGCCTTTTTTTAAAGAAGCATGGGGGAAGCCTTTGGTCCAGCACTTGTTTGTTCCTGGAAAAAGATCTAAGTTGCCTACAGCAGTAAAAAAACTTTCCCAAATAAAATAATTTGAATAGATGTATCTCTTTTACTGAAGTCAGTGAGTAAATGGATATACTCCCACTGACTTCTGAGAAATCAGAGGTAGGCTGATGCAGAAGGATTTTGAAAATCTCAACCTATTTCCATATGCTAGTATCACATTTATTAGAGACTATAAAAATTTTATCAGCACTTCATGGAGTGCAGGTGTGTTTGGATCTAAGGATTTGTTTTGGCAGAATGATCATGTGACTTGACTGAGATCACAGATAGAGTCAGTGTTAGAACCAGGATTCAGCTTCAGGAGCTCCCATGTGACTTAATCCACCACATCCAGCTGCTCCTCATATCACTGAGCTGTCAACTTGATCTTGTGACCCAGACTGGTCAGAATCTATAAAAGCTGTTTAGAAGAGGAGCAGTCTCACTGGCAAATATCCAGAACACAGCTTATGGAGGCCCTAGCATCTTAGCTATCAGCAATGGCACATCTCCTAAAAAAGTAATGGAAATGTCAGCTACATGATTAAAGGGTTCTAGGCATGGGTCTGAGGAGGGAATGAGGGGAGACAGAGAATTCTTGTGCATAGTTTATATGTGCAAACCTGTCCTCATTATAGAGAGGGTTGGAAACTGTACTTTGTAAAAACTGAATGTATCCCTGACAAATATATATGGTTCCTAAAACTGGAGAGCTCGTGGGTGTGGGGTTAGTAGAATCCAGAGGATTATGCAGAGTGAAAATCTGCTTAGAAGAGGAAAATTCTCTCTTTTGTCAATATTTTGCTTTCATTTGTTAAGCAATTTTGAAATGTATGTGTTTAAGCCCTTCCTAAACTGCTACTTCAGGATTTATTATTGCTTATTTTAAAAAATCTTCTCATGGTAACAGTTATTTAAATTTGTTTCCTGATTGACTGTTCTCTGCTGTTTGGCAAAGACTACAGGCTTATAACACTGCTAGGCAGATGGCTATAACAGATTTAGAAAGACTTAACATACAAATGAAACCTATTACTGTTGAAGTCTTCACCCATGCCTCAATAATCTCTTGCCCTTTCTATTATAACTCCCTTCTTTCTGGCCTCCCCAGTTATCAGCCCTTTAGCTTGTGCAGAATATTAGTTCCAACCTTCTTTCAAGTACAAAGAACTTGTTTTTCCCATTCTCAGATATTTCCACTAGATCTGTGTTAGTACTGGGATACTGTTCCAAACTGCTTTCTTTCTGTTTAACCTATTGACCTACTCCAGTCTAACTCATAGAAATCATTATCCATCTATCCCTACATCTTGCACCCATTTCATGACTTGACTCTGCTCCTTCTAAAATCAGTGAAAAAACTGCTCTGGGCTTTAATGAGAGCAGAATTAGGACCATAATTAGGAAGATAATATGGTAAAGATGCTGAAGAAGAATCTTGTTCTTAGTCCCTTTTCAGAATCAAGACGCTCTGGCCAGGTACAGATATTACACATAAACTGGTATAGGTGCTCGGAAACCAGTTAATACTTGTAACTGAATAAAGCTCAATGCATGTAGACTAGTTTAAAAATGGTAGAACCTGGTCTAATATAGACCTGGATCAATGTGTTGTCAGACTTAAGTGATTTATGTTAGATTGGTCTATCAAACCTCTGTACTAGGTCCTCTAGTGACTCAAGTTAGGTCGCAGTCCACTGGCATCCCAGGTACATTTGTGGTCCCCTCTTCCTTCGGCCCCTTGCACTGAAGTGTGTTGTAACTTGGCTCATGTTCAGCCGCTCCCATGAAAAACTTAGCTGGCCCTTCCTCCTGGGTGGTCACAGAGCTGAGGCAGCAAAGCCTCTGTCCCCAGCCTCACATCCTGCCTGTGACAGGGGAGGCAGGATGGATTGGGGAATGGAGGCCCCTGGTGCAGCCCCCTCACCCCCCAGCTGTGCTGGCTTGGGTCTGGGGAAGGGGCTGGGGCAGAGACCTCTGTTCCCACCCCTGCTACCACTGACACCTGGCTGTTGGCAGGGGGGCAGGGCTGGGGAGAGGGGCCATGCTGGCCAACCAGGTGTGGCCAGCTGCTTGGCTGCTCAGTTGGCTTTGGCATTTCCCAACAGGCTGCTGGGCAGTGTGCAGAAGCTTCTGGCTTTGGCCAGTGCAGGCAGTTTGCAAGCTTGCAAACTGGGCAGTTTGCAAGCTTCCTGCCCCCACTGAAGGGCAAACATCTGTTCTGTTCACTTCTGATCTAACCTCAGGTGCTTAGAGTAAAGCGCAAAACTTAGATTGCTTCACCTCAGGGTTTTTGAATCTCTGTGCTTAGCCTCTGTGTGAGAACCTTCACTTCCATGGCATTTGCTATCTGAAATAAATGTCATATGTTCTTCCTTTATCAAGGCTTTGATTCAAGAAAGCATCCAAATTCAGGAAAGTACTTTAGCATGTGCTTAAGTCCTATTGAAGTCAGGGACTTAAGCACGTGGTTCAAGTTAAGCATGCAAGTGCTGTCCTGAGTAGAGATGGCATTACCCCTATGTTTAAGTGCTTCCTGAGTCTAACTCTAACTCTTTTCAAATATCATATGAAAAACAAATTTGTCTCTTGGCTGCTTCTCCTAATTTATCTCTCCATCTCCTGTTATTGCATGGCTCTCACTGCACTTTTGAAATCAGTAGAGCATTCTTGGAGGTAAGCATTGTATGAAAATAGCTATAACTAAAACTTAAAAATGCTGAGAGTTTGGAGAGATATATTTTGCATGGATTTTGGCACAGCACCTTTCTATTTGATATATGAGCTGCTTGTTTTTTCTTTTTTTTCAGGTTCATCTTATGTTTCCTGATCATGTACCCAAGCCATGCTGTGCACCTACAAAACTGAATGCAATCTCAGTGCTTTACTTTGATGATAGTTCTAATGTTATTTTGAAAAAATACAGAAATATGGTGGTTCGTTCATGTGGCTGCCACTAGAATGGAAAAAAAAATCAAAACCAGAGTTTATTCAGACTTATAAGTCAGGATACCATCCTTGCTGCTGAAAAGCCAGCCCTAAACTTATTCAATTTCATGTCATCTCTCATTTAAATGTACAGTTTAATGTATATAGTAGCTTTTATTTATTTAAAGGTATATAGTTTCTTTTGTATGAGCAAAATTTCAAAACAGTTTATTTTATGAGTCACCTTACTTATGTAGTAGAACTTCCAAAGCATATTTTCAATTGATCATGCTGGGATCTATTTCATTCCATTGCAATGTTTTAAGGGAAAACCTTTGTATAGTGTTTTTTTTTTAAGTTAGAAACTCCAGAACTCTTGTGACTGTTTTATATTGTTAAAGGAAATGGAATACATTTGATTAAGTTGTGCCAATGAAAACTATGGTGGGATATTTATTTAGAAGAGTCACAGAGAAAAAAGAAACCTAAATAGAATGCTTGACTAAACATAATTTTTATTATAGAAGTTCTGCTCTATTAGATAAAGTGAAATGTTGAACAGTGTTTGAATAAACAAATGGTAGATAGAACATAGGAACTGGAAGACTGCATATAATTGTTATAACTATTTTCTTTAACAAAATCAGTGTAAATGGAGGAGCATGTTACTTCTTGGCTTGCAGGTTGTAGATTTTGCAAAAGGCTCAAAGCTTCAGGAGTTCTGTAGATAGCCTTTATCTATAACTTTCCAAGTCAACAGTAGAAAAAGCTGAGGTATAATCTTCTTACCTCAAAGACATCATGTTGACCTATTATATGTAACATAACAGATATTTTTTTACTTAACAATGGCACAAAATAAAGAAACACGTGAGTCACCCTACGATACAGGTAAGAGTCACTGTATGTGAAAGGAGAATAGTCATGAAAGAATTGGTTCTTTTTAGCTCTCCTTTCTTGCTGAGTTTGCTAATTTGGTACCCTGAGAGGCATTTAGAAAGATAGAAAATATACTGATGTCCTGCATCAGCTGAGGCCAAAAACGTATCCGTTCATCAAGGCTAGCAACTGACATTACACATAAACTGGTTTAAGTGATCAGAAACTGGTTTAAACCTGTAGCAGAACAAATGTTTAGTGCACATAAACCAGTTTGAAAATGGCTGAAACTGGTTTGAGATAAACCTGGTTGAATGTAGAATCAGACGTAACCGATTTGGCTCAAACACTGGTTTATGCAATGTCTGTCCCAAACCCGTTGCTGGTTTAAGTTAAATCAGAGACCCCCAGCATCCTGTCTCGCTCTCTGGGCTTGGTGGGGCTCTCTGCTCCACAGCAGAGCTGGCCCCTCCCCTCTGCTCCCTGGCTGGAGCTCCGGCAGAGACTTGCAGGCACAGCAACGTCTGCCTGGCTTCCTTCTGCTCTCCCCCTCCCCTCACCACTCTCTGCTAAGCAGGGATCCCCTGTCCCCTCTGCCTTACACAAACACCTCAGCATTAGCTAGCAGGCCACATGCTGGCTACAGTCCATGCTGTGGCAGACAGCAGTGTCAGCTTAGGGCTTTTTGGAGTTAATAAACAGCTCAGCTGGTAATGTCCCTCCCTTCCTTTGTTTAAGAAGAACTTGAAATAATGATAGAGGCTGTTTATTTTCTGATGGGGTGATAAATGCTGGTAACAGAGCTTATAAAGGCTGTGTTATCAAGGCAGGGCACTCTCCCTAATCCTGCTGAGGCCTGGCCTCAGCTCAGCTCTGTGAAGGGAAGGGAAGGCTGCTGTAGTGCCCCCTCAGCTTCTAGCCTGAGCCACTGCAGGCATGTGCCTGCATGTCTGGGTTGTCTGTGAAATTACAAAGTGATTTAGCCTGGCCAGATAGGTAAACTGACCTGCAAAGATTAAATCAATTCAGGCTCAGGCTTTTTGAATGTCTGTCTCCCTAGCCTTAGTAATTTATCTTTGCTAATGGCCTCAGATGTTTCATAGGAAGTTGAATGAAGCCCCTGTTGCCATTTGGCCATTGTGGGTAATTTTTCTTCCTGGTATGATTTCTAATACAGTAGACCCCTGATTTACGCAAGTATTGCATTCCGGGGGAATTTCTTGTAAGTCAAATTCATGTAAGTTGGAACAACTTTCCCATAGGAAATAATAAAATAGTGAGGGGTTGCATACCCCAGACATACCTTAGTCATAGCATTTTTTTCCCCTTTTCTCAGCAGAATTGCCTTTAGGAGGCGCATCTAGCATCTCACCTATGCATCTTGAGATGCCGCTACCACAATGGCAGCACAATGGCGGCACAGCTCTGCTTGATTCCACCTGCAAATCTTACAAGGCGTTTGCATATATATGTATGTATATATGCAAACCTTGTGCATGTTGAGGGGCATTTTTCAATCCAGACCCTAATAAAAAATCATGGAAATATGAGACACGCGTAAGTCGGAATCGCGTAAATCGGGGGTCTACTGTAGTTAGAGAGTAGTTTAAAACCCAAAGGTATGAGATTTAACAGGTGTTTCTAATTTGTTTAGAATTAACTATCATAGCTGGTATATTCTTACTACTTATATAAATATGAAGTCCATTTTTGAATCTTGCTTACTTTTTGCCTGCAACATCCTGTACCAGTTTCACAATTACACATTGTATGATTTTTTTTCCATTTATAGTTTTTGAAATTACCACCTTTTAATTTTATTAATGTGTCCTTTTTTAGTGTTATAAGGACAATAGAAGCTACTAATCTGCCTTCTTGACACCATTCATTATTTTATAGGCTTTATCATGAATCAGCTCAATAGAAAAACTGCTATATTAAAGAAGTTCTTAAAGCGTTATTTAAATTACTAAGAAACATCCAGTTCATACCATATTATGTCTGTTCAAGTAAATCCAGTTTTGCTGTGGTTATTTAATGCATAGTCCACAGAACAAGTGATTATGTGTGTACATGTGTGTGTGTGCATTTTTGTTTTTTGTCTTCCTGCCTTTCTTTCTTTCTTTCTTTCTTTCTTTCCACAAATTAATTTATTTTATCTTCCTGTTGGAAAATTCCCTTAAGTTTTTTGTTAAATGTCCATTTACTTTTTGAAAAACTAAAAGGTTTTTTTATTCAGATATTTCCTCAAATCATTACACTTCAATTATTATTTTATACTTAATTTGCTTCTATACCTATGCCTAATTGCAATGTACATATAATAATGTATATTCATGAAATTTCTGCAGTAAATTACTGTTTGGGCCATTAGATAATTGCACTTAAATTGCATAAGTAATTCCTTCAAAAAAGTTTTGGGTTTGTTTATGGATGAGGTAGATGATTATGTTGTTTTAAATCCAATTTATTCTAAATAGAATTTGATGGAAACTGAATTTTGGGTACATTAAGTAATATATTTTGAATAATGGTGTACCATTTTAAGAACAAGAAACTGAAGATTATATTATTCTTTAAAATTTGATGTTGGAATATATTTCTATATTTGAAGATATAATAAACTTGTAATACTAGTTTATTATCTCATGGTTTTTGATTCTGAGCCACAGAGTAATAGAATATCAAATTTGTGTTTTTATAAAGCCAGAAAGAAAAAGAATGTGACAATGTGGATAGCCTATGCTGTATTTCACATCTTTTATTAGAGACATTTGTTGCACAATTATTATATTATATTCTCTTCATTACTTTATTTTTCTTTTTATTACTTTAAAGGCATAATATTTAGCAGAACCATATACAGTGTATATTCAGGTTATACAACTCTCTATTAACTATTAAAACTTGGGTCAGAAAAAGGAAGGATGAAACAAAATGTTCCAGAAATTTCTTAAAATACTTCAGTGTCTTGCAGAGAAGGAACAGTTGACAAACAATATTTTCATGTGTGCCAAAAAAAGTATACACGGCCCTTTGGGTTTTAAAACACCTTCTTCCTATAATAGCTAATATAAAACTTTTCACATTTCTGTAAGTTTTAAAGATATTTATGTAACATTTTTTGTAAAAAAATTACTAAAATTATTCTATTCCTATTTGGGATTCAGAAGGGAGCTTTATCATGTTTTAATAAGCTGAAGCTTTCTTCATCTTTACAGACTAGGGTTCAGGAGGGAAAGGGGATCTGTCAGCACTGGCTATCCAGTATCTCAAAGATCTAAACACAAAAAGAGTAAAAAGTACTATATTTCTACCAGATTAATTTCTTTTTTATCAGTCAGATCCTCTTTATATTAATCATAAAGCTAAAATCACATACAGGTAATAATACAACTGTATGCATAATTAAGGGACTTCAGTTTATTTCTAGAAGACCTGTACTTTTATTTCTTAGCTGCATTCACCCTGTGTAAATTGAGGTTACATTCCAGTGTTGCACCATTCTGTAAAAATCAAATCCATATAAAACAGAATATTGACTGAAAACAAGAGCTACATAATGATACATTAATAAATGGATGTTGAGATGGATGACACCAACCAATATGATATTTTTTCAGCCTCTTTACTGCACGTCTAGCAGTAAATACTATTCCTGAAGAAGACTGGTTATCTAATCATGTCCTCAAAATAATTGTTTCTGCAGTTGCCTCTTTGGATGCTGCAGTTGATTTCCCATCTTTAGCCTGTGTTTGCTGTACCTCCTGTACTTTACTATTAGTTCTTAGGTAGGCGCTGTCCATGTGCAAACTCTGTCAAATAGCTAAAATATCTATAAGACACTGTGTTCTTTGGCTTTGCTTGAATGTCTTTTTTTTTCTTTTGCAGAATTGTCCCATATAGTGGCTATATAAGGTACATTATTTAATAACTTTTATAAAACCCCCAAACAAATTTGGGGGTCATGTTAAGTGCTGTATAACTATATCATACAATGGCAATCCCTAGTTCCTCCCAAATTATGCTACACTGGTGCTAACATACAATTGCTACTTTTGTAGGCTGTTAGCTGCATTTTATTTGTAATCTAACATGTCTAACTTGAAGTAGGTCTAATTGTGGTATACGCTGTCAATATTTCTTGTATTCTTTTTCCTGGCACCTAATTCTTGGAATACTAACTTAGGTCAATAAGTTTTGATGCAGACAAAGATGATTTTAGTTTTTTACCCATAAGTCTCTGTGCCGATGATCCCAATAACATGTTTTTAAACATTCATCCTGAATAGTCATTCATTCTAAATATGATTCCCCTGAAGCCAGAGCCATTTAAATGTAGTTTTTTTTCCAATCTGTAGTGACTTTTCTGCTCTCACATTCAACTGTGCATAGTAAAAAAATTGTCAAGTGGTGCTTACAAATGAGCCATTTGAGAATTACAAATAGCATCTGTTACTGGCTCCTCTGCAGTCACATGACCTGCAAATTGTGATAAATCATGTGTTATTTCCTACTCAACATCTCATGCAAGAGTTTCATTTAAAATATAAGAGTATTAAGACATATTCTTCCCATTTTAAATAACATAGGTCAGCATCAGCCTAGGGCCAAAGGTAATTAGGAATGCCATGTGAATTGGATAGTTGTTTTGATTCTCTTTCTTGTCTTATTAGAGATTATGCAGTTCGATAATTTGGATGACAGCACGTATTCCTAGCCAACTAGACACTTTGAGCTCTATTTCTCCACTTTTTAATAATCAGGTAGGCTTAATAATTGTAATTCTTACCTAATGCTTTACCTCTGCAGATCTCAGAATGCTTTATGAAAATGTTATCTCAATTTTATGGATAAGAAAAAACAGATCTTGAGAGGTAAAGTAATGTGCCATGTGTTAACTTGCAAGCCTCTGGCAATCTAAAGAATAAGACGATGTCTCCTGTCCAAGTTTAGGGCTGTATTCATTAAGCAAAATAACCCCGTATTTATATATGCATTTCAAGCTCCTCTTTCTGCAGCTTCTAAGACTTATTAATTATAGGCACACTTAAAACTTATCTAGACAAGCATTTCATGCTTCCTGTTCAATTTTTAAAAATCTAGGATCACTCTCACTCCTGCTTTTTCCTCATGTTTGACAGAAAGCTTAATAGTGAATTAAGGAAACCTGTGAGAGGGGATCTTGGGGACAGATGTTGGCTGGAGGTTGTATGTCGGCACATTTCCTATGGAACTCCTTCAGTAGAGAATGAAAGTGAAGCTGGGCTGAAGCAGCTGTGAAGTCTTAGGGGCTCTGCACAGTGTATCTTGCTCTTCTGTGAAAACAAACTGATCCTGAGCCTGAGGAGAACTGTTGATTGGTCTGCTGAGGTGCAAATGCTCCAAGGAGAAAACAGAGGGGATCCTAGTGCTGTCTTCTATGCCTTTGACCTGACCTCTTTATGGTAATGGCAAATGTGGTCCCAGAAATGAGGAGTTTTGCTACTGAATTTCACAGAGATTGAAAACGGAACAAGATCAGATAGAGAAACATAGTATTTATATTGAAATACAAAACACTGATCCACTTCAATAGCTTCCAGATATTAATATCTGCTACCTTTATCAACAGTGCCCACATCATATATATATACACAGGAAAACACATTTCTTTCTTTTGGGCCAACTACATTTCTATCAATTTAATTCATTTTAAAAATCAGTTGTTCTCCTTTAACCTCTGAAAGTGCTTTTCTTCCTAGCCTTCTCTGTGTTTTATCTGTTTTATTATTCAGACCTAACAACTCCCGCAGGAAATGCTCTTGCCTAGACTGTGTTTCAGAAACAGAAGAAAGACAGGGCCTGCCAAGTCAGTTACTTGTTTAAGTAGGATGTTCAGCTTAAATAAGTCTGTTTTCTTACTTTTCCTTTTCCCTTTGGACATATTTGGGAAGCATCTTGGTTCATCATCTATGTATAAGATCTTCAGGGTAAAAATTACAACAAAATGCAAGCCATTCCAGGATCTGAATGATACTAAAGCTTTTAGCAACCAGAAGAAAATAAGAAAGTGAATGGATGGCATCTTCATACAAACAACCTGGAAATACAGAATCATAGCACAGCATAGATTACACGCAGCATCTTAATTAAAACAATAAGATTCCTAGTTTTGGACTAAGTTTTGAATTCAGTTTTGCCTTGTCACTGAAACCATTCACAATTTATTCATTATAGTTGAAGAGAAGTATCATTATTAATCTAATAAACAGAACAAAATTAAAAGGATTGTTAATAGATAAAGCATCAAAGTATTGCATTACTTTGGATGGAAAGCGTCTGGCTGCAAAGCCACAGAAAGTCCATCAATGTCCATGATGGTATTCCTGATTTATTTTAAAATAACTGAGATAAGAATTTGGTCTACAACATTTCTGGAGTATGTTTCTTCTTCAGTTTGCATTCCCAAAAGCAAAGTGCTTGTCTTATTTGGGGGTGTGTGGGATGCAAGGAAATACAGTACTTCCTTTCTGATGTTGGGTAAATCACTTTGTGCATCCAGTGCACTCAACTTCTCAAAGGTTTTTCGCTACAAGGTAGGCACCTAAATATCTGTGAGGTTGAGGGCCCTGTTTTTCTGTTTGTAAAATGATAACAAGACACTTGAATATGATAGCAATGGGCGATATAAGTGTACCTAGAAAAATTGCATAAGTAAAGCATAGCCTATACATAGTTTCATAGTAGTTAGGGTCAGAAGGGACCTGATCAGATCATCTAGCCTGACCCCTGCCACAGGCAGGAATGAATGCTAGGTTCACAAGACCCCAGACAGGTGATCATCCAACCTCCTCTTGAATTTGCCCAAGGTAGGGGCGAGGACCACTTCCCTGGGAAGTTGGTTCCAGATTTTGACCACCCTAACTGTAAAAAATTGCCTTCTGATCTCCAACCTAAACCTATTCTCCATCAGCATATTACCATTGTTCCTTGTCACCCCAGGTGGTGCTGGGGAGAAAAGGGCTCTACCTATTTGCTGTTGATCTCCCCTGATGAGTTTGTAGGCAGCCACCAGGTCCCCCCTCAGCCTCCTCTTGCTGAGGCTGAACAGGTTCAGGTCCCTCAGTCTCTCCTCATAGGGCCTGTCCTGCTGCCCTCTCACCAACCAGGTGACCCTCCTCTGAACCCTTTCCAGGCTGGCCACATCCCACTTGAAGTGCGGTGCCCAGTACTGGATGCAGTACTCCAATTGCGGCCTGACCAATGTCGCATAGAAGGGGAGTATCACCTCTCTGGACTGACTTGAGATGCACCTTTGGATGCATGACAAGGTAAGGCTGGCCTGGCTGGCTGCGGTCTGGCATTGGCGGCTCATGTTCATCTTGGGGTCAATAATGACTCCAAAATCCCTTTCCGCCTCTGTGGTTTCAAGAAGGGAACTCCCCAGCCTGTATGTATGCTGTGGATTCCTTCTCCCAAGGTGCAGCACCCTGCATTTGTCTACATAATTTTTAAAATTTCACCATTAGAAAATTGCACCTTAAACGCATCTAAGAGTTTCTTTCTGAATCTTATTTCCTTCTTTTTACATATATATCTAATTCTGTTAATTTTGTAACATCCAAACCAACTCCTTTCCCTTGCGGTTCTTATGCCGCAAGTACTGGGTGACATTTGTGCCCAAAGATGTATTTGGTCAAGCTTATACATATCTGTTTCTCTTAACCAATCCTTATGAGTTTGTTTTTTCAGCCTCTGAATTAAATATGCTTCTGTTTACTGAACGCTCTGCACATTATCAGAATCTTTCTTGAAGAGACTTGCCCAGTGTCCCAGGGGCAACGGGGTTAGAGGGAAACCCCGGCCCAGAGCCAGAGGAAACGCTCACTTATGCTTTGCAGGAGGTGAGAGCTGTAGCGGCGTGCAGGCCGGGAAACCACCCGCAAGGCTTGTTAGTCACGCTTTCATACAGCTGGAGCGGAGTGACGTCAGAGAGAGGCGCCGCTTGACAGAAATAAAATGCAGCCCCAAAGGCAGAGGGGGTGCGCTGCAGGAGGATGCGAGGCCCGTAGGGAAGCCCGAGACCGGAACTGGGCACCTGCATGGGGTCTTTGCCTTGGACCGCATAGGCTGCAGCAGCGCCGGGAGTGGCGGAGGCTGGGAGAGCCGCGGCCACGAGGAAGAGCGGCGAAATTGACGATAGAGCCAGCAGAGGCACCGAGGAGGAACCCGGAGAGAGGGCCAGCTTGAACCACCGGAGAGGTAGCCGGGGAAGAGCCAGCAGGAACTCTGGTGAGGGAACCGGGGAAGAGCCGGCAGGAACCACTGGTGAGGGAACCAGGGAAGAGCCGGCAGAGACGCTGGTGAGGGCATCGGGAAAGAAGCCCGCAGGGGCGAGAGGGCCCAGGACACGCAGTCCTCGGGCCAGGGACAAGGAGCAGAAGTTCCGCGACCGAAGGTGGCATTGGCCAGGGTGTAGGGGAGGTCGGAGCCCCGTGAGAACCCACCCAGGGGCATTTTGGCACTGGAGGCCGCAGAGAGGGGGGCCCCCCTGCTGTGGGCCCAGCTGAGACCTCAGTCGGCGAGTTCTGGGGATCTGCCACAGGCTCCCGGGGCACACTCCGGGGACCTTCCAGTGAGGCCGGGGCAGATCCAGTTAGCCGCCTGTGCAAGAGTTGCCCGAGAACGCCTTCTTGAGCAGAGACGGGCACACCCAGAATTGAATATAATACCCCACTTGACTTATTACTACCATTTACCTTGTGTCATCATTAGCATCAGTGAAATCTTTATGCAGATGTAAAATTGTCACAAACTGATTTTTTCCCTTACAAGACATGTAGCTAAATAATGATGCAGAGAGCTACATTAACTTCATAGCACTACTTTTACAAATAACCAGATAGTGTGATTGCTCTATCAGTGCGCTTATTCAGAGTCAACAGAAGCAAAGTCACCTCTCCTTCCATAATTCAGTCTTTAACCCATTTAATTTCCTCTTAAGATTTTCACATTTAGAGGTCAGTCCATCAGGTTTCCAAAGGTTTTAAGAATATGGTTGTGAAAAATGCAGGCATGCCTATATGATTACATGACTTCTACTTCTGCACAGATGTTCAGAGGAAGAAAATTAGACAGGCCTGTAGGCAAATTGAGGGAAAGAAGATGATGAAGGCAGAAATGATATAAGAAACTTTTTTGGCACAAAGAGAGCTATACATGGAGAACAGAGGTGCAGAGATAGCCACAGATGGCTTTATCTCTTGGTTTGGTTTCTGGCTATCTAAAACCCATTTGTTTTGTCTCTTTTCCTGTAATTAGTTTACTCAGAGCATCCCAAGGAATAAAATGCCTTAAGGAGGAACATGGGTGGCCTGAATAATATTTTCTTTTAAATTCTTCAGTCTGCTAAGTCGCTCTGGATGCCTGCTATGGTGAACAGGGATTTATTTTCCATGTATGTATGCAGGTATTTATAGCATGTTCATCAACATGGTATCTGAACACTTAAAAGAAGGTGCAAAGTAGTGCTATTCATTTGTTCCAACTGCTCCTCTCTATACTACACTGACACTTTACCAAATCAAACCTTTACTTTGTTGAACACAGTTTCTTCTCTGCTTCCAGACCCTTTCACTTTTCTGTTCCTGACTTGTATATATTTGTCCATTGATGCTTGTGTCTCCATGCTTCCTTTACGTCGGGGGTGGCTAACCTATAGCACCTGTACCACAAGAAGCATGGGCAATCTCTGTATGTGGCATATGACAGTTCAGGGAGGGGACAGGCTGCACAGTGGCAGGTAAGGCAGGAAGCAGAAAGCAGAGCAGCAGATCAGACAAAGAGAGGGAACTGGAGTGGCACTTAGAGAGGGGGCAGGGCTAATTTGTGGCATGCCTGCCAAAAAGGTTGGCCCCCACTGCTCTATGTCATCAATAATATCAGGCTTGTCTACCTGTTCCTTATTTTCTCATACAAATGTCTCTGAAGTGTTGTCTCTGTTGTTCTTGAACTCAGCCATACAGGCCTCTCTCTTCAGGACCTCATTAAAGGGGTTCCAGCATTAACCTGGAAATGTAGTGTTCAAATATATGCAAGTGAAAAATATAACAAAAAAAATTATCCTCATTTCTTTCATCCTACCTTTACCTGTCGCAATAAAAACCTTTATACTACACTGGTAGTATCTATTGTTCTAGAACAGCTTACCAAAAAATGCTTCAGAATTTTTTTACTGTATTTGCTATAGCTGGATTAAATAGAAATATTGCAAATCTCATCTCTTCAGTCCTTCACTGGCCCTTTCTACAAAATATACTATGGGGGTGTTTCTGGGGTACTGTACATATTACTCTGAGAAGTTGCTTATTTTAGGGTATCTCTCTTTTTATCTGTTTTATTTCTGTGTATTATTTGCATTCAGGCATAGTGTAAATGTGTCTGTTGGAGCAGAAGATAGCATATCTTCGAAAGTCTATAACTAATATGTGAACAACAGTTGTTCATACAAAGAAGTTGAGTTCAATTAATTGGTATAGGCATTTAGTTATCCCTCAGATAAAGAAATGCCCCTGGATTCTGTGGTTTGTATTTGTATCTCTGAGTTAGTTAGAAGACACACGTAGGCAGGTAAATTCATACGTAACTATAAATCTGAGCCCAGCTTCTTCTTGGTAGTGTATAGAATATAGTGAGCATAATACACTTTCTCTTTGTAAAATATACATACAGCTGTAGAGACTTTAAACTGGATAAATTACATTAATCTATGGGGTGGCTGAGCAAAGGTGTACTAGACACATGCATCTACATCACAATCCACGTTTGTCAAGATGTTGGTTACAAAGGACCAACTCACAGGATCATCATAAAATTTTAGTTTATTAGATGGATGCAAAAGTCAGATTATAAACCTTGGGGCTGATCTCCTGAAACACACACACATTCACACACACTCACAGTAGCTAGCTATGGACAGTAAGCACCGGTGTCAAGATATACCTATCCCCAAGCACTGGAATCTGCCGTCAATGGCCAGTTGGGGCTTCTTTCAGTGCGATATTGCTACAGAAGTGGGTCGCTGGCTGGTTCTTCTGGCTGGGCAGGCAGGGTGCTGGTCAGGTCAAAGAGGGCACCATTGGGGGTCATTCTTCACTGCCTTTTATCCCTCTCTGGCAGACTTTGGTGACTCCCCAATTTTCAGGCTTACCCAATCCAGGGGTTATTGACCTTGTGGGACACCCCCCTTGCTGGTTGCTGGATGGAAGCTGTCAGCCCCAGGGGTCGTGTCTGCAGGTACACACAGTCTTGGGAGTCCATTGATGAAGTTTGATTAATTCACTGCTGTGATGAATAGGGCTCTGGGGGCAGTTGATTGAGGGGGGGGGGAGGGTATTTAGTCCCAAGAGTCGGTCTTTGGCATTGATTAGTTCAAACTGGGGCTTCTGTACCTTCAACAGTGAAGTTTCAGGGAGTTGCTGATTCTGTATTGATCCTTTCCTCTCCTTAGTGTGTGGTTTCATAGGTGTTAATTGCCACTCATTAATTTGTTATCCTGTCTAGCTACTATGTTATGCAATCAATCAAGATTCATTCAGGGACCCACCCGCTCCATACAGAGAAGCTGTGGTTTGATTCCTGCCCCTGCTAACATTGTTACATGGTACAACTTACTTTTAAACTTAAAGTACATTTGTTACAAAGTTAAAAAGCATAGAATATAAAACATAAAAAGGTGAAATACCATGGCACATACAACAAATAGACCAAATACAATGCGGGGGGGACATACTGATGCAGAATACTATTTAATACCCATAAAAGCATCTACAACTTATATTTTATTAAAAGTACAACTTATTTTCTATAAAAAATAATAATAATGTAATAAAAGAAGAAGAGGGAGGAAGGAAGAAAAGGTAGAAAAGAGAAATCATCCCCAAAAGGGGGAAAATACTGCAAAAGGGGCTTTTTGCCAAATGGAGGGGCTTCACATTGGAGGCGGGGCAGGCAAAAAAAGGGTTTCTTACTACAAGGACAGATGTGTAAAGATGGCAAAAGTTGCAGGCCTGTTAGTTCTGTAGCTCATGAAAATCCACTAGCATTGGGAAACAGCTTTTTAGATCACTGTAATTTATAGCCCTTGTCCTCTTCTTTGAGAGAGAGCTTTTATAAGTGAATGGTTACATGATAGAAGAATTCACCTGTCACCCCTGTTTCTACTCTGCCTTGCATGTGCTTTTCTAATTTGGCTGCTAATTGGAATCTTGTGGAAATACCACAAAATAGGGTAGCATGATACTTCTTTTCCTGTCTTTCTAGCTGGGTCCTAAAATCCTCCAAGGATGGAGCTTCCACCACATCTCTGGGTCACCTGTTCATGTTTTACTACCCTCCTAGTGAGAAAATTCTTCCTAATATCTAACCTAAACTTCCCTTGCTGCAACTTGAGACTGTTGCTCCTTGTTCTGTTATCTCTCACCACTGAGAACAGTCTAGCTCCATCTTATTTCAAAACCCCCTTCACATAGTCAAAGGCTGCTATTACATCCCCTCTGTCTTCTCTTCTATAGACTAAATAAGCTTAGTACCCTCAGTCTTTCCCCATAAGTCATGTGCCCTAGCCCCCTCACCATTTTTGTTACCCTCCACTGGACTCTCTCCATGTTGTCCACATCTTTTCTATAGTGAGGGACCCAAAACTGAATACAGTACTCTAGGTGTGGCCTCACCAGTGCTCTTTAGAGGAGAATAATCACTTCCATTAACCTACTGGGAACACACCTTCAAATGCAGCCCAGGATGCCATTAGCCTTCTTGGCAACAAGGGCACACTGCTGGCTCATATTCAGCTTATTTTTCACTGTAACCCTCAAGTCCTTTTCTGCAGAGCTGCTGCCCAGCCAGTCATCCCCCAGCCTGTACTGGCACATGACTTTGTTCTGTCTTAAGTGCAGGACTTTGCACATGTCCTTGTTGAACCTCATGAGATTTCTTTTGGCCCAAACCTCCAATTTATCTAAGTCACTCTGAATCCTAGCCGTATACTCCAGTGCATCTACAATTCCCCCTGAGCTTGGTGTCATCTGTAAACTTTCTGAGGGTACCCTCTATGAGGTCTTCCAGGTCATTGATGAAGACATTGAACAAAACTGGCCCCAGCACCGACCCCTGCAGCACTCCACTTGATACTGGCTGCCAACTAGACATTGAGGCATTGATTACTACTTTCTGAGCCTGATGCTCCAGCCAGTTTTTATCCATCTTACTGTGTGTCCACTGGTCTCTCCACATCCACAGAACCTTGTCATAGAAAGCAATCAAGTTGGTCAGGCATGAATTGTCTCTGGTGAATCTATGCCGACTGTTCCTAATCACTTTTTCTACCCCAAGTGCTCTGAAATGGATTCCTTGAGGATCTGCTCCATGATTTTTTCCAGGGACTAAGGTGAGGCTGACTGGTCTGTAGTTCTCTGGATCCTCCTTCTTCCCTTTCCTAAATATGGGCACTATGTTTGCCCTTTTCCATCCATTTCCAATCATGTCCAGCTTCATACTGGAGCTCTGAGCAATCATATGGCTTTTTTACATAAAGTGCAACTTCTCCTCCTCTTCTCCCCTGCCTGTCCTTCCTGAACAGTTTGTACTCATCCATGACAGTGCTCCAGTCATGCGAGCTATCCCACCAAGTCGCTGTTATTCCAATCACATCATAGTGCCATGACTGTGCAAGGACTTCCAATTATTCCTGCTTGTTTCCCAAGCTATGTGCATTTGTGTACAGGCACCTGAGGTAACTAGTTGATTACCCTGATTTTTCAAGAAGTGTGCCCCCCTGTTGTCCCCTCCTGTTTGCTCTTCCTCCAGGTCTTCCACTTTTCCACTTACGTCAGGGCTTTAGTCTCCATCCCCCAGTGAACTGAGTTTAAAGCCCTCCTCACTAGGTTAGCAAGCCCATCTGCAAAGATGCTCCTCCCTCTCTTCATCAGGTGGATTCTATCTCTTCACAGAAATCCTTCTTCTTGGAAGAACATCTCATGGTTAAAGAAGCCAAATTTCTCCTGCACAGCCAGGTATTGATCTGTAGGATGCTCCTGCTCGAGCCCTTTCCCTTGACTGGAAGGATAGATGAGAACACAACCTGAGCCTCAGGCTCCCTCACCCTTGCACCCAGAGCCTTGTGGTCACTCTTGTTATGCTCATCGTCTTCCCTGGCAGTATCATTGGTGCCCATATGGATGAGCAGCATGGGGTAGTACTCAGAAGGCCAGATAAGTCTTAATAGTCCCTCTGTGACATCTTGGATCCAAGCTCTTGGAAAACCTCCCAAGACAACAGGTCAGGTCAGTGGATGGACACTTTCATCCCCTACAGAAGGGAGTCTCCAATCACCACCACCCATTGCTTCTTCTTGGTGGCAGTTATCTTGATCCTTTCCACTCTGGTGAGGCCTGGCCTGTCTTCCTCCACCAATGGAATGTGCTCCTCCCTTTCTGCTGCTAGGGCTGCATATCTGTTCTCCAGATGAATGATTGCAGGTAAACATGAAGATCAATGCTTGCTGCCAGAAGTTATAAGCGTCCAGCTTCCACCCTCTTGGGTGTCCATGTCCTCTCTCTTCTCTAGCACTATATCTGGCATTTCTTCCTCCATAGTCCCAGAGGTCTCCTCCAGCATTGAATCAATGAATGCCTCATGACACAGGATGCTTCAGAGCCTCGCCACCTTCTCCTGTATTTCTCTTGCCTGTTCCTGGAGAAACACCGCCAAGAGGCACCACTCACACTTCAAGCACTCCCTGACCTGGCCATCACTGGAAGGAACCCACAACCCACAGTTCCCACAGTGCCAAACCTGGATTTGGATGGAAACTTCAATGGTAAGCAGTCCTGCCTGGACAGAAGCCTCACAGTTGCAAGCAGTGGCTCTGGCATTGTTATGTTTTCCAGCCATTTCCTGGGTCTCTTAATCTGCCTTCTCTCTCTTACTGATAAGGTAAAGGTACATTTTTATACTGCATTTTTAAAGAAGAAATTCACAGATTCACACAGATGGGTGGTCTGATGGATTAGCTTTTACTAGCTAATACCATTTAGCCACATGTCCCTGTTTGCAGCCAATCCCATCTAAGAAGGTATTCACTTTGGAGGATACAGAAACCCTTAGCAGACATTTAAGAACATCTGCTCAATATAACTAGTTACCAATACATAGTTTCATTATGCACCTTTATTCATCATCTCAGTTGCGTTTCCCTTGATTCTGGATCTAGCCTTTTGGTTTGTTTTCTACTGAACGCTGTTCATTGCCTGACATGGTGTGCTACGCCTACCACTTGTAGAAACTTCTGGCATGTATGTAACTACTTCAACTAGTACAGATATTATAAAGAGAAAAACTGTTTCTTTTCTGAAAAATGGGTTTGTCTTCCATGGAAATTCTAGCTGAGTACACACATCTTATATCATACTGCAGTTGGTTTTAGATGAACCAGTGGAAGTTTATTCATAGCAATGGTTGAATATTAGGAGCCATTTTTAAAGGACAGTAAGCACAATAAATTTTTACATGTCATTATGTGGTTCATAATCACATTTTCGAAAAGTATTTAGAGACTTAGGGCTAGATCACAAATGATTTAAGTGCCTCCCAACTGCCACCAAAGTACCTTGTTCCAAATTTGCGTCTTTAAACTACTTAACTCCTGCCTAACCTTAGAGATATGTAAAGTCTCCAGGTTTTATAGTTGTAACAATAAACTTATTCTGCTAATAGGTTGAGAAGTGCCCATATGTCATGGGTATTGAGCAACTACCAACACAGCTCATGTATAAGCCCTGTTAGGATCTGCAAACTAAGCATTCCTCCATTCAGTTTACTTATGGAACTCAAAACAGAGGGTGTTCTCAGAGCCAGCAAGGTAAGATCTCACACAAAAGGTAGGAGGAGGGCCTGGTGCTGCCTCCCCACTTTGCCAATAGCCAGAGGCAGATCCAGAATGGGTGCAGTGGCATGAGTACCTCCACTGCTGCTTTCAGCTGATGCTGCAGGAACAGCTACCAGGCATTTTTTTAAGTCCCTGAATTGGATGAGAATTCCTCCTCCCTCTCTTCCCCTCTGTGCTTAGCGGCATGATCCCTTCTCTCCCTTCCCCTGCCCGTAGCTGTTGCTGTCACTCATGGCCCCAGGGATGGGACACAGGAGGCTCCAGAGCCACTCCTATGCACTCCAATTGGGTTCTGTGGGGAGCCTGGCTCAGTTGGTGAGAGCAGCAGGCAGTTTCTCATCTTTAGTCCCCTGCTCGGTGTTCCCAGGGAGCAGGCACAGTAGAAAGGATACCAATCTCCTGCCACCTCTACTGCCACTGCCACTTTCAACTGCCACTGTCAGTGCCTCAGCCTGACTCCACATACAGTCCAGCTGGAGCAGGGAAGGAGTAGCTTGGGAGCCTCCCTCCTCACCACTGCCCCTGGGTCAATTAGTGACAGCAGAAACAGGGGCAGTGGCTAGTGGGAGAGTGGGAAAATCATACTGTTGCTGAGTGTGGAGGTGAAGGAAGGGGGAGGGTGGAAACTGGGAGCAGGGGTGTAGATACTCCTGTGGTTCTGGTTGCTGCTCCCACACCCCCTTTTCAAAATCCTGGATCCACCCATAACAATAGCCCAGTGGTTAGAGTACTGTCATAAGATATGGGAGTTTCATAAATTTTATAGATACTAGGGCTGGAAGGGACCTTGGAAGATCATTGAGTCCAGGCCCTTGCCCCAGGGGCAGGAAGTCAGCAGGGATCATAGGTTACCAGCAAGATAAACATCCAGATATCTTTTGAAGGCGTTCAAAGTAGGTGCTTGAGCCACCTCTGGCAGCAGTCTATTCCAGACCTTGGGGGCTTGGACAGTAAAGAAGTTCTTCCTTATGTCCAGCCTGAAACAGTCATGGAGGAGTTTGTGACCATTCGACCTTGTCATCCCTTGGGGTGCTCTGGTGAACTTGGTAAGCACCCCTGATAAACTTACAGGTGGCAACCAGATCATCCCTGAGCCTGCGCTTTTCCAGGCTGAAGAGTCCCATGGCTCTCAGCCTCTCTTTATAAAGTCTGTTTTTATGACCTCTGATCATGTGCATGGCTCTCCTCTGCACCCTCTCAAGCTTCTCCACATCCTTTTTGAATTGTGGAGCCCAAAACTGGACACAGTACTCCAGCTGCGGCCTCACCAAGGCCGAGTACAATGGGAGAATGATGTCCTGGGATTTGCTTGAGAAGCATCTGTGGATGCAAGCAAGCATTCTGTTTGCTTTACTAGCAGCAGTATCACATTGAAGGCTCATGTTCATCTTGTGGTCAATCATGACCCCCAAGTCCCTTTCATCTGTAGTGCTAGCTAGAGTAGTACTGCTGAGCCTATAAAGATGCTGCAGGTTTTTCCTCCCAAGGTGGAGAACCTTGCATTTTTTGGTGTTAAACACCATCAGGTTCTTGTCCGCCCATTTCCTGAGCGTGTCAAGGTCAGCCTGGATCACCCGCCTGTCCTCAGATGTGGGTGCTTTATCCCAGAGTTTGGTGTCATCAGCGAACTTGGGCAGTCCACTCCTGATACCAAAGTCCACATCTTTAATGAAGATGTCAAATAGTAAGGACAGCACCTTGGTCACAGGGCACCATGAGGATTGACTTCCGTCAACCACCATCCTCTGAGTCCTACCACGGAGGCAATTCCCCAGCTAGTGGATCGTGCTGAGGCCAAGGCCAGAGTTAGCCAGTTTTGCTAAGAAGTGATCATGGGATACCAGATCAAAGGCTTTTTTAAAGTCAGAATATACAACATCAATCTCTTCTCCCTTGTCTCGCTGATAGGTAACCTGGTCGTAAAAGGAAATAAGATTGGTCAAGCAAGACCTACCCACAACAAACCCATGCTGGCTATCCCTCAGGATGTTGCCATCAGCTAGTCTGTTAAGAATTGACTCTATGGATCAGAGAAAAAAACATAAGCATGTGTGTGTTTGTGTGTTTGCAAGTGGTGGTGAAGAGAAAGAGGTTCCCTAGTTGTTATAGAATTCATGTGGTTATAAAAAAAAATGAGAACATCATGTAGAGATGTAGTACTGTACGTAAAATGTATGACATGTTCCTCCTTCTCTGCTGAGCCCTAGTGAGGCCACAGATGGATTATTGTATACAACTTAAGGCACTTTACTTCAAGAAAGATGAGAAACAATTGGAGTGAATCCAGAAGAAAGCAACAGCTATGATCAAAGGTCTAGAAAACATGACCTATAAAGAAAGATTGAAAAAGTAGATTTGTTTAGTCTAGAGGAGGAAAAAAACTTAAGGGAGATGTGATAACAGTCTTCAAATATGTAAAAGGTTTCTGTAAAGAGGAGGTAATAAATTGTTTTCCGTGTTTCCTATGGATAAGACAAAAGTAATGGGTTTAAACTGCTGCAAGGAAAATTCAGGTTACTCACTAGGAAAAAAGAAAACCTTTCTAACTGTAAAGATAGTTACACACTGGGATAGATTACCTGGGGAGCAGTAGAGTCTACAACCTGTAGAGTCTTAAAAAGAAGTTAGACAAACATCTGTCAGGAATGGTCTAGGTATAAGTGAGTATTCTAACCACTGGGGTATTAGGTAAAAGGGGGCTGCCAGCTACTCTGTTGCTACTTCCTGCTGTCATTACCATGCTTTGTATGAAATGTCTGACTTAAATCAATTTCAGGAAGGTTTCCATGGCTGTCAATCCCAACAGGGGGAAATTAAAATTAAGATACTTAGTGCTAGATCCAAGTTACCCACGGAGAGGACTCTCCCTTCCAGTCTCTGCTCCCAGGACTCTTTATGCATTTTACATTAGACAGTTATTGGATAAGAAACAGAAATACACAGGCAGCAGTGCCCATAACCCAGGATTCTCTCCTTTGAGAGAAATTCTCTTTTTTATTTGGCTATAGTCACACTCTCTGCTTGCTGTTCTTCTGGTCCTGTGGATCTTGCACTCTTGGTTGAAGAGAGAGTAGAACCTTCTAGTTTAGTGGTTCCCAACCTTTTCTTGCCATGACCCACTGCTGGGAGCAGAGTACGGCAGTGGGGGCGGGGGAGTTCCCAGCATGCAGTGAGGATCATCCTTTGTGTGCAGCACCGCCAGCATTGCTCTCGCGACCCTCATTTGGGTCATGACCAGAGGTTGGGAACTGCTGTTCTAGTTAGAGCATACTTCTGGGAAACTGAAGATTTGGAAAAAATGTAAGATATCTAACATTTGTTGTCATAAGGTACTAGTAAGGCCTCATACTTATATAATTCTTACTAGTGTAACTCTGAATATTATTATCCATATGAAATTATCCTTATTTGAAATCTGTCAGTTTTTTTATCTAGTGGCAATGATTTCCACAGGTTAGTTATGAAAAAGTATACCTTTTATCAGTTCTAGCTTTTTTACCTTTTCATTGCATGCCCTCTTGTTTTTTGTATTTTAAAGAGGTAAAAAGGAATTCCTTGTTCACCTTATTTATACTATTAAGTAATTTATATACTTTTATACTGTTCCTTCTCCACAGAAAGTAACAGAATCCAATCAACCGCAAGAGAAGGCTGAGAGGTGACCTTGTGGTTGCCTATAAATTCATCATGGGGGCGCAGAAGGGAATTGGTGAGGCTCTACTCACCAAGGCACCCCTGGGGATCACAAGAAATTATGGCCATAAGCTAGCAGATAGCAGATTTAGACTGGATATTAGGAGGAACTTCTTCACAGTTCGAGTGGCCAAGGTCTGGAACGGGCTCCCAAGGGAGGTGGTGCTCTCCCCTACCCTGGGGGTCTTCAAGAGGAGGTTAGATGGGCATCTGAACCCAGCACTCTTTCCTGCCTATGCAGGGGGTCGGACTCGATGATCTTTTGAGGTCCCTTCCAACCCTAACATCAATGAATCTATGAATTTCTTTGATTCTGTCTTCTAAAAAATCTTCAAGAAAATGAACAAATATTGTATTTCTCAGTGACAAATAAAGCAAAGGGACCAAAATACAATTTTCCATAAATAGGATAATAAAGCAACATTTTGGAGGTAAAATGTAACAAAAAAGTGCTTATTCTCTTGAAAGACAGATGACAAAAATCCTTTCCTCAGTTAATAACTGCTAGAATATTATGTAATTAATAACTGTAAAATACCAGGGTTTTTTAGTTGTCTACACAAATTGTATTTTTCCCCTTAGTACATTTCTGTAATTACAGCCATTTGCTTAAATACTTCAGAGTTCTTAAAAAATTGTATAAAGGTATTCCACTATATGTTTCCAAAAGTTGCACATTTCTGTCTTAGACTACATCATCTCTTGCTGCAGATGAAGATAATAACATTAACCTTGGGAGTTCATTTTCTACTTGTGCAACTAGTTCAGTTTGCACAGCTGGAAGACTTCTTTTTTTGTCTTCAGACTCTTTCCAGCTCTGATTTGTTATTGTTTGAAATTCTGAGGATGTTTTACACACATTTACAGTGTACAACATTTGGACACTGATAAACGAATGACAAGTATGATATAAAGACTAGTAGAAGACTCTTTACGGTCTGTTCAGGGAGAAATGCACATCTGTCTCCAGCTGTGAAGCTATTTAGGATTGAAATGACTAGTATTGGGTTGGGAAGAGATGGTAATTATTTTTGTCGTTGATGTGAAGATCAAAGGTTATTCTCAGGAAGTAAGGACAGAGAATTTACTATTTAGAAGGAAAGATTTATACAGGACATAATTTGCTACATGGTTTACACATTAACCTGGTGCTAATGCATGTAGGTGACAGGGGAAATATAAACAGTCTTGATATAAGATTAATTATAATTGGTGAAAAGAAAATTAATCTACTGGTCTCAAATCTCATACGAGTTAGCAGAATCTCCCACAGACACTACATGCTAATATCATGCTTTGAAAAGAAGCTGCTCAATAGTAGACTTTTTGCTTACAACACAAATCATTTGTTCCTCTTGTCCTTTTCTTTTAATAATGAAACTACTACATTCAGTGATGGACTAATATTGCTCACAGATTTCCTCGTATAAAAATGTATCCTGAGGGTTTGTTGTATTTATAGACTCAAGTTAAAAAATACAGTAGTAGCAGTTTATTAATGACTTTTCATAATTGAATGTACCATGACCTCATGGTCAGTAGATGAGATGTAATGTTTACTTCTCCACGGTTTCCTGATGCCAGGCCAGAATTCCATAAAGCAATTTTCTCATGTTTCCAGTTCCTTAGTTAGGCATACAAATAAAACTAATTTTCTCCTCTAAAAGATCCTTCAGTGTAAAATACAAACACACAAGTTGTGTGATCAGAGAAGAAGAAACTAAATAAACCAGGTGGTAAGAAATGGTGATGTATCTGTGAGCATGCCACTTTAACTGAGATACTATTGTGATGTGAAAACCCTCTATTTTTTCAATAATGTTGACAAACACATAATAACTCTTCTGTTTTAAAAACCTACTTAAGTATATATTTGTAGGTGCTGTAAATAAATAGGATCTTATTTCTCTTGATAGGGCCCTATGCTGCTCTCATTTACTCTAGTTTAAATCTGGAATACATGTGAGGTTTGAATAAAGTCCTAAGCAAGCAGAAGATGTAAGAAGACTGTTGTTCCTAGTTTACATGCCTCTATATTATTTTGGGGGCAGGAAGGAAGAAGAAGTAGGGAAGGGGTCGCAAAAGAAGAAAGGGTCTAGAAAAGTCAGTAAATGCAGCTCATTTGAAGACATATATTATAGTTACTTGTTTCTATGCAAAGAGTACAAGTGTGCATTTAGGTGAGTTCTAAGTGACTATCTGAAGCTTGAGGAACAATATAAAGTGCTGCTGGTTGCTAGCTCCCTACCAGCCTGATTTTGTTTTCATTTTCATACTTTAAAAATAATGCATGTAGGGACCTGGGGTGTATCCTTCTTAGATAGTTATGTATTATTGAATTATTATGTTGGACTTTTCTGGGTGCTCAAAGAAAGTGGGATATGGATAGATTGCTCAGATATATCCTAAATTTCCCTTTCACAAGGGAAGGTCAATAAGATAGTTGTGGACAGGTAGCAATTGGGGCAGCAGCCCTGAATACCACCTTTCTGGGAGGTGGAGTGGGGAAGGACATAAAAAAGCCACCTCTCTAGTTGCTACTCAGGGTGTGTTCCCATGAATGTACACGTGTGGTTTGCAGCTCCTCAGATGTGTCTGTAGCACTGTAAACTGTATGCCCTGCACATGCAGGCATTCTCTGGACTACTGATTTGCAGCGTAGTGGGTTTTTTGACCCCAGGAGATCCCAGTGTCAAAAAAAACGGTGCCAGAAAAAAGTGGTGCACTTGGTGGCAGCGTGTGCCTCCCAAAACCAGAGCGCGGTCAGCCAGAGCCATGCTCCAGTTGTCAGTCAGGCTCTGTGAGACCAATTTGCTAGCCTAGATAAGGCTGCTGGGGACAGCCCAAGTGCTGGCCCCAGCCTCCCCTACTCTACCCAGGGTAACTTTCTGCATGCCAAAGCACACATGCAGAGGCATTCCCTGGGGACAGCCAGCAGAGGCACAAATATACCAATGCTGCCCCATGTGGACCTGCTTCCTGAAGCACAGCTCTTTTGTGTTACACCTCTGAGGAAGGGAGTTCTACACATAGAGGTTTCAACCGTGAGTGTAGACCTATGGTGCATAAGCCAGCCTCTGGTGGCTTTATCCCATACAGAGCACAATAAGGTTAGCAACATTCATGGATCTACCACCCCAGAATTTTGTGCATCTAGAATTGTGTGGTAACCATAATACCTCTAACTTTTCAATTTCCTTCTTTCTCCTCTCACTACATGATTATTAATGTGCTTTTGCCTGCTGCACATTAAATTTAGTACCTTTAATGTGAGGCTGCCATAATGTGCAGTAGTGAAAGTAGCGATGCTAAATGCTCAGTGGCCTAATTTTACTGCGCATAAGTGTTTTTGCCATGATGCTCAAATGCAGCTTAAAATAGGCTACTGTGCATTAAAGTGCACATGTAGACATGCCCACTGTCTCTCAAGAGGAGGAAACATCCTTTATTCTTTGGCATTAAGAAAACAATAGCAAGGGGTACAATTCTCCAAGATTTGAAGGAAGAAAACTGTGTATGGTTATGGAACTGAGAGAAGGAGCACTAGCTCAGGGCCACTTTAAGATTGGAGACATTGTCTAATTTTTAGTTTTTGGCATGTGCTGAGTAGGAAGAGCAGGTATGAACATTATACCTCTTGGCAGTGGTTCTGCACTCAGAACAGTGGCTTGTAGACATGGATTGTATCACCATCACTGACATTTAAAAGACTTTAAGTATATAGTATTAACCATAATTTGTAACTGAAAAAGAGGGGTGAATTTTATGCAGTGTATAGTAGTAGAGAGATTATGGATTAGGATTGGTCCATTCTTATGACAGTTAACAGGAAACATACTCATGGTGTCATCTGTTGTGCATGTAAAAATGTGTTCTATGTGCTTCCTATATCTGCCTATCACAATCATATCTGCATGATTTCAGGTGGTCTGGTAAGCCTATTTTAGCAACATAATAAGCACTACAAAAGTAGGTAGAAAGAAGCTATTGTATCAGTTAGATAGAAAATAAATACAGGTCTTAAACTGCTGGTAGCACTTGACATCTCCTCCCCTCACCCCTCTCTGTGAACCGTTCAAAATGCAATGCTAAAACTTTATTGCACTTTGAACTTTCAACATTTTTTCAAAGTAATAATATTTAAAGTTATTCTTGCCACGTCTTATATTTTTGATTCACTTTCATCTGAGTTGGATTTTATTTTTTTAGCAAAAAGCCCAATGTCCTCAAATAAAAAAATAAGTTTGTATAAAAAAATATGGATAACAAAATGGTTTGAAATTATAAAAGTTATGTTACACATTACCTGATTTTTTTTGAAGTTTTGGCTCAGCAAATCTTTTATAACTACTATTTTTTGTAAAGTATATTGGAAGAAATTTTGTCACTTTTGTGAAGCTCTAATCTTTAGTTTTCATCCAGGTTGCACAGCAGGCACCATGCAAAACCTATCAAACACAAGATAGGCAATTCCCATGTAAGACATGTTTTCCAGCCGGAATCTCTGCTGTATACCATAGGAAAAATCATACATGTTGTGGAAGAAGTTCAAAAAACAATCTACAACTGTGTTAGTCTCTTAATAAAGACTCATAATGTTAGTTGGCAAAGTTCAGTACATACTAGCAATAGATTAAAACTTCATGGCATCTTTTTGCAAGCCTTTACAGCCTGAAAGCACGGCTTCTGGAACAACTTCAGACAGTAAGGGATATTAGAGCATAGCAAAACTTGGAAGTATTTTATATTTTTATGCCTAGTTTATAGTTTTTGCTTACTTGTACAGCAATTTTTAAGGATCCTACAGATACACGTGTGTTCCTTTATGTCACTAGGGAAAACTGTCAGCCACCACTCATTTAAATAATACTGGCTTTTAAAAAGGAAATGTGTAATAGCAAGTGCAGCATTCAATTCAACTTATATATAAAAAAGCAAAACAAAAAGAAATGAAATCAAACAAAAAGAGTTTTCTTTCCTCCAAGCCATGCAAAGACTTGTGAGCATTAAAACTGTAGCTCTACATAGAATTTTTTTCTAAACAACTGTCAGAGAGCTGTTAATGAAAACTGCCATTAGTCAGGAATGTTTATGGTCATCAGCCTTCAGGCTAGGTTTGTCAAAGGGATAATACATGGTTACCTAAAAAAAGAGAAAAGAAACACTTTACAACTAAATAGCATTTTTATACTTAATTTATCTACTTTGAAAATGTAAACTGGCCATTGCAATCTTTCAAGGCTTAAAAAAGCTGTCACATATATAGCATGCCTGTGTGCTAAACCTGTAGGGGTGTATTCTGATTCTGTATAAAATACTATGTAATGTTTGGCATTCCTAGCTGTGCCAACCAGAAAGCCACTGATGTTAGCTCCAGAGAAAGGCCTGGAATACCAAATGATTTCATGGCAGCAAATGTAAAAGTGACACAAGGAAACATTATTTTCATACAGCAGGTAATTGGGCTATGGAAATTGTTGATGAAAGGCTGAGCTTCACAGGATATAAAAGAGGATCAGAGATTTTTAGGAGTAATAGGAACATCCAATGCATAATAGTAAAGATTAAAAAAATAGCCAGTAATTTTAAACAGAAACCACACAGAGGCCAAGTACAGACATTTTTATTGATATAACTGCTCAGAAATCAGTCAAAACCTGTAACAGTATAGAAGTTCAGTGCTTTTAGACTGGTTTGAAAATGGTGGATTCTGGTGTAAGATTGACCTGGATCGATGTAGTATCTGACTTAAGCAATTTAGGTTAGATGGGTATATTGAATATCTGTACCAGAACCTCTCCCAACTCGTTAGGTCACAGTACCCCAGCATCCCAGGCTCCCTGCTAACCTCCCCCTTGAAGGGAGGATGTCAGTGGTATCTGGGTGGTGGGGGAAGGGGAGTGGAGGCCCCTGTCATGTGGCCCCCCAGCTGTGCTGGTTTGGGTCTGGGGGGACTGGGGCCAGGGCCATGCCTGTGTGGCAGGGGCCTCTGCTCCCTTCCCCTCTTGCTACTCAGCTTGCCTTACAGCCACACAGCTCCTAGCCCTGTGTCCTGCCTGCTCCTGTCAGGCAGGCTGGGGAGCAGGGGGAGGAGAGTGGAAGCCTCTGCTGTGTTGGGCCTCCCCAGCTGTGCTGGCTCAGGTCTGGTCTTTCCCTTCCCTGTCTGCTACTTAGCCTGCATGGCAGGCAGGCAGGACATGGGGCTGGGAGACACATAGCTGTCAGCTGGACCTACAGAGGCCCCCAGCATGTAGACAGCCCCTAGTCCCACCAGACGTGAGCCAGCACAGCTGTGGGGGGACAGGCCTGTGCAGCAGGGGCTTCTGTTTCCCCTCACTGACCAACTCGGGCACAGTTACATGGTTCTCAGCCCTGCATCATGCCTGTCCCTGTGACACAGAGCACTGAGGTGCCCTGTTCCCAAAGAGGGGGAAAACTGCTAGGGAGAAAGCCCTAGCAGGGAATAAGGAGCCCAGCTGTGGGTTGCCAGGGCAACCAGGGAAGGTCAGCTGACCAGAAGGGGCGGGGCCTGGCTCCCTTATAAACCCTAGGGGCTGGGGCTAAAGGTAGTTCCCTGCCAGCTGCCAAAGAGGAAGGAGCTCTCTGCCCTGGGGGAGAGGGGCAACCTGATGCAGGGGATGCATCTGAGAGTTAAAGGGTCACTGGTAGGACTGAATGTTGTTTGGGCTGGTTGGCTTCTGTTTTTGTTATAGCCGAAGGGCTTGTGTTTACGTTGTTGTTTGTGACTGGTGGTTTGGGAGAGGCTATTAGGGGTTGGAGGAGGCCTCATAGGGAGCTCACAGAGGAGTGTGAGGACCCCAGTGCCAGTGAGGCAGCAGCGTTGGGGGTGCATAGACCCCAGCCCTAGAGAAGGGCAGTTGAGAATCCCCAGAGAGGGGGCATTTACTGAGAGACCCCAGTGAGGGTCTGGTGAGCCCTAGAGAGGGGGCGGCCTTATTGAGAAGTCCAGTGTGGGCATGTTGAGCCCAGAGAGGGTGGCTTGACAGAGAAGGCCCTGAAAGAGGGTGGCCTGACAGAGAAGGCCCAGAGGGGGGCAGCAGTATTGAGAAGCGCCCTGAGAGGTGTCAAAAGCCCCAGAGAAGGGGGCAGTTACTGAGAAGCCCCAGTGCAGGCGTAGTGAGCCCCGGAGAGGGGGCGGCACTACCGGGGAGCCCCAGAGAGGGGGTAGTTGCCAAGAAGCCCCAGAGGAGGGGGCATTATTGGGGGAGCCCCAGAGAGGGGGCAGCATAACTGAGGAGGCTCAGAGAGGACAAAAAGGGCGTAATTAGGAACAACTATTCCATTGGCGAGGTGTGGACTGTGGTGTAGGGGAGGAAACGGTGCCGCAGATAGCGCCCCCTGGCAGCGGGGCAGTACAAGGGCAGCCTCCTGCTAATTAACACCAATTAATTAATTAACAACAAGGTGTGGCAGGCTAGTAGGTGGGCGGTTGCCCCCAGGAACAGGTGTGCGGGCCACATTTGGGTTGGCCCAGATTGTGTACCTGTCACACCCTGTTAGGCAGGTTAGGTGAGGTGGGGAGTGAGGCTTACACCATGCTGACTGGCCCTCACCCCCCCCTCCCCCAGATCCATCCTCCTGGCTGCCACTGACAGCTAGCCACTGGTGGAGTGGGGCTGAGGAAAGGGTCCCTACCAGGCAACCAGAGGTGGCTGGCTACTTGGCTGAGCTCTGCATTTTCCAGCAGCCTGCTGGGAGGTGTGCGAGAATGCCCTAACCTGCTGGCCTCAGCCAGTGCAGGTAGTCTGCGTGCCCCACCACTGAAGGGTGAATGTGTGCTCTGTTTGATCCCAACCTAACCTAGGTCACTTGGAGTAAAGCACAACATTTAGATCACTTTTTCCTTGGGTTTTTTGAATGTCTGTACCTGGCCAGAAGCTATCACACTTCTATTAAAGAGAAAATAGGGAGAATCTTTTGCCATATAATGCCTTATTACCTGGCCTCTGGGAAATGATGCAATGATCTAACCAGGTTTATATTGAAGCAGGAGGAATGCAGCTGCAGGGAACTCCACCATACCTTTCTCATACTGGGGTCTCCCCAGTCTGGGGAAGATATGGAGGAAGCTTAGGGTGGCCATCATAGAGGACATTCCAGTTTTCTGCAACTCTGTCCTCTGCCCTCCATTGATTTGAAACCTGATGCCTTTATGTCCTTTATTTTTTCTTGAAGAGAAAAATAGAGGACATAAAGGCATCGGGTTTTGAATCAATAGAGGACAACCAGACTGTCCTCTATGATGGCCACCCTAGGGAAGTTGCAGGAGGAGTCTAGCAGAATCAGCTGGACACCTCTCAATCATAGAGCAGTCAAGAATACCGGTATTCATTCTAGCAAGAGAATCTCTCACAGGGGAGATCTTCCAGATCTTCTTCACAAGAAACTGAGTGCCTGTATGCTGACAATTTCTACCAGGAGAGTGGTGATTCTCCCAGTAGAAACGTAGGCCATGTCCAGATAAGCGCAGATGTTTAATTCCTGGGGAGAAGTAGCAGTGGTGCACCTTCCACCGCAGCTACTTGTCCCCAGGGAACACCCATGCCATGCGTACTCTGGTGCATGGCAAGTTACCTTGGGAGTGGTAGGGGAGGCTGAGGCCAGTACTGTGCTGGCCCCAGCAGCCTTACCTGGGGTTCTGGGGGTCTCATGGGGCTGCACAAGTGGCAATCCTGCCTGGCAGAGCCTGGATGGCAGCCACAACACAACTTCAGGTGGCCCAGCTCTGCTTTTCAGTGGCATGCACTGCCTGTGTGTGCACAGTGCCACTTTTCTTTTCCCCATGGGTTTTTTGACAGCTGGATATCCTTTCTCTAGCATTATAGATTTTTTTTTCCTGTGAGTTTTTTGGACTCCTGCATATCCAGGGGTAAAAAAGCAGTGCAGTGCATGCATGGGCAGTGCACCTTTGCAGTGCAGAGAACACCTGACTGTGTGGTATGTGGGGCTGCAGAAGAGTTTGCAGTACCACATACTACATGGCTATGCTCATCTGGATGCACCCATAATGTCTGTATGTGGCCTACGTATCTGCTACACTAAGTTGGAGTGATCAGGGTCTTCTTACATATAGGCTAAGTGCAGGTAGTCAAAAAGCCTGAAGCTGAATCGATTCAATCTTCTCAGGTTAGTCAAAACTGAGTAGATTGAATGCATAAGTAGGTGAACAGACATTCACTTTTGATTCCATACATGCAGCCACATGCTTGTAGTGGCCCAGGCTAGTAGCCAGAAGCACTAGACAATGACTTCCTGCTTAGCTGGTGCAGAAAACGTGGACAAAAGCTAGCCCACCCTTCCCATAAGAAGGGTTTTGCAGGATAGGTACAAAACATCCTGGGATGTTGGAGGACTGGAATCCTGAGATGCTGGAGGGAATCTGTGACAAAAGTTCAATAAGCTAATTTAACCTAAATCAGTTAAATCTGATAATACATCCATCCAGGTTTATTTTAAACCAATTTCAGCCATTTTGAAAGCAGTTTATATGCAATGAACTTCTGTTGTGTTTACAGATTTGAACCAATTTGCAGCCATTTGTACTAGTTTATGTGTAATTTCTTTCCCTAGCCATATTGGGTTTTCATACCCTCCTCCAATCTTTCTCTGTAAATTAACATCTATAAATGCATCCACACATGCAAGCGTGTGTGCTTTCAGCAGCTCCAGTAGAAGCAGTGGAAATTTGAACTAGGGCTTTTTGCCTCAGCACACGTGCCTGGACATGCACTTCAGTGTGGGACAAATTGTGCCACTTGGGGCAAAATATCCATGCCTAGCTCGTTCCAGATCTGTAGCCAGGGGGAGCTAGAGCCTGGGGCCAGCACCTGTGCTGGCCCCAGCAGTATAAAAACCTGCCCTAGCAAGCAGCTCAGAGCTACTCTTTCTCAGGAGCTTCTGGGGCCCAGCCAATTGGTATTTGGGGACATTAGCCCCTTGTGTCAGCTGGACTACTGGACAGCATCCCAAATCCATTTTTTAAAATACCCCAAAATCCATGTTCTTCCACAATTAGAACAAAAGACCACTACACTCTCTCTCTCTCTCTCTCTCTCTCTCTGTATATGGTGTGTGTGAGATATCAGTTGGGCAATACTTTATTGATATATTTACAATTTTAAATCAATTTGGAAGCCTACCATTGTCTCCACCATAATAATAAAATAAATTCTAAATATCTATATGTCTTGATGTGTGTTTTTGGTTTTCTTCTCACATAATGGGTGTGTGATGGGGGGGATGTGGGGTTTGCAGGAGGGGGGTGGGAAGGGGTGTGGGGGAAGGCGGGTGGGAGTGTGGGTGGTGTGGGGGGATGTGGGTCATTGTGTGGCTAGGTATGGGGTGATTGTGGGGAGACTGGGTGTGGGGAGACCTTGTAGTGAGGCTGCTGAAGAGGGATGTGTCCTCTGACCCCGACAGGGAGCAGCCCACCCATGCAGCACATGGACTGCCCCCCCCCACTTCAGGGGCCCACCTCCACCCTGGAGGGCCAAAGCACCCCCCCCCCCCCAGGATCCCAGGCACCTTGCAGGGCCACAGCCCCCTCTGCACAGGGCCCACAACTTATCTCCTGCAGAAGTGGGGCACTCAAAGCTCACTGCTGCCAGCTTCCCCCCCCCCCCCCCCCGTGGCACAGCCCCGAGCAGTTCAAAGCTGGCACTGCCTGTGCTGCTCATCAGAGACCGGTGCCACTCACAGGTGTCACCTGGGGGCTGGTGACACTTGCAGGGACAATGTGTCACACCGAGCTGGGTCTTGCCAGGACTGGGGTGGCTCACACCACCAGGCTGGTCTGGTTCCAAGGTGGCAGGACCTGGTGCAGTGCACAGGGACAGTGCACTGAGCCAAGCTCAGTCCACAAACGCTTGTAGTATGGGGAACAAATAGGAGGAACTTATCCTCTTGCTAGCTGACACCAAGCCAGACATAGTGGGGCTCACCGAAACATGGTGGGACCCAACACATGACTGGATGGTGACTATCAAGGGCTACAGGCTGTACAGGAGGGACAGGACAGGGAGGAGAAGCAGGGGTGTGGCGCTCTACATCAAGGAGGAATACACATCCTCATCTAGTAGCACAAGGTCAGATGAGGGGCACACTGAAGGGGTGTGGGTTAGAATACAAGGGAGTGGAGGAGAAAGGGACTTAACAGTGGGGGTCTACTACAGACCACCCAACCAAGTGGAAGAGCTAGACCAGGAATTCCTAAGTCAGCTCACGGAGGTAGTTAGGTCAAAAGATGTGGTCATCCTGGGTGACCTGAACTTTCCAGACATCTGCTGGGAAGAGTAGTCAGCCAGGTCTGACCATTTGTGTAGGTTCCTAGCCGAGATACTGGACCTCCATCTAACCCAGGAGGTGCACAGCCCCACCAGGGGAGACACCCTGTTGGATCTGGTGCTGGCCATAGGCAATGACCTTGTGAGGGGGCTGTGGGTGCTTGACCACCTGGGTGACAGCAATCATCGCCTGCTGGAATTCATCATCCAGCTCAAGGTGGCAAAAGCCTGCAGCAAGGCAGAAGCCCTGGACATCAGGAGGGTGGATTTCAATGAGGTAAGACGAATAGTTGGGGAAGTACTAAGGTCCTGGAGGGGAGGGGAGTCGGGTGTCCAAGAAGAGTGGTTGTTCCTTAAGGAGATGATCTTCCAAGCCCAAAGGGAGGTAATCCCAACAAGGATCAAAGGGGGCAAGAGGGCACAAAAGCCCCCATGGCTCACCAAAAGCATACAGGAAAGTCTCCTAGCTAAAAAGGAGGTGTACACCCAATGGGAAGAAGGGGCTATCACCAGGGAGGACTATACCTCAGTTGCTCGGGGCTGGAGGGGGGGCAGTCAGGAAGGCCAAGGAAGAGATGGAACTGGGACTAGCTATCTGGATCAAGGACAATAAGAAGTCCTTTTTTAAATACATAGGGGGCAAAAAGAAGGTACTGGGTAACGTGGGGTCTGTGCAAGACACGCTAGGAAATCTGGTTGTCACACCAGATAACAAGGCTAACCTATTTAATGATTTCTTTGCCTCCATTTTCCTGAGCAGGGACCGGACCAGATCAGCCCATCCACTGGGACACCCTCAGGCCCTGGGGGAGGCACACCCAGGCCCAGGGTCAGTGAGGATCTAGTCAGGGAATTTCTGGAGGGACTGGACGTATTTAAATCATCTGGTTCTGATGACCTCCACCCCAGAGTGCTGAGGGAATTAGCAGAGGTCATTGCAGGATCCCTGGCATGGCTTTATGAGCACTCGTGGTGATCTGGTGTGGTGCTAGAGGACTGGAAAAGGGCCAATGTGGTTCCCATTTTCAAAAAAGGGAGGAAGGAGGACCCAGGAAACTATAGGCCAGTTAGTCTTACCTCGATCCTGGGTAAGCTTTTTGAGAGAATTATCCTGGAGCATGGCCACAAGGGGCCAGCAGGGGAGGTTATGCATAGGGGCAACCAACATGGGTTCATTAGAGGCAGGTCCTGTCAGATCAGCCTGGTGGCCTTCTATGACCAGGTCACAAAATCCTTAGACGCAGGGGTAGCAGTGGATGTAGTCTTTCTACATTTCAGGAAGTCCTTTGACACTGTCTCTCACCCCATTCTCATTGATAAACTAGGGGACTGTGGCGTCGACAACTACACAGTCAAATGGGTTGCTAACTGGCTGGAGGGCTGCACCCAGAGAGTGGTGGTAGACCCGCGCTGTTCAACATCTTCATCAGTGACTTGGACAAGGGGGCAAAAAGCACCCTGCTCAAATTTGCTGACAACACTAAGATGTGGGGGGATGTGGGCATGCTAGAAGGGAGGAATAGGCTGCAATCGGACCTAGGCAGGTTACAGGGGTGGGAAGATGAGAACAGGATGGGTTTCAACACTGACAAGTGCAAGGTGCTGCACTTGGGAAGGAAGAACCAGCAGCATACCTACAGGCTGGGGAACTCCCTTCTTTTCAGTGCAGAAAAGGATCTTGGAATCATTACTGATGCCAAAATGAACACGGGCTGGCAATGTGGGGACGCAGTCAGGAAGGCCAACTGCACCTTGTCATGCATCCACAGATGCATCTCGAGCAGGTCCAAGGAGGTGATCCTCCCCCTCTGTGTGGCACTGGTCAGTACTGGTTGGAGTACTGCATCCAGTTCTGGGTGCCGCACTTCAGGAGGGATGTGGACAGCATTGAGAGGGTTCAGAGGAGGGCCACTCACATGATCAGGGGGCAGCAGGGCAGGCCCTACAAGGAGAGGCTATGGGACCTGAACCTGTTCAGCCTCCACAAGAGACGGCTGAGGGGGGATCTAGTGTCCTGTTACAAACTAGTCAGAGGGGACCAGCAGGCATTGGGGGAGTCCCTGTTCCCCCAAGCACTACCAGGAGTGACTAGAAATAACAGTCACAAGCTGGCAGAGGGTAGATTCAGACTAGACATTAGGAGGCACTTCTTCACAGTCAGGGCAGCTAGGACCTGGAACTAACTTCCAAGAGCAGTAGTGCTGGCTCCTACCCTGGGGGTCTTCAAGAGGTTAGACGAACACCTTGCTGGGGTCGTTTGACCCCAGTACTTTTTCCTGCCATGGCAGGGGGTCGGACTTGATGATCTACTCAGGTCCCTTCTGACCCTACCAGCTATGAAACTATGAAGCTAGGTCCTGCCAGCACTGGGGGTACTCACACCACCAGGCCAGGCTGGTTCCATGGTGGCAGGACCTAGCTCAGTGTGACACATGGTCACTGTGTGCTGCACTGGGTTCTGCTGCCATGGAACCAGCCCGGCCTGGCAGTGCCAGCTGCTCCAGTGCCGGCAGGACACAGATTGGCTCAGCATGCTGTCCCTCTGGATTCTATTGGGTCCTGCCTCTGGTGGCAGCACTACTTGCCCCATGGTGCCTGCGGGGAGGAGGCATACGGTGGAACCCAACCCAGTGTGGCTTGCTAGGCTGGCTTTGCACTGGAGTGGGAATTGTGGCTCTGGGAGGCATGACTCCTTTGCAAACATATGCTAGCTTCGCAGCCTGGCCTGGATCAGGTTGGGTCGGACTGGCAGGGTGAATTTTCCATGAGGCTCAGGTGCACCTGAGCCTCATGGAAAATGCACCCCGCGAGCCCAATCTTGCCCAGGTCATGCAGCTAGTATGCATTTGCACAGGAGTTGCACCTCCTGGAACCGCACGTCCCACGCTGTTGCAAGGCCGGGCTAGTGAGCTGCATTGGGCTGAGCTGGGTCAGGTCTCACTGTGCACTGCCAGCTCTGCTGTGGCTACCACATGCCACTGGTTTCATACTCCAACTGATCGTCCCCTCCATCCCCCCACCACTTGCCACCCCCTGGTCCCACACACCCCTGGGGACAGCTCTGGGGCAGAAACTGCGGCACTGGCAGTAGCAGGCAAGTGGGGCTGTGGCTCTGCTGCAGGCACAGCAGGCAGCAATGCAGTGCTATGTGACCTGGGCTCTGTATATGCTGAATGGATTCAGCCCAGCCCATCCAAGGTCATGCAGCAGTGGGCCAGGCTGGGTCAATTCAGCATGTATGGAGCCTGGGTCTCACAGTGCTGTCACACTGCCTGCTGTGTCTGCAGCACAGCCACAGCCCCACACAGCCCCACTTGCCTGCTGCTGCCAGAGCTGCAGTGGCCGGGTGTGGGGCAGGCATGTGGCACCCCCTCCACTCCTTCCACTCTCTGACACCCCCCGGCATCCCCCCACAACTCCCCATAGCTCCTGACAACCCCCTCCACTCCTGACACTCTTTCTGATATCCCCCCCCACTCCTCATAGCCCCTGACAACCACCTCCACTTCTGACACCCCCCGCCCCAGCATCCCCCTGCCACTACTCGCACCCACCCACCCCATGTCCCTAACTTACCTTTGACAGTGCTGGGGGCAGCAGGAGCACTTCAGAGACACTCTGGTCAGAAACCAGAGTGTTCCTCTTGGAGGATTGACTCCTGGGTTGCCTCGCTGTTCTGCGACGCTTTTTTTTTTTTTGACCCCTGGATATCCATGGGTCTAATTTTGCCCCTGCACTGTAAACTTGCAGCACAGGGAACACTTTTTTGTTCCCAAATGTGCATCTTGCAGCATCTCAAAGGGGTTTGAGATGCTGCAAGATGCACATGCACACACATGTGGACATGCCCTACATGTTTTCAACAAATGTGAGTGGGTACATCTACATAACCAATTAGTGTGCCTGAATAAGCTCTGGCATAAGTTGCTCTAGGTTTTGTTGCTCTTGGGTGCAGTGTTTTCATGTGCACCTAGGACTGCAGTACATTGGAGCAAGGCAGTGCACCCCAGCTGGTTAGGAGCCTGGAGAGTCAGCATACCAGCCCAAAGCTGCTCTACCCTGGCTCAGTGGGCTATGGAGGGGCTGGGTGGGGTATGAGGGTGCTATAGTGTGGCGTCAGGTGCCAGGCAACCCCCTAAATGTGCTCCACTCAGCCCTGGTTACCATCAAAATGTGTATTGTAGCTGAGTAAATAGAATTAGTAAATAGGATAGAACTTGTATTGGGCGGTACTATGTTATGGTGGAGTTAATTAATTTACTCTGACCTAATAGGGGCGAATGTGTAGATGGTGACACTATCTGTCTAGCTAGTTAGTTGAATCCAGTAATGTGCACATGTGGATGCCCACAGTGATTCCAATTGGGGAAGAAATGAAGTAGTATTTTAATTTCCCAGAGACAGAATGAGAGCATGGCTAGAACCCACAGCTGGAGCCAAATTTGTTTTAGAAAACTCAGATGGTTAAAATCAGGTAAATAATTAATTAACAATATGGGTCTTAGAAAGTTTTAGGAAATTTTAACTATCACTGCTAGTTCTTACCAGCCATACTAGTAACCATTAGTTCATACTATTAAAAGGGAGCAGAATTGCAATATCTCTAATTTACTTTTTAATTATTTTAATGCTGCTTGTTTACTTTGTGCTTTCCTTTTTTGTTTAGGAAATGTAACTAAAATTCTTCCTTTCCATTGTGGTTTTTATGCATAAGTCCAATAGTAGAGGTCTTGATTGGCAGATGTGCAAGAAAGAAATCTTGATAATAATTACATTGATTTTCATAAGAAAAAGTTATCAAGCTTTTGAAAAGCTTCCATTCTGGGCCTACTTTAACCTGACAATATCATTTTAGGAGTATAAGAGAAGTACATTATGGGACCCAGGATGAACTGGATGTGTAGCAGCATCTCAGTTTAGTAGTGTCAGTTTTATATTTTTCCTTAACGTGGGAAAGCAATTTCTGTATTCCATTCAAACCACAGACTACAACAATATTGAACAGTGAGAACTGGGCAGAACAGCTGGGCTAAAGTAATGAAAGAGAACTTGAAACAATGAGAGATGATGATGATGATGATGTGTGTGTGTGTGTGTGTGTGTGTGTGTGTGTGTGTGTGTGTGTGTGTGTGTATGTAATGGATGGAAGTGGTAATTAAATGAAAAAACATGTTTGGAAATATTCCAAGAATATGAAGAAGCAATATGGGATATTCAAATATAGGAATTATGAGGCAGACAGCTTCTGTTATGATCAATTTTTATTTTATTGTTTGGGGGTGTTTTTGCAGTCTCTGAATTACAAAACCCTGGAGAGTCTCAATGCTAGAGACAGGATTACTTACTTTGAGCATCTGGAAGAGAAATTCTTTAGAGAATAAGAACTACATATGTACTTAAATCAGAGCAAAATAGACTTTCTCTGTGCTCCAAGAGAAGACCTCAATCCCTTTCAAGAATAAAAAAATATATTTGGGTTTCTGAAGTTGCAGCTTTTAAGCAGTTTTTCATGTATTATATATATTCAGATTAATCTTAATATTAAATTGATTAGAGGGCCCATCAGTATTAATCAACTGATTTTTTTTCTGAAGGAATGTGTTTTTTACCTTCTTTTCTTTGAATCCTTGAATTTAATAACATTGGGTTTTCCTCCTCTAAGGTTGGATCTGCTGAATAAATTAGAGTGAACTCAAACCTTTTGAAAATGAGTGAAACTCATGAAAAATACATTCAGCTAGCATCAGGACCTGGAATCAGTAACTCCTCCTTGATAAGACTTTCTTACTCACCCAGTATTATAATATAACATTTTTATAATTTATATTCTATAATAATGTTATAATTTCATGTAATACAAGTTAGGCCCTTAGGGCCTGATGCTTGGGTTTGGCCAACCAGTGGTCAGCACAAAAGAGTGATGGGAAGGGGGAAGGTACCTATCCATTACCTTTGCCTGCTCTTTCATTTTGAGGTGGGATTCAGGCCAGTTTAGCTTTCAACATAAGCTAAAACAACCTTAGGGATCTTGTGACACATGCCATGGTCTCCATAATCCAAGGAGCTTTTTGCATACATAGAAAAGCCACCCCCTTTTTCTCTGAGCAGAGCTACAATAGTAGGGAGCTCAAAATGCATGCATGAAGAGAGGCTGAGGCTCCATATACCCAAGGAATTTCCCTTCTGAAAATGAAAGCAGCATTTCAGACTGTCATTACTGTCACTTTTTGCTGGTTTACAAATGCAAAGGTGTCTATTATAATGAATAATAACCCCAACATGTTGCTTAGCATTATTAAGAGAAAATCCAAGGAAACACATACCTGTAGAATTTACCTTGCAGGGTATAGCATCATCTGCAAAAGGAATGGTTTAATAAGGACAGGATTGTGGGTATAGTATGACACTATACATTTAGTAATTCCTATACAATTAGACTCACCCTCACTGTGTTACCATATTATAAATACTAAAACCTATTAAAAGTTATTAAAATAATAATACATTTCCTTTAACCCCAATGTACCACAATAGCTTCTTTGCAGAAATTAAAGTATGAATAGGTGAGTATGAATTTTGTGATATCTTTTATCAGACCAACTGTATAGCTGGGATGGCTGCTGGACAACTTTCAGCCATCAAATACCCTTTGTCAGGTCTAACTTAAACCAACAAGCTATTCTAATATACTATATTAGTACTCACAAACATTTTTCTGAGACAAGTGCAGCATATTTCTGTTAATATGCTTGTAAAAATAATATGGCCATACTATAGATATTAACTCATCTGTATTACAAATGGACAATTTTATGCATGCATTTAAAATACGGATGGGAAAAGTATAGAAAACTTCTGTGTTATTTATATTTGGACCTCCCAACATATTAAATTGACCATATGTTTTTTTACAAATATTTTTTAGAAAAACAAACTTCATCATCTGCAAGTTTTTGTCAGGCTTGATCCTACAGTATATTTTTAGAGACCTCTAACAGATCCATGTGAAAGTGCTCTAGGTGTATATAATGGAAATGCTGACAGACCTTCAAGCCAAGTCTAATGCATTTCAGCATTAATTAAATAGCTGAAATGGAAAACAGAAGAAAAAATTAGTTCAAGTTCAGTGGTTACTTGTTACAATTTGTAAATGGGCTCCCTACCATTGAGATATGTAAAATAATGCTCTCGTTAAAAGTTATGTGGAAAATAAAGGTTCTCAGCAAGCTAATTTTACTCAGTTAACAAAGCACAGTTTCAAGCTATTCTTGTTAACCATCCACCCACTTTCTTTTCCTTCACCACCTCAGATTTACAGATAGGAGGTACAATTACAGTTCTTTGTTTCATCCTTAGATCTCTTTACATAATAAAGTCTGCTTTTATCCTGTTGAAACCTGTGTGCTTTCCTTCTTTGTGTAAAGCTAAAGGGTCTAGGTCTTTCTTTAAAATTATCCTTTGTGTTGCTTTTCCCCCCCGCTTCTGGTCTTTGTTGTAAATATATGCTGACTGCGTGCCTGCAATTGAACTTTTCCCCTGGAAATAACACAGTTAAAATAAGAATAAAGAAATCAGGGGTGAAATCCTGGCCCCATTGAAGCCAATGGCAAAACTCCTATTCACTACAGTGAGGTTAGGATTTCACCCCAAACTCCCTCTCTTATTTGCAGTGTTTCCTATGGTCTTGCCTACAGTGCAGCTGTTGCCCCTGTGTATAAGTCAAATGAGTTTGTGTGGCTTAGTTTTGAAGCAGTCAGGGGTTGGGTTCTGGCTGATTGATACAGAAAATATTTTCAAAGTCTCTGAGTTAGCAATAGAAAATGTTTGCACTTCATGACTCTGAGCGGTATGATGATTTGGACCTGAACAAAATAGGTTTTCACTGCCACCAATGACTCTGATGAAGTAGGCTGTTACTTATGACAGCTTATACCTCTCTGAACTAGTTAGTGTCCCTGGCCTATCTTGAGTCTGAATTCAGACTGACAAGTTGGGAAGTAGATAAGGAGAACAACTGAGGCAGCAGGATAGTGAGATGGGGAGCAAAACTAATTGTAAAAATAGAAAAGCATGCATACATACAAATCAAATGAACACGAAGCAAATGGTGGCAACAACTCTGGGAATTTTAAACTTGGTAGAATAAAGTACCTGGCAGAGGTGCAAATAAAAGTGTGATGGGATCTGTGCATGATCCCCACAATCTCCATTCCTGCCATGCCACATGTACCTGGGAAGAGGTGTGATGGTGGGGCTCCTCCTGCACTGGCAAGTAGCAGCAGGGAACCCCATCAACTGATGAGGCTCCTGATCACAGGAACATACTGTGAGTCCCCATGGTTAGAAGCCATCAGCTGATTCAGGCTCCCAGCAGCTGGGAGCTCCTTCAGCTGCTTCAGCTCCAAGCCTGCCCAAAGTTTCAAATTAACAGTGTGATAATAACACAAAATATGTGTAATAACTTTGTGGCTTATTCCTTGCTTTGTCATTAACTGGTTCATCACGTCTTAAGTATAACATGGGCCAGGGGCCTAAGGAGATGAAAAGGCCCTCATCTGCCAATCCAACACAGTGGGACTCCAACATAAAAAAAAAAAAAAAGAAAGAAAAAGAAACTATAGCTCTAGTGCTTCTGTTGCTTACACTGCTTACGCTGAGGGATGAACAGATGCCTTAAAGAACTAAAAATGTTCCTGTTTTCTGGGTCTATCCTGGTATTTCACATGTGCAATGTTTTCTAAACCTCTAAAACAGAACTATTCATTCAATTGGCAGTCTGAAGGCCATGTACAACCCACAAACTCTTAACTTATAACCCTATGGGCGCATCCACACATACAAGCATGTGCTCTTGCAACAGCTCAAATAGAAGCAGTGCAAACTTGACCCGGGGCTTTTTGTCTCAGCACACATGCTTGGACATGCACATTGGTGTGGGGCAAATTGTGCCACTTGGGGCAAAATAAACCTGTCTGGTTCCTCCCAGATCCACAGCCAGGGGGAGCTAGAGCTCAGGGCTAGCACCTGTGCTGTCCCCAGTAGTAGAAAAAGCTGCCCTGTCCTGGCCCCATCAGTTCAAAAAGCTGCCCTGGCGAGTAGCTCAGGAGCTTCTGGGGCCCGGCCACTTGGTACCTGTGGACACTACCTCTTGTGCCAGCTGGACTGTTGAAGCAGCCCTGAGAGTTCCCTGCACCCTTTACTCACTGCAGCAGTCTGGCAGTGGGGGCTGCTGCTTGGCTGTGACCTGCTGTGCACCTGCCAGACCTGGATGGAGACTGCACAGCCAGTAGAGGCATCTGGCCTCCTGGGCCAGCTGCCAGTGGACTGTGGCTGCAAAGCTGGCTTTTGTACGGTACTACTGCCATGTGTGCCCCCTTCCCGATCACCTGGGCACCTATCGCCTGGAAGATGTTCCAGGTGTGGTGGCCTGCTTTGAACTGTCAAAGCATGTTCTCTTGGCCCCAACTGACCAGGAGGTCAGGCACAGCCAGCTGAGTCCAAGGTGCCAGCTCTGAGCAGGCTCCTCTGCCTGGGTCCTGCCATTTGCCTCCCTAGCAGGAAGTCTTGTGTTCCCTATTTGAACACTGAAAAATTCCTGATAAAAAATCCCAAAGTCATTCTGTAAAATACCCTGAAATCCATGTTCCTCCACAATTAAAACAAAAGATCACTATGTGTATATATATAGAGAGAGAGAGAGAGAGAGAGAGATTGGTTGGGCAATGTTTATTGATATATCGGCAATGTTAATTTGGAAGCCTCTATCATACCAGTGTCTCAATCATCATAATAAAGTGAATTCTAAATACCTATATGTTTTACTGTCCCCGCCAGGGCCCTCAGCCCCCCAGAAGAGTTACAGCCCCCCTCAGGAGTTACAGCCCCATAATAGGGGAAACAGCCCCCCCCTCAGGGGCCACAGTCCCCCCAACAGCAGCCAAATGGCCCCTTCAGGGGCTACAATCTCCCCCTTCAGGGCCCACATGACCTAACCCCGCTTGCTCCCCCAGCCCCCCCGGACTGCTGCCCCACTTGGCCCCATGCCCCACCCACTCCTGCAGCCCCCGCAATGGCTGCTACACCCAGCTTCACCCTCTCACTCCCCCAGACCCCACTAATGGCTACCCTGCCTGGCCTTACCCCTGGCTTGCACACCCAACCCCTCGATGGCTGCCCTCCCATCCCAGCCTCCAGCACTTAAAAAACAAGAAAAAAGAAAAAAGAAGCCTCTACTCATGGCAGGACCAGGGGCTCTGGGGCCTCTTCCAGCACCAGGCAGCAGCAGACAGTGTGGGGCAGAAGGTCCTGGCTGGGGCTGCTGGGGCTGACATCTGGCCCTGTGCAGTGCAGGGTGGGGGTGGGCAGTGACCCCAACAGCAGCTGGAACTGCCCATGAGTGCCAGGGTTGGTTTTTTTTTTTTTAATTGCCAGGATGCTGGGGTGGGGGGGAAGTGATTAGGGGACTTGCGGGGCTGGGGCCAGGTTGGGCAGTGATGGGGGGCTCAGGGGGCAGGTGGGGCTCAGTGGTGCAGGGCTTGGGGAGGGTTTCAGGGGCAGGCGAGGGAAAGGCCAGGTGGGGCAGGGATTGAGGGGCTGGGGGAGTGGGTGGGGCCAGCAGGGTTTCCCCCCCATCGTCCCCTCCCCCCATCCTCCAGCTTCCCCACCCCTTACTTACCTGCAGTGGAAGCTGGGTCCAGTTCCCTGCAGCTGGCACACTGGCTGCTACCAGAGTGTCTCTGTGGAGGATCTAGCCTCCGGTTGCCTCAGGTCACAGTCCAGAAACATGCCTGGCCCACTTTTTTTCTCTGCGGGTTTTTTTGAACCCTGGATATCCAGGGGTCTAATTTTGCCCCTGCGCTGGAAATTTGCAGGACGGGGAACATTTTCTCATTCTTGCATGTGCCTCTTGCAGCATCTCTAAGGAGTTTGGGATGCTGCCGGAGGCACATGCGGGCTCATCTGGACACGCCCTATGGTTGCATCTCCTGCTGCTGTGCAGTGGAGAGGACCTAGGAATCCATTTGCTGCCTGTGTTGCCTACAAATTTGGGGGTGTGGGGAGAGTGCATATTTACATCTGTATTTAATTTTAAATAGATGGGTAGCCTTATTGGAACTCATTTCCTAAAGACAGAGATTTGGGGGAGAAACCAAAATTATTAGTGAAATAGTTGGTAACAGAGATATTTATAGTGAAATAAATATAAGGGAAAATATTTAAAATGTTGCCATTCTTCATTGTTACACTTTCAAAAGAAATATGTCATTGCATTTTGTTTTATAATTTTCAAAGCAAAATTGTTCAACTTTTTCTGTGAAAAAAGTCAATTATTAACAGTGCCCCCGCCAACAGAAAATTGAAGTAAAATGTTAAATGAAAGACTTTCATGTGATCATATGAGCACCCAAACCAAAACATTTCAGTTTGGCATCAACAAAACATTACAAGTTAATATAGAATGACAATACTTATTTTTCTGTTTTGTTCTAGAAAACAACAACAAAAAACAAAACAAAAAAAATGCACTCTGTAATGCCAATCAAATGACTCCCCTCCTCCCCCTCCCCATGTCCAGATAAATTGTTTTTCCTTCTGAATGTTCTCTTTCTATTATTTCTAAGTTCTCCTTCATGGGAAAAATGTACATGGTATTAAGGTGCTTTCCATCTAGTGAAGAAAGTCATGAAAAGAACAAACAGGTGGAAGTGAAAACCAGACAAATTCAAATTAGACATAAGCCACCATGTTTTAATACTGTGTTTGATTAACCATGGGGGAAAAAAAATTCTAATGAAAGTTGTGAACTCTCCATCTCTTGCTGTTTTTTATGTTCAGACTTAGTTTGCAAGTGTTTCTGGAAGACAGGTTGTAGGGCTCAACAGAAAAGGTGGGTGAAATTTAATTTACTATGCTATAGAAAATAGATTAAACAATCTAATTATATCTTTTGGTCTTAAATTGCATGGCTTCTCCATACATACATATGCATAGAATCACAGTCATGGAGTCCAGAAGGTCACTTCTGCACAAATAACTCTTAAAGACCCCAAGGGCAAATACCTGGGCTAACTCATTTTCTTGTTAGCAAATGTTTATACCTGTATAGATGTCATTAAGTTAATTATTCTAGTGCTAAGAAGACATCCCCCAAGAGCCTTTGTCCTCTGAAGTTGATAATAGAAAAAGCATCAGGTCTTTGACGTTAACTAAGTGGGAAAGTTATGGAATTACACTTCTGTGTATTCCTTTGAAAACTGAGATGTACTATGAAAACCAGAAAGGATTTATCTTATTATGAAAACTAAGGTTAGTGCCAAGCTCACAAAATTAATAGCCACGAGAAGTGGAATCAAAAGACATGTTTCACAAGGTGCTTTAATAAAACAAAATCACTATAGCACGTAAATCTGATACCTGCATTATACCTTCTCCATACAAAAGTATAATTTGTCCATAAAATGTTTGAGTACAAAAAAACTAAAGGTTACCATGCTTCAGCAGTAGCACCTACATTAAGTCTATAGGCTACCACAGAGGCATAGATTCCTTCATGGTAACCTAAAAAATGAGGCATTTAGTTAACCTGGAAAGCAGGATTAGGAGATGAGTGGAGCTATGAGAAGACTCATTTCTCACAAAGTGATCTGAAAAATGAAAAACATCAAGAAAGTAGGCCTGTGCAAGTAGGCAGCTATTCAATCCATCTTTGGATCTGGCTGCTTCAGATGCCAGGGATTTGATGCAGAGCTCCATACTGGGTTCCTGCTTTGATCCAGCCAAAGCAGCTCCGAAGCTTCAGAGCCACCTCAGAGATCTGGCCATAGGGTATAATGGGGAATCAATTAAATATCTATAACTTTGTTGTTTTTTGTCTGATTTGGATGAAACCTGTAGCAGTGGTAGCCTCTGCTGAGAGCATGAGGTCTGCCAAGTGTCAAGAAGATTGGTGTAGGGGTTTAGGGGGAACTATACCCCAAATTCTTGAAAGCAAAACTAATGCCACGTGTGTGTTACACCACAGTGGGGTGAAAACTACAGGGGTGGTAGCCCTTGCTGAGGCCAAAAAGCCTGTCAAGTTTCAAGAAGATCAGTGCAGAGGTTTGCAGCGAGCTGTACCTCAAGTTGCTGACAGGCAAAACTCATGACATAGATCACCCTGAGTATGTTAAGGCACAGCGGGCTGAAAACTACAGGGGTGTTGACCCCTGCTTAGGCCACAAAGCCTGCCAAGTTTCAAGGAGATAAGTGCAGAGTTTTGGGGGAAACTGTACCTCAAGCTGCGGACAAGCAAAACTCGTGACATGGGTCACACTGTGTGTGTTAAGGTGCAGCAGGATGAAAGCTACAGGGATGGTAGCCCCTGCTGCGGCCATTAAGCCTGCCAGCTGTCAAGGGGATAGGTGGAGGGGTTCTGGGTTCTGTGGTCCTGTACCTCTAGTTGCTGACAGGCAAAACTTGTGACATGGGTGCTTGTAGAACTGACTGTCTCTGTCTTGGGGCAGTTGATTGTCTGTATTGATTCTTTCCTCTCCTTAGTCTGTGGTTTTGTAGGTGTTAATCATTGCTAATTAACTGGTTACATTAGCTAGCAACTGTGTATTGATTTGACCCTGAGTGAATCATGATTGATTGGTAATTGGTAACACAGTAGCTTAGGAGCCAGACCTGCAGTAGTTCCCCCCCCCCCCCCCCCCCCCGGCCCAAGACAGACACAGTTGCACAAACACCCATGTCATGAGTTTTGCCTGTCACCAGCTAGAGATGAAGGCCCCAGACCCCCCCCCCCTGCACCTATCTCCTTGACAGCTGGAAGACTTCATGGCTGCAGCAGGGGCCACCACCCCAGCAGCTTTCACCCTGCTGTACCTTAACACACACAGGGTCATCTATGTCATGAGTTTAGCCTGCCAGCAGCTTGAGGTGCAGTTCCCCCCAAACCCCTGCACTGATCTTCTTGAAACTTGGCAGGCTTTGCGGCCTCACCAGGGTCTACCACCCCTGCAGTTTTCACCTCCCTGTATTTAAACACATAGACGTGACGTGTTTTCTTTCAAGGATTTGGGGTGCAGTTCCTCATTACACCCTATGGCCAGATCTTCAAAGCTATTCTGAAGCGCTTCGGAAGCTCTGAACCACTCTGGAAAGCCTAACGAAGCCAGTACTTTGATCCAGACATGCTGCTTCAGATGCCAAAGTGTCCGAAGCTTCTCTGGATCCAAAGCACGGTCCTAAGCCTTGCACAGCCCTACAAAAAAGTCAATGCTTTGCAGTATGAATGTGTAGACCTGTGAGTTTCTTCTGCATTCCCAAATACATTTGGCTGAACCCTGAAAATAGTGATTAATATGCTTCACCCTTCCAAGCTCCAAATGTAAATCACCATAGGTTTTGCCTCTCTTGTATTTTGAACAGTAATCCTTGTCTTAGTGTGTTTGAATGAAAGACATTGCATATAGAAACTTTTAGTGGGAATCGTTGTCTAAACATTTATAATAATGATGTGGTAAAGTTGCTGCTAGCCTTTCAATATTTTAGCTTGAATACAGACTCTAATGTCTATTAGGGGTGTGCAAAGCTTCCGTCCCTGGTTCAATTCGGCGGAGATTCAGCCTGATTTGGTGGCCAAATCTCTGAATCCATATCAGATCAGAGGACCCTTTAATCTCTTTGAATCAAATTGGATTCCTCTGAATTGATTTGAAGAGATTCGGAAAGATTGAGCAATTTGGACATAGACACAGCTTTAAATGTTTTTTCTACATACCTCTAGGTAGCAGGTGGCTCATGAATGCTGCAATGCTGGGGCACATGGAGTGTCCTAAAGAAGCACGGGGGGCTCCCTAGTGTGCATGGCAGCAGACCTGGAAGTGGACCGGAAGCACTTCCGGTCCACTTCGGGGTCTTCTGGAGAGCGTGATGGGGGGTGCCCCCCATGTCCCCTGGCTCAGTGACTGGTACCTCCTGGGTCTGGGGGGGCATCTAGGACCCCCTGTGGCTGATCGCTGAGCCAAGGGCATGCAGGGGCCCCCCTGCATGCTCCCCAGTGGATGCATCCCTGTGGGTTGCTTCATCTGCCCCAGCACCGCAGCATTCACGAGCCATGCCTGGTACCTCAAGGTATGTAGAAAAAGCATTTAAAGCTGTGTCTATGGCCAAATTGCTGATTTTCCAAATCAGCATCGAATCTTCAGATTCAGATTCAGCCAAATATTGCAATATTGTTCCTAGATAATGTTAGTCAGGTCACTTAAGCAAAATTTATCAAGTGTAATTTTTGGTGCTTACACAGAATTTAGTTACTATTTGCACTTGTGTAGCTTCACTTGCATTTGTTTCCTTTGTTAACAAGCACAGAAGGCTGAATTATGACTACATAGGTTGTGGGCCAGTAGAAGATCACACAGATACATATGTAAGTGTGTAAATCTCACAGAAAAACATGACTAGCAAGCATTTTCTAATGATAAGGTCTTCCATCTTTTCAACCTATAGCTTACTGGTTTGAACACTATTCAAGAGAGCAGGAAACCTAGTTTGTATGTTTTTTTCATGCAGAGGGAGGTTGAACCTACATCTTCTACTTCCCAGTAAAATGTTCTAACCACCAGCCCATGAATTAGGCATGGCCCAGAAAACTTGCTAGCCCTCCTCTTGAAGATGAGCAACTGGGAAACCAGGAGAGGAAGATATATGAGATGAGGAGGCTAGAGAGACAATGGCTTTTCTGTCCCTTGAATTAAATATTCATTGGATAAATGGCAGTTGGACAGTTCCTACCTACTGAGGACAGGAGGCAGGGCCAGATACTAAGGCTTCCTCCATTACAGTATAGCATCTATTTCACAAAGTCATTTTCCCTCTAGTCTGTATTTCTCTTTGGCTACTGGGTCCTTCTTCTCTGTTTTTCTTATGGCAGGAACATGCATAATATGGGAAATCCTGTTCCACCACAAAATGCAAATAGGATCTCAAATCTGCATAAGTGCTTGTAATTGCAGGTATGTGGTTATATAAGTGCCACTTAAAAGGTGAAATAGCATCTAGGCCAGTGTGTTCTCATTTTCTGGGTGCTTGACTTTAGACCCTGTGGTTTGACTTGAAGAAGTGCTGAGAACTCACCGTTGCATATTAAGTCACTGTTTTGAATAACGGTGCTGTGTAATGCTGAGTATTCTGAAAAATAAGATGTTAATTGTATCTAATAGGATATCAAAAATGAATGGACACTTTAGACATTTAAAAATGGACATTTCTCTCTGCCTGAGTATTTGTGAAATAGAAGTATTACTCCCTTATCCTTCTGGGGTATGCTGAAAATGACAAGCATTAGTTTACTAAGAGACCAGTCTCTCTCCTGTGCCCTGATGAAGCAGAGGACTTTTGGAAAATCATAGGCAATCACAGAAGTATAGCAGGGCAGCTTGGCACCTGAGGCAGTGGTTGTTTATGGGGAAACAATGGGTCTTGGGTTTTGGCAGCAGTGGCAGTTGTTGTTTTTCTGCCCTTCCAAATTAGCATCAGGAGCTGCTGCCCTAGTTGCCCTGCCTTAGTTACACTCCTGAGCAAATATGTAGTTGAAGACTATCATAACACAAAGTCACAAAGAAGCACAATCATCCCTAATTCAAATACATGCTAACTTCTGAGTACTTAATATAGCCCCATTGAGTATTAATCCTTGATAACAATGAGTTAATATGTTGGCTATAAAGGACCAACTCGCAGGATCATCATAAATTCTAGTTTATTAGACAGGATGTGAAGTTACCAGTAAAATCATAAATGCAAACTTTGAGTTATGAGGGGTACTGGTCACCTTAACACATACACACACATACACTCACTCATTCAAACCCATGTCATTCAAACCCATGTAGTGTAGTGTATAGTAGCTGCTGTAGTGATTGTGAGAGCACTGGTGTCAGTATATCTACCTATCTGAGGCCCTGGAGTTTGCTGTCGATGGTCAGCTTCCTTCAAGGTGATGTCTTCTCCAGAACGGGGTTGCCTGCTTGTCCTTCTGTCTAAGTAGGTCAGGTACTGAATGAGAGGGCATCACTGAGGATCACACTTCACTGCCTTTTATCCCTTTCTGGAAGACTTGTGTGATCCCCCAGCATCGTCTTGGCTGCCCAAGCTGCAGGTTGCTGTCCCACGTGGATCTTGAGTAGTACATGACAGCTGTTAGTCACAGGGGTCTCTACCTGCTGGTACCTGAAGTTTTGGCAGGCCAGCCTTGACTTATTGACTTAATGGATGTATTGTTATGGGTTACAGGAATAGTCAATTGGGTGGGTGCTCAGTTCCAAGAATTAATTCCTTGGCTTGATTAGCCTAAAATGGATTGTAGAGTAGACTTTTGTAATGCTAAGTTTCTCTCACTAGTTTATTGTCAATTAACAGCCAGAGGCTCTTGCTTTATTTTCAGTTATCTACCGATTCATCATACATACTTGAATTCACTCAAGGGGGAGCAGCCCAATACAGCAATACAATTCCAGTGATTACAATCCCAATGCATTCTTACAAGAATAGTTCTAGTAATACAAGGTATGACTTTAAAGAAAAATATATTTGTTAAAAGTTAAAAGGTATAAAACATAAAATACTGAATGCCAAGGTAAAGATGAGACAGATGAAATATAAAGATGCACTGTGAGGGAGTAAGGATTAAACACGTGGGAGAGTAAGTGAATTGGATTAGATGCAGTAGACTGATTTAGCATAAACTATAGACAGATATGGGAAGTTTGCTTTGGAAAATAAGTTTTAATCAAAGGGGGAATGTGTTCACCAGGATATATTTACAGTCATGTTTTCAATGTACCTTGGCTTGTCTTGTCTATTACACACTTTGCTTTAAAGTGGATATTTCAGTTCTTTTGTTTTCTTTAGCAACACTGAGCTTCATTGATATGTAGATATAGTTTGTAGGTTTCTCCTACAGAAAGCCACTTTAGCTTTCTGACTTGCCCTGAGCCTTGCCACACGCATGCAATGAGTGTGCTAGGTCTCTACCAATACTTAGTTGGAAAAAGAAATGCACAAAATGGAAGGGAGGGGCAGTACAGGTAAGAAGGAGCTTCTGTTATATCAATGTCCAGAAGGGAAATGTACGAAGGGAGCTTTCTGCTACAAATATTTTTGTATGATTGTATATTATGCACATACACATTTACACATAGATTACACATTCTATATGGTATATATGTAAATGTGATTTATATACAATAGATATATACAATATATTTATAAAACTGAAACAGTTCTTAACTCAAAGAATAGTCACTATTTTCTTGTCTGCTAATCTATATTTTTATCATGCTTCATCTGTTTTTGTTCATTTCCTCAAACAAGGAAAGTTGTATTAATTTTCCATTTTCTGCCTGTAATGGATTCTACATTCTTCCAGCAATGCACATGTTATTAGATCTGTTTTTATTCTTCTTAACATTCCCATAAGTGTGTCATTTTAGAATACTCATTTCTATATCTTATCTAGCATATTCTCTGCATCTGAATTAGGTACACTGATCAAATACGAAGGCAATTCCCTTTATTAAAGAATAAAAGACAATTGACTATTCTAGTAATGTATAGTCTGGAAGATTAAAAGATTAAACAGATGCTATTTTCAAGCAAAAAATGCCCTAGCACTTGATGAATTTCTGCATAAGTAACTATAACAGACTATTTGCTCCCATAGCTAGGAAATTCCTAATATGGAAAACATCATGCTAACACACCAAAAGAGCACTGGCTTTAGTATATATTCAGATATTAGGAGAACAGATTACAGGAAAAATATCTATTTAATCATTCATGCATAAAAACAGAAGGAAGATTCATAGTGCTGAACAATATTTCCCATGATCAGAAACCCCTATTCAGAAGCCAGGTGATTATGGATGACATATTCTAACACACTCTTTATCTGAGAATATTTAAAGGACTTGGAGGATCTTACCCCTAGAATTAGAAGAGACAGTGTCACAACCAATACAAACTATTCTTTTGAAGTGAATGGAACTTTACCCAGGATGATCTTACACTCTGTCTCAAGTCATAAATAGAAATGGTTGGATTTTGCTAATCCTGTTTCCCCAACAGAATGGTAAATTATATGATTAAATTTTAACGTGTTATAACTTTTTGATGATAGATGGAATTGGTGATGGTGTGGTTAAACTATCACCCAATCATACACAGGGAAGAAATAATCAGCAGTGAAAGAAGTTTGAGAGTCAAGAAACACTTTCTGAATATATCTGCAATATATTCTAATAATAGACTGTCTAGTGCAGTACTTATCAGTCTTTTAAGGTTATTGACTCTTGAAGTTGAAACCAATAATGCCACCATCCCCTAACCTCTTTTCAATATTTTAAATGTTTTTATTGCTGTGTAGTGATGAGTCCAAGAATGAGCGTTAGTTGGTTATAATTGTTCTTCATGCCTCATCTCCTAGACACAAGTGATTATACATATGGGGACTAGGGTCTACTGGTTGAAATTAGGGATAGAAGGCTACTATACACGAGCAGCAAGGCTGCTCCAATACACTGTACTGGTAATATGTCAGAGCAGGCTCAATTAATTGAGTCTGCTGGAGTGTGGTAATTACCGTGCTCCAGCAGACTCCAGCATCTCATGTATCAGTGTCCTTGTGCTGAAAAATGGTGGTGGGGGTGCATTAACTAAGTTAAAACACCTCTACTGCCATTTTTCAGCATGGGGACGCTGATACATGTGACGCTCCAGGCACTTTAGTTAAAGCTGCTGTAATTAAAGTGCGCCCCCCCACCCTTCCTGTATAAATGCCCAGAGAGATTCTCATTTAATTCAGTTGTAATGGGCCTATTCTTTTGGAACATAAGAACCTGAGATTTGTCCCCACTGTTGTGTGAACAATATTGTCTGTAATTTGTTTTTTTTCCTTCTTCTGCAAGGAAGTGAAGTCTTGTAGGTAGGAGCAGATGGTCTGAGAGTCAAGATTCTTGAACTTTGTATCATGGTGTGAGAGGGGAATGGGATCTAAGGGGTTAGAGCAGGGTGGGCTTGGGAGTCAGGATTCCTGGGTTCTATTCTGGAAGGTGAATGCCAATAAGAGCGTTAGGGGAGGGTATGTAATTGGGGGTCAGCTGTCAGAGTTCTAAACATATATGAAACATGCTAACATTTAACACAGATAAATGTGGAAACTATGATTGTTATCAGGTTGTATATAAGTTTATTCTGGAAGTTAAATTGTCCAAAACATTCAAGAGGCAAGGATTTTTGCGGGTGATATTTTTTTATTGGACCAGTTGCATAGTTGGGAAAGGTTTAGACAAATTGTTAGGCACAAATGAGTGTAACTTTTCTGCCAGGTACTGGCTGGCAGTAATGAAGGATTACAATTTAGGGGTTTTACACAAACTTTTAATTTGAATTTGAGCCCCCACACACAAACCTAGGAAGATAAATTTTAGCTCAGTGTTCCAAGTGAGCAAACTTCTTCAATTGCCCACAGAATTCACCTATAACAAGGTTTATTAAAGGGGAAATGGGACAAATGCACAACTCTAAAGAAAATCTTAAGTATTACATATTAACTGAATTCCCAAAGGGTAAAGGCTTTCACAATAACTACCAAAACAACTAGAGGAACATCTACTTAGCCCACTGTCTTTGGAAGGGAGACTCATCCAGGGCTGCTCTACTGCTTATGCCAGCAAAAATGGTAGGTGTTGGGAAGGGAGGCCTGTGCCAGTGTTGTAGTAAAGAGATCACAGTGGGTGCTGACACCTCAGTGACCTTTCATTTTGAAATGTGTACACCTGTAAACCCACAATTTGGGAGAAAGAGACTGTAGACATCAAAGATCTTATCTATCTTGCCCTTTACATTTGCATACATTACCCACAAACTATACAGTTGCACCAAACCTCAAACATGCACACTACTAAGGGTGTGCAGAGAAGGAATATACAAAAATAGTATAATTGAACATAACCAAAACAGAGTACGTGTAACATAAACCAGCTTACATGAAGAAGGATACTTTGTGCCTGAATGTTTGTCTAAATGTTAACCAATTATATTACCCAATTATGCAGTTAGTCCTATAAAAGATATCATCCACCAGAGACAAGTTGTTGGGTGCTCAGGGGAGCAGCAACTTCAGCTGCCACCATGCTGCTGGCTTTATCATGCAGCTGCAGTGGCAGGGGATTTTCCTTGTGCTCCCCAATCCAAATTGGCATCCAAGCTGTTGCCCTGGTTGCCTCTCTCTAGTTACACTACTGTTACCCACAAAAATACTTATCTCTTGCATATTTCCTGGACCATCACAGCTACAACATCACTCCAACATTATGAAAATATTTAAGACAGATTTAAATATCTCCTTCCTCTATATGGTAAAACTAGACCTGATGGAGTTCAGGTTGGCTTTTAGAATGGGAAGTCATTCTATTCTGAATCCTGTGCTCCTGCATATCCTCATCTTTACACATACTTGTGGTTGGCCTTCCTTAACATGGAGATGGCATTTGAGGTGGGAAATGAGAATGCTTAGATGATCATTTCAGTATACAAAGCAAGGTTAGGGAGATCCTGGGGTCTCCCTATCTGCATGAAAAAAAAAACCCTGCACGAAAAAAGTGGGTCAATGCATGTGAGGGCAGCACACACTGCCCAAAATCAGAGCCTGGCCAGATGAACCCATGCTCTAGCTGCCGGCCAGGCTCTGAGCAGCAGGATTGCCACAGCTGCAGCTCTCCAAGGCCCTCAGAACCCCAGGTAAGGCTGTTGGGGCCTGAACAGTTGCTGGTCCCAACCTCCCCTACCCCACCCAGGGTAACCTGCTATGTGCCAGAAGGTGCGTGACACATGTGTTTCCCAGGGACAAGTAGCAGTGGCACAAGGTGTGCTGCTGCTTTTTGTCCCTGGGGAAACAAACATCCATGCTCTTGTGGATGTGGCCTATGAGTTGGTTAAAAGTAAGAAAAAATGACAGAAAGCTCAGCTTCCTTGCTGAATGTGGTTAATTTAATAATAGATAATACTCAGAATGCTGAAGTATGTAATGCATTGTTTTCCTTTAGTCTTCATGAAGGATATCAGCTATTAGAGAATAAGAACTGTTACCAGGAAGGATATGGTAGCAGATAATAATACTAGAGTAGGAGAAAGAAAAAATATACAGCTTGTCTAAGTAATTTGTAATGTGTTAAGTTGGCAAGCCTGGATGAGATTCACCCTTGAGTACTCAAAGAATTGGTTGAGGTAACTGCACAGACAATCTTTGAGAATTTGTGGTGGCCAGGTAAGATCATACACGGCTGGAAAGGGCATATGTAACGTTCATTTTACAAGGAAAACCCATGTAATTACAGAACATCCAGTCTAATTTCAACACTGAAAGATTCTGGAACATGTAATCAAAGAATGAAGAAATTACTCTTAAGCATGTATAGATAACAAGGTTATCTGGGACAGTCAACATGGATTTGTCAAGAGTAAGGCATTGTTGATTAATAGGATTTCCTTCCATGCCAAGGCTATATGGTTATATGGTTTGGAGTGGGGGGACAAGGGATATGATATACCTTGAATTCATCAAGGCTTTCAACAGTTTCTCCCATGACGCTCTTATTAGTAATACAGTCTTGATGGGTGCTGGTTCTAACATCTTGCTGAAAGAGCAGTCATCAGTGGTTCAATGTCTAACCTAAAGGGTAACAAGTAGGTTTTCTAGGGGTATGTCCTGATTCCAGAACTGATTTACTATCTTCATTAATTATTTGAGCAATACAGGTTAATGTACACTTAGTAAATTTGTAGGCGACCCCACACTGAGTGGGATGGCAGAGCCTTTGGAGGATAGGATGGGAATTCAAAATGGCCTTTATTAAACTGGAAAAAATAGTAAAGTAAAATTCAATAAAGACAAGTGTAAAATACTACACTTGGGATGGTATGATGTAGTAATACACAATATTTTGCCCTTGCAGGCTGGATGACAGCCTAATGGACTGGATTTGGCTTGGGGGCTGGAGGTTGACCACCACTGGTATAATCAAATGCATAAACCCAAAATGGGGCTGACCCACTAAGGTAAAGTACCGTAGAAAATGACTTGGGATTTATAGTGAATTGTGAGCTGAATATGAGTCAAGTGTGCTGTTGCTGAGGAGAACAAAAAGCCAATAGTATATGGGATTCATTAATAGGAGAGTGGAATTCACTGGATTGTTCACGTGATTCTTCCAAGCAACTCAGCTCTGGTGAGATCTCACCTGGAGCAATGTGTCCAGTCTTTAAGAAAGATGTGGACAAATTGGAAAGGGTCCAGAGAAGAGCAACAAAAAAGATTAGGAGTATAGAAAATACAACATGAGGAAAGACTAGAAGAACTGGGACTATTTAATCAGGAGATCAGAAGACGAAGGTGGATGTGCCCGCCCCTGTTCTATCAGGCGTTATCTTGCAGCCTTGGCCCAGACTATTGATCTCGTCTGTCCCAGGCCTGCAAATGGACCCCAAAGGCTACCCCGGCTGATGTCCGGGGGTCCCCTTAACTCGCCTGCCATGACTTTGAATGGAACCTCAGTGGAGGAGTTCCCCTTTGAGGCAGCCTTCAGGGCTGTCACACCTCTCAGCGGGCACTCACGGGGCTCTGACCTCCTCTACACCCTGGCCACTTGCCACCTTCGATCGCAGGTCTTCTGGCCCTTTAGCATCCCTGGTTCCTCTCGGTCTCTACCTTAGCCTCCCATGGCTCTCCAGCCACGGGCCCCCAGTGTCCTTGGGTCGCGGCTCAGGCGTGAAGGCTCCAAGGCCCTTTGGTCCTAGACTCATCTATCCCTTGTCCCTAGCTCCCTACTCCAACGACACCATGACTCACCATGTGATCCCCACCACCGTGACTGCCAGAGAGATGTGACTGGAGGGCCAGGAGGCCCCACAGGAATATAAAGTGCCTCTCAGTCTATGGGCCCTGTGTTTTCCCGGTGCCTCAGTACCCAAACCTGGTTGCTTGCCCCACTCGGGGCTCCTATCTCTCTCCTAGGCTTGACCCTCCTCCAGGGATGGCATCCCGGTCGACCCGGGTCCTATGGATCGCGACTGACTCTTCTGGGAGATGCTGTGGGACCATCTGTAGGCTCCCTTACTCCATTAACCAGTCCCACTTGGGGTCTTCTGCCGCTCACCCCGCGGCTATCTCAGTTGGGGTTCCCGTTGGCCCCGCCCTCTTTACCTCTTCTCCGGGCTTCCCCGTAGATGATCCGGCTTCTCCAGCACTCGTCTCCACCTCTGCTCTCCCCACTCACCTTCGTCAGCTTCCCTGCCGGCTTTTCTATCAGCTTCTCGGCTGGCTTGCTAGTTGGATCTTCTGCCGGCTAGCCAGTTGGCTTCCCTGCCGGCTCCTCTGCCGGCTTGCCAGTTGGCTCCTCTGCCAGCTTCTCTGCCGATGCCCTCACTGCCGGCTTCTCTGCCGGTGCCAGCTCTGCTGCTGGCTTCTTTGCCGGCTTCTCTGCGGGAGCCTTCACCGGCTCCACTGCTGGCTTCTCTCCTGCTGCTGGCTCTGCTGCCAGCTTCTCTGCCGGTGCCTTTGCTGGCTCTGCCCCCATCTTCCCAGACTGCCTGATGCAGCAGCTGCACCTTTCGGGCCGTAGGCTTCCCTGTGGAGCCTCCACTCACCAGCCTCCCTCCTGTGCCCTCGGGGCCGCCTTTTGTGTCTGCTGGGTGGTGTCTCCAGGTGACATCACCCGGCCCCACCTGGATATGAGCGTGGCTGATGAACCATGTGGATGGTTTCTCTGCGCGCGTTTCCCCACACCTTTCGGCCTCTGCAGGAGGTAAGTTGGGGCTTTCTTTTATTTTGGCCTGGGGTTCTCCTGTAACCCCGGCGCCCCTGGGACCATTGGATTTGATACAAAAGTAATTGTTATAAAGAGGATGATAATCAATGTTTTATGTCCAGAGGAACAGGACAAGAAGCAATGGTATTAAATTTCAAAAAGGTGGGTTTAGATTACATGGATCGAGAAGACTGTATAACTGAGAACAGTTACGCACTGGAAAAGATCACCTAGAAGTCTGCCTCCTTAGACATTTTCAAGGGTTAGCAAGGATAATCCTGCCTTGAGCAGAAAACTGAGTTAGATGACATTTTGAAATTCTTTCTAGCCATATTTTTCTGAGTCAAGACATTGCTAATGTTGAAGAACAAGGTAGAGCTGTAGTCCTGGATTTAATGGAAATATGGTGATGTTTCTATTGTCATCTCAAACTTCCACAGTTAATTTTACTTTGATTTTATAGTTGTTTAACTGGTTGTAGTTTGCAGAATAAATGTTAATAACTGATGCCTTGCTATACAACGTGTCACTATTATGATTTATTACTTCTTATATTGCTTTAGCTTCTAGAGGCCTCAGCCAAAACTGGGTATGAAAATGAGTGAAGGAGATGGTATACCCCCCAAATCTTGTATCCTACTATAGACAAGAGAAATAAAAGGTGGGAATGGAACCAGTGTCAGAGACAGATAAAGGAATTTGCCTAAGGTCATACACCATATCAAAATTGGGCATAGAAACAGATTTTCTGAGCCCTGGTTCAGTGCTCTGTCCACTAGATTATATTGTCTTCTAGTCATAATCTGTCATCAGGAAGGGCCCCTTTTCCATAACAGGGTAACTCAAGGGTCATAAAGTTTTTATAATATCAGATTGCAATTTCATATCTAATCTTTTACCTTTACTTAGTGGAAATAAGGTTGTCCAATCAAATGGCTTTTTACTTTTGTGGAGCTTGCGCCCCTTTCACCTCCCAGTCTATCGGGGCTTGCCCCTCCCCTCAACTCGCCTGCCACGACTTGGATGTTAAACGCACTTTAAGAGGGGTCTACAGTGGAGATCTTAGCACGGATGGGGCCTCCCGATAGACGGAGGTACTCACGGTCGTTCAACGCGGTGTTCCACGGGGCTCCGCCTCCCCTACACCCCGTCCACACGCCAGCCACTGGATGATGCATTACAGATGTTTCTTGGCCTCCTACGATGGTCTCAGACCAGTTCTCAGGGTTCCGGTCACTCTCCCTCCCTTCTTGGGGAAGATCTCTTTTTTTTATAGAAAATACTCCTCTGAGTCAGGAGGAGCTGCAGGGTTATCCCTCTTACTCCAGCTCCCTCCTGGATTCTCAGCTGTTTCCTCTCCCTTACCTCCTGCAGGGAGCTTCCTAGCCTCCTGAGTGTAAGCTCCTGCCGGTGGCTGCAAGAGTGCCTCCGCTTGCCCTCCTTGCCCACCTCCTGCTCTGCCTCCTGCAGAAGGCTTAAAGCCCTTTCGTGGGCTGCCTGCTGAAGCCTTGCAGGCTGGGTCGTCCCCTTCTCGTGCCGGAGCTTGCCTCACGAGCTGCCAGCCCGTGCTCTCTCTCTCCAGCTCCCTCCCTCTCCCCGCTCCGCTGGCGTTTTTGAATCCTCCTGCAGCAGCTGATACAGCTGCTGGGATTGGCTCAGCTATTCCCCTCATCGAAAACAGCTGATGCCATAACCGGCGTAATGCCAGTTCATACGGCTGTGGCTGCAAACGCGGCTCCTACTTCCGCTGTTCTCTGGAAGGTACGTACACCCCTCTGGGGGCTTGCTCTCGGGGTCTGGGATCCGCGGGCTCTCCTCTCTCTCCCTTGAGAGCCTGTGGGGGCACCTCACTGCCACAACTTTATTTAAATCCTTTCAGCTAAAAATTGCTAACCATTGTTTCAAGTAAAAAAGACACACACAATATGAAATAATTAGGGGTGCACCGATAGAGATTTTTTGGGCCAATACTGATGGCAATTTTTAACGAGTCATATTGGCTGATACCAATCTGATTGCTGATATGTGGCCCCACAGCTTAGAGAGCAGTGTCCAGCTGTCAAGTCCATTGTGGGGGAAGGGGTATGTGGGGCAGACTGAAGTCCCCATGGTGAGGGAGGGAGTGGGGCTAGTGCTGGGGCAGGGAAGGGGCAGGTGCTTGTCCTGCACAGCTGGGGTGGGATGGGATGCAGGATAGAGCCGTGAGCAGCTCATCCAGGGTGGGTGGGGGGGATGGCTCCTGCTGCTGCATGTACCTCAGGAGGGCATAGGGGGTGTGTGCCCCCTGGATTTGTGCACAGGGCGAGGGTGGGCTGCCACTGTGGGCTGAAGTCAGAGGCAGTGCTGGGCTCTTCCCAGCAGGGGTGCTGGGTCAGGCTGTGCTCAGGGCAGGTGGTAGTGGCACTGCTATGGGGGGGCTATGGTGAATTTTGGGGTGGCTGTAACCCCCCATCCCAGTGCTGCCATCACCAGCCCTGAATGCAGCCCAGCCCAACCCCCCTGCCAGGAAGAGCCCTACACTGCACCTAGCCCCAGTCCACAGTGGCAGCCCACACTTGACCCATGCACAGATCCAGGGGGCACATACCCCCCATGCTCTCCTGGGATGCATGCAGTGGCAGGAGCCACCCCCCCCTCCCCACACCTCCCAGATGAGCAACTCATAGCTCCATCCTGTTCCCTGCCCTACCCTGGCTGTGCAGCGTTAGCCCCACTCTCTTCCTCATCACAGGAGCCTTGGTCTGCCCCACCCCACACCTTTTCCCCCACAACAGACTTACCAGATGGACACTGCTCTCTGTGATGCTGGGCTGCACTGTGGTTGTGTGCATACACACAGAATTTAACAGTGACATTATTTGCCACATCAGCCAAAAAAGCCGATTGCTGATGATGTCAATCTTCTTTTTATCAGTGCTGATATATTATGGGACCAATGCGTTGGTGCACCTCTAGAAATAATTTTAAAATTGGATTTATATTGCACCCTCATTACCTGAAATTTACAAAATGGGGAAGGTGTCCATTGCATTGAGCAATATAAAGTTGTATAATGGTAGCACTTTATGAAGGATTATATGTGGATAAAGCAGATACACTTTAGTTTATATAAAGGATCTTCTACAATTGTCTTTGTGTCAGTAAACTCCTTTCCCTGAAGGATCTGGGTTATCTCCTAGTTTGTCCCATTTGGAATAAATCATTATATTCCTTTTACATTTGGATAACCCTGATTTAAAATTAAAAAGGGCTCTGCCTCAATTTTTTAACCAATATCTTCAGACATAAAGTCTCTACTTATTTGGGAAAAAACTGTAGTCATTACTCAAATGTGTGATTAAATACATCAACTGTAGTGGAACTGTTTGTGGAAATGGTCATCTGTGGAAGAGGATTTTCATAAACTAAACAGAAATTATACTTTGTCTTCATTAGTTTTTCATATTTAATGTTCATACTTGTGATCAATGCTTTTGCTTCCTTAATATGTGAAAACATATTGTTTTTCTCACCATGTACAAGATCTGACATTAGTATAGTGTTAAATCAGTTTTAGTTGCTGGGCACATAATAGAGATCCAAGTCTGGATTATATGAATACAATATAAAATATATATGACTGTTTTAGGTAGATATTTTATGCTCTGTGTGGCAAGTTTATTCTAGTTTGAACTTGACTTTTTTGAAGTGTATAAAAAGAATGCCAGCTGGGAGCAGTGCTGCTGGATGTGTTCATCAATTGTAACCTTTTGGAGAGCAGGTCTCACTGAAACAATCTGAATTTGTTAAAAAAAGTTTACAGTTACATCCTTTACTTTTGCCTGTGTTTCAGCTTGACTCATACATAATTTAATTGCTTCAACTTAAAAGTGGAATCTGCCTGGATCATTTTGTTCAGAAATGTGTATTTTTTGTGTCACGTTTAAGATTAACCCCCAAAATAACTTCCTGGAAATCTGCCTTTCTAAGCATGCCCAAACACTTCTCTTTGGATTTTTCCTGTGTTGAAGAACTTTTTGAATTCTTTTTCCAGACAGTGATAGGAGATTTGCTAAATCAGGCAAAGAAGATTCTGTGTCAGAATTGTCACATACCACATTATAAAGCTTTTTTACAATGATAAACTGTTGCACTGTAGCAGGAAGATGGAAATGTAGGATTTCAGGGAAAGGGGAGATCATGGGGAGGCTGGTAAAAAATTCAGGAATGAATTAACAAATAAGGCCACCTCTACATATTACAGGTATTATGCAATTAATCAGTTAATTGTGGAATTACATTACAACTGGCTATGTGTGCAAAGTACTTATTACATGATTAAAAGCTCCAACCAGCTATAAATTAGACTTAAAAAATGTGCACTAACTTTACAGCTAGTTGCTATCAAGCTGTGATGTGTACATGTAGCAGGGTCTCCTCTGCAGCTGGGAGCCCTATGCAGGGTTGTACTATGCCCAGTGTGAAACCCATGGGCCTGGGGGATCGAGGAAGCTAGGATCCCCTAGATCTGGGGGTTTCATGCACCCTTGTGGCTGGGAGCTCCTTAACTGAGGTGGGGCTTCTAGCTGTGGGATCCTGGGGTACCTCTGCAATGGAAATAAGGTGAATGGGATCTAATGCATAATGCCACAATTATGCCTCCTGCCATGCATGTATGACTGGTGGATTACACATTGGATCCCATCGCGCCTGTACCTGCACATGTAGAGAGGACCTCAGTAACACATAAAAGAAAAACAAGGATCCAATTTAAAGCAGCTTTTTAATTTTGGAAATTACATGTTTGTCTGATTAACATTCTAATTTCATTTTAAGCTTATATTTTTGTATGTTTTTGTTCATTTTATGTGTATGGACAATACATTTATTTAAAAAAAACCCTATTTCTGCTCTTACAGAAAGCTGTTTTATAAAGGATTTACTTTTTGGTAGCTCTAAAAACTGTAACATTGACAGTGGGGCCAATATTTAAACAAAATAAAATCTTCCCCTCAAATTAAGATGAGGTACACCTGTTTTAAAATTTGAAAGAAATGCTTAGAAACAATCCATTAACCCAGTATGTTTTCAGTCAGCAGTGCAAGCACAAGGCATCAAAAACCCACTCATTTAAGACTAAAAGATGTGACAAAATATACTAGCAAATTCTACAATGGAGAGAACTATGTAAATAGCCAGAAGTCAAAACAGAAACATTAATATTACTTTTTTTTATGAAAGTCAACATTAATTACACACTGAGGAGCAATACAAGATATGCAGTCTCTCAAAGCATGGCCAGAATGAAAGACCTTAAAATGTTACTGGTTGCCTAAGAAATTCTCCTTTGTTTTTATTATGTAATGTTTGTATGGCAGCAGCATCTAAGAGCCAGGATCATGGACCAAGATTTCATTGTGATAGACATTTGTACAAATTTCTGAAAAAAATTATGGGCCTTGACCCAAAGCATTATACACTAGAGTCATGCTGTAGCAGGAAGATGGAAGGGTAAGACTTTTGGGGATTGGAAAAAAGTATATACTGCTTCCACAGGCCTCTTGAAAGCACCATCAAGAAACACACCCAATGTATCCACTGCTACCCTATAGGCCACCAAACCTGGGAAAGAGTCAGCAAGCCTAGTGGTACCCCCATTAAATCACTTTTGAGCTCTCTGGTTTTGTGGGCTAGGGGCAAAATTTACACATAAATAAGTAATCAGAAACCAATTCAAATCTGTAACACAACAGAAGTTCAGTGCACATAAACCACTTTCAATATGTCTGAAGCTGGTTTAACATAAACCTAGATGGATGTAGTATCAAACTTAACTGATTTAGATTAAATTGTTTTATTGAATTTCTGTTCCAGCTGCCCTCCAGATTCAAGTTAACTCACAGTCCCCCAGCATCCCAAGATGCTTTGCACCTCCCACACAACCCCCCCCCCTCTGCTGCCTCACCCCACCCCAGGTGGATGAGAAAGCCTTGGCTCAAGCTGTCTGCCCCAGCTGAGTAGGGAGGCATGATCTAGTATCCACTGCCTTCTGGCCTGGGCCGGTGCAGGCATGTGGCTGCATTTCTGGAATCCTTAGACTAATTTGAGAGGATTGAATAGATTCAAGGATGGGCTTTTTGACTGTCTGTACTTAGTTCTGGAGCACAGTGGTAGAAGAACCCTCAAAGTAGGTCCCCCTCAAATTCTGGGTTTGCATGTAAGTGGGTGAGGCATGCTTCTCACTAGAATTCTCAACTGTGCTATGGACGAAGTAGAGACAATTTGGTGTCACAAAGTACTCATGGAAAGTTAGGGAGATGCAATTGCAACAGCAGTGTGAGAAGAGTAGTTACATGCTCATTTCTATGCAGAAAGTGATACCATCTGAAAGACTAGAGGCTGACCAGTGGGGAGGAGGTAATGTAGTTCTTAGGCAATTAATATTTTTATAAAATCTTCTGTTAAAAACCATTTGAACGAGCAATGAGAACTGGAGGAATCCTTTCAAACAACTGCATATCTTTGGCATTTCCAGCTAATCAGATACAAAATGTATTCCTGTAGGAATAACCAAATTCTGAAATAAGTGTTTACTGTAGTATAAAATATACTTAAGCAGCATTTTCATTACAATATTTAATCTAGTTGAAATCTGTACAAGCTCTTCAAAATTCCCCCAAAGAGTATTATATTTTCAAAAATACATTTGACAGATGCATGGTAAGTCATTAAGTACTTAAACAGAGATAACACCTTGAAACATAATTACTTTCACAATGTAATGAATGAAAGAAAGGTGTAGATGCTGTAATAAAATAGGACCAGTTTGAAATGCTATACCATTGACTAAAGTCCCTAAGAAAGTCTGATTTTTCCAGGAAAAGAAATTGACATTATTGCAAAGCAGAAGTGAAATATCTGCATTGAGAACATAAGTTTAAAGATAGCAAGCCTTTGTACAATACTTTAAAGTCAGAATAAGACCATTCTACAATGCCTTAAAGTTGGAATATCTGAATAATGCTTGAAGCATTTTGGTAAGCAGTAGCATTAATTCTTACTACTTTTCTTTCAAAGATATTGTTGTTTTTTGGAGGCAATTATATAATTGTCCCTGAAATTTTCAGAAGTGCCAAACTGATTTAGGAGCCTAACTCCAGCTCCCAAGTCACTTTGGCACCTTTCAATATTTACCTTATGACACTTCAATGTTTTGGAAAGCAGGAAGTAGACACAAGTATGTCCACCTGGTTATTTTAATCCTTTAACTGAAAGGATTATAAACTAGGTAAAGAAAAATTATCAGCATTAAAAAAGTACTGAGAAACCGAGAGTTCACAGATCTGATAATACGGCCCACAAGTGGCATTGGTGTGCCACTAGCACTTCCAGACTCACCACTGGCACTTCTGTGGGGGGACCACTTCTCCTGGTGCCTCCAGTCCCCAGCCAGCACTCTCATGGGGGGGCACCAGTGCTCTCACCTGACCCCCATGACTGGGAATGCTGGCTGTCAAAGGGTGCACCAGCACCTGCCCCACTACGTGTTGCCACTGTTCAGCCCCCTGCCCAAGGGGCAGGAAGTCAGCTGGAGTCAAATGATACCAGCAAGATTAGCATCCAATTGTTTTTTGAAAATATCTATAGTAGGTGCTTGCACCACCTCTGGGAGGAGTCTATTCCAGGCCCTGGGGACTCGTACAGAAAAGAAGTTTGCCCTTTGTCCAGCCTAAAATGATCTTCCCAGAGTTTGTGACTGTTGGACCTAGTCTTCCTGTGGGGTACCCTGGTGAACAGACGTTCTTCCAGTTCCTCATGCACACCCCTTATGTACTTATAGGCTGCCACCAAGTCACCCCTGAGCCTAGGCTTTTCTAGACTGAAGAGTCCCATGGCTCTCAGCCTCTCCTTGTAAGACCTGCTCTTTTGTCCTCTGAACGTGTGCATGGCTCTCCTTTGGACATTAGAGAAACAACATGGACTAATAATGCTTGACTGATAGTAAAAGTGGATTGTGTTACATATGTTTTACTTCTCTTTTAGTAAAAAGATCACTCTGCTTAGTCTGGTGCTTGTAATGCTGCTGCTGTGATCAGCCAGTGCATTTAGATTTTTCAAGATGCTCGTCAGCAGCAAGGGTGGCATCTCAGCTTCTCTTTCTCCCTTCATCATAAAACGGAAAGCCAAAGTCCAAAGAAATGGTACAATTTACAAGAAAGAGTAGCAAATGTTCATCCCTTTCCCTTTCTACATCCATTAAGTCAATGGAAGTTTTACCAGTAATTTCAATAGAAGGAATGGGTCATTCATTCAGAACTGCACTGTTTTTTCAACTTTCTTTCTTTCTTTCAAGATGGCCGCCGACAGGTGAAGCCCTTGTGAGCTCCTGCAGCTCGAGTGCCTTTTGTGTGTTCCCTGCACTCTGTGCCCCCCTTTTCCTGTCCCCACCCCCCAAAAAACCTTGCCTCTACTCACCCTGTCCCTGGGGACCCCCTTCCCCTGTTTGAGCATGCAGTCCTGCAGCAGACGGTGCCCACCTGAAGCCCTTCTAAGCTCCTCCAGCTCAGGTGCTTTCAGCTCGTTGCCGCGCACTCCCTGCCCGCCTTTTCCTGTCCCCCCCCAAAAAAACCCTTGTCTCTCCCCACCCTGTTCCTGGGGACTCCCTCCCTGCCCCTTCCCCCCACTTTCTGAGCTTTTTTCCCCTGGGTTCTGGCAGCCTTGTTTGTCTCTGCCCCTCCCCCACCCCCTCCTGAGTTCTCCCCGTGATTCCTGCTGCCTTCCTCCCTCAGGGCCCCTTACCTTGGTCCCTGCCATCTCCCCCTGCCTTGGGGCTTGCCCTGAGCCCCTGCAGGGTTGCTCTGCCCCCCCTCAGGCCGATTTTGGGGCGTTTTGAGCCCCTTCCCAGTCCCAGTCCCTGGTGTCAGCCTGAGGCTTCCCCCCCCCCTTCTCGGGAGAGAGTTAACCCTCTCCTGCCGGGATGCCTGCCAGCAGCCAAGGCACTTGGCATGGGGATGTCTCTGCAGACCTTCCCCTCAGCCATGGCATGCGGGTGCACGTCCCTCTCCACGTCACAGTGGAGGACTGTGCTGGAGCTCTGGTGGACCTGCTGGGACGCCGGAGCGTCCGGTATGCCTCCTGGGTCAATTCAGTGCCCATTATCTATTTGAGCTCTCCCAACCTGGTGAGGGAGGTGTGTGCAGTGGGGCTGGAAGTCTCGGGGGTCCACCACTTGGTCACACCCCTGGAGACCCTGGCAGTGCGGGTGGTGGCCTCCAATGTGCCCCCGCACCTGTCAGACTGGGACCTCACCAACGCAGTCGAGCGCTACGGTGTCCTCACCAGCCCCTGGCGCAGGCTGACCATAGGGAGTAGGAACCCCAAGCTGAGGCAGATCCTGTCCTTCCGGAGGCAGACGTTCATGCTCCTCAAGGGGGACACTCAGAAACTGCCTCCCTCCTTGACTTTTGCCTCACAAGTGAGGTCCTACGTGGTGTATTTCTCCCTGGGTGGGAATTCCTGCCGCCGTTGCGGCGGCAGCTCCCACCTAACTGCCCAGTGCCCGTTCGGGCAGTCAGCCAAGGCACCGGCTGCTGCGCCCGCCCAGGAGGATGGTGCATCCACCTCGGGTGCGGGACCCTCATCAAGGGGTGGGGTTGGGAGACCTGCCAAGCCCCTCTCCGCCCCTGCTCCATCCGAGGGGCTCGACCCCTCTGGCAGTGACATGCCACCCAGGGGGGGGGCTGGGACATCCTCCCAGGTTTCTCCCGCCCCTGTCGTAGCGGATGCCCCTTCCAGTGGAGGGGCTGGGGAGTCCTCCCAATCCCTTCCTGTCCCAGTTCTCCCCGAGGTGGCTAGAGTCTTGGGTGCTGGGGCCCTGTCAGGTGGAGCACCCGAGACCCCCCCCCTCCACCTCCCTCCACCCCTGCCCCAACTGAGGTGGTGGACCTGGAGGTGGCGACACCCAAGCAGCCTGGCCCGCCCCCTACGGGGGAGGTGCCAGCTACTCCCCAAAAAGCAAAGAACAAGAAGAAGAAAAAAGGAGTGTCTAAAGGAGCTCCTACCCCTTCGGGGCCTGTCTCAGACAGCACCGGGGAAAAGGCAGCCAGGGAACCTGAGCCCGCTCTGCCTGCCCCCCCGGAAACCCTGCCACCTCCGGCCACGACTGAGGGTGTCCCAGAGATGTCTGGCAACCCCTCGCCCCCATCCCAGCCAGTGGGGCCTGTGAGCGGCAAGGCAGGGGGAGAGTGCCGGCCTCCCGAGCGGCGGCAGGCAGGAGAGACGGCGGAGGGTCTTGCCACCCCACCGCCCTCTCCCCTGCCTGCCGGGGCCGATGGGGAGGAGGAGATGGAGTGCCTGCCCTCTGAGCGCCGCAAGCGGCCCCGGGAGCGGGACAACATCTGCCCCCCAAAGTGGATGGGGATCGATCTCCCCGAGACGGTCCTCGACCCAGATAGAGAGGGGGGCCTGCTAGGGAGCCTGGCCATTGAGGGCACTTTCACCGGTCTCATCGGAAGTCCCCTCCCAGGGTACAGCCCCGCCGGTTCTCAGTCAGCAGTATCCACCTCCTTCTGGAGAAACCTCCCTGGGTGGCCCCCAACTATGGAGGTCTCCTCAACCTCTTGGACCAGACCAAGGGCCAGAGGAACGTGGCCAAGAGTATCCGGTAATGGTGCCCAGACCCCGCGCAGTTTGTCCGCGCCGCTAGCGACGCGGCGAGGCTTATGCGCCAGGACCCGGGCACGCGTCAGCATGCCTTCCGGCTTGAGAAGCTGGTGACCCGGGTGAGGGAGGTGTGGGGCCAAGGCGGGCCTGTGGAATAGGGCAGGGCAACGTTAGGCTTTTCCCCTGTCTCCGTGGTTTTTCTGCCTGGCGTCCGTCACCTTCTCTCCCACCGGTACCCTGCCTACCCTTCCTCTCTCTTCTCCTGTTCATGGCGGTTACCACAATTGCCTCACTCAACACCAACAGCTGCAGAGACCCGGTGAAGCGGACAGCCGTCCTGGAGGGCCTGCAGCAGAAGCGCCTGGTGATCGCCTTCCTCCAGGAGACGCACAGCGATGCGTACGTTCAAGCTGACTGGCACGCCGCCTGGAGAGGCCGCTTGTTCCTGAGCCACAGCACCAACCTCAGCGCAGGAGTGGCGACCCTCCTCTCACCACAGCTGCGGTACGACTCGGCAGTGGCACGAGAGGTCATCCCCGGCTGGCTGCTGACCGTCCACATCACCCTGGCACACCAGAGCCTGCTTCTCGTCAACGTCTACGCACCCACCGACGGGAGAGAGAGGGTGGCCTCCCTAGAGACCCTGTGCAACCTCCTGCATGATGCCAGTGAGAAGGACGACCTGCTCCTCATGGGCGGGGACTTCAACTGTACCGTCGACATGCTGCTAGACCGGACGGGGCCGGAACCGCACCTGCCTTCGGCCCGCAAGCTGCGGACTGTGCTGGAGGCAGCGGACCTCGTCGATGCCTGGCGGGTCCTCCACGCTGACCCGCGACAGTACACCTGGGCAAAGATGAGCGCCAGCGGGCTCGCCATGGCCTGCCTCGACCACCTCTACATCGGCCAGCACCACCTGCCGTTGCTGCGTGGCAGCCGCATCGTTCCATCGGGCCTCTCGGACCACGCCTTGGTCTGCTGCGAGCTGAGCCTGCCTGGCAGAGCACGCACGCGGGCCCCTTACTGGTGCCTCAACGTCAGCCTGCTGCAGGACACCCACTTCAGGGACTGCTTCGCTCACCTCTGAAGGAGCTGGGAGGCTGCGCAAGCAGACTGCCCCTCCTGTTACCTGTGGTGGGACGTGGGGAAGGTCCAGATCCAGGCGTTCTGCCAGCAGTACAGCCAGCTGGTGGCGAGCGAACTCCGCCGCTGCACCCAGGAGCTGGAGGAGGAGGTGGCGGAGCTCAAGGCGGCCCTGCTCCATGCAGGCAACGACGCAGCACTCCTCGAGAGCCTCCGCTCCTGCAAGAAATGCCTGTGAGAGCTGGCAGAGGGTGTGGCCTGCAGCGTGCGGGTCCGGGCCTGCTGCCAGGAGCTGGCAGAGGCCGACGCCCCAACTGGCTTCTTCTTTGGCCTGGAGAGGCGGCAGGCTGCGGCGAAGACGCTGGACCACCTCAAGACCCCGGAGGGCCGGCTGCTCACAGACCCGGGCGAAGTGCGGGAGCATGCTGCCGCCTTCTACTGGGACTTGTTTGCGGCTGAGCCTGTCTGTACACGGGCCGCCCAGGAGCTGCATCGGGACCTGCCGCACCTGGGCGCTTCGCAGGCCGAGGACCTGGAACATGAACTCTCCCTGGCGGAGCTGGAGGCTGCGGTGGGGGGGCTCGCTTTGGGCAGGGCCCTGGGCCTGGACGGCCTGCCCGTGGAATTTTACAGAGCCTTCTGGCTCCTCCTCGGGCCCAGCCTCCTCCGCATCTTCCACAAGAGCCTCGCCGACGGGACCCTGCCGACCAGCTGCCGCCGGGCCGTGCTCACCCTGCTGCCCAAGAAGGGGGACCTTGGCTGCCTGAAGAACTGGCGGCCCATCTCCCTCCTGTGCGCTGACTACAAGATCCTGGCCAAGGCGCTGGCGAACCGTCTCCGCACTGTTATGGCCTCTGTCATCGGGCCCGAGCAGAGCTATTGCGTGCCAGGCAGGACCATCCAGGACAACTTGTTCCTGCTGCGTGACCTGCTCATGGCCATGCAGCTTTTTGGCCTGGACATTGGCGTGCTCTCCCTGGACCAGGAGAAGGCCTTCGACCGCATCGACCACCGGTACCTGCTCGGCACCCTCGAGGCCTTTGGCTTCGGGCCGCTCTTCACCATGGCGCTCCGGGTCCTGTACCATGACGCCTCCAGCCTGCTCAAGGTGAACAGTGCGCTGTGCTCCCCGTTCCCTGTGCGTCGCAGCATACGCTAGGGTTGCCCCCTGTCGGGCATGCTGTACACCCTGGCCGTCAAACCGCTGCTTCACACTCTGCGACGTCGCCTGACCGGCCTCGCCCTGCCACCGGCGCCGGGCCCCGCCACCAGCCCCCTGCTCTGGCTGACGGCGTACGTGGATGATGTGACCGTCTTCCTGGGCAGCCAGGAGGACGTGCGGGCCCTGGTGGACTGCCAACGCGCCTACGAGCTCGCCGCCTCAGCCCGCATCAACTGGGGCAAGAGCGACGCCTTCCTGCTGGGGACGTGGGCCGGCACACTGCCTCTGGACCTGCTGGGAGGCCTCGCCTGGCACCAGGAAGGCCTCAAAGCCCTGGGCATGTTCCTGGGGCTGCCGGCCTTTGCGGCCCGCAACTGGGAGGACCTGGTGGAGGGAGTGGAGGCCCGCCTGCAGCGCTGGCGCCTGCCCGCCCTCTCTTACCGCGTCCGGGTCCTCGTCGCCAACAACCTGGCGGCGGCCACCCTGTGGCACCGCTGCACAGTGCTGGATGCTCTGCCGGAGCTCCTGGAGAGAGTGCAGTGGCTCCTGGTCGACTTCCTGTGGGACGGACACCACTGGCTCCCCCGAGCTGCCCTCTACCTGCCCACCAGGGAAGGGGGCCAAGGCCTGATCGACCTGGCCAGCCGGGTGGCCGCCTACCGGCTGCAGGCCCTCCAGTAGCTCCTGTATACTGAAGGCCACCTCCCGTGGCGTCAGCTGGCATGCCGGTTCCTGCGGCAAGTGGGGGGCCTCGGCTTTGACCGGGAGCTGTTTCTGCTGGACCTCACTTTCCTGAACGGGGCGGTTCTTCCCCCGTTCTACCGCAGCATGGTGCAGGCCTGGTGGGCGGCCTTCCATCTCTGCTCCCAGGCCAGGCGCCTGCGGTTCCCGCAACTGCTTTGGGAGCCCCTGGTCTACAACCCGGCCCTGCAGCGTGTTGCGCCGAGCCTGGCCTCCACCAGCCTCATGGCAGCTCTCATCGAGGCGCGCACCACCCGCCTGGAGCACCTCCTGGACCCTGCTCGGTCGACGTGGCTGTCCCCCGAAGTCCTGGCTGCCTGGCTGGTGCTGCGCTCCGTCCATACCGCGGGCCGGCTTCTGCGGACCATCAGGGGCGCCCTCCCAATGGAAGCAGCGACCGCCCTGGAAGTCCATCTCCAGGCTTGCCGGACCCTCCCCGCCACGGACGCCGCGCACGATGCCTTCCCACCGCTGCCCGTCATCCCAGCGGTACCCAGCGAGCTGGCCGAGCGGCCCAACACGCTGCTCAGGCTCCTGGTGCCCCCCCAGCAGCAATACAGGCTGCCCTTTTGGAACCCTGCCCCGCAAGGGCCTCTACATGTGGGTGGTCCAGCCCAGGTGCTGGCCGGCTGCCCTGACACCTTGTGGCGGCGGCGCCTGGCGCGGCCCGGGACCCCAGCGTGGCGCACGCTGTATAAGGCGCCCACCACCAAGAAGACCGGCGACCTGCAGTGGTGGCTTGTGCATGGCATCCTAGCCACTGGCACCTTTGTTCGCCACCTGGACCCGGCGGCCTCGGCGGCCTGCCCCTTCTGCCCGGGGGTGCCGGACGAGGACATTTTCCATACGTTCCTCGACTGCCCCTGTCTGCAGCCGCTCTTTGCCACCCTGGGCGCGCTGCTTCGGGCGCTGGGCCGGGACCTCTCTGAGGATGTCTACGTCCACTCCTTCCCCCACTGGGCAGCGGAGAGGGCCATGGTCAGCCTGGCCAACTTCCTGCTGGGCCAGGCCAAGATGGCCACCCTGAAGAGCCGGTGAAACCGGCTCGCCAGGACCAGGATGGTCGACGCCCTGCAGCTCTTCTGCCTGCTGGTGCGGGCACACCTCTCGCTCGAGTTTGAGCACGCAGTCCTGCGGCAGACAGTGCCCACCTGAAGCCCTTCTAAGCTCCTCCAGCTCAGGTGCTTTCAGCTCGTTGCCGCGCACTCCCTGCCCGCCTTTTCCTGTCCCCCCCCAAAAAAACCCTTGCCTCTCCCCACCCTGTTCCTGGGGACCCCCTCCCTGCCCCTTCCCCCCACTTTCTGAGCTTTTTTCCCCTGGGTTCTGGCAGCCTTGTTTGTCTCTGCCCCTCCCCCACCCCCGCCTGAGTTCTCCCTTTGATTTCTGCTGCCTCCCTCCCCCAGGGCCCCTTCCCTTGGTCCCTGCCATCTGCCCCTACCTTGGGGCCTGCCCTGAGCACTGCGGGGTTGCTCTGCCCCCCCCAGGCCGATTTTGGGGCGTTTTCAGCCCCCTCCCAGTCCCAGTCCCTGGTGTCAGCCTGAGGCTTTTTTTTTTGTGCTTTGCAGTTTAACCCTGTCCTGGTGAGGAATGCCGGCTCCTACACCTGGCAGCTGACATGAGGATGCCTCTCGGGACTTCCCGCTGACTCATGGCCTGAGGGTTCATACCCCTCTCCATGTGGGGCTTGAGGTTTGCGTGGAGGCTCTGGCTGCTCTCCTGGGATGGCGTACCATCCGCTACGCGGGGCGTGTGAACACGGTCCTGATGATCTATTTGAGCAAGCCCGCCTTGGTTGACAGGGTGTGTGCGGAGGGCCTGGACATTGCGGACGTCCACTACCCTGTCACGCCCCTAGAAACTCAGGCAGCGAGGGTGCTGATCTCCAACGTCCCACCGCACGTTTCCGATCGGGCGCTGGCCAGGGGACTCGAGGCCTATGGGGTTCCTGCGAGTCCTTTTCGCCACCTGCCGAGGGGAAGCAAGGACCCTCAGGGGAAGCACGTCCTGTCTTTTCGGAGGCAGGTCTTCATGCTCCTCAAGGAGGGCCCCCAGTCGCTACCTCGCTCCCTGAGCCTCACGCTCGAGGGGTGGAGGTTCATTATCTATCTGTCTGTGGGAGAGACCACGTGCTTCAAGTGTGGTGGCTCCTCCCACCTGGCTGCGCAGTGCCCTCAGGGCAAGGAGGCTGGACCATCGCCACCTGCAGCAGCGCCAAGAGACGGCACGTCGACTTCTGGGGCACGCAGTAGTCCCAGGGAGGCTGGGAGCTCTTCCTCACAACCTCCTTCCACCCCCATTCCATCTCAGGGGACCGGGGTCTCCAGTGGGAAGCCATCATCCAGCTGAGGGGCTGGTGCTACTGCCATGGCCCCACCACCCCCTCCCCCGTCTGTAGCGCCCCCTGCCCTCAGTGCGGCAGCCCCACCGGGTGGAGGGGCAGATGCTTCCCCTTGCCCCCTGCCTGCCCCGGCCGAAGTGGCTGGGGTGGCCGGGGACTGCGGCGCTGAAGCCTCATTGGATGATGGGGCTCGGGCCTCCTCCCAACCACCTGACAAAGAGAGGGAGATGAGGAGGGCCTCTCAGGACACCCCATCCCTGACAGACCCCTCCTTGGCCAGTGCCGAGGGCCCCCCCACTACAGAGCCGGACCCCACTCCGGCTGCCATACCACCCGCCCCGTCGGATGTAGCCACCGATGAGGCAGACTTAGCGGGTGGGGGGGAGGGGCCTTCAGGGGTCCCCCTCCCCTCGCCTGTCCCCCAGCCTCCGGAGTCGGGCAGCAGCAGGGATAGTGGTGAATGTCTCTCTTCCCGTGGCCTGGCCCCGGGGGTGGCGGGAGAGCCTGCTGCCCCTTTGGTCACACCCCAGCCTAGCGGATCAGATGGGGAAGTTAGCGAGATGGAGATCCAGCTCTCTGAGTCTCGCAAGAGACGTCGTGAGCGGGATGGCCCCTCCCCCCCCAAGAAGACAGGGAATGTCCTCGCGGAGCCGGTCCTTGACTCAGACGACGAGAGGCGGCTGATGTGCCTGGACATCGAGGGGGTCGACGCTGCAGTTGCGGGCGAGCTCCCGCCGGGGGGGTGGCCTCGCCGCTCTTCCGTAGGCAACATCCACCCCAAGCTGGCGGAGCCCCCCTGGGTCCCTCCTGACTATGGGGGACTCCTTTCCTTGCTGAAGCTAACTAAGGGGCAGAAAAATGTAGTGGGGCGCATCACCCAGTGGTGTGCGGACCCCAAAGTGTTTGTCAAGGCTGCCAGGGCGGCAGTCAAGATTCATGCAGCAGGATTGGGGCACACACCAGATGGCCTACCGTCTGGACAAGCTTGCCCAGAGGGTAAGAGTGGAGTGGGTCCTGGGCGGGTCCCTCGACTAGAGTAGGGCACGGTAGGCCTTCCCTGACCTGTCTGTATTGCCTTGCTCTGCTCTTGGGTGCTCGCTCTTCCACCCGCACTTTGCTTTGCTCCTCCTCTCCCACACCGACACCCATGGCAGCCACAACCATTGGCACCTTCAACGTCAACGGCTGTGGAGACGCGGTGAAGTGCGAGGCCGTCCTGGAGCTCCTGCGACAGAAGAGGCTGGCCGTCGCCTTCCTACAAGAGACCCACTCTGACAGGTTCAACCAAGCGACCTGGCGGGCTGCCTGGCGAGGACAGGTGTTCCTGAGCCACGACACCAACCTCCGCGTGGGGGTCGCGACACTCTTATCGCCGCAGCTGCAGCTTGACGCGGCGGTGCCGCGGGAAGTCGTCCCCGGCCGCCTGCTGACCGTCCACGTCACCCTCGCACAACACCGTCTGCTGCTCATCAACATCTACGCGCCCTCCGATGGCCAGGAGAGGGTCGCTTTCTTTGAGACCTTGGCTGCCCTCCTGCGCGATGCTAGCGAGGATGATGACATGCTCCTCCTCGGGGGAGATTTCAACTGCACCACTGCCCCGCGCCTCGACCGCACAGGGCCTGAGCCCCACCTGCCCTCCGCTCGCAAGCTGCAAGCTGCCCTGGAGGGGGCAGACCTCGTGGACGTCTGGCGAGCCCTGCATCCCGATGCGCACCAGTACACCTGGGCCAAGATGAGTGCCGGCGGTCTCACCATGGCTCGCCTCGACCGCCTTTATATCACCAGGCACCACCTGCCACTCCTGCGCAGCAGCCGCATCGCTCCCTCAGGTCTATCAGATCATGGCCTGGCCTTCAGCGAACTGAGCCTGCCGGGGAGAGCCTGTGCACAGGCACCGTATTGGTGTTTGAACGTCAGTCTGCTTCAGGACTCTTATTTCCGGGACTGCTTTGCCCACTTTTGGCGGAGGTGGGAGGCTGCGAGACCGAGCCACTCCTCCTGGAAGCTGTGGTGGGACGTCGGAAAGGTACAGACCCGAGCCTTCTGCCAGCAGTACACCCAGCTGGCCGCAAACGAGACGCGCCGCCGTATCCGGGAGTTGGAGGACGTGGCGGAGCTCGAGGCTGCTCTGCTGGCCGCTGGCAGCAATGCGGCACTGAGCGAGAGCCTCCGGCTCCGCAGGAAATGCCTGCACAACTTGGTGGAGAGCGTGGCCCACGGCGCGAGGATCCGCGCCCACTGCCAGGAGCTGGTGGAAACTGATGCCCCGACCCGCTTCTTTTTCGACCTGGAGTGGCGGAGGGCAGCGAGCAAAGTCTTGGACCATCTCAAGACTCCTGAGGGCCGGGTCATTACAGAGCCGGGCGAAGTACGCTCTTCCCCGGGGCCCTCCGGCATCCTGGCCACCAGCACCGTTGTGCGTCACCTGGACCCAGTGGCCTCGGCGGCCTGCCCCTTCTGCCCTGGGGTGCTGGACGAGGACATCTTCCATGCGTTCCTCGACTGCCCCCGGCTTCAGCCTCTCTTTGCCGCCCTGGGCGCACTGCTTCGGGTGCTGGGCCGGGACTTCTCCGAAGACGCCTACGTCTACTCCTTTCCATACCGGGCGACCGAGCGGGCCACGGTCAGCCTGGCCAACTTCCTGCTGGGCCAGGCCAAGATGGCCACCCTGAAGAGCCGGCGAAACCAGCTCACCGGCACCGGGATGGTCGACGCCCTGCAGCTCTTCCGCCTGCTGGTGCGGGCCCGCCTCTCGCTCGAGTTTGAGCACGCTGTCCTCCGGCAGACGGTGCCCACCTTTGAGGAGCACTGGGCCCTCAAAGGGGTGCTGTGCCGGGTTGAGGTGGGACACCTGATCCTCGTACTGTGATGCCACCGGCTGCTCAAGCCACAGAGACGCGTCAAGCGGGCCGAGGCCCTGGACTGTTGCTCATGCGGGTTGACCCCGGAGGCCTCCATGGGTGTCCCTGCTGGCAAAACTGTAAATACTGTAAATAGTCCTTATGTTCGTTGTGTTGTTTTGTTTTGTCTAGAGTGTACGGGCAGGCCTTGCAGGCCATGAGCCCAGGCCTTGTCCATGAGGCCCAGAGCTCATGTACATGGTCTTTACTGGCTCCGAGTTATCACCCTCCCGGGAATAAAGGTCTCTTAAAAGTCAAAGTCTTTCTTTCTTTCTTTCTTTCTTTCTTTCTTTCTTAAACCTGAATTCACTGGGCCCAGACAGAAGTGCAGCTCTCTGCTGTAACTCAGAATACTTTATAGTTCTTGCCTGTTCTGCTTTGAAAAAAAAAAAGAGCCAACTATGGTATAGTTTTTCTGATGGTCACATATCCCCTCTAGGGAATGGGCCATCTATTTCACTATATGTAGGATACTGAACAGCCATCACTTGGTTAAACTCTATTACCAACTGATGACCCAATGACCTTGAGTTCAAGTACTCTGTATCCCCATTACTTGCCACCTCTGATTCATATAGTTTCCCAATCCTTTACAATTATATATTTGAGTTGTTGTTTTTTTTGTTAGTTTGTTTACAGCCCTAGTTCAGGAAAGCATTCCTGTTTAAATCAGCAATTAATGTTGTGTTTTATTTTAAGCATGTGCTTATCCCATGGAATTCAAGCTAAGCGTCAGCTTAACATTTTTCCTCAACAGAGAAATGAACATATGCTATTGTACTTTTCTGAAGTGAGGTCTGAATGATGGATAGTGGTTTTCCCCATGAAGAATTTTTCAAAAAAGAGAAGTAATTTAATCATAGATGTGTGAAATAAAATACTAATAAAGAGTCCTCAGAAGAATTTAGATGCTCATACTTCCATTACTTTTTAAAAAGGTTTATTGTACTTGAAAAAGATATTTGAGGCATTCCAGCTTTGTAAGGGGTAGTACTTGCAATATATTTTGCAATGTCTTGTTATCCATTACTGAATAGATTTGATTATAATTTTTTCTGTAGTAGTATTACAGTTACAGATGTTTTTTGCTACTGATTGGAATGTCAGAAATAATTTAATTATATATTATGACAGTTTCCATGGCTTATAGGTTAACACAGTTAAATTCTCTCCATAAACTAATTTTGTGAACAAATGTTTCTCTTCAAAACCTTTTACAGTGGAAATGTTTCAAAGGTAAAAAAAAAAGTTAATTATGTAGCTTTTCCCCCCTAAATCCTCTGAAGGAATAAGAACATTTTCCATGGAAATATGGTCAGTCACTGAAATGTCAAAGAAGCTCTCACTGTATATAATATTGAATAGAACATAGAAAACATCTGAAATGTATACTACCTTACAATCTAAGTTAAACTGTGCTATTTATTTATATAACTATAGTGACCCTCAGTGTGCAGAAGATATGCTTTTTACTGTGTGGTTTTTTTCTTTGTGAAAACACTGCATGGCTGTATTATATTTAATTAAAAGCAATAGCGTGCCTACCCAGATGTTAAAAGGGCTTGATCTGAACAGTGTGTTGACATCAGATGAATAGGAGAGGCCACCTGCTAGCTCCACTTTTGGCTCTGTGGATGATTTGCATTCCTGTGGCCTGTTGCTCTGCATGATCACTCTCAGCACTTCACAGCCCCATGAACTGTTTAATATCATGGATACCTTCCAGTCATGCAGCCTATCTTCTCTGCTAACATCAGTGCAAAAGAAAGAATGGCCACTTGCTTGACTTCCATGGGTCGAGTATGATGTTTTTACTTACTTTATACCACATCAAAGAGGAGGAAATGCTTTTATACAAGCTGGATTAAGATAAAAATAAATCCATTCTTGCCTAAGAGCACTAACAGACCATTTCTTCCTTCTGAAAGATAATGCTCACCATTTGAATTAATGCATAATACAAATCAGACTGAAAGTGGTATCCCTGACATTTCATGAAAGCACAGAACATTTTTAGTGCAAAAAGAACAGTTGCAGACCTTTAGGATAGTTTGTTGAAATGTGTGGATTAATGAGTTCAAAGACTGGTTATAATCATAGTGTTCTTGGCATATAAGGTGTATGTGGTTTGAGCCTTATAAGACTTCCTAAAATGTTAGACATTTCTGAGAAAAGAGGGGCAAGAAAATAGAAAAAGGGGGTGGGAATATAGTTGTTGTAATACCATCTACCCACTATCAGAAGAAGGCCAAAAACAACTGTAGCATCATATCTAGCTTTACTGTGTCCACTCTTGAAATTATAGTTACTATTTTTTTTTGGAACTAAGACAGAAAATTTTCTTGGAGCAGTCCTTTTTTAAGCTTAAGGACTTTAAAAAATAATTATGATTATGTTCTTTAATTCTTAAGTAGTTGAATTCTCTAACACTTTTGCAGTTACAAGTAGACTGCTGTCTTTATCACAACTGTTCTGTAACTGACATTTCCTTGTACATATTAATATTTTATACTACTTGTGTATTTAACATACATAAACAGTATCTTAATATAGGGCAATAAAGAGTATGTTAGTTTATTCAGATTCCAGAATAGAAAACTTTCATTGTATTTAATTGCATTTGAGTACTGAAAAATATCTTTCAGATAAACATGAATTTTGTTCTATTATGCCATAAGTTTCCTAAATTGTTGGTGTTAGCTTGTGTATTAAAAAAACTTCAAGGCAGGCTTTAGAAAGTATATATATAAAGAGTAACTGTAGATATACATTTAGTTATTAATTGTTTTAACTTACTGTTACAACAATTTAAAGCAAATAATTGCTTTAACAATTAATTAAGAGATGACTTTTTTAGTCAGCTTTTTCCAGCCCCTGCTCAGGATAACTTTGAGTTTGTCTCTGTTGCCTCAGTAGGCAATCAGGGGGCACCATACATAGGCAACACTACACCATCACTGCACATGCTAGCTCCCAAAACAGAAGAAATGTAGTTGCCTTAGCAAAGTGATAGGGCATGTGTAGATGAAAGGATAATTCCCATTTACACCGATGCAACTGTGTTCGTGTTTGCATGACCCAGGATTTCCTGCCATTCTAAAAGTCCATTTAGCACCTTTAACTAACATTACTTAGAGATGTGTTATTTTGCAGTGCTCTCCAGTAATGCTGCCCCAGCTATGGATTTGTTTTGTCCAAACATCCAGTGACTCCAAAGATTTCTAATTAATCCCTTTCGTCATGACGTGGTGCTGTGTTTCAGCCTTTAGCCAGTAGGTGCAGCTGTGTGTGTTTAACCATCATTCACTCCTCAGTCCTCACCCCTCCCTCCTCCCTCACAGCATGCAGTGGAGTGGCCACAGGTTTGGGTTGGGTCTGCAAATTATTATTTTTATTTTTACTTTAACAAAAAGAAATGGGGGAGGAAGCCAATATTCCCTTAATTTACTACCCCCTCTTAATTCTTCCCCCCCTCCACCTATAGTGTATGTCCTCCCAACCTCACCCATATACTCTCCTGTCCTCCTGCCCTGCCATGTACCCTGCACCTGTGCCCCCCGTAACCCTGCTCTGCTGTGTGCTGCCACTGCAGTGGGCATAACTTTCAACAACAGTTGCAGCAGCAGCACTACAATGTTAACTTTTTTACAAGAATTTTGAAACTTTGGAGTGAGTGGTTACATGACTTCCTTTAATATTGCAAACCTTCTGAACTTCATCACATTCCATTTCAGAATCATGACCAAAAGCCCAGGGGTAGGATGCTGCCTGCCTACCTGATGCCCAGGATATGCAGTGTCCCGGATGATATTTAGCTAATATGTCCCATCGCTTGTGGGGGAGGGTGGGGGGGTGGGAGGGGGAGTCTGTTTTTTTGACTGTGATCCAAACCCCCTCCTCTTCCCCTTTCCTCCTCCCTGCAGAAAACTTTTGCAGGCAGAACTCGCAGGGCGCAGCAACCAGTAAAAATAAAAAAATGAAGAGAGTGAAAGACCTATATTCTGCAGATTTGCAGTTGTTATTCTTTAATTTCTTATTTTTTTATATTTTGTATATATTTTATATTGTAAAGGTGCTGGGGAGGAAGATCTCCCTTTTGTATAATGCTGTTAATCTTATTTATTTAAAATCTTTGTTAATTTAATTATCATTTATCATTTATTACTTATTATTTTAATTCTTTTTAAATTATCCCCCTTGTTTTTTACAAAAGAAGAAAATGCACTGCACCCCCCTTTTTTGAATAAAGTGTTTTATTTTTGCTCTATATATGTGTCATGTTTTCTTTGGTGTGGATGGGTTGGTTTTCAGAGACCGTGCCAGCCTCAGTGTGGGGATGCTGCGCTTGGGGTTTTTTATTGAGCCATGGCATTTCTGGAAAGAGTTGGAAAAAGTTGCAGGGTGGACTGTTATTGGAGGGAGGCTGAATGCTTGTTAAGTGCTAAGGTGCAGCCAGAATTTCTTGTAAGAAAAAACACTAAACAAGCCCAACTATCCCCAGCAGCAAGCAAGGCCTTTAGCCTTTAGAAACTCTATAAAGACTTTAGCAATGTGTTACAATATTCCCTGCCAGAAGCTGGTTGGGTGGGAGAGTGGATGGGGGAGAGGGAGGGAAGGAGGGAGGTAGGCATTGTGCACCCCTTCCTGGTTACTGAACATGTCCCAGCTGGAAGACAGCTGGGTAAAGTGGGGAGGGCAGGCATGGTCCCGAAGGGGCTCCCTCAGGTGGAGATGCATGGCCTGACTGAGCTGGCTGGTTGAGTTGGGCTGCGCTAATATCCATTGCATAGTAACTTTCAAATTTTTGCTGGCCACAAAGCTTAGGGAGGGAGGAATGGGGAGAGGGACGGAGGCAGGCAGGCAGGTGCTGTTTTATAGAGGTTTTACAATATTTTATATTGTAAAGGTGCTGGGGAGGAAAATCCCCGCTTCTGTTATACTACTTTCTGTTACCCTTATTTATGTAAAATCTTCCTTCCTTCTGCAAGTCAGAGAAGAAATTCAAGGAGACAGAAGCCTCAAGGAGACAGAATGATGGGTGGGTGAAAGTCAGAAGACATGTACCCCAGTACAGTCAGAAGACATGTACCCCAATCTGAATTTGCTGGGACATGGCCAGTAACCAGGAGGAAGGTGAGAAGACTATGAAATGAGCCTGCAGAACTTGTGCAACTCATGCTAATGCAAGAGGCAGGGAGGGTTTGCCCAGCAAGAAGCTTTTCTCCAGTCAGAATATGTGTACCCCAGTCTGAATTTGCTGAGACATGGCTAGTAATATGGAAGAGGGCAAGAAGAATATGAAATGGGCCAAAAGACATGTTTTCTGTATTTACCCCAGTCAGAAGACAACTCTTCCCATACTCTACCTGATGCTTGGACCAAAGCCAGTGAAGAAAGCAGGAGGGCTTGGCAAACCACCAAGAAGAAAGCCTCTGCAATTCAGAGAAGAAATTCAAGCCTCAGCTTCCTTCGTGGCCAGCAACAATTCAAAAGTTACAAGGTGCAATAGAGAGGTGTAAGGCAGAGGTGGGTGAGTGGGGTGAAGAGTCCACAGTCATGGGCCTGCTACCCAGACCCCAGGAGGGAATTTGCCAGAGGGCTTGGCCAGCAACCAAGAAGAAAGCCTCCACATTTGTGGCCAGCAACAGTCCTCTAATTGCAATTCCATAACATGATCATTAACAAATGTGGCCAGCAACCAGGAGGAGGGCTAGAATAATATGAAATGGATCTGCAGAACTTGGGCAACTGTTACCATACTTGAGCTGATGCTTGGGCCAAAGCCTGAGAAGAAAGCCTCCAAAATTCAAGTAGTACACAGAAAAGAAGCCATAGCAGTACTTGTGGGCAGCAACCCGGAGGAGGGTGAGAATAATACAAAATGGACCTGCAGAACTTGTGCAACAATTCAAGTAGACAGAAGAGAAGCCCTAGCAGTACTGGTGGCCATAACAATTCAAATATTACAGTGTGTAAAGGCAATTCATAATTATTAATAATTCATAATTCTTAATAATATATGTATTTACTTTAGTCCGCATTCATTACGCATTTCTTTACATGCTTATTTACAGCAACAGTCACTTCATAGTAGGCTAGTGAGGGGACTGTTGCTCAATGAACATGAGTCCCCTCAATGATATCCTTTATATTGCATAGTATCCTATTGAAAATAGCCTCAATTGCATTTGTGGCCTGGCCAGCAGCCAAGGAGGAGGGTGAAAAGAAAGCCTTGCTCTTCTCCTGGCACAGCGTCAGGCTCAGAATTTGTTACTTTTCCCCAAGCCAGAAAGCCCAGTCATGGGAATAGAGGGACCTGGGGAGGACCTTGCTTATTATTATGACTAGTAACCAGGAGGTGGGCATTCCCTTTACCCCCTACCATGGGGAAAGAGGCAGGGAGGGTGCATAATCATGTGCCTTATGCTCACTATCTGCTTTCTCATCATAAGGAATCGAACTGTAATTATAAGTCTATATAACATACATTTGTGTCATATATTGACTATATATAGTTAAATATATATATATATATATATATATTTTTTTTTTTTTAAATATATATATATATGGTGGAGGCCCAGGATGTGTGTGATGTGTGCCCAGGATCTGCAACAGGCAACTGGGGGGGGGGAAGCAGGGTGATAAGGTTTGAAATGCTGTGATAATAAATTAAACCATTACAATTATTATTGACCATTAATAAATCATCATTAATATTAATATTATTACAAACTGTTATTAATATATTACTATTGGAATTAATATTATTATTGATTCCTATTATTAGTTTACCTGTTATAATAAATCTATATAGGTCTATAGGATGAAAGTCAACCATAATTATAATTCATAATAGTTCAGTTGTTAAGAGAATTGTGAAGGAAGTGTTGTCATTCTCTTCATGTTCTCTTTCTTCCTTTTTCTTTCTGCCTCATCACACTAACAGCGATTGATCAGCCTGTGGCTAGCAGTGGAAGGGGATATTTCATATCCCATATGATTGTTTTAAAAGGTGTGGTGGTATGGGTTCTCGTCCTCTACTTTTCTTCAAGAGAGGACTGAATCCTGAGAAAACTCCATGGCTGGAAATTACAATCAACAAAATGGTTTCTTCCTCTGGTATTGTTAGGTGTCTAAATGCCTGCTAGGGAGGAAACTTAAGTGATCCCTCACTTTTGAGCATTTCCTATTGGCTAATTTAGGTTTCCTGGTAAGTATTCTGACTTTTGTGGATCATGCAACTTGGTTACCTAACTAACTTTCCCCATGCACTATTTATAGGTCCTAGAGGCCAAACTCAGGGCTATGTTATCCACTAGGCACATAGGCATCTAAAAATTAGGGGCTGCAGTTCTCAGTAATGCAATGCCTCAGTAATAGTAGTTTATTTAGTTCTAGAAAAAAACAGCCTATGCCTTTAGAAATATAAAGACCTATCCCTACAGATGCTTAATCTTGATAATTATAATTGAAGCACTTGTGAAATAAATAGGACTAGGGCCACGTAGTCACTGACTATTTCTTAAAGAAAAGTTCTGAAGCTCAAATTTGCCACGCTCAGACAGTTTATTATATATGGGTATTTACAAACATAATTGAGCAGTAGCAAAGAGCATCCTTTCCCTGGGTCTATTGCAGTTGTTTACATATTAACCAATAAAAGTTTTTGTACATCATAAACTCACAAAGCTGTTTCTTCTGGGTTTTTTTCTTCTTTGGAGAGATGTTTCTAAAGGTTTGGCACATTCCAAGAACACCTTGTACTGTCTACCTTCCAGTATGGTACATATTTATCAAACATTTGCTCATGCAAATACTTTCCCAATGGTGATCTATTCATGCTATTTCTTATTTATGCTATCAGAACTTTTCCTAACGAATATACATTTATGCATCAACACTTAAGTTGGTATAAGCCCTTTTTTCCATTTATACTATATAAAACTATCGGTGCTTGAAGGTTCACGTTAAAAGATCATAGATTCAAATTAGTCCATCTTGCAAAATAACTATGCGCATATTTAGAATGATTTACTTGCCCAGTCATGAATAAATTTCAGAATGATAGGAGGAGTTTGTAGTGCTTTAATATAGTAACCACAAACAGTGAATATATATTATTAAACAAGACTATAAAACATAAGCTACATTCTTATGATCTTTGGCCCATTTCTATACTTACACCACATGCTAACTCAGTGTGCTGCTTCCCTCCCTAACAAGAACCAGTTTACATAGAAGATAAGAGCCTATTAACCTGGGCTGGCTAACAGGAATTAGTCCTTTAGAGCAACTGTTTTTGGGTATTGTTCCTGCTCCTACAGGTTATTAGCTGGAGTGGTTTAGTCAGGGATGATCATGCCTTGTGTAGGGGACTGGACCAGGGCTAGGGACAGACATTACATATAAACCAGTTTAAGTGATCAGAAACTGGTTTAAACCTGTAACAGAATAGACATTTAGTGCACATAAACCAGCTTGAGATAAACCTGGTTGAATGTAGTATCAGACTTAACTGATTTAGCTCAAACCAGTTTATGCATTATCTGCCCCAGACTTCTTCCTGGTTTAAGTTAAACCAGGCTCCTCCAGCCTCCCAGCATGCTCTCTGGGCTGGGAGGAGCTCTGCTTTCTGATTCAGAGAGCTGGGCTAGCCCCTCCCCTCTGCTTTCTAGCCAGAGCAGGGGTAGAGCATAGCCAGATGCTGACCTGCCCTGGCCCCTGAGGTAAATTCCTCCCTACATCCCCTCTCTCCCTACACTGGCAAACCCTGCAGATCACAGCTGGGGTTTGCCAGCCCCAGCTGTACCTCCCTGGTCTTCCTGCAGCCAGGCAGGGAGAAAGTTAATTCCTCCCTCTGTCCTCTGTCTCCCCTGGAACCTCTGGGGATCTGGCTGCAGTCTCTGCAGCTTGCCTGCAGCCAGGCAGGGAGGGGGCTAATTCCACCACGGGTCTCGGAGGGCAGGGAGAGAGGCAAGCTAGTGCCCCATGTGCAGATCCAAGCACTGTAGGACCAGACTGAGAGGTGGGAGGTGCTGGCATAAAACCTAACAATCATCATACATATGTGCTGGAGATGTAGTTAAGGGAAGTTGCAGACAGCTTCACCAAAGAATGTAGAGAGCTACGTTTACATTATAAAACAGAACCTGTAAAAGATGGGAATACCTAAACAAAACCTTTCTGAATACCTTGCTGTAAGGAGACACTGTTCCCTCAGGATTATGTAAAACTTATGCAAGGCTTTCGCTTGTCTTCTTGGTTTACATTTTAAGTTAGACTAAGTTGTGTATGCTGTTTTACTGGGCAGTATTTTAGCTTAGGTAAAGATTTTTGGTATTTCCCTGTTGTATGATTTTCAAATTGCTGTGTTCAGTACATGCTTGCTTCAGAGAAGGGACTTTTTCTCCACTTCTACTCCTCTGTCTGGCAGCAGCTGAGGGATTTCAGAATACCTTTTTGGCTTTTTCTTTTTTCCACATGCTTTTATTTTATTATCATATTCATTGATTTATACTTTTCAATTTTATAAATATATTGGACAGGATTACTATATAATTTAATTTATATAGGAAGGCAAATACATTTATATTTTATTTCCATACATGTATATTTTGCAGCATACATACATTATAGAATTTATATAGGAGGAAAGACATATTTTTCATTCATTCATATTTGTTTTCATACATTTCTACTTTGCGCCACAGCCACTCGCATTATTGAATTTATATAGGAACGTGAATAAATGTATATATTTGTAGAAAAGCAAGACATGAAACACACCATGAAGCATAGTGGAAAGGCAGGTGATGGCAAGCCTTCAGGGAGGGGAAGAAGAGGGGGTAGAGGCAGAGATGTAAGCCCCCCCAAACAGACACAGCCTCTTCTCTCCAGTTAGAAGGGATGAGGCTTCTAAAAACAGCAAGCAGAGGGGATCAGTGCCAGTGCCTGTGCCTGAGACTGCATCCCCACCATGAGCACTAACCATAACCCCACCCACCACCATGACAAAAACAAGCAGCAGCACCAGCATGACAGCCTCCTCCACCCCCATTTTGCTTCCCATGCTGAGCCTCCCAGTGCCAGAGGAAGAGCTGGGGCTGGCTCTGGAACTCAGAGGGCTAGCAACAGAAATTCTGGGGAAGGAGGGGGAATCATCTGAGTCTGCGCTCCATACCTGTCAAGTTTCCCCTAGAGCTAGGTCTCCTTTCCTACAAGGCACTTTGGAGGAGGTTGATGTAGAGGTGGAGGCAAGCGGCTCAGCTGAGTCCCCTCCTCCTGTTGCTGTGCCTCTACCTGCTGAGGAGGAGGAAAGTGCAGCATCATCCACACATGCACCCACACCCCAGAAGCAAGCAGGTAGTATGGTCTGAGATCATACTGAGCTGGCAGATGATCCCATGTACGCTATCTGCCTGCACTGCCAAGCCAAAATCAGCCGGGGCAAGGGAACAAAACACATGAGCACCATGGGGATGCTGAAGCATCTCTGCAGACACCAACCCCTTGCCTTGCTCCTCCTCAGTCTGGTGCCAGTGGGAGCATGCCCAAAGGGAAGCCCCCCTCTCACTCCAAAGCCCCCATCCCCTCAAAGCAGAGGCAGGCCACCCTGGAACAGTGGGGGAAAGGTGGACAGAACGTGGGGTGCATTGTATGGGCGAACAAGATCACCTAGAGCATTGGGGAGACACTTTCTGTCGATGGCCAGCCCTTCTCCTTAGGAGAGCAGATAGGGTTCAGGCAGCTCATGGCCTCATCCTACCAACTGCCCACATGCACCACCTTCAGCAGGATGGTGGTGCCTTCCCTGTATGAGGCATGCAGGGAGTACTTGAGGGAGGAGCTGCACAAGGCAGGTCCACAGGTGGCCTTACACTTCACCTCAGACTTCTGGAGCAGCCGGGGTGGAAATCATGCCTACCTGTGCCTCACAGGGCACTGGTGCGACCAGTCAAGCCATCAGTGGGCTCTCTTTTAAGCCGAGGTGATGGATGAGTCCCACGTGGCAACAGAGATCATGGGGGCCATAAACTGCTTGGTGCAGAGTTGGCTTGCTGGGCAGGGCGAGCTCAACTGTGGTTTCATGGTCATCAACAATGGGGCCAATATGGTCAAGGTGGTCCATGATGCCAAAACGGTTGGCATTTGCTGTGTGACACACAAGCTACACCACATTGTCAGAGATGCCTTGGAGGGGGACAGGGCTGCCGGTGACAGTGCCAGCACCACCAGAAAGCTCATTTCAAAGTGCAAGAAGGTGGCAGGCTACTTCCACTGGAGCATCAAGGGGGGCAAGATGCTGCCGGACAAACAGGCACAGCTGAACACCCCAGAGCACAAAATCATTCAGGATGTGGATGCACAGTGGAATTCCACATACCTGATGCTCGAGAGCTTGGTAGAGCAACAGAAGGTCATCCATGAGATGGCCTCGCTCAGGGAGATTGGGATCAGTGGCCCCCTGAAGACAGCTGAGTGGGATAACATCTCCCAGATCTTGGTGGTCCTCAAGCCCTTCCTCAGTGCTGCCAATGCTATCCTTATCCAGGTGATCCCTGTAGTGAGAACCAAATGGAGAGCTTCCAGGCGATCAGTGTTGGGGCAAGCCATTGTCACCAGATGTTCAGGCACTGGTGAGGCAGCTGAAGGAGGACATCAGGAAACAGCTTGATCCCTTGTGATCCAGTACGGTCCATGTGCTGGCTGCCATACATGACCTGAGGGTGAAGGGCAGTGCATGCAGCAGCCAAACTCTGAATCAGTAGACAGAGGTGCTGGTGAAGAGAGTCAGGGAGACAGAATGCAGGAGGTGGGGGGATGTGAAAGAGGGGGATCCATTGTCCCATGCTAGCATGCCATGCACCAGCTAGTCTCCACCCCCAACACAGGCACTGCCAATGTAGGCCAAGGGCATGGCTTCTATGATGGGGTCCAGAGGCACCAGACCCCATCATCAGGCAGGTAGCACTCAGGCCTTGGTGGCTGCCTAGCTCACCGAGGCTGTGGAGCCACTGCTGTGTGACCCCTTGGCCTACTGGGCAAGCCACAGCCAAATGTGGTCATATCTGGCCATGGCTGCCCACAAGCACCTGTCCTGTCCACCAACCAGTGTTCAGAACAAGATGGTGTTCAGCATTGCTGGGGATGTAGTGACACCCCACTGCACCTGCTTGGATCCTGGTTAGGTGGAGCAGCTGGTGTTCCTGACAGTGAACCTCCTACTGTTGGGGTTCCCCAAACTCCAGGTGCAGACAGAGTGAATGCCACCTTCCTCACTCCATCCACAACTATTTCCTTTTTTTCATTTGTTGAAAGCCATTTAATTCCCCTCTCGGAGCTGGAGGGGGCACTCACTGCATCACCAGCCAGCAGGGGAAGAACATGTCCCTGTTGAGCTTCCATGCCAGGATGAACTTGGAGGTGTGGACTGGGGCTATGGGGAAGGAAGAGGCCCCAGGTCCTGGGCATGACCAGTAAAACTGCACTCTGCCAGGGTTGGGGAGGCCTGGTGGGACTACTGGCAGTGTGGAAGCCCTGTAAATGCCAGAACTAAGTATCCCCCCGGTGAAAGGCAGGTAGGATGTGCCCTAACCTCTACTTACCATATACACACACAGAATCCTGTCTGGGGAAAGCCCAGACCCAGCACGTCTTTGACAGGCCTGAGGCTTGCTGGTTGCAGTGGAGTTGTGAGGCTTCAAGTATGCTTAGCTTAGCCTGGGATGCCAGGTTTCAGGTTGAAAAACCTTTGTTAGGCTGAGTAAGCACCTGCAGTTGGTGTGTGTGCTGTTCCTGGATAGAAGGAATAGTAAAGAAGCCAGAGGCTGGCATATAATGCAGGCAAGAAAGCCAGTCAGTGAAAGTGAAAATGGAGGCATCAGGAGCTAAGGGGCAGGCTGGGGTGGGGTGGAGAGGGGGATGTAGCAGTGCAGGTAAAAGTGGAGAGTTACCTGGGGCATCAGATGTCCGGCAGGTCGTAGTATGTCAGAATTCCACTATATTGAATTCATGAGTTTCTCTATGTAGGGGGTTGATGAAGTGAAGTTCATAGGCTCATCTGTGAAAAGTGGTTTGTAAATTCCCTCTCAGGATCAGGCTTGAAAGACTGGAGACAGAGTGTCTTTTTTGTCAGAAATGTGACTCCACAGGTAGTTGGGTATTGTTGTCTGTGAGACGATTGAGGATACCTGCCCAGAGAAACTCCCTAGCCAGAGGGGCATGTCCAGCAGCAGCAGTGCAGGCATGCTCCAGAGGGAGCTTCCGATCCACCCAGGCTCAGCCTTATCAGCTTGCCAAGTGAGCTGGATTGGTTCAATCAAGGCTCCGGGAGCTATTTCCAGTAGGAAGGTAAAGAGGAGAAGAAGGGGCTGGCAGAGAGGGCAATAATCTGCCTGCTGATCTGGACTGAAGTCCCTGGGAGCATGGCAGCAGATCCGCAAGGTCTATAGAGCTTGGAGGAGCTCAGAAAAAGCATTTCTGTGTTAAATGGCTGCAGTGGGTGGTTAGTTGAGCCAGTGAGGCACTAATTATTGAAGGGAAAAAAATGCCTGATTGCAGCTTCAGCAATTGGGAACTTGTGGACTTAATGAGGAGGGATAGCAGCCACTATGAACCCCAGCACCATGGGGAAAAGTGGATAAATGGACACGTTGGGTCTTTATTTCTTTTTCTTTGTTTTGAAAGGAGGTTTTTTTTTCCTTTTGCCTGTCCTTACTTTCTGACGGGCGGCAGTCAGTTCCAGGTCCGGGAGTCACCACCCCGCTCCAATTTAATTAATTCATCAAGCATAGCAGGTGAGAACTGAGATGAGCACCGACCTAATTGACTGACTGGCATCTGTCCAACATAAGAATGGCAAGTGAATGTCAACGGGATGCAGAGGTCTGGACTCAATATAGGCAGTGGAATTCTGACACACTGAGACCTGCCAGACATCTGACTCCCCAGGTACATCTGCACTCTTACCTGTGATGCTACGTCCCCCTCTCCCCAGCCTATCCCCTCTGCACCTATCTACTTGAAAACTGATGGGCTTCTTGGTCTCAGCAGAGGCTAGCATGCCTACACTTCTCACCCTGCTGCACCTTAACTCTCACACACTGTCACCCATGTCATGAGTTCTGCTTGTCAGCAGCTTGAAGTACAGTTTCCCCAAAACCCCTGCACCTGTCTCCTTGAAACTTGGCAGGTGTCATGGCCTCAGCAGGTGATAGCATCTGTGCAGTTTTCACCCCGCTGTGCCTTCACACTTACAAATGAGATGAGTCTTGCTTTTAAGAATTTGAAGTGCAGTTACCCAGAAACCTGTGCACCTATCTCTTTGAAACTTGGCAGGCTTTGTGGCCTCATCATAGGCTATCATCTCTGTCAGGTTAATCTGAATCAGACAAGAAATGTCAAAGTTATAGGCAGTTTCATGCTTCCCCATCATAGCCTATGTCAAAACAGTGAAATGGTTTCGAGAAAACAAAACGGAACAGCGGTTTCGAAATGAAATGAAACTAAAAAAAACCAACCACTGTTCCATTGAAATGTCGAAATAGAAGTGGAAAAGAAATGATGCCGTTTCATACAGCCCTAGTAGGGAATAACTAACCAAAAAGAAAAATGGTTTATCAGCACCCTATTGCCATTTAGTTCCTGTTTTGAGTAACTGATACTGGGAGACAAAATATTTGTATTGGAAATGAAGAAATATACTTGTATAAAATGTATTTTTATACATGTTGATTGCCTTTGCTCAAGCAGAATAATTCCCAGTCAGCAAGATTGTCAACATTTTTTTCCTGACTCTGGTTCACCTGTAACTGTTTTCCCATTGTTCAGACACCTGAAAGCAAGTTCTTAGCTAGGCTAGGCAACTGTATCTTTACAGCTATACACAGTTTATTTCTCTTCTCTGCTACTTTCTGAAATGATATTCTTTGCAGAAAGAAATTAAGTATTATTTATAAACCAAACAACTAGAATTTAGTACTTCTGAATATTAGGATAAATTGAATCTGGATCCAGACTTTGAATCTGTTTTTTAGTAGTATTGTTTTATGCGAGGAAAAGCTTGGAGTTACATAGGAATGAATTACAAATTACAAATGGATAACACATTTCCAGATGATTTTTAGTGAACAGTTATGTTATAGGCTATATCCTGCATCCCCTGCAAACTCCCGTTGGGCATATTTTACTATTAAGGCATTTGGGGTCAGACTGTTCCTGTGCCTTTTGCAGGTGCAAATGCAAGGATCTATCGAGTCCTAACCCTTGTTCAATAGCCAGAGGCAACTGAAACCCCTATGCTCAGAGGAGTGATCCATTTAAGAAGTATAAATCACCCTAAGAGCATTAGGAAGAGACAAGGAGAAGAGAAAACTTATGACTCTGCTTTCTCTTCATACTAACTTGCAGAACTATGTGAGTGCATCTAAGAGCTGATACAGCCCATGTCCACCATCTTATTCAAAGAAGGGCTGTGTAATCCTTAGAAGACTAAGACCTTGAGACTGGCAGTGAAACATGAAGTACATTTTGTATCACTCAGAAATCTGCACATTTACCCATTATAATTGTGTTCTAACTGACATCTAAGTATATGAAGTAAAAAACAGGTCTCAGTTGACAAGTAAACAAATAAGGCTGAGACATGTATTTTACATTTGAGAACCATGTCTAGCTAACTATACTTATTTACAAAGTGATTACTATTGCACTATAAGTATTTTACTGCCCTGAGAAACTGCTAAAAAAGTGAGCAAAAAGTTTTGCTTTTTTGTTGAATGTTCCTTGAATGTTATATGTCCTTTTCATATGCAGCTTTGCAGGATGAATTGTACAAGGTCAGGCTGACTGCTTTACTCAACTATTGACTGTTAAACATTTGCTTCAGGTTGAAATACTGAGTCAGACCCTTGATCAAATTCTCTCTACTTTGCACTATGCAAGTAGGCCAGAGAAGTTGGAAAACCAAATGACCTACCAACAAATGAACTTCCCTATGCTAAGTGAATTGCTGAGTGTTGTAGATTGAAGAGCTCTGTGCCACTTCACTTTTGGTCCCTGGCAAAGGGAGGGGAGCAGGTGCTTCTGGGAAAAGGCAATGAGCCAGAGCTTATCTACACTCTAGTGATCACTGTTTCTTGGGATCTATGGACCCCCCCCCCCCCCATGTGGACCTCTGTGCCGTCTATAACTAAGTTATATCTAAGCTTAACTCCATCTTTCCATCCACCCATGGCAGTTGAAGAGGTAGTTTTAGCTGCAACTGTAGACTAGCCTAATGTATCTTAAATAAGGAATTTAGGTGACAGAAAATAACTCTGTAAAATAACGTTTTATGAAAATGTGATAATACACTTTTAACAAATACTGAAATATTTTTTACTTTTAATATCCCTACTGAAACAACTTTGAGATAGTTAGCAGGCTGTTTTATTACTTAATATGCTATTATTACAACACAAAGTGACCACTCATTACTTTTGCACACATTTTAGATGAGAAATACTATGTCATATTTTTATTTGCAGTGGCTGGTCTGTAGGGCACCTTGTTCCCTTCTGTTTATATCCATCTATTTTTAAATGGAGTGTTAACTTAGTGCAAACATACTATTCTGTGGTATAAAGAACTGTTTTTGTTGACAGTCATGTCTTTGACAGGCAGTTTTGGGATGACCATCTGTGGCCTTGAGTGATGAAACATCCTAATATATGAACTGTGCCTTCTTTAAAATATGTATTGTGCTTGAAATATGGTGAGGTGTTCAAAACATAAATATAGGATAAGCTGCATGCAAGTTACTTATACATGCTGTGTTGTGGCAGGATACAGTTCAAAGGAAGGGGATGTATTGGGAAATTTTATGAGCATGTGCCATCATTGTTCTCTTTGCGCAGGAAATAACAACTGTACATAGGGATGTAGACATTTCCCCCGTCTTTCTTTGGGTCAAGGGACCTGGATCAAAGGAAGATGCAGTTCCAAGGCATGTTGGAGTAGGTGGTCCCTGCTCTTCAAAACACCACAGGGAGTATTTAAAAAACTCCTTAGGACTGCATTAGCTTTTCCAAAGAGCTGTCTTCATATTCTGGCCTCAGCCAAAACCCTTTGAAATCTTTGGTAAGTATTGAAAGAAAACAGTTTGGAGAACTGTAGCCAGTATTGGAATTTGTTCCATGAATACAAATAAATATGCTTCTATGGCAGTGTGCAAGCATTCGAATGAACCAGTCTAAGTCGTGTAATTTAGTTTGAGTGGCCTAAACTCTGTTGATAGAGCATCGTGAAAGTATTTGGTGTTCACGGGAGAAGGTGCACAGGCAGCCTGCGCTGGTGACAGCCCACAGATAGAGAACCCCTGTGTGCATATCCCAGCATGTCCTAAAGCCTTCCCAGGCCGACAGAGATTGCTAAGAGCAGCTAAGCACACAAGGCAATGTCGAGTGGCTGGCCTCCAGTGAGAAACATATGGGGAACTACCAGGCATAGTAACCCCTCCTTCTCTTCCCTACATTGCTCCTTGCTCCGAGGCTCCCAGAGAGAGGCCTTGAATATGGCCTCTCTCTTGTTAGGAACAAGTGCTACAGCTTCTATGCATACACCCTGCCATGGATCCCTACCCCTTGTGTACAAGTCCATAGATCCAGGAACTGTGGCATGTCCTTCTTGTTACCCTATGCAACTAGTTAGAGGCCGTGGGAGATTATACATGTCTGTCTGCAGGTTTCCTGGAAGATAATCATGCTGGCACATAACTTTCAGCTTAGGATCCAGCCTAGGATCCTGCCACATGGAGCCATTTACTCTATCTTACCACCAAGAATCTTGAGTTCCTTCTACCTACCTGATGAAGCCTCCTCAGTGCAATTGACTCTGGGGTGCCCTTGAATGCTCCTTTAATGTTATACGTCTTCTCCATATGCAGCTTTGCAGGCTGAATTGTATGAGGTGGGGCTGACTATTTTACTCAGGTATTGATTGTTGAAAGTTTGCTTTTAGCAGCCTGGGGTGCTCTGGGAACACCTCCAGAACATCAAGCAGTGGTTCGGGGCCCACAAGACCAATAGTAACTGGTACACTTTCCTGGGCACCTAGAACAACTGACAAGAGGGGCCATGAAGAACTTCCACATGTGCCAGGCTACCTTCACGGACATTGTTACCCAGCGGGGCCCCCAAATGATCAGCATAAGCCCACCCCTGACTCCAGAGAAGCAAGTCACCATAGCCATCTGGAATTTTCTATCCCCAACAGCTTTCACATTATCACGTAAAATGACGTTCAGAGTTGAGGTCTGGGAGACGTGTGGGGTCATCCAGGAATTGTTGGTAAATGTAGCAGTCTCTTGTATTCCTCTATGAAGTCTCCTAAAATTTCAAACCCAACATGATAGGTCACCTCCCCCCTCCCATGATTTTCCAAGGTAATGAATAGTACTTCTGGGAGAGAGTAAGGATTGCCACAAAGCATAAATCTCTTGCAACCATACATAAGTTTTTGTGAGGTATTTGGGTCTCCCTCTCTCTACCTACTGTCCTTGACTCTATGAAGTGGAGAAGCAAAGTCTTCTCTCTGGCTTTACTTCCTATTCCCAGTCTTCTTTGAATATAAGCTGAAAGAGTTGCCCCCTTACAGCCATATTCCTCAGCTCCATTCTCCCACTTAGGACTCATATAAGTAGTTGTTTGTTGTTATAAGTAGTTGTTTGTACTATCAGCAAGAAGTTGTGACAAGGAAACCTTGGGATTAGCTGTTACATTATCTTGCTGAGCTGAATGAGATGGATCTTTTCTATTAAAAGCTTAGAACTTAAAAAAAAAAAAAAGGAAGAATACTGAGTTAAATTTTCAGCGCTCACACAAGCTTCCAAACTTAGTGTTGCATTCAGGCAGTTTCTCACACCCCTACATACTAATGTGGATTTCCTTTTTCCATGTAAATGTCAAATGACTTGCATACCTACTTTAGATACCAATATGCAATTTTAGACCTGTATTTAATAGAAAATAAGAAAAGATTGTTTTTTCAAATACAATACTACAGTTATGAAAAGATACTATGTAGGTAATTCTAGCTGAAATCATAATAGGAGCTTTGCCCCTGGTAAACTGTAGCAGAAGCTACAGAGGGCTTCTGTAGAGCAGAGCCAGTAAGAAATATAGTACTTCAGCAGGGGTTATGTGGGTAGGCCATACCTATGCTTCTCACTGATGGCAGTTAGAAAAAAAATAGGAAAGGGAGCAGAGAAGGAAGGAAATTGAGGAGGAGGGGGAAATGGAGCATGCTATTATTTTTCCTTCCAAAACAAGCTCTGAAAAAACAGGAGCGCTTTTAAGCTTGAGTGAAGAGCCTGCCAAACTGAGGATCACTTTCCATCTTTACGCCTCCTGTAATTTTTCTGCAAAACCAAGACAGGCCAACAACACTGAAAAAGTAACTAGTGCTTGAAGTTAATAATACTTTACTTTTTAAGCTTACATTGAGGGTACTTGAAATAGGAATCAATCTGAAGATTTCTGTTTCTTTATTCTTCTGGATTTATTAATAGGCTGTCCTATGTCGGGCCTATGCTTTCTGAAAATAGGTGCTAGGTTGAGCAAAATGTATGGTATTCTGAGGCAGAACACAGGGCAGGGTGGCACCTTAGGGTGCCTGTACATTATGGGGGAGGCTGCTCCAATATGCTGTAATTACAGCATGTTGGAGCAGACTTGATTAATTGAATCCACGTGAGCATGGTAATTACTGTGCCTCGCCTCCACAACTTGTGTATTAGCATCCCTGCACTTCAAAATGGTGGTGGGGGTGATGCCTTAACTAAAGCTTATTTGATGAGCTTTAGATAAAGTGCCTTCTCCACCATTTTGAAGTGTGGGGACGCTATACACGAGATGCTCCGGGCACTTTAATTAGAGCAGCTCTTGGAGCCACTCTTATTAAAGCTCCCCCCTCCCCCACACCGCTGGAACACATGTAAAAACTCCCTTAGAGCCTAACCAGTGCTACCTTGCCCTGCCTTCTGCCTGACTTCAGACTAACATGTGTAACGCCTCTCTCTGGGCAGTGTTGTTTTATATCAGAAGAAACTCTTATCCATGATATGTAGGCACATGACAAGTAAATTATTCCCTACTGTTTATCTCCTGAGAGACCAACAACTGTGTGGTCTGGAAGACTGTAAACCGATTAGATTGCATATGCAAATGACTGCAATTTGATTGCATTATTTGGAGTCTGGTAATCTCTTTCCAGACATCTAACTTTATTTCCTTTTAAACGACAGCTTAGAAATCAACAGTTAAGCTGTTCATGAGCACAGTAGGGAGACTTCTAGCTATTTTCAATAAATGCATTAAGAATATACGTAACAATTAGAGTTCGGCCAAAACCACAAAGCTTCACTTTTGAATACATTTAAGTTAAAAATGCATTTGAATGACACCTTTAAAATAGTGCTATAGTGGAAGGAAATTATATTCCTGATGCCCTTTGTTATGGCTGATTATTATAAAGACACACATTACCACTGAGGATTAAATATTTGTCTGTGATTCATGTGTAGTAACATTAACAGGTATCCTGGATCTGGAATATCTCTTCTTGAAGCATGATTATTCTTATTTACAGCAATGAAGCACTATGCTCTTCAGAGTTAAGGAGGCTGGGCAAAGGTCAATAGGAGCTCAGCTCAAGGCTTTTTACAATTCAACCTTTTCTCCAACAACACACAGGGTGAGGAAGTCCAAGATGTGGTGTTTCAGTCTCTTGAAAGTTTTTTGGCTTTCACTTCAGCTTGTATTTAAAGCTGGATAACTGTTTTAAAGGGCATTTGAATTCAGAGTCCTTTGTTGCATACTGTTCCCATGTCTATTTAAGAGGTGTTCCATGCGCTTTTGGCAGATGATATTTCCAGCCATTTTGAACTGTTTAAATAAGGCAGATTGCTGAACTGGCTGCTGTTGCTGCACATGCTGTAATTAAACTTCAGGCTTTTGAAATTATGGCTTAAGTTCAGCAGTTTACTGTGAAGAAGCAGGAGAAATAAAAGAATGGGAATGTTGTGTTCCGAATATTCCTCTGGATTATCCTTTAGATGGTCATTTTGTGTTTACTGTAGCATGAGGCCAGCAAATAGATTTATGGAAAGAGTCAGGCCCGTGGAGCATGGCAGGACTTAACTTTATTGTTTTTATGTTAATTAAGAAGAAAAGCATTGGGACTGGTCCTTATAGTCATAAGGCTGCATCTTTACCAGACACTTGGTTTGGCATTTTGCCTGCATGTGGATGGTGTGGGAAAACAAAGGGGGAAGATGTTTTGGAAAGAGTGCCTAACCTGTCTGAAACTATTGAACTTGCACACTGCAAGATGACTGCTTTTTAGTACTCCAACACCATCAAACTGCAGTTTTCAATACAGAAAGTAAACTGACTGACTCCCCTGTGGGTAGGAGTACTGAAATAGGATCCGCTTTCTAGTATATTCTACTGTTTCAGTTATGGGTCTATAGTTAATACACCTTAAAGGCCAAATTCATGCGCGGGCGCACACACACACACACACACACACACACACACATGCCCACACCCACCCACCCACACACACAGAGTTATTTGCATAGTTAGCTAATACTGGGCCCATTAATTTTGAGCATGCAAGTGAGACTGTAGAGTCTATGCCTAACTTTGCAACATAAAAGACGTATTATAGAACTGCACACTAGCAGGGAGAAAATATATCTGTGTAAGTAGGTAGACAGAAAAAAACCTCATAGACTCTGTCCCAGGGAAGCCAGGACTATGGGGAAACCCCAGGCCAAAACCAAAGGGGGAAGAAAGCCCATACTTACCCCTCACAGGAGCCGGAGGTAACAGAGGAGTGCACACCAGAAAACCGCCCACGTGATTCATTAGCCGTGTTCATATTCAGCTGGGGCCAGGTGACGTCAGCGAGAGACGCCACCAAGCAGGAATAAAGTACAGCCCCAGGGGCACAGGCAGAGAGCAGAAGACCAGGAAGCCCGTGGTGAAACCTGAGGTCGGGAGCTTGCACCTGCGGGGTCTGTCCACCTGAGGTGGCGAGAGTTGCTGCAGCGGTGGAAGCAGTGAGAGCCGCAAATACAAAAGGGCCAGCGGAGAAGCCGGGGAAAACGCCGGCAGAGAAGCTGGTAAAGGAACCGGCAGCGGAACTGGCGAGAGAGCTGGCAGAGAAGCTGGTGAGGAAGTCAGCAGAGAAACCGGTGAGAGAGCCGGCAGAGAAGCCGGTGAGGAAGCTGGCGGAGGAACCAGCGGGAGAGCCAGCAGAGAAGCCGGGAAAGGAACCGGTAGAGGAGCCGGTCAGGGCTACAGGACCTCAGTGGGTTGTAGCAACGTCCCTAGAGGAGAGCTGCCTAGGGGGCTCTGAGGCACTGGGCAGTTGCAGGGCTCCTTGGGCTAGGGCTCGCTAGTTTCCTCAGGGCTTTCATGTCCCGTGGTTATACCTCCCTGGCAGGCACGGTGGTGGGGATTTCATTTTTACACATGGTGGCACCACAGTTGTCGGAATAGGATAGGGTCTGCAGGTATCAAGGGCCTCTTAGCCCTCACACCGGAGCCCAGCCTAGGCTGCCATGTCCCGCTGAGCTGAGACTACAGGAAGTCCAAGGGAAGAGACAAGGAGGGGCCAGTAAGAAAAGATGACTGGGAGACCTGTGGCAGAAGGTGGCTTTTGCCCAGGGTGTATGGGAGGTCGGAGCCCCGTGAGTGCCCGCCGAAGGTGTGATGACCCTGGAGGCTGCTTCGAAGGGAACCCCCCTCCACTGAGGATCCATTCAAAGTCATGGCAGGAGAGTTTAGGGGGTCTTCCAACATCATCCGAGGCACCCTCTGGGGTCCTCTTTCAGGACCATGGCAAATCCGGTCAACTGCACGGGCAAAAGTGGCTCGAGAACACCTAATGGAGCAGAGGCAGGCACAACGTGGTGCATTAGCCGGGAACATGGAGAACCCCGACCTGGCAACTTATGCCAACGTGCAGTCCACAGCTATAGGCCCCACTGATGTCCTTGGACAGAATCTACAGGTTCTAACTCAGATCCTGGACTCCCAGCAGCAAATGCTAGACCGGCAACAAGACTGGCTCCGACACAGTTTTGTATCCTTCAAAATGCCTAAAATGACCAGGGACGACAATCCAGAGGCTTATATCAAGGCGTTTGAATGGCACGCCCTCATGACCGGGCTCGACAAGGGATATTGGGCCAGCTAGTTGGGACCCCTAGTAGTCAGCAAGGCCCAGACCGCCTATCGAGCTCTCTCGAGGGATGATGCCCAAGACTATGAGCACATGAAGGAAGCCATCCTATATAGGTTGGAAATCAACCCGGAGCACTATCGCCGCCTGTTCCGGGCCAAGAATGGACCCAATGAGAGACGACCAAGAGTGTTGCTGCAGCTACTGTGGGATCTGCTGGATAAATGGGTAAGCCCAGAGGAACCGGATAGAGAAGCCCTAGCGGATCAAATTGTCCTTGAACAATTTCCAAATGATTTAGAAGAGCGGACACAACACTGGGTCTGACAACACCCCATGGACCTGCGAAGAAGCCCTGAAACTGGCGGAGGCTTTTACTGTCTCAGAGGCCAGCTACCCCAGGGAGAGAAGGAACCTGGGGTCCTCTCTGGTGGCTCCAAAAGAGCCAGAACGCCGGCGTCTGCCTGTTTGGGGGGCTACCAAGGACACCATGTGTTTCTGGTGTGGGCAGAACAGTCATTTCTCTAGGGAATGCCTGAGCCAAGCGGCGGAACGCTGAAACCCCACTGACAGATCAAGGACCCCAACAGAAAGGCGGAGGGGTCCAGAGTCTGGCGAGCCGATGGACTGCACTTATGCAGTCGGCGAGGAGAACATGGCCTGGAGCCGTCCTGTTATCAAGGCCTGGTTGGAAGGTCGCCCTGTGCAAGCTACTCTGGACTCGGGGTGTGCTCAGTCTCTGGTGAGGTTGGATTTGGTGCAACCACAAGGCTGGCGGAAGGCTCGCCCCGTGAAGGTAGCCTGCCTCCATGGGGAAACTAAGCAAATTGAGGGATAATGGAGACGCCTAAGGGTGATGGAACACCAAGGAGAACTCCTGGTGGGGGTCGTGCCTCAATTAGCTTGTGAGATGCTACTGGGACAAGACTGGACACCAGTGTACGATGTCCTGGATAGGGTAAGAGACATGAAAGTGGCACGCAGAAAAATCCAGAACCATGAAGGTTGGCTGGGCGAAACAGAGGAAAATGAGGAGTCAGAGGATGAGACGGACGAGTTAGACCTCAATGACTTTACCAGTAGCCTGCAGTTCTGAAAGGCACAAGAGGAGGATCAAGAAATCAGGGCCCTTCAAGAGCAGGCCCAAAGTATCCGAGGCGTCCCAGCACTACCGCCTGAAGGGCTTCCCCGATTCGAGGTAAGGAACCGTCTCCTTTACCGTGTACAAGGGGATAGGCAGGAGGAGACCGAGGGCTCACAACTGGTGGTGCCCGCCTGATTCCGCCAGACTATTTGGTGATTGGCTTATGTGAGTCCCACAGGGGGGCATCTGGGGTGGGACAAGACCCTCGCCAGGGTGAGCAGGTGGTTTTTTTGGCCCAGGATGGGGGAGGAGGTGGCCCGTCAATGTGCAGCCTGCCCCGAGTGCCAAAAGACAAGAGCCGAATGTCCTGCACGGGCACCCATCCAGCCCATGCCCATTATAGACATCCCGTTCTTGCGGATAGCCCTAGATGTCGTAGGACCACTTCCCTGCAGCAGCTCTGTCCACCAATACATATTGGTTATTGTGGATTATGCCACCTGGTACCCGGAGGCAATTCCCTTGCGAGCCATGACCGCCCCACATATTGCGGAGGAGCTGATAAAATGGATAGCCAGGATGGGGATCCCGCAAGAGATATTAACAGATCAAGGAAGGAATTTTATGTCCGGGGTTTTGAGGGTGGTATGCCGGACACTGCAGATAAAACAGCTCTGTACCTCAGTCTACCATCCCCAGACCAATGCTCTGGTGGAATGCCTCAACGGGACGATAAAACGGGTATTACGGTGCTGCATACAGGGGGACCCCTGGAAATGGGACCTCCTCCTCCCTTTAGTACTGTTTACCCTTAGAGACACCCCTCAAGACACTACGAAGTTCTCTCCATTTGAGCTGGTATTAGGACATCGCTCGCAAGGTCTTCTACAGGTCTTGAGAGAGGAATGGGAGCAGGAGGGAGGACCCTCTCAAGAACCAAAGACATACCAACGGGAGTTCCAACAGAGAATCAGGTTGGCCCAGGACCTACCCTATGATAACATGAGGGAAGCTCAGGCCCGTCAAAAGGAAAAATATGACAGCCATGCCAAAGAGTGGGAATTCAATCCAGGACAGAGAGTCCTGGTGCTGCTCCCCAGGTCCACAAGCAAGCTCCTCACTCAGTGGCAGGGGCCATTCAAAATACTCCGACGGGTCGGACCAGTGGGTTATGAGGTAAATAGGCCCAGCCACCTTCGGAAAAGACAAATTTACTATGTAAATCTCCTACGAGAGTGGCGGGAGCCCGAAGGATGGGTAGCCTTTTCCAAGACCGATAACGAGGACCTAAGACCCCAGGGGTTAAAGAGGGAGACTGAATCCACTAAGGAGGGAACCTTAGTCAGGGCTGAAGAGGAATTGTCCTCTGTCCAGAGGCAAGAAGCACAAAGCTTGATAGAAGAGTTCCGGGAGGTATTCCGTGAGGAACCCGGTTGGGTCCAGAACTTGTTTCACGCTATAAAAACTCCACTCGGAGCAATAGTGAGGGAAAGGTGGCGACCCATTCCACATCACCTCCTGGAAGCTGTTCGAGGAGAGATTGACTCAATGTTGAAACTAGGGGTCATTCGGCCTTCATGGAGTTCCTGGAGGAGCCCTCTGGTGCCGGTGCATAAGCCCGATGGGTCTTTAAGGCTTTGTGTTGATTACAGACGATTGAATGCCTTGGCAGTTTTCGACGCATTCCCTATGCCCCACGTGGCAGAATTAATCGAGAGAATAGGGGATGCCCTAGACCTCGCGAAGGGATATTGGCAAATTCCTGTGGCCAAGGAAGATCAGTCGAAGACGGCATTTGGCACCCCGTGGGGACTCGATGAGTTTGTCAGGATGTCCTTTGGATTACATGGCATCACTGCGACATTTCAATGCCTAATGGACCGGATCTTAGCGCCCTACGCCGAATATGCAGCGGCATACATAGACGATATTGTCTTATACTCCCAGACTTGGGTGCAACACAAGAGAGCCCTTCAAGCCATCCTTACAGAACTGAGGCACGCTGGCCTGACGGCAAACCCCCAAAAATGTGCCCTGGCCCAAAAGGAGACAAAATATTTAGGGTTTTTGGTTGGCAGAGGAACAATTAAACCCTTGGCAGACAAGGTAGAAATTATCCGCAACTTTGCGGCCCCTCAAAACTGCCGCCAGCTTGGGTCATTCTTAGGGTTAACCAATTATTAAAGGTGATTTGTACCACACTTCTCAGAACTGGTAACACCCTTATCGGAGGCTCTTAAAGGGTGGAAAACTGGGGCAGTAAGGTGGACGGAAGAGATGACATGAAGTTTTAAAATGTTGAAAAGGGCATAATGCGAGGATGTTATAATACACACCCCTGACTTCAGGAAACCCTTTATCTTACAGACAGACACCTCAGAGACGGCAGTGGGTGCCGTCCTCACCCAGGAGGAAGGGGACAGCGAGAGACCCATGGCGTACACCAGCCGCAAACTGCTACCAGCGGAGAAGAGGTATAGAACGAGAATGCTTGGCAATTCGGTGGGCGGTAGACCAGTTTAGATACTACCTGATGGGCAGAGAATTTAAACTGGTAAGAGACCATGCCCTGCTAAGGTGGCTGAACACAGCCAAGACCGATAACGCCTGGATTACCCGGTGGGCCTTGCCACTCCAACCATATAAGTTCCACATAATACACCAACCCGGAAAAACTAATACAGTAGCGGACGTCATATCCAGGTGTGAAGGTGAAGATCAGACCGGAGACCAAGGAAATCAAGCAAGGGGAGTGACCAGTCCAACAGGTACGACCCAAAATGGGAATAAAGAAGTGCCCCAACGCAACTTAAGGTGGGGGGGTTATGTCCCAGGGACACCGGGGCTATGGGGAAACCCCAGGCCAAAACCAAAGGGGAAGAAAGCCCATACTTACCCCTCACAGGAGCTGGAGGTAACAGAGGAGTGCACACTGGAAAACCGCCTGCACGATTCATTAGCCACGCTCATATTGAGCTGGGGCCGGGTGACATCAGCGAGAGACGCCACTCAGCGGGAATAAAGTGCAGCCCCAAGGGCACAGGCAGAGAGCAGAAGACCAGGAAGCCCACGGGGAAACCCGAGGTCGGGAGCTTGCACCCACGGTGTCTGTCTGTCCGAGGCGGCGAGAGTTGCTGCAGTGGCGGAAGCGGCAAGAGCCACAACTACAAAGGGGCCAGCAGAGAAGCCAGGGATAATGCCGGCAGAGAAGCCAGTGAAAGAACCAGCAGCGGAACCAGCGAGAGTGCCGGCAGAGAAGCTGGTGAGGAAGTCAGCAGAGAATCCGGTGAGAGGGCCGGCAGAGAAGCCAGTGAGGAAGCCAGCAGAAGAACCAGCGGGAGAACTGGCAGAGAAGCCGGTGAAGGAACCGGCAGAGGAGCCCGGGAAAGAGCTGGCAGAGAAGCCAGGAAAGGAACCGGTAGAGGAGGTGGTCAGGGCTACAGGACCTCAGGGGGCTGTAGCAATGTCCCTAGAGGGGAGCTGCCTAGGGCGCTCTGAGGCACTGGGCAGTTGCAGAGCTCCTTGGGCTAGGGCTCGCTACTTTCCTCAGGGCTTTCATGCCCCGTGGTTATACCTCCCCGGCAGACACGGTGGTGGGGTTTTCATTTTTACACATGGCGGCACCACGGGTGTCGGAATAGGATAGGATCTGCATGTATCAAAGGCCTCTTAGCCCTCATACCGGAGCCCAGCCTAGGCTGCCAGGTCCCACTGAGCTAAGACTACAGGAAGTCCAAGGGAAGAGACGAGGAGGGGCTAGTAAGCAAAGAAGACTGGGAGATCCACGGCAGAAGATGGCGTTTGGCTGGGGTGTAGGGGTGGTCGGAGCCCCGTGAGTGCCCGCCAAAGGCGTGATGACCCTGGAGGCCGCTTCATGAGGATCCATTCAAAGTCATGGCAGGTGAGTTTAGGGGGTCTTCCAACATCATCCAAGGCACCCTCTGGGGTCCTCTTGCAGGACCGGGGCAAACCCGGTCAACTGCATGGGCAAAAGCGGCTTGAGAACGCCTAGTGGAGCAGAGGCGGGCACAGACTCCCTTTCCCATTTTTAGACTACAGTTCAAAACCTAAAGTATAGGGGACGCTATTATGTCAGTTTCAGAGCACAGAATAGATATTAGAACCCAAAGGTTCTGGCTCTCAGTGCCTTGTGTTAATCACAAAACCTTCCTTGTTCCCTGAGATAGAAAAGTGGTTATAACACATAATTACAATTTCACGTTTCATGGAAAATGTGAAAAATGGCAGGCTCACTGCAACCCCCCCCCCCCCGAAAAAAACAAACAAACCCCAAACAAAGAAACAAAACATTACTGAAAATAAAATGCAGGTTCCTTCTCAAGGCTGCTGTGGCCTAGACATTAGGGCTGTGCGAAATTTCACCCGGCATTTCATTTCGAAGCTGTTTCAATGCGTTTCAAGCTCAAAACAGTGAAATCGAAACAAAACAAAAGCCTTCAAAACAGCTTCAAAATGAGACAAGAGAACTCGAAATGTTTCAAAAGTTTTGAAAAATTTTGAGTTTCAAAGCCAGGCTTACTGGCTTCAGCACCAGTTCCAGCTGGTAGCACACACCTTCTGTTATCTGGCAGGCAGACTGGGGGCTTACCCACACCCCTGGGAGGGCTGCAGGGGCTATGGGTGAAACATCGAAACAGCATCAAAACAGCAAAACAAAATGGAATGGTGCTTTTGAAACAAAACAACTTGAAATGAAACATGTTCCATCAGATCGTCAAAATGGAAGTGGAACGGTGCTGTTTTGCACAGCCTTACTGGACATGCAGCTCGCCAGGGAAGAAAGGTGGAGGGGGGCTACCAGCAGGAAGGGGTGCCAACAATATGGTCTCCCCCCCTGCCCCTCACTGCTGATTGGCTGAGAGGGCAGCCTGTTATGCAGCTCCACCCCTCTCTACCAATCGGTGGCAAGGGAAGGGGCCACATGACTGACAGTCCTTGCAACCAGCCCCTCATGTAATCGGAGGTATGGATGGCCCTACCATGCTCAGCTTGTGAAAAAGGCAGCCAGCCCTGGGATCCACCCACAAAATCCTTGAGTTTGGTAGATCCCTAGTTATAACAGATACCTATCAGCTACTTTTGAGAACTTTTTATAATGTGCCTTGTATTTCAGCCACTTTTTTTCCCCTCTTATACAATTTCCTATTTATTTGAAAACATATCCAATTCTAAAGCTCCTATCTGTTTGCAATCCTTTCCAGAGAATCCCTGGATATCTATCCCTATGTGGATCCAATGATTGCAATTGAGGAGGAAGACAATCTCACCCTTGGAGTAGTTGGTAACCTCTGGATTTGCATTTTTTTTTTAAATCTTCTGTGAGGCAATAGCCCTTCTGTTAGCTGGAACCTTGAAAAGGGGAGTTGTCATCCTCTGATGTATTTAAAACTTAGATTGGTGAATCAATATCCAAGGCAAAGAGGCAGAAGGCTGCTGATAATCTAAAGGACTTAAGTAACAAACATTTATCAAGTGAGATACCCTGTTTGTTTTTTCCTTGTTTCTGTTTTTATTTAGTGAACAAAATTCTCTACAAATGTGCCATATAGGCACAACAATGGGTGCGCCTATGTGAGATGCTTACTGCAGAATTGCCTAATTAGCTCTTCAGTAAAACATCACCATCTTCACAAGTCGTGATATTAGGCTAGAGTAAACTAATTAACTCTGCCCAACTCAAGTACTGTTCTATGGTGGAGTTATTTACCCTGCCACAATCTACATGTAGATGGCAACCAGGGCTGGCTGCAGCAAGAGGGTGATACAGTGCAGGACTGCCTGCAAGCTAGTCCTGCATTATAGTACCCTCATGACCCAGCCAGTCAGCCCCCAGCCTGTACTGGCGCATGAGATTCTTCTGTCCTATTTGCAGGACCTTGCACTTGTCCTTGTTGAACCTCATGACATTCCTTTTGGCCCAGTCCTCCAATATGTGTAGGTCACTCTGAATTCTAGCCCTACCCTCCAGCATATCTACTACCCCCCACAGCATGGTGTCATCTGCAGACTTGCTAAGGGTGCACTGTATGTCATCTAGCAGATCGTTGATGAGGATATTGAACAAAACCGGCCCCAGGACCACCACCTGGGGCATTCCATTTGATACCGACTGCCAACTAGACATTGAGTCATTGACTGCTACGCTCTGAGCCTGATGATCCATTCAGTTTTCTATCCATCTTACAGTCCATTCATCCAGCTCTTAGCTTGCCTGCAAAAATGTTATGACCACATCAAAAGCCTTGCTAACATCAAGGTATCCCACATTCACTGGTCTTCCCGCATCCACAGAGCCAGTCATCTCATCGTAGAAGGCAATCAGGTTGGTCAGGCATTACTCGCCCTTGCTGTATCTATGCTGACTGTTCCTAATCACCTCCTCCTTCTCAAAGTGCTTAGAAATGGATTTCTTGGGGTCTACACCATGATTTTTTCAGGGACCGAGGTGAAGCTGACTGGTCTGTAGTTCCCTGAATCCTCCTTTTCCCCTTTCTTAAATATGGGCACTATGTTTGCCCTTTTCCAATCATCTGGGACCTCTCCTGATCACAATAAGTTTTTGAAGATGATAGCCAGTGACTCTGCAATCACATCAGCCAACTCCTTCAACACCCTTGGGTGCATCCCATCCAGCCCCATGGACTTGTATATGTTCAGCTTTTCTAAATAGTCCCTAGCTTGTTCTTTCACCACCAAGGGCTGTTCACTTACTCCCCAGACTGTGATGCCAGGTACAGTAGTCTGCAAGCTGACCTTGTCTGTGAAAGCTGAGGTGAAAAAGCCATTGAATATTCAGCCTTTTCTGCATCCTCCGTCTTTGGATTGCCTCCCCAATTCACTAAGGGACCCACACTTTCCCTGATCTTCCTCTTGTTGCTTGTAGAAACCATTCTTGTTACCCTTCATGTCCTTTGCTAGCTGTAACTCCAACTGTACTTTGGTCTTCCTGACTTCATCTCTGCATGCCTAAGCAATACTCTTATACTCCTCCCCAGCTGATTGTACAAGTTTCCACTTCTTATAAGCTTCCTTTTTGTGATTTAGTCTACTGAAGAGTTTCCTGCTTAGCCAAGCTGGTCTTCTGCCATACTTGCTAGTCTCCCTGAAGATCGGGATGGTTTGTTCCTGCACTCTCAGTAAGGCTTCTTTCAAGTACAGCCAGCTCTCCTGGACTCCTCTCCACTTCAGACTGGCTTCCCAGGGGATCCTGCCCATGTCTTCTCTGAGCAAATCAAAGTCAGCTTTTCTGAAGTTCAGGGCCCTTCCTTTGTTGCTCTCTATCCTTCCTTTCCTTAGGATCCTGAACTCAATTATCTTGTGGTCACTGCTGCCCAAGTTGCCATCTACTAGTAGATTCTCCAGCAAGTCTTCCTTGTTTGTGAGTAGTAGGTCAAGAAGAGCATGGTCTCTAGTTGGCTGCTTTAGCACTTACACCAAAAAGTACAACCCCAACACTGTCCAAAAACTTCTTGGATTGCCTGCACACTGCTGTATTGCCCTCCCAGCAGGTGTCAGGGCAATTCAAGTTCCCCATGAGATCAGAGCTTGTGTTCAGGAAATTTCTGCTACCTGCTTGAAGAAAGCCTCATCCACTTCCTCTTGGTCTGGTGGTCTATAGCAGACTCCCACCATGACATCTTCCTTGTTGCTCTCTCTTCTAACCCTAACCCAGAGATTTTTGACGGGCCTATCTCCAGTTTCATACTGGAACTTCAGAGCCTCACCACTGTCTCCTGTAGCTCTCTTGCCTGTTCCCTGAGAGACACCACCAGGAGGCACCACTCACACTGCAGACACTTCCCCACTTGGCCATCCCTGGAAGGAACCTTCAAGCCGCAGTCCCCACAGCCTGGACAGAAACGTCATGGGTAAAAGTAGAGGCAGTGGTTGTAGCTCTGGGTTTGTGATGTCCTCCAGCCGTTTCCCTGGGTCTCTTGATTTGCCTGTTCTCTGTGTTGCAATATGTAGCATTGCAATAACGAATATTGATGGGATCCTTGAAACATTGATCTTTCTTCTGCATTGCTTCTGCTGAAGCCATCATTTGGGAGCCAGTTTGAGTGATATAACTGAGTCAGTAATTGGTTCAGAAGTCATCGGCTCCTAACATAGCTTGGGTGATCTGGACATCTTTCCAATCCCGGGCACAAACAATGACAGTCGGTCAAATGCCAATGCTTAGATCATGGATGTTGCCATGATGTCTTGTGCCTGTTTTTCTGGCAGAACAGGGTGTTGGTGATTATGAGTCTACTAGCCAATTTCCCGTCAAGAACGATGGCGGGGGAGGAGTGAGCAGGGATGGAGCCTGTGCCCCCCCCATCTGGGACCACTCCCCCTTTACCTCCTGCTGCTTGGGGTCTGGGCCTGCTCCCCCACCTCTGCCCCATGCCACTCCCCATTTCTGCTTGGGGTCTGGGACTGCTCCCCCAATTCCCTGCCATGGCAGCAGGGGGGGGCAGGAGCACGCTCAGGCTGGCTCCTCCCTTCCCTGACGCTGTGGCTGGCCCTGCAGGCAGTGATGACAGAAGGGGGGAGGGGTCAGCCAAGGCCAGCACTGGTGGACTCGTCCCCCCTGCAGCATCCCAACCCCACTCCCCCCCACTCTGCTGTCATTACCTGCAAGGGGGGAGGGGAGCGAGAACAGCTCCGGTGGCCTCGCCCACCCATCTGCTCCATTGTCACCACCTTCAGGGAGCAGGCCCAGCCAGCAGACCTTGGCTGTTTATATTCCCTTAATCATACCTGAAGTTACCCTGGGAGGCTTTGGGCTGAAAAAGGTACCTAGAAATATTGCCAGTGGGCAAATAACCCCCAAGGTTTGCAGGGTCTGTGTATTCTGGGCTGCACAGAGCCCTAACAGAGACCACTGCCCAGGTGGTGGCAGGGTTACCGCAGGCTTGCAGGTGTTCTCTAGGAAGGGGGCCAGCCAGCCATAGACTCCCCATGGGAGACTCCTGAAGCATGGTTTTGGGCTTGGCACAGTGAGGTGGGTGGCTCTGCAATAGTAGTGCCCCCTAATATGCTGCCATACCTTGTTCCTGGGGGACTCAAACCCTCAGGCCGATTATGACCTCTCCATTTGATAGTAAGTGAATTGTATTGATACACAGTGATAGCAGATAAGAATAATGAAAGCAATCTTATATCTACCAGTCCTAGAGCTGTCACAGAGGGAAGGTGTGTGTGGCCAGTATGCACGCTTCACCCTGAGGTTCTTTCTTGAATGTCAGATGCCAGCAGCCTGGAGGTTGAGGGCTGAGGTCTATGCCCCTCAGTGGGATGGGTGAGACAGGCTGGTGGTATGCCCTCTATCCATTGTGGTCTTGGGTTCCTATCTTGGGGACCCTTTGCTGCTCTGAAATCCCTCATTTTGTATCCTTTTTCTCCTCTGATGAATTTTCATTCCTGGGCATTCTTGATTGTTAGAATGATGTGTTATTAGAGGCCTGAGTCTCTCAAGCAGTGACTGCCAAATGTGCTGAACTAAGTCAAACTTGTGTGATGATTCCGTGCAGTGCTCATCTGATATAAGTGTGTATATCTAGAGTGGTTTTACCAGAACAAAATGTATCAAGTTGATATTAACTGTAAGTCAGAGATGATGACATAACACGTAACTTGCCTTATTTTTCACATAGCAAATATGCAAGATAAAGTATACAAGATAATTTGATGAAAATACATAGTATAGGTCTTTTCTTAAAAAAAATAAAAAAATCAAACAAAAAATAACCCCAAAACTGTGTCATAGAGATTCACTAAAAAGAAAATATAATTTGGCATTGACATGATCGTGGTCACATACGTAGCGTTTGTTGCCAAATTTCAATATTCTTTCAAATGCATTCTTTTTTGCAGAGGAAGGTTTCTCTTTGACCTATTTCAATGTTCTGGGGCCTGTGTATCAGGGCTTCTAAAGTTTATATCTCTGTGGGAAAGGTCCTTGTATCTCCTTTCACAGCAGGTGGGTCTGTCAAATGTGAATAATGACACCAAGACAACTTGCTTCAATCCACTTTGTCTTGCAGCCTTGCTTCTCTTTATTAAATTTGTGAAATGGTTCATCACGTTAGTCTCCAATCTCTCTTCTCTATTATTGCACTAATTTAAAAATGATACTATTTTGTCTGCAAGAATAATGAGAAAAAGTCTTTAGGGACCAGATGTGGATACATGGCCCCTCCTTTACTCATGCTCCCAAGAGGTAGATTAGTCATGTGTTGGTTTAACACATCCCCACAGGCAACATCTTATTGCTTAAGGTTCAGAATATGAATAATAAAACTAGACCGTAAGCAATTTAGCTTGCTAGAAATTAAATTTAACAGCTTCAGCTCATGACTCCAGCTGTAAAAGTACATACAAGGCACTTGCATTAAGAAGGACATGTGGAAGTCTACAGAATCATATTTTAAAGGAATAAAATCTTGGGTCTTGTATAAGACCAGACAAACCAGATATTTTTTTTTTTTTCTGCAGTCAGCCTCTTGGTTTTGTTCTTGCAAACCACTTTCAAACTTTAAGCAGGACATAACAATCTGCCAAAAAAATAAATAATAATATGCTGAAGCAAATTTGACCTAAAGAATATGAGAAAATTACTAAAATCTTTAAAAAAATTTGCTCCTAGTTGCAGTCCCTTTGCCCCTTCCCTCCTGAAACCTACCAGTGATTCCACCAAATTTAGCGAAGACTGATTTTTGTGGGATGCACTCAGTTAAGCAGCATTATACAAGTGAAGTAAGACACATAGATGATTTTTGCCATAGTTGGGTGTTTCTGAACCCTTTGAATCAGAAGAAGCTTTGTTTATGCCTCAGAGGCTTCCATGCTTTAGGCTATGCACCGTGGAACTCAGATGATAACCCTATACAGAGGGAAAAGAATAAAGGAAGGAACTCAAAAGGAAGAAGACTATGCACCTGTTCTTAAAAAAACTGATACAGAGCTGTGGCTTGTGGGGAGAGCCAAGCAGGCTCATAAATATAAATCCAGCAAACTGAAACTCCTGCATGGAAGGGTATAGATGCTATTTTAGCCGCTACTTTATAGCATGTGTGATCAACCCCAGGCCTGCAGTCCAAATCCAGCTCCTGGGTCATTCAGCTGAAGGACTACCCACAGGTGTGTCACTGCTCCCCTCCTGCCAAATTTGTGGACCTGTGAGGAGCCCTGTGTGCTACACAGCTTGACTCTGCAGCATGCAGTCCCTGATCCTGACAGGCTGGGCTTGGCATAGCTGGTGTGGGACCCCTGAGGCCTGATCCCAGCTGGTGGTGGCAGTATGGGCCCTATCTGGGTTTGCAGATCTGGGCAGAGGCAGTGCAGGGTCTGATCTGGCCAGTGGACTGGCTCCATGTCACTCATCTGGCCCATAAATCCAAAAGATTGAGCACCAGTGGTCTACAGTCTTAGTATAAGTGATTTCCAAATGTACATGTACCGAGTTCATTTTTGTCTTCTCTCAACCCCTGGGCATACAGGTCAATAATTAAAGCTTCCAGTTGGATTCTAGTATTTCCCACTGTATGAAAAAAATAAGTGTGTTCTCTCTTACAGACCAAATTCTAGGCATGACAGAGACTCCCTTAACATTAGAAGTGTGTTTTTGCAGCACAAGTCTGGAAGACAGCATTTTGGTATATAAAAGGGATACCATCAATGGATAATTTTCAGAGGCAAAGCAAAACAGCTCTATACGCAGGGCAGCTCCAAAGCCCAGCATAGTGCTGTCTGCTACTTTGCTGATTGTAGTGCTATGATCATCTGATGCTTTGATAGTGGCAATTTTTGCACCCCTCCAAAATGCAATGCCTGGGAAAGCTGTTCTGGTCCTCCCCTCCTGGTTATGCTAGTACTAATTTCCATATACAGGCAGTCCTCGACTTACAATGTTTCGAGTTACAACATTTTACACTTACAACGTTTATAAATGTACACCCTGTTTCAACTTTATGATGTCAGTTTAGACTTTACAACACGATCTAATGCGATGCCATGTCAGCAAACAAGTTTGCTGTGTCGCTCATCTCCCTGGAGAACATCTGTCCAAACTTCCTTGGACATTTTCTTTAAGAAAGCAGACAAGACTCCAGAAAAACCTGCAGCCAAGACTCCTGAGAAGACTCCAGCCAAGAACCCTTCAAAAAGCGAACAAAGCACCCTTCAAAAATTCCAGCAGTCACCTCAAAGAAGTCCTTCCAAATCAATATGATTGCTATTTACAAAATAAATACATGAATGTAGCTATATTACTCATCTGTAATTAACTAAGTACAAAATTCTGGGGTATTTTTGGTGAAAATAAGGTATTGGGTCTTGGTTCGGGAACCAATCCCCATTTATAACATTGTTTCCTATGGGAAAAATGGTTCTGAGTTGCAATGTTTCAACTTAAGGTGCCGTTTTCAGGAACAAATTATGTCATAAGTCTGAGGACTGCCTGTACTCCAGTGTGGAAATGGTAATAGATAATGATAGGAGCAGAGTCAAATGATCAGCTAGCCATTCCTCCTATGTAAAGAAAGTGCATTGTACCATAGAAGGTACAACAGTGCCTGGAGTGGTGCAAGAAGTACATTTTCAAATCCCAGGTCTGAAGATATTGCTCTCCCTATTCTTATCCTTCTCCAGAAGACTGGTTTCCTATACTCATATGATTATCTCCTATGTGGATGGGAAAAAGTCTTTTTCCCCCTTTAGAGAATAAGAGATCCTGAGAAGGGCTCAAGATATTGCTAGCCTGGGCCAAATGTCCACAATCCCCAGTGATTGCCTTGTGAAAGAGTTTCTAGCACTTTCCTTTAAGGATCATTTAAATAGGCCTGGAGTAGGTTTAGGAGAACAAATGATTGTTCCATTTGTTATGCTGGCAAAAAGATGAGTGATATCTTAAAATAAGTCTTCATTTCTTTCCATTAAGTCTTTTTCATCACCTTCTACAATTTTTAGAAAGCTGATAACTTGTACAACTATTTACAGTGTAGAATTACTCCACAACTCAGCTCTTAAAAAATAAATCTTCTGGTGATTCTTATCACTCAGTGATTAACTTTGTAGATTTCAAGTACCATTTCATTCTTCCTTCTCATTCTATGGAGAAAAGGAGTGTGCAAACTACAGCTCCTTGTACAAGTTCTGTCTTCTGTTTGTTCGTTGCCCAGAATTTTCAGTTTCTGGTTTAAAAATATTGGACATACTTAGATTTGTCCAGGATGCTATTACTGGGGAAAAGTACAAAAGTGTCTCATGGGCATGCAAGTTGAAAATCAGGAAAGGTAAGGCACAACTGAGACACAATTAGCAAGAGATATAAAAGGCAACAGAAAAGGATTTTACAAATGCCTTATTTTCTCACATATAACCTTCCCCTGAATATAACATACAGCTTGTTTTTTAAAAGGTACCATGAAGGAAAAAAGATCTAACCTTGCCTAAGTGTCTGAGTAACAGATCTTAGAGAGCAGAGCTTGTTCCTAGTGCTATATGCCAAATGGGGCCTGCAGACCAATCCAGCATTATTGGCCTAGGCCTACATACCCCAGATCTGACTCCACATGATGGGTCTGAGGCTATGCAGCCCACTCTGGCATGGAGGGTTTGGGGCTGCATTATGGGCCTGATCTGGCACAGCAGATATGATTGCATATGGCAGATCTGGGGCTGTGCAGCCTGACAGCACACCAAGTCTGGAACTGCAAGCTGGGTCCAGAGCCACCTACTAGCTCTTGAGTCAGGTCTAACCTCATGCATTGAGTCCAGGGCCATGTGTGAACTCTGGAGCCATGTGCTGGGTTCAACCTGGCACATGACACTGGAGCCAGAACGTGGTCTCAGACTCAGTGCCCTAGGTTGAAGACAGTGCACGGCTTTGGAGCCAGCACTCTTCCCTCCCCATTCCCTCAAATTCTCAAACCCATGGGGATCCCTTTTCCTCGTATATAATCACATCCCAATTTTCTGTAGCTGACATTTTAGGGAGAAAATGTGCATGTTGTATGCAAGAAAATATGGTATGTCAGAAATAAAAGGTCCCTTAATACAGAAGGCAATCTAATAATGGATAATGTAGAGAAAACTGTGACAATTTTAATGTCTTTTTAACTACAGTTTTCACAGATAATGTCTCCTCCTTCAAGGAGAGAGCTAGAGAGGGGTCTGGATAATGCCTAACCTGTTAGATAACAGATGAAAAGTAGGAGATACAGAGATGCATCTTCTGGATAAGGAGAGCTTAGAGCCTAGCAAAGTGCCCTAATCACTAAATCAATGTCATGCCAGGTTGTGGGTGGCCAGGTTTGAGAGAAACTAGGGAAGCACCTTGGACCATGAGAATAGCACAGAATCCAAGTGTTTAGAAGCCAGGAAGCCAAAAGCCAGGAGGTCAGTTTGAAGAACTGAGCCAGGGAGCGAGAGGATTGGGCAGAATGTGAAATCAAAAGAAAAACTGGGTTGGGTAGCCAAGGTACCAATCAGAAAGCCAGTAGAGGCACAAGCCATGAGCAAAGCAGTGTGAATACTAGTTGAACCCTTTTACCCAGGCAGTTCTTCCTCTGGGGGTAGGGGTTTATAGAGGAAGGCATGAAGGGTCAACTGACCCTGGCTGCCCATTCTGGTGGTAGGGACTGGGTGGGTAGCTAAGCCCAGATGGAGGGTTCTAGCCACCTGTAGCCAGGTTGGGAGTTCAGCTGGGGTGGTGGCAAACTGGGATGAGCAGCTGTGCTGGATAGGCTCAGGCCCAAGGTTCAAAGTCACAGTTTGACAGGCAGGGGTATCAAACATAGTGCTTGGGAGCTATATCCAGCCTGCAGGGTTATGTTGCCTGGCCCTTAGGGCTCCTAGAAGGATGGGAATTCAGGTATGGGTGGGGCTTGCTGAAATCTGGGGCATGGAGCCTCATTGCAGGTGATTGATAGCTGTGTTAAACCCCATGCCACCACTGCCGCATCCAGATCCAGTCTGTGAGATGCCCTGCAATCTTGATCTGGCCTGTGCGGAGGGGTGAGTTTGATAGCCCTGCACTTAGTGATTGGGCTAAAATGGGAAGACTTGCCTCCTCACTTCTGGTAAATGAAATCCAAAACTGTGCATAAATTGCAGTTACATGGTCCTATACATGATATTTAGTATTATAAAGTGAAATTAAATTAGCTTTCCCTTCAGGCATAAGTGATAATAGAAGCACAGACACAGAGAATTTGCAATAAGTTCTGGGTGGCAGAAGAAATATATAGGCTAAACAATAAAAACACATCTACAGATTTCTCTAAACCTAAGCTCCTACAAGTATGTCTGAGCATTCTTTGGGTTTAGTTCAGCATCCTCTTAAGGAGTTCAGGATCCCCCCTCTTACACATTTCTCTGAAATATGGACTCTTACTCACTCCTCTGAAACTAGCATCCTCCTTCATTTAAAGGAGCCTTTTTCTACCAAAGCATGCCTTTCTAGTTCTATTTCCTTTTGTTTCAGCTAGACTCCCTTTTTTGGTTTCTCAGATGGTGTGCACTTAAGTCCAAACCCTAATACCTGAGATTTTTGTTTTTCTGGGGAATTCCTCCCCTGTAAATCTTAGGTGCATAGGGAGGGATTGATGAAAACTGGCTTTATTTCAGAGGCAGTGACTGTCTTAGTCTTGTCAGTAGGGGTCTATCCAACTCGAGGCAACAGCCGGCTGATTTCACAGGTAGACTGTGAGGTTGGCCGCTATTTTCACAGGCTTATCATGGTGGGTTCCCCCCATACTGCCGAGTGGCTGAGGGGACACAGTGGTCTGGCTCCTGCCACTGATTGGTGGAGAGGGCTGTCTGTCATTACCTTCATCCCTCATCACTGATTGCTGGAGTGGGGCAGAGCGACATGACAGGGAGCACTCTCAGCCAATCAGTGGCAAGGGGCAGGTTGGTAGCCATCTTGCCTGCTCACCTTACTGCTGGCAGCCCGCTTCATGCCAGGCTGCATGGCCAGGAAGAATGCTGGCTCCCACTGAGAAACTAGAATTTTATTCTAAGTTTTTTTCCCCCTGCAGATTTGCTGAGATTGCCCAATTTCACAATTTCCACAATATCCATGGAAGTGTGATTTGAGTGGGTCCCTGTTTATCAAGTAAAATCTTTTCAGCTGCTGATAGTCATTAATGCTTGACCTATTCATAGATAGACATGTTAGCACCCTGTCCACTTTACACAAGACACATGTGAAAGAACACAAAAACAAGCATAAGACATGGGGGTGATAACATTTCATAAAACCAGAAGTTTCATAAAATTCATAGGCTGAACTTTGATGGATTTCCCAACTGTCACATGCTAAAAATGCAGTGGCTGCTGGGCAACTAGTTTAGGGGAATGCTTTCATTCTAATACACACACAAATCCATCATCATTATTATCTTCTGACATCATGCCTCATGCATTCATAATGTTGTTGCTAGGGGATGCTTTGCAGTGTGAAATACATGTTGATGAACTTTGTTCAGGTTGTCATGTGTTTATCATTCTTTTATCTCTGCTATACAGTAATATCTTTCTTTTTACAGTGTAGGGTTTACTCAAAAAGAATGGGATCAAACCGTCCTTTGAAAAAAATGCACTGGATAATATTTTCAAATGAAACATGCATGGCTATATTTACATGACCTCAAGTTTAATATTTAAACTACACCCCATTTAGGCACAGAACACTAGTTCCTTTATGATCTGCACAGCACAGCTTAAGCTGTTGACTTCTAAGGTAGGAATGTACCATGCAGACTGCTATATTAAATCATACCTAACATGGATATAAATAATCAAAAATAATAGTTGTGTGTTTGACCTTGATTTTGGGTTTTGCTCCTTTGTTTAAATCAGAGGTATATGCTAGGAAATATTTATATCTGTATACTCACAATCACATATATTAAAAACAACCTAATAGGAATTCTTGGAATTAACATCTTGTGCCACATCTAAGATCTAATTCGTTAACTTCTTTAATTCCATTACAGAGTTTAGATAATTTGGGCACGTATACATGTGACCATAGCAATGTGCTACAGTGATGTAGTATCTCTGGGTGTCTACACGTGACCAACAGCTACATTGCTATAGCAATGTGCTCCCCCAGTATTTAGTACTTGTAGCAACGTGCTACCCCAATATTTAGTATTTCCAAAAGGAAGTACTAAATCACAGTGCAGTAACAACGTTACCACAGTGACATGTGCAGACACACCCCTAGTGTATGGCTAAGAGTGAAATAACTTAGCCACAAGGGAATTATTTGTATAATACCATCAGTTATTGATTGGTTTGTTCCCAGTTTTTTTCTCTTTAAAATATAATTGTGGATATTCTCATGCAAAATGGCCAGACTGTTTTTAGAATCCTTCTAAATCTTGAGCTTCTGTAATGTCTTGTGATGAAATCCTACCCCAAACAGTTTCAAAATTGCTTAATTATGCTTTACGTAAAATATACTTTTAAGAATTTTACATTTTTTGCCTTTCAGTTTTACTGAAAGCCTCCTTGTTCTTGCCCTAATAAAAGTCACATATTCAATTTTAATCTTAGTAAGTTGAAAAAACCAGCCATACTTTTCTGATTTGTCATGATGACATGTGTTAGGAATCAAAGGAATCACTTGCTTTGTTAACTGTATGGGAATATAATTTGCAGTTTGTTTTTAAAAGCTGAATCACTGTTTTCAGATATCATTCCTCAGGAAATGTGTTTTCAATTATATCCCCCGTTTCTCAGACTAACCGCACAACCTATTTTAACAAGATATATCATTTTTTTCAAAATGATATTTTCTCAAATAAGTTTCTTTATGAAGGTTTCCAGTTTCAGTGATGCTGTTTACATTTTTGGGAAAATAACAGGACACAATTTAGAATCAACATTCAGATGACTTTTTCCTTTTTAATCACCCTTACTTTTTTCTTTATACCTTTGCATGGTACCCTGTATTCTATTCTGGACAATTTATAACAGATATGATATATTTTGAGCACTATTACAGCAATTACCATATTAAAAGAACAGCTGTGTGATAGATCCCAACCATGTCTCAGCCGACTAGGGAATAAATAAATAAGAATAGGACTGATAAATTATTCATCATTTAATGAATATGCTCCTTAATTTATCAGATTGTTTCATATCTTCCAGTGAGAGAGGCCTCTGCTGCTTTACAATTTTTGAAGTGTTAGAATTTAGCTCTGTTGGGTTAGTATTTACCATTAAATCTTAGCTGTTCATCTTCAAGAGAGAGAATTGTAGCTATTCTGTAGTCATTGCTGTTGATGGAAAGCCTGAGAAATACACAATCCCTTTTTTTCTTGCTCCTCTTCATGCCCTTTTATCATGTTTGGAGAGTGTAAGCTTTCTGGAATGGGTTTCATGCCTTTTTTATACTTGTATCAGGCCATGTATAGGCCAAATACAAATGATTTCTGCTATTAATAATCTTATATTTTTAGGTAACCTCCCACTGTTTAGATCAAAGGAGTGTGCTTGTGGTACACAGTATCATCTGTTAAGTTTTTGTTAACTAGAACTGGTTAAAAATATTCTGACAAAGTTGTTCTCTGTCAGAAAATGCCATATTCAATGTTATAGAAAGGTTCTGTGGAAATGTCAATTTTATTGACTCTTCAATGGAAATTGAAGAGGTTTCCCAGGAAAATCTGCCTGATTTTTTGCCAGCTTGCCTGCTCCCTTGGCACACTGTCCTAATAGGCAGAGTGGATACCTGGCAGTTCTCCTATAGCTTTGCAGGGATCTAAGCTGCCTGGCTAGGAACTTCAAAGTAGGGCTGCTGGGTGTCCGGGCACCTGGGACACAGGAGCCGTATCAGGGTTTTTTTTCTCTTTCAAAAACTCAGAGTGAATGTCAAGTTGATATTTCAAAATGATGGTTTAGAATTCATGTCCCACAGGGAATTCTGACAGTTCCAAAACAGAATATTTTTAAATTTTAGGATTTGCTGTGAAACAGGTATTTCTAGATGTTCACCAGACATATTCCTAGCAAAGAAAATCTAGAAATCATTGTAGTGTCCTTATGGGTTCTCCTGCCCCATAAGGACACTAAGGACACAAGGTAGGGACAGAAAGGGGAAGCTGGAGGAAGGATGGGGACCATGGAGACCCTGGTGGCAGCAGCAGGAGGATGATGGGGAAATTCTCACAGTCTGCGTATGGCCCATACTACATCAGTTAGACAGCCGTGTAGTATAGTATCCTTTCTTTGACTATGGCCAGCACCTGATGTTTCAGAAGGACTTGCAAAAAAATCTACAGAACGTCAAAAAAACAAAACCACCCCCCAAAACCCCCTGGTAGGCATGTATGTAATAGGCTGCCTTTAATGAAGATCTCATCCTATTCTCTGATAGTTACAAATGGGGTACAGCCCTAAAGATTGAGATTTTATAATCTCTTCTTCTTTAGCATTTTATCAGGATTCACTCCTTAACCTCACATTATTATGGATCAGAAGGTGAAACTATACTATATGAATTCTATCAACAGGTTCAACTCTGTAGGGCATGCAGAAGTAAGATGGCAGTGTGCAGTGCCAACTGAACACTGAGGGATTTTAGCAGTCAGCCACCAGGAAATTCTATGGAGTATACTAAAAATGGGAAATGATAATTTTCAACTGTTTTATAATCCCAACCAGTCAGACAGGATTTTTACAGAAACAGCCAAAGGCAGCTACCCAACCCAAGAACTACCCTTCTGCCAAATTTTGACTTCTGCAGCAAACCATGGAAATATTTGAGCTCTTAAAAATGGTTGGAAACAGTTTTGTAATGGGAAATTGTAGGCAAACTAAACATAGTGGTCACTACTGCTCTCACTATTGTGTAAAATAAAACTGTTATGGTATTAGAGCCAAATTCAAAATAATTCTTCTCTTTAATGTGTACATGAGACTCCTATTGGCTTTAGTGGAATTCTACACACTCAGTGGACAGAACTTGCCATAGCAGTATTGTAAAATAAGCTGTCTTGCCTTTTTTTTTTAAGAATAAAGAATCGGTATATTGCCAAGAAATAACATTTGTAATATGTACCTATTGTCTTAAATACAAGTTCCAAGTCCTAAGCATGATTCCGGACTAAAACCAGCAATTGTATAAAGACAGACAATAGAAAAGCTGAACTAGATCTCTGATTTATTGCTATAGTCATTGAGGAAAAACACTATATGATATGTGTGGCTTATATTTCTTGCTTCTTTATTATTACAAGCTATCTTTTAAATTGCTCTAATGATTTGCATGAAAATTCAGAATTTTAAAATTGCATTAATTTGGAATTGGTTAAAATGGTCCATTTTTAAAAATCAGAATCCTTTGTAAATTAAAAAGAATAGAAACATTTTTTCAGTGAATCATTTTTTCAGTGAATCTACAATTTAATAAGATTATCTATAAAGTATTTGAGGGAAAATATATTTAGGTACAAAATATTTTGCAAAACAAGCCTTCAAGTGAATATTTTCAGCAAGTTTCATGATTTTTCCTATATTTTTACCAAAATCCATCTTTTATGCAAAAATTTAAGCGCTACTGAAAACAAAGATTAGGTATGGAGTAGCTGTATGGAAAAATATTCATGTTTTTAAGATCAGGTATCTATATACTAAGCTAGCAGTTCAGTATTGCCATTTTTTACTGTAGCATCTTAGCCTGTACAATATTAAGTGTAGGAGGACAGATTACTGCTCTACATGGTAGAGGGCTAAGGATTCTCTCTTCTACAGAGAAACACTGGTAGAAGAAGGGACATTCAACATTTACGTGGCATCTACGGTGAGTGAATATCTGGAAGGATGAATCCTTGTCATTTTCCTACTGCTCACAGTCCCCTTGGCCCATGGGGTACAGAAAACTAGATTTTAAAGTTCACATCACATTGTAATATATGGTTCCATCATCACCCTCACATTTATTATTTCAGACTCTCTGCAAACTCAGGCAGACAGTGGTGTGGTGGTTATATCTGAGTCACATTTCAAACTTTTCATAGTGACCAAAATGGCTAGAAATTTGAATAAATAAATGAATATAATTTCAGGAGTTCAGACCTTATATATACACCTGTGATCAATAAGCCTAAATCAATGACCTTCCACATACACCAGATTTTTTTTCCTCTGGCATAGAAATGCATACTTGAGATAAGAACTTTTTAAATTTGGATGAGAGAGATCAAGAAAAGCAGAGGGAAGGGGCTGCTGGGTTGAATACTAGGTTAGTAATTATACATGTGGAGCACCTTTAGCATTTTGTGCCTAAATGAAATAAAAATAAGATTTTTTTTTCTTTTGCAACATGGCATCAGTACTTTCATATACATTGATAGTGTTTTTAACTTTTGCTTTCTGAATTGAAGGCTGCAGATATGTTTTTATTTCAAATACTGCAGGTTCAATCCATGGATGTGTATCATTTTTCATCTATATAATCAACTACTGTACATTAATTCTCATGTGATTACAATTTAGAGATGAAAATACAGCGTGTTATGAACAGACAGAAAACAGCTGCAAACAAACCCAAACCTTTAAAACAATGTTTTCCTTTAATGTCCTACTGCAACTATTGTGCTCTAAATGGAATTCCTACAGATACACAGGCAGCTTCAAAAACTAAGAGCCAATATGGTTCCAATATTTCCAAAGTGATACTTTACTCCAGAGTTGTTGTATTCATTGACGTGGTATAGTCTTTGCTGCCAAAGTCGAAAAACACTGCCTTTTGTCCCTGCTTATGCACGCTACCAAAGATATTAGAGATCATAGGATTCAGCTGAGAACTGCAACCTGACTCTGAACTTAGGTCCAAACAGAAATGGAAGAAATGAATGATATACACAGTTACTTGTTTATCTTATATCATTCTGCATTATTGTGCATATGACATTTGCTTTTATACCACAATACACATTATTTCAATTTATTTTTCATTTAGTGAGTAGTATTTTGGTTCAAAAGTTTTTGCCATGTTGATAAGTTAACAACTGCATTCAGTTATTTTGAGTATACATTTTAATTACTCATTGTTTTGGCAAAATGGTATGCAATAAATTGAATAATTTCCAACAGCTGTTTGTAACCCAGGGAGGTTACCTTGGCAAGCAAGTCATTTTTAAATACAAAATTTAGCTTCAAGGGACATAAGATTCTTAAAAGAACTGATGACACTAGCCATGGAGAAAATGTGGGGCTATTCTGGTCTTGTTTGCTAGAATTGTTATAATTCTTAAACAAAGCAAATTAAAGTTGAGTTAAAGTGTTGACTTGACACGTACCAGATCAACACTCGGGAATTCAATATTGTGCTGTTAGACAGGAGGGAGTGATACAAAATTATATACACACACATAAACTACACAAACACCCTATGGGTTCATATACACATGCGCGTACACAAACACGCACTTTAGGGACTGTGTGTTAACACTAGGAGGCATTTGGGGTAACTTGCGTTCGGGGTTACTTGGAGTCAAGGTGCTGGGGTTACTCGGGGTCAAGGTGCCCTGGGCATACTCGGGGTCAAGGTGCCCCAGGGTTACTTTGGATCACTCAGTGCTCCGGGTTACTCAGGGTCACCTGGTGCTGGGGTGGAAGTGAGGGAAAAAGCCAGGGTTTTGGAGGTGGCAGAGAAGGAGCCAAGATTTCATAGATTTTATAGACATTAGGGCTGGAAGGGACCTCGGAAGATCATCGAGTCCAGCCCCCTGCCCAAAGGGCAGGAAGTCAGCTGGGGTCATAGGATCCCAGCAAGATAAACATCCAATTTACTCTTAAAGGTGTTCAATGTAGGTGCTTGAACCACCTCCGATGGCAGGCTGTTCCAGACCTTGGGGGCTTGGACAGTAAAGAAATTCTTCCTTATGTCCAGCCTGAAACGGTCTTGCAGTAGTTTGTAACCGTTCAACCTTGTCATTCCTTGGGGCACTCTGGTGCACAAACGTTCCCCCAGATACTGGTGGTCACCCCTGATAAATTTCTAGGTGGCCATCAGACAACCCCTGAGCCTGCGCTTTTCCAGGCTAAAGAGCCCCAGGGCTCTCAGCCTGTCATCATAAGGACTGTTTTCCTGACCTTTGATCATGCACGTGGCTCTTCTCTGGACTCTCTCAAGCTTCTCCACATCCTTTTTGAATTGTGGAACCCAAAACTGGATGCAGTACTCCAGCTGTGGCCTCACCAAGGCTGAGTACAAGGGGAGAGTGATGTTCCAGGATTTGCTTGAGAAGCATCTATGGATGCAAGCCAGCATTTTGGTTGCTTTACTAGCTGCAGCATCACATTGCAGGCTTATGTTCATCTTGTGGTCAATAATGACCCCTAAGTCCCATTCGTTCGTAGTGCTAACCAGTGTAGCACTGCTGAGCCTATAAGGATGCTGCAGGTTTTCCTCCCAAGGTGGAGAACCTTGCATTTTTCAGTGTTAAACAACATCAGGTTCTCGTCCGCCCATTTGCTAAGCCTGTCCAGGCCAGCCTGGATCGCCCTCCTGTCTTCAGGTGTGGATGCTTTGCCCCAAAGTTTGGTGTCATCGGCGAACTTGGCCAGTTCGCTTCTGCCTCCAATGTCCACATCATTAATGAAGATGTTGAACAATATGGGTCCAAGGACAGAGCCTTGGGGGACCCCAATGGTCACAGGGCACCATGATGATTGACTTCCGTCAATTACTACCCTCTGTATCCAACCACAGAGCCAATTTTCCAGCCAGTGGATTGTGGTGGACCCAAGGCCACAATTGGCCAGTTTCACCAAGAGGTGATAGTGGGATACCAGATCGAAGGCTTTTTTGAAGTCAAGATATATGACATCAATCTCTTCTCCCTTGTCCAGGTGATAGGTCACCTGGTCTTAGAAGGAAATGAAATTGGTTAAGCAAGACCTACATGCAACAAACCCATTCTGGCTATCCCTCAGGATGTTGGCGTCAGCCAGTCCATTAAGGATGGCCTCTTAATAAACTTTTCTAAGATCTTCCCCAGGATAGAAGTCAGGCTGATGGGCCTATAGTTAGCTGGATCCACTTTCCTCCCTTTCTTGAAGATAAGCACCACATTGGCCTTCTTCCAGTCTTCGGGCAAAGATCCATGCCAGTGGCTGGGCTATGATGCTCACCAGCTCTTTGAGGACGCTGGGATGTAGATTGGTAGGGCTGGCTGACTTGAAGGTATCCAGCGTCTCAAGGTGTTCGTTCACGAGGTCAGCATTGATGCAGGGCAGGGGATCTCCCTCACCTGGACCTCCCTGTCCTGTAGTGGGCATGGGCGTCCCATGGGACTGATGAAAGCCCAATGGAAAGTACCCATTTAATAAGTTGGCTTTTTCCTGGGCGTCAGTTGTCCCATCTGGTTCAGCAGGGGTCCAATGTTGCCTTTGCTTTTCCTCTGGCTCCCCACATATTTGAAAAAATACTTTTTATTGTCCCTGATGCTCAAAGCTAGTTGGAGTTCAGTTGCAGCCTTGGCTTTCCTGGTCTGCTCCCTGCAGGACTGAACCAGTGCGGAATATTCCTCCTTGGAGGTGAATCCCAACCTCCATCCTTTGTAGGCCTTTCTTTTTAGCCTCAGGAGGTCTGCTTGATCCCTGGAGAGCCAGGGGGGCTGCTGTGTCCTCTTGCTGCCTTTCCTCTGAGATGGAATAGAATTAGTTTGTGCACTGAGGATCGCTCCCTTGAGGAGCAACCACTCTTCCTAAACTCCCCTCCCTCTGGGGTTGTGGTCCCTTAGGGCCTCACCGACAAGCCTCCTGAGCTTGTCAAAGTCGGCTTTCCTGATGTCAAGGACTTAAGTGTTGCTGACTGACTTGCCAACTTTACGGCGGATGGTGAAGGTGATCAGCTCATGGTTGCTGTCACCCAGCTTCCCATCGATCACTAGGTCGCCAGTTAGGTCATCCCCAGTAGCCAGTACCAGGTCGAGCAGCGCTTTACCTCTTGTTGGCCTATAGACTTCTTGAGTGAGGTAGAGATCATCCACACACGATAGGAATCTTTGTGACCGCTCAGATTTTGCTGAGTGATCTCCCACGAGATGTCTGGGTAATTGAAGTCACCCATGACAACCATGGTCCTGGTTCACCTCAGCCAGTTCCCGGGCGAACTCCTGGTCAAGCTCTTGACTTCGGGTGGGAGGTCTGTAGTAGACTCCCACCCTTGTGTTCCCTGTGCCGTGTTCCCCATGGATTTTAACCCAGAGGGTCTCCAGTCATCCACCCTGGTCACCAACATCAGCTTGCAGGGACACGTAGCTTTCCGTAACATAGAGAGCTACACCCCCGCCCCTTTTATCTACTTGATCTCTCCTGTACAAGGTATAGCCATCTATACCCGTGGTCCAGTCATGGGTGGAGTCCCACCAGGTCTCTGTTATTCCTATGATGTCACAGAGAGATGGCAGAGAGAGAGAGAGAGAAAACCAAGGTCAGAGGGGCAGAGAGCAGAGATTGGAGCAGGGCCAGGAGGTCAGTAAGACAAAATTCCCACTCAGGGTTCCAAAATAACAGTTTTATTAAACAGGCAACACATTATACAGCCTCGCGAAGTTATCAGTTCCCACACACATGCACAAACATTCACACAGACACACCCACACAATGGTAGCAGGAGAGAAAAAGGCTTGGTGGAGGGATTGAAGTCAAGGTGTGTAGGGAAAGAGTCCAGGTCCTTTGCTTGGGGAAGGAAGGTGGGTCATAGCTACCTATCCTGTGTTGTGATTTGATCCTCATTGGCCAGTTGAGGTCTTCTCCAGCAACATGTTGTTCAGAGGAGGGTCGCTGGCAGGGCTGCTGGGTAGATAGGTAGCATGGCGTAGTGCTGGTCCAGATGGAGAGGATGTCCCAGAGATCACACTCTACCATCCCTTTTATAGGGGTGGGGTACCTGTGTCTCCTATGGGAAGGACATGTCCAGGCAAGGACAGTCCTACTCAGATGCATACGTGCAGATCCAGGTGTCCTCGTTGTCTGGTGGGACACAATGGTGGGGTTGCTGGTTCCTGTAGGTTCTTTGTCTTTCAAATGCTGGGTTTCTGTTCTGTTCCTGGGTGAGTTCTGTGGTTCCTGGGTGAGTCAATGCAAGGCAATGGTCCGGTCATTAAGTTGATGGTCCGGTCGTTGAGTTGATCATTCAGTAGAGGCCTGCTACCATTGTACCTCAAGCACCCTCATTCATTCCCATTCATGTAGATCCATAGACCCTTAATTTTTTTAGTTTAATATCTTCTATTTCTTGGTCAAGGATGTTCAGTTATGAGGTTAAGAAAGCTATTGAACTAAGGCTGTAAGTATTTAAAGTTTGAACCCGCCTCCCCTCCCAAACCCCCTTCCCCACCAAAACAACCCAAACAAAAAATAACCCAACTGTATTGGTCCAGGAAATGAAATCTCTTCTTTCTTTTCTTGTATTTTTCACAGCACCTTTAAAAAAATCTTCAATCATTTTAGAAACAAAATTCATCTCAGAAACAGAATTTTAAAATTAAGAAGATATGACACTAGTACTTTTTATATGGATTGGTTTCACTTGTGTATACTTAGTTTCCACACTAGCTGTTAGTTGACATTATGTGCAAAAGGCACAAGAGTTGTCTGTTCACAACTATGATGATGAAATTCCTGTTTTTTTGAGTCTCTAAGTGCACACCCTTGTAACTTTGGACTTAAAAATTAATATAAATGAATATTATCACATCTATAAAAAAGAAAATCCTGACTAAAAACTAGTTAGAATTAACAGTTTGAGAACAAAATTAAAGATGTTACAATGTATGGGGAAACATGTCAGTTGAATAAACTCTGTGGTATTAGGAAAGCTATATATATCTATATATATATTTAACATCTATAATATATCTAAATATATTTATATTTAGGTATCGCTTGTCAGCCTCTTGTAGGCTAAGATCAAGTTTAGTAGGCCTAAGACAGCTAACATTGTATTTATGTAACCTAGTTGCGTTCCCTTCCTCAACCCCATCCCTCTTATGTTAGTCCCTCACTTGCGCACCATGTATTTCCCTTATGGCCTTGTAATTTATGTTCTACGATTCTCAACATTTTCTAATAAAGTTAAATCTTTTCTCCAGAAGTAAATTAAACATTTGTTTCACTCAAGTGTCTGTTTATATATATATACAATTTTCACATGAAAATGCAGTTCATTTTTAAAAGATAAATTAGTTGCCCATCTATAACATGCAGATTCCTATTGATAGTTCATTTTCACTCAAATGTTGGTAAAAAATATTGAAAGATATTAGAATCTAAAGTTTCTACACTCATTTTAAACACCATAATTTAGACACGTGTATACTCTTGCCCTTTTGTGGTAGCAAATTTCAAGGCTTGCAGATCATTTTCCACTTGGAAGGGAATTCAGTGACTCAGTGTCTGGGTATTTTCTCAGTGTAATTTGTTTATTTACAAAATGAACTCAAGTCCTGATTCAATTAGCAGAGATGATCACAAACGGCACACAAGCAACTTCTTTTTGCAAAAACCTCAGTGAGAGCACCCCTTTGCTATCACCAAATGACCAACCAGCCAGCCAATCACTCTCAATCTCTTTTGGAATTTGATAGCTTAATGACACAGTTCCTTGTTTTGCCTCAATTTCTAACTTTTATTTTTAAATTTCTAGCTCAAAGCTTCTCATTTAAGACCACATGAACTTGACTGCTTAATCTGGGCATCAAATCTCAATTTCTGCAACTTTGTTGCAAAACAGAGGAACTGCTGAAACATTTTGACTGCTCAGACAAACTTGCTAACTCCAATCTCCTTAACAAGTGTCTGTGTAAAAGGAGTATCATTATTAGTAAGAGTGGATAAAATGTAGTGTTAGATTTTGCCAAAACAACAGGTGACCTAGTAGCAAAGAGCTCTCAGAAGGATTTTTTTAAATAATCTAAATCAAATGTTTTATATGGTTCTCCTTATCTATCCGTAAATTGTCTCCTACATATCCATTGGGGAACAGCTCATTTCTAGGTATTTTATTCCCTAGTGATTCAGACCTTGACCTTTCCACTGCAAGTGACAACAAGATTGCCCGTTGTAGTGATTCAAGACTTTTCTTTCCCATGTAAATAGAAGATGAGGTGCAGTGTGAATAGTGCTTTTTATTTTTGAAGCAGTATGTGCTGACATAAAGAAAGTAATTGTTTACTCCACTTGCCTTCAGTACAGACTGGAATGGGTTCCTACCTACAAATCTCCTCCCCATGTGAAGGCTTGATCTTTTTGAGGTCTGAAACACCTTTTACCCCGTGCTTTACAACTGTTTCTAAAGTTTCATTGACATGGCTTGTTTTTGCTTCTTCCTCCTTCTCCTGCATTCATGATAGGAAATCAGCTGTTGCATTCAATTTTCTGGGGAACTCCTTTCTCGTTGGCAGAGAGGCAGAAAAAGATCTTGGAGTCATTATTGATTCCAAGATGAACATGGGCTGCCAATGTGAGGACGCGGTCAGGAAGGCTAACCGCACGTTGTCATGCATCCACAGATGCATCATGAGCAGGGCCAAGGAGGTGATCCTCCCCCTCTATGCGACATTGGTCAGGCCGCAGTTGGAGTACTGCATCCAGTTCTGGGCGCCACACTTCAGGAGGGATGTGGCCAGCATCGAGAGGGTCCAGAGGAGGGCCACTCGCATGATCAGCAGGGCAGGCCCTATGAGGAGAGGCTACGGGACATAAACCTGTTCAGCCTCCACAAGGGAAGGCTGAGAGGGGATCTGGTGGCCGTCTATAAACTGACCAAGGGGGACCAGCAGGCAATGGGAAAGTCCCTGTTGCCCCGAGCACTACTGGGAGTAACAAGGAATAACAGCCGAAGTTGACTAAGAGTAGATTCAGGATAGACATCAGGAGGCACTACTTCACAGTCAGGGTGGCTAGGATCTGAAACCAACTTTCAAGGGAAGTGGTGCTCGCTCCTACCCTGGGGGTCTTCAAAAGGAGGCTAGATAGTCACCTTGCTGGGGTTGTTTGACCCCAGCATTCTTTCCTGCCCATGGCAGGGGGTCAGACTTGATGATCTGCTCAGGTCCCTTCCAACCCTACCAACTATGAAACTATGAAACTATGGTTTGGGGAAGTTACAGCTCAAGGCGGAGTCAGATGAAGGGATGCATTTCTTTTCTTAGCACAAATGTAAATTATGTTAATATGTCAAATTGAAAATATACCCTTAAGCGTGCATGTGCCTCTTGCCCCACCTCAAAACCCTTTGAGGCAGGGCAACAGGCATGTGCGGGAACAAAAAAATGTTCCCTGCGCTGCAAGTTTGCAGCGCAGGGAGAAAATTAGACCCCTGGATATCCAGGGGTCTAAAAAAATCGGTTTAAAAAAGCGGAGCAGGGCATGGTCAGGGAGTCAACCAGAGGTTGTGTCCTCCACAGAGATGCTCTGGCTGCCAGAGCATCTCTATGGTTGGTCCTCACCCTGGTGCTGAAACATGCAGCCAGCCAGGCTGCGTGTTCAGCATCAGGTCTCTGGTGCCGGTAAGGGGTCAGCGGGGGGCTGAAGGAGGGGGGAGGGGACCATGGGGGGGACCCCTGATGGCCCCACCCACTCCCCCAGCCCCGCCGACCCCTGCCAGCCTCCTGAGCCCCCAACCCTTGCTGGGGCTGGCCCCTCCCCCCTCCAGCCCCCGAGGCCTGTGATCCCTGCCCTGGCTGGTCCTTCCCTTTTTTTTAAGTGATGGTGCCTGGGGTTGTGGGGGTAGCCATGGGGGCCTGGGGGTGCAAGTTTGGGGGGTAAGGCTGGGTGGGGCAACCATTGGGGGGGCTGCAGGAACTGGTGGGGGATACAGCCAGGTGGGGCAACAATTGGGGGGCTGGGGTGGGGCATGTGGGCCTTGCAAGGGGGGTGGTAGCCCCTGTGGGCGCCATTTGGCCCCTGTTGGGGGGCTGTACACCTTGTGTGGGGGCTGAACCCCCTGTTGGGGGGCTGTAACCCTTGTGAGAGCGCTGAACCCCCTGTTGGCGTGCCGAACCCCTTGTTTGGGGGTTGAACCCTCTGTTGGGGGGGCCAAATCCCCTGTTGGGGGGGCATACCCCTTGTGTGGGGGCCATCCCCTGTGGGAGTGCAGCAAAACATATATTCATGAATTCATGAAACATGCATTTAGTTTACTTTCTTATAATGAGAAGACACTTGCTTTAACACTGTAAGATATATCAATAAAACATTGTCCAACTGATCACTGTCTCTTTCTTGATCTCTGTCTTTATAGTGGTCTTTTGTTTTACTTGTGGAGGAACATGGATTTGGGGGTATTTTACAGAGTGACTTGTCGGGTTTTTTTATCAGAGACTTTTCAATTTTCCAATAGGGAACACCAGAATTCCTGCTAAGGAGGCCAGTGGCAGGATGCATCTGGCTGTGGCTGGCCTCATGGACAAATGGGGCCCAGAAGGACAAATGCCTCGAGTGGTTCTGCAGTCTCCATCTGAGTCTGGCAGGTGCACAGCAGGTCACAGCCAGGCAGCAGCCCCAACTGCCAGACTGCTGCAGTGGGTAAAGGGTGCAGGGAACTCTCAGGGCTGCTTCAGCACTCCAGTTGGCAAAAGGGGTAGTGTCCCCAGGTACCAATTGGCTGGGCCCCAGAAGCTCCTGAGAGCTAGTAGCCCTGAGCTACTTGCCAGGGAGGCTTTTTATACTGCCGGGGCCAGGACAGGGTAGCTTTTTATACCGCTGGGGACCGTACAGGTCCTGGCCCCGGGTTCTAGCTCCCCCTGGCTGAAGATCCGAGAGGAGCCAGGCAGGGTTATTTTGCCCCAAGTGGCACAGTCTGCTCCACAACAAAGTACATGTCTGAGCATGTGCACTGAAGCAAAAAACCCCGGCTCAAATTTGCACCGCTTCTATTTCTGCTGCTGCAAGTGCACATGCTTGCATGTGTGGATGTGCCCAGTCTGTTTTGGTAGTGACCATTGTACCAATATTTAGCTATTCAACTCTGGCAACCCTTAGACCACTCAAATCTGTCTGTATATATATAAATATAAAATTAATTGGCTTTTTCTATATGACTTTATGAGTAAAGATGTGCTGACCTGTTGTGAATGTGAAATTAGGGCTAAAGTAAAAGAGAAGTGATTTAAAAGAAATGTACCCAAAGCTAGTACTAGAATAATATGACAATATTTGAATTATTGTGTCAAAATAAAATGCCCTAGAACTGTTAATTGAATTATTATGGTTAATGGATGCTCTGTACTTTTTATGTTCTACACTGTGGTTCAGTTGGCAAAAAGTTGCTCTTTGCCTGAATTAATGAAAGAATAGAATGCAACATCTGGAGGGATATAATTTGGACTTTCTTCTGATTCTGTCTGTTTCAAATGCCAGGTGTCTATCACCTGGGGTGTTGTCTTTCTTTGGCAAAGTAAATGTATTACTAACTCTCCAAAGAATGCTGTCTCTGAATGATGCCATTGCTAATGGAACTTTGATTTACTGCCACAGCTTTTAAGAATCTATTTTAACATTATGTTACACTTCACATCAATGTAGATCAACCAGGCCTACCATATGTGAGAAGTTATCTACATTTTTCTCTAATAAAACTAAAATGATGAAAGCTTTGCTTTCCCTGAGGTACCATCCACTATTGGTAGTCCAGTTGTTTTCTCTTTACTCCTCTTCCTCTTTGTCAAGGCTGGAGCATATTATTCCTGAAATGCTGGCCAAAATTCTATGGCTTATTTGTTGTTTGAGAATCACCATATGTGTCTTTGATCTCTGCCCGGTAGGCACCTTGGCAGCTTGCCAGTTTGGCATTTATTACTATCAGGAGTATGAATAGCTTCCTTGCTTCTGATTCTGTCCTCCTTGCTGTCATCAAATCACTCTTCAAACATTTTTTTAAATGCAAAGATTCCTGTAAACTATCATCTAATTTCTACAATGCCTTTCATGGCTAAGATTCAGTGTCACACAGATGAAGATTCAATGGTTGGATGCTTCCATTTCTAAAGAGCTGCCTGACTGTGTTCTGCTTCGAGAAACTATAGAATATAGGTATGTTACTCCTTGGAGTAATATATAAGCCCTGCTGTACATTATACCAAATGCTTTACTCCTTCTATTTGGTGATTCAGTAGCATTATTTGCTAGGAAAGATTTTAAAAAGACATTCCTTTTTATAAGCATTTTAAAAGTCTTTGACCAGAATACAGTGCACACCAGTTAAAATGCTAGATTCAGAGAACCATTGCCATAATATACAATTGAGCTGCAATAGGAAAACAAAGAGTCAGTTACATGTATAGTTATTCTCATTTTCTGTTTTGATGTATTATTCAACACATTCAAGTCCTTCCATGTATTCTAGTAAACTACAGTTATTTCAGGGTACAATTATCAAACAAAAATATGCAGAATCAAAATACAAAGCAAGCAGGGTAGGGTACATAAAGATCCAGATCACGAGAGGCTTGTGTGCAACTGTGGAGGGATGTGCAACAACCCTCTATCAGTTATTTATGGCTTTGGCAAGGGCTACTAGTAATAGTAACTCCTACTGCTGTCCTCTGAGTAGCAGGATAAATGGCATAGAAAAGTGAGTGAGAAAGTACTTTCATACCTTCTTCACACTAGGCATATGGGGGTGGAACTGTCCCTATCCAGAGGGAATGGCCCCAGAGGAGTTGAAGCTGTGCTTAGGGTAGCAGAGCTCCATAATGTCCCCTACTCAAGACTGTGACATAATAGCCGTGATTTAGCCCATATAACTAAATTTTTACAGCTTTAAAAGGATGCATAGTATTTTTAAAATACCTAAAATATTGAGTTGCCTTTACCAAGAGACTTGGATTCTCAGACTCATTCTTGAACCCCTTCATGCCAAGTAGTCTTTTTGGCCTTTGTGATACCTTTATTTAGTATTATGAGTAGGAGTTGCAGGATTATGTCCTAACTTAGGGAAGAAAAACAAGGGTAGAATGATATAAGGAGAAGAAATGAGGGCTGCAATGGGAGAAGATAGAACAATAGAAAAGTAGGGTTGGAAGGGACCTCATGAGATCATCTAGTTCAGGCTTGTCCAACATACGGCCCGAGGGCTGCCATGCGGCCCGCCAAGCCATTTTATCTGGCCTGTGGTGGCAGTGGAGCACGGAGCCACGGCCACGATGGTGGCGTGGAGCTGCAGCAGTGGAGCATGGAGCCACAGCGGCAGCAGTGGAGCACGGAGCCACAACTGCGATGGCAGGGCCACCATGGAGCGCGTAGCTGTGGCGGTGGAGCGCAGAGCTGCGGCAGCACTGGCAGAGCCACGGTGGCAGAGTGCAGAGCTGTGGTGGCGGTGGCAGGGCTGCCACAGAGTGTGGAGCTGTGGCAGTGGCGGCAGGGCAACAGTGGCGGGGTAGCAGCAAGGCGGGCAGGGTCGGCCTGCGGGCCCCAGCCGGCAGCGAGGGGAGAGGAGCTGCTTACCCCCACGGGGCCTAGGCTATGAGAGATGCTTCTCAGTCCAGGGGTCCCAGTGCCCTGGAGATTCTGAAAGCCACACATGTAATTGAGCTGTTTTGGGTCTGGGCCAACAATCAGCTTGTTGGACCTGGCCTCAACAGTCCCAGATCTGGGACATTGGGAGGGGACATTGGGACATTGGGAGGGGACTGGGAGCCACCCACCACCTGATCTTCAGGATTGGACTTGGCACAGCTCAGCAGTGGCATGATTGGAAGGAGTTTCATTCTCTATTTCCAAACATCATGCCTCCTGCCATGCACATCTGGCATGGGAAAAGGTACGCCCCAGCCACGCCTGATTGGACGAGCTGGGGACGGGTTCTACCCCTTGCCCCCAGCACGTGGCCGGGGGAGCTGCAGCATAGCCCACGCCCTGCCTGCATGAGTGATGGATGGAGGCACAAGGTAAATTTCCACACAGAGCTGGGGGCGCATCGGGGCAGATGGAGGCACCGGGTAAGTTCCCGTGTGGAGGAGACACATTTCATCGTCACTTCCTGCAACTTCATTGGTGTCAAAGGTCACGTGACATCACTTCCTGATATGATGACACTTCCTGTGGCTTGCCGGCCCACTGGGTGATAAAAAGTTCGTGATCCGGCCCCACATTCAAAAAGTTTGGACACCCCTGATCTAATTCAACCCCTTGCTCAAGAGAGGATAAACTCTGACTAAACCATCCCAGTCAAGTGTTTCTCTCACCTTTTTTAAAGACTTCTGTGGATGGAGAATCCACAATCTTTCCAGGTAGTCTGTTTCAATGTTTAATCATCCTCATAGTGAGAAAGCTCTTCCTAATACTCAACCTACATTTTCCCTGTTGTAGTGTGAGAACACTTCTCCTTGTCCTATCCCCTGTAGCAATACAGAATATTTTACCTCTATCCTCAATATAACTACCCTTCTGATATATGAAAACTATGATCAAATCTCCTGCTCAGTCGTCTCCAAAAAATAATTATGATTCTTTCTTTTGTTCCTGTTTCCCAGCCCTCTAAACATTTTTGTTGTTCTCTGGTTGACTTATAATTTGTCCATATCTTGCTTGATGTGGACCTAGTACTCCATGTGAGGCCTCACCAGTGCTAAACGAAGCAGAAGATTAACTTCCCTTGATTTGCAAGTGACACTTCTTTTAATACAGTCTAGTAAGTGATTGGCCTGCTTTTTGCAACAAGGGTACACTGTTGGCTCAGATTCAATTTATTGCCTGCTGTAAACCCCAGGTCCTTCTCTGCAGTACTACAACCTAATCAGCCAATTTGCACTCTGTATTTGTATGTGTGATTGTTTCATTTCAAGTGCAGCACTTTGCATATGTCCTGACTGAATTTTGATTGATTTTGGAATATTCCTCCAATTTATCAAGGTCAGGCTGAATCCTAATCTTACTCCCCAGTGTCTACAACCCCACCCAATTTTGTGTCACCTGCAAATAATATAATCATGATAAATTGTTTAATGAAATCCCAATTCACTACTATTGCGGGGTTCATTTTGATACAGCATTGTCATGTTTCTATTCTTTTGATGATCAAATCTTTGATCTGACATCAAGTTCCTTTCTAAGCAAGTGCTGTCTTGATGAAGTCATCTCAGTCCGATCCATGTAAAGCTGTTCACAGTGGACTAAAAGTGAAACAGAACTGACAGACAAAGAAACAATGCTTTCAGAAAAGATTTAAATATAGAGGAATGTACAAAGTAAAATATTTACTTCTTCACATATGCCATATGCAACTGGAAAATCATCTGGTTGTCACAGGGGACTGAGAAATATGGGCCTGCTTCTTTTCCCAAAAATGCTATGAAAATCTTGACACTGACTTCATTGGCAAAAAAATAAATAAATAAAAAAAATAAAAAAAAAAATTGGGCCAGTATTTATATAGAGGCATTTGAATTGGAAACATAGTATGAAACTTCAGGTTGCTAAAGCTGTGGAGGACTAAGAATTTTGAATATAGAATTATTTGTGAGAGAACTTGAAGGACATAAAATAGAAAAAAAAAAATGCTAGCTGCCAAAAATGTTAATTGGTGGAAGAATATCCAGGACCATTATCTGTAGGCAACTACACCCAAATTGGGGATTTTTTGAATTCTATTTTAAAAACTCTTGACCATCATTTGCTGCTATTCTCTCTCCAGGAAAATTTTACTAGATATGCCCTCCTTTTCAGTTTTCTTTTTCTCTTTATTTTTCTTAAAAAAAACCCCCAAAACCAAAAAAACCAACCCCCCCCCAAAAAAACCCTGGAAAGATCTGAAAAAAGAAATTGCAAGTATGACTCTCACAAGGCAACAGTGCTTTAAAGTATTTAAAGGGTGAAACTGAAACTTGGCTGAAAAGCTGATAATGTTTTGCAGAAGATGACCTCTGGAGACATCAGTAAGTTGAACAAGAACCCGATGATACTAGGGAAAAAGAATTATCTGGAAACAATCTCATAGCGGATGCAGTTTTCTACTTGAGGCAGCGGCTTTGGCAAACTGGCTTACCAGAGTGCCTGCTGCAGGAGAAAAAATATAACTGACTCCCACAGGTCACATTTAGAAAACATTTCCTTTGAGAGAGAGAATATGGATGTTACCTCCAGACCATGCAAAACAGAAATACACTTTATTACTTTTGTTAAATCATTAGAGCAATTTTACAAGAATCCCCCCTCACAACAATGGCCAGCTGCTATCAAACTGTTTCATTTGGCAACCAGATTTAGGAAGGAGGTGATAGCGGTCAGCAAGCTGAATCTATCTTGTCAAGCCTTCCTAATATCTCAAGTTGGGGGAAGGCTCTGGAGGCCCTGCCCTCGAGGCAGTGTCCTCACTCATCTCCAAAACCACCAGGGCTGGGATTAGAAAACACAAGGACCCGTCTGCTGCCCTCGTGCCACGCTTGGACACTGGAGATATCATCAAGGACCGGCGACTGGGCCCAGGTTGCTTGCAGCCCCCCAGCACAATTGTGCCAGCCTCGCAGCGACGTACGAGGGCTGCGGGCCTAGGAGGAGCCCGGACTGGTCGGTGGCTGCTCTTCAGGTGCGTGGGCAAGAGGGCGGGCCGCGGGGTTGCAGGGCGGCGAGGAGCGCTCTCCGCTCAGTCCGCGGCAACCCCGGCAGGGGCGGGGCGAAGCGGGGCGGGTCCCCGCGCTCGGCCAATGGGAGGCGCCGCGCTCCTGCCACGGGCTGCGGCGCTGCGGGGCCGGGAGGATGCGCTGAGCTGGCGGCGCGAGCGGAGCCGGGCCGGGCCGGGCCTGGCCATGGGCACGGTGCCGTCGGCGCTGAAGCACTGCCTCAGCTACCAGCACCTCCTCAGGGAGCAGTTGTGGAGCGGGGAGCCGCCTCCCGCGCAGGTACCGCCGGCCCCGCGGCGCGGCAGGGGACCCGCAGCCCCCGGCTCCCCCCGCCTCCAGCCGCTTCCTTAGTCCCTGCTTGCTGGGGACCTCCTCGCAGGCCAGCAGCACTGCAAGCCTCCTTCTGAGCGAGCCACTCAGGATCTAAAAAAAAAAAGGCAGCTTAACTTTAGCAGGTGGAAAATGAGCCCCCCCCCCGGTCTGCTCAGCGCAGGCAGGTGTATTAGGGCCCTGCTATACCTGCAAGTGAAAACCAGCCATATTGCTGCACGTTTCCAAGCGCTGACGTGATATCCGGGTTGCAGCCCTTTTTATCCCACGCAGCTTACTTGGCACCTGTGGTCTAAAAGGTATCATACCACTCGCCCGGTAGCTGCGTGCATATTACTCCGCCCTTGCGGCCAGGCTGTCTTCCTTCGCACATGTGGTCGCTTGACACGTATTGCACAATTGACAGGTTGGTTATGTAATAAATGTATGGCAGTGCCCTTGGTTCCTTGGTAGTGAACTGGAATCCGGACTCTGGGCAGAGGTGAGATCTTTTCATTAGAGCAACTAGATATTTGCCAAAAAACAAACAAACGAACAAAAGGCTTTATTTGCAAGCTTTCAAGCATGCTTACCCTTCCTCTGGCATAGGAGAAATTTTACAATCTTTGCATTCTCCTAGGTGGAAATGAAGATACATATTTCACAGGGGAGCTGAAGGTATTGTAAGATCTCCTGGTTGGAAAAGATCATTTTGGTGCAAATTAGGCTCAGATAAAAATTAGAGCCATCTATTTACCTAGAAGTCTGATAGCAAGCAGGAAGTTGAATTATGTTAGTAGTGAACTGGTATTTTTAAAATCTTGGAAAATGAAGTTGGAAGTGGCCTCAGGAGGTCATCTTGTTCAACCCCCTGCTCAAACCAGGACCATCCCCAATTAGATCATTCCAGTCGGGACTTTGTCTACCCAGATCTTAAAAACCTCCAAGGATGGAGAGTCCGTAACTTATCTGGGTAACCTGTTCCAGTGCTTTATTGCCTTACCCATGACAGAGTTTTTCCTAATATCTAACCTAAACTTCCCTTGCTGCCACTTGAGACCATTGCCCCTTGTTCTATCATCTGCACTACTGAGAACAGTCTAGCTCCATCCTCTTTGGAAGCACCCTTCAGGCAGTTGAAGGCTGCTATTAATTCCCTCCTCAGTCTTCTCTTCTCCACCCTAAATAAGCCAAGTTCCCTCGGCCTCTCCTCATCACTGCAGTCATGTGCTCCAGCTCCCTAACCAATTTTTGTTGTTGTTTGCTGGACTCTTTCCAACTGACCTCATCCTGTCTGTAGCAGGGGACCCAAAACTGAACCCAGGACTCCAGATGTGGCCTCACCAGTGTCGAATAGAGGGGAAGAATCAGGGGGAACACGTAGGGGGTGCACATGCACCCCCTGAGCGTGGCGGTGCACCCCCTGCAAAAAGGCACTGCCAACACCACCAGCACTGCTTGCCACTCTGCCGCCAACACCACCAGCGGCATCTGCGAGTGGTCCAGGGTTCCTGCTGGCCATCGCTGATGCTGCCAGCTGCAGGTGGTTGCTGACCCTTGGTCAGCACTTGCCACCGCCCCCTCCCGCTCCCGACAGCTCTGGCAGCATCCGTTGGAGCTCCCCCACTTACCACCGCTGTGCTCCCGCCGCTCCCACCACTGCTGCTGTGCTCCTGTTGCTGCCATGCCCCCCCAGCTGCTGGGGGCATGCGCCGTTCATGGGAAGAATCACTTCCCTTGATCTGCTGGCAATGTTCCTAGTAATGCTGCCCAGTATGCCGTTTGCTGTCTTTGGAACAAAGGCACAGTATTGACTCATATTCCGCTTATTGTCCACTGTAACCCCCGGGTTCTTTTCTGCAGAGCTGTTGCTCAGCCAGTCAACCTCCAGCCTGTACTGGTGCATGGGTTTGTTCCATCCTAAGTGCAGGACTTTTTGCACTTTTCCTTATTGAACCTCATGAGATTTCTTTTGAATCAATACTCCAATTTGTCAAGGTCTCTCTGAACCCTATCCTCCAGTGTATCTATTACTTCCCTCAGCTTGATGCCATCTGCATGTGTGTAGAGGGTGCAATCTGTCCCATCTTACAGGTTGTTGATGAAGATACTGAAGAAAACCAGCCCCAGGATCAACCCCTGGGGCACTCCACTTGATATCAGCTGGCAACTAGACATCGAGCCATTGATTACTACCCTTTGAGCCAGATGATCCAGCCAGTTTTTTACAGTCTATTCATCCAACTTGGACTTTCTTCCTTGCTTGTGAGAATGTTGTGGGAGGACATATCAAAAGCTTTGCTACAGTCAAGGTCATATCCACTGCTCTTTCTGTGTCCACAGAGCCATTTTTCTTGTCATAGACCAAATCCATACAGTGTTGCTAAGCACTGTCTTATGGCAATAAATAAGACAAAGTCCAAAAAATTCATTAAAAAAACAAAACCAACCCTCTTCTCCATTTATACTATAGCCCCAAAGTGTGCAAAATTAAGTCAAAACATTTCTATAATACTATAGGTAACATTGAAGCACTACCTCAGCTACCAGCACCTCCTCAAAATACAGATGCTGAAGGTTGGCAAGAGGGTCAGATGCTGGGGGGTGGCAATTTTGCCCTTCTAAACTTTCATTTCTCTCTGTGCAGACTTGAGTGTAAACCCTGCTGTGTTGGTGGCTGCCATCCTGGATTAGCTTTCCTTGCCATCTGGCTGATATAGGAATGATTAGTATAGTAGTAGTAAGGGATTCAGTCAGAAGAGAAGACAGGGATGAGGATATCTGCAGTCTCCAGGAGGTCTTTTGTCTGCCAGCATCTGAAAGGTCCATTTCCTCTGTTTTCCTTAGTAACTATGAGGATCCACAGACCAGGTTGCTACAGGAGTGACTAAATGCCTGCCCTTTCAGAGTAGCCAGTAATGGTGTCATCTTCTGTCAACAACAAGTAGACACTGGTGCAAGGGGTAAGTGAAAAGAGATAGTGGAGTGGTGAGTGAGGAGCTAGGGAAAGGTGGAACTTGGAAGAGAATAGAAAGGGGTATCCATAGTCTGTAGAAAGATGCTAAAAGAGGGATTTCTAGTCAGAAAGGACCTCCTGAGTTTGATGTCCAAAAGAAACATGAGGAAGTTCAGGAGAGTCCACATTGAATTTGTGGCTTGGCTTTAATGTTCCTTTAAAGCCTCTGCATACACTATTCAAGCAGACTATGTTACTTCTGTCCCTTATAATCTCAAGCAATCCATCTTGTAATCTTTTTAAAAAATATTAAGAAAGAGTAAATTATTTAGTCAGTTAAAAAATAGCATTAAAATAAGGTTGAGGTTTATTTACTTTGTCTTTTGCTTCTAAGCCTGCTGGGTACCCCATTGTCAAGCTTGTCAAGCTTCTAACCACCATGAAAGTTAGAAACTCACTTTCTGTAGATGAATTCTAAAATTCTCAGCTAATTACGTGAACTCTGAATATCATGCGGCTCACAAGAGATGGTAACACTGCAATAAAATTTTACCAGAGGGGAATTTGACCTGTTGGGTGTTATCTAAACAGCTCAAAAGTTACAAAGCTCTTCAGATACAGGGCATTTGGTGTAGACCTGAAATTTACCCTACTTTTTAAAAAATATATTGTAGTGGATAGCTAATTGCATACATATAAATTGAATGCAAAAAGGACTTCCATTACAAGCCTATCGTCTGGTCATCATGTCTCTCCAAGCCTGAATTTTGGAGAAAGTTTAAATAAAAATCCCTTCAGTTGTTTCTGAATTTGGAAGAGTTGAGTGAAAGCATTTTCCCTATTGCAAAAGGACAAATAACACGAATAACAAATATTATGTCAAGAGTACTTTTTTTGAACTGGGCTACATCTAAAACTAACTTTGCTAATCCCAAATGACAAATGCCTTTCCTTAATTTTAGGGCATGTAACTTTTTTAAAAGTTCTGAACTGTTAAATCCCTTCAGACAATATTTCAGGCATGTCTTTTTTGATGTCTGCCTAGCTTCAGCTAGGGTCTCTGGTAAGGTTCCAGGGCCTCTACCAACAGGCTAGGTTTGATAGGTTTCAGGAACAAATTTTAAAGGTGTCTGATTGACATTTACACAGTGAAAATCTCAGAAAACTGTAGCCACAGAAAATGGTGACCCTCATTAATTTATTGGCTATTTGCAGTTTTTGTTGCCTTTTGAAGATACCAAAAAATTGTCCCCATGGCAGCAAAGATGAAACATTGCAATTTATGAAGCTTATGCCTGTTGAAGTGAACGGTCAGTTTCATAGACTCAGGCCACTAACAGGTGTTAAAAAGATGGCATGATGGGATCTGATGTGTGATCCCAACAATTGTGCCACTTGCCATGCCACGTGTGCATAGCAGGAGGTGTGATCAGATTCTATCAGGCCATGTTGCTATTGCTGCGGCACCTTTCCTGACTCCCCCGGCACCAGTAATTTGCTCCTGTGGCTGGAAGCCCTGTCAGCTGACCAGGGTGATGTGATTTAAATCACTGGCCACGAAGCTTCAATTCAGTCATTGTTTTCTACAAAAAGTGCATTCTTGTTGTTTGATACAACCTTAATACATATTATTCATAACTGAGAGAGAAATGTAAGTTTATTTTAGAAGATACACGCTATACCTTTTAAAGCAGTGATTTATTTTGATATTTTTTCAGATTAATTTTACAGCTACATCAGAAAACTGAATTACGATTTGGTTATTTTATTTATTGAAGTAGATACGTGTGAAGTAATTGGGAGGTGAACTATCTCTAATTCATTAGATTAATCATGGATATCTGGGGGATGTTTTTGCCATGCTGTATTCAGAGGATATGAAATGAGCGCTGTAGTCATAGGTTATTAGCTTAAGGCTTTCTTCACTTTCTTCTAGATTTCTTCTCATCTTTGATTTCTTCTCTCTTTCATGGCTTGGCAAGCCTGCTGCCATGATAAGTTTCCCCTTCTACCGTACCATTCCTTCACTAGCTCTCAAATCAATGGAGAGGTTATACTCAGATATTTATCCTCAAGATTTCTGGAATATTCTGATCAAAATGTTTCTCTTTTGTTTCTGATCAAAATGTCTCTCTTTTGTTTCTACTGCCCCTCCCTTCTTGCATTTATCTCCAGACTTCTCCTTCTCGCTAGATCTACTCTACCCCCAACAATCCTCTATTCATTTAACTGCTTGAAACTTTGAACTTTTAGAGAGAGCTAAGGGCTTGACTTTGCGTGCACAAACTTGCAGAGAGGTAACAGGGCTGATGGGTAGGTAATCAGGTCTATTATCTCTCATCTCCATATACTGCAGTTAACAAGGATATTGTCTCTGGACAAATCCAGTTTGATAACTGAAACTAAGCATCACAGAGACGCTTAATGGGGTCTTCTAGACTGAGCACTGAGTCTGATTGGGCAGAGTGGTTTTCTTTAATTTTTACAATCTATAAAGGAGCCCCTGGACACCCCATAAGATTGGGCCCCTAATATAGTCCATGGCCTGTTGTGACCTATTTATAAAACTTTTCTAAAAAGGTTACATGGATATATTGTCTCAAATAGTATATCATTAGAAGGTTTAACCTTATTCTATGATGACATCTTTGAGCTTTAATGTATCCTAAATTAAAATTATTTTTCTATAGCTTTATTTTTTTTAAAACACATTGTAACAAAAAATAAATAATACAATCAAATAAAAAATCTGTTTTAAATTTAAAAAAATACGATTTGTTTTTTATTTATTAAAAATTATGGTTGATTTTTATCCACCCTACAGCTGTCAGAGCTCCCAGCTATGGGAATGCCTGGTATGCTTCTGCGGCTGGGAACTTCAATCACTGACAGGACTCACAACCACAGGGATGCACCTCTGCAGTAGTGGGCCCTGTCAGCTGGTCAGAGCTCTCGTTGGCAGGGGAGGTACTGTGTGCTCTTATGGCTGGGACCTCTCTCAGTTGACCAGTGCTCCCAGCCTCCAGAGCTTGGAAGCACTGCTTATGTATTCAATTTAAGTCATGATAGGAACTAACAACAAATTTATTACACTCATTTTGGTTATTGCACACGTTCCTGGTTCTATCTTTCCGTTACTTGAATTTACGTGTAGCCAGGTCACTTCTTAAGACATGATTGATCAGTTAGTCGCGTCTTGGGTAATGTGTGTCTAATACCTAATATTTACATTAGATGCTTAATTCAGGTGGAATTAATGTTACTTTTGCAATCTAACTTTTGCATTTCCTCCTCCTGTGATTTTAGGCAGCTTTAAACATTTTTAGCACTTTGGGTATATCCTGACCAAATCTTCCTGTCTCTGTCAGAGAACAAACAGCTTCAAAAGCAATGGAACTATTGTGTTTCTACAAAGTCAAAGTGCTGTCTCTAGAGAGCTTGTTCAAGATGATCCATGCTCTACACAATATGAAGTGGGATCCACAGGAAGTCTGTTGATGCTAAAAAGGAGTGATATGTTGAGTTTGGGCAGGAGAGATGGGGGGTAGCCAGTGAAGCTGCAGCTGTGTGTATGCACCAGGATGTGAGATGGGTTCCAGCCTTTAACAGCCCTCCAGTGACAAATCAGTGTGTGAATGTAATGAAAATATGGGTCATTTTCCTGGTGACAGGAAAAATCACACACTATGAAGAGAAAAACACTAGTCTCCGGTGTTGGAAAGTTAAAAATCTCGTATTTTTATGAGAAATGTCACATATAGTGGCCTGACTGCTTTGTAAAAAGCTAGCTTAGAGTTTCCAGAGCTGTATCTAAAGCACTTGCAATAAGTCCCACTAGGAGTTTCCCTTTACTCCTTGGGCGAGTTGCCACATGTAGGGGTGTGTTTGTCATGGCAAAAATGGCAGTGGCACAAATTTGTGCTGCTGTTTTCTGCTGCTGCGCACACCCCTGCGTGTAGGGCTTAGTGTGGGGCAAAAGGCCCTGCTTCAGGAAAATGGCTGTTTCCCCATTCCTCCTGGCTCCCAGCATGCTGGAGGAGGCTCCCACCATGCTGGGGGATACCTAAAGCAGCGGAGATGCTCTGGCTGACAGCCAGAGCATCTCTCTGGAAGACCCAGCCTCCAGTTGCTCTGGCACACACTCCTGGTGCACTCCTCTGGTTTGTTTCTTGATACCAGGAGTTCCTGGTATCAAATTTTGGTGCTGCACTGCACATTTGCAGCACAGAATATGTTTGCCCATGTGCCATGTGTGGTTTGTGGTGCCTGAAACAGGTTTGAAGCAGTGCACACCACACGTGTGTGTCCGTCTGGACGTGTCCCCATTGTCCATTTAACCAGTTGTTCTGAATATCCTAACAGTAAATTCTGATCTGAAGTTGAGAAACTTAGCCTGAGGAACTAAATTCTTGGGAGAAAGTAAGCATGTCATGGATGGTTAAGTAGATAGCCATAGTAGAATTTACTATTGCTATTTTTAGTTGTTTATCTATATCTAATACATAAAAATTAAATTACTAAGAACAAACTATTGAACACACAGTCTACATGATGTCATACTCCTGTCACAGTGCCATTCTCTTCCTTCCCCCTTTTCCTTCAGTTGTTACTTGCACTTGATTAATTTTCTGGTGACTGAGGCTGTAAGATCTTCAGGTGAGGTACTGTCTCCAATTATATACTTGTACAATGCATAACACTGTGGGACTCCACTCATGATTCAAGTCTCAAAATACTGTTTTTTTCTTTGATAAGATAACTGATTGTCTGTAGACAATGGAAGTGCTGTAGATCTCATCCATGTGGACTTCAGTAAAGCATTCAGTACAGTGCCCAACAGGAAGTTTTTAGTTAAGCTGGATAAGATGGGGTTTAGGGCAAAATTATAAAACTGGTAAGGAACTGACTAAAGGCAGTGACAAAAGATAATGCTGAGAGGAGAAGTGTCTGACTAGGAGGAGTTTAACCAGCAGAGCCTGATTTTTGAGATGGATCTTATTTCATATTTTCATAAATGACCTTGGCACAACATATGTATTAATGAAATGTGTTAATAATGTGAAGTTATCTCAGGGTAGTACAGAGAGAACTGAATGACCTTGAGGACCAGAGTTACAGAAACGTGATGAAATTATTTTATAAATTATATAATGGCAGTGAGAACATCTGCTTTGAACTGGGAGCTCCTTGGCTGAAAATGACTTGGGGTGGGGGTGGGGGAGGACTTGTGGGTACTACAGAGTAAAAGGATAGCTGTGAACCACCCGTGTAATTCAGTCATGAAAAAGATAAATATTGTGTGTCAGGAGATATACATTCAATTGGAGGCATATCATTGTATGAGGCATTTTATAAGGAACACTGCTGAATTCTGCTCACTCCTGCTCAAGAAAGCAGTATTCCAGTTGGGGCAGGTGTGGAGAGGGAGTTAGGTTAGAGGAGACTGAGGAGTCTAACAGATGAGGAGAGTCCAGATCATCTCATCTTATTTAGTCTAGCAAAATGAAAGCTGAAGGGATAATATTACAATCAGGAAATACAAATCAATAAAGGTTAACATCAAGCAAGGAGAAGAGCTATTTAAGCTAAAATCTATAATAATAATAGGCTTATTCTGTCTGTCCGGAGCACTTTGATTGGTTGTCTCGACAGCCAGTCACAATGCTTACTGAAACAACCAATCAAAGTTGTCTGGACAGACAGACAGCAGGCTTCACTGAAGGAGGAAAAAAAAGAAAAAATGGTGAGGGGTCCGATCCTTTTGTTTTTTCTGCGGAGCCTGCCCACTTCTGCAGCCGGAGGTTGGGGGGGGGGGAGCTGCTAGTGGGCCCTGAGCTGTGGGAGGCCCTGGTGCTTCTCTCCATGGCAGCAGTGCCTTCCAGGACCACCCAGGTTGGGTGCCAGCGTGTGGGTGCTGCTGCCGTGGAGGGAAGCCCCGGGGTTCTCTGCAGCTCGGAGTTCACTGCCAGCTCTGTCCTTGGCCGTGGTAGATGCAGGCAGGCTCTGGGAGAAAGAAGAAAAAAAAGATCAGCCCACTTGCTGCTTTTTATTTCTTTCCTTGCCACCTAGGACTGCCTGGGAATGGGCTGACTGCTCCGGGAAGGCAGCAGGAGGTTGGTGGGGATGGTGCCTTTCAAGGGTGAGAAGTTTTGATTCTGGTACAGTATTCGGTCAAAGGATAACTAAAAATCCTGTGTTTAAAGAAATACTTTTGCAATAAAAAATTTAATCGCAAATGTTTTGTGGGTTTCAGCTAGAACTGTAATAATGTTCAAGACCAAAATGGAAATAAATTGCTCGTGAAAAAAAGAATAGGTTGGAAATTAACATTTCCTATCAGAGCAGTGAAGTTTTGGAACAGCCTTTCAATCAAGAGTAGTAGGGAGTAACTACTCATAACTACATCTTCTTAACACATACTGGTGTTGAGAGGTATTGCCTAGTGGGTTTTCTGTCACAGATTTAGGGTTGTCATCTGGTTGGCTAGATGGGCCATGCAAATCTACATCATTGGTTGGTCCACAGTCATAGGAAACACTAGGTTGAATGAAGAACTGCATTCCCTGAGGCTTGGGTTGTAATTGTTTTTTAAAGCTACGGGAGTTGAAATTGTGACTGATTTTATGACTATGGAAGATGTCATAGTAGTGCTGATAGTGATGTTATGGACTAAGGCTCAAATCTTAAAAAAATATTTAGCTATCTAGCTCCCATTGAAATCAAATGCAACCCTCATTTCATCTGGATCTATGATGCCTTGATTGGCTGTCTAACTCAGTGTGTAGACAACTAGAAAGGACTTAGTGTAGGTAGGATTTTTAAAAAATATAAATATATAATCTGTTTCTGTAAGTTTTTCTTGTTGGAATTGCTTTTGTAAAAATAGCTATAAATATAACTGATCTTCCCGTTGAAGTTCATGTGAGATTGCAAAGGTTAAGATCTAAAGCAGAGTGTGGTATAAATATGTATTTAAATTGTATTTGTTTAAAATAAGTGTTCTATAAACAATCAGCTGTTAAATTACAAACATTAATTTTAGCAGTTACTGTACACAATAAATACATTCAATTGATTTTATTTTCTGCAAATAGCAAAATAATATGTATTTTGCAAGAGGAGAGAGAAGCCACATGTTTTTTACTTCATGCCACCTTCATTTTTCCTTGCCTGTTTTTAAAAGGCAGCTACTTTTAATGAGATTTATATTTCTAAAGATGTTAATTTTATAGGCAAACTTTCCCCAGTCCTAAAGCCCAAGGATAAGCAGAATTTACATTGGCTTCTGGGTGAATTTTGCTTTTAAGTTTGGACTACTGAGACTTCAGAAACCCTCTGCCCAAATGGCCCCTTGTCTATATGGAACCCTTTCAAGTAAGGCTCTGTGCATTACAAGCGAACAAGATTAGGGTGTTGGTCTGTTGTAGATTTCCAAGTATTTTCTATGCCTTTTTAATTTTTTTTTCTGAATTGTACAGTATAGCTGATAAAACATATGAAGGGATCAAATAACATTAATACTTATGTGAATGAAATAAGTTCTAGTCTACAAAGGATTGCCAGAGAAATTTAACAATAACCATTACATTTACACATCACTGTATATCCTGTTTTAGCTCAGATTAGGGTCCCATATTGTATGAAAGGTTTCTGGATGACTTCTGAGTTGGTCAGTCATACTATTCCATTTATCTTGTTAACATCCTGATGTTGAAGGTAATGCATTTTTAAACCTGTTGCTACTTTGGTAGAATTGAGTCAATGATGAATGTTCTCTGCTTTACATAGCAGAAAGGGAGCAATACTTTTCACTACTGTTCCTTTAATCCCTTCCTTTTTAGGCCAGAGTCCTTTTGAAGTCAGTGGGAACTTTGCCGGCACAAGGGTTGCAAGATCAAGCCAGTAGACTCAGCCAGTTATTTCAGTGGATACTCTTCAAGCTATGAAATAGGAACGTAGTAATGTAGGTGGATGGAGTGCTGAAGAGAGAGCAAAGTTTGGAAAGGACAAGGAACAAGAAGGCTGAAGATGCCAAACAGGATGTGTGAAGTTAAAAGATTGATAATAAATTGTAAGAAAGTTTGACCTCAGTGGAGACATTGACTAAACTCTTATGCCATTTGGGTTGGAAATAAAGGGAAGATAACAAAAATGTTTTAACAGTTACAGACTTATATAGAGATTATAAGGTAAGTTTGGGACTGTATTGTACAGCTGGAAACACTGTAAAGGATTTTACAGATCTTCCTCTGCAAATTTGGGAATTAAGATAAAAAAAACACACAGGAAATTTCTACTCAGACAGAGCATGTGTTTTATAAGAGATCCTGGTTTTTGGCTTGTCCCACTACCTCTTCCTACTCCCTCAAAGACTATACATGCACATGGGCACATCTTCTTTTGCTTCTTTGCCAGCCCAAGAAAAAGATTGATTTTCAGATATTTATGTGACAACTAATTGAACTAAAACAGGGGTGGGCAAAATAAGGCCCATGGGTCGGATCCAGCCTGCCAAGCACTTTCGTCCGGCCCATGGAGTCCACCAACAGATTGTGCTCCACCCAGCCCTTCTGCCTCCAAGAGTGGGAACAAGGCACTCGCATGTACACACAGGCCCATATATATCCTATTGCCTCATTCCCACTCTTGTGGGTGGAAGGGCCCAGCGGGCCAGTGTGCAGCTTCCAGGTGTGGTGGCGGCTGTTGCTGCTGCTGCCACTGCCATTGTCACTGTCACTTCTGTGGCCACCAGGGACCTGTTCTGCTTGCCCTATCTCTTGCTGGCTCTGGGCAGCAGGTAGGGAAGCAGTGGAGGCAGGGATGCAGCTGGGCAGGATTGTGGAGTGTGGGGCTGGGGCTGGTGGCAGCACGTAGCCTGCACCCAAGGGGGCAGCAGCAGCACGGAGCTTGGCTGGGCAGTGTGAGGGAGGGTGGGGGGTGTGGGAACCCCTCCACATTTCCCCCACCATGGCACACAGCCCTGGCAGGTGGTGGCAGCAGCAGCAGGCGGGGCACTCAGAGCACAGGTGCCCAGTGGGGTGCAGCTTCAGCCAGTGCTGCACATCACAACGAGGGTCACAACCTCTGCTGGGCACCCTGTATCACTGGTGCTCCCTGCTCTCATGAGCTTGCACAGCATGGGAGGGATGCCCCATGTGCTGAAGCCAGCTGCCTTCCCCACGGGTTGTACAGCACCAGAGAGAAGCCTCAGCTGCTGGAGCTGGCTGCCTTCTCCACCCCTCCCTGCAGGCCTGGCAGGGAAAGCAGCCGGCTCCAGTACCTGAGGCTTCTCTCCTCTGCTGTGTGACTGCAGGAGCTGTGAATAAGTGGCAGGGAGCACTAGTGATACAGATAGCCCAGCAGAAGTTGTGCTTCTTGCTGTGATGTGAAGCATTGGCTGGGGCCACGTCCTGCCGGGGACCTTAGCCCTAAGCACCCTGTCTCCTGCTGCGCTATGAGGGGAGTGTGCAGGGGGCAGTGGGGATCACCCCCTGCCTGGCAGGATCCGGTGAGTGCAGGGCTTTTTCCCCCCCCACAAAGAGCTGAGGCTAGGGCTGGGTGAGGCAGCTATGTGGGGGTGGGAAAGGGAGGCTGGGAGGGCAGGTGCGGGATGGGGGTTCATAGCAGAGCCCCCCCATGCAGCGTGGGGCAGTGGGGATCGACCCCTGCCACCTGGCAGTAGCCGATGAGTGCCAGGTATTTTTTGTTTTTTAAGCGCTGGGATGTTGGGACCGGGCAGGGCAGCCATTGACAGGGCTGGGAGAGTGGGCAAGGGAAGGGGCTTGTTTGATTCAGAGATTCGGCCAATTGGGCGGCAGCTGAATCTCCAAATCAGATTTGGCCGAATCGATTTGGGACAGTGATTTGAATCACTGAATTGAATCACTGTCCCCTGAATTGGCCAAATCCAAAGTGAATATTAGCTGCTTTGCACAGGCCTACCACCTATCTGCTTGAGCAAGTGACCTGTCTAAGGTCATCTACAGCTGAATCACATTCATACAGAAGGAAGTGTAAGTGATGCAATTGACTTGGTGTTGTATTTGGTATTGTGTTTAAATTGTCAATGTCTAACAGGTGAACATTAGACAGTAGTAAGGAAGATCACTTTTATCAGCAGCCTCTCCCTCTCTGGTAGAAGTGATTCACAAGTGATGAAGACTTTGATGTATGAAGAGTAGGTAGGAAATCCTGAAGTAACTAATTTCATTATCTCAGTTTCTTCTGGGTTTAACTGCTGAAAGATTTTGTGGTTGCTAGAGGAAGGGAAGGCAAGTTTTCTACAAATTGGAATTTGGATGTAATCCAGAAGGCTGAAATGAGTGCTTGATATGTTTTTCTGTTTCTTCACAGCATAAATATTTTGGAGGTTTTATCTAAATGCTGGTGCTCTGAACTAGTCAGCTGAAAAAACTGAACATAATCTAGAGTTTTTGATGTGCCGATATGAGAAGAGTTGTGCTTATGTAAACTGTAGGGGTGTCCAGAGTAGTAGTCGTTTAGTACTTACTAAATGTACTTACCAAGTCCTTCTCCATTATATAGTTCCCTTCCTCATTTTACAAAGGTCTTATGTTTTCTTTAACATTCTTTTTTTCCAGATGTATGCTGAAAAAAGTAGTATGATGGAGAGAAAATGTATTCAAGGTGGGATGGGATATTGCAACTTGCCTATTACTTTTTTTAAGTGAGACTCTGGAGTAGTGGATACTCTCATCATAAAGTATATGAGAACATTGACCAGTCTACTTTGTAATGGCAGAAGCATGTTCAAACTTCCAATCCAATATTTCATACAAATCGTACTCTTCCATTTACTGAAAGCAATTCTTCTAATCTGAAGAAAATATTGAAATGGAAAATAGCATTCACAGCAGTATAACTTGCTTTGCTTTTTCACTCTAATGTAACTAACACCAGTGCCTGGTGTGTACAGATGACCATCCCTCTCTGAGTACCTACAACTGTATGCACTATTATAGCAAATTACTATTAGGCAACAGGGGATCTGATAATAGCCTGTTTACAATGAGCAAACTGCTACCTTGGAGTAGAAAATGGACATAAGACTTCCAGTGGTGTATATTTTTCCTTAATTTTTCCCAGGGTAAGTTTACAGCAGATTCAAAAAAGGGTGGGGACAGAATTAACAGTTGAAAATGTTGCAAAAACCTTTGAAATGTCTCAGAGGGCCAGCTATACAAATATATATGACATTTGAAAGGTTTTCTAAGTGGCTGAAATGTTCCAAAAGCATACTTCTTGAAATAAAGTACGATTTTCTAGAGTTTCATTTCTTGTTACTCATGGAAAAAGGGCTGGAATTCGGCTGGTGCTGGCACCAAAGCTGGGCATACTCTCTGCCACCCTCTGCTAGACCCTGGGACCTCTTGGGGCCTTCACTGCCATGGCCCTCCAGCCCCGTAGCCCTTGCCATGGCCCTCTAGCCTGACTCTCCAGTCCCAATCCTCCCTATCCTTCCCCTCCAAGGGAGAGAGGAGAGGTTCATGAGATTTAGGGATGGAGAACCAAGATTCTGCTACACTCTCCACTCTTGCTCACCTCTCATCTCTGGATCACTGCTCTTCCCCTTTACATCCCATCCCCATGGAGGAGAGTGGGGAGCAGAGATCAGAGTTGCAGGTCACTGCATCCTCCTGTAGTAAGCTGTTGAGGTTAGAGGAGACTGCAGCATTTTTAAACAGACTGCAGGGGCCATATGTATGTTCCTCCAGTTGAAAAAATTCCCTGCTGTAAAGTTTTCAAGTGCATTTCACTTGGAGATGTTTCAAAAGTTATTTTTGTCCCCACCCTAAGTGTCATTAGTGCAGGACTATATGTCACGTGCCCACCATCATTTCATACCATTGTAAAGGCAGGTTACATTGAAATAACCTTGGTGTGTGCCCAGACACACAGAGATAAGCCATCATATCTGCCAGAAGATTCTTGTGGTCATTTAGCTTCTCTCCCTGCCATTGAATAGAAAATTTTAGTATGATATTACAGCTCTGAGAATGGATTATTTATGGGCTTATTTGGTCTTTCTTGTGAGTTAACAACATATAAGGCCTTCAATTCTGTGGTCAAATTCAGACTGCTTTATACTGTTTAATTAGCATTGTGGATATATAATAACTGAAATTGTATCAGAATTCTAGTTTTCTGTCTCTGAAACTGAGTAAAGGTCTTTTCATCAGCTTCTTTTCAAAAGTATCATTAACTTTATGTTATAAGAAACGATAACTACTTCAATAAAAGGATTTCACAAATTATTTCAAGGGTCACTTTATAATCCTAAAAGAGTTCAGTTGAGTGTGATTTTTAAAATGTAGACTGAGATCAAGCAGAAATTGATTTTGAATAAGATTTCATTCATGAATATAGTGAGTATTCTGAGGCTGAGAGCACATACAAAAGGCTATAGTTTACGTGAAGAAAATGGCATTTTCTGAGGATACAGTATAGTAACTGATAATTTTTAAATTGTTCCTTTACTAAGTAGAGATTTATTTTTATCATTGGTATAAATGAATGATATTTACTTTAATTGTTATATTGAATCTGAATTTATTGTCTGCATTAAATATTCCTGAGAGAGAGACAGGTTCTTACAAGTTTGTGTAAGAGAGAAATTGATTTATTATATGCAAAAACTGCTAAAAGGTATACTGGCATAAAACTATATAGGGTAGCGATTTTTAAAAAATCATTTGGACGTTTTTGTCCACAGATGTTAGCTGTTTTGTATGGGAATAAAGGTGTTAGTTTATGAGATTTTGGGAAAAAGAAGTTGAGAAGCTTTGAATGCCTGAGATATAGGCTGAAGCGCCAGAGGACATTGATGGAATGCTAGGTGAAACCCATAGGGAAATAATTCAACAGCAGCAGCTGGAAAGGAACTGTTTGTAGCTTTAGGGTTTATTTTTAATGCAATAGTTAAGATGAGATTAAATATAGGTGTTAGTACGTGAGAAATGGAAGTGATGAAGGTATCATGTGGAACACAGGAATTAGGAAAATGATTTAATGGAATATGTGGCTGATCACAGCTGAATTGTTAAAAGCCTGGAAACATAATTTGAAATGAACTGTGTGTTGGCTTCATATAAAGTAAAATAGTTGTGTGAATAATTTATTACTGTGAGAAAAGAGGGAAAAGATGGGCAAATAACGTGGTCTTGTTGTGTTTCTTGTATGTCTGAATGGTACAGAGGGTCCAGAATGTTAGTTCAGGTAGTTAGCTGGCAGTCCCCCCATGCAGAGAAAAATTGTCAGGTGATGTGCAGTTCTGTCTTTTCCTCTTGCTTTGTCTTGGCATTAAGTAGTATTTCAGAACCTTTTGAGTGCTGGATGGTGCTCTGTTCATTCTAACATAAGTGTTCCCTACTAGCATAAATGTCATTACCAACCAGTAGAACTTTGAACAACAATTAGATCCATAGGTGCCGACCATGTGGGTGCTCCAGGGCTCAAGCACCCACCAAAAAAAAATAGTGGGTGCTCAGCACCGATGGAGTCACACTTGCAGATGTTAAAATAAAAAGTACTTTACCGGAAGAGGCAGCATGTTACTTCAACTCGGCTCTGCAGCATCTGTAAAGATCAGGTGCTTCATTGGGACTTTTTGGAGCTTTTAGCTAAAACTGATTGAATCATCTAGTAGATAAAAGTGCCAAAAATGCCCCATTAAAGCGCCTGATCTTTACAGATGCTACGGAGCTGGGCTGAAGTAACACACTGCCTCTTCTGGACATGTGTGGGCCTCGGCAGAACTTTATGCTGTTTTTTGGGTTTTTTTATGTCTGTGAGCACCCACTGGCAAAAAAGAGTTGGTGCCTGTGGTTAGATCAAACTCACTCATGGTTGCTAGGATTGTATAGTATAGAAAATCCAGTCTGATTTCTCTAATGTTTTGAAAGTATATGGATATCTTTTTTTGTTTCAGAATAGCAAAGCTATGGATGCATCTTTACTTCACTTGATAGTAATGTCAATAGAGCAAATATATCCATTGCCAATATTAATGATTCTTTGGTACTACTATGTTATATTATGTAGAATATCAATATTAAAAGAACATTATTAAGATTGAAAAGTCAAATGGCAGGATCAAGTTAGCCTGTGCTATCTTTATTCGGTTCCCTCTGCTTGTGAACTGGTCAATCTCTCTGCACCCATTTCCCAGTCAGTCTCCTTGCCTAACCAGTCCAAATCTCCATTGCTTCTTTACTGCACCCACCATTTTATTCAGCTGGATTCTAGTCCCAGTTCCAGTCTGCTTGTGAAGTTGTAGCCTTTGTCTTAGGCGCAACTTCAATTTGTCCTCTGTCCTTCCTATGCATTGCAATGGATTACAGTTGTGCCTCTGACTACGGTTAGGTGCCAACATGGTACATACATGCCTACATGAAATCCTATTTCATCCTGCTCAGGTATCTGGAAAACCATTAACAGACTTACTTTTATACTGTGCTTTCATCTTTCCCCAAAGACTAAGACATAAAAGCATGGATCTTTGAAAACTCTTGGTGCTCTGGTGAAGTGCCCGAAGACTGGAAGAAGGCCAATGTGGTGCCTATCTTCAAGAAAGGGAGGAAAGTGGATCCAGCTAACTATAGGCCCATCAGCCTGACTTCTATCCCGGGGAAGATCTTAGAAAAGTTTATTAAAGAGGCCATCCTTAATGGACTGGCCGACGCCAACATCTTAAGGGATAGCCAGCACGGGTTTGTTGCGGGTAGGTCTTGCTTGACCAATCTCATTTCCTTCTATGACCAGGTGACCTATCACCTGGACAAGGGAGAAGAGATTGATGTCATATATCTTGACTTCAAAAAAGCCTTTGATCTGGTTTCCCATGATCACCTCTTGGAGAAACTGGCCAATTGTCGCCTTGGGTCCTCCACGACCCAGTGGCTGGAAAATTGGCT